>NC_054830.1:19497500-20697500 GCF_018345385.1 Vulpes lagopus | reverse complement strand
ACGTATCCCCTGCCACATATCCACACACCCTCATGCTGTCAGGTGCATTTTCTCCTCCTTTTCTAACCCCTCTCAAGGGGGTTTGCAGAACACGAGGCCATTTGGACACCCCACCCCCATCCTCTCTGAGGCCCCTCCCACTCCAGGCCCCTGCCAATCTGCAAGCTGTTCCAGGCTTTCATCTCTCTGGCATTTGTGGGCCTGGCTCCACCAGCCCAGGGCTGCCTGGGGTAGAAGAGACCCATATACCTGGGCAGGGTAGGCGGCCTGAGCCAGCCCCCCACCCTTGAGCTGGGACAGGGCCTTCCGGATGGTGTTCAGCTCCTGGATATTGGCTCCTCGGGCTGCCAGCAGCTTGGTGAGTGTCTGCTTTTCCTCCAGTGTTACGGGTGGGATAGGGGCAGGCAGCAAGGCTGAGCCCCCACCTGCAGATAGGGTGAAGAAGTTGGGCAAGAGGGATAAGACTGCAAAGGAACCTCCCCACTTAGGGAAGCGGGCAGGCACACCAGGGAAGGGGATGCTGGAAAGGTGGGGTTAGGGTGCCCTCGTGTGGACATGCAGTGAACGTGTGTATGGTCACCACACCCCAGGCACCTGAGGCTGTGCCCTGCCTTGAGTAGCCCAGATCCCAGCAGGCACTGGAAGAACTATTCCTTATGAGCTTGGAATGGGGGTAGATCATGAAGAGACAGAGAGACCAAGGAAGGGCTCCATGGGAGCTGGTGACCTGGGTTCCAGCCCCAGGTCACACTGGCACAGACAGCAGCAACAGCAGGGGCATTTTCCCTCACCACACCCTGAGTTACATGCTCCCTATGTGCCCTCTCATGGTCACCCAACATGGTCAATGGGAGGAGGACCCACACAGCTCCAGAGAGGCCGGATAACCTGCCCAGGGCCACCCAGAGGTCAGCCATACAGGGACCTTACTGCCTCCCTTGCTCTGTAACCCTGGAAGCTCAAACCATCTCTCCCGACCTGATATTTGGAACCACCACCACCACCACCACCACCCCCCTAAACTGTCCTGAGCCAATCTGGCACCCACACCTGAGATGAGTACAAGCAGTAGATCATCAGCTGTGAGACCTTCAGCCAGCTGCCGGATGGCCAGTGCAGCCCGAAGTGCATCACGGTCTGGCAGGTTGTCCTCTGCACCCTCAAATACCTGGACACGGCTGTGTGGCTTCAACAGCATCTCCCTGAAGAGAGAACAGACAGCAAGAGATGAGGTGAGTTCCTCTCCTCCCACCTGATTTCTCAGCTGTACAGCTTCACCCATTCTGAAGCCAGTTCAGACCCAGAAGAAAAGGGATGCTGCTGAGGGAGGGAGGCCTGATCCAGCACTGAGTTTGAGCCTAGCTTCCCCTCCCAGGGACAGTGGGAAACAGCCCCCCAAGCCTCCTTACTGCTTGCCAGCACGCTCCATGGCAGCACGAATCCCCTTGGGCACGCTGATCACACCCTGCACGAGATGCTGGCCCAGTAGCTCTTCAGCTGCAGCTGCCATGCCCAGCACAGCCTTGCCAAAGCCCACCAGGTAGAGGTTTTGCCGCAGCTGAAAGCTCCGGTCCCGCACCTTCAGCAGCCCACTACCGGGATCCAAGGACAGTGCCCGGTGCAGCATGGGGCCTGGAAGCACGGCACCCACGGTGCTCTCAAACAGGTGCTGCGCCTGCTCTGCCAGGGCCATGCCACTGGCCAGCCGGACCATTGGGCGCCCCGGGAGGAGTGGGCGCAAGGGTGCTCGGGCCAAGCAGGGCAGAGCTTGCAGAACTATAGCCATGCCCCACTGCTCTCACCACCACCTGGCACCCATGGCCACCTAGGAGGAAGAAAACACTAGTGAGGCTGCTGCAAGACCAGAGACAGACACCCCCCACATACAGCCATCTCCTTGGGGGCTTGGAGCTGGACCCCACAGCAGCTGCTGCAATGGGCCATCTGCCAGGCCAAGACTTTCTGAGGCCCTCAGCAGCCTGATCTCACTCCAGTTCTCAGAGCCCAAGCCTGCCACCTACCATGTCCTCCTCTTCTCCAGATTATACTCTGGCCCTCTGGACACTCTGCCCCAAGTCCAAAGGTCCTGTTAGCTGAGCCCTCCTCCTAGGCCACCCACATTGGCTGAGAGTTAATCATTCACAGAGGGAGCAGTGCCTATCAGTGGGCTCCTGCCCCACCCCTTTCCCACCCCCTGCACTTATGAGTCCTCATCCAGAGGCAACACCCCTTTTTGGCACTCTTTCCCTACCTCTTTACCACTTCTGTTGCCAAAAGGCGGCTGGCTGTCTCATCAACTGACCCCGAGCCTGATGACCTGCAGCCTGCTCTATTTCATTAGCTTGTGGATCTGGGCTGGGGAGCCTGGAAGGCTAAGTCTATGTGGGGAGGCAGCAGGCTCACAGGAGCACTGACAGGCAGGCCCAGAGCACATCCTCTTGACCCTCCTTACTCCTCAAGACACACAGCCTGAGGAATCCCAACACTGAAGGCCACTCCAGCAAAACGTTCAGGTTCCAATGAGAAGTGGCAGCAAAGACTGGCTCATGGTGGAACCTTAGAGAAGTCCCTCGACACCACATTGAGGCCATGAATCATGGGGCCCAAGCTGCAAGACAGAACCTACTTGGCTGGCCAGACCCAGCCCCGCCAAGAACACGCCTTTTGCTCTGACATACAAGTTGTGGGTCACACCACCCACGGGAGTGAGAGCCAATCGTCTAGAGCAGGAAAGACCAGGCTCCCACAGCTGAGGCCAAACAGTCATCTTCCCAACTAGGCAAGGTAAAAGCTAAAGAAGCCTTGGGGTGAATCAGGAGACTGTCCAGAGCTCAGGGACAATAAAGCCCCAAAGAGATCATCTCTAAAAAATGCATCTACTTTAACAATGCCCACCATAATTGCTGCCGGCTGACTGCAGTGTAGGCGTGGACAGAGCACGGGAAGGAGGCTGGAAATCCAGCTCTGCCACAGAGAGAGCTCCTTTTCTTTCACCGGGCCTCAGGTGCCAAATGAGGTGGGAAGAGTAAGACTAATGCTCTCCCCTTGACATCTGTGGCCTCTCGGAAGCTGCCCACTGTTCACACAGAAAACTTGAACCCCAAACATTTCATCCTTCCCTCAAAAACCTACCAACGTGTAGTCCTCAGCCACTTAGGCAGCATGGTTCTCATTTTCCCCTTACGATCAGCGCTGCCTGACTTCCAGCCCTGAAAGGGAACAGAGGGCGCTGCCATGGGGACTCAGAAAATGGCCTCAGCTTTTTTGCCAGGAAGCCCTTAGGACTGGCCCATTGGGCCGCGAACCAAAAGTGGCTTAGAATGTAGCAACAGCTTGACAGCCTGGGTGAACTTTGTACCTGTTTCCCAGATGGACACAGGCCTAGAGGATCCTAACCTCGCCACGGTATACCAGGGTCCAGGGGAGGATGGAGGGGTGAGGATGGGGGGGGTGTTCAAGGCTGAGGCTGCCACTTAAAATGTTAAAATACAGAACGTCCAGTTAACCTTGAATTTCAGATTAACGAGGCACGTCTTTAATATAAATATGTTCCATACAATCTTTGAGACACACCTACCTAGACCAAAAAATTTGTTGCTTATCTGAAATTCATATTTAACTGGACGTCCTGTATCATCATTGCTAGGCAGCCACACTGCCTGCTCAGGGCAGCCTCCTAAACTCCCAGGCGCTCCAGAGGACCAAACGTGGAAACCCCGAGGGGCCCCTCCTGGGCTCCGCCCCGCCGCCCACGGGGCCGGAACTGGGGCCACTTCCGGCCTTCCCCTGCCCGCACAGGCCCCGGAAGTAACGTCAGCCTCAGGCCTTCGCGAGGGAAGTGGCTGCCGCGTTATTTCCGGTGGTGACCCGAGAACTAAGGACCCGCCGCCACCTGGCGCCTCCGCTGCCCGGCCCCAGGGCTGCTCCCGTGGGCCCTCGAGCCGAGGACTCCCCGCTCCGCCGAGCTCCGAGCCGCGGCTTCCGTTGCCGGAGAGGAAGTACTCCCGGGTGGGCGGGGCGGGACCCGGAAGGGGCGGGGCTGGGGCGGGGCTGGGGTGCCCGCGCAAGCTGCGGTGGAGCGGGTTGCGGGGCTCGCTCGAGTGGGGCCCGAAGGGCCCTTGGCTCCGCCCTGACCTCTGGGAGGCTTGGAATTACCTCCGGGCCTCATTACCTTCATCTCTGCAATGGGGGCAGCGATGTGTGACTCACCGATTGCTGTAACCGACCCCTCCTCTATCCCGTAGGAACCCAGCAGTCAGCAAATAGATGCCTTGGTCCTGTTAGGTGCTCGGCACTGCCCTGAGCAAACACGTTGAGAATTAGGACTTGCCCACAACCCACCCCTCTGGAGCCAGATTAAATCATCCTGGCTCTTCACCACCACTGTAATCCAACTCTTTGTTTGCCCCGCTCCCCCTTGGCCAACCTAGTAACAGCTCAGACTCAAAAGTTTTATTCCGTGATCCTTGAACACACAAGCTGTGTATAAATAACAAACCACCCTGGGCCTCCCTTACTGTCTCCGCTCTCAGCCTGTGTCCACCCTTGAGCCCGACTTGATGCCTTCCCACCTTCAAAAGACAAGTGTTGACCAGGATCTAAAGACCAAAGAGTGCACTTTTTTTTTTTTAAATAACTGATGTTTTCTTGGGGAAAGGGGGGAGTTACATCACAAATCACACAGCAGACTTTCTAAATATCATAAAACATATTTGCCCCCGCCCACTCCCTTTTGCAGTTGCCCCATCTCTTTACATTGTGCTCTGCTCTCATGAACTCCTATCTCCTTCCTAGCTGTTTCCCTGGATTTCCCCGCCCCCCTTTATAATAGAGGACCTTTAATTCCCTATCACTCTCTCCCAAACTTCCCCACTCCATCATCAAAACAAAGGCACCTTTAGTAGGATCTGCCCTCTTTAGAGGTGGGGAGATTGTAAATATTTAAAGTTTCAGTTTTTCCTTGCTTATAATAAGCAGTCTTTAGTCATCGTGAATTTATTCATTCCTCCACCATTCAACAGACATTTCCTGACCTTCTATGTGGGTCAAATGCTATAGCTACTGGGATGGGTAAGAAGTGGTACTTTTAGTTGGGGATTTACTCTGCGTTTGTAATGACAGTCCCACACTGCTGGAAGAAATGTATATTTGAGGACCTCTTTCATAATTTAGTGCTAGAGACTCATGAACAGACACCATTTACTATGCCAGTGCTGTACTGTCAGACTGTAAGCAGGAGACCAATTATACTCATTTTTTAAAAATCCCCTTCCCACTCCATAGCTACTCACAAGATGTATTTAACATCAAACTTTAGATGCCCACTGGACCATGAGTTCTTGGAACATGGTGATTTGGTCTAACTCGTATTTGCATCTCTACTGCCTCGCATAGCACCAGGCACTAATAAAAGCTGGGGTTTCTATCCCCCCCACACACACATACACACTTTCCTTTTTAAAAATGAATTAACAAGAGAACAGTGAAGTACTCAGCTGCAAAGTACTGCAGACGCAAGTTGGGAAGAACTTCACAAAAGAAAAAGAGATGGTGGTACTGAGTAAATGTAGAAGCCTCATGTAGCAGTGGAATTTAAATCTAAGAGAACAATTAGGCTCATGAGAATGCATACACACGCCTTGATAGTAGGCATGAATATGTCTACAATTTTTTTTTACAATATTAGCTATTTTATTTAACAGATTATTTATTTGAGAGAGAGAGAGAATGGGCAGAGGGAGTGGCAGGAAGCAGACTCCCAGCTGAATGTGGAACCCAACTCCCGACTTCATCCCAGGACCCTAAGATCATAATTTAATTGGAAGTCAGGTGCTTAACCGACAGTCACCCAGGCGACCCTGTCTATAGTCTTTTTTTTTTTTTTTAATTATTCATGAGAGACAGAGAGGCAGAGACACAGGCAGAAGGAGAAGCAGGCTCCATGCAAAGATCCCAATATGGGACTTGATCCTAGGACTCCGGGATCATACCCTGAGCCAAAGGCAGACACTCAACTGCTGAGCCATCCAGACATCCCCCGTCTATAGTCTTTTTAACTGCACTTTGGCAATAAGTATCAATGTCAAAAATGTGACAGGCAACTCCAGACCAAGGAAATAATTGGATGTATAGACAAAGATGATGTAGGGGTGGGGTACCTGGGCGGCTCAGTCGGTTGAGCATCCCACTCTTGAATTCCACTCAGGTCATGATCTCATGGGCTGTGAGATCGAGCTCCCCATAAGGTGCACATGTTCTCTCTCTCTTTCTAAAAATAAATAAATCTTTAAACAACAAAAAGATGTAGAGGAGGAAAAAACCTTTTTCCTCTATTCTCTTAGGTTTAGTGGCTGAAGCCCTGGGACAAACTGAACTGACAGAAGACATTAACAGGAGAAAAAAAGTTTATTTCACATGTATATGGGGGGGCTTACAGAAATGAAGTAAAAACTCCAACAAAGCCTTTGTGCCTGAGAGCTTATATACCATTTTTAACAAAGAGCGATAAATTTGAGAGATGTGACAAGACAAAAGAAGTTCGAACTTCTCGGGGCAGTAAATTGTGGGAAAATAAATATATGGGGGAAACTAATGGAAGATAAGGATTTGTTTGTACAGATTTATCTTAGCATTGGCTCTCCACCTCCTGGTACAGGGAGGGATCCTTTCTCATGGGAAATGTATGTCCTGCTTTTAGATAGGAAGGAGAAGGGCAGGGAATCTTTTCTGCATCTGTTTTCTGCATCTGTTCTCAAATGCCCTCAACTCATAATCCTTATGTCAAAGTGGCATATTTCGGGGTGGCATATTCTGATCCCCTTCAAATGGACATATAGATATTCAGCCCAGAGTTGTTAGTATAAAGCAATCTAAAAACAAGTATTTATACAAATAAGTTGTAGTACTTCTTAACAGACATTAAAAATGGTATTCTAATGTCATTAAGGTTTACATATGTTACTTTTTGCAGTGCTATTTTATGTTTTTAAAAAACTGCTGAAAAGACCATTTATGAGGTGCCTGGCTGGCTCAGTCAGTAGAGTTTTTGATCTTTTGATTACGGGATTGTGAGTTCAAGCCCCATATTGGGTATAGAGCTTGCTTTATTTTAAAAAGAAGGGGGGGGAATCTCTGGGTGGCTCAGCGGTTTGGCGCCTGCCTTTGGCCCAGGGCGTGGTCCTGGAGTCCCGGGAACAAGTCCCATGTTGGGTTCCCTGCATGGAGCCTGCTTCTCCCTCTGCCTGTGTCTCTGCCTCTCTCTGTCTATCATGAATAAATAAATAAAATCTTAAAAAAAAAAAAAGGGAGGTGGACGCCTGGGTGGCTCAGTGGTTGAGCTTCTGCCTTCGGCTCAGGGCATGTTCCCAGAGTCCCAGGATCAAGTCCCACATCAGGCTCCCTGTGAGGAGCCTGCTTCTCCCTCTGCCTGTGTCTCTGCCTCTCTCTCACGGTGTCTCTCATGAATAAAGAAATAAAATCTTAAAAAAAAAAAACACATTTAAGTCAATTATAAGTCTTCCACATTATTTAAGCAAGCCAAAGGAAAGAAGGCAATGTACTCATACCTTATCGAGGGAGGATTTACGGAACTTACTCAGTTTCAGCTTTTTTTTTTTTTCTTCAGTTTCAGCTTTAATTTAAATGTACCCATTTAGATCAAACAAGTAGGCATTCCTGGGTAATGTTAGGTCATCAGTGACCAGGGGAAGGTGGCAGTAATGGCACCCATCTCCATTAACAGCGCCGAACCATAGTTCAACAGGGATATAGTACTTGGTCTCTGTAACTCTGAAATCACCCTCCCACCCCTGCACACCAGCTCGAGGGGGTCATTGGGGGTACTGAATGGTACAAATTAGTGAGAACAGTACTTAGCCTTGGGCTTTCTGATTTGGCTCTAAGTCAGTCCTGCTTGTCGAGGAAGCTGATTACACATGACCACAACCATTTAAGGTTTAAGATGCCTGAGAAGGTCATTAATATTAGTGTATGTCGCCAGTCCAGCAGCCATCCCCCTACATTATTACCTGCTCCTCTATCAACATTCACCCTGCTGTCCTCCAACCTCAAAGGGTGGTTTGAGTGCTATTTACTACCTAAGTCTAGTTCTCTCCACCCCCCTTCCTGGGCCCCTTGTGGTTAAAAAGGGTCATTCGACTAGTTCTGGCCAATGAGGAGCAAGTAGATGTGGTATGGTTCATTTCAGGGCAGTTAACTGCCCAAGTGAGGCCTTCCTGAGCATTTTCCCCTTGGACCTGGTAACTGACAACATTTAAGATGGTGGCTTCTTTGCCAACCCAAGACCTGAGTGACTGATGGGAAGAACCACCCTGACAACCTACAAAGGACGTATTGAAAGTGGAAAATAACCTTTGATGTTTAAACCCACTAAGATATAAGAGGGGAAAAAAGCCACAAGATGTGGGGGGTCTATGTTATTGCACCATGCTTGTTGATATGCGCACTTTATCCTGCTGCAATTTGGATTCAGAAATTAGGACCTGCATCTTAGAATCTTGATCTACTCTTGATATAAAATCATCTGGAAAATGTTGGTTCTCACTGGCATTCATCTTGCTAGATGCACCAAGAGATCAAGAACAGCTTGCTGTGCATTCACAAATTCAGAGAGTCTTGTGCACTGATCAGTACCACAAGGCAGGAGTACAAAGCAGAGAGGCAGCTTCTACAAAGAAGTTTCTACAAAATTCTTTGCATCAGTCTTGGGTTTCTGTGGCACGGCAGATTTTTATTCCATCAGTTCATGTGGTTTCAGGAGTCCTCATCCTTTATTGCATTTTAATTGTGACTGGACAAAGACAAATGATAGTAAGAATTCAGGACCAGCAAGAAATGTAAGATTGGTAGAACCAGGGGCACCTGGGTGGTTCAGTGATTGAGCATCTGCCTTTGGCTCAGGTTGTGATCCTGGGGTCCTGGGATTGAGTCCCCGCATTGGGCTCCCCACAGGGAGCCTGCTTCTTCCTCTGCCAATGTCTCTGCCTCTCTCTGTGTCTCTCATGAATAAATAAAGCCTTAAAAAAAAAGATTGATATAACCAAAATTAGTGAATATGGACGTTTAAGTCTTTTCTCCAGTAAGATGCACTCAGTTTGGGTATTCAATCTTTGAAGTACTGTGAATTATTATACTGCATCCATAAGAGAACCTGTAAAACATTCTCCCACCTTAAAATCCACTGTGAAGGGATGCCTGGGTGGCTCAGTGATTGAGTGTCTGCCTTTTGCTCAGGGCATGTTCCTGGAGTCCTGTGAGGAGCCTGCTTCTCCCTCTATGTCTCTGCCTCTCTGTGTCTCTCATGAATAAATAAATAAATAATCTAAAATAAAATAAAATACGCTGTGAAAAAAAAAAAAGCAGTGATTTTTAAAAATTTATACAAAACCTGAGATAAGTCAGAGGCTCTGCCTCTGGTCAACTCCAAATTGGGGGCAGCTGCCTCCTCAGGGAGGGATTCCTGGTGTCTCTGGCCTCCCTTCCACTTGTCCTTGACATCTGGGAACTTTTCCTTAACATTCAGCCCTTAATGCCTCACAAAGTTGGCACTGAGGGGTAGAAGAGCTCCCTTTTCAGGGCTTCCAGGGCCAGCTCTGCAGTGAACCTTCAGGAGCCTCTCTTCTTCCACCCTCCACCCCTATCTTTGTCTCTGCAGTGCTGGACACTTCTCCAGGGCAGGCCCAAGGTAGGGTGCTCTGGGAGATGCAGAGCTCCAACGTAAGGATGGGGTAGTGAAGGGCCACCTGTGGGAGGTGGGGAGGAGTGAAGGTGTCTTTAGTGAGGGCTGCGAAACCCCTCACAGCTATTTTTCTTGGAAGGCGGGGTGGGGGATACAAACAATGCACCCAAGAGCAGCTCGGCTGTGACCTATGAGGGGCTGCTCAAGCAGGGTACACTGAATTATCAGAAAGGGTTGAAACAGTTCTGTAGGTTTAGAGGCAGAGGCCCTGGAGCTCTAGGCAATCCTTCCAGAATCTGGGCATCCTAAGCTTAACTGGGAAGAACCCATCCCTTCCTTCCATAACAAAAGTCCAACAATGGACTTTTTAAAAATTCTTTGCCCTAGAAACAGGACTAGAACTTTCCAGTCAGAAGCACAGTGTGAATCCAAGCTCTAGGTTTATAGGCTATGTGACACTGGGAAAGTTACTTAACCTTTCAGGACCTCAGTGTTCATCATTAAAATAAGGTTAAGAGCATTAAAGAAACAAGTGTTTAAAGTGCATGTGGTGGGGGGAAGTGGTGCTAGGTGGCCCAGTCGTTGGTTAAGCATCTGATCTCAGCTCAGGTCTTGATATCAGGGGTCATGTGTTCAAGCCCCGCGCTGGGCTCCATGCGAGGCGTGGTGCCTACTTTAAAAAAATAAAATAGGGCAGCCCCAGTGGCGCAGCGGTTTAGCGCCGCCTGCAGCCCAGGGCGTGATCCTGGAGACCCTGGATCGAGTCCCACATTGGGCTCCCTGCATGGAGCCTGCTTCTCCCTCTGCTTGTGTCTCTGCCTCTCTCTCTCTCTGTCTCTATGAATAAATAAAATAAAATAAAATCTTTAAAAAAATAAAATAAAATAAAGTGCACATAGAAAGGCTCCAAGTTGTGGCTGGGTTAGCTTTGTGGATGTGTGGCCTGTGCAATTCACATACGGAACCAAGGTCAGAAGGGTTCCACACTCGAGTATTGAGTATTGTTGAATATTCTACTGTTGCTGTCTTGCATTTCTTAATTTTTTTGAGAAGGGGGCCATATTTGTATTTTGTACAGGGCCCTAAAAAATATGTAGTTGGTCGTGCTACCAGGAGAAGAAGCCCTCCTTTCCAACATCCTGATCCTGGAGCTCAGGACCTCTCTGAGAAATTCCACTAAGTGGCCACATGTTAGGAGTGCCAGTCCTCCACAATGGGGGAAGCAGAGGCGGCATTGTGGTTCCTGAGCAACGCTGAGGCTATAACCAGAATGTCTGAGCCCCTCCCCACCCCTCACCCCCATCCGGTGGACAGGCATGTCCTGGTCACTTGGCCCAGGAGAGTTCTTTAAGCAAGAGACCTAGAATCCCTCTGCTGGGCTCACTCAGTAGCTGAAGGCCACACTTTGAGTCGTCCACAGGCTGATCCCTTGAGGAACTGAACACTGCATGTAATTCAGACATGGTACAAGCCACATAAATTATATGAAATCATACGTGGGTTCCTTGGGGGAAAAAATCAAATGTTCTAATCGTTTAAAATGCTTTTAAGTATATATTAATTTGATCAACAGAAGGGGGGAAAACAAAAAACAGTAGAAAATATGTTTCACAGAATGTAATCACTGCTGAGGTGCCTTTAACGCCACAGAATAGGTTTATAACTTCCATTTGATGTAAAATGTTACCTCCACTCATGGCCATCATTATTTCTTCTTAGTGGTAAGTGAAATGAAGCATTCACTTAGGGAATCAGGCAATTTGTCAGGTACGAAGTGGTTCTATGTGAACTGAGTGTGACAGCCAAAATGTGCTGTACAGAGTCACCATGGGTTGCAATTGTGTTCCAACCTTCTGCTCTTCCTCTGTAGTAATTATGTTCACACACACACACACAGAGAAGAGTCACCCAACTCTAGTTACTGTGAGGGCTTGTTTTAAGAAGTTGAGGTGTATGGGGATCCCTGGGTGGCTCAGCAGTTTAGCGCCTGCCTTTGGCCCAGGGTGTGGTCCTGGGGTCCCGGGATCAAGTCCCACATCGGGCTCCCCCCATGAGGCCTGCTTCTCCCTCTGCCTGTGTCTCTGCCTCTCTCTCTCTCTCTCTGTTGAGGTGGAAAGTAGAAAACACCATCCCCAAAATGTGCCTCTTTGGCATGTAGATTGTTTTGAGCTGAAGGCAATTAAGACCTAGCTGACTCAGGAAAAGCTTCTCACCTCTCCCTAAACTGCCTAAGAATTCAGTTAGGGTGCCTGTAACAGGAAGACAGCTGTTACCAGAGATAACTGTTTACATCAGAAAGACTTACCTGCAGGGCATGGCAAACATTTGTTTACCAACCGTTTGCTCTTATCATCTTCTTGTGAATTGTCTTCCTCTTCCTTGAAGCCCCAGCCCTCCACCCTTTTCTCCTTAGCTCAAGATGGTTTATAAACCTCAACTACCAAAGCACCTGGCTGGCTCAGTTGGAAGAGCATGTGATTCCCGTTCTTGGGATTGTGAGTTTGAGCCCCACAATGGGTGTAGAGATTACTTCAAGTGAATGAGTGAATAAATAAAAACTAAAAAACAAAACAAAAAAACAGCCCTCAATTGCCTGACTGCCTATTGGGATCAAGAGCAGACTGACCCAAATGTGGCATTTTGCCATATTGCTTATCTTATTTGTTTTGCTTTGTTTTTAGGTATACTGCTTATTTTAGATAAAAGTTACTGAAGAGACAACCTACGCAGAAAGACACTCAGACCCTCCTCTCTCCCCCATACCAGAAGCTAAAGAGACACCCTTATTGCCAGAGAATAGAAAATTTAGAGCCCAAAGGCTATATAAACAGCTCGTTATTCTTTACTAATTTATGACCCCAGTCCAAATTCTTTCTTTTTCCAAATTCTGTTTAGAATTCCTTACTAATTGAAGCTCCCAAAGTGAAGTTTTCTTTGACCTGTCAATTCCTCACAGATTTATTGTCTCTTTGTGTAAAAAGTATAAAAACTGCTCACCTTGGTTATTTCTTGAGATCTCAGTTCCATAACTGGGCCTCTGCGCACAAGTAATGAAACTTTGTTGTTTTTTTTTTTCTCTCCTTTTAATCTGTCTCATGCCAATTTAATTCTTACTCCAACTGGAAGAGCTTTAGAGAATTTTTCCTTCCCTTCTGTTGGCATAGTTGAAAGGGTACTTTAACTCACTAGACATCACTCGCTCCAGACACTGCAGCAGCTGAGAGATCCTGGGACATCTGACATACAAGTGGCAGAAGGTAAGATTTCTTACCATGTCAGCCTCCTGGAATCTCTGTGGAGTCCAATAGAGCTAGAGTGGGAAGAACCTTTCTTTCTTTTTCTAAATTTAGATTAGCAGGAGAAAATACCATGGAACTAAATTCTCAGGGTTAGCAACCCTTGGTAAAACTTTGATAGAGCTGTCTTTGGGTATTGATCCATTTTCTCCCAGAGATCGTCTTTGTTTTCCTTTCTCTGTGTCTTTTGTGTTGTTTGTTTAAAAAGGAATTACCACAGGGCGGAACACAGACATTGGCCCAGACTGACAAGCCTGCTTGTTCGAACTGGCCTCAGAGACCGGTCAGTTAAAGGTTCTGATCGGCCTGGCATCTATTGAGACAAATTTTGCTGTGGATCCTCTATGTAAAGACAGGATGAGGTTTTTTTTTCCTTTTGTTTTGTTCTGTGCCCTAAGAGCTTGACTTGGAAACCAGTGAGAATATTCTTTCTGGTCTCTGCCTCCAGGAGGGGATACTTCCTGGAGTGCCCTCTGGTGACCAGTGCAACAGACACATACAAGTTGCACTCTGCAGCTTGCAGGAAAATCTGTCATAAAAGGTCGCAGCCCAGTGACAGGCACGAAGGAGGGCATTTGACAGGATGAGCACTAGGTGTTACACTATATGTTGGTAAAATGCATTTAAATAATTTTTTAAAAAGGTCCCAGCCCATAAGGGGCCTTTGTTGTCTAATCTTTGTTGCTTGTCAGTGCTGGAAAAAATCCCATTCCAGTGGCACCAACCCAGTGTCACAGTTTAGCAGGTCTGTGACTGGAGCCATCTCACAATTTCGAAGAGACTGGAGACATCCTTACCTCCTGGGCAATGGAGGTCTTTGTTCTTACACTAATTTTGGGAGTGAACTATTGAGCTATGGAGGCTGCATTATCTATGCCCTCTCTGGACACCTTTTGCATCTTTGGTTAAGCCATTAAAAGGCTTATTGGTTTGAGTCGCTATTAATGGATCCTATTCATCACTGGTGACACAGTAAATCCTTTAAATTGGCTATATTTGGAAAAAAGAATCCTTTACAACAAACTCTCTCGAGGTGCCTGAGTGGCTTAGTCATTTAAGCTTCCAACTGTTGATCTCAGCTCAGGTCCTGATCTCAGGGTTTTGAGTTCAAGCCCTGCATTGGGTTCTATGTCAGGTATGGAGCCTACTTTAAAAACAAACAAACAAAAAAAAAAACACTCTCAATTGTCTGATTAGAATAATGGCTAGCCTTAGGATTCCCTTGACAAGAAAAAATTAGACTTAAGACAAATAAATGACCACGTCTACGGTAAATTTCCTTTCTTAAAATCCATTCCTATCAGACTTTTTTTTTTTTTTAAGATTTTATTTATTCATGAGAGACACACACAGAGAGAGGCAGAGACACAGGCAGAGGGAGAAGCAGGCTCCACGCAGGGAGCCCAACGCAGGACTCAATCCCCCGTCTTCAGGATCACACCCCAGGCTGAAGGCGGCGCCAAGCCACCGGTTGCCCCTTATCTGCCTATTTTAACCTCCCTTTCCCTAAAAGACTTGCAGAGGGCATTCCAGCTAAATCTCAAGGTTCAAAATATACAGGCTTCTCTTGTAAATGCTGAAAGTGAGAAAGTGAATTTAGCAGAAGCATCTGGGACGGGCAGTGGGAATCACTTTGCTGTAATCAGGTCTGCAGGCTTCAGGCATTTCTGTGCAATAACCTTCACAGATGTATTGGACATTATCCCCCTACCCCCCAGTGTCCCCCACTTCAAATAATTCATATCCCTTGAACAGCATCAGATCTTTTAAATTATAAAGCCCTTTTCTTCCACTTTCAAAAGATCCTACCAAATTCAGAGAGGAATTGGAAAGATTAATTGCTATTCACAACCACTCACAGAAACCTTGACTAGCTGCTAAGGGGAGTTCTTCCGGCCCAAGATAATACTACGGTTATTAGACAGGCTAGACTGCCCCCCGAAGAAACCCCCCTTCACAGAAGAAACAGGTGACAAAAATTTCTCCCAGGCCCTCCTACAAATGATCTGAAAAGGACAATATTCAGAGATGAATAAAAGCCTAGGTTACACTGTTGTTCTCAGTACTCAGAAGGCTTTTGTTAAAATGCTTTATTCAGACTGTACAAAGGCATAAATCTTTTGATTCCTATTTTAGTTAAATATCTCTGTGATATAAAGAAACAAATTTAGTTAAAATTGATATTGAGGATATAATCCAGTTCTTTGGGGAATTAAAAACGTCTTTGTCTTACAAAAATCTATAAAACCAGAAATTCAACCCTAGAAACAAGTCACAGCCAACCTTGCTATACAAACCTCACCTATTTATTTAAAAATGTTTATGGATACTATCCTTTTTTTATGTAGGATCCTCTCCCAACATGGGGCTTGAACTCATCCTGAGATCAAGAGACACATGCTCTACTGACTGAGCCAGCCAGGTGCCCCTGTTTATGGATATTATAAAAGATCAAGATACTAGAACAAAAGTGTCCTATACTTACAAAAAAAAAAAAAAAAAACACTTGCGTTCTTTTTCTGCCCCTTAAAATTATAAATCTTATGTCTTTAAAATGACATAGTCCACAACTGTCTTAGAATAAAAGAAAAAAAGAAAAAAAAGCAGAGATGAGGGTTGGTCTTTTAAAATACAAGTTGTGGGCAGCCCCCATGGCTCAGTGGTTTAGCGCTGCCTGCAGCCCAGGGTGTGATCCTGGGGACTGGGGATCGAGTCCCACTCCAGGCTCCCTGCATGGAGCCTGCTCCTCCTTCTGCCTGTGTCTCTGTGCCTCTCTTTGTGTTTCTCATGAATAATAAATAAATAAAATCTTAAATGAAAACTCCTTAAAAAAATACAAGTTGCTAGGGGCATGTGGGTGGCTCAGTTAAGTGTCTAAGTTCAGTTTGGGTCATGATCCTGGCATCCTGGGATTGAGGCAATGAGCCCTACTCAGCAGGGAGTCTTCTTCCCCCCTCTCCCTCTGTTCCTCCCCTTGTTTGTGCTCTCTCACTCTTGCTCTAACTCAAATACATGAAAATTAAAATTCTTATTCTGCCTGTATTTAAGCTGCTGTTATCTCTATTATAAATTGATTAAAATAATAGTGATAGTTTGAAAGGATGACTAACTTTGAGGTCTCCAAGTTTGTTTTTTAAGATTTTTATTTATTTGACGAGTGGGAGCAGCAGAGGGAGAGGGAGAAGCAGGCTCCCCATTGAGCAGAGAGCCTGACTTGGGAATCGATCCCAGGACCCCAGGATCATGACCTGAGCAGAGGGCAGAGGCTTAACCAACTATGCCATCCAGGTGCCCTGAAGTCTCAAAGTTTTTACTGGCAATCTAAACATAATTGTCAAGAACAAGTAAATTAAATAGATGTAAATAAGATAAGGCTTTAGGTAAACTTTTGTAATAGTTTCTCCAAATCTTTTTGTAACCTGAAAGTTTAAAGTTTTGCAAAGTTAAATAATTCATTTAATATCCAAGTCATTGCCAAATAAAATTATAAACGTTGAATATTAGACATGGGTTTATCTATTTTTGTCTTATTACAAAGAAACTAAAGATAAATTTGGGTCCATTAGAAAACAGGTTTTGAGCTCTAATGAAAGACTGTACTATAAAGAAATACATGTTTCTATATAATTAACACATTATTCTATATAACATACTTTATGAAATGTATTTTTTGAGGATTTTATTTATTTGAGAGAGAGAGAATACAAGCAGGGGGAGGGTCAGAGGGAAAGGGAGAGAATCTCAAGCAGACTCCCTGCTGAGTGTGGAGCCCCGTGTGGGACTCAATCTCACAACCCCAAGATCGTGACCTGAACTGAGACCAGGAGTCAGATGCCCAACCAACTGAGCCACCCTGGCATCCCAGAATTATGACATGTATTCATAAACTTACCAATCTAAAGAATTCTAGTGTAATAGTTCATAATTGCTTACTTCTTAGTTTTCACTAGAAATTAAGGTTTCTAATTAAGCAGTTAATTAAGCAT
Organism: Vulpes lagopus; assembly: GCF_018345385.1. Classification (NCBI taxonomy): domain Eukaryota; kingdom Metazoa; phylum Chordata; class Mammalia; order Carnivora; family Canidae; genus Vulpes; species Vulpes lagopus. The sequence continues at coordinate 20,680,521 of NC_054830.1, read as the reverse complement.
TCTAATAAATGTAATAATTAAGATGACTGAAAATAATAAAGGAAACAACTCTGAATACAAGGAAAATAAGATAATGTGTTTTTGGTAAGAAAAAAATGAAGAATGGGAACATGTTTTCATTAAGGGAAAAGAAAATAATTTTGTCCTAAAGTGAGGCTGGTTATATAAAGAAAAACTTAGGACAAAATCTGAATGTAAAAAAGAAGTTGTAGGGGTGCCTGGGTGGCTCAGTTGATGGAATGTGTAACTCCTGAACTCAGGGTTGTAAGTTTGAGCCCCATGTTGAGTATAGAGATTACTTTAAGTAAATAAATAGGGGATCCCTGGGTGGCTCAGCAGTTTAGTGCCTGCCTTCGGCCCAGGGCGTGATCCTGGAGTCCCAGGATCAAGTCCCAGGATCAAGTGCCACATCGGGCTCCCTGCATGGAGCCTGCTTCTCCCTCTGCCTGTGTCTTTGCCTCTCTCTCTCCGTCTCTCATGAATAAATAAATATAATATTTTTAAAAAATAAGTAAATAAAATGAGTTTTTTTTTAAGATTTTATTGATTTGAGAGAGAGAAAGCATGTGAGAGAGAGGGAGAGTACAAGCAGGGGGAGGGGTACAATCATGACCTGAGCAGAAGGCAGACACTAAACTGACTGAGCCACCCAGGTGCCCCTAAAATAAGTTTTATTTTTTTTATTTTTTTATTTTTTTTTATGATAGTCACAGAGAGAGAGGGAGAGAGAGAGGCAGAGACACAGGCAGAGGGAGAAACAGGCTCCATGCACCAGGAGCCCGATGTGGGACTCGATCCCGGGTCTCCAGGATCGCGCCCTGGGCCAAAGGCAGGTGCCAAACCGCTGCGCCACCCAGGGATCCCTAAAATAAGTTTTAAATCTTTTTTTTTATTATTTTTATTTATTTATTTATGATAGTCACAGAGAGAGAGAGAGGCAGAGTCACAAGCAGAGGGAGAAGCAGGCTCCATGCACGGGGAGCCCGACGTGGGATTCGATCCCGGGTCTCCAGAATCGTGCCCTGGGCCAAAGGCAGGCGCCAAACCGCTGCGCCACCCAGGGATCCCCCTAAAATAAGTTTTAATATCAAAAGTACATTGACACAAAATTAGAATTTGGCTTTTCTCTCTACTAAAGAAAACATTTTCTTGATTATTGGTTTGTTTGTTTGTTTGTTTCAAGTTAATTTAACTAATCTCTACACTCAACAGGGGGCTGGAACGTACAACCCTGAGACCAAGAGCTGCATGCTCTTCAGACTGAACCAGCCAGGATCACGCCCTGAGCCGAAGGCAGATGCTCCACTGCTGAGCCACCCCAGCATCCCTAAACAAAGTTGTTTTTTTTTTTTTTTTTTACCTTTAATGTAATCTGCCTGAGGGAGATTCTGTATTTTGTCTCAGTTCTTTGATTATTCAAACAAACAAACAAACAAACAAAAAAACCCTGAATCTTAAAAGAGCTAAGTTTTATTCATAACTATGTAACCTTCTGTATTTGCCTTTATTTTTTTTTAAGATTTTATTTATTTGTTCATTAGAGACAGAGAGAGAGAGGCAGAGACACAGGCAGAGGGAGGAGGGTCCATGCAGGGAGCCTGATGCGGGACTCAATCCCAGGACTCCAGAATTATGCCCTGAGCCAAAGGCAGGCACTCAATCACTAAGCCACCCAGGTGTCCCTATATATTTGCCTTTAAGATCTTCTATTGTGGGCAGCCTGGGTGGCTCAGCAATTTAGCGCCACCTTCAGCCCAGGGCCTGATCCTGGAGACCCCAGATGGAGTCCCCCATCGGGCTCCCTGCATGGAGCCTGCTTCTCCCTCTGCCTGTGTCTCTGCCTCTCTCTCTGTGTCTCTCATGAATAAATAAATACAATCTTTATTTTTATTTTTATTTATTTATGATAGTCACACAGAGAGAGAGAGGGGCAGAGACACAGGCAGAGGGAGAAGCAGGCTCCATGCACCGGGAGCCTGACGTGGGATTCGATCCCGGGTCTCCAGGATCGCGCCCTGGGCCAAAGGCAGGCGCCAAACCGCTGTGCCACCCAGGGATCCCAATAAATACAATCTTTAAAAAAAAAAATCTTCTATTGTCATTTTGGTTAAATAAATATTTCATAGTGATCTGTGATCCTATTTAGCGAAATATTGAAACCTTGTAAGTATTTGCTGACAAACTTCCCAAAATCAAATTCTAAAATGAAGGTTATTGACCATAACCTAACTGAGGTGTACCAGAGAGCTCCTGGAACATTTCAAAGATTTTGTGAGAGATAAAACTAACTAGGTTTATTTTATATGTTAAATTACTTAGGAAGCACTGTCAAGTAAGTGTTCTAAAATTTTATGAAACTCCTAGAAATTCGATATGTCGTGGTATGTTATTATCTTGAAGTGTTGTATGTCACAGACATAACTGAATTTCTTTGTCAGTTGCATTGTAATTAACTTTAATTAGATCTTTAACTATGGCCATTTTTAAGTCTTTTATCATATACCTTTACTCAGACGTTTTTACAAAAACGTTTTACAAAATGTGTTTGATCTTCAAAGAGATTCATGGAAAAGACTTTTTGACAAACATAGGTTTCTCATAAACTTAAGATCATAAAACTGAACTAGGTAAGAATTTCCAGAACTAGTAGAAGAACTGGATTCAAGCAGAACAATAATTAATAACATGAGACTAAAGAAACTGAGGATGATCATGATTTTTATGAAATTTTTGTTTAAAACATTGCTAATTTTTAAACGATTTTATTTATTTATTTGAGAGAGAGCATGCACATGCACAAGAGAAGAGGGAGGATAGGGGCAAAGGGAGAGGGAGAAAGAGAATCCTAAGCAGACTCTGTACCTAGCACAGAACCCCACGTAGGGCTCAGTCCCATGACCCTGACATCACCACCTGAGCCAAAACTGAGAGTCAGATGCTCAACCAGCTGAGCCACCCAAGTGCCCCACATTGCTGAATTTTTTAATGTTTTGTTTTTCCAGGTTTAAGGAAACTTTCTCTTAGCTACCTGATTATAACAATTTGATAAAATATACTTTTGTGCCCAAATTGAAACATTTTTTCCGTACTTGATCCCTCCAGAATTCAGAATTCTCAGTGAGAATTCTTATATTTTCATGGCAATGTGTTTATTTGCATAAGTTCAATGAGAATCTGTTCTTCTCGTAACAGACCACAATTGGAAGCATCAGTTATATTACCAAGGCTTTCGAATGTCATATTTGAGAGACATGCATAGACTCATATACAACCAGATACCTTTAAGGAACTAAGGTTGACTATATGGAGCCACTAAAGCTCCTTAGAAAAACAGCCCAGCACCTTACTTCTGGGATTCCTAGCAGCCATTTACCAGGTGAATAAAGAAGGCACTTCCTGGCAGGGGCAGGAAATCAGGATATTTTGGGGACCTCAAAAAGATTGGAATTAACCTAGATCTATATGTATAACAGGTAAAGTCTGATGGCAAGTATTTGGCTTGGCTTCTGGCCTCAAGAAGTTAAAAGTTCAACTTAGGTGCCTTGCTGGCTCAGTTGGTAGAGCATTCGATTCTTGATCTCTTAGGGTTGTGACTTTGAGCCACATGTTGGGCATAAAGCTTACTTTACTCAAAAATAATAAAGTTCAAAGATGCATTTTTTTTTTAAAGTTCAACCTAGAGATTCCTTATTTAAAAATTTCAGGGGCACCTGGATGGCTCACTTGGTTTAATGTCTGATTTCAGCTCAGGTCATGATCCTGGGGTCCTGAGCATCAGTGGCAAGTCAGCCCCTCTCTCTCCCTCTACTCCTCCCCCCACTCATGCTCTCTCATGTGTGCTCTCTCTCAAATAAATAAAATCTTTTTAAAAATTCCAACAAAACAGGTTTAAAAGCCTATATGACCAATCACTATTTTTGATGCACTTACAAAGAATCAGGCCAAGTTTTTAGAAACTAGACTTATTTTGCAAACGAGTCTTAATTTAGCTGTCTTTGGTAAAAAATGAGGGAGATTGTAGAGAGCAAAATTGTGTTCCAATAATACACCTGTGTAAATACTACATTCTAATATAGCTAATTATAAGATCTTGATTTCTTCTGCCTGGCTACAACCCTCCAAACTAATGGTTTTAAAATTTTTTTCCCATCCTTTTGACTTGGAATCATTTGATAATTAACACTGCCCAGTTTCCTGAAGCTCTGAACACTAAATATGAATGACTTGGTGTAAACTTTGGAGAAATCACACAACAGCTTATGTATAGACAATCTTTATGCCTGTTGCTCTGTGAGCCCCTCAGAGATCACCAGAGACATTTGAACTATTAACCAGGAAAATTTGTCAGACTGTCACTGCCTGCTCTCTATTTGAAGATGCTTCAAGCTTGATACCTAGAAATCTTGACTAGCTGGCCTAAAAATTCAAAAACTGGTTTACAATTTGATCTAATCATTAACCATTATTTTTCTCTTGTTTCCATTGGAATGCCTCTTATTTAATACCTTATCTGAATCATAGGCCTAATTTTAAAAACACACCTGCATCATTGTCTCCTGAAATGAGTTTAGCTGAACCAATCTATTGTCAAGACTAAGAGACTAACTCAACAAGATGGAACGATGTACCAGTTCAACTTTGAATATGTGAAATTTCCAGGGAAGTTTCAAAGAAGGGAACTGTAGGTAGGGGCCAAGGGCAGGCTGCCCCAAAATATGCTATTTTGACATGTTGCTTATTTTTTTAATAAGATTTTTGAGAGAGAGAGAGAGAGAGAGAGAGAGAACGCGTGTGCGCGCACACACACACACAAGTAGGGAGAAGGGCAGAAGGAGAGAGAGAAGCAGACTCCCTACTGAGCAGGGGGGCCTACATGGGGCTTGATCCCATGGTGCTGGGATGATAACCTGAGCCGAAAGCAGACAGATGCTCAACCAACGGAGCCACTGATGTCCAGGCACCCTGACATATTGCTTATTTTACATAAAAGTTACTGAAGAGACAACCTATTCAGGAAAGACACTCAGACCCTCCTCTGTCCCCTTGAAAGCTGGAAATAAATCTTCCAGGTAAAGGTACCCTCCCTATACCAAGAGCTAAAGAGACATCCTTAACACCAGAAATGGGAAATTTAGAAACCAGAAAGCTATAGAAAGAGCTCTTTTTACTTTTTACTAATTTACGACCCCAACCCAATTCTGTTTAGAATTCCTTACTAAGTGAAGTTTTCCTTGGTCTGTCAATTCTTCACAGATTTATTCTCTTTGTGTAAAAGTACAAAACCCACCTGCCTTGGTCATTCTTGGTCTTAATTTCATAACTGGGCTTCTATGTGCATGTAATAAAATTGTTTTTTTCCTCCTGTTAATCTGTCTCATGTCAGCTTAATTCTTATTCCAGCTGGAAGAGCTTGAGTAGAAAAGAATTTTTCCTTCCCTTCATGCTTTTGAGCAAGGCATTCCCTTTGTCTTTGTGGGGCTCCCAAACCTACATATGTAATTAAATTTGTCCTTCTCCTGTTAACCTGTCTTATTTCAAAGATGTTATTTATTCACTTGTTTGAGAGACAGAGCACAGGCTTGGGCACAAGCAAGGGAAGGGTCAGAGAGGGAAGAACAGAGGGGGAGGGAGAGCGAAAGGAAGAGAATCCCAAACAGATTCTACACTGAGCAGAGCTCCATCTCACAACCCCAGGATCATGACCTGACCGAAAACCAAGAGTCGGATACTTAACTGACAGAGCCACCCAGTCGCCTCTGTCTTATTTCAATTTAATCATCAGACAGCCAGTAAACCTAGAAGGAAAAGAGGAAAGGCTTTTCCTCCGAAACCATCTTAAGCTCCAGGGAAGCTCCACAGGGCATTCTATCTCAGAAATGTATCTCAAAGAATTGGAATCCCTAAGGAGCCCTGAGTTTTAGAAGCCATATTGTTTAGGAGAGGTTCCACTTTAAATTGTGTAGCATGAAATTTAAAAATTGAGGCTGCCTAGGTGGTTCAGTGGGTTGATAAGCATAAGCCTTCGGCTCAGGTCATGATCCCGGAGTCCCAGGATCCAGCCTCACATCATTGGGTTCTCTGCTCAGTGGGGAGTCTGTTTCCCTCTCTGCCCTTCACCCCGCTTGTGCTCTCTCATGCTCTCAAATGAATAAAAAAATTAATAAATGGGCCAATCCTAACCCTATTGTGGTACTAATTTGACAATATATAAATGTATTAAATCATCATCACCTTGTACACCTTACATAATGTTACATGTCAATGATATCTCAATACAGCTGTGGGGGGGGGAATCTTTCCACCTAGGTTAAACAATAAGGAATAATTATTTTACATAACAAGTGATCTCAAGGTAAGATGGCTGTAGTGTTGGTGCGCAGGCCATAAAGACTGAGGGTTGTGTCCTAAGCTGCCCTAACAGTCACACAAAGTGGGTGGCTTAAACAATAGGATTTTATTGTTTCAGTTCTGGAGGCCAGTAGTCCAAGTTGTTAGCAGAGTCATGTTCCTTCTGAAACCTATAGGAAAGACTCCCATCTCTACCTCCAACATCATATGACTATCTTCTTTCTCTCTCTCCTCTTCCCATAAGGACATCAGTCATCTTGGATTTAGGGCTCATTCTACTCCAGTATGACCTCATCTTTACTAATTAAATCTGCTACAAACCTATTTCTAAACTTGGTCACATTCTAGAGTCCTGGGGATCACATTATAGAGTACATCTTTGGGGGGGGGGGGACACAATTCAACCCATAACAGATCTTTCCCATCTTTCTGCTCTGCCATTCTCATCCTGCTGGCTTGCCTTTAGGTTATCTTCTTCATGGTCAACTTGGAATCAAGTTGGCTTGATCTTGGCTACAGCAGTCCCAGGCATCCACCACAGCAGTGTCTACCAGATGAAGAGGGATCATCTCTCCCTTAAATCTCTCTTAGAAGCAAAGAAACCTTCCAAGACCCCTCCCCTAGGAGACTTCCTCTCACTTCTCATTGGCAAAAATATCACACATGTAAGTCTAACCTCATCACTGGGAAGGAAAACAAGACCACTCATCATGATTGGTTTGGGCTAGAGGTTCTCAAACTCAAAGATGTATCATGATCACCTGGAAGGCTTGTTAAAACAGGTTGCTGGGCTCTACCTCCAGGGCTTCTGGTTCAGTAGGTCTGCTGTGAGATCTGAGGATTTGACTTTTTGACAAGTTCTCAGGCAAGGCTGCTGCTGCTGGTGCTAAAACCACACTTTGAGAAACAGTGGTTTAAACTAATCAGGATTTATTTCAGAGGACTAGGGTCAACTCTTGGAAAATGTATTGCTATCTAGAGAAGAGGAATACTTGGGGGGAAAAAATCAGGATTCCATCATAAAAGAGCCAAGAGGTGGGCAGCCTGGGTGGCTCAGTGGACAGCCTGGGTGGCTCAGCAGTTTAGCACCACCTTGAGCCCAGGGTGTGATCCTGGAGACCTGGGATCAAGTCCCCCGTTGGGCTCCCTGCATGGAGCCTGCTTCTCCCTCTGCCTGTGTCTCTGCCTCTCTCTCTCATGAATAAATAAATAAAATCTTAAAAAAAAAAAAAAAAAAAAGAGCCAAGAGGAGGAAACTGTTGACTAGGCAACCATGCAGTGGCCAAAGAACAGCCAGGAAGAGACCAGGAGTGTGTCCAGACAAGTGAGAAGAGAGAACAGAATGATCAAATGTCGAGGGAGTCATGGAGAAGAGATTCGGGAATGGTCAACATCATTATGTCACAGATAGGAACAGGAATATAAGCACTAAAAAGTAACCAGTGGATTGGACCACTAGATCTTTATCTTAGCAAAAGCAGGTTTATTTTGAAGACAACACATAGGAACAATTACATGAAATAGAGAAATTAACTCTCTTGCACTATTGTAGGAATGCAAACTGGTGCAGTAACTCTGGAAAACAGTATGGAAGTTCTTCCAAAGTTAAAAATAGAACTACCCTATGTTTCAGCAATTGTACTACTAGGTACTTCCTCAAAGGATACAAAAATACTAATTCAAAAGGACACATGCACCCCCATGTTTGTAGTAGCATTATCTACAATAGTCAAAATATCGAACAGCCTAAGGGTTCATCAACTGATGAATGGATAAGGAAGAGGTGTTATTTATATACAATAAAAATGGAATATTACTCAACCATAAAAAGAATAAAACTTTGCCTTGTGCAAGGACATGGATGAAACTAGAGAGTATATCATAAGTGACATAAGTCAGTCAGAACAGGACAAATGCCATATGATTTCACTCATAGGTGGAATTTAAGAAACAAAATAAATGATCACAGGGGAAAAAAAGAGAGAGGCAAGCCAAGAAGCAGACTCTTAACTATAGAGAATAAACTGATAATTACCAGAAGAGAAGTGGGTGAGGGGATGAGTTAAATAGGTAATGGGGATTAAGGAGGACGCTTGTGATGACCACCAGGTGTATGGAAGTGTTGAATCACTAGATTATACATCTGAAACTAATAATACACTGTATGTTAATGAACTAGACTGTGAATAAAAACTTTCAAAATGTAAAATAAGATATTGTGGGGCAGCCCTGGTGGCGCAGCGGTTTGGCACCGCCTGCAGCCTGGGGTGTGATCCTGGAGACCCGGGATCGGTCCCGCATCAGGCTCCCGGCATGGAGCCTGCTTCTCCCTCTCCCTCTGCCTGTGTCACTGCCTCTCTCTCTCTCTCTGTGTCTATGAATAAATAAATAAAATCTTTAAAAAAAAAGATATTGTGAATTTAAAAAAAGTTAACTTTTAAATCCTAATAAAATTTTCTAGCTAGAATTATTTTTAAGGTTCATTTTAGTTTCACCATGATTATTTCACAAATTCAGTTTAGTTGTTTTAAGTACATAAATCCTCTCTCTTGACCAAAACTTCTAATGGTCTTGTCCTCTTTCCTTAAGCACCAAACTGATCAAACTTTTGTTGTAATCAATCTGAAACAATCAGTTTGCCTTTGCCTTTGTCTTGCATGACATGACATCATTTTCTGGTGAATTGAACTTGATAGTATCCATTTCTCTGACATTTTTGCTTGTTCTCCCCCCTCCTCATTTTTGTTTGCTTTGTTTTCTTTTTACTTTGGCTCCGGAATGTACTTCTATAGGAGCCTCTTAAAATGAGTTTTGAAATTAACTGGGCAAAATTAATTCAATTATTGAAGTAGCAGTCATTTCCTTTTTCAAATACTTTGTCACATGGTCATGGCCAATATGTCAGTTTCCAGACAGAATCAGATATATACATGTGCAGATTCCTGGTTCACTATAATTTTTTGCAGATTCAAAATAATGAGGCACGATTAGAAACATTATTTAATGGTGGTATTACTGCTCTGAACGTAATTTGGGCACATAAACCAAGTGGGCATTTCAGTTCCTTTGAAATGACTTTTCCACTAGGTGAGCATCTGACCAATTCCTCCTTTTATGCAGGCTTCCACGGACCAGATGTTGAAGAAGATGGGGTATGCACAGGGGTCCAAAAGTCACATAATTTCTCATTAAATGCGTGGGGGCAGAGAGTATACAGGACATTTCTGTATCTTCCTCTTAATTCTGACGTGAACCTACAACTATTCTAAAAAAAAAAAAGGGCAGCCCCGGTGGCGCAGCGGTTTAGTGCTGCCTGCAGCCTGGGGTGTGATCCTGGAGAATCAGGATGGAGTCCCACATCAGGCTTCCTGTATGGAGAAGCCTGCTTCTCCCTCTGCCTGTGTCTCTGCCCCCCTCTCTCTGTCTCTATGAATAAATAAAATATTTAAAAAAAATTAAATCTTGGGATGCCTGGGTGGCTCAGTGGTTGAGTGTCTGCCTTCGGCTCAGGGCATGATCCTGGGTCTGAGTCCTGCATTGGGCTCCCTAAGGGGGCCTGCTTCTCTCTCTGCCTATGTGTCTGCCTTTCTCTCTCTGTTCTCATGAATAAATAAGTACATTTTTAAAAAACAATTAAATCTTGGGGGTGCCTGGGTGGCTCAGTAGGTTAACATCTGATTCTTGCTTTCAGCTCATGTCATGATCTCAGGGTGGTGATGTTGAGCATGTTGGGCTCCACACTCAGGATGGATTCGGCTCCAGATTCTCTCTCCCTCTCTCTCTGCCCCTCCCCCTGCTCTCAGTCTCTTTCCCTAAAATAAATAAATTAATAATAAATAAATACCGAAAAAATTTAAGTCTTAAAAGAAAAAGAGAGAAAATGGAAAAAAGATAAATAGGCCAATCAAACACCCGAAATCTTTTGGTTAAATTCACTTATTCAATTAAAAATACAAATTGAGCCAATCTTGGCTGGACCCTAGATAAAATGCGAAGCAAAATTACAAACACATGATGGTGCCTGGGTTGCTCAGTGGTTGAGCATCTCCCTTTGGCTCTGGGTGTGATCTGGGGGTCCTGGGATCGAGTCCCACATTAGGCCTCCTGCATGGAACCCGCTTCTCCCTCTGCCTGTGTCTCTGCCTCTCTCTCTCTCTGTGTGTGACTATCATAAATAAATTTAAAAAAAAGAAAAGGGTAGGTTATAAATATTCTATTATGAGCCCATTAAAAATATACTTCAGGGGAAAAATCTGAAAAGCTCTTCATCAAAATGTTAAAATTTATGTTATGTATATTTTATCCTAATAAAAGCAAATTTAATAATAGCTACTTCTGGATCCTGGGGTTTTGTTTTGTTTGTTTGTTTGTTTTACTACTAATCTGTAGTTTTTAGTTTTTTTCTTTTTAAATGGGTGTATTTGGGCAGCCTGGGTGGCTCAGCGGTTTAGCGCCACCTTCAGCCCAGGGCATGATCCTGGAGACCCAGGATTGAGTCCCACATCAGGCTCCCTGCATGGAGCCTGCTTCTCCCTCTGCCTGTGTCTCTCCCCCGGCCCCCCCGTGTGTGTGTGTCTCTCATGAATAAATAAAATCTTTTAAAAAAAATAAATGGGTGTATTTACTTGTATGAAAACTAAGTAAAAGAAATAATGATTTAAAAGTAAAGGAAAAATAAAAAATTAAGTCTGATGCTCTTCAAGAAGCCTGATGCGCTTCCTACTGTAGCTTTCCCTTCTACCCATCCCCCATTGGAGCCAGCCTTTCTGGGTCACCTTTTAAAGTCTAGCTTTTAAGGCACTGTTGGACTGGAAGCTAGAAGAGTCCCACTCTACCAGGGCAGGGAGCCAGATGAGGAATGTGAAATAGGCTGATCCATTTCAGGACACTCTCAAAATATGAAAAAAATGGCTTTTTCCATCCGAAAAATAATTTAGGGAGTTAAGTCTTGGGAGGAAACATCAGTCTTAACAGTGAAATCTGGGAAAGGTACAGGAAGTACAAAAGATACCCTACAAAGATTTCTTTTAGCTGACAACATTCGGTTGTTTCGTACACAAAAAGGGATCAAAAAATGGTATCTCATTGGGTATATTCACTTCCCAAAATTTCAAGGACGAGGCACAAGATCTGTTCTTATTGCCATTTAACCATTCAAAGCAGATTCTGATAAAGAAGCAGGAATTGCAGGGAAGGGAGTGCTCCAGGACACAGAGGACTTTTCTCCCATTGCTTCGCAGTTTGGAAAGTTGCCATCCATTTGGGTTACGCTCAAACAGGCTTTTGCCAGATCCCAGAACATGCTGTAGCCAGAAGTTCTGCTCTTTGTCAGGAGGCAGTCGCAGCCGAGACTTAGCCAGGATCTTGCCCTCTCCCTTCAAAGAACAACTTCTCTTTATGTGTAGGGATCCTGGCTCTCCCTTTACCCAGGGACATCCTTTAGTTCTTTCTAGAAAGACTCATCTGTCCCAGGGTTTCTGTTTTGTTTTTTACCATTCATTATTCAGGTTATACTTGGATCTCTGAATATCACATCTTCCTAATACAGCTGATTTTAATGTTTAAGTCTTTCCTCTTCCTTTTTCTTCCTCTTTAGCCACTGCAGTTTAGTGAAGCAAAATAAACAGGCCTGTCTCCATTGTTAAAGACCCCAGGCAATTAGTCTTTGAAGAGTTGCCCGCAAGTTAGAGATCTATGAACTCCCATAGGTTGCACTGAGTTTGACCCCTTGCATAGAAAGTTAAAGCCAAGGTGCCTGGTACCTTTTTTGTGATCAGATATCACTTTCCTTTGTTAGATACCAATTTTCCTTCCTTTTAAGGCAATGAATCCTTAAACAAACCACTGAGACAACCCCATTGACTACAAAGAGGGCTATGTAACTGTTTTATATCTTGAATGTGGTGGTGGTTGCACAACTCAATATGGGTGTCAAAACTTATAAATCTATCCATTTAAAAGGTCAGGGTTGTTTGTTTGTTTGTTTTAAGATTATTTATTTATTTATTTATTCTTGAGAGACACAGCGAAAGGGAGGCAGAGAGACCTAGGCAGAAGGAGAGGGAGAAGCAGGCTCCAAGCAGGGAGCCCGATGTGGGACTCTATCCTGGAACTTCGGGGTCACGCCCTGAGCCCAAGGCAGACGCTCAACTGCTGAGCCACCTAGACGTCCCTAAAAGGCCAGTTTTTTTTACTGCACATAAATGATACCTCGATTAAGAACACCACCGCCAATTCGGTTTACTAACATGGAAAAAATGTTTAATATATAATACTGACCTAGGAAGAAAAAGATGGTTGCACTTATAAAGTTCACGTAGAGATACGAAAAAGGAGGAGGAAATCTGGAGAACTTAAAATTGTATTTTGTTGAATAAGGAGATACAACTCCATTTAAAAAATTTCCATGTAATTGATGCTATGAGTTCTGAGGCTATAAATGTCTTAAAAAGTGCTTACAAAAGTGTGTGGAGCTGTACACTTAAAATCCGTTCACTTTATGCACTTCATGTTATGCGTCAATTAAAAAGTTTTTAAGGAAGGCTTAAAGAAAACCTCTGGGTAGGAGTCACACAGGTATATATCCAAATTTTTTAAAAAGCACTTAAACTTTGTGCAGGCTACTGTATATTACACCTCAAAACAAAATCCAAACAAAACCAAACAAAACAACCCACCTGAAATTGAAACTATGCTGGCGCTGTAGTGCACGAGCAAAGCCCGCCAGCCATAGGTCCACTGACTCACCCCCAGAACAGGCCTCCAGTGGCGCAGCCGACCCCCGCAGTACCTGCTCCCCGTGGCCTGCGGAAGGGGGAGCCTCTAGGGGGGGCTGCGATCCTGGGGAAGGGGGAGCCTCTAAGGGGGGCTGCGATCCTGCGCAAAGGCTCACGGCTCCCAGGCACCAGCTGCCTCCGGGCCCAACGGGAAGGCGGTGGACAACCGCGCCCCTCCGGCCCCACTGCGCGCCAGAGAATCGCTGCCTTCGGGCACCCCGCCACTCCACTCCACTCCTGGACGGCCGCACTGACGTCACCGCCCCACCGGCCCGCCTCGCGCCCCCGTTCCGCCCCGCCCCCTTTCCCGGCGTGCGCCGCGGTAAGGCTCCTCGCCCTCGGCTTCTGCCTGTCGTCCCAAGATGGCGGACACAATGAGCCGGCGTCGCGCCGGTTGGCCCTGAGGCGACCGTGAGGAGGAACGGTCCGCGAGCCCCCGCAGTCTGGCCCGAAGAGCGTCGCACGTGCAGGAGGAGGAAGGGGAGGAGGTGGGCCGACTGTCGGCTGCCCTTACGCTCGCCGCCGGCGCGGCGCCCGCCCCGCCCGGGTCGGCCCCTCGGCAGGCAGTCAGTCCGCCCGCCCGCTCGCCGCCGGGCCCCGCCCCAGCCCTGCGCCGCCGCCGCCGCCGCCTCCAGCCGCCGCCGCCATGAAGCTGACCGACAGCGTGCTGCGGAGTTTCCGCGTCGCCAAGGTGTTTCGCGAGAACTCGGACAAGATTAACTGCTTCGACTTCAGCCCCAACGGCGAGACGGTCATCTCGAGCAGCGACGACGACTCGATCGTGCTCTACGACTGCCAGGAGGGCAAGTGAGTGCGGCGGTGGCCCTGGGCCCGAGCCCGAGCGTGTCGTCGGCCCGTTCCTCCCTCCCTCCTTCTCTTGGCCCCGCGCTCATCCCGCTGTCCGTCCCCTCCCCCGGCCCCGCCGCCCTCCCCCGGCCTGTTTTGCACTCGCTGCTGTCAGGGCCGCTTCCACTCCGAAGCCGCCCGGGAGACCTTCACTTTTCTTTTAAAAATGAGAGTGGTAAATAATATCGTTATTATTTTGTATGACTTCGGCCTCCTGGAAAAACGCTGCTGCATCGCTCTCCAAACCCCACCTTGACCTTGACCTTTAAACGCCGGGTCCGCCCGCCTCGGCCCCTGCAGGTAGCTTTTCCGCTTCTCCGACTCTTGTCAAAGGTGCCGGTCTGCTCTGACCCCCGCGCAGAACCGCAAAGGCTGCTCTCCTGCCTCAGTCGGCAGCGTCACAGCTCGCTCTGCCCTCCTCGGTGACCTCGATTCAGCCCTGGCACTCCGCCCATCCCTGCCCCTCAGCTTCCCGCGGCCTTCTGCCGGAAGGCCGCGTGGGTCGTAGTTCTTAGCTGTCAGGATTTATTTGTTGTGCCTCTTTGGGCCTCCTGTCTTTTCCTTTCTGTTCCAAATCATTCTCTTACTCCCTCAGACCCGATGCCCACGTTTAGTTAACTAATGTAGTTAGTAGTAGTTAACTTTTTAACAACATCAGAAACTTTTCCCTTTTTGTCAGAAAAAAACGAACTTGGCCGTCCCATCCCGACCTGAGTGGGAACCTGCTCTGAAAACAAAGAATACATTCTAATCTAACAATTTCATGTTTCCTCGTAGACACTTTTTTAAAAAAATTACACTTTTTTAAGGGTCTGAAATTTGTGTTGCCCCAAGTCCTCTGGAGATCCATTGCACCCCATCTCTGTAAAGTCTTAAAAGCACATTTTGCCCTTTTCTCTGGGCATCTTGTCAGCTTCACCTACCCTTTGTAGACCTGCTTTGCTTTCTCCTTGCTAAATTGTGAGCTCCTTTGGAGCAGAAACTGGTTTAGGCTAGATTTTACTTTCCTCAGCCACCTTCCCCAAGTAGGTTTCCAGGTATTTGGTTTAATTCAGTGGCTACTGGTTTTGTCAGATTTCATTTTGTTACCTAGTTGCAGATCTTAGTTTTTGAGTCCTTGGGGTTTTCTCTTCTCCCACTTTCCTTTTGCCTTTTATTTTGTTTTAAAACCAGTGGCTTCTATAAACTTTCGTTTGGAACTTATCTCTTCATTTGTGAATTTGGTTATCTAAAGTAATGCTGGTTTGATTTAAGCTGTATCTTCTCCCCAGTTTTTTTCCCCACGAGAGCTGTGAAAAAGTATTATGTAACTGGTTCTGGATCTGCCTGCAGTATATGGAAGACTGGCCTAAGTGGTGGTCCTGGGGGAAGAGAGAATTAGAATTGTTAGCTGGACCATTATTCATTTAGTAGATGGATTTCTGTCCAGGTCTGGCCACTTGAATCAGCTTGGAAGAGAGTAACATATAAGTCTGCAGTGAGTGTCAGGGTTGCTGGATTCTGAAGCTAAAAGTAATTTGAAGCTGGCTGACTTAAATGTTTAGTGCTTGTGCACAGATTAGAACCTCTTCCTGGAACCTGAGGATGGAGATGTATATTCTCATTCAAAGAAAATAAAGGCTGTGACATGTGACAGCATTTCTTAGTTTGTCTTCAAATGTGGCATAATATCTACTTGTTGGAAGCAATGACAATGACTTGGAAGTCCTGTCTTATTAAAAGTAAAATGCTAAAAAAAAAAAAAAAAAAGTAAAATGCTAAAAAAAAAATGTAAAATGTTAATTTTATGATAATGCAGTTTATTTATTCATGTAGCAATTTTACATATTACAAACTTATAGAAAACTTAAAACAGTATTTCAAATTTCCCATATCATCTAGTAATTGGCTACGTTTTTACCCCTTTTGCTTTATCACTCTATGTAAATATTTAGGTGTGCATTTTTTTCTGAACCATTAGAGAATAAATTGGAGGTATCAAGCCCCTTCTCTCTAAACACTTCAACATGGATTTCCTAAGCAAAAGGACATTCTTTTATATAACCAGAGCACGTTATCCAAATTAGAAAATTTAGCATTGCTATAATAGTATAGGGCATGCTCTTTTAAATTTTCTCTTATGAGTGAATTGTGACATTTGGTCTGTGGCAAGTGTGGCCTGGTAGTTAGGTGACCTGGGTTCTAGTTTGGCCTTGTGACCGAGTATATGACAGAGGTCAGATCACTTCTCTGAATATTAGACAACGTCTTACACCTTAAAGAGTCCATGATCTTTTTTTTTTTTTTTTTAATGATAGTCACACAGAGAGAGAGAGAGAGAGAGAGAGGCAGAGACACAGGCAGAGGGAGAAGCAGGCTCCATGCACCGGGAGCCCGACATGGGATTCGATCCCGGGTCTCCAGGATCGCGCCCTGGGCCAAAGGCAGGCGCTAAACCCCTGCGCCACCCAGGGATCCCAAGTCCATGATCTTAAGTGGTAATGTGAAGGGAAAAAAAAATTGCCCCTAGTATAAGTCAAACCAACATTGGTAGAAGAGTTACTGCTTTTTCGGAAGGCATAGTAGCTCTACTAGATGGTACTAATGTTAGAATTTGAGCTTGAAAATGGCTAAAACAATGTTCTTTATGCTTCATATTTTCTAGTTTTTTGTTCATTTTGTCCATGTTTTGTTAACATCCACTGAGTGATTTTTCAACATGAAAGAATATAAAAAATTGACTTCTAGGTGATGCAAATTATTCATAGAGCAGGCCTTAATATTATTTATTCATACCTGATCATAAGAATCATAATTTATGGAAAGAAACTTCCCAAAATATTCATGGAAAAATGTAGTGCATAGACTTAGTAAAGATCCTGTGAAATGGATGTAAAAATTAGGATCTAGCTTTCAAACTAAGAAGTAATATGAGTTAAAAAATTTTCAGTTACTGAGAACAAAGGTTAGTGTTCTCGATAAATTTGAGACAAATAGAGCAAATGTAAGTGGAACTGAAAATTTTCCTTATACCACACCCTTTAACATTGGCTCCTAAGGATATATCTTCACTAGTTTAGACCGAATTATTTAAATAAGTAAGCTGCTTTTTTCACTTGTAAAAACAAAGTACTCTTTTTTGAGAGCAAGAACCTGTGCTTGTGCGTGCATGTGCTCACTCAGTTTACCACACAGTAACCCCGCAGCAGAACTCAGGACAGTGGACTCAACATGGTAGCCTTTGGGCTGATCTTTTTAGTTGAGCTAAAGGTTAAACGTGAGAAAGTGGAAAATTCAGTGCAGGGGAGTGAGAAGTCTTGTTTGGAAAAAGTTTTTATGTATTGAAACTCTTGACCTCACTGACATTAACAAAAATTGAAAGTGCAAATATTTGACTTCTTAAAGCTGCTTGAGTAATCAGATTGTTCAGCATTTTGGTTCCATGGAGAGAGTGAACTTCTGTTTCAAAATTGGAACTCTTGGTAAACATTGGTACAGGATTTAGGGAATTCTACACCTAAATGTAGAATATGGTGAATTTTTTGGTTAAAGGTTTGCTGAGATCTGTTTTATTAGCTTGATACTTGATCCTGAGGGTTCTATAAAGGGAAACTGAAGGAACTTCAAATGGATTGGTAACCTCTAGATTGGAAATATGTGATTTTACATTAAAAAGAAAACCAGGGGACCTCTGGGTGGCTCTGTGGTTTGTCACCTGCCTTTGCCCCAGGGCTTGATCCTGGAGTCCCAGGATCCAGCTGGCATGGAGCCTGCTTCTCCCTCTGCCTGTGTCTCTGCCTCTCTCTCTCTCTCTCTCTCTCTATCATGAATAAATAAATAAATCTTAAAAAAAAAAAAAGGAAAAGAAAAAAGAACCAGTGGCTAGTTTTTTTCTAAGGAAAGTTAGCTTTGCCTTCTATCGGACTCAGTAAGTACTTCGGACTTGCAGGGTAGGGAGGATGGATAGCTTCTGCAATAGCAGGTTATATTAGGAAAGGCAAGCAGTTTTGCATCTGGTTTCAGTTTTGATAAATCATTTCTTCTAGAAAAAAGACCTTTATTTCTAAGTGAATGGCTTAAGAAAAGTTCTGGCCTCATTGGTTTGACATATTCCCATATCCCTCTTTGCCTTAAGTTCTGACTTGTGTTGTTTAATGTGCCTTTCTACCCAAATAGACGTACTTTTTCTCAAAATTTACTCACTTGAGCCCTCAAATTTACTCCCACTTCCTAACCTCAGCATTTGGTGTTCGGAGGTGAAATTGCACTTGATTGATTCTGTTTGTTTCCTCTCTTTTGGAAGAAATCCTGTTTCTTTCCAGTGTTAGAGTTTCCCAAGAATCCTCATCCTTGCCACATCATTCAAGTGCTTCTCTTATATGAAGATCCCAGATTCGGTGATGGAGGATTTTGATGTTTTTCTCTCTCTGTCCATTTCCTCATCAGACCAAAGAGAACCCTGTACAGTAAGAAATATGGCGTGGACCTCATCAGATATACCCATGCAGCAAACACAGTCGTTTACAGCTCTAACAAAATAGACGGTAAGCAAGCCTTCTTTTTAGGAAATTTTGGTCATAGTTTCTTTTAAATCGTTCTTGGAATCTTTGTGACTGCTTCTGCTTTGGTTAGAGTTAGTTTAATTTAAATAGTTTCCTATGATGTTAGCAATGCCAACATTGTTATGACTCAAGGGATGCTAGAAGCAATCCACTAGTACTTTGGAAGGACTTGAAACAGTATGAAAGGTCTCCAGATTAGAATGGAGAGTGGGTATAGGAAGCAATTGATTATGCTTATTGTTTGTACTTCTTTAAACTTGAAAGAATACTTTTAAAATATATAAAAGGAAAGAATACTTGACATATCACAAGTGGTAGATAACCACAAATGCTTGAGCTATGGTAATTTAAGGACCTTGGAGTTTCTGGTATATGCCCTACCTTTTATGGTGTGTGTCATAAAGGACAGTGTATTGACCTTAATTATCTTTGATTTCAGGGTCTTTTGTTCCTTTTCCCTTTTTACTTTTATTTTATTTATTTATTTATTTTTAAAGATTTTAAGTAATCTCTACACCTAATGTGGGGCTCAAACTCACGACCCCAAAATCAAGAGTTGCATGCTCTACCGACTGAGCCAGCCAAGCACACCCTCCCCTTTTAACTTTTAACTAAAATTAATGTCTTTGAAGAGTAAAGAGTTATTTTTGGAAATTAAACTTGTGAATTTCTTTCTCTAATGATCTCTGTTTTTACCTCTATTTCCCCTGGAATAAGTCATTCTCAGTTGACAATTCATCTTAGTAATTGATCTATGTAACACTCATGTTAGGACTTTTTGTTTTTTTAAGAGAGTGTGATGAGGGGGGAGGGAGGGAGGCTCCACACCCAGTGTAGAGCCCAACTGGGGGCTCCATCTTACAACCCTGAGATCATGACCTGAGCTGAAATCAAAAGTCAGACACTTAACTAAGCTACCCATGCTCCCCTACAGTAAAATTTTTCTGATGTCACCCAACAAAGATCACTTAGACTGCTATTGTGGCTATGCCTATCTCAGAGCAGATGGGCAGAAGTCTTTTTTTTTTATGAGACTTTTCTGCCTGTACTTGATTTTTAGTAAGTATATCATTTCTACTTTTCATGCCTCTATTTCAGAAGTGGTTTTCTAAGTAAGCAGTGCAATTGATGCTTTTGGACAAGAATATAAAACATTAGGATCCTGAGGAAACATATCTATGTGATCATCTGAATGACTGGTATACTTCTTCTGTTGGGGTATTTTTCCGGGTGATTAAATGTGAGGATTCTCCAAATATGGTGCAAAATGAGGCAAATGTGTGGCACTTGCAGCTTTGCTGCCAGGCCTCTGCTGTGAGGATGTTGCCTTTCCTGTCTCGAGTGCATCCTGAAGAGTTCCTCCAACGCTCCGTTTCCTTTTGCCTGATTCCAGGCTGAGGTAGTAGTTTGTACAGTTTGAGGGTCTATGATACCACCCGGTACAGGAGATAACTGTACAGGCCACTGCCTTGCCAGGAACAGTGCACCAGCTACTGAGTGGGGCGGAGAGGATGGCGACGCCCTGCTCATCTCTGGGAGAACAGGTAATGGGGAGGAAGTCTTTTTCTGCTTAGGGCAGGTGAGTCGTTACTAGAAATAGAACAACCAGAAAGATTTTGTAGTCGTCATTCTAGGACTTTGAAGATTTTCAAAGAAAACTATATTAGAGTTCTGTTTTGGAACTTAACAGAAAGTGCGATTTTCCCCTTCCCAGATCAAATGCCCTGTTATTAGAAAGTACCCCTGTGAACCACTGAAATGACTTAGTACCTTCAGCCTCTTTGTTTCTGTGTTCTATTTGCCTCTAGAACATTCTTTCTGTGCTCTCCTGTCTGTATTTTGGCACCATTGCCTCTTTCTCAACAATTGCTTCTTATTCCTAGTCTTTTTGGGGGCATAGCACTTTCCAGTTTTATTCTTTATGGCACTTCACTCCCTTCTCACCACCATCTTTTTTGTTTACTTTTTCAGATAAAATCGCTTGGGTTTTAAGAGTGTATTTTTCTCCCCAAGCACAAGCCTCTATGATTTTTCCTTTCTTTAATACTGATAATCTCACTGCTATGACTTGTTGGTATTATTAATTAATTAATGAGTATTAATTAATACTCATTAATGAGTTTAAGTTTTAAATATTTTAAGATATTTTTTTTTATTTTAAGATATTTTTAATCCAGATTTCCTCATTTGTTCTTTTGACTACTTTATTATTATTTTTAACCTATTTCTCTGATACACAAAGTACCACTGGTTAATTTTAAAAGTAGTGGGACATTACTTTTCTTTCCATTTGTTTAGTTTTGATATAAATTGTATATCCAGTTAACATTTAGGTTAGAGTTGGGTTGACACACCGTTGGAGAACCCTGGACAAAAATATTATGCCAGAGTCCAGCCTGATCCTTAGTTTAGCATTGCTGCTTAATTCTTCGAGCCTGTTCCTCAGCAGCTAAATGTTTTCCTTTAAGGCTTGCCATTTTGTGGGCACTAAAACTATTGTGTTTTGGAGGAGTGGCGCAGGCAGGTATTTTTGCAGGACAGGTTGCACTGTAACTATGCAGAAGCCAAAGACTGGTGGTAACAATGACTTTAAACATTGCTCTATATGACGTCAGTTTGAGAACTAAGCTTTTGAATTATGTGAAATCTGTAGTGCCCACTCTTCAGCTGTGGAGAGGAATTACTTAACCTTATTTATTTACACCTTGCTTGAGTTATGGAAACAATGAATTCTTTGATCTTGTTTTCAAGATGAAATGCAAAGTAATTCCTTTAAAAATAATAGGATATCATCATGCCTTATTTGTCTTCTTACAGATACTATTCGTTACCTGTCCTTGCATGACAACAAATACATCAGATACTTTCCTGGACATAGCAAAAGGTAAGACCAGGTGTTACAGGAGTAGATAATTCTTTTATCCCTGAGGTATCCAGAAACTGAGATTCAAGAGATTGTATTAGTGAACTGAAGCTAGTTCCTCACCACTGTTTAGCATCCTTCTTAATCTTCTCTTGTTAACCCTCCTTAAAACAGTCAACACCTGATTACCTGAGGTTGTGGAAGCAGGGGGTAGGACTTTGTAGGTAAACTGAGATCTCAAGTTAAAACGTAATTAGGAAAAAAGTAAAAAAATAATAAAAATAATAAAATGTAATTAGGAAAAAAGTGGATTAAAGATACTCTGTGGAAACCTATGTAGTACAAATTATGTTTATCATTTAGGAACCCCAAATAATAATCAGATGTCCCTTAATGAAAGCACCATTTACGTGTATGAGGCCTCTTCCAGTATTGGTGGTCCCATTTCAGCAGACCCCTGCTTTACATAAGTATATTCCATGTGAAGATCTTAATGAGAATGCAAAAATATTTTTTTTTGCAAAAATATTATTAAATAAAATTGTCCTTTGCTACTTTTGAAAGTCCAAAAGCTTGTTTCCTTATTCTATTTTGTAGTGCATTTTATTTCTCTCTCCTACCCCAGTTCCCCCAGTGTTTTTTCTCCAGCTTTTTAAGTTTGCGTTGAATGTTGAACTCATTTTCCTTTATTTTTTTATTTTATTTTAGTTTAGTTTAGTTTATATTATTCATTTATGAGAGGGGGGGGGCAGAGACACAGGCAGAGGGAGAAGTAGGCTCCAAGCAGGAATCCTGATGTGGGACTCGATCCTGGGACTCCAGTATCACACCCTGGGCTGAAGGCAGGTGCCAAACTGCTGAGCCACCCAGGGATCCCCGAACTCCTTTTCATTTGGATGATACTTTAATCACTGAGGGTATTTTGTCGTGCTTTTGTTTGCATATACAACATTACTCCAGTGCGACTTGGAGTGGTACGGAACCCTGGCAGGAGGGGGGCCAAGAGCACCCTGTTTTCAGCTCCGCTTCTGATTGGGCAGGGCATATCTGTGCTGAAGATGAAGGGTAGCAGCTGTTGGTTACTGTGTTGTTCCAAACAAAGAATGGCTTGTGACAAGTAGATGTTTTTGCTTCTTTGTAGTCAAATTAATGTTCACAAATGTATTGTCTGTAATTATAAGTTGATTGCAGTTGTTTAAAATTCTTTCCAATCTTCTTAATTATCCATCCTCTTGATGTTCTGATTCTTAGATGACTTTGTGCCTCTTTTGTTTTGAGAAAATCAGGGCCATCCAAAATGAGTTCTTTTCAACTTCTATCCCTTTTGCCTCTTCCTTGGAACCCTTTTCTTGAAAAAGAAATAGGCTTTCTTCCTTGACAAAACCAACCTCCCTCCTTCTGCTTGCTTCTGTTTTTTTAACTAGACTTTTCCTTGTTGCCTACAAACTTACTTGGTCTTCTTTATCTTAAATCTATTTCTTGAACCTATTTCCCACTCCTTTTAACTGTCAAACATGAAAGAATAATCTACATACTCCCATCCACCTCCTCACACTCATTCGCTGTTTAAATTATTCGGTCTATTCCTAGAATCATTTGTGGGGCTTTTTCTAAGCTGTTTTATTTCCCTTTTCCTGCTGCCTCCCATTAAAATATACTGCCTTGGGGTTTTGTATGCTTTTATTTTATTTTATTTTATTTTTGGTGCTCAACTTCTCCACAACTTTTATTTTCCTTTGGCAGCTTACTTTTCCTATCTTGGTTCTACTCTTGTTATTCTTGGCCTCCCTTCTTTTGACTTTAAAATAAACAAGGTTCTACCCTAGTTTTTCTTCCTCTCTTTATATTTTTCACATATCTCCATCACTAATTTCATTCACCTCTACTCAGATGGCTTCCCAAAACAGTGTTTTCAGTTCATGTCTATTCTGATTTCCAGGGATCCCTGGGTGGCGCAGCGGTTTGGCGCCTGCCTTTGGCCCAGGGCGCGATCCTGGAGACCCGGGATCGAATCCCACATCGGGCTCCCGGTGCATGGAGCCTGCTTCTCCCTCTGCCTGTGTCTCTGCCTCTCTCTCTCTCACTGTGTGCCTATCATAAATAAATTTAAAAAAAAAATTTATTCTGATTTCCAGACTCCAATTCCACCTCCAGGTTTTATATACGTCTAAGTAGGTGTTTCTTTCATGCCCCCACCTGATAGGTCCAGCACACCATCCCTCATTGTTACATGCCTTGGGCCCACTCTTCTCTGTTTGTGTCATATTTCCTCATCACTGTTCCTTCTAATTATCCTGACTCAAAGCCTCTGTTACTTGTTTGCTTTCTTTCCCTGCTTTCACATGTAGTGAGCTGTTAATCCTATTGATTCTGCCTAGGTTTAACCTCATGTGTCACTTCGCTCTGTTCTTTCCTTTTCTTCTGCCCCAGGTCATGCCCTATATCAAGTGAATTATTGGCAAATCCTAATTAATCTCCCAATCCCTCATCATCCTGCTTTAGCATCCTATGTTACAGCTCTGACCACTTCACAGTCTCTGCCCAGAAACTTTAATGGTTCGCTGAATCTGTCTGCTCCTTCCCTTTGGAATCAAGCTTGCCTCCCTTCAGCTCTGACTCATTTTCTCAGCATTACCTCCTGACACTTGAGTTAAGGTGAACTCTGGGCTGCTTCCTGAATGTGGACCTCATGCCTTCCTACCTGGCACTTTTTCTGTAAGGGCATTTCCCAATGAAATCCTGTCCTCTACGTGTGCTGCTTCTTCTGGAAGGCCTTCTCTGACCATCTCTCAGATTTCTTTGGGCTAGTTAAGCTTTCTTATTTCTTAAAGTTGAGGTTTTGCTTCTCATTGTATATCCTTTATCTCTTAGCATAGAGCCTTGTGCCAAGACAGATTTCCTCTGAGCTTTTGCCCTGAATACCATGGCATTAAAATTACATGTCCATATGCATTCTGCTCTTTTATTACCACCTCAGCATTCTCAGGAAATTTTGGCTTACGATATCTTTAAATGTTTAAGTTGAGGAACTAGTACAGATATTAGTTGAGTTGAATTGTTAGAAATTCTTCTTTAGATAAAAACTTTATTTAAAAAAGTGTATTTTCTCATTTTCTATTCATGGCATAAATTTTAATTCTTTCCAGTGGCACGAAAACTTCCTGAACCCCTTTCAGTGTCATCCAAAACTTGAACAATTTCTATTTCTAGATTTTTTTTTAAAAAGTTCATTCACAAATAAGCTGTGCAATTTTGGTCATCTTTTTTACTTCAAGCTTTTGTCAAAATGAGATAGCACAACACCAATATTTCTTTTATAATCTTCATCTATAATATCAGCTCCTGTATCTATGAAGTGTTTTACAGCCAAGCCAGAATGTATGGAACTACTCTTCCATAATTCGGAAGGAAGAGTTATCCAAATGTCTGTTTTCACAAGGGCTTTCTCTGTAGGTGGCACTGTAGAATCATAGGTGCTATACAGGTCCTAGCTCCCCTCATTTGGGTTGGGGTTGTGGTGTGCTCTGAGAGGCAGATGAAGTAGAGCCACGTGCCGTCCTTCCTTGCAGGCCAGGCCCAAATGCTTGGGAGGCAGTGTGTATCTTCAGAGCAGGGTGTGGTAGAGTGAGAAAATGAGCAGAGGGGACAAGAGAGCTCAGGGTGAACCTTTTGAAGAGAGGTCTTCTAGTGAGTGACTCTTAATGCTATAACCACAAAAGGGGACCCATATCAAAAATACAGTTGCTATTAGCACAGACCTGTGGCTTAGTAAGTGTGGTGCCCAAGCCAACAGTCTTATCATCACCTAGGAGCTTGTTAGAAAGAAGTACAAGTTCTCAGACCTCACCCCAGACCTACTGGATTAGAAGTTCTAGGAGTAGATCCCAGTAGTCTGTGTTTCAGTCCACCCCTCGGGTGATACAAATGGCACTCAGGTTTGAGACTGTTAGTGTAGTCCTCAAAACTCTAAGGAATCATGAGAGTTTTTTAGTTTTGTTTTTTAATTGTAATATAGTTTAATACCATAAATTCATCCTCTCAGAGTACCCAGTTCAGGTTTTTAGTATATTCACAGAGTTGGGCAACAATCATCACTAATCCAAAACATTTTCATAACTGCCAAATAGAAACCCTGCACTCATTAGCAGTCACTTCTCATTCCCTCTTCTCAAGTCCCCAGCAATCACTAATCTACTTTCTGTCTCTATAGCTTTGCTTATTCTGGATATTTTGTGTAAATGAGACACTGTGTGGCCTTTTATGTCCAATTCTTTCATTTACCATGTTTCCAAGGTGAATACATGTTGTAACATGAACCAGGGCTTCATTTCTTTTTGTTAGCAAATAATGTTTTATTATATGTATGTACCACATTTTGCTTATCCATTCATTAGTTGATGGGCATTGGGGTTGTTTCTACTCTTCGGGTAATATGAATAATGCTGCTGTGGACATATGTGTACATTTTTGTGTAGACATACTTTCATTACCCTTGGATATATACCTAGAAGTGGAATTTCTGGGCCCTTTAGTAATTATCTGTCTTTAACTTTTTGAAGAACTGGAAAACTTAAAAAGCAACTGCACCATTTTATATTCCAGTCAGCAATGCGTGAGAGTTCTAATTTCTCCATATCCTTACCAACACTTGTTATCTATTGTGAAATAATATCTCCTTGTGGTTTGATTTACATTTTTATGTTGTAGTTTTGTTTCTTTTCTCATTATATTAGTTGCCTTTGGTTATTCCAGATTACTTGTATATGTATGTTTCTTAAAACGGCAGTTTTGGAAGAACAGGTGTAGATAGAGGGGTTTAGAGTTCACATCCAATTTTTGCAAATATTTTGCTTCAACTCCTATTTATCTTGATGCATTGCAGGGTGGTGGCCTTGTCCATGTCACCTGTGGATGACACTTTCATTTCTGGGTCTCTTGATAAGACCATTCGACTCTGGGATCTCCGGTCTCCTAACTGCCAGGTAATGGTAACCTCACAGTTACACTTTGAGTGTTTTCTATGGTAGGCAATGTCATCAGCTCCTCCTCTCAAAGAAAGGAGAAAGTAATGATTCCATTTTGAGATCCCAGAGTCTTTCTAAACTTTGGAGAAAATCTGTCTTCCTGGTAGGTAGCTGGTAATTAAGCAAATACACTAATCCAGTGCATATTGTGTTATGCTCTGTGGCTTTTTGCTTTCAAAACCATTTTCCTAAAACCTGTGAGCTATAGCTTTTATTTGAATTCAGTGTTTATAGAATTGTACAGTTAGGGCTGATGAAGCTAGTTTTATGGAGATGTGTTTATAAAAAGCCTCATTTTAGTTTTTTGCTTTTTCATTCCCTAGGTAGGCAGGTATCCTTTTTTGTGTCCCTTTCTTAGTTTTTATTGGAAAAAATTAATTATATAATGGTAGGATCCTGGGTTCATTAACTTTTCTTCTTATTTTTTCTTAGGGCCTCATGCATCTACAAGGCAAGCCAGTTTGTTCCTTTGATCCAGAAGGGTTAATTTTTGCTGCAGGTGTCAATTCTGAAATGGTTAAACTTTATGACCTTCGCTCTTTTGATAAGGTAAAACCTTTGAGTCTTTGAGCTATCTTGACATTACAGATGTTTTGAAGGGTAAGATGGGAGCCTTTTCCATGGTAGAGGAGGTATGTGGTAGACATTAGAGAATGTTGGAGCAGTAGTTCTCCCTCTGCGTTTCCTAGTCAAAAAGAAATCTAAAGGGACAGAATCAGAGTTGGCTCTGGCAAGAGGAACACTGATGGGCCTTGGGCTGGGGCTGCTGTCTTTATCATTTCAGGGGCCATTTGCGACTTTTAAGATGCAGTACGATCGGACTTGTGAGTGGACAGGACTTAAGTTCAGCAATGATGGTAAACTCATCCTCATCTCCACCAATGGCAGCTTCATCCGTCTCATCGATGCATTCAAAGGAGTGGTGATGCACACCTTTGGGGTGAGCTGACAACCTTAGAGCGTAGTTATTTCTGTGGTCTCACCTCCTGGGCTGAGAATTATGTTAGCTGGTTGGTGACCAGCAGTTATCCTTAACTCACCAGTGGAGGCACGGGCTTGCATTTTCATTCTGGACATGAACTTCTCTTGGATTCTGAGACATTCACTTCTCACACAGTGACCCAGATTTGGAGTTTAGATACAAAATAATCCCTGACCATAATAATTTGATTGTTGCATTGAATATGGAGCTGGAGATGGGGTTGAATTGTAAAAAGTATCAACCTGGTGTGGAACTACGCATGAGGAGGAGAGGGTTTCATGGAAAGGTGATGTGTGTGCTGGGTCAGTGTTTGCAGGCACGGCTGTGATAAGAGAACTGTTCTTTTTTTAGGGTTATGCCAATAGCAAAGCTGTTACTCTGGAAGCCTCATTTACTCCAGACTCCCAGTTTATTATGATTGGTAAGCTTTCTTTATCCCCCTTGGAGGTTATTTCTCTGGTACTGTGCATTTGTTTCTTGTGTTATTTTTGTTAGTTTTAACTAATTAAGATACTATTTATTATCCTTTTGATAGACATTCTCAGATTTCAGTATAGTACATTATGCTAAAAGTGTAGTGTCTTTATCCTGATTTTGCAGTTCTTTACTGGGAACTGGCATTAACGTTGATCTTCCCTGGACCAGCATAAGAATTAAACTCTTATAAGCACAATATTACTAGTAATACTAACTTCCTGATATAACCCTACATTAGGTTGTCAGTGGCTCAGTTGGTAGGGTGTGATAGTATTCAACCTCCTTTTTACATGAGAAAACTGAAGTTACAGGGGAAATGACTTGCTCAGGAACAAATAACTACAGTTAAGATCAGTTTCAGTTTCCAAAGTCTCTTTTCTTTACTGCCTTTTCGTCCTCAATTTCTGATGAGGGGCCCGAAGCTGGGCTTTTCTGCAGATGTCAATCCTTATCTTTCCTATTTGTTTTTTCATTGCACCTTGAGCTGTTGTATTTTTCTTTACCATTCCCTTTAGGTTCAGAGGATGGCAAGATCCATGTCTGGAATGGAGAGAGTGGTATAAAAGTAGCTGTGTTGGATGGCAAGCACACAGGCCCCATTACTTGTTTGCAGTTCAACCCCAAGTTCATGACCTTTGCCAGCGCATGTTCCAACATGGTATGTGAACATGTCTCCCACTTAGGGGCCCTTTCTGGTTGGGGTGGTAGGTGCTTCAGTGAGCACAGCAAGCTGTGTTGTAAATAGGTATGTGACAAGAGGCACCTGGTGGCTCAGTTGGTTAAGTGTCTGTCTTTGGCTCAGGTCATGATCCTGGAGTTGCAGGATTGAGCCCCATGTGGGGCTCCATGCTCAGTGGGGAGTCTGCTTCTCCCTCTGCTCCTCACCCTGCTCATGCTGTCACTTGCTCGCTCTCTCTCAAGTAAAATCTTTTAATAAATAGGTATAGGACAAGCATGCAAGTTCTTGTTCCTCAACTGGTGGCTTCCCTGGTTCACTACCTCCTATTATCTGATCTCTGGTTGGACTGGTCTTTTACTTTTTTTTTTTTTTTTTTTAAGATTTATTTATTTAGGGGGATAGTGGTAGAGGGAGAGAGAGAGAAGCAGACTTCCCATTAGGCAGGGAGGCCGACTCAGGGCTTGATCCCAGGACCTTGAGATTACAACCTGAGCTGAAATCAAGAGTCTGACACTTAAGGACCGATCTTTCACTTTTATACTTCTTTCCTTGATCTGGGATTGGAGATGATCTCCAGGCTACTGGGAGATCTCAGGCCAGTTTTTGCTTTGGTCCCTGGTTCTGGTTTTATGCCTACGCTACTTAGGACTATACCTGATAGTTTTTTGGCCTTTTTTTTTTTTCCTTAAGATTTTATTTGAGAGAGCTCGTGAATGAGGTGGGGTTGGGGGAGAGAGAGAAGGAGAAGCAGACTCCTAACTGAATAGGGAGCCCAATGTGAAGTTTGATTTCAGGACCTGAGCCAAAGGCAGATGCTTAACCAACTGAGCCACCCAGAAGCCTCAATTTTGTCTTTTAAAATATTTTGAAGAAATAAAATATTACCAGCCTTTTGTGGCTACAACCTCTCAGTGTGCCATTTCTTTCAGTTTTTGCTGAAAAACTCAGAATTTCTTACAATTGATCATAACTCATTACTTAGAATTTCCTGTAGGCCCCTGTCTCTTCCTAGACAACGCTAGTGCTAGAACAAAGCATGTCTCAGTCACAGTTTCTTTTTGGCATCTCTTAAATCTACCTGAGTATTTGAGGATGAGGGATTTTGCTTTAGCCTACCCGGAACACATTGCCCCCTTGCTCTTTTTTTTTTTTTTTTTCCAACTAAGGAAAGTGTTGGAAAGAAATGCGGCAAAACCATCCAGTTCAATCCCTTTCACTTTTTTACAGCTCAGGAAGGAGAGGACCTATTGGAGGTTACCTGGCAGATTAACGACGAGGCCAGGTTACCTAGGTACCCATTTCTCAGACAGCTTTCCTGTTTTTCCTTACCACTGGACCTCTAGGGTAGGAGGTAGACAGTGTTGGAGACAGAACTAGCTTAACTTTCATGTGGAGGGGGCAGTGTTTCTTCATAGATTGCCTGAATTGATTGGTAATGAGAGAAGGCCACCAGCCGTAATTCCTCACCAATGGGTTTGGGCATGGTGATGCTGTGGTGAGGAGTAAGAACCCTCAGCATTGAGGAGAGAGGGTTGCCTTTTTAAAAGTTGACTTTGTTTCTCCTTCCAGGCCTTTTGGTTGCCTACCATTGATGACTGACCTTGGTGCTGCTCGGCTGTTTATGTACAGTGAGGGTGGCCAACAGGAAAAAACTCAGAGGGGACTGAGATAATGGATTGGATCATTTGACTGGGCTGGAGAGCATCCTTCCACATGGCCTTCCCATGGATGTGCTGTACATCTGCTCAAAAGAAAAAAAGGACTTTGCCGAGCTTCTTCAAAAAGACTCTTGGTGTGGCAGATTCTATCAGGACTTCAGATTTTCCAGCTGTCACTGCACTGAGCTCCTCCAGAGGAGTGACCAGATTCATGATTAGGGTATACTGGGGCCCTCAAGACGCCTTCAATTTTGAATGTATTTGCTGCTGAGGAGCCGGTGAAGTTGTTAATTCTGCACATCCCTTCTCCCACCCCTGTAAATGCATGGGAAGCTACAGTTCTGGTTTTGAGATGCTAAGGGCAGCTCAGCACCCCTTGCCCTCACCCTGCATGTCTTGTTACTGGGTCTCCCCGTGTCATTGTGGCATTGTTCCACAACCATCATGTCACTTAGGTGCCAAACATTTACAGAAATAAGTCTTCATATATCTTGGGGTAAGAAAGGGACAGATACAGAAAGGAGGACCTTGTCAGGAAGCCTTGTGAGTTAGTTGTGTAAGGGTAGGTGATCAGGGCATGCCTCAAGGCTCTGAGTTTTGGGTGGGAAATGGCACAGGAGCCTGAGAGAGTGGGAAGTGGGGGTTGCAGGTGAGGTAAGTTCCTATTGCTGGGCAGTTTAGCGGTAGCCTGATGTGATCCCCTATCATTAAGACAAACCTGCAGTCTTTCTTGGTGCCTGCCAAGCTTGGTTTTATACAAAAGCAAGGTGGGAGTTTATTTTTGTACATGAGATACATCACGCTTTCCTGTGGGCCAGTATTGTGGAGTGAGTCTGAGTTGTTTACACTGATGCCTTCCCTGGCCACCCCAAATTGTGTACAGTCTCCAGAGGATACCACCCCTTTTCCAGCTCCCAAGTAAGAGCTGGCTCTAGGCCTGTGTTATATGTTATATTTAGCCTTTTTATATATGACATGGGGTTTCTGTTGTTGGTATTTTAGCACAGTGTGTACACCTTCATTTAAATATATCCGTGTGCATACATATATATGTATGTATGTATGTATGCATGCATATATATATATATATGTATATAGAATATGTCACTTCTCAAGAGTTCAGCAGAAGGAGATGGGGTCCTGCAGCCCAGGAGAAAGACTGCATCCTTTCTAATAGTGTTTGCCACAAGTGTTAGTCTTCTCTATTAACTTTTTCCTTTGGGAGACAGAATGAAGCAAAGCTTCAAGTGTTTGCTGTTCCCATGGCAGCTAAATGAGGGTCTTGGGATAACTTCCCTTGTGTTCCTCAAGCCGCACTTTGGGGCCCTTTCTGCAGTATTAGCCCCCTTTTTTGCTCGGTGATGCTCTGTCTGCGCCTGTACGTGTGTGACAGTCACTTTTGCATGCCTTTTGTGTCTGGCTTCTAGCGTTGGGGGACAAGATGCTGGAACCAGAGCATTTTCAGTTTGTCTGAAGCTTCTTTTCCAATTACAGGTCATTCCTGTTTACCTGGTATGTCTGCTTTCTTCTTTTCCTTGCCTTCTCTTGGAAGGGGGAGAGGTCTTGATCAGGGTTGAGATGAGCTAAGACTGGCTCATAACCTTTCCTTCCCCTGTATGGCCTTCTTAAAGCTGGACCAGTGGCATGTTATTTCACTAAGTCCCCAAACACGGGAGCAGGCCACACATTCCCTGCAGATACAGAAACAGGCTCAGCAAGGTTATGATTTGCCCAAGAGTACACAGCTGCTAAAGTGGGGAGCAAGCCATTAACTGCTTTTGTTCAGCAGCCGGAATAGGCTGTGAATTGCTAGCAGTTACTGTTTTGTTAGCAGTTACTTTTGACTTGTTCCTCAAGCTTAAAGGGCAAGGGGCATACATCTTTTCAAAACGTAGACTGGAATCTGCAGCTTTTCTGCAATGCCACCATCAATAGCTCTGCCTTCTCAGAGTGGAAGGACTTTTAGAAACCAGATGATCTGAGCTATTACTGCCCACTCATGGCTCTTCAGGGTAGAAAATTCATGGTAGGAGTAACTGTTCAGAGAGTGCTTGAGACTGTGGATTTACAAGAAGGGCTGCATAATTAACATACCTGCAACCAGAGCAGCCACTTGCCTGTCAGTAAGGAAGAGGATTTCTATTGAGTTTCTGTGTGTCCAAAGCTGAGGTACCATGTCCTTTGAAATATGCACAGCACTGCCTCTCTTTCTAGGGACCTGTGGCTAGAGAGCTGGCTCCTGAGTGTGGAAGGAAAGAGGAAAGATACTGGCTGGAAGTGACTGGAGACGATGTGGGAATGAGGCAGAATAAAGGGAGCAGAGGTATGGGGCTGCAGGGATGCTCTCAGTGGAGCCAGGGGTACTCCAGCTCTCTGGGGTGGGAGGGGGCACACACCGTACATACTCTCAAGAGTTCAGGCCAAAGCCACCAGTTTGTAAGTGACACTGCACTGCTCAACCACCAGCCAGTGGGGTGTTTTTATTTTTATTATTTTTTTAGACAAAAACTTCCCTGTTGCAATCATAATTAATGCTTATTGAGGAAATTTGGGGAATTTTTAAATGAATCAGTTCGCCACCCAAATGCTACCACTGTTAATCTTTTGGTGTTAAATGTTCCTCTAGACATTTCTGTGCATAGATTTTTGGTGTGTTTACATAGTTGTTATTCTACTGTATATACAATTTTATGTCCCTTTTGTACTTAACATATAAACATTTTTTCCATGTTACCAGTCTTAAAGTTTTATGGCTGTAGCCTCTCCGTTGTTGAGTTTCCATAGCATGGTTTGCATGGTTCCTAGAGTTGGGAGGGAGGAGTGGGTTGTCTCCTGTTAGTCCTCTTGACTCACCCTGGGACTCATAATGCTGTGTGGATGGATTGTTGGACTCCCTGGGACTGCCCCTGCCTGTTCCCGGTGACCAAGGCCTGTGGCCTGGCTGGTGGGAAAAAAACCCTAGACCCAAACAACGCATAGCAGCCTGGGTGGTCTCAACCACAGGCTCTAATAGCAGCCACGGGGCCAGAAATGAGTGACTGGGAAGACCCAACCTGAGACAGCATTGAAATAGCATTTCAGACGCTGGCACATACCTCAGGCTGCCTTTCATGCCCCATTGTTACCTCAACCCTTGATCAGATCGGCAGCTTCTAGCTGGAATAGTTTGCCCTGCTACAGTGGCCCTGGCTTCTATGGGGCAAAGATAATGGGGCTGCTTCTTTTAGGCTCCTGTACCAGTTCTGGCAGAGGGCCTGCCCCATAGCTTGATAACCCATTGCCTGGCTTGTGAGTTGGTAACTCCTCAAATGTGTGCACTAACTCAGGATCCTCAGAGCTGCAGGACCTGCTGCCTACCTCTTCCTGCTCCTCTCTGAACCAGAGAAGACCGCCTGCCACTTTGCCCATAGTCATTGGAGGTTGGTCAAAGCATATGAAGAGCCGCAGAGGGAACATCCCAGCTTGTGAGCAAGAGGCCATGCATAGGTTCTCCTGGCAGAACAGATCAGTCAAGGAGAAAGAGCCCCCCGCCCACAGTCTGGTGGGAAAGCTGCTGCATTTGGCTCTGCTAAGACCCATGAACACACAGATCAGGGTGGCTGACCCTGCAGCAGTCACTCCTGTCAATTTGGCGGGATTGCACTGGAGAGACCTACTGTGCCCACTCCCTGGGCTTCAGCCTTGTGTGAGGAGCAAGAGCAGGCAGTGGGCTGGGTCAGAAGCTAAGTCATCAGGCTGTTGGGGTGAGCTTCCTTAGCAGCTGACATGAGAGACAGGCATAGGATGCTCCCCACACTGCTGGGGGATAGGGGTGGTTGCTGCAGACAGAGGAAGTAAGAGTGCACAGGTCGTAAGGCACACTCCTGCATTTACCAGCCATCTAAATAGAGCAGGCTGGAGAGGCTGCCGGTG
Source organism: Vulpes lagopus (assembly GCF_018345385.1). NCBI lineage: Eukaryota > Metazoa > Chordata > Mammalia > Carnivora > Canidae > Vulpes > Vulpes lagopus. Next base: position 20,646,415 of record NC_054830.1, on the reverse strand, counting down.
CTTCTGGGGCCACCAGTTTGTCATGACTTTGCTGTGGACAGATGAGAGGCCCAGAAGTAGCTGGGCTGTGGGACAGGACTGTGAAAAACAAGAAATTTGGTAGTTTTCCCTATCCCTTCCCTGGAGAATATAGGAAATGGAGTCTAAAATGAGTTCATTAGGGGGGCCTGCCTGCTTAAATAAGTCACTAGAGCATGTGTCTCTCGAGCTCAGGGTTGTGAATTCAAGCTCCACATTGGGCACAGAACTTACTTTAAAAAAATAAAGTGGGAAAATTAAATAAATTGAGTTAATGGGCAGGAAAGGGGGCCTGAGAGCCTCCCCAATAATCCAGACACAAATTTTACCATCAATTCTGGTGCCTCTTTGCTCATGTTCCTCCTGGCCCATCTAGGTTGTGAGTTGCCTGGTTAGAATTTATCTCATTTGTAAACTAAAGAAGGAGTGTGAGGCCGAGGTCATAAAGGTGGTCACCTTGTAATTCAACAAATGCTTCCGAGCACCCGGGCCTTGACAAGTCCTAGGTATTAATAGTCTTGTGGGGAAGGTAAGAACTCAGCTGCTCATCAAACAAGCCCTGGAACCCTGAGTGACTTGTCTCCAGCTAATTCTTGCTTTATTGAAATTGGCATTCAAATCCAAGTTAAAGGCACTCCTGGTACATCAAGCCCAGAGCTCACAGATGGTGGTAGAGACTTTTCTGTTCCCTGGACCACAGTTCCCTCACTGGGGCTCACCCCACGCTGGGAACTAGGGAGGCTCACTGAGAAAATGCAGTCCTGACTATAGGCAAACTTGAAAGGCAGAGGGAAGGCCAATTCTTTGGAAAGAAACAAGAGCAAAAAGTGTACAATGCTAAGCTTTACAGCAGTTCATGGTTCACAAGGGCCATTCAGCACACAAACATTTAATAATAGGTGATGGGGAGCAACAAAACCAAAGGCATTGTTGGGACATTAGCCTAGGGCAGGGCTGGGGCCAGGGAGGAGTGGTCAGAGGACATTCCCTGCTCAGCAAACTCTGGGGCTCCTCTTGCTGCTTTCTATTGTGCCCAACTTTAGCCCCAGGGCCTGTGCCTCACCTCCAGTGGCAGAAGGAGGTAAGGCAGGAACCTGGTCCAGTCTCTCCCAAGGGGGCTATACAAGATGGCTGTTCAGCAGATAGGCTATCCACAGCTTTCCATAAGGCACCCTGCATGGGCTTTGGGGGTTATTGAGTAAATACCCTAACATTCATGGGTTGGAGACCTGGATCCAAACAGGTTTTACTGCCCCTCCTGGCAATCTTGACCAATGCCCTTAGTCTGGCTGTGCCCATCTGGGAATAATACTGGGCTGCTGAGACCCTGTCAGAGGAACCCCACTTGGGTTTCCTATACTGTAAAGGGGTGTTACTGATTTTGCACTTTTGCCCTGCCTGTCAAAGGGGGGAGCTGGGGAGCAGCACTCTCTCCATACTCTTCCAGCTTTGACTGCCCCATATAAATGCTCTCTTTGAAATGGGCTGGGGATGGGGGTGGGGTCAACCCATTGTGTCTGGGGCAGGGCAAGGCAGGTCAGCCTGCTGTTGGCCATGGTGGGGGGATGGGGACTACACCCGGCCCCAGAGTGGTTCTGGGATATGGTGTCTGAATCCTCAGTGGCCACTGCTCCTTTGGCCCTGGCTGTGCAAAGGAATCACGAACACCGAGATGTCGTCGTAGGACACCTGCCCTTCCCCTGTGGGACCGTCGTCCTTCCCTTGTGTGCTGTGTATCAGCATTTTGGCCAGCTCCGAGAACCTGTGGGGATCATCCTACAGATGCACTTTGGAGCCAGAGGAAAGAGGCAAGGCAGCCCTCAGGGAGAACTTGCTGTGCAGGGCTGGACATGCGGGGACTCGCTGTAGTCCAGCTGTGGACCCGGGCAAGTTACTAGCATGGCAGGGCCACAGGTTGGACTTTGGGGATTTCCAAACCCAGAGATTTTGAAGGCCCACAGTCACCCCCCAGAGAAGCTTGAGACAGCCCCACTCTGACCACCTGCCCTGAGCTGGGCTCATCATCAGCGCTGTCTTCTCAGCCATAACTACTTCCTGGTGTTGCTGCTGGCACCAGACAGTTCCCCAGAAGCTACAGTACCTGTGTGGGTCCTCTTGGTTGCCAGGGAGGAAGCTCCGTACTAGCCGTGCCACCTGCTCATTGGACAGGACATCCCAGAGCCCGTCAGTTGCCATGACAACCACATCCTCCTCCTGCAGCTCCAGCTGGTCCACATCCAGTACAGTCACCTGCAAGTTAAGCCTGAGGATCCCTCACACTCCCCCCCCCCCCCCCCCCAGCTCCTGCCAGCCTCATCATCAGCCTTTCTGGGCAGACGAAAGCTGGTGTGGGCTGCCGCCTGCTCACCTGGGGGACAGAGAGCAAGAAGGGCTTGAGCTGAATGTTTGTGTCCAGGACTCTGAGCTGATGGTCTCCCAGGCCCCGGGAGACGGCTAGTGTTCCCAGTAACCGAGCCTGGGAACAAGGAAAACATGAGGTGACCACAAACCGTCCCAGCAAATATGCAAATAAAGTACGAAGAAGAGAACTGTGGTCCTCAGGTGCCCTGGGCGGAGGGATAGACATCCCGTAGCCTTGAAGCAGGATCCCTGACCCCAGCTACAGCCCCCAACAAGGAACAAAGGAGTTCCCACCTCCGCAGGGGGCTAGTTAAGAGGGGTTCTTAGAAAGGGCCAGTCACTGACCTGCCTACCCTGCCCATGGATCAGTGGGTACTTGAGATCCGACTTCTCCACGCACTTGTAGCTCCTACCACGAGCAGACCCAGTATCAACCCAAGCCCTGCCCACCCCCTAGTCTCCCTGCCCCACCCCGGTGGAAGAGGACTGCCCCAAGGCCACACATGGGGCCTGGACACCAGGGTGCTCCCCCCTGTCTCCCTACCCCACGTCGCTCACCAGCCTCTCATGTGGTGGTCCCGGAACAAAACTTTCTGCCCCAAGTCATCCCCCTTCAGTCGCCGGGGGAACTCCAGCCGGGTGAACTCACCAGCCAGAAGCTCAGGGTAGACAAAGGCCTGGGGTAGGGAGGTCATGCTCAGATCAGACTCTCTCAGGTGGCCTCTGGTTGCCCTGGACTCACAAGGGCTCCACAGCCTCCCTCTGCCAAAGGCACCTACCAGCTGCTGGATCCGCTGCCGCTCAGTCTCTGGGGTGAACTCAGAACTCAGGGGCCGCACCTCATCTTTCCGTACCAATATGGCCCTGGATGGGGTTGGGGAAGAGAGGGAGGAGAGGTCTGTGGGGCAGACTCAACCCTGGCTCATGGCCTCCCTCCTGTCGGCCCCTCCTCCAGCCACCAGGGACCAGGTCTGCCTATGCCAGTCCTCGCTCAAAGCCCCCCACGACTACCTATGCCCTGCAGAGTAACGGCTCAGCCCTTGGGCTGGCCTTGAGGTGTCTGCCTTCCCTGACGTCTGCTGTCCACTCACACCTGACATGCCAGGTACATGAGCAACTCAGTCAATCCCCATTTCCATCCTTCCACTTCCATCCCCCTTTCGCTGTCCCCACTGCCTCTGGTGCCCACCTGCCCGCCCTAGCCCGCCTGCCCTCCAGCTCTTACCTGCTATCCCCAGCGTTGGCCACATACAGCTTTCCCTGCAGGAACACAGCCACCAAGGCCGTGCAGCCGCCCACCTGGCCTGAGGCTTCCAGCTCCCGCCCTATCACCTCATCCTGGGGTAAAGCGAGCCACTTTAGCTGCTGCTTGCACTGCCCACCATACCACTCTGTCCCCAGTCCCCACCCTACAGTTCACTTCCCCACCAACAAGCCTGGCAGTCCCAACCCAAAGTCTAGCTATGACTCTGGGATCCCTGTGGTTGGAGGATCTAGACGTATCCCTTGGGAGGGAGAGAAGTGCTGTTCAGAACTGAGGAAGGGAAAGCAGCCCTGCACCAAGGACCAGCAGGATGCACACGGTATGCTGCATGTAAAAGCACCAAGCACACACCAGGTACTAGATAAATGGGAGGGATTACGATGACCACGACTAACAAGCCAACCCCATCTTGTCCTCCCAATGCAAAGATCCAAGGAGACCACCGCTGTGTGCAGGGATGCCCCACAGCCCGGGTCTCTCAGGTCCCTGGCCCCTTCCCCAGCCAATGGCCACACTCACACATTCCTGGAAGGCATTCTCCAGAGCCCCGATCACCAAGTCTTCTGCCCTAATGCCCTTTTCTTCCACAAACTGGGGGTCACTGGGGCAGACGCAACGGCCGCTGAGGTGCATGGGGGGCTGAAGTGCCACCATGCCCTCTACCACGGCCTCCAGCTGCCGGCGCAGGCAGGAGTGCAGGGTGTTGGCAGCCAGAATGGCTGCAGCTGGACCACCGTGCCCATCAAACAGTGCCCAGTAATGACCTGTCAGGAACTGTACAGGAAGGACTTGGTGTCAGGCTATGCCTGGCTTCCCCAGTTGTCCCCTGGCCCAGAGTGGGACTCTAGAGCAAGAACCTCAACCTGCAGTCCTGGTCCAAGTCCTGGTCCCCGGGCGGGCCCCACTGTACTCACCTCCTCTGCACACAAGGTCAGCCACTCCTGGTCCTCTTCCGCCCCGAACTCACACCTCCGTATGCACAGCTGCCCACAGGCTGCCTGATCCTCATTGAACTCCGATTTCTCTGCGTTGATGATCCTGAGGCCAGTAAGCATCAGTGACCCCTCAGGGACACACCCGCGTCCCCACGGGCAGAGACCAGAGCCGGTACACAGGAGGAGGAGCCCTACCTCGGAGGCAACAGCCCTCCTGCTGCCTCGGACACAGCCACAGCGTAAGTCTCCTAACTGTTCAGTAAGGTCAGGGTGAGGCGAAACTCGGCCTCAGCACCGCCCCCCTCCCGGAGCCTACCTCCTGCCTGGGGAGACCCGGGGCTCCCTCGCCTGTCCTCCACCCCGCCTCGGCCGGAGTCCCTGTCCCGTACGCACGGGCCACAAGCCAGGGTGCGGTTGAGGGGGGCTCCCAGGCCCGCAGCGCCAGGGCTGGAACTCTAGCCGGTCCCGCCTCGTCTCGGGAGCCCCAGGGGTGCAGGGCGTCCCCGGCTCGCAAGCCTCTCCGCGGGCGGCGGGCGTCCCAAAGAAGAGACTGCGGTGGGGCCGGGGCTGGAGGGGCGGGAGGTGGGGGGGCTGTCCAGGGTCCCCGGGGAGGCCAGGAGGGAGGTGGCCACAGAGCTGGGGGGGGGGCTCGCTTGGCTTAGGCTGTTCTCCGGGGCGGCCCAGCGCGGGGGTGGCGGAGCAGGGCCGGGGGGCGCGGAGGGGGCCCGGGCGGGGGCCGGGGGGGCGCGGGGAGGGGGCCGGGGGGCGCGGGAGGGGGCGGGGGCGCGGAGGGGGCCGGGGGGGGGCGCGGAGGGGGCCGGGCGGGGGCCGGGGGGGCGCGGGGAGGGGCCGGGGGGGCGCGGGGAGGGGGCCCGGGCGGGGGCCGGGGGGGCGCGGGGAGGGGGCCGGGGGGGCGCGGGGAGGGGGCCGGGGGGGGGCGCGGAGGGGGCCGGGGGCGCGCGGAGGGGGCCGGGGCGGGCACTCACTCGGCGTAGCCTGCGTTCCAGGGCAGCGCGCGGCCTCGCGCAGGGCTGCGCACTGGCCGGGCGTCGGGGCGGCGCGGGGCGTCGGCGGAGCCGGGGCCCGAGCCCGAGCCGCGCAGGAAGCGGGGCCGCCGGTAGGGCACGGGGCTGGCGCGCGGTCGGGGCGGCCGCGGCGCGGGGAGCGGACCCCCCGGCAGGAAGCGGCGCCGGAACCAGCCGGCGGACATGGCGCGGCGGCAGGGGGCTACCCGCGGGGCCCCGGGCGGGAGAAGGAAGCGGGCCGGGGCCGGGGCCGGGGCCGGGCGGGGCGGGGCCGGCGACGCCCCCAAACTCCGGCCTCCTGCGGGGGTGCGCGCGCGCGGCCGGGGCGCCCTCGGGCTGGCGGAGCCTGTGACGACCCCGAGGAGCCGAGGTCGTAGGCAGGCCCACTTCGCAGGCCAGACAACCGAGGCCGCGAGAGGCGAAGCGGCGTTGGCCGCGTCCCGCAGCCGCCCGAGCAGGCGGGTGCTGCTCCGCAGGCGCGGGGCGCTGGCTTCGCGAGGGAGAGGGCGCCCCTGGCCTCCCGGCGACGTGACGGGGCGTTCGCAGCGCAGGGGGCCTGCAGCCTGGTTCCGCGCCGCCGCCTCGGGCTCCTCCCGCCGGGCCCCAGCCTTGCGCAAGGGGGAGGCGGAACAGGATGTGCTTGGAGGTGTCGGGCCAGCGCGTTGAGTAAGAGTCCCGGGGCACAGGGCTCCCTCGGGTGGCCTCCGGCCCCCATCTCTCCCCGCTCCGCCCCCAGATGGGGCGCGGTGATCACCCCGGCCTTCCTCACCCCGAGAGGCTGCTCCCCACTTCGGAGACGTCCTCCCAAACCACCGCCCCTCCAGTCAAGACGTCCTCTCTGGGCACACAGCAGGGTCTTCCGTAGTGTTCGTGGCTGGTGGAGCAGAGGAATTCATGGTCCCCAAAAGCCTCCAACCAGAGTTCAGACCTGGAACTAAGGGAAGTAGAAGACTTTCATCTTGGCTGGAGGGAAGATGTCGCAGTCTCTTAACCCCTGACTAGGGATCACGGTGGGGGTGGGGGCGGTCAGCAGCAGGGTCTTCCTTCCCATCTGCACCTGAGTGCTGTCACCCGTCTGTCACTTACGCCCAACTCCTTGGAGGACTGTTATTTCTGTCTCATAAGTGGGGACTCTGAGCCCCAGAGAGGGGAAGTGTCTTGATGTCCAGGGTGTGCTGTTTCCATTATGACGGTTCAGCTGACTCAGAACTCCCCACAAGGGATTTCTCTTCCCCTTTCCTCCTCCAAAAAGGCAGGCTTGCCAACTCAAGGTCCTTGAGGCCCTCAGCCCAGGCTCCCCAGGGAGAGCTGCAGGAGGATTCCCTACCTTTGCCTTCTCACCAGGCCCTACTCCCTCTGGGCTGCTAGCCTTGCCCCATCAGGAGGTCCCCCTGCCCAAGGAGGACTGTTCTTGAGACAGGAAGCTGTGTGCCACGTCCCCTCCCTCAGAGGACTCCAGTCCAGAGTGGCTTGGGCTCAGTAAGATAACTTACTGAACCCACTGTGTGCCCCAGGCCCCATCTGCTAATGGAGATGGTCTCCCCTGCTCTGTCGGTGAAGTCCTGGTGGATGGTGCTTGATCCCACTGGCAAGGCGGTGGGGGCAAAGTCAGAGAAAGCGTCCCAAAGGACACCTGAGCTATGCCCTTTCATTGGGACAGAAATGGATCAGGGACCCAGGGTGGGGTAGACCCAATTCAGTCTGTGGAGTTACCTCCTCATTCCTACCAGTCAATGGCTCAGGTTTTTAAAGTCTAAAATGAGAGAAAACAACACAGTCTATTCCTCCAACCCACTGGGTGGGATGAGTCCTGTCCTCTAAAGTCTATTCAGAGAAGCTCCTAAGGAATCACAGGTGATTTGTTGCTCAGAGTAGCTGTGGAGCCTATGGCAGTCCCATCCTCCCTGTCCCAAGGCAGCCTGCGTGTTCGTTCAGTGCCACAGAGGCTTCTCTGGCTTCTAGGTTCCTGGGAACCTCTATTCTTCCTTGGACTCCAAGCCTGACTCTCTTAGTTTTCTACCTCATTTTGCTGAAGCACATCCTCTAGTAACTCTCCAAGAAAGGATGACTGGAAGGTAAATCCCTGAGTCCTTGCAAGTCTGAAAGGACTGGTCTCAAAAGCCCCCCCCCCCCCTTTTCTAAAGTAAGCTCTACGTCCAACATAGGGCAAAAGCCCTTGCTTTTCGACTGATATTTTGGCTCAGAATTCTGACTTGTCTGTTCACTGTCTTTTGACCGTTGCTGCTTGGCAATCCAGTGCCCCTCTCGTTCCCAGACCTTTGGATTGGCCATTTGCCTTTTTCTTTCTCCAGAAGTTTCCAGGCACTTCCGTTTCTGTTGTCTGAAATTGTAGATGACGTTCCTTGGGGTGGGTCTCTCTTCACTCCTGGGGTGAGCCCTCCCAGGGGGCCATGCAACTCCTCACCCACCCCCCAGTTGACACCCTTCTGACTGTTCAAATGAACCCAAGCTTGTGCCCCCACTCCTGGCCAGACACCTCTCCTAAGTTAACTCAGCCAGCATGTGAAGGTGGGGAGGAAGAAGTTTAGAAAAAAGAAAGATTTTTTTTTTAAAGAAAAATATTTTTATGCTACATTTTTCTCACTCACAATGAGAATAGCCTGGCTTAGTCAGTAGAATATGTGCCACTTGATCTCACGGTCGTGAGTTTAAGCCCCACGTTGGGCATAGAGATTACTTAAAAAAATAAAAATAAAAAACCAAAATCTTTTAAAAAAAAAAAACAAAATTCAAAAGGTGTCAAAGTGTATTTAGTAACAAGTCTCTGCCCACAACCCTATCCCCTCCCTGGCCATGCAGTTCCTCTCCCTGTGGAGACACCCAATATTACCAGTTTCTTGTAGACACTTCCAGGGATGCCATGTATTCTGTGCAAATTCAAGAAAAATAAGTTGTTTTTGTTTGTTTTATTTTGTTTTACCTAGAGACAAGAAATAGTGTTGGCAAGGATGTGGGAAAAGGGAACTCTTATGCACTGTTGGTGGGTCTATAAATGGGCTGCAGCCATTGTGGAAAACAGTATGGAGGTTCCTCAAAAATTAAAAATAGAACTACCATATGATCTAGCAATTCCACTTCTAGGTACTTATCTGAAGAAAGTGAAATCAACATCTTGAAAATATGTGCACCCCCATGTTCACTGCAATATTATTCACAATAGCTAAGATATGGAAAAAACAAAAGTGTCCACTGACAAATGGAAAAAGACAATATAGTGTACAAATACACAGGAATATTAGTCATAAAAAAGAAGGAAACTCTGCATCTGCAACAACACAAATAGACCTTGAGTGCATTATGCTAAATGAAATAAGTCAGAGAAAGATGAACACTGTATGATCTCACTTATATGTGGAATACTTTTTTTTTTTTTTTAAATTCATGAGAGACACACAGAGAGAGGCAGAGACATAGGCAGAGGGGGAAGCAGGCTCCTCGCAGGGAGCCCGATATGGGACTTTGACCCTAGGACCCCAGGATCACGACCTGAGCAGAAGGCAGGTGCTCAACCACTGGGCCACCCAGGCATCCCTTATATGTGGAATTTAAACAAACAAATCCCAAATCGTAGAAACAGAGACTGAAAAAAAAAAAAAAAAGTAAAAAAAAAGAAACAGAGACTGACAGAAGTGGTTGTCAGAAGTGGGGAGTGGTTGTGGGCCAAATGGGTGAAGCTGGTCAAAAGGTATGAACTTCCAGTTATAAGTAAGTTCTGGGGATGTAATCTATAGCTTAGTGATTGTAGTTATACTGCTGTATTGCACATTTAAAAACTGCTAAGAGAGTAGATTTTAAAAGTTCTCATCACAAGAGAAATATTGTAACTGTGGTGATGGATGCTAACTAAACTTACTGTGCTCATTTCACAAAATACATAAATATTAAATACTGTTATATACCTAAAACTGATACAAATGTGACATGTCACATATCTCAATTTAAATAACTTAAAAATTAAGTCTATGTAAAGTCTTTCCTCCTCTCTTTTTCTTTCTTTTTTTTTAAACTTTTTTTTTAAGATTTTATTTATTTATTCATGAGAGACATACAGAGAGAGAGAGAGGCAGAGACACAGGCAGAGGGAGAAGCAGGCTCCATGCAGGGAGCCTGACGTGGGATTCGATCCCGGGTCTCCAGGATCATGCCCTGAGCCGAGGGCAGGCACTAAACCACTGAGCCACCCAGGGATCCCCCTCCTCTCTCTCTCTCTCTCTCTCTCTCTTTTTTTTTTTTAAGATTTTATTTATTTATTCATGACAGACGTAGAGAGAGAGGCAGAGACACAGGCAGAGGGAGAAGCAGGCTCCATGCAAGGAGCTCGATGTGGGACTCAATCCCCGGACTCCAGGATCACACCCTGAGCCAGAGGCAGTCGCTCAACCACTGAGCCACCCAGGTGTCCCTCTTTTTCTTTTCTTTTTTTTGTATTCGTCCCTCTTTTTCTTTACACAAATGATATAGCCTACTCTATGCCAAACCCAAACCTGAAATTTTCATAAAAGATACCTCTCTACCTTTCAGTATTAGTCCTTGAAGAGCTGCCTTATTGTTAAAGCTACAGAGTGGTCTCCGCAAAAATGCAGACCTTATATAGCTAGCCGCTCCGTGACAGACGTATAGATTGTTTAGTTTTTTGTGGGGGTGTATTGGTAGGATCAGTCCCTAGTAATGGAATTGTTAGGTTAAAGGCATTTGATGTTCATGGCTGCAGTATTCACAATAGCCAAAAGGCGGAGACGACTCAAATTTCCATCGTCTGGGTGAATAGATCAACAAACTGTGGTATATACGTGCAATGGAATATTATTCAGCCATAAAAAGAACAAAGTACTGCTACATGCAACAATGCGGATGAACCTCCAAAGCATTACACTAAGTGAAAAAAACCCATATATAAAGAGGTCACATGTTGGGACGCCTGGGTGGCTCGGCGGTTGGGTGTCTGCCTTTGGCCCATGGCGTGATCCTGGCGTCCCAGGATTGAGTCCCGCATCAGGCTCCCTGCATGGAGCCTGCTTCTCCCTCTGCCTGTGTCTCTGCCTCTCTCTCTGTGTCTCTCATGAATAAATAAATAAATAATTTTTTTTTAAAAAAAAGGTCACATGTTTTATACTTCCATTCATATGAAATATCCAGAATAGGTCAATCCATGGAACAGAGCAGACTGGTGGTTGCCAGGGTCTAGAGGAGGGAGGAATGGGGAGTAACTGCTTAATGAATACAGTCTTCTTTTGGAATGATGACAATGTTTTAGAGCTAGAGATGGTGGTTGCACAGCCTAGTGAACATACTGACTTGATCACTTTAAAATGGTTAATTTCATGTTAAGTGAATTTCACCTCAAGTCATAAAAGGGGGGCATACTTATTTACAATTTTGTATTGTCCTACATGAAGGTTGCACTGCTTTACTCTCCCATCAGCCTATTTTCCTATCATTTGACCATCACAGTTTTTCATTAAACGTTTTAATCTTTCCCTATAAAGATATGTAAATCTAGTTTGATTTTCACTTAGTAAGAAAGGATAACCAATTTTCCATAGTTCTGAGAGACCTATTTGTATTGGATAGTTTGCCCAGTTTCTTAGTGAGTCATTGGGGTTTTTTCTTATTGAGTTATGAGAGCTCTTTATTTATTTTTAAGATTTTTAAAAAATATTTTATTTAATTATTCATTAAAGACACACAGAGAGAGGCAGAGACACAGGCAGAGGGAGAAGCAGGCTCCACGCAGGGAGCCCGATGCGGGACTCGATCCCAGGACTCCAGGATCATGCCCTGGGCCGAAGGCAGGTGCTAAACTGCTGAGCCACCCAGGGATCCCAAGATTTTATTTATTATTTATTATTTATTCGTTTGTTTGTTTAGAGGGAGAGAGAGGGGAGAGGGGCAGACAGAGAGAGAATCCCCAACAGACTCCCCAAGTGGGGAGCCCAACTTGGAACTTGACCCCTGACCCTGAGACCATGACCTGAGCCAAAACCAAGAGTTAGACGCCCAACTGACTGAGCCACAGGTGCCCCAGAGCTCTTTAATTTGAAGTGAGTTACACATATGTTGTTTGTAGCCAATTGCAGTTTGTTGTGTTTTGGCTTTGATGGTGGCTTTTTCCATATAGACTTAATTTTTAATGTAAATGAATTTATCAGTTTTCTTCCAATTCTTTTCTTTTATGGATGCTGAGTTTCGTGACATACTCAGAAGGCTTCCTTCACTCCAAGATTCTACAAAATTTTTCCTTTGTTTCTGCAGTATTTTTATAGTTCACTTAAAAAAAAAACATTTAAACCTTTGATCCACCTGAAAACAACAGTATGTTCTAATAATTTCAGTGGCTGACTCTGTGTTGAGAAACATCAGAAAGAAAGGAGCAACCAACTTGTTCCTGGATACTGTGTTCATCCTGGACTCATGTGAGGAGCTGTGTGCAGCTTTCTCATCTTTCTGTCTGAAACCAGATCTCAGCCAGAGATGGAGTCTGGGCACTCTGCTAGGCCTCGGGCTCCTTGCCTGCATCCCAGGCTGTAAAGCTGAGCAGGACCAGGTTTGAACCCTGGTCTCCCAAGGAGTTTCCTTCTGTGGTCAAATTCTCATCACTGAGGTATGAGACAACTGATGGAAGGCACAAGGACCACTGCCCAACAGAATTTCTCAACCTTTGATTGTTCCATTGTCTTGAGTAAAGGTAGCTAAGGTTCCTGGGGATACTCACTACCTTGTGACCTGCATCACATCACTTCATCTCTCCCAACCTCAGATTCAACTGTAAGAGAGAGACAATAACACTTACCTCATAGGGTTGTCATCAGGACTAAATCAATGTGCCCAGTACATAGTAAGGGTGTAACATAAAGACTCTAATTTTTTTTTTTTTAAGTAAACACTAGGTCCAACAAGAGGCTCAAACTCACGACCCTGAGATCAAGAGTCCTGTGCTCTACTATATGAGCCAGCCGGGTGCCCCAAGACTAACTGTTCACTCGTTTATTTGGCAGATATTACTGAATACTTACCAATGCTGGGCACTGTCTAGGTGTTGGGGATAAAGCAAGGGCAACAACTTAACTACTGGTAGAGGGAAGACAATAAACAAATAAGTATATAAATATATATATCAGGCAACAATAAACACAAAGGGAATGATGCAGGCAGGGGTTAGCCAGGCAACAGGGGAGACCATACAGTTAAGGAATTACAGTTCATCCCATGCTAGACATTGCTACAGGGAACATAACATTATCATTTTTCATTAATCTGTTTTCTTGGCTAATTCCTATTTCCAAGAAGTTGAGGCTCTTAGGCTTCTGTGGAATTGCCAAATGCTCCCTGGAAGTAGCCAGGTCTGAGAGCTGATGTAACTGCTGGCTCTGTGTGGCTGGTCCCATCTGCACTGTGGCAGGGCTGAGTTGGGGATGTGCCTATGAGCTATTCTCCCAAGGGCAGTCCATGAGGCCAGTTTTAATGTTCCATTGTGAGTTCTGGGGTGGCCAATGTGAGCACACCACACAGGCCCCGTCCTTAGGGTGTGCACAGGAACATAAGAAAAATTTTCGGGCCACCTGGGTGGCTCAGTGGGTTAAGCGACCAACTCTCTATTTCCACGCAGGTCATGATCTCAGAGTTGTGGAATCAAGTCTGGCCTTGGGCTCTGCACTAGGCATTGAACTGCTTAAGATTCTCTCTCTCCTCTTTACCCCACCCTCCCCCACCTCCCTCTCTTAAAAAAAAAAGAAAAGAAAAGAGGAGAAAAATTCCTTCAATGTTGCATTTGCTGGACTATCAGGAAATGAGAAATCCAGGGCTTGGGGCACACAGAGGGTGCAATATTACTCACTCAGCGTTAGGGTAGAGGGACAGTGAGCAGGGAGCTCAAGCTAGAGCCCCACACCAGGCAGGCCCCACACTCCATCATTAATTCTCAGCAAGCCCAGCCCCAAAACGTGGCCTCCTTCCCAGTCTTCCCAGCCAAAGTCTGGGACAGGTTCTGATTGGAGTGACTGGGGTCACGTGTTCCTCTGACTCACCTTGGCCTGGAAGATACATACATTATGTTGATTGGCCAGTAACAGCAGGGCTGTTGCCAGAAAAGGCTAAAGGGCTGGGTATGGAGCTTGAAGTTGATGAGCAGTTGGGAAGTTCCTCGTTGGCCAAGCTCTCCTTCAACCTCTGGGCCTTTGCACATGTAGTTTCCTCTTCTCAGAAAACTTTCCCCTCCACTCCACTAGGCTGATCTCCAGGTCTCCACCAAGCTTCACCTCCTCCTGGTGGCTGCCTGCTCTCGGGGCAGGGCCCTCGCTGCCACAGGTTCGTCTGCTAAGTACCAGGCGGGTCAGTCTGACTCCCACCAGCAGGGCAGGGCCTGCGGCCAGGCCAGCCTCCAGGCGCCGGTGGGTGCTTCGCAGGAGGCGCTCAGAAAACGTTCTCTAGGAAAAGGGATGCGGCCCAACCGCACGCGCGCATATCGGCACGCGAACCCCCTTCCCGGCCGCAAGTGGGGGTACGCGCGAATCCCCCCCGCACCGAAATCCACCTGTCTCGGGGCGCCTACACGGGGCGCGCCGCAGCCACGGCCCCCCGGGCTCAGGGCGCGCAGACACACCCGCCCGCGGGCGCCCACGCACGCTCGGCCACACGCAGGCCCTGTTCTCCTCCAGCCAGAGGCACGCGCAGGCGCGCGAGCACCCGACCGCCTCCCGGCGGGAGTTCCCCCCCCCACCCCGCCCGGCTCTCGGCGCACGGAGCGCGCACGCGCGGCCCCGGTTCCCGCCCCCTCCCGGCCTCGCCCGGCGGGGGCGGGGCGCGCTGGGCCGGGTCCTGCGGCACCGCCCGGGAAGCTGCGCGAGGCTGGGCGGCCGCCGCCACATCCTCCTCCTCCTCCGGGGCCGGGCGAGCGGAGCGGGTCCAGGGCTCGGCGGAGGGCGCTGAGGGCGCGGGCGGAGCGCGGCACGGAGCCATGGCGCACCAGACGGGCATCCACGGTGAGCGCAGACGGCGGGCGGGCCGGGGGCCGAGGGTCTCCGCTCGGGCTGCGCCCCCTCCCTGGCGCTCAGCCCCTCTCCCCTCCCGGGCAGCAGCCTGGGGAAGCTTCCTGTTCTCTTCTGCAGCCGCAGGTCGCCCGGGGTGGGCACATCTGGGGGCGTGCGACTCACTCTGCATGGTTGGGAGTGGGTGTACATGCAGGCACACAGCTGGAGTGGAAATATCTGTGTGCCCATCTGGGGGTGGATGTGCCTGTGTGTGCCCATCTATGTATTTTTGTTCCTTTCTGGGGGGTGGGTGTACCGGATGTGCACATCTGGGGGAGTGTGCACGCATGTGCACTTGTCTTCTGTGTACAGTGCTGTGTTTGCACATCTGGATGTGACTGTGTATGGAATCATTCATGCATATGCACTGATAGCTGATCGAATGATCACTGTTGCAATGGAACCATCTTTAGGGATCAGTGTTTTGTGACTAGGCGCACATGTCTGTGGGTGTCTGTGTGTGTGTGTGCACAGTTGGGGCACATCTCAGTGTGCATTTGTTACCGCAGATGCACAAACTAGATGTGTCTGTACATGGCTTGTATGGGTTTGTGTCTGTGTGAGGAAGGGTCCCTGACCTTTGGCTCCTCCCAGGACCCTCACACATTTGAGCAAGCTAGACTATGGAAAACCTGGAATAGGGCCTTCAGAGTGGGATGGGGAGAGTTGCCAATATGACCTTGACCTCTGACCTCCCTACCATTTTCCACTCTGATCTCCTGTGTCTGCTCCAGCCAGGGTTGGAAAGTCCCAGCTCCAGGCTGGAGGCAGAAAAGAAGGTCCAGATAAGGGGTTTGTGAGGGATGGTCCTGGCTACAGAGCCTCTTGGCCAATGCCCCCTACCCCAAGCTTCTCCAGCCTAGAGCATCACCCCCTCCCCCAAGGGACTAGTTTCCTCTTTACACAGGCTGGGGAGAAGCAGTGGCCAGGAGCCAGGTGTCCTGACCCTACCTGGGTCTGAGTGTCCCCCTCTGTCACTGGACTGGGAGGACTGCCTAGCCTGTGGGAAAGGCCCAGGCTGCTTGCCCAGACAACAGACAGCTTGGTGGTTTGGCCATCAGCCACTCCTCCCACCACATCAGGATCCTCAGCCTAGGGACACCACCACCATCGACCAGCCTGACTGCCTGGATCTCAGTTTGGCTTGTGGTCTTCGTGGCTGCTTGGTGGCTAGACCAGCTAGAGGGTTTCCCTGGCCCCACCCCACAAGACCAAAAAGGCAAGGGTCTGGGTCAAGGCCAGCCTCCTATCAGGTGGGCCAGCCTCTCCAGAAGGAGCTGGGGGAGCTGGAGGGTGACTCAGCCCCACAGAAGGGAACAGCCACCCCCTGGACCTGCCCCTTCCTTCCCCTTTGTCTGGTCACTGCTGCTGCCACCATCTGAGAGGGGATCGGAAGTTAGGGCCCCTCCTCCCTGCTCAGGACAGACAGGTCCTGTGGCCAAGGCCCTGCCTCACTCCTTCACTTCCCACGTGGTGAGACAGGCCTGCCTAGAGGATCACTGGGGACTGGGCTGCCCCAGCCCTACTGCCTATGAGCAGCCTACTCCTTCCCCTTTCTGGCCAAGGGAGATGGCAGGTGAGATCGATTGCCCTAGATGTCCAGATGCCAGCCCAGTCATGGCCATAGGTGTGGATCCAGTGACCTCAGAGCAGGGCCAGAGACAGGGGTGCTGGGGAGGGGCGGTGTACTTGTAACTTGAGGCTCACCTGGATAGAGGGTGGGCAGGGCAGCAGAGGCAGGGGCAGGGAGGTGGGAGAGCATGAATCATTGATGAGAGAGGCTCAGGTGTCCCAAGCCTGGCCTCTGGATTATTGATGGTGGCTGAGGAGTCATGGAGGGGGATGTCTCTTCTGCTACTGGGGTGTCACTCTGTCCTAGTAACTCTAGAAGGGGTGTGGCAGCCTCTCCCTTAGGGGAGCTTCTTGGCTTTCCCTCCTGGAAGGTCTGAGCAGGTGGAAAGGGCCACTCAGCACAGCCTGTTCCACCATCATTACAATAACAAAATTTAACAATTGTTATTCATAGAGGCCCCATTACTGAGCATTCCCCCCCCCATTTATTCCTCAGCTCGGTTTTCTGCAGCTTGGGAGTATTAGCTCCACAGTATAGATGAATTTGAGGCTCAGCAAGGTCAGAGGTCACACACAGCTATGGGAAAGGTGGAGACCCAGGCTTTACCCGCAGGGACTTTATTGGGGTCTGCTCGTAGGCAGCTCTGTCCTGGCCCAGTGGGGCTGGGTGTCCTTTATGCCACAGTACTCGGTACTCGGTTAGGACCCTGCTTGCCCAGCAGCCATAGAGGGTAGTATACAGCCTGAGATCTCAGGTTCAGGGTCACCCTGCCTGAGGGGCCCCTGAGGACATGACCAGAGTTTGTTTTCCTAAAGGGCCCCCATCCTCCCCGCCCCCCCCCAAGCTGGCTAGTCTGGGCCCTATAAATATTCTCTGACCTCAGCCCTCCAGCTGTGTTCCTGCAGAATTCTCCTGACCCCTGGGTAGCCTCAAGGTCATGCTGGCCTGGCCCTGTGCACCTAGAGACCCGAGGCGGGCCCTTCCCCACTTGGACTTTGGTTTCTGCCTCTGAACTACTGGTAGATCTGTAACATCCCTGGTCCTCACCTCTGCACTCAGGTCCTTGGTCATTGGCTGCCACCTTCCAGCTCTGTGACCCAAGGACCAAGAGAGGCTCTGTTTTGTAGGGTTCCCACTTGCCTTTCCTCACCTGGGAGCCTTCTGGACTGCCTAAGGGCTGGGGACTTGTTGCCCGTGGCAGGGCTGTGCTAGGGCTGGGCTCCCAGCCTCTCAGGGTGAGGCCGATAGGTTATATGCTGGGTCCAGGTGTGCAGGCCTATGTGTTTGTTACTCTGGAGACTTTGTCCGTGTATGTTTGTGTGTGTGTGTGTGTTTTTTTTTTAAGATTTTATTTATTTATTCATGAGACACAGAGAGAGACACAGGCAGAGGGAGAAGCAGGCTCTGTGCAGGGAGCCCAACGTGGGACTCGATCCCGGGTCTCCAGGATCACACCCCGGGCTGAAGGCCGGGCTAAACTGCTGAGCCACCCAGGGCTGAGCCACCCGGGCTGCCCATGTTTGTGTGTTTATTTATTTTTTTCTTTAAGATTTATTTATTTATTTATTTATTTATTTATTTATTTACTTATTTATTTATGATAGAGAGAGAGAGGCAGAGACACAGGCAGAGGGAGAAGCAGGCTCCATGCAGCGAGCCCAACAGGGGACTCGATCCTGGGTCTCTAGGATCGTGCCCTGGGCCAAAGGCAGGCGCGAAACTGCTGAGCCACCCAGGGATCCCCATGTTTGTGTCTTTAAATATGTGCATCCGTTTATGTTTGACCAGCTGAGTGTGTTTTCATGTGTGAGAGTGTTTTCATTTCTACTCCACTCTGTCACATTATGTTTATTTGTTACGTTCAGACACGCTGGCTGGACTGAGTAGGTATCCGATGGCATACACAACAGGGGACGCACGTGTGCATGTGTGTGTGTGTGACTGTGTATGTGTTCATGGACATACACACAGTGGGGGCATTTGTTCACGTCTTCTGTGTTTGTGGATATGACAGAGCTGCAAGTGTCACAGGCCGGTCAGTGTTGGGCTTTCCTGGGGGCAGGGGACAGGCGGGGGCTGTGGTAGGCCTGGCCCGTCCCGGAGCCCGCCTGTTCCTTGAGTGGCCTGGCCCATCCCCGCCTACCCTGTTACCAGAGCTATCTCAGCCAACAGGCCACACTGTTGGCTAAATTTGGGAGCTTATGTCTGTGGGCCGTGTCAGGTTCCCAGTCACATGGGGGGCTGTATTTAACCCGGCTCCCGGCTCCACCGGCAGACCCCACAGGCCGGAGGCAGGCCCTGAATGTATCCCTGTCCGCCCTGATCACTCTGCTCTCTCCTCCTTCACCATGTTTCTTGTTCTCGTAGCCACCGAGGAGCTGAAGGAGTTCTTCGCCAAGGCACGGGCTGGCTCTGTCCGGCTCATCAAAGTCGTCATCGAGGATGGTGAGTGCCCCTTACTGCCCCCTTTAATGGGTGAGGGCAAAGGCAGGTGGCAATGGGTTGGGGTGCACTGGCCCTAGCTGCTTCTCTGGGAGTTGTTTAGACCTTTGCCTCCAGCGCCTTCAGGACCTCACTGCCTCCGTCTGGGGATGGGAGGTGTCTTGTAGAAGAGCATCGGAGGTGGGCATGATCATTACCCCTGTTACACAGAGCAGGAATTAAAAGCTGGGGTGACAGCAAAGAGAGCCCTGCTCAGGGGTCCTGTCCATCCTTCCAGAGACTATGTAAGGGTCAGAGGCCTAGTCAGGATGCTGGGCTGGCCATGGGGTCAGGGGATCAGTGAGGCCAGGCACTGCCCCATGTGGCGAGTGCCACTCACCTCCCTCTGTGATCGGCAGGCTGGCCTGGCTTCTTTGCTGGCTGGGGGTAGTCCCAAGGAGAAGCCAGGGGCCCTGCCCTTGGAAAGTGCCCCTGCAACAGGGCAAAGGGACTCATGCCCAGCTTGCTTTGAGAGCGTGATCAGGGGATTCCAGGCTTGGCCAGGCCTTGGCCTGGATGCTGGGAACCCAAGGCTGGCGCAGGGTGGGTGCTCAGCATACAGGGATTGCGGGTGGGGAGCTTGAGCTGAGGCCTGAAGTGGGGGTAGGGTGTGAGGAGGTAGAGGACTAGAGTGAGGCTTGGTAGTGACACTTCCTCCTTTCCCCCTTCCCTTCTTGCTGAGGGTTGTCCGTGTAGGTGAGGGGACAGACACTGGGAGTGTGAATCCTTCCAGGCCTTGGTAGCCAACAGCTGTGAGCTCTTTGGGGAGCTCCCCACATAGGCGTGGTGCTCAGCTGACTTTTTACCCCATTGCATTGGTGTGAAGCAGGGTCGGTCTGCCCAGACCCAGAATTTACCCCAGGCTTCAGTGCCAAAGTTTTGCTGGGGTCCCCAAGTTCAGATGCCCTCAGAGGCTAGGTCAGGGTCACTGTAGTGGGTCAAGAATAGGGACTTCCTGGGGTGAGAGGCCCCAGCCCCCACAGGGACTTGTTAGCCACAGCCCTCAGCCTCCCTGTTGCCTCCCAGACAGGGCATCTGTGTGGGTGTTTAGCAGGAGGGATCTCTGGGTGGGCTCTTAGCTCCGTTCTACATTGTGGGTTTTGGAACACTTGGGAGTCCCCAGGAAGGTTCAGGCCCCTTGACAGGTAGCCTACCCCCTACCGAATGCAGCTTGAGCACCTTCTAGAGAATATGTCCATTCCACTTCTGATGTAAATTTCCCATTTTGAAAATGTTGGCAACAAATGAAACCGTGTTGGCAAGGCTGTTGGGCCAACCGTGCCTGCTGCTTTTCACCCTTGATCCCATCTGAGTAGTGGGAGGATCGGTGAGGAGGCCGAGGCCTGAAAGAGGCATCTGGGCTGGTGGGCCTGACATGCTTGGGCTCCAGACAGCTGGGCTCCTTGCTCTCATCGGGAGGGCCGTGGCCAGGTTCCCCCTGGCCGGGCAGTGATTACCCCATGCCCCAGTACTTCCTCCAGCCTGGGCCTGTGCACATCTGGGCTGGTGTTGGTGCCTAGCCAAGGCCCAGTAGGTGGATAGGTCAGATGTACATCCAGCCTCAATGGCCCATTCAGCCACTGTGTGCCAGCTAGGGAGGTGGCAGGGCTGTCCACCCCGGATGCTAAGACATTTGTTACTTTGGGGGGAGGGGACCGTGGTTGGCTGGTGGCAGTAGAGTACAGGTTGGCAGAGTGCCCGTCTCCATCCTTCTCACATGTGCTTTCGCTCCTGCAGGTCCCTGGGGCCTGAGGCTGGACCCTACCTCCCTCACACAGTTGTTCTGAGAAGAGTGTGTGGGGGTTCTGCTGGAGCCTCAGACAGAGGGAGGAGGGGAGCGGGAGGTGGGACAGGGGGCTGTGCCGAGCAGGTGTGGGTGGAATGGGTCTGAGTGTGTGGGTATTTGGGAGGGGACCACGTTTTGGTTGCTGTGGGCAACACAACCACACATCTTGTGGGTGTTGGTGTTTGGTCATCCGTGGGCACATTCTCGAGGCCGTTTCTGTGGATGCACGTGTGTGCGTCTGTATAGCTGGCAGCTTTGCACCCTTGTTCATTAATTTACTCATTCACAGATTCAGTCACATAGCCTCATCCTTCAGAGACTTGGGGGCTCCAGGGGAAGGTGGTGGAGTGGCCGGCAGAGCTGAGCCACAGCCGAGGAGGCCCACAGTCAGGGTGGGTATGGGAGATGGCTACTCCCTGGCTCACCCGGCCTCTGCCCCCAGAGCAGCTTGTGCTGGGTGCCTCACGGGAGCTGGCAGGCTGCTGGGACCAGGACTATGACAGGACCGTGCTGCCACTACTGGACGCCCAGGAGCCCTGTTACCTGCTCTACCGCCTGGACTCACAGAATGCCCAGGGCTTCGAGTGGCTCTTCCTTGCTTGGTCACCTGACAATTCTCCCGTGAGTCCTGGGGACCCCGTCCAACCCCTAGGTCAGGGGTGTGGGGAAGCTGGCTCTGAGCAAGACAACAAAGTCCCCTGCCCTAGGGAGCCTGAGGGGGTAGGCACCAGGTCCTGCCCTAGAGTCTAAGAGAGGGCAAGGCCCGGGCTTGAGCCTGGCATCTCCCAGAGGCCTCCCAGCCACCTCAGCCTGGCTCTGGAGGCAGAGAGGTCAGAGTGGAGAGGGCTCCACCTCAACACATCCGAGCACTGTGCCGCGCCCCCTGCTGGGTATATGGATGCAAAGCCATGACCTGGTCCCAACGCAAAGGCTCCTGCCTGCACTTGGAGAGACAGCTCTGCCTGGAGGGGTCTCACGGCTTGGCTCCTGCCCTTCAGGTGCGGCTGAAGATGCTGTATGCGGCCACACGGGCCACAGTGAAGAAGGAGTTTGGGGGCGGCCACATCAAGGATGAGCTCTTTGGGACTGTGAAGGTAGGCCCCCTTAGGCCAGCCTCCACCAGGCCAGAATCACTGGCCCACAGAGTAGGGGATGTTACGCAGGGTCACACAGGAAGTGGGTGCCAAGCGTGAGGAGGTGTGGGGAGGGCTGGGAGAGTCCAGGGGCTGTAAGCTGGGGTGCTTAATGGGCTTCTTCCAGCCCACCCCAAGGAGCCCATTTATACTTCTGCACCCACTGGCCAGGACGACCTCTCCTTTGCTGGGTACCAGAAGCATCTGTCGTCCTGTGCAGCACCCGCCCCACTGACGTCGGCTGAGAGAGAGCTTCAGCAGATCCGTATTAATGAGGTGAGTGCACCAGACCGCGTGGGCAGAAGTCCCAGCCTGAGGCCCCCCAGGTCACAGTAGCCCAGCCCGTGGGGCCTGTGCTCCAGGAGGCCCCACCCTGGGCAGGCAGGTCAGGGCCTGAGTCACTCTTTGCCCGCCCCCAGGTGAAGACAGAGATCAGCGTGGAGAGCAAGCACCAGACCCTGCAGGGCCTCAACTTCCCGCTGCAGCCAGCGGCCCAGAGGGCACTTCAGCAGCTCAAACAGAAGGCCGTCAACTACATCCAGCTGGTGGGTGCCCCCACTGCTGCAGGTGCACTGTGGCCCCACCGTGCTTGGACACATGTACAGATGTGTATGTGCCCCAAGTCTGCGCACATCAGCACCCTGCACCCCTCACCCCCACCCCCTGGACTTGTGGGAATGTACTGTCCCCTGCCCCTTCCCCTGTCCCGACGTGTTCCTACTGGGGGTGCAGACACCACATGTAGTAGATGCGCTGTGTCCCCCTGCCTTGCCCTGTCCTTGCTCACATACAGGGACATCCATGAGCCACTGTCCCTCACCCTGCACTCCTCACTGCACACACACACTCATCCCAGAGTTCATGCTGACCCCTCAGACCTGAGCCCCTGCCTGTCCAGGACACCCTCTGTAGCCCCCTGGCTACCCCCTCTCCTCAGGCAGGGGCTCCTGACCCAGGGGCAAGGCTTTCCCCTTTTTTTCTACTTCTTAAAATTTTTTTCTCTATTTGAGAGAGCTGGTGGGCATGAACAGGGGTGGGGGAAGGACAAAGAGGAAGAGCAAGAATCTCAAGCAGACTCCCTGCTGAGTGTGGAGCCCAACACAGGGCTCCATCCCATGACCATGAGATCATGACCTAGCCAAAATCAAAAGTTG
The DNA here is from genome assembly GCF_018345385.1 of Vulpes lagopus. NCBI lineage: Eukaryota > Metazoa > Chordata > Mammalia > Carnivora > Canidae > Vulpes > Vulpes lagopus. The sequence continues at coordinate 20,623,638 of NC_054830.1, read as the reverse complement.
ACTTAACCTGCAGAGCCACCCAGGTGCCCCTGTCCTTTCTTTCTTCTTTTTTTTTTTTTTTAAGCTCTACACCCAATATGGGGCTTCAACTCAAGACCCTGAGATCAAGACTCACATGCTCCACTGACTAAGCCCACCAGGTGCCCCATGCCTCCCCTACCAAACAGAATGGCTCCCCATATGCCTCCCAGAAGCATCACTGTTGAGGATAGGCCAGCCTGATAGTGGTGTCTCCTCAGGTTGAGGCCCTCCCCCTGTCCTGTCCATTGCCCTTGGTGGGACTTCCTCTTACAGCGGAGAGCTTTCAAAGGGGCAGAGGTAGGGGCCCAGGTGTGACCTCTTCACAGGGAACCCCCCATGGCAGGACAGCCACCGGGGCAGGGAGTCCTGATAGAGGGGGACCATAGATGGTCTCTGCCCTGGCTTCTGCCTGTCACCTCGGGAAATTCTTATTTGCTAGAGTGGGCCCAGGTCCTCCCTGGCTCACGTTCTCACATCTCCCCTTGCCCTTGGCAGAAGCTGGACCTGGAGCGGGAGACAATTGAGCTGGTGCACACAGAGCCCACGGAAGTGGCCCAGCTGCCCTCAAGGGTTCCCCGAGATGCTGCCCGCTACCACTTCTTCCTCTACAAGCATACTCATGAGGGTGACCCCCTCGAGTCTGTGGGTGAGTGGCCACAGCAGGGCTCCCACACCTGTGTCTGGACAGGAATGGCACTGGCCTACAGCTGAGTGGGCTTGCTGCAAGGGGCCTGGGTCAGCAGGTCTCCCAGCCTCAGCTCACTTCCCCGTCTCCCCTCCCTGCCCCACCCCCACCCCCGCCAGTGTTCATCTACTCGATGCCGGGGTACAAGTGCAGCATCAAGGAGCGCATGCTCTATTCCAGCTGCAAGAGTCGCCTCCTCGACTCTGTGGAGCAGGACTTCCAGCTGGAGATCTCCAAGAAGGTGGGTGCCCATTCCCCAGAGCCTAACCTCCCAGGGGCCTGTAACACCACCCTTCACATGGGGCACTGGAGTCCCAAGGCAGTGGTAGGGCAGGGGTTATTATTGCCATGGGAGATGGATGGGGATGAGGCCAGCTGACTGGTGGCATGGACAAGCCCTAGCCTGGGCCACCCATGAGTCTCCTCTCCCTGGGTATGGAAGGCAGGCAGGGGTCGCCAAGGCGTGCAGGGCAGCAGGCCTCAACTGTGTTGCTAGGGGTGGCATTCCAGGTGGGGAGTCTGGGAGAAGACCCCAGGGCTGGAATGTGAGAGGTCAAGGGGGTGCCCCAGGAGTAGGGGTGGCCAAGGGTGATGTGTGTCAGGGCCCCACCAGACCACTGCCTTGCCCCATGCAGATTGAGATTGGCGATGGGACGGAGCTGACAGCCGAGTTCCTCTACGACGAGGTGCACCCCAAACAACATGCCTTCAAGCAGGCCTTCGCCAAGCCCAAGGGCCCAGGGGGCAAGCGGGGTCACAAGCGCCTCATCCGCGGCCCTGGCGAGAATGGGGATGACAGCTAGGTGGCCGGACCTGAGCTGTGCCGGCGTGTGGACTGTGTGCGTCCCACTGCTCCCGGCCACCTGCCTCATTCCCAGCCTGGGCTCCAGGGGAGGGTTGCTTCCTGTGGGGCAGGAGGGCTGGTGACAGAACATTCTTGCAGCTTCTGAAGGCCACTGGGCTGGAATTTTGTGACCTTCCCCTGTTGGTGTCCCTGCCTCTCATCTGTGTGCCCAAGGGGGTCTGGGAACCCTGCCTGGCTGGCTCAAGGGGGCTGGGTAGGAAGCCTGGAATGAGCTTTCCCCCCAGGGGTCCTAGCACAGCCCAGGAGCCTTTGGACACAGGAGTGGGTTCAGTCAGGGCTGGGATAGGGGGTCACTGAAAGATAAGATGGTTGAATGCTGTATTTTTTAAAGAATAAAATATTTTTAAATCAACACCTGCATCTGACCCTGAGAAGTCACGTCTGGCCCGGGGAATTGGGAAGCCCTGTGCATATAACTGCCCCCTCTCAGGTCAGAAGGGACCTCTCAGCCTGCTAGGTGGAGCTTCAGCACTCCTGGCTACAGGTGGGGACATCCAGGGCAGCTGGGTGGAAGGGAGCCAGATGGGACAGTGTGTGTCCATCTGTGTGGGGGCACAGGACTCACACGGGTCACCTCATTGATGGGCGCTCAGCCCGAGAGGCAGGCACACCTTCACCATGATGTGGGGCATCTGGGTGTATTCGTTTCCTATGGCTGTGTGACAAAGTACACACATTTCGTGGCTCAAGCGCACACGAATCGACCATCTTAACAGCTCTGGTAAACTTAACAAGGCTAAGGTCTGACAGGGCTGATGTCCAGGTGTTGGCAGGACCTGTTCCTTCTGGAGGCCTCAGGGGAGAATCTGTTACCTTTCCTTTTCCAGCTTGAAAGGCTGCCCACATTCCTTGGCTCAGGGCCCCTACTCTCTCTTCAAAGCCAGAGAGGTGGCACCTCTGATCCCGCTCCCTCTGTTTCGTGGTCACATGGCCTCCCTCTGTAGTCACATCCTCCTCTGCCTTTCTTCTAAGGATGTTTGTGATTATATTCACTTCCCCACCTTCCGGATACTCTATCCGCCTTGGGATGCTTCACTGAGTCCCACCTGCAAGGCCCCTTTTATCCTGTACAGGAAGGCACTCACAGGTTCTGGGCATTCGCTTGTGGGTCTCCCCGGGGCGTACTTCAGCCTGCCATGCTGAGTGGGCTCTGCCCGCTGGGGCTCCTGGACTCTGGGGCTGAGGCGTGGCGCTGGGACCTCCAATCTGCACACGTGCATGCAGACCCCTCTGTCAGCTCATTGGTCCTCTCTGCTCTCTATGTTCCTGCCCCTGAGGGGCTGGCTCCCTTGTCCCAGGGACTCTGGGAGAGTCTCCTTCAGGCTTGAGATTCTGCAGCTGCTGGAACTTCTGTCAGTGCCTCTGAGAAGTGGGTGAGAGGCCCCTCCTATCCCAGGTGGGAGGTGTGCTGGGGTGGGGACACGAGGGGTCAGTGGCTGGGATTCAGTGGCTGAACGGGCATGGTCTTTCTCTTGGGAGCATGTCTTGAGCTGGAGCTCAGGAGAGCATCCCATCCCTGGGGCCTTTCTCAGCCCCTACTAAAGACCCTAGAGTTCTAGAAAAAAGAGCTAGAACCATAGCTAGGACCCAGAGAAGGAGGCCTATCCTTGCCCACCCCAAACACTGATTCCCAGGTGGGCAGGAAGATGTGGTGTTGCCCCTGCACTGCTGAAGCCCTGGGCCTGTGTGCCAGCGGGATGCCTGGCAGCTTGGAGCCTGCCTGCCATGACAGCCACCAAAAGAGGGCATGTTCTCGAGAAGCAGGGGTGGCAGGTGTCCAGCCCCGCCTCCTCCCAGCAGAAGCTCTATTTGTTCATTCATTAATTTATCCAGCCATCATTCAGAGCCTTTCTCTCTGTGCCTGCCCAGAGCTGAATGCTGGAGACTCATAGATTCAGCAAATATTGAGCACCTATGATGTTCTGGGCACTGTGCTGGACCCTGGGTATAGTGACAAAAGACTCTTGCCGTTAAGAACAGACATGCCAGGGGATCCCTGGGTGGTGCAGCGGCTTAGCGCCTGCCTTTGGCTCAGGGCGCGATCCTGGAGACCCGGGATCGAATCCCACGTCGGGCTCCCGGTGCATGGAGCCTGCTTCTCCCTCTGCCTGTGTCTCTGCCTCTCTCTCTCTCTGTGACTATCATAAATAAATAAAAATTTAAAAAAAAAAAAAAAAGAACAGACATGCCAGCAGGGGAATAAGACAATATACAATAAACCACGGAAAATCAATGATATGATGTGTTAGCAGGTAAAAACCTAAGGAAAAGCAGCAGGTGGAAAGCAGCCAGATCTAGGGTAAGGGGTTTAAAAGGAGGTCAGGGAAGGCCTCCAAAGGATAACAGGTGAGCCAGGAGGGGGCTGAGTATGTAGGAAAGGAGCTTCCAGGCAGAGTGAACAGTAAGTCCAAAGGCCCTGGGGCAGGAGACTGAATGGGAATATTCAAGCCACGGCAAGGAGGCCAGCATGGCTGGAGATTGGTCAGGAAGGCAATGGGAGGGCACATCCCATAATGTTGGCCATTATGTGGACTGTGCCTTGGATTCCAGAAAGGACCAGGAAGGAGTCCGAGCAGAGGAAGGGGCCTAGTGTGACTTAGGGGCCGAATGTGAACAGGCTGTGGGGTGTGCAGAAGCAGGGCAATCCGTGAGGTGGCAGTGACTGCCCTGGCTTAGGAGGGAGATGACAGCAGCTCAGGCCAGCCTGGTGAATGTGAAGGTGGTGGGCAACAGGAAAATGCTGACGCTGGAGCCCACAAGACTTGCTGTGGGCCCAGGTCACCCGGAGGCTTGGGCCGGGGTAATCTGTTATAATCAGCTGGGTCAGAGGGCACGTGGAAAGAGCCATTCTAGCTGGTCCGGCCTCAGAGTACAGGCTCTGATGGCGACTCAGGCACCCTGGGAATGCGGAAGAGGAGGTCCTGCCCCTGCAGAAAGTGGCAGGCTGCGGTGGAAGCAGGTGGAGCCAGGGCAAGGCCAATGCTGCTGCACCCCCAGGTGTGCCAGGCCTCCCAGAGCTCTGGGGGCAGGGCCAAGGGGGCAGGAAAGGGCAGGGCCACTGGCTCCATAGAGCTCCCTTTGAGATAGGGGCCAAGGGGCTGAGGTGTGAGAGTGACAGTCCTCTTGGGACAGGGAGTGCGCTGGCAGAGATGTCAGCATGCCCAACCCACATCTGGCACTGCCCCCAGTCCCAGTCTCTCACTGAGCCGAGACTGGGCTCTGGGCTTCTATTTCTCCCCAGACTTCCCTGACAACAGGTGTGAGGCCCACGTGGGCAGCGGCGAATTGTTAGGATGGGGTGGGGTGGGGGGGAGTGGAAAGAGGAAGGAGTGAAGGGGCTGTCTGCCGTCTGCCAATGCAAATGGCCTCTGACTCAGTGTGCCCCTCAACCCTCGCTGTGGACCAGGTGGGGCAAGGGGGGGGGCTGCTGTGGTTTTTCTTAGTTCCCACTTCCTCTGTTCTCTGAGCCGATGCTGCAGGAAGGGGCTGTGAGCTCCAAGCATCCTTTCCTGCAGCTGCTGCCCAGCCTGCCAGCCAGACCCTCTGGAGAAGCCCCCACTCCCTGTCATGGTAGGACAGCGACCCTCAGCCCCCCAGGGAAGGGGGCAGCAGGAAGTGGCGGGGGAGGGGTGGGTTTGGTGGCTGCAGACAATAGTGGAAGGGCTGTCACCCGACATGGCCCTGGGGACACTCACTGAACCCTGAACACCTCAGAGCAGAAGAAGCCTTCCTCTGAGCAATGAGACCTGAACCCATTGTGTAGATGGGGAGGCTGAGGCCTGGGGCTTCGCTCAGTGGTGGCGCTAGGGCTACAAGCAAGATGGATGCCCAGGACAAGGCCCTGTCTGGCCCTGGGCTGCCCACCCTGTCTGATCTGTTCTGTCCTGCTTTGGGCTGAGTGCTTGGTCTGGGAGAGGTGGGGAGAGGGGGAAGAGCCGGGCGGTGCCCACCCCAGCCGGGGCCCTGGGTGGTACTCAGCCCGGACCCTGGCAGGAGACCCACGTGCCTGCCTGGGCCTTGGCCTGAGGCGGGGGAGCTGGTGGGGGAGGCGGGCGGAGGACATGCAGGGCTTTCCAGGGCAGCTGGGCGGAAGGGAGCCAGATGCCCCCCTGCTCAGGAGGAGAGAGAAATGGCCCCTGAGGAAGGAAGAGAGAGGTAGGGGAGAACCCGGTGGGCCTGCTGACTGCCTGCCCGGCTCTCCTGTCTGGTTGGGGTTTGGTTTTAAGTGAAAATTCTAGATGGTGAGTCTGGACTCCAGGTATCAGAAGCAGCTCTGAGTTGAAGGCCGGGTCTGAGACCTGAGTCCGAGTTCTCCCAGAGCCTTAGAGGCGGGGTGGGCGCTATGCAGAGAGGCAGAAGGCTCCCCAGGGAGGGCTGGGAGAGAGGGGTTTGGGAACCCTGTTGGGAGACCCCAGGGGGTGGGGCAGGTGGAGCTGGGGCTGGGGCTGCCCCTCACAGGCCCGCAGGGCCCCTGCCGTGGCGCCCTGCACCCCCTGTCTCTCCTGGTGCAGGCTGCCGCGCTAGCCCTGGCCCTGGCCCAGGGAACCCTGCCTGCCTTCCTGCCCTGTGAGCTCCAGCCCCATGGCCTGGTGAACTGCAACTGGCTGTTCCTCAAGTCCGTGCCCCGCTTCTCGGCAGCTGCACCCCGCGGTAACGTCACCAGCCTTTCCTTGTACTCCAACCGCATCCACCACCTCCATGACTATGACTTTGTCCACTTCGTCCACCTGCGGCGTCTCAATCTCAAGTGGAACTGCCCGCCCGCCAGCCTCAGCCCCATGCACTTTCCCTGTCACATGACCATTGAGCCCAACACCTTCCTGGCTGTGCCCACCCTAGAGGACCTGAATCTGAGCTATAACAGCATCACAACTGTGCCCGCCCTGCCCAGTTCGCTCGTGTCCCTGTCCCTGAGCCGGACCAACATCCTGGTGCTGGACCCTGCCACCCTGGCAGGCCTGTATGCCCTGCGCTTCCTATTCCTGGATGGCAACTGCTACTACAAGAACCCCTGCCAGCAGGCCCTGCAGGTGGCCCCAGGTGCCCTCCTGGGCCTGGGCAACCTCACACACCTGTCACTCAAGTACAACAACCTCACCGTGGTGCCGCGGGGCCTGCCCCCCAGCCTGGAGTACCTGCTCTTGTCCTACAACCACATCATCACCCTGGCACCTGAGGACCTGGCCAATCTGACTGCCCTGCGTGTCCTCGATGTGGGTGGGAACTGTCGCCGCTGTGACCATGCCCGTAACCCCTGCAGGGAGTGCCCCAAGGGCTTCCCCCAGCTGCACCCCAACACCTTCGGCCACCTGAGCCGCCTCGAAGGCCTGGTGTTGAAGGACAGCTCTCTCTACAGCCTGGACCCCAGGTGGTTCCATGGCCTGGGCAACCTCATGGTGCTGGACCTGAGTGAGAACTTCCTGTATGACTGCATCACCAAAACCAAAGCCTTCCACGGCCTGGCCCGGCTGCGCAGACTCAACCTGTCCTTCAATTATCATAAGAAGGTGTCCTTTGCCCACCTGCATCTGGCACCCTCCTTCGGGAGCCTGCTGTCCCTGCAGGAGCTGGACATACACGGCATCTTCTTCCGCTCGCTCAGCGAGACCACGCTTCAGTCGCTGGTCCACCTGCCCATGCTCCAGCGTCTGCATCTGCAGTTGAACTTTATCAGCCAGGCCCAGCTCAGCATCTTCGGCGCCTTCCCTGGCCTGCGGTACGTGGACTTGTCAGACAACCGCATCAGTGGAGCTGCAGAGCCCGCGGCTGCCACAGGGGAGATAGAGGTGGACTGTGGGGAAAGAGTCTGGCCACAGTCCCGGGACCTTGCTCTGGGCCCACTGGGCACCCCCGGCTCAGAGGCCTTCATGCCGAGCTGCAGGACCCTCAACTTCACCTTGGACCTGTCTCGGAACAACCTAGTGACTGTTCAGCCGGAGATGTTTGTCCGGCTGGCGCGCCTCCAGTGCCTGGGCCTGAGCCACAACAGCATCTCGCAGGCGGTCAATGGCTCGCAGTTCGTGCCTCTGAGCAACCTGCGGGTGCTGGACCTGTCCCATAACAAGCTGGACCTGTACCACGGGCGCTCGTTCACGGAGCTGCCGCGGCTGGAGGCCTTGGACCTCAGCTACAACAGCCAGCCCTTCAGCATGCGGGGCGTGGGCCACAATCTCAGCTTTGTGGCACAGCTGCCGGCCCTGCGCTACCTCAGCCTGGCGCACAATGGCATCCACAGCCGCGTGTCCCAGCAGCTCCGCAGCGCCTCACTCCGGGCCCTGGACTTCAGTGGCAATACCCTGAGCCAGATGTGGGCCGAGGGAGACCTCTATCTCCGCTTCTTCCAAGGCCTGAGAAGCCTGATTCAGCTGGACCTGTCCCAGAATCGCCTGCATACCCTCCTGCCACGCAACCTGGACAACCTCCCCAAGAGCCTGCGGCTCCTGCGGCTCCGTGACAATTACCTGGCTTTCTTCAACTGGAGCAGCCTGGCCCTCCTACCCAAGCTGGAAGCCCTGGACCTGGCGGGAAACCAGCTGAAGGCCCTGAGCAATGGTAGCTTGCCCAACGGCACCCAGCTCCAGAGGCTGGACCTCAGTGGCAACAGCATCGGCTTCGTGGTCCCCGGCTTTTTTGCCCTGGCCGTGAGGCTTCGAGAGCTCAACCTCAGCGCCAACGCCCTCAAGACGGTGGAGCCCTCCTGGTTTGGTTCCCTGGTGGGTGCCCTGAAAGTCCTAGACGTGACTGCCAACCCCTTGCATTGCGCTTGCGGCGCAACCTTCGTGGACTTCTTGCTGGAGGTGCAGGCTGCGGTGCCCGGCCTGCCTAGCCGTGTCAAGTGCGGCAGCCCGGGCCAGCTCCAGGGCCGCAGCATCTTCGCACAGGACCTGCGCCTCTGCCTGGACGAAGCGCTCTCCTGGGTCTGTTTCAGCCTCTCACTGCTGGCTGTGGCCCTGAGCCTGGCTGTGCCCATGCTGCACCAGCTCTGTGGCTGGGACCTCTGGTACTGCTTCCACCTGTGCCTGGCTTGGCTGCCCCGGCGGGGGCGGCGGCGGGGTGTGGATGCCCTGGCCTACGACGCCTTCGTGGTCTTCGACAAGGCGCAGAGCTCGGTGGCGGACTGGGTGTACAATGAGCTGCGGGTACAGCTAGAGGAGCGCCGTGGGCGCCGGGCGCTACGCCTGTGTCTGGAGGAACGTGACTGGGTACCCGGCAAAACCCTCTTTGAGAACCTCTGGGCCTCAGTTTACAGCAGCCGCAAGACGCTGTTTGTGCTGGCCCGCACGGACAGAGTCAGCGGCCTCCTGCGTGCCAGCTTCCTGCTGGCCCAACAGCGCCTGCTGGAGGACCGCAAGGACGTCGTGGTGCTGGTGATCCTGTGCCCCGACGCCCACCGCTCCCGCTATGTGCGGCTGCGCCAGCGCCTCTGCCGCCAGAGTGTCCTCCTCTGGCCCCACCAGCCCAGTGGCCAGCGCAGCTTCTGGGCCCAGCTGGGCACGGCCCTGACCAGGGACAACCGCCACTTCTACAACCAGAACTTCTGCCGGGGCCCCACGACAGCCTGATAGGCAGACAGCCCAGCACCCCGCGCCCCTACACCCTGCCTGTCTGTCTGGGATGCCCGACCTGCTCGCTCTACACGGCTGCTCTGTCTCCCCTACACCCAGCCCTGGCATAAAGCAAACCGCTCAATAAACGCTGCTGGTAGACCAAACGGCTAACCCTGAGCTCACTGGAGGTGCGAGTGGGAGGAAAGAAGAGAATTCGTCAGGTTTTCCTTCCCAAAGTGAGGAGGGACAAGAGGTGCTTTGGGAGAAATTGCCAAGCAGAAAAAGAGAGTGCCCACAGAACGCGGGTCTGCAGGGGAGGGAAGCTGCTAAGGGCAGTTGTGTGAACGAGCATCCTCTCAGGGGGTCCGAGGAAGGTCTCTGAATGGGGTCTTGGTCCCTCCCAGAGAGCAGGCTGGGTCTCCTGTTCCATTCGGCCCTCCCCATGCCAGGCAGCACCAAGCAGTCCTGCTGCAGGCTGGGTCAGCAACCTTCTGGTGTATGTTGGCCTCAGGATCTGCCTTCCAAACCTGTAGGACTGACAGTGCTTCCGGGGCAGAGAACTTGCAGGCCTGCTTCATTTCTGGCCCCTGGCAGAGTCCTGGGAGGCAGCCCAAGTGGAGGAGTGGGCGGAAAGCTTTGTGCTGAGTTCAGAGGGGCGTTTGCGCCCTCTGGTGGCCAAGCCTGTGCGGTGCCCAAGGAGGCTGGCCGGCTGGGCGAGAAGCCTCTGGGTAGAGGCCCGCAGCAGGGGTCTAGGAGCCACAGGAGATTCTAGAGTGAGCTCACAATTCATCCTTTCTGTTTTCACCTATAGTGAGTGCTAAGTCTCTCTGTTCTGACATCAAAGGGACACCCGGGTGAGCCACCAGCAGACTACAAAGATGGGGCCCCTGCCTTCCCTGCCCCTGCCTCTTAGAGGTGGGAGACAGCCACATCTCTGGAGGGTGGAGTATGTGTGTCCATTTCTAGCTTCGAAATCCAGTGTAGAATTCCAGACATTGCTTGAGGCACCAGTGACCAGTGTTTGGAGACAAAGCTAAGTGTGTGCAAAGTTGTGGGTCATGTCAGGTCTGGAGCCTTGGAGGTTGCTTTGTCCTGGGTTGCTGCCTCACTGTCCCCACCACTGAACCCGCCCTTTGAGGAGCAGAAGAGACATGTGCAGCCGGACAGTTGAAGCTGGGGCCTGGGATGGTGGGAGAGTGAAACCAGCTTGGCTGGCTCAGGACAGCCGGGGGCCAGCCCAGCCCCTCCAGGCCTCTAGGGTGGAAGGTTGATGCTGGCCGCAGATTTGGCTAATCTTACCCAGCCTAACTGTGGCAGCCTCCTGTCCAGGGCATGGCTGGAGAGAAATGTAGGCCACCTTCCTCTTTCTGACTTGGGCACAGGTGCTGCTGTGGTAGGCTGATGGCCCCTGTTATCTCTTGCCTGAAAAGAAAGGCCGGGTCTGATCCACCGATCGGAAGTCCCACGTGGGCTCTGCTCTGCCTTGAGAGGGCCTGTTAGCTTCTGGAGGAGTGGGGCCAAAGCACGGCGTGGCCCTGCCTACTTCCTTGGCTTGCATCTGGGGATTAAAAAAACAAACAAACAAGGACTGTCTTTCACCCAGGCTGGAGTCCAGGAGAAGCCCCTCCTGCACGGCTCATGGGCTGATCTGGCCACATCTAGGAGCAGGAGCAGGAGCAGGAAGCAGGGCCTTATCTAAGGCCCCACAGTTTGCAGGTGGGGAACAATCTGCCTGTCTGTCAGGGCAGCTGAATCTGCCCTCAGGCAGCTGCCAGATAGAATCTTCATGTACCCACCCACCCACTCATGCTCACAGTCCTGGGGTTTTTTTGGGCTTTGGATTCAGAAGAAGAACATTTTGGAAATGAAGCACGGCGTAATGGTAGGACTGTTGTCTTGGCTTAAGTGAGCCTAAGAGTCCATGGCCCTTGGTTCAACCTGCAGAAGGAAGTTCTGCTGTTGTCTACAGGATCAGAAAGGGGGCAGAACTCCATTATCTCAGGTCCTAGGCTCAGGTGGGGCTGGGTGAGAGGCAGCTGTCGCTGCACTGTGCTCAGGAAGGTGCTCATGGTTGACTCAAGGCCCTCTCTACACCGCTGGACATCCTCCACCGTGAGTGCCAGCTGCTACCTGGCCCCACAAGGCTGGGGAAGAGTGGGACTCAGGTCAGGTGACCTGGGCTAACAATTGGCTCTGCCATTTGGATTATCTCAGGCAGGAGACTCCTGCTTTGGAGAGGGAGGTCTGCTCATCTGTAAATGGGGGTGGCCAGGGTTACTCTGCAGGCTGTTAGAAGGCTTGGTGCTGATGTGTGTGAAGGTCTGGGAAACTAGCAGCCCTGGTCACCATTATTAGCTAAGGGGCTTAGCTGAGGACAGCTGGCTGATGTGGCCTTGGTATTTTATCTCTGTACCCGAAGCACTGAATGAGGTTCAGAGGCAGATGTGGTTGAATTGGAGGCACATGAAACTGAGAGCGCGACTCTGGTGTTGCCTCCTGTGCTTTTTGTTCCCGTGGGGCCAGTGAGTACTAGACAGAGATCTGGGCACAAGACTTAAGAAAACCTGATAGCAGGAAAACTTAAATGTAAGGAAATTCTCGGGGCACCTGGGTTGCTTATTGGGTTGAGTCTGCCTTGGCTCAGGCCGGCTTCTCCCTCCCCCTCTGCCCCTCGCCCTGCTGGTGCATGTGCTCTCATGGGCTCTCTCTCTCATGCTCTCTCTCATGTTCTCTGTCTCACACTCTCTCGAGTAAATAAATAAAATCTTTTGTAAAAAATGTAAGGAACTTCTCCCTGCTAAGATTGGAAGGGACAACTCCCTTCCCTCAAGGAAAAGAGTTCACTTTAATGCTCCAGACATCTATATATTCTTGGAAAACTTCTATGACATCATACATTTTCATACTCAAGTCCTTATTGGAAGGAGTTCACAAATCCTATCCACTTCCTACAGATCCTTCCATCCTCTTGTGTCCTCATAACCCTGAGGTTATTCAGTGAGGAGCAAAGGGGGGTGACCAATCCCACTGACCCAACTGACTTTGGGTCTCATGAGAAGGAAGGGGGGGTCTTGCTAAGTGCTCAGAGAGAAAGAAACATTACCCGGGCTAGAGGGAACAAGTCACCCTGGGAGGAAAAGAGACCGAGGGAGTTCCCGGTGTGGGAGTGTGGGGGACAAAGGGAAAGCCCAGCCAGCTCTGGTGAGGGGACAGGGCTGGGAGAGTGAGCGAGGCGTGTTTCCTGAGCAGAAAAGGAACTGGGTGGTGGTTACAAGGTGACGTGACTTCCATCATGCCCAGATGTGTGGCTCTATTTGATGGAACCAGGACTCGGCCGCTCTCTCCAGCGCCAGTCCAGAGAAGGGTGCGCCCCAGGAAGGCATGCCAACACAGCTGTGTTCAGGGAGGAGAGATAAGAGAGGGGAGGAAGGCCAAGTATTCTCTTTGTCCTCCAGTGGCTTGGTTCTTCAGCTCGCCTATGCTTTCTGGTGAAGTAGACTTGAATGTTACCCTCGGTACCTGTTATGGCCTGAATGTGTACTGCCCAAATTCATGTATTAAAGCCCTAACCCCGGGATCCCTGGGGTTAAACTGCTGGGTGGCTCAGCGGTTTAGCACCTGCCTTCAGCCCAGGGCATGATCCTGGAGTCCCTGGATTGAGTCCCGCATCAGGCTCCCTGCATGGAGCCTGCATCTCTGTCTCTCATTCTCTATCTCTCATGAATTAATAAATAAAATCTTAAAAAAAATGAAGCCCTAATCGCAATGTGATAACATTTGGAGGTAGGCCCTTTGGGAGATAATTAGATGAGGCCAGGAGGTGGGGCCCTCATGATGGGATTCATGGCCTTAAAGAAGGATCTCTCTCTCTCCACCCACATTGAGGAAGGGTCCTGGGAATTAAGAGCAAAAAGATAGTGGTCTGCAAGCCAGGAAGAGGGCTCTCACCAGGAATTGAGTCCACTAGCACCCTGATGTTGACCTTGCCAGCCTCTAGAACTGTGAGAAATGGATGTCTCCTGGTGTCTGGTGTCTGTGGTATTTTATTATGGCCACCAGAGCAAAGGAAACCCCCTTTCCTTCATTCAACGCGTTTGCTTAATGCCTGCTGTATGTCAAGTACTGTGCTGCGTTCTGGGGATATAGAAGTAAGAAGAAAGGGCAGATGATCAACAGGGGGCAGGGGGGATTCATTGTGAGTGGTGACCAGAGCTTTGAAGGGCAGCACAGTAGGAGGTCAAGTGACAGTAAGAACACAGAGGGGCTGGGCTGCCCTATCCTGGGGGGCTCAGGGAAGGTTGCTCCTCAGGAACCTTGCCCTGTGTAGAGACAGCCATGCCATGAGCCAGAGTAGAAAAATCCAGAGGAGAAACAGTGGCTAACACCAAGGCCTGGAAGCAGGAAAGCACCTGGGGGACCTGAGGCCTAGGATTGTGTGCCAGCACACGAAGCAGAGGGAGTGAGTGGAGGAGGGACGGGTTCCCAACCTCAGACAACGTGGTCAGCCTGTATGAGGAAGCTAGAATGTAACCTGAGTGCCACTGGAAGGCCCAGGAAAGTTTTCTGCAGGGGAGGAACATAATCCACTTTATTTTATTTTATTTTTTTTTTAATTTTTATTTATTTATGATAGTCACACAGAGAGAGAGAGGCAGAGACATAGGCAGAGACATAGGCAGAGGGAGAAGCAGGCTCCATGCACCGGGGAGCCCGACGTGGGATTCTATCCCGGGTCTCCAGGATCGCGCCCTGGGCCAAAGGCAGGCGCCAAACCGCTGCGCCACCCAGGGATCCCCATAATCCACTTTATAATTTTAAAAGCTCCCTTGGGCTGCCATGTGGGGTCAAGGCTGGGGCAGATGCCGGGGCAACAGTAGAACCCGCAGGATCATAGCAGCAGGGGTGATAGGAAGTGGCCTGGCCCAGCATGTATCTTACTGGTAGAACTTACAGGACTTGCTAACAGTCTAGAGTGAAGAAAGACAGATGGCTTCTCCATGAGTGGCCAGAATAAGTGGGTAGATGTTGGGAAGACAAGGGAAGAGAAAGCAGGGGAAAGAGTCGGCAGGCCCAGGTGCCCTCTGGACCTGTGCAGTTCCAGGTGTTTGACGGCAGCCAGCAATGAACAGCTGGAACTGGAAACCCAGGGCTGGGGGAGATCACGTGGCATGAGGGGAAGTATCGAGTGCAGTTACAGATGAAGCTGTGGGTACTCAGCATCCAAAGAGGGGCCAGCTTATGAAGTAGGAGGATCATATTCAGGAGAGGTTAGTGGCACAGCAGCTCAGAGGAGGAAGCTGTGAAAAGGCCAAGGACAGCCAGCCACCTCAAAGACCACTGGGAGGGTCAATGAGAGGAAAACAGAACCACTGGATTTGGTGAGACAGAGGTAAGATGTGGCAAGAAGAGGGAAGCCTTCACAGAGACCAGGATGAAGGACCAGGCAGCTAGCAGAAACCGAGGGGTGTGGCAGCAGCCAGAAGAAGGTGTAGACTGAGGGAGAGCTTGTTTACTTTTAAGGTAGACAACAAAGCTTGCTGCAGGGCACAAGGGGATAAATTCATGACTGAGGAGGTTAGAGAAGGCTGTAGGAAGGCACTAGAAACCAAGGGGACCCAGAATACAAGCAGGAGGAGTCAGAGAGAAGAGCACAGGAGGGATATGATCACAGGTGAAGGGGGCAGACGGGATGGAGAACTCGGGGGCAACACGCGTTCCCTCCTGGCCGCCCTACTTTCAGAGGGAAGCCTACGGCCAAGGTTGTAGCAGGGGAAGCAGGGAGGGAGACAGCTGCGGCAGGATGGTGATCAGAGGTGGAGTAAGACAGCCACCAGGTGCTGGGACTGCTCAGAGCTCTCCCAATGCGGGTGGGGTGGGGGCTGGCTCAGCTGCTAAGGTGGCCAGGTGCGCCAGTGGGCAGCGAGAGGTGGCTGGCTTCCAGCCAAGTAGGACGCGCTGCCACTCCAGCAGGGTGAAGCCATGGCCAGAGGGCCGGCATGGGTTTATCACTTCACATACTGGAACAACGCAGGCCAAATCAAAAGGGAAGAAGAAAAATGATGATTTTGATTCAGTGGTCAGAACAGGAGGACCCATCACTTAACACAACAATTTATTTTCAGGACTGTGCTTTTACTATAGATTAAAATTTAATATAATTTAATTCACATATAAAGACAACTCTGGAGACTATCCGGATACAACGTGGCCTGGGGTTAAGTGAGTAACTGAGGTCATGACACACTCAGGCCTGGGCAGATACCAACTTGCTCATGCCAGAGAAGTAAGATTTCTCTCTTTCACTCATCACTTCAAAATGCAGCGGCCTCCTGCAGAAGTTGCACTCGGCTGAGGAATGTGGCTTGAGTTCCAGCCCCACTCGCTTCCACGTGGCCAGCAGATTCTCTGTGAGAAGAAACAGTTTTTAGAAATTGAAGGGAATATGTATCCAAGAGAAATACAAACACAGACCCACATAAAAAGTCAAACACAAATGTTGGCAGCAGCATTATTTTCATTAACAGCAAAAAAGCAGAAACAACCTAAATATCCATCGACTGATGGACAAACACAATGTGGCATATCCAAACCAAAGATGATTATTTGGTAACAGAAAGAGAGAATTCATGCTACAACATGGATGGACCTTGAAAACACTGTGTCGTCAAGGAAGCCAGGCATATAGGACCGAACCAGTGTTATGTGGAACCTAAAGCAGGCACAAAGCCACAGGGGCGCAAAGGAGGGCCCAGGGAAGGGGGAAACACAGAGTGGCTGCTCATGGGTATGACGTTCCTCTCTGGGCTGATGAAAATGTTCTGCAATTAGATAGTGGTGATGGGTGTACAACATCACAATGTACCCAGGTCCCATGGAACTATATACTTTAAAAAATTCGGGGCGCCTGAATGGCTCAGTCTGTTAAGCAGGCTGACTCTTGATTTCAGCTCAGGTCGTGATCTTAGGGTCATGACACAGAGCCCCATGTTGGGCTCCATGCTCAGCGGGGAGTCTGCCTGGGAGTCTGTCTCTCTTCTCCCCTGCCTGCCCCCCCACATGCTCTCTCTTGCCCTCTAAAACAAATCTTTAAAAGACACAAAAGGGTGAAATTTGTGGCATGTGGATTATATGTCAACAAGGCTGTTATAAAAATAAATAAAAATTGAAAGACGAAACCCAACTCTGGCTTTGTTTTACACAGCTTCAGGGAAGAAGTTGCTCCAACATTGTTCCACTACAATGCTGAGCACTCCCAGCAGAACGGCCCCAAAGCCTGCAAAGCAGCAGGATCACCTTGGGGTGTGCGGGTGCTCAGGAGGCAGAGACAGCCTGTGGCTGAGAGCAGCCCCTCGATCTCTGCCTTTAGGTTGGACACAGACAGGGTGCTGGGTTGGGTTGTACAGAACTGCAAGCCATATAAATGTCAAACAATTACTCTTATGAGAAGAGGTTAGGTGGGCGGTTGCTTCCGGGACCCTACATCAGAGAAGCACAAAGCTGACCCCTAGAGGGCCAGGGCTGACTTGGGCCTTCAGAGGCTTCTTTCTACTCCCCTGCACTAGTCATTACTGTGCATCTCTGAGTCATCCCAACAAGGGAGCACTGGAAACAGTGGGTGGATGAGCAGGAACGAGCCCTCAGAGCTTCTAAACCGTGTCTGCACCCCTAAGGAGAATCAAACAACTAAACATCTTTTATGGTTTTATACCATCTAAGAGCACTCTTAATTACTTGGGAGAGAGAAGAAATGAATCAATGCCTCTGAAGAGCTTCAGTTACACACAAGGACAGCTTTGCACAACTTTCCAGTGAGGCACCACAGCTCTCCAGGTACTCACCAAGGAAGTAGTTCATCATCTGCGGTGTGTGGTGAGGAGTGGGGGCAATCCGCAGGAGCTCCTCTCCCCGGGGCACTGTGGGGTAGTTGATGGCTTGGACATAGATGTTATGTCTACTCATTAGTTCATCACAGACTTCAGTGTTTTTAGCAGCATTTGCGACCTAAGTTTGATAACGGAAGGTAAGGTCACCATAGGACAGACCACCCCTTAGCAGCGATTCTAATGAACACTTGGGAGGTTCAGGCCCAAACAGCGATGCAAGCCTGCAATTTAAAGGGCCCAGAGAGCTGAAAGCACATTAGAAGGAGATTTCACACTGATCTCCCTCCCAGGCTTCAACTCGTTGCTGCCAGCTGATTTTCCTACCCACAGATGTGTGTACTGTGGGAAAGCAGCAGCTTTGATTATACTAGCCATATTAATTCTACTAATTCAACTGTGACACCAACAAGGCTACCATTTATAGTGCAAAGGGCGAGACCGATTTTGAAATTAATTGAATAAAAAGCCAGACTTCAAAGCTAGCCAAGTTCAGGCTTCTGGTACTTTTCAAACAGGAGCTCTTTTAAGGCCAGTG
This sequence comes from Vulpes lagopus, assembly GCF_018345385.1. NCBI lineage: Eukaryota > Metazoa > Chordata > Mammalia > Carnivora > Canidae > Vulpes > Vulpes lagopus. The sequence continues at coordinate 20,606,102 of NC_054830.1, read as the reverse complement.
CTCTGGAGGAGGAATCTCTGTACTAGCCTGCTGGGTTCAAAGGCTTCACTCTCACTGTGAAGTCAGCCAAAGGCAGAAACAGAGCAGAAGGCCACTGACTCCAGCCCCCTGCCCCCGTAGTCACCCTGCCCTAGCCCAACTTCAAGAAGGTATGAACCAGAACATCCCATGTTATGTGTGGAGGCACAGCCCCCAGCAAGTCCAGTCCCAGATAGGTCATTACCCGGACAGGGATGATGTGACTGGGGCAGTGGACGACCGGGAGGCCTGCATCCATGAGCATCTGCCTCATGAGCTTGACATTGCGTTGGTGCTGGCGGCGAAGCGCCCGCCCCTCAGCACTCTTCAGAATCCGCACAGACTCCAGGGCTCCAGCCAGCAGCATGGGCGGCAGGGAGGTGGTGAAGATGAAGCCAGCCGCATAAGACCGTACGGTGTCGATCAGAGAACTTGTGCTGGCGATGTACCCTCCAACACAGCCAAAGGCTTTGCCTGTGAGGAGACAGCCTCATTTATTCTGGCAGCGGCCCCTATGTGTGCCCAGCAGGCTGCTGCAGAGCCTCACAGCATTTTTTTCTTTATCCTATGTGCCCGAAGACTCAAGTCAAGGGATGTCTACCTATCTCTGAAAGGGAGAAAGTTGAGGAGGTCAGGGTCTTCCCCTAAATCACATGACCAAGCTGTAGCCAATGAGGACCAAAGTACAAGTCTCCACACCAGGTCTGGGACCAACTGACCTGTCCCAGTGTGCCTAAACAGCAAGCTGTGGCCTCTCTTCCTATCTGCCTTTCCTACCTAGCCTTGCAGCTCTGCCAGTGGGCAAGGGGCCACCTCCCATGGGGTGCATGGTGTGTTCCACCAGGTCCTCTCACTGTGAGCATTGCCCTGGAGGTTGGAGTAGAACCCGGCTAAGACATGAACTGTTTTGGTGTGACCAGTATTATTTTCTACCAAAGTAAACACAGAACTCTGACAAGCACCATTGCCCAGAGAAATATGAAAACTCAGAACCTGCTAGGGTTGATTTAGGGCCAACCTTATTTTTCAATTCTCCTTAAATCCCTTTGTATAATCTGTATCTCAAGTTTCAGGATTAAGGACTGCAGAAGAGTCCTTCTAGATGTTAACATTGTGTTCTGTAATGAACATTCCTGCTTGAACCCCATGCAGGGCTGGGTTGGTATAAGCTCTTACAGTGGAAAATTTCTCTCTCTAGCCTGTTCCAGCGCAGTGACTACACCTTCACAAAGCCCACATCACAAGAGCTCTTTGAAAGAAAAGGGTTGGTGGAATCAGGACACAAGAGTAAGTGCTTTCCTCCTGGCAGGGCTCGGCCCTGCAACCCTTGGGCTCTCTTGGTCTACCCAAGCTTCTCAGCCCCCGACAGTGCTGAAGGACACTTTCTTTTGTCCTGCCCTTCCTTTACCAAGTGCAGGCTGTAAATTAGCATTTTAGCTAAGTGCTACGTGGGTCTCCGACTGCCTTACTGTGAAATCCTCCAATTTGTTTAATTCATGTTTTCATCTTTCTAGAGTCCTCACAGGCAAAGGGAGTATCTATGGTAATTGCACACAACTCATTTATCTTCTCCACAAAAAAACTGAGGTAGAGTCTGTTATTTCTATTATAAAGGTGTTCCTACTTTTCAAAAGTTGTTATATCACTTCACTTTTATGAGAAACCGACATTAGTATTTGTTTTCACTAACCAGAAGAAATCTGAAGAGAACTTTCACTTTTATGATAAAAGGTGAAAAGTGAAAATTGCCTTTGGTGTGTGGCAGCAAGCCATCACAGGGGCAGCATGCACCTCAAGCAGCGAGAGCAGCCCTGCCAAGCCCCGGCCCCAGGGAACCACACTCAGCATCCCAGCATCAGGCCACCACAGCTTTGACCTGGGTCTGTGAGCACCTGTGTCTTCACTTTATGCCATTCTGGCTTATGAAGGTTTCAAAGGAACACTCTACTTTTTGGGTAGTGGGGAAACCTATATTGGTGAGGAAGCTGAAAGGCAGAGAAATTAACTACCTGCCCAAGGTCACACAGCTGGGGCAGACAGGAGTCACAACCAGCAGGCAACAGAGCTACAGAGCTCAGCTCCATGACACAATTCTTCTCAACCAGGGGAAAAAGATACAAAATCACCAGAGTGAACTGCAACTGGTCACCATGTAGTGAGCACAGAGCTCAGTGCTTCATGACACCTGAACCTATAGGTCCTAATGAATGCTCTAGGAGAACAGCACTACAGCTTTTTTGTTTGTTTTTTATTTTTTTTCTTCTTTTTTTAAAAAGATTTTTTATTTATTTACTCATGAGAGACAGAGACAGAGAGAGAGAGAGAGGGGCAGAGACACAGGCAGAGGAAGAAGTAGGCTCCATGCAGGGAGCCCGACGTGGGACTCAATCCCGGGTCTCCAGGATCACGCCCCGGGCCGAAGGCAGGCACTAAACCGCTGAGCCACCCGGGCTGCCCTTGTTTGTTTTTTAATACAATGAAAAAACCTAAAGTACAGAGAGAAAAGGCTGTTGCCATGGCATGTAGCTAGAACCACAAATACGTTTGGAATGAACTTGAATGGCAACAAATGGTATTTCTGTCATGTTAGGCTTTGAGATTTACCTTGGTTCTTGGAGCCTGCACGATTCAAGGGACTCTGCTAAGCTATGGCACCACTGAGAAGACATAAACTCATCCAAAAAGTGACCCAAGCTTTATAGGCTATCACACTGTCTCCTCACCTGATCCCACCTAGTCCTTAGCCTTGTTAGGAGAATATAATTTTAGTGTAGTTTACAGAATGTGCAGAGTATACATACCAAGTGTTCCAGAAATGATGTCCATTTTGGGCATAACTCCATCCCGATCGCCAATCCCTCCACCTCGAGCTCCGTATAGTCCCACTGCATGGACCTCATCTACGAAGGTGATTGCTCCAAACTCATGCGCCACATCACACAGCTCTTCCAGTGGGCACACTGCTCCTAAGGAAAGAACACAGACTACTCTGAAGAGCTTGCTACTTCACAAAGTTCTGTTTTGTTAAGAGTTAGAACAAAGTAACTTTTGTTTTAAAGGTATCATTTTTTAATTTTATTTATTTGAGAGAGAGAGAGAGAGCATGTGAGACAGAATGAGCAGAGGGAGGAACAAAGGTAGCAGACTCCCCACTGAGCAGGGAGCCCAATATGGGACTCAATCCTAGGACCCTGGGATCACCACCTGAGCTGAATGCAGACATTTAATTGACTGAACCACCCAGGCACCCCTAAAGGTTATCATTTTTAATATTGGGGAAAACAATGAACTTCCTCCAGTTTCTAGGTTATCTTGGGGTCTTAGAGCCTAGTAAGAGCCAGAGTAGAACATCTACATTCACCAAACCTATACAATGTCTACCAAATCCAAAATCCTAGCAGAATGAAAAGAAATTGCAAAAACAAAATTAACATCACACTTTTAAAGAGTCTAGGCCTACTTTTCCATTTAAGATTTCAGACTAGCCTCTACCTAAACTTACCATCCATTGAATGGACAGTTTCAAACGCGACAATTTTGGGGACTGAAGGGTCAGATCTTTGCAGCAGTTCTCTGAGGTGACTGACATCATTGTGGCGGAAGATATACTTCGGCACCCGGCTGTTCCGAATCCCTTGGATCATGGAGGCATGGTTCCCAGAATCAGAGTAAATCTCACAGCCTAACATGATAACAAACAAAAACAAAACACTATTTATTGCCATCTGCACCAAAAATAATTTATTTCCTAAATAGGAACAACAGACTTTGCCATAGAAGTGCTGCTTTGCCCAGTAGGAAAGACACTGCTGGCCAGTTTCTTCCTGGGAAAATCAGAAGCTAGTGCTTCTTCTTTGAGAAGGCCCAGAGGTATAAAATAATCCAAGAGCAGACAACTAATCTGCTTTTAAATCTGCCCACCTCATTCCAAACTCCATCAAAAGATAACTACAAATGATTGAGAGAATTTTCCAAAGGGTTTTCCTAGAATAAAAAGCATATTTGGAGCAATTAGCTTAAGGACAAACCCTTCAAATCTGATTCTGTTAGTATCATCTGCTATTGCAACTTGTGATGTGCAGTGAGCACTTCATGTTTCAATTCAAGAAAAAAAATGCTCCCAGATACTATCATTGCTCTTAACTGTTTTTGGTAAGCCCTCTGTGTTGTCAATATTCCTGCTAATTCCTAAGAAACTAAAAAAAACTCTAAGGCACCCAAGACAGGCTTTCTTACCTGGCATCATCCTAGCCAGAGTGAAGAGGGTTGAGTCGTTGGCCACAAAGCATGAGGAAAACAAGAGTGCTGCATCTTTCCCGTGTAAATCAGCCAGCTCCTGTTCCAGGTCCACATGGAATTTACTAGTTCCAGAAATATTTCTAGTACCACCTGCTCCAGCACCATGCTGTTTCAAAGTGTCCCTTTTATGATTTTTTTTTTTTAAAAAAAGAAGGGCAGACAGAAAATAAATCTCACAGTTCTGGACACCATATGAATCATTTCTCTCCCTAGGAGGTAGGACACAGAATCTTATGTTCATCTAGCAACTCCGTCATGGTCCCAAACCAGAGACCAGAAGTTTCAACTGACTTCATCTTTAGCTAGGCGGTAGATGTCAACACTATGGTGAGGATACGCTGAATACCCCTAGGGATCCTCAAGAACAAGTGTTTATCAGCCAGTATGTACTTAGTATTAACATTCTTCTCTCCAAACACAACATCAGTCTCTACAGGGACATCTTAGATGGTGGTTACCTGAACCTACTCTCCAGAAACCAGTCACATAATGTTAGGATAGATCTATCACTACACCTCAGACTGGAATCTCTTTAACAAGCCTCCCTGGAGACTTTGGCAAGCAACTCTCTCAAATATCCCTAGTCATGGCAAACCTCTGGAAGGACATGAATGACAGGATCTACCATCCTTGTTCGTGTCTTTTTGAAGTAGCTTTTCCACCAGTGCTGCTAGATTTGTATCTCTCCAACTGAGGCATCAGCAAGGATGCCTCTGTGCAAGGTGGCCCAGGGTTGAAGGTGCACTCACTTGAGAAGTGGTAGGAAATGGACACGAATAGTCAATGTGCCCATACACTTGAATCCTCACACACCTATTTGTGCATTCTAGCTTAAAAGTCATCTGTGGATATCTTTAAAAGCTAAAAAAATAGTGTGTTATGACACACTTTTAGCTGCTGAATATTGCCCCCACAAAAGATCCCTCTAAATCATCAATGTCTTGCCAAATAACATCAATGGTATCTGAAAGCTGAGGGCTACGTACATGACTGCCCCACACACTCGTGGGTGGCGACTCATTCCAAGGTAGTCATTACTACACCAGACTGACACCTGCTTCTTGGTGATGAGAGAGTCCGAATAGTCATCTGCCATGGGGAAGATGTGTGCCCTCCGGTTCACAGTTTTAAAAACTCGATAGGTATGGTCATTTTTTTTCTCATCAATTTTCTTCTCAAAGAAACGATCATATTGAAAAGTGGAAACAGCTAAAAACCAAACAAAAGACAGGAGAGTTTGATAGTTAAGAAGCATGTCTGGGCTTTGGCAAAAGACCTGGGTTCCAACCCCAGCTTGGTCATCTAGCAGCAGGGTGATTCTGGACAAATTAACGAAGTATTCATGTAGGCAAATTATAGGACATCCTCATCTTGAGACTATGAAGGTCTCAAATGAGATTTTGTATGTCAATTGCTTAGCACAGTGCCAGGGCATAGAAGGTAGGTATTCAGGGAGAGAAAACATGTTACCAACAGGATTTGTATTTACTATGGCTGAGAACACCTACCTGCATCAAGCAAGAGACATGAGTTTTAATCCTCAACTCACCATGCAATTTTGTGTTTAAGCTAATATATGTTTAAGTTAAAAATCCTCTCCTACGTCAGGTAAATAACAATGAGACTTACATTTTGGCAAGTTATCTTGAAGAAGATGGGACACTCTTTCTGGTCTTTGCTTTCGCATGATATCTTGGAAGTTCCTCAGCAATCCACTTGGGTCCCCTCCATCGGCCTTCACACTAATTACACTAGGGTTCACTGAGGTTTGAGCAACCTCTGTAATGAAAGTAACAAGAAAAAAGGGGACCAACATTCTGAGTTCACAATACTTCCCAGAAATATCGTCAAAAATTAATTACTGCTTAGTACACAGACACACACACACACACACACACACACACACACACACACAGCAGCTGAGCATAACCAAAGCTAGTAGTAGCAACCAAGAATATGAAGCTTTGGTTCTTCCCTTTTATTTTAATGACCAATGCCTAGTGTCGTTTTGTTTTCAAAGCTACCAGACAGCTGGTTATTAGCAGGTCTTCTCCACCTTCCCACTCCACCCAACCCTAATCTCAATTTTCTTCACAGAAGATAATTCTGGCCATATATATCATTTCTGCTGGTGAGGTTCTCTGGGGACTTTTGGTGCTCTGTGGATACAGCCACATCTGGAATTAAGGTTGCCTCTTAGTGACCATCGGTAAGATACACAGCTTAGGAGTCCTAAGACCATCATTTACTGCAGAAACACTATTTTTTTTACCTTTTATCCCACAGGATGGCAGGAAAGAAATAAAGGGCAGTTGTTAATAGCTTACACCAACAGGGTATTTTCAGAATGAAGCAATTACTATAAAAAGTGGTCACATCCTACACACACCCCAGAAAAAAAGTCCCACATTTTCTCAGACAGTCCTCTAACCGCCTATCTTGATGACCTTCTTCCTTGGCCCTAAAAGAGGAAGTTTTTTATACAAATACTACCCTAATAATAGCTCATACACAAATTTGAAGGATCAAAAGAACCAAAAGGACCTCTTCGTTCTTCCTAATGGTTCCAGTCATGTGTTTACCTTTCCTCACAGCATGCATTTCCTGCACATCCTCCTGAAGTTCTAGACTAGCTTTGCAGAAGACGCTGCTGCCCTTCTGGCTCATCTGGGCTGCCAGGAAAGGGCATTTGCTTGCAGTGCCCTGGCTTGTGGCAAGGGAGGAATGTCCAGACGGAAGCTGTGTGCCATCTGGAGTCTGCTGGGATCCGTCAGCAGTCTGTTGAACCTCGGCTTTGGCAGTTTTGTCCTCTGGGGGGTGAAATGGAAAAACTGAAGCATCAGACCTAGTTGCACAATACACAAGAAAGCCCCTTGTTTCTCTTATTGCTTCCAAGACAAACTTTTTACTTACTCTACCCCTACATATCAGGCAGAAGTTTGTTTTTATTAGGTTCTGCTAGTTGAATGGTCTTCTCATCTGCCTCACTGGAAACAATGTTCCCATGAGAAGTTAACTGGCACAATCCAGCTATCTCTCAAATCCCTATTTTTCCTTATAAATCCGCAAAAAAGTAGTATTTTCTAGTTTTAGACAGCGTAGACTTCTTGAGTTGGAGGATTTCCAGTAAATCCACCCTAAGGACACATAGCATATTTCATGAGAGGACACACTCTTGAAGGTTAATAGAAACGTTCATACAATTTTTTCTCTGCTAATATTTTTAAAAGATTCTTGACAAAGAAGCTTGCTGTTGCTTAACATATAAACTACTGATTTTCTCAGCAAAAGAAATTAGGCTAAAAGTGAGGTCTTTCCATTGTTGTCTAATAGAGTTCAAATTATTACTATGTTAAGGAAAAAAACAAAGGGGTATCACATTCACACACCTCATCTACTTGCTCATCTAAATGCATCAAAGAAGTGCACTGACTTAACCCAGTTGGCTGGTAATTGTGCTTCGAGTCACAATGTCTTCTCTTTCCCCTAAAGCAAATTCATTCACCCTTCTAGTAAAGTTTTATTCTGCATCATCCTGGAATACTGTGAGTCAGAGGCTAATCTTTCCTACAACTTGGGTAAGATGTCTCAATACTGTTTTTGTTAAAATCTTCTATAAAGTCAAAAAATTGCTTTGAAGCTCATTTCATTCATTATAAAAGTAATATACATTCACTGTGGGAAACCTAGAATAATAGTGTTCTATTCCTCAAAACATAGCCATTGCAGGAACCTTGGTAAATTATCTTTTTTTTCCCTCTATGTACAAGTTTTAAAAAGTTTTACTTATTTTGCATGTGCTTGCTTCTTTTGCCCTTTCCATTATAAAGATCTGTCTAACCTAGTAAATAGTTTGTGAATGTCATTTGCAATGATTGCGTGAGAGTCTACCAAGTATACAAGCCACATTCTACTCAACTTCCTCTATGTCACAGACAGAATCATGAGTATTTTGATTGTTCAGTAAAAAAAATAAATAAATAACTAGCTCCTTAAAGAGGAAAAGCAATCCTACAAGGATTAAATCCTTTCTACTCACAGAAAAAACAAACAAACAAACAAACAAAAAAAAAACACCACTCCTTTCTTACAAGGAACACACCCAGAGAATACACTTAACAGAGCCTGTAAAGTATATTATTCTCTAGGATTAAGTGAAACCTGAAAAGCCTCATCCTCTCCTGGTAGAGCCAGACCAAAACAAAAGCCAACTCTGATCTCTTTATTAAAAACAAAATTTGTAAAAATTCACATATAAAATGAAGATGCGTTAAAAAATAATCATTACTTTAACAAATTCTGTATGATTCCATTTATGTGAGGTTCCTACAGCAATCAAATAGAGACAAAAAGTAGGATGCGGTTTGCCAGGGGGTGGGGGAGGGGCAATTAGAGTTGAAGGAACACAGAATTTCAGTTTGGGATGTTGAAGAGTTCTGGAAATTGGATAGTGGTGACAGTTGCACAATAACATGAATGTACTTAATACCACTTAATTGTACAATTGGTAAGAGGTGGTAAGTTTTATGTTAGGTGCATTTTACCACAATAAAACGATAATTTGGAAAAAGAAGTCACAACTTTAGAAGCCAAAAGCTTCCACTTAATTTTGCTACGAACCTAAAATTGCTCCAAAAATTAAAGTCCTGTTAATTGAAAAAAAAAATTAAAAAGTCAAAAGACCAAATATTTAATGAAAGAAAAGTTGAAAAAAAAAAAAAAAGTTGGAATGTTCTAAGTATGGAGCCCAATGTGAAGCTGGAACTCACAACCCTGAGATCAAGACCTGAGCTTAGATCAAGAGTTTGACGCTTCAACCAACTGAGCCACCCAGGCGCTCCAGAACATTCCAACTTCATATTTACATGAATGAGGTACTGATGAATACTAAACTCCAAGAGATACCGACATGCGATCCAAAAACCTGTAAGTGCCCACCATCTCACCTCTAAAGATGGGAAAACTCAAAGTGCCTACTTGTGGGGTTAGGATGACAACTGTGAGATACTTCAGGCAAAGAACCAAGTCTGGCACAAAAAAACCCCCCTCTGTTACATGCCCCTAGACACCACTGTGGACTAGAAGTGCTTCTAGTCTAGTCATGAACACAAACACTGCCACCTCCTACGTTACTGCCATTGACACTTACTCTCATTAGCTGGAGGGGTTTCTTTGACCTGCTGGCAGTGTACTGCTGAAGTGGACAGGGCCCGAGGGGCTGGCTTGGCCCCAATTTCCATCATCTTAGGGCAGTTTTGGGCATAGAACAACAGAGATTTTCCTGCCTTCTGCAGAAAGGCCTGAGGCACTCGGGATAAGAATGGGCAGCGGCGAACAACAGTCTCCATATCCGAGAGGGTGCACTGATCCTACAGAAAGACAATGAGTGACATCAACACTTGTTAATAATCAGGCAAATACCACTGCAAGGTCACTGGGTTCAGGTGTCACCAGTTTATAGCAAGGGTACCCTTAAAACAAGTCTCACTCAAAAATGTCTAAGGATGGCACTTGTGTCTGGGAGTCAACTAAAGAGTGCTAACCATTCTCTACCTGGGTTACCAACTTCTTTCATTCCCCAGCTCTACACAAAAGCACCTGCAAAGCAACTTCACCAAGTGAAGTAAATGCCAGTGATTAACAACCAAGGGGCTGGGATGATGAGGGACAAGTCAAGAACAGGTTTGGGAGGTCAGAGGCTCCTGTAGGGAGATGCACAGTGCAGATAAGACACCTTGGCATACACCCAGGTGAAGTGAGGCTAGGGAAGAAGCCACTGTCATCCATCCAGGCAGCGAGGACTCGAAAGGATCCCGAACTTCTCCCGGCGCTCACATCACCAAACCTGAGGAAGGCACCCAGCTGGGCTCTGGGTCCCTGAAGCAAGGATTTCCCTGAGGTCATCCCCTACAGCTCCAACCGGACAACTGAGAAAGGAAGGGACATTAAAACAAAACAAAACAAGACAAAACAAAACAAAAGGACAGGGGAAGGAAGGGAAGCGTGGATGGGGTTAAGTGAGGAGAGGAGCTATAGCATCCAGGGTGTTAGGTCTGGAGTTAAGCGGTGGTCCCGGGCACGGGGAGGTCAGAGGTTATCCGGGGATCGAGGGCTCGAGCGAGAATAACGGGAGAAGCAAATTCTAAAGCGGCCAGTTAAACGGGGAATGAAAGAAGGGGTCCCATGGGGGAAAGTGAGGCAGCCCAATGGGCCGAGGGTCTGGGAGACGAGCGCTGACCCGAGGCGGGTGACTGGAGCAGTGGGGGATGGGGTCCCAACGACAGCGCGAGCGCGGCGCGGGCTGGCGGGACACGCGGGGGCTTCGCTGGCCGGCGCCGCACCCAGAGCGCGGGCCCTCACCTGCGCGGGGGACTGCGGCGGAGGAAGAGGCGGCGGCGGCGGCGGCGGCGGCAGGCACCCAAGCCAAATCACACCAACCCGTTGCCCTTGTCGGCGAGAAGCCTCAGGCCGCGAGCGCAGTCGTCCTAATATAGAGCCGGAGGGAGCGCTGCGCATGCGCCCTGGGAGCGGCCGTCCTTCACGCAGGCGCCCAGCGCGCGCTCCCGGAGGGGGCGGGGCGGGGCGGAGGGGGCGGGGCGGGGCGGAGGGGGCGGGGCGGGCTCCCTGCTCGGGCTCCGCGGGTCGCGGCGGGGGCGGGCACTCGGGCTTTCCCGGCCCCCCTGCCCGAAGGCGTAGGTGGATCGGCAACTTCATCACTGTATCCGACACTCACTTCCTCCTCTCTCCCCCACAACTGCTCTACGCTTCCGAACCCTACGCCTCCATGTAGGGCACGAAAGGGCAGAGTCGGAGGGGCAGTGCCCCCCGCGACAGCTGGAAGGTGATGGGGCTGTCGAAACGGGTCCCGTGGGATCCCGGGTGGCTCAGCGGTTTAGCGCCTGCCTTCGGCCCAGGGCCTGATCCTGGAGACCCAGGATCGAGTCCTGCATCGGGCTCCCTGCATGGAGCCTGCTTCTCCCTCTGCTGTGTCTCTCCCTCTTTCTCTCTGTACCTCTCATGAATAAATAAATAAAAATCTTAAAAAAAAAAGAAAGAAGAAAAGAAAGAAACTGGTCCCGTGGATACAGAAGACGGAGGGGAGAGAAGGGGGTTCCAGACCGCGGTCTAAAGCAGGATCCGCCCGGTCTGTGACGAAGGGCTTCCCGGAAGAGGCGGGGGTGTGCTTGCTGGAGTGATGCGGGGGTGGGGGGTGGGGAGCGCCCGGAGGAGGAGTCCTCGGAGTGGGGAGCAGCAGAAGCGGAAGGAGACCCACCCGGGGCACTTTAGGGACGAGGTGAAGGAACCTAACCTGTGGCAGAGCAGAGAAGGGGCAGGAGGGGCAGGGCTGCGTGGAGCGCCGAGGGTGGTGTGGAGGCGCAGGGCCTGACGCGGAGTTAGGGTCTGACACATTCTATTTTCTGACACATTTTTGTTTTCCATCTCTGGCCAAAGTCCCTCCCTTTCCATCTCTGGCTGTCCAAAGTCCCTTGCTGGCCACCCTGGGCTCCAACGGGGTGCCTCAGGACTCCATCCCCAACAGAGCTGGGCCATCAAGCCTCCTCTGGGTCCCCCCCAGTCACACCCGCAGGGTAGGATTAGGCAACCCCCTCTCAGGAATGCCAGCCTGGTCTCCGTGCTCCACACCCTTCCCAGCTTAGCTTGACCTCGGTTGGCCTGGGCCTGGTTGCTCCGTACCCAGTTGGGCATTAGTAAAAGGGCTAAAGTCCAGAGTGATAGTGACCAAGATATGTCCAGGTACTTCTCTCTCTTTTTTTTTTTTTAAGATTTTATTTATTTATTCATAGACACAGAGAGAAAGAGGCAGAGACACAGGCAGAGGGAGAGGGAGAAGCAGGCTCCATGCAGGGAGCCCGATGTGGGACTCGATCCCAGGTCCCCAGGGTCACACCCCAGGCTGCAGGCAGCGCCAAACCACCGCACCACCGGGGCTGCCCTGTCCAGGTACTTCTCAATTCCTTCTCAAGTCTCCAGCCAGCTGAGAGGCGGGCAAAGTGAGTCTCCACATGAAGAGGAGGAAGTTGGGTCCAGAGTGGCAGTGGGACCAGTCCATGGCCCAGGGAGAGGGTTCTGACCTGGGAGCCCTGAGTCCAGCTCTGCCCCCATCCTGCTGAGGGGTCCTGGGAAGTGCCCTTTAACCGAAGAGGAGGCATGAAGAAAGGTCAACACTTAGACTCAGACCCAAGTGCAACCAGAAGTGAAAAGAAGATAAAGATGGTGTTGAATGCTTTGCCCATCTCTGGACCTCACTTTCCTTATCTGGGCAACCAGATCACAATTCCTGTTCAACCTGCCTCACAGGGCTGTTTGAGTGGTCAGAGGCAAAAGAAGCAGAAAGAACTGTTGGAACTAAATATGAATTCCAATCCTGGCTTTGAATCTTACTTGGCTTGGGCAGGTCACAATCTCTCTGAGGCTCGTTTTCCTCATTGTAAAGCTCCCCCAGCCCTGCCGCTTGTGGTTGGCAGGAGGGTCAGGTGAAGTCATGGATTTCAGAGGCTTATTGTTTAAACCAGCAAGGCTCCAGCTCTCTGGGAGTTTCCTGTTTAATAGGGGGAAAGGTTGAGAAACAAAGAAACTCACACGGAAAGTGAAATAGAATGTTGTAAACAATTCCAGAGGGAGGAGGAAGCTATCACTCCCCAGACGCTGAAGGAGGGGGGATCCCAACCACCAGGAAGGCTCCCAGAACTGAGGTGCCAGCTGGAAGGGTGGATCTACATGAGACAGGGAGACTAATAAGTGAAGCCTTGGGTAGGGAAGTCCCGAGCCTGTCCTGGGAGGAATGTGAGTCAGCCCGAATAGCTGGGCTTCGGGGATACAGCTAGAATGTGAGGTCAGGAGGTCAGACAAGCCATAAAAGGACCACAGAGATTCCAGTGTCAGGGCTCAAGAACCACCACCAGGGCACTGGTCCAAATGCATATTCCCAGGCAATGCCCCTTTGATCCTGACCCAGGAATCCACATTTTCACCAGGCCTCCCTCTTGGTAATGTGGGGGTGGTATATCCTAGACACACATTTTAGGAAATGCTTCCCGAGTAGTTTCCAGTCTAAGGCTTTGAAGGGCAAGTGCTATATGCCATGAATTCTAATTCTGGCTCTGCCCTAAACCTCAGAGTTTGCATCTGGAAAGTACAAGTCCCTCACCTGCCTTGGTGATGAGTCTGGGTGGGGCCCTTCTGGCAGAGCTGTGGTCCCTCTCCTGGGTTCAGCCTTCTTCCTTTCCTTTCCCTCCCCCCTTTTTCCTTTCTGCCTTCAGTTCCTCCCTCCCTTTTCTCCCTCACTGCTGTCTTGCCTCCCTTCTCAGAGCCGCAGTACAAATTCAACTTATCACCCTGGTTCTGGGCAGGAGAGCCCAAGCTTCTGGAATTCAGGCAAGGTCAGACCTCATGCTGGGGCCTGGCCTCCCCTATGTCTTCCCTCCACCCCAGTCTGCGTCATCATCATCATCATCATGGTTGTCGTCACCATCACCTTCAGGGGCTGCTGCACACGGCACTCACCCAGTGGTCCAAGGCAGAAGGCAAATGTCAACCCCAGCCCCAGAACTCACTCAGCCTTTTCCACTCTGGGGCCTAGAAGCTATTTGTAGTAGTGCCCTCTGTGAGGGTCAAGGAGCCAACGAGGGACCTTGGCACGCTTACTGCTTTCTTCTCGGCCTTAGTTTCAACATCTTATCAGTTGGGCAAAAAAATCCTTCAAGCCCCCCACCCCCAAGGAAATCCAGCTGGACATGGGAGAGGTTTTTTTTTTTTAACTTTTAAAAATATTTTTTAAAGATTTTATTTATCCATTTGAGAGAGAGAGAGAGAGAGAGCATGAGCGAGAGGGAGGGGCAGAGGGAGAGGGAGAAGCAGACTCCTTGCTGAGCAAGGAGCATGATGCCAATGCCAAGCTTGATACCAGGACCCCAAGATCATGACCCAAGCCGAAGGCAGATGTTCAACTGACTGAGCCACCCAGGCACCTCTGGACAGTTTTGTAGTTGAACAAAACCTCCAGCCTGTGCTGCTGATGCTCGGTGTGGCCTTGGCTATGAGCCAGCTGTGCTCCTTGGGGTGTTAGTATCCAGCTACCTGGCAAGGAGTGGGAGATGAGCCTTACAGAATGGATAGAGATTCTGGAAGCAGCTCAGTTCTGTCCTGGAGAATTGGAAATGTGAACTCAAAGGTTTACAGTGACAGGGTCCAAGGATGACCATAAGAGATGGAATTTAAGGGTTGGGCAGGACAGGGGGGGTCCTGAAGTCCCCAACACCTGCCTGGTGCTGGCCCTTTCTTTGGAACCCTCTTAGGCTCCTCCTACCAAGGGCAGGCCTGGGCCTGGGTTTGTAAAGCCAGCTTTGGAGCAAGGGGTGGGCTCTGCTGGCTAGGGGAAAAAGGAGCTGGGTTGGGGTAAAGCCATCAAATGCTCTAGGAGATGTGTGTGTGTGTTATGGGAGGAGGGTTGTACACAGGAAATAGCATCAACCCCACCCCAAAGAGCAAACACTATTCTCCCAGAAAGCCCCAGAGGACCCCTGAACCTAGTGCTCCATGATAGAATCCACAGACTATGGTCCAGATCTGTTCTCTTTGACACACACAGTGCTTTTTAAAAATGTGAATTAGTTGCCAACATTCAATAGTCAGGAGATTGTTAAATTGAAAGATTTACAACTTCTCTTAAGGGATCAGCAGGCCTGGAGCCGCTGAGCTGGCCTAAGCAAGATGTGTTCTCTCCAGTACTCTACCAGCCTTCCTGTCAGTGGTTCCCCAACCCTAAGGACATGGGATGTCTAAGCAATGACATGTGTCTGGCTGTAGGCACCTGAGTGTGTGTCTGCAGCCCTGCCCCATTTTAGAGCTAGGGTAACTAAGACCCAGATTGGGGAAAGGACTCAATATCATGTAGCAAGTGAGGGTTGGGCCAGCTGTCCTGCTTTCTGGGCCACACCCTGGCTCTGCTGCCATTATAGCCCCTGGAGGATGGTCTGAGGCAGAGGGTTAGGGGAAGGATCAGGTTGCCTGTGAGGGGCTTTCTGAAAGAGACTGACCAAGAGGTGGGTCCCCTGGTGCTTGTCCTCATTCCATGCCCCACCTGTAGCTCCTGCATGCTGGTCAGGCCAGATCAGGCTCATCCGTGAGCTGATGGGATACAGCAGGCCTGCCCCTCGGGCCCATGTTGGATGTACTGCATACAGGAGCCCCCTTCCCTGCCCTCAGGGGCTGCCACAGAGACAGACGCTAGGAAAGTAGCTATTTTTGAGGCTATGACCAGTGTGGGCAAGGGTGCTGGGACAGAGGATGGCAGGGAAGGAGACCCACATCAAAGCTGGACCCTCGTGTCAGAGAGATGGTGCCTCGGACAGGCAGCTAGGCTGAGGGGGGCCCAGTGAAGGCTAGTGGAGGCTGGTATGGAATAGGGCCATCCAGAGGCCTGGGAGGCCAGGGCTCAGAGGGAGAAGGAGGAGGCTGGGGAGAGTGGAATCCCAACCAACAGCCACCAGAATCCCACTGTTATCAACAATGTGATCATCAACCAAGGCAAGGCCCTTAATTTCTTGCTGGCTCCAGAGGCATTTAAAGGCCTGCCTAGCTCCCTTTCTGTCCAGACATTGAGGCACTGAGAACAAAGGAGGAGGAATGGGGAAAGGGCGAGTGAGGCTTGGAGAAGTGGTACCAGATGGAACAAGAGTAACCAGGAGAAGGCTGGGGAGGATAATACTGTAAACAAGCATGACAGCAAGAACAGCTCTACTCAACATTTTGGCCTGGTGCCATGATTAGACGCACAACCTCAGATCACCTTAGAGCAACGCTACAGGTCAGTGGAATGGTGAGCTCCATCCAGGGGGCAGAAGAAGCTCAGGTTAAGTAGCCTGCTCAAGTTCGCACAGCCAGCAAGTGGAGAGGGCATGGCTCACCTGTTGGTCTTGTGCTTTCTGGTCTAGTGCTCCACCCTGAGGAGAATGAGGAAGCAGGGAGGAGACTGGGGCTGTGTCAAGGGTCAAGGTCTGAGTGGAAGCTTTTCTCTACTTCTAGGAGATAGGTCAGTTTGGGTAGGCAGATGGAAGCACCCAGCCAAGGAGCCAGCCAGCCCAACTCTTAGAGTCACCCATTTTTAGGGACCCCTGGGCAGCCAGCCAGGGCCTCAAGTCCTTCCAGAACTCACACCCTGGTGGACACTGTTCCCTCTCTATCCCCTGCACCTGGGTCAGTGGTTCTGGGCCCAGATGCGTAGCAGCAGGACTCACAGCCCGGCAGAGGTCTCCTCCTGCCCTCCTGTCTCGTTGGGGGCCCTGGTGCTACAGGTTTTCTGTCCTACACTCCAGAACTCACCTCCTTTCTGCCTCCTTTTCCAGACCAACCCCCTCTCCCAACCCCAGCCCCTCCAGCCTTCTTCAGTGCTCACAACAAGCCCTAAGAACAGCCCCTACCTTGCTGAGTTCTGCCTCTGCCTGGCACTTGTGCATATCCTCGCATCTAATTCCCACGTGTGCCCTCAAAGTGGCAACACGCAGTCCTGTTAGAAAAGGGAGGCCGGCTCCTGCTTGCTTTCAGCTCCCAGCTCCATTCTCTCTGAGCTTCCTGGCCTTCAGCAGATGGCACAGCCTCTCTGAACTTCCATTTCCCCCTGCACAAAAAGGGAGTGGTGCTTTCCGCGATGATTGAACGTTATATGCCCGCTTGACACATAGTTGGTTTAAACACCAGTCAAGACGCTGCTGTGAAGACATTTTGTAAATGTGATTAATATTGACAACCAGGGGCCACCTGGGCGGCTCAGTGGTTGAACGTCTGCCTTTGGCTCAGGTCGTTATCCCAGGGTCCTAGGGATTGAGTGCCGCATGGGCTCCCTGCATGGAGCCTGCTTCTCCCTCTACCTATCTCTCATGAATAAATAAACAAAATCTTTAAATGAATAAACAAAATCTTTAAATGAATAAATAAACAAAATCTTTAAAAAACAAACAAACATGGACAATCAGTTGATTTGAAGAGGGAGTATCCTTTTTTTTAAAAAAATATTTATTTATTCATGAGAGACACAGAGAGAGAGTCAGAGACACAGGCGAGGGAGAAGCAGGCTCCATGCAGGGAGCCCGATGTGGGACTCGATCCTGGGTCTCCAGGATCTCCCTGGGCCAAAGGCGGCGCTAAACTGCTGAGCCACCCAGGAAGCCCAAGAGGGAGTATCCTTGATAAGGTAGGTGGGCCTCATGCAATCAGCTGAAGGCCTTACAGAGCAAAAACCAAGGTTTCTTGGAGGTCTTTTGCTGCCGGCTGTAACTTAGGAACCCACCTGAGTCCCCTGCCTGCCAGCCTGCGCATACTCCAGATTTGCGAGCCTCCGCTGCCCTGTGAGCCAATTCCTTAAAATGAAATAAATTTCTCTCTTCTTGTATCTGTATCTATCTTACTGATCCTCTCTGGAGAAGCCTGACTGATGCAGCTCCTACATGCAAGGTTGACACGAGCTATCACTGAGCCGCTGCTGCCGTGCTTGGGGGGAGGGATCAGCACCTGGAAATAGCATGCACAGGTAATGTGAACTAGTGGCTGCCAGTGAGGAAACCAAGGCTTGGAAATGTGATTTGTCCCAAATATCATGGCCAGAGTCAATATTCGAGCCAGTCCTGCCTTCTCACCTCTTTCAATGTGTCTTTGCCCTCTCACCCTCCTCCCTGCCAAGAACCTTGGATGGGGTACCTGGGGGAGGGGGGCAATGGTGTCTCCCTCTCTCCAGAGGTCCCTTTTGGGTTGAATGAAAGCCTTCATGCCCTGGTGGGGGAGGTGAGATCAGAGGCACTTTTGGGGCCTGACCGATAACTGAGTTAACAGATTCTTGTGCAAGACTAGCACGCTTGTGACATGCCGACATTCACCAGCCTCAGAACTGCCGTGACCCTGCTGTGGCCTTTGGAGTGTTTGGAGCTAGATCAGCACAGGAGTGATGGCCAAATAACCACCTTTCCACTTTGGGGAAGGCTTCTTAGCCCCACCCTTCACCCCGCAGTCCTAGCAAGCTAGTCCCTTTGCAGCATGGCCTTAGGGTTGGCAGCAAAAGGGCCAGATAGGGGTGGACAGTGGACACCCTGGGCCCTCCTACATCTCAACGTTGCTGATCGTCATCCCCAGGAACACAGCCTAGTGTGGTCAGGCCTTCTCCTTTTTCTTTTCTTATTTCTTTTTTTTTAAGATTTTATTTATTCATGGGAGACACAGAGAGAGAGAGTGAGAGAGGCAGAGACACAGGCAGAGGGAGAAGCAGGCTCCATGCAGGGAGCAAAACTCGATCCCAGGTCTCCAGCATCATGCCCTGAGCCCAAGGTAGGCGCTAAACCGCTGAGCCAACCTTCTCCTTTTTCAAGAAAAGCCTCACATCCAGATTTTTATGTGGACACTTGGAATTCTTGTATTTTTAAATAACAAAAAACTTATTTGAGTCGATAATATTTGCATATGGCTAAAAGGCAAATAGTATGACACAGTAAACACATAAATTTCCCTCCTTGAGTTCTGTCCCCAGGCACTACTGTTCCCAAGTTCTCATGGGTCCTTCCAGAAAGATCCTGCTCATTCATTCAACATTTACCAGTTAATTGCCTATTAGAAATGAGCTCCACTTATAAAACACATTCCTCTTTGTTTCTTGCTTTACCACTATAGCTTGGAGAGGACCCCATAGTGAGCAGAGAGCCTTTTTCTGGCTACATCTTACTCCCCTACCCTGATGTTCCTGGTTCACTGGACTAGCTCCTCACCAGTCCTCTGGTGCTTTCCAGGAGGTTGCTCCTACAAATTCTTGAATATACCTGTGGAAAATTTAGAAAGGAAATCACTAGGGCAAGGGTCAAAATCTTTGATTCCATCATTGTTTTTTTCTCTCATATTGAATTGCATGTGTTCTTGTAATAAGCAGCCTCAGACCCTTAATGAAGTGAGGTAGCTTTCAGGAAATGGATAAATAGATTTATTTATCCAGCAAATACTTACTGTGCACCCACTGTTTACCAGGCATTGAACTAGATTTTAAGACAGAACAAGGTAGATGTAGTCCTATTCTCATGGGATGGATGATATCCCTTCTCTCATGGGGGAGGCTGTGTATATATATATATATATATATATATATATATATATACACACACACACACACACATCTATATTCACACACATTAAATATGAACCTATGCAAACATGATCACAGAATGAGGGTTTGCATAGGTGGCCTGAGTGACAAGAATAGGGACAACTTTATTTGGGGGCTTGAAGAGGCCTCTTTAAGAAGAGGATGGTCAAGTTGAGTCCTGATAGATGAGAAGGAGCCAACCAGGTGATGACTAGGGGTGGAGCAGGCCAGGCTGGGGAATTCATTCTCTTAGCCACCTCCAGCTCTGGCCAGTGCACTTTATAATGTGGGAAGTTGGGAACACCAGCCATCGTGCCCAGGGCTGTGGAGCTATGCTTCATTATACTACTACTATTATAACAAATATGTGAGCAAGGAGGCATGGGCAAGAAGTCTGGGGGAAGTGGGTAGCCCCAGATGGGCTCTCTAGACTGTTGAGAATCCTGAGGAGGGAGAGTAGGGAGGAGCTGGAGGATACCCCCAGGCCCTCTGAACCCTCACTGAAGTCACAGAGGCTGGTGCAGCTGGTGGGAAAGAGCATGGAGGGCAGCCAAGGCAGCTTGGGCTTAATGGGGGGGTCCTGAGAGCCAGCAGAGAGATAGACCTTGTTGCATGGGGTTTGGGATTGAGGGGCAGCTCTGAAGCTTTGGGGCTCAACCTCAGCTGACACAGACCTTGGGCTTCAGGCAGAGTGGCAGTGCCAGACCAGACCCAGCCTGGAGGGGTGGTTGGCATTGTGGGAGGCCACCTCATGACATTTACCCAACCTCCAGAGCCCATCCGGCTTGATGCAGCCACCTGGTTGTGACACCGGCTCAGTGCTTCCCTCCAGCTAACGGCTGCATGCCATCCAGCCCAAGGTTCCTCTTTTCTGAGCTACTCACATCAAGGTTCATTGGCTTCATGGCTCTTACTTGGTGGTGGTGGGGGCCTTAAGAGGGTCAGCAGTACTGGTGGCTCACAAGAGGTACTCAATGAGCATTTGTTGAATGAATGAATGGACGAACAAATGCGTGTGTGAATGAATAAATGGAATGGGTAAATAAACGAAGATTTGCTGTGAACCATATGTGAATGCATGTGTGTGGGGGGGGCGCGGTTCTTGGGCCGCAGAGATGGGACAGTTTGTGGGCAGGTTGTGTCAGCAAAGAGGCAAGTGTGGAAAGCAAGAAGCAAATGGCTGGTCAGCAGATAGCCCAGAGATGGGTGGGGGAATTTGCAAGCTCATTGACCAGGCACCTGCTTGCTTGGGCATTTGCAGGAGCCTGCCCAGGGATATTTGTGAGTGCCCACATCCTAAGCATCCTGCTACCACACCTCCTCTCATCCAGATACAAGCACACACAGGTCCTCACAGGTGTCCATGCAGTTCTCCTCCATGCCCCACTCTGTGTTCATCCTGGATCAGGCCACCTCTGATCCCAGGCCTGGTCTGTGGACCGTGTGTATGGCTAGATGCTCACTGAGGCCCCATGGAACTGAGCTGGGGTGGAGCCTGCAGGACAGACCATGGGGCAGGTGGCAAGTCTTCCCCATCCAAGGCCTTCACCCCATCTCTTGGTCTTTCTCCCACCACCTTCTGTGGCCAGCACATCAGAAGATGGCCATGGCCCTGGAGCAGGA
Organism: Vulpes lagopus; assembly: GCF_018345385.1. NCBI lineage: Eukaryota > Metazoa > Chordata > Mammalia > Carnivora > Canidae > Vulpes > Vulpes lagopus. The sequence continues at coordinate 20,585,026 of NC_054830.1, read as the reverse complement.
GGGCTCTCACATTACCCCTGGGTAACTACATTTACAAAATAGGTTTTCCACAGTCTGCCTGTGTTTTTGCTGATAGCCCTGAAATGACAAATCAGGTTTGTGAGTTCTTAGGGCCAAGTTTCTGCCAGAGCAAGCTGCTAATTATATTCAGAGGTGCACACACTGGATATTTCTCCAGGGTCCCAGGCCCACAGGTGCCAGAGTTACTGACACTCCTTCTGCATAGCCACATGTCCAGCTACTCTGATCTGTCCTAGCCACAGGGAGGGAGAGTAGCACACATGCTCAGAGCCATCTGTAGCTGCAAAGTCACCTTGTTACAGGCAGACGTACTAGGGCAGCTGCAGTGCACCACTGCTGTGATGTTGTCATACATGGTGTCACACACACATGGAGTGCAGGGTTACAGGGTTGTGCACACTGCTTTGCCCCTCCCTCTTGCCCGCTACCCCCACCTCCCAAGTGCTGACTAGTTCCCTGGGATGGGACATCACCATCCCTTCTCCTACCCACATCCCTGATGAGGTCAAAGCTATCATGAGCCCTTACTATCCCTCCTTCAGCCTGCCTTTTCTGTGGCCATCCTACTGATGGATGCCCTGATGGCCTCTGTGCAACTCTGAAAAGTCCCAGCTGACCAGTGTGGATTCAGGGAGCTCCCTCGGGCATCACAGTCAAGCCTTGTGACAGTCACAGTTTCTTCTTTTCGGGCCTCAATTTCTTCACTTGTTTAAGGCGGCATGGACCTGGTGGTTCCAAGTCTTTTCTGGCACTCATGATAGGGACAGCTATGGTCCTGTGGCCCCTCCGGCATTTCCTGGGCTGCAGGGCTCCTTGGAGACATCTGGCTCCTGAGTCTCAAACTTTAAGACAGATGCCTCTTACTAATGAATGGGCTCCCTGGTGAAGTTTCCTTGGAAACAAAAGAAAGCCAAGCTATGCTTGAGGCCTCAAAGGGAGGGGCCCCTCTTGCGGGCCTGATACCTGGCTACCAGCCAGGGCCTGAGGAAGAGGCACTCAGCTTCAAGATAGGGGGCCAGCAAGACTGACCTCTGGGGACTCACTCAAGCCTTCTACAACATGTTGGTTAAAAGAACCTTCTAGAAAAGCTGTCACATAACTCAGCCACACGCTCTGACAGGGTGTCTCAGCAGAGACATTGTTCTGAAGAGGCCAAGTGGCAGCTCTTCCTCTTCCCCTTCTTGTTTCTGATCTTCTCAGACCCCTGGAAAGGGGTCAGTATGTTTCAGGGTGCCTGGGTGGCTCAGTGAGTGAAGCATCTGCCTTCAGCTCAGGTCATGATCCAAGGGGCCTGGGATCGAGCCCCACATGGGACTCCCCTGCTCAGTGGGGAGTCTGCTTCTCCCTCTGCCCACCACTCAGCTCATGCTCTTTCTTTTTCTCTCTCTCTCTTAAATAAATAAATAAAATCTGAAAGAAAAGAAAGAAAGAAAAAGAAAGAAAGAAAGAAGAAAGAAAAAGAAAGAAAGAAAGAAAGAAAGAAAGAAAGAAAGAAAGAAAAGAAGAAAGAAAGAAAGAAAGAAAGAAAGAAAGAAAGAAAGAAAGAAAGAAAGAAAGAAAGAAAGAAAGAAAGAAAGAAAGAAAGAAAGAAAGAAAGAAAGAAAGAAAGAAAGTGACTGTATCTCCCTGGAGCTCGGGAAAGGTCAGTGAGTTTGTAAATCACCCAAGTCTAGTCAGGGTCACCATGGAGAGATCTGTGTACTTTTCAAAGGGTGGTTGCTGAGTAGTCACTGTGTACCAGACCTAGTGCAAGGGCCCAGAGAAAATAAACCAAAGTGCGCCCGAAGGAGCATTTGTGAAGGACATTTAACAGTGTTCTCTGAAAAAAAAATTCTGTGGTCAAGTAAGTTAGGAAAGCCTATTATATAATTCAGCTGGGCTGAACAAAGGCGAACTGGTTTCGTGCTTGTGGGTTTTGGCACAGCTTCTGTCAGGCTGTGTGCCGCAACAGTGTTCGAGGAGTGGGTGGGGAGATGGCGTGAATCTCATTTCCTACCCTGCTCTCTTCTCCAAGTCTCCAGTGGGGTGGGAGACCTTGAACCATTTTGCTGGAGGAGCATGAGGATTCCAGATTCAGCAGGGTGCCGGGGAATCTGCATTTAACTGGGAAAACCATTGATCTTTGCTCAGAGTAGCTAGGGGGATCTTTTTAAAGCAAAACCCCAGAGGTCCTCCTCTGCTCAAAGCTCTCCCATGGCTCCCTCTCACTCAGGAGAAGCCAAGTCCTCATGGAGTCCGGCCCACCCACCTCGATGACACCCTCCCTCTACTTATTTCTCTGTGCCTTAATCCTCCCCAGCAAATCCCCACGTGGGGCCTTTGCTATTGCTGTTCCTTTTGCCCTGTAATGCTCCTTTCTCAGATCTTGGTGGGTGCAACCCTCCCCCCACCCCCAACCCAGCCTTGCACCCCTGCTCTTCCAAGAGGCCTTCCAGGATCACTGCAGTTTCCACAGGCCTGCCTGCTGGCCCCATGAGGCTAGGGCCATGCTGTCTCATGACTGTTTCCAGAACCAAGCACAGTGCTCAGCAGAGGCTGGGGGCGGGAGGTGTGGGGGAGGACTATTAGGTGAATGGAGCCAGAGCAGCCCAGAGCCCTGACAGGGCCTGAGCAGCTGGGAACTCTCTCATGCATGGACTCTGGTTGGGGCTCTCTGGGCTGAGGTCAGATCTGGTGCCCTGGGAGGGGTGAGGGAGGGCAGAGGTGTCCGGGTGGAGGCCTTGGGGAGTGGCCTTGTGGCACCCAGGCTCTGTCACTGGCTCAGTGACTCTTATCAGTGCCTGTCTTTGAAGTACTCAGTGTTCCTGGTACATCTCCCCAGACGTCATAGCAGTGCTAATGAACTCCACTGCCCACAGTGATCCTGATGAGTTTAGAGGGTGTCCTGTGGCAGAAACCAGAAGGCTCTGAGGACCTAGGGCCAGGCCTGTTCTCCCCACTGCACCTTCCACTGACTCTCCTTGGCCTAGGGGTGACCCCAGTGGGCAGCTGGGGGAAGGAGGGTTAGCCAGGCCAGTCTGACAGGTGCAGGGGGGATTGTGGGGAGGGGTTATGGGAGTAATAGATCCTCCTCTGACTCCCTCTTCTGTAAGTTGGGGTGGCTGCCCAGCCTCTCCACTGAGGTCCCTGGGGCCTGTCTGTTTCTGTGTCTTGTCTTCCCCACAAAGTAGCTGTGCAGGAGGGACCCTTCGAGCCCTCCCCCATCATGATAAGACTGTCTTTGGGTGGTCTGGAGGAGCCCCCCACAGGGACTGTGTGAACTTGTACATGTCAGTGGTGGCCTTATTCAGGATCCCCAAGGAATGTTCTGACAAGCAAGGCTTTGACTTTGGGCTTCCTACCCAGTGAGCTGACATTAGGCCCTGAGCCTTGCTCAGAATGGCTCTGCCTGGTGGGTAGACTGGGGGCTGAGCTCCCTGGGCCACCTGTCCTGGCCTTCCTGGGTGGGTGTAACTCTCTGAGCATTGTTTTGCTTCCTGTGCCTGTATCTGTTGTATCTGTCCAGGCACATACAAGTGTGCATGTGTGAATGCGTGGGTCCCCGCAGGGAAAGTCTGCCAGTCTGAGCTCCTGCCATCTCCCCCTGCCTGCCCTGCTTTTTAAAAACCGCCATTTATTGAAAGTTTACTGTGTGCCAGGCCTGTAAGGATTAAATTGTAGTTGGGGGTTGTGCTCCCCAAAAGGATATGTTGAAGTCCTAATCCCTATCCCCCATACCTGGGAATATGATCTTATTTGGAAATAGGGTCTTTAAAAAAAAAAAAAAAGGAAATAGAGTCTTTGCAAATGTAATCACATTGAAATGAGATCATACTGGATGAGGATGGGCCATAATCCCATGACTGGTGGCCTTACAAGAAGAGGGAAATTTGGACACATAGGGAAGACACCCACTTGCAGAAGGAGGCAGAGAGTGGAATCATGTGGCCTCACTTGCCAGGAACTCAGAGGTTATTAGAAACTGGAAGGGGGCAGCCCCGGTGGCTCAGTGGCTTGGCGCTGCCTTCAGCCCAGGGCATGATCCTGGAGTTCTGGGATTGAGTCCCATGTTGGGCTCCCTGCATGGAGCCTGCTTCTCCCTCTGCCTGTGTCTCTGCCTCTCTCTCTCTGTGTCTCTCATGAATAAATAAATAAAATTAAAAAAAAAAAAAAAGGATAGAAAAGAAACTGGAAGGGGCCAAGGAGTGTCCTCTGCTAGAGTTTTCAGAAAGAGAATGACTGTGTCAACACTTCCACTTCTGACTTCAGGCCTCCAAAACTATGGAAGAATAAAATACTTTGTTTTTTTAAGCCACTCAGTTTGTAGTACTTCATGATGGCAGCCCTAGGAAACTAGTATACCTAGTTTCTGTTATGATCTCCACAGGATCTCCATTACATGAGGAAATAAGGCTCAGAGAAGTTAAGCTCTTGCCCACAGTGACACAGCAAGTCGGTGTTTGTACATGGGATTGGAACCCAGATCTGCACAGCTCAGCCTTTCCCTTACAGACCCCAGAATTGTCACCCTCTTCCTTGCCTCTATTCCCTGACCCACTAAAGCACATACCCCACCCCACCCCAGCCCCCCAGGCCAGGGGAGGTCCCATGCCATCCCTGCCAGTGGCCTCTCATCTTCCTTGCTAGCTCCTAGACTTTTCCAGTGTCCTGGATTCCCCAAGCTTTAGCTCTACCTCCCTCCTTCTCTTCCCCAACAGTCTTCAGGGGCACCCCTCCCTATCTCCTGTACTCCACAATGGCCTCAGTCGATGTGGGAGTTCTGGTTGCCCCACAGCCCAGCACCCTGTTGCTCTTCCTACTGCATCTCTGGGCTGTCATGATCTCCCAGCAGCTGGACCCCTTATTCCTGCTGTTCTCCAAATCTGAATGGCCCAGGCCTTTATGTTCCCAGACCTCTCCCTTTTCTGAAGGGGCTTATTCGAGGCTGTCCCTGCTGGGACCTCCATGCTCTCTCTTTGCCAAGGACAACTCCTCTGGGGCATTCAGACTCCTGTCTTACCCCAGCTCCTCACCAATGGCCATCTCAGACCAAGCTGATAAGACCTGGCAGTTCCCCTTTCCCCATTCCCATGGTCCCCTGACCCCAGCTCTGTCTTGCAGCTTCTGAATTCCTAAACTTTGCTGAGCAGTAACTGGCCACCAGCCCTCTCCAAGGAGGAGTAGCGCCTTGGCCAGCGTCACCCCATGTGCATCCCCTTGAGCCCTGGTCTCAAACCCCTTGTGTCCCTGTTACACTTAGGGCTTTGTCCAATCTGCCCGGTTAAGTACCTCCTCTGAGTGCTTGGGCTTCCAGTCTCAGAGTGGTCCCCCTGAAGGGGAACACAGACGACCCCTTGCTGGCACACCAAGCCTCTGGTGCTCCCCACTGCCTATAGGACAGAGGTAGCATGGTCTTCCTGGCCTTTCCTGCTCCTGTCCAGGCTCCTGTGGGCAGCAACTGTCAGACAGAGGAGGCCTGGGTTCTAGTCCTGGTGCTTTCTCTGCAATAGGGCCTTCCCATATTGAGCTCGCTGCCCTCAACCCGCTTCGATCCCCCACTCCCTATCATGGTCCAGAAGCTGTCACTGCCCAGAGCAGGTGCAGGTTGGTTTGGCCAAATCTGGCACAGGCCTCGCATAATCTGGCAAATTCTGAGCTGACCAGGTTGGGAGAGGGAAGGAGGGTGAGCCCAGCACTCGCCTCATATGCTGACCTCTCCTGAACCTGCAGAAGTTTGCACAGAAGAGGTCATAGGGAGTCCCTGTGTCCTTGTTTCCATGTGGCCTAACAGGGCACCAGCACACACAGTGTAGCAGTTTGTGTTGGCACTCTCCGCGGTCCTCTCCCACGTACCACTTTCATACATGCAAGCCTGACTTCCTTGCTGGCACCCAAGACTTTGAGTGCTGAGTGCTTTCTTCCCCCAGAAGGCCCTAGGCCTGGCCTAGGAGAGCCTGGATATGCCAGGCCTCCACCGTGGCTGTCTCGAATGTGCAGAGAAACCCCTCCTCTCCCTGATCCTCAGGCAGGAAGGCCCTGAGGCATGTTCTGGGTCGTGACCCTGACCCTCTGGTGTGATTGGGCCCCAGTCACCTTCAGTGGTCATTTGCTTAACAACACACCCTCAACTGGCTGCTTTCCCTTCTCTGTCTCACTTTCCTTCTCTCTACAGCTATTTCCCAGAATCACCTCCCAAATAAATGAGGTACCCCTGAATCTTTCCTCAGGGTCAGCTTCTGGAAGAACCTAAACTAAGATATGCAGACAAAAGTACATGCATAGAGTCTCACTCAGATGCACACACACATGCAAGCATACAGAAGCACTCAGTGACACCACCAGGCACACATGGTCAGCCATACCCAGACACACATACATACGCATGCAGGTACAGACGCCCTTATACACACATACACACGCATGCGTCCTCAGTCACAACGCAGACACGGGCACACACAGCTATGCACCATGTGCTAGAAAGGGGACCAGAACCAACTGACAAGACCTTCCCTCCAGTGGCTATCGAAGTGGAAGATCTGGCCTGAGGGAGTCTGAGCAGCCTGAGCCCCACGGGGGCCCCCCGAGGAGAGGTGGCTGTTCGTTCTGCTCATAGAGGATGGGGCCCTTAAACCAAGGGTAGGGGGTAGGATTTGCCCTGAGAGGCGGAACACAGGGGACTCCCAAGCAGAGGGAACAGAGTAGACCAGGCACAAGGGTGGGAAGGTCTGGCCCATGAGGTGGGGTGGGGTGCGAGGCAAGGCTGGAGCAGGGGCAGGCAGATGGGTTATGGGGAACCTGGACTGCTTCTGAGGGCCCTGGGAGCCATGGATGGGTTTAAACTGAGGGAGTACATGGCAAGCCCTGGGGAATACTGCCTGACAAGTGTCATCATCCCTCATCTATGCCAAACCCCTTTTCCCCCACCACCAGGAACAGAAGACAAGCCCTGGCCTTTCTGTGGGGCTCCCCTGCACAGGGTGGCTACTCTGGCCCTGAGCATGTGAGTAATCTATGCAGGGGGAACCTACCTGGGACCCACAGATGACTCACCACAGGAGACCTTTGTCACCTGGATGAACTTTTTGGCTCTTGGCAGCTGGGATGGGAGGAGCTAATCCCCAAGGAGTAGGGGAGCAGATGGGTGGTCAGCTCTGCAGTGGAGATGAGTCCACACCAGGCAGGCCTGTCACTGCCCACCTGCCACTGCCCTCTCTGGAGGAGGTGTGTATTTGTATCTCTTCCATCCCATACCTTCCCCTCCTGGGGCCTGGGATACCATTTCCCTGTGGAAGACCTGTTTGTTCTTCAAGTCCCTTTCCCCACATGTCTCCTCCTAGAAGTCCCCCATCTTGTCAACAGAGGGACCCCTCAGTGCTGAGCTGGAACCCCTGGGAGGACACTCACTGGGCTCAGCCTGCTTGATGGCTCCTTCCCTGACTGCCCCAATGAGTCAGGCATGGGGGCTGCTGCTATACGCTTGACCCTCTGTAATGCGGTGATGCCAGAATAGGGCTAGGCACATAGTGGCACTTCACAGATGCTTGTAGAATTGAATTGCCTGATCCCAATCCGATAGAAAGCCCCTCCCAGAGGCTGAGCATCTCTGAGGCCCTTGAAGGGATTTCCTGGTGTTTCTCGGACCCAGTGTCTCCAGGAGCTGAATTGTCAAAGTCTAGGTGATCTTTCCCTATGTCAGGCCAGGGATGAGTGCCCAGCATCCCCTCATGATCAGCAGGGGCAGGTTCCTGCTCTCCTGGAGCTCACAGTCCAGGGAGAGATGCATGAGAAAGTAATGGCACATAAGCATGAGAAGGATGGAGTGAGAAGAGAACCAGAAGAGGTGACTCTGAGGAGTCAATGTTCAGGCTGAGGCCTGAAGGGCCATGCCTGAGACAAACCATGATCTCAGGGAAGGGCAAGCTGGGAGAGGGAAGACCCACGGGGGCCTGAGCTGGGAGTGTGGGACACCAGTGTGGCACGATGAAGAAGGGGAGACAAAGGAGGCCTGGTGCCTTCAGCCACTTCCTTCAGTAAGTCTGCCCAACCGCATACACTCATTGAGACCAGAAGGGCTAAAGAAGTTCCCTGTGGATCTCCTTATTGGACAATGGGGAAACTGAGCCTGAGATGGGACCACAGAGCAAGCTAGGGTTATCGTTGAGACTTGTCTAGTCTTGGGTCCTTGGCCAGAACCTCATAGATGAGTGAGAGCTCCTGTTGAGGGCAGGGCAGGGCTACCCAGGCCCCTAGTGTGCCCAGGGCCCCTTGGTGAGGTACCAAGACCATCACGTAAGAATTATCTGGACCCATGGAGTCAGACTCTAGTGCTGGCCTAGAAATAGGCATATAAGCCAGATGCACCCTGTATTCTGGAAACCCTGAGCACTAGGCCCTATGAGCAGGCTCACCTCGTTTGATGACTGGTTGCTTCTCACACTGATGGATGGTGGAGGGGGAACATGAAACCGCAGCATATAGTGGGGCATATTCCTGAATACCAGCATGGCTTGGGGTTAACTGGTCTACCATTAAAACATTAATTTTTCATTAAAAAGATATTTAAAGAGAAGCAAATGCTAAACTTACTTGCCTATTTTGGATAAAATACAAGACAACAGAAGACTTTCTAGTGTGGGGTTGGCCACTTTGGGACACTTTTGGCCACCATCTCATGGCCAGCATGGAGCCTGACACAGGGTTCGATCTCACAACCCTGAGATCCTGTTCTAAGCTGAAATCAAGTAGGACACAACTGATTGAGCCACCCAGGTGCCCTGCAGTGAAAGTCTTGAAGCCCTTTTGAGTTCTACTGGGGCCCAAACTATTTAAGAGTTCTTAGGTTTTTTTTCCAGTATGTATTAGACTTAAAGGTTCAGACTGTGCAGTCTGTGTAGAACACAGACTTGGGTTCTTTTTTTTTTTTTTTTAAGATTTTTATCTATTTATTTATGAGAGAGAGAGAGAGAGAGAGAGAGAGAGAGAGGCAGAGACATAGGCAGAGAGAAGCAGGCTCCATGCAGCAAGCCCAATGCGGGACTCGATCCCATGACCCCAGGATCACACCCTGGGCCGAAGGCAGGCGCTAAACCACTGAGCCACCCAGGGATCCCTGCAGACTTGGGTTCTAATCCTGGCTCCCCACTTACTAACTCTGTGCCTCAGTTTATCCATCAGTAAAATGTACAGAAGTTTGCATCACTTCTGGGGTTGGGACGAAGACTTCATGTGGCATTTGGTGTATAGTGACTTCATGTGGCTATCATGGACTTCAGTGCTGACCCTTTCTAGGCTGGTTCATTGCACCACAATTCAGGATTCCTTGGAGGAGGGAAATCCAATTACCCTCTGATTCTCAGGCCCCCAGCCCCATTTTCTCACTCCAAATGCTCTGGGAGCAGCTGGTAAAGTCCTGCTATGGGGCCCACATGGCTGTGGCCTGCATCCTCCTGTCTTGCTCCACATCACTGGGGTTGGGCTGGTATCTCCAACCACCTCCCACCTCTGGATTTTCTCCACTCTCCCCTGCAGCTGGGCAGAGGGGTGCAGGGACAAAGCATTGCCTTGGCTGTTGTGGACTGGGCCTCTGTTTCTCACAGCCTCACCAGAAGACTGAAGTCTGAGAGGCTCAGTGACTTGCCTAAGACCACAGAGCCAAATTGTAGTCTAAGGTTGTGCTATCCAACACGGCGGCCACCGGGCACACATGGCTGTTAAATTTAAATGAATGGAAATTAGATAAATTTTAAAATTCAGTTCTTTAGGCACAGTAGCCACATTTCAGGTGTTCGATCGTCATGTATAACCAACGGCTACTGTATTAGTGCAGCTGTAGAACATTTCCATAACCATACAAAGTTCTCTCAGTCACTCTGGTTTAGAGCAACCTTAGCCCAATGGACTCATCTGGGGAACTCTTAAGACGCTGGTGCTGTCTCCACGTGCAGAGATTCTAAACAGCAGCCAGGGCTGAATATTGATGTTCTGAAGCCCTGTCTACATTATCTACCAGGAAAGTTCTCAGGTTTGAGTTCATACCTTTTATGGCATTTGTACCCCACCTCAGCCCTCCTGTACAAGGTCAGGGGGCCTGAGCTTTGTGGGGTTTGTTCTATCACAGCTGGGCTTTTCTGGCCTCTTCCCTTTACCCTGAACAATATGAATGGAAAGCCCAGCACCTCCCAAGGTGTTGCTTGTGGTTATGGGAGGGAGGACATTGGTCATACTAATGGGATGTGGCTAGAAGGACTCAGCACACAGAGGCTTCCCCATCTGACTTGAATGGATGGTGTGGTGTGGCTACCAACCAGCTCTGTTTCTTTACACCTCCTGGACACTAGTTCCAGGTGCATTGCCATCTCCATCCCCAGGAATTGCCATAGGAACTCTAGACATGCAATTCACTGTTTGCAATATGGAAGAACAGGCTCAAGGTGGACACTCGCCCAGAGGGACTCCCCAGTGTTCCCACCAATGTGGGCTTCTTACCAGAGTGGCCAACATGGTTGGACGGAGGAGCAGGGCTGAGCAAAGATGAAGGTTTGTGGCCCCTTAGACTCCTCCTTGCTTTGGGGTATAACCTGTCTTTAGAGAAGTTTGCCCTGCAGGGGCACACCATTTCCCCAGTAGATATGACTCAGGCCCAAAATTGCAGTGGGACTTCCCTCCTGCAGGGATCACTTCCACAACAGGCAGTCCTGAGACCATAGCCTCATCTGTGAGAGGTTTCTTTTGTCAACCCTCAGCTCTGAGAGGGGATGTGTGGCCAGCCCTCTGACCCACTGAGACTGATTCCCACAACTCTTGGCAATGTTTGTGACTTTATAATCTAGCCTCACTTCTGAGCCCACCTGCTTTATCCTTGCTCTCCAGATGCTTCCCATTCAATCCTGCCATCAGATTTTGTCTAGTCTGTTCCCTGTACTGGAATTGTGCCCCACCCCCCTCCTGTATACCTAGGTCCCATTTGTGCTCTGAAGCTCAGGTTTCCCTGACCTCACAGAAAAGCTTTTCCTGATTACCCTAATCCTTTCCCCTTCTCTCCCACTGAGAACAAGTCCTGCCTGTCACAGGCTCTATAACCACTCATGAATCTTGTCATGATTTGCTTATTTGTTTGGCAGATATTTACTGTGACCCCACTCTGTCTGTGCTCTGTGCTGGGTACAGAATATAGTCACATTCTTTCCCTGGATCTGATGTTCTAAGAGGGGGAAGATAACACCAATAAGTCAAGTGTGTCAGATGGCAATGCCACTGGTGGAAAGTAAAGCAGAGAGAGGGAAGGCAGGTTGGCATTTTAAGTAGGATGGCCAGGGAAAGCCACACCGAGAAGGAGGTAGATGAACAAAGTCCTGATGGGAATGATGCTTGAGCCAAGTGGACACAAGGACAATAGCCAATGCAAAATCCTAAGATAGGAGTGTGCCTGACACATTCTTATTCAAGGAACAGCAAGAAGGCTAATGTGGCCAGAGCAGAGGCAGCTAGGGGAGAAAGGTGGGAGCAGAGAGAGAGAGGTATCCGCTAGATAGTTGGAGCAGAGGAGGTATGTGATGTGACTGAGGTCATAGCAAAAAGTCAAATGCATTAAGTGGCAGCTCAATATCAAGCTTTGATATAAATTAATGGCTCATGGAATCCTTCCTCCCCCATTGGGCAGATATGTTATGATTATTTTATAGTAAAGGATGTGGAGGCTCAGAGATACAGTGTGACTCCTGCTAGATCACCCAGCTTAGAGATGGTAGGGCCTGGGCTTATCTCAAGATGTGCACATCTGCCTGCCATGCTCAGAGTTTCAAGCCCAGGCCATAATGCAGGGCTGAGTGACAGAACTAACGGGGCTTTCCAGGCACAGGTTGAGTTGGGCTATGTGGGTGGGGGTGATCCCTGCCTTTCTTCCTTCTTTCTCTGTCTCATCCTGAGATGGCACTGGTTCTGGGGCAGAGGGTCTGGGAGTGATGACAGGGGGAGAGACTCTTGCAGGGGTGTCTACCCATGGGCTTTATACCAGGATAGAAACATTCCTGCCACAAGGGGGCTTGAAAAAGAGCTCCCTTCCAGCCCCCCTCAACATGGAGGTCCCCCCAACATTAAGGCCAACAATGTTGTCTCTTCCAATATTGAGCATGCGCATCCCCAACATGAGGGACTTAGATAAAAATGGAGCCCAATCTGATGGAGGTGGCACAGGGTGGGCCTGCTCAGTCAGAAGGTGGAGGCACCAATCTTGATTTATGCAGGTTGTGTTAGTGGTGGATCTTGGCCTGTCTCTGTGGTGTTGGCAGAATGTGGTGTTGCAATATTTGGAGAATAAATGAGGAAGAGTGGGTGGGGCATGGGGCATCTCCAGCTCCTCTTCTGATGGGTAAGGATAGAAGGTAGTGGGATCTGGAAAAACTAGGGAGAGTAAAATCTTCCAGTGCTGTTACTTTGAGTGAGCTTGACATTTGAAAATCATTTTACAGAAGGGTTTCTCTCAATTCTGTTTTGTAGATTATAAGCTCCTATAGGCCAGGGGTGTTCCATAGCTAAAATTACACAAATAAAACAAAACCAAAACCAAAAACACTACCAATAATAACAATAAAAAACTCTAAGTTTAATGAATACATTTTTCCATATTTAATATTTTCCTTCCTTAAGTTTTTCACTTTAATATTTGGACAGCAGGCAAAAGAATAGCTGAATAAGTTGTGAATGTTGGTGGGAAGACTTGAAAATCATCCTTTGAACAGTGTTGAACAATTTTGGGGTGTGTGAATGATGTAATACTTGTTTTAAGGAGAACTTCAGTGCCTGAGTTAAATGAGCCTGAACATTTGTAATGCAAAAAAACAAAACAAAACAAAAATACCAATTCTATGCCAAATCACAGTGAAGATGGGATTAAATATATATCTGTTTCTTCTGTCTAGCCCCAGACTTTCCAGGCCCAAAGCAGAGACCCACTCCTCTACATGCCAGCTACCCACATGTGCCAGTTTCTGAATATGCTCTGGTTTAGAGGTCTACATAGACACCATCTTAGGACTCAGGATGCAGTGAGAAACCTCAGGGCCTGGCCAGATCCTAATCAGTATTGGAGTCTGGCCAAACTAGCCTGTCCAGGGAGATGACAGAAGGTTTCTGAATATTGCAAAACATCCGGTCCAGGTTAGTTCCAGATTGGGAAGATGCCCGGAGACAGGGTAGAAGGTCTGGACAAGGACAGCCTGGACTTTCTGACAGCATAAAGTGAGCAGGGATGGCCTCTGGTGGCCAAGCCCTTAGGATGTCTCCTTTTTATTTTATTTTGTTTTTAATTTTAATTTCAGTATAGTTAGCATACAGAGTTATAGGAGTTTCAGGTGTATGCTATAGTGATTCAACAGTTTTATACATTATCAGAGTTCATCATGGTAAGTGTACTCTCAATCCCCTTTACCTATTTCATCCATCTCCCCACCACCTCCTCTCAGGTAACGATCAGTTTGTTCTCTATATAGTTAAGAATCTGTTTTTTGGGTTGTCTCTTTTTTTCTTGGTTCATTTATTTTGTTTCTTAAATTCCACATATGAGTGAGCTCATATGGTATTTGTCTTTCTCTGGCTTACTTCACCTAACATTATACTCCTTAGATTCATTCATTCAAAACTATGTTGTGGCAAATGGTAAGATTTCATTCTTTTTTATGGCTGAGTAATATTTCATTATACATGTATATTATATATGTAATCTTTTTTTACCCATTCATCTACTGATGGACACTTGGGTTGCTTCCACAATTTGGCTATTGTAAATAATGCTGCAATAAACATGGAGGGGCATATATCTTTTTGAATTAGTGTTTTCCTATTCTTTGGGTAACTATCTGGTAGTGGAATTACTGGATCATATGGTAGTTCCATTTTGAATTTTTTGATAAAACTTCATAGTTTTCCACAGTGGCTGCACCGGTTTGCATTTCCATCAGCAGTGCACGAAGGTTCATTTTTTTTCTGCATCCTTGCCAACACTTGCTACCTGTGTTTTTGGTTTTAGCCATTCTGACAGTTGTGAGGTGGTATCTCATGGGTGGCTTCAATTTGCATTTCCCTGAGGATGAGTGATGTGGAGCATCTTTTCATGTGTCTGATGGCCATCTGGATGTCTTCTCTGGAGAACTGTCCATGTCTTCTGCTCACTTTTAATTGGATTATTTGAATTTTTGACGTTGAATTATAGAAGTTCCTTATACATTTTGGACACTAACCCTTTATCAGATATGTCATTTGCAAATATGTTCTCCCATTCAGTAGGTTGTCTTCCGGCTTTGCTAATTATTTTCTTTGCCCTGTAGAAGCTTTTAATTTGAGGTAGTCCAAAGAGTTTAATTTTGCTTTTGTCTCCCTTGTCTCAGGAAACGTATCTAGAAATGTCTCCTCTTTTAAACATGTAACTTATAACAGCTTCTCAGGACTGAGGGGTCTGAGAGGACCAGGCTGCCTCACACTCCCTTGTATTACAAATGGGTAAACTAAGGTGCGAGCAGAGGTGCTTCCCTACCCCCGCCCCAAGGTCACAGAAGGAAGCAGGACAATAACAGATTAGAACCTAGATTTCTCCACCCGTAGGTGTAATTCCAAGTGACTACCGCTCTTTTAAATGGACACTTGTTTTAAATTAGGAAGAGTGAACCATTTAAAGACTCTCTGATGGGCGACTAATTGGCTCTTAAGGTATTGGGCGAACACCCGGTTTCAAGGGCCCTTTAAGAGAACACGTATACAATGACCCACGTGTCCTGCACTTCCGGGATCCTTGAAGTCTTTCCTACCGGTGGTTAATCCCCCGCCCGCCCTCAAGGTATCTCGGGAAAAGTAGTTCCACTTTCCTGCGGACACAAGGTGGCGGCCGTCTTGAAACTGCATTTCCCAGAAGGCTTTGCTCGCCGCCTCGTAAACCGGGCTACGGGCCGGCGGAGTGAACCCCTCATCCTGTTTTTTTTTTTTTTAATTTCCCAGGGGATTAGTGACAGTGGGCAGAGACCTCTGGCGGCAGCCTCCGTGGGCTGCTTGGCCTGGTGGAGCTGCGCGCCGAGGCTTTGAAACAGATCACACCGCGCTGCTTCCGGCCGGGAGACAGAAAGCTGAGGCGCTGCGTCTCCTTTAACCGCCGTGGGCGGGGCGTGGCGACGCGACCCGCGTTGCTATTGGCGGCGGTTGGGGGGCGCGGAAACTGAACGGGCCGCAACGGCCTACGCCGCCTTCTCCGGCGCCTTGGGCGCCCCCGGCCCGCCATGGCTGCGCCTTGCCCTGTAAGTGCCTGCCGGCGGTCTCCCCGCGGGGTGGGCGCCTGGCCGGGGCGATGGCTGCGAGGGGAGCACGTGGGACGCCGGGTTCCGAGCCGGTCTTCCCCAGCCCCGGGGTACCGTCTGTGCTGGGGGCGCTGGGTCGGGAAGCCTAGTGGGCACCTCCTGGAGCCAGAGCCTCTGCCGGCCACCGGGCGGACCAGCCAGTCCCTGCTCCTAGGGTTTGCATCCTCGCGGAGGAGACGGTAGTACTAGTGTGTTCCGACGGGAGGTCGGGCCAGAGGCCAGCGTCGGGCCTCCCTGGCCTCAGCCTGGCGGTCCTGAGCAGTGGGAGGCTGGGTGGGGGCGTGGTGAGCGTCCACCTTGCTCCGACGGGACAGCGCAGGTCCGCAGTGTGATCTGGGCCTGGCGCCCTGAGTTCCAGGTTCCTCCAGAGGGAAGCACTCCAACCCCCCCTCCTTTTTTTTTTTTATCCTGAGAGAGTGTTTAAACAGGTCTCGCCTTTGGGCAGTGTCGAGAGTCAGAAAGACTGGGTGGTGCCTGCTGGCACCCTTAGGCGTGTGGGGACTCGAGCAGAGGGCCAAAATGTAGGCTTTTTGACCCCTAATCTAGGGCCCTTCCCATAAGTCCCTCCCCACTTGCTTCGAAATATCAACCACCTCTGGGGTGAGGAGGTGAAAGGGTGTTGGGAGGTTTCAGGGGCCGCCTGGTCAGAGGTGGATCTGAACTCGCTTCTGCCCACTGAGCCTAGAGGTGGGCATTATCTTCTCCCAAGAGGTTCAGGGGAGGCAGTTGCTGCTCTCTTGGGGGCCCTCCCTCAGTCGCCACTCCCTTTTTGTTGAAAGGGGCACTTAGGCAGGTGTGTTGGGGGTGGAGCTGGGCGCAGGGCCATGGGGGCCTTTGTTCTGGTTACAGCTCTCTAGGGTGGCAATGGACTTGCTCTGCCTCCAAGGACTTTTTTTCTTTTTTTTTTTTCCCAAGAGGAGGTTTGCTGGGCTCCCTGGTCTGCCCAAAATGCTTCTTTGGGGTTTCCGATATTTGGGATAGGGGAAGATGTTTGCATGGCAGGGCTATAACTCTCCCAAGTGCCAAGACAAGCTGCTGTTGGGTGGAGAGAGTCTCTGGAATGTTTTCTCCATGTCTTACTAAGCAGTGTCCTGAACTACTGCTACCTTGACGTAGGGCGGAGTGGAGACGATGGCCCTGGCCCTTGGGGCCTGTCCAGGGTGACCTCTAGGTTCATTGGCCAGTCCACAGTGAGATTGAGGGTACGGAATCTGATTCCTGAGATGGGGGTTGCTGAAAGACCCCCCATTTTCTCTTCTTGATTCTTTTAGAAAAATTGCTTTGTTGAAATATTCAAATACCATAAAACCCTTCTAAGGTGGTAAGATTCATCGCTGTTTAGTACATTCATTCACAGTGTTGTGCGACGATCATCACACTCTAATTCCAGAATGTTTTTGTCACCCCAAAGAGAGACCTGTACCCACTAAACAGTCACTCCCCCTCGCCTCACTAATTTCTTCTGTAGATTTGCCTATTTTGGACATTTCATATACGTGGAATCAGACAAAGTGTGGCCTTTTATATCTGCCATCTTTCACTTCCCATGTTTTCCAGGTTCATCCATGTTGTAGCATGTGTTAGTACTTCCTTTTTTACTGCTGAATAGTATTCCGTTGTATGAAGAGACCACATTTTGTTTATCTATTCATCTGTTAATGAACATTTAGGTCTGTCCAGTTTTTGGCTATTGTGAATAATATTGCTATGAATGCTTGTGTACAAGTATTTGTGTGAACATGCTTTCAGTTCTTTGGGGCATTTACCCAGAATTACTGGGTCATTTGATAACTCTTTTTGAGGAACAGTAAACTTTTTTTCTATAGCAACTATTTTTTCATTTTTTTGGTTAAGATTGTTTTGTCTAGGGATCCCTGGGTGGCGCAGCGGTTTGGCGCCTGCCTTTGGCCCAGGGCGCGATCCTGGAGACCCGGGATCGAATCCCACGTCGGGCTCCCGGTGCATGGAGCCTGCTTCTCCCTCTGCCTGTGTCTCTGCCTCTCTCTCTATCTCTCTGTGACTATCATAAATTAAAAAAAAAAAAAAGATTGTTTTGTCTATTCTGGCTGTCTCACATTTTTATTTAATTTTAAGATCAGCTTGTCAATTTCTGGCACCTAAAATTTTGATAGGGACTGTTGAATCTGTAGATCAATTTAGGGAGTAGCACATTTTAACAAAATTGCTTTCCATACTTTGAGCATGGATATTTTTCTATTTACCTGGGTCTTCTAAATTTTCTTTCAAAGGTGTTTTATAGTTTTCACTGTATAAGCCTTCACTTTTTTTGTTAAAATTTTTTTAAGATTTTATTTTTAAGTAACCTCTATACCCAACTTGAGACTCAAACTCACAGCCCCAAGATCAAGAGTCATATGCTCTACTGACTGAGCCTATTCTTATATGTCATAAATGGAATTGTTATCATTCTTCAGATTTGTATTTTTGCACATCAGCAATAAACATAGATTTTTATATATTGATCTTGTATCGTGCAGCCTTGCTTAACTAGTTTATTCTAATAGTTTTCTAATAGTGGATGATTCCTTAGGATTTTCTATATACAAGATCAGCATTGAGTCTTGAACAGCCTCTTGGCTGTTTTAGGAAGAGTCTTGGCCCTGGGTAAGCCTCTTTTTTACCCAGGTTTCACACATTTGACCCTGGCTCTTCCACAGGAGGACCCCTCACTGGAGAGGCACTTTAAGGGCCACCGAGATGCAATTACCTCTGTGGACTTCAGTCTCAACACGAAGCAGCTGGGTAAGAGGAAACATCTTTTCCTAAGCACTAGATTATGAGCTGAGAAGGCTGAGTCTTTACCTGAGAGGGGCGGTGTCGGAGGAGTAGGGCACAGTGAAGGCCCAGGTGCCTTGTCTAGACCTGCATCTTGCTTCAGCTGACCAGCTGTCTGGGTGCTGGGCTTTGTGAACTCCATTCTATATACGGAGTGTGAGACTCCAGAGAGTTCGGGGCCTTGCCAAGGGCACGTAGCCTTGGAGAGTAGGCCCAGGGTCTGATTTTTTTCACTGCATATACCCCAGCCATCTGTTGGGTCTGGCTGGTGGAATGTCTCTAAACAGTGGCTCCTTTTTCTTGGGTCGTCCATTCTGTTGTCCACAGCAATATGGGAACATCTAGTTAAAGGGTGAGAAGGATGAAGAGCAGAGCTGGGTACTCCCCTCCTGCCGCTCTTGTTCAGCAGCTGAGTGATGTGGCTCCTTGGTCTCTTGGGGGCTGTCATGGCTGCAGCTTTCTTTTTTCTGTGGACAAGGCTCTCCCTTTATTCCCATGGTCAGGGTCCCCTGCCAGAGGTTGCGGGTCACTGTAGATTAAGAGCAAACTGGTCATTTGATCTGTCTTGGGGATTTCTAGGTTTCTGATTGACTTGGGCCTTCTCAATGGTAAGAGGTCCATTGGGTTGTCTGGGAGGACTTGTTTTCTAGTGCCCTTAGGGTACGACTGGGGGGGAGCCCCACGGGGGATGAGTTTTCTCAGAGGCCTGCTGGGTTGCAGAAATGTGAAGGGCATCTCTTGGTCTGGCTCCCATGTGGGCCTGCTGCATGGAGAGCTGACAGCCCGTTGATTCTCCAAATCCCAGCTCAGCAGTTGCTGGAAGTGTGGTCTGTCTCCTGTCTCCCTACCCTGTCATCCTGCTGGAGGATCAAGGCCCTCTAGAGCTGAGGGTTACAGCATCCCTACTTTCTCAGCCAGTGGCTCCATGGACTCATGCCTCATGGTCTGGCACATGAAGCCCCAGTCACGCGCCTACCGCTTTGCGGGCCACAAGGATGCTGTCACCTGTGTGAACTTCTCCCCTTCGGGACACCTGCTTGCCTCAGGCTCCCGAGACAAGACTGTCCGGATCTGGATACCCAATGTGTGAGTTACAGACTTTGAAGGGCTTGTCTGAGCCTGGGGACCGGGTGCCAGAGCTGTCCACACTCAGGTCCCCATGCTGGCTCGGTACTTGTCACAGTGGGACATCTACCCTACTTCTGAAGAGGTGCCATCAGAAGCTGGGGCTCCAGTTAGGCCCCTCCCATTAGAGTTAGCAGCAGGGATTCTGGGCTTACCCCAGCCATCCTGGAAGGGATCCCATCTGATGCTGATGTGAGCAGGGTGAGTGGTGCGGTTCTGGCCTTCCTTGAGGGAGACTGGTGTGTGGGCCTGCACTGACATTGGGAGAGGCTTCTGAGGGAGGGGTGGGGAGAACTTTGAGGTGCTCACGGACCTTCCCGTCACTGTTACGGGTTTTCTGAGTTGGAATACCCATCCCTGCAGCAAAGGCGAGTCTACCGTGTTTCGTGCACACACAGCCACAGTGAGGAGCGTCCACTTCTGCAGTGATGGCCAGTCTCTTGTGACGGCCTCTGACGACAAAACAGTTAAGGTGTGGTCAACTCATCGCCAGAAATTCCTGTTCTCCCTAAGCCAGCACATCAACTGGGTACGCTGCGCCAGGTGAGCATCATCCTGCCCTAAGACCTTTGGAGGGACCTGGGGTTTGAGAGGCACTGAGGCGCTGCCAAGTTCCAGTATTGTGACCTTGGGCAAACTAGCTACTCTTTTTTTCTTCCTGAGCCTCAGCTTCCTTACCTGTAAAATGGGAACAAAGAAATTGTTACATTGTGAATTATTGAGGAGCTTCTAGCTCACATTTAACAAGTAAATTAGTTCATTGCCAGCCATGATTGAGCCCTTGACATCCGGGCTGATGTGGCCTAAAGCAAGTTAGCAGGGATTATTGAGGAGCAATAGCAACACAATGGTATTGCTACTACCACTATACGATTTCTTTGCACTTTTCATGGCAGCCCGGCAAGGTAGGGGTATCATTCCCATTTTGCAGATGAAGACACTGAGGTTCAGAACAGTGCAGTATCTTGCCTCTGGGTGCATGCTGGGTTAGTGGCAGAGCTGAGGTTGGAATCTGAATCTGCCTCTGAGAAGTTGACTTTGCTTGAGCTGCCAGTTGGGAGTTGAGGCTTCTGAGGAGGCTGCTCTGGAGGCTGGCTCTCCCTTTGGTGTGGTGGGGACAGTGCTGTGGTGATGGGGGCCAGGTGACTAAAGGATGATGTGGCTCCTTTCAGCTATTCTGATCCTTTCAGCAGAGATCTCCGTGCTCTGGAGGAAGAGGTTGGGAGGTCTGCGGACACTGGGAAACCATGGTAGTCAGAGGTCGGGAACTGTTGTGGCATTCTCCTGGGGACCCCATGCAAGTTACTTGTTCTTCAGGCCATCTTTGTCCTGGGAGGTCCCGGATTGCTCAGAGAGACCTCACCATTAGGCTTCTGAGAACAGGAGGGACCAGGCCAGCAGACAAGTATCGAGCCTATGCCAGCTTTTGGTGATGGGTCCCAAGGACCTCCACACATTTTTGTTGGTAGGTTGTTCTCAGAGTCAAATGTTGGCTCTGGGGACCTGGGAACAGGGTAACGATGCTGATGGTGGGCTTTGGGCCACCTTCACTCTGATAGCATCAGCAGTCAGTACACAAGTTGCCACGTGCAGTGCTGGGGGCTTCGTGCACAGGAGGCTGCTCCCTGCTTACCACAAGGTAGGTACCATTCTTAGCTATCTCACAGAGGGAAAGCCACTTGCCCAGGATCACTCAGGGTCAGAGCAGTGCGTGTAGCTTTGGCTGGTTCTGGGATGGTGGTGGTGTGACTTGTGCTTTGCCTGGTTCAGGTTCTCCCCTGACGGGCGGCTCATCGTGTCTGCCAGTGATGATAAGACTGTAAAGCTGTGGGACAAGACTAGCCGGGAGTGTGTCCACTCTTACTGTGAGCATGGTGGGTAAGTCACAGTGCCTGTCCTCTAACTGCAGGTGCTCATGAAAAGCATGGACTTGGCACCCAAGGACCCCCCAGAGAGGTGGGGCCACATCTCTGCTGCTCTCTGCCTCTGAATTTTTTCCTATGTGACTGGAAGGTTCAGCCTCATCCCCATCTCCACAAATAATGAATGCTTAACCTCAAGACATGATTCTTGGGGGCCTTTCTATTCCCTTCACTTAATGGTTCTCAGATTGTGACTTGTCTATGCAAAAGAAGGTGACCCAGACTCCCCAAAATCATGTTAGTGTATTACCTATGACGATGGGTTTATAAATGAAAGGCTTGTCAGGTTCTTGCAAGTACTTGGTGGCTGTTCACACTGTGCTGCATCATCAGGAGAGGGAGGAGCCTGCATTAGAGCAGGGCCTCACCTGTTCTGATCTCCTCAATGAACCTCAACTTCTGCTCTCCTCAGGTAGGCGGGAGCCCCAGGGAAAGGCGTCTCCTAAGAGCTGGCCATGGTGCCAGCCTGGGTGTCACCCTTGGCCTATCTCCTGCAGATGGGTCAACCAGTGGCCTTGGGGTCCCACTGGCCCTTTGGGGCCAGGCCTCATCGCTTTGATGAGGGCCCTTGCTCTGACTCTGAACAGCCTGAGCTGTCAGCTGTCGTTTAGGCTGAAGACCCCTTTCTCTACTTGTATTTAGAGGTGGACGCTGGGATTCGGTCCCTGATGAGTCCACCTCCGGTCACTGTTAGCCACTGTTTTTGCCCTCTCCCTGCTGTCCCTTGGCCACCTGGTAAAGAAAAAGGGCAGAAGGGAGATATTCTGGGTTTGGGGAACAGCTTGAGCAGATGTGCAGGGATGGGAATGGGGGGTCTGTTCTGGGCCAGGACAGTCCTACAGCATGTGGCGGCCCCTGCCTTTCCAGCTTTGTCACCTACGTGGACTTCCACCCCAGTGGCACGTGCATCGCTGCTGCCAGCATGGACAACACAGTGAAGGTGTGGGACGTGCGGACGCACCGCCTCTTGCAGCACTACCAGCGTGAGTGTCCCTGAGCAGCCACAGCATGACGGTGCAGAACCTGGCGTCAGGCTTGTGGCCATCATGCTGAAGCAGGCCTGAGGACGGCCCTGGTCAGTGGGGAGGAGTCCTGGGCCCATTGGGATCTCCAGGAGTCAACTCAGGTTGGAGACCAGAATCAGGAAGCAGCCCTGGGGCCATGTCCCCTGAGAATTTTAGCCCTCGGAGGGCAGAACAGCGAGCAGTCAACATAGGCCATCTTAGGCTCCTGCTGGGAGGTAGGGTAGGGACGGACCGGGTGTGATTAGGGTGAGCTGGAAGGTGCTGGAGTGTGGAACTTGAGAGCAGGTGTGACTGGGCAGGGCTGTGAGTCACCTCGGCCGTGGGGATGGGGAAAGGAAAGGAAGGTGGTGAGCAGCCACAGGAGGAACTAGGAGTGGGGCCAGGGGCAATATGGTGGGCAGGCCTGTGGGCCTGGGGCTAAGACCAGGTTGGGGTAGAGCTGGAGTTGTTGGAAAAACTGTGCTTATTGTCTTGGGACTAGATTTAAAGTCCATGGGCTACATCCAGAATTCACCCCTGAAATGGAAAGGATGCGTCTGGACAAAGGTGTTGGGCTTGGGGTTCAGCTTTCCCTTGCATCCCCTCCTAGCCGATTCTCAGCTGTTGAGGACAGCACTTCCTTGAGGTAACTGAGGCTAGCAGACCTCCCATGTTGAGGGAGAGGCTCTTGGTCTTAGAAAGCATATGGCGGAGGGTGGGCTTTGCAACCAGCCTCAGTATTTGGAGTTGTGGGACGTTGGGCAGGGCATTTGACTCCTTTGGGCCCCCTGGGACAGTGATAGGGCCTCCTTCACAGATGGTGTTGGGAGAGTAATGAGTTAGTCTCTGCCAAGAACTTAGAGAGTGCCAGGCACAAAACAGGAACCAAGTAAGGGGTTCAGATGCTGGTGTTGCCAAGTCTGGGTCCGGGAGATCCTGGAGTAGGGAGTCTGGCCTGCATTGCCCTACACCACCACCAGGTGGCAGAGGCTAGCCACTCTTCCTTAACAGAAAGCCCTGGGGCTTGTAGCTGCAGCTGTTGCAGACAGACCTTCTAGAACAGAGTAGCTATGGGGTCTACCCTCTATTTGGAAACCACAGCTTTCCTTCCCTCCTTCAGGCTTAGAGGCCTCTCTTCTCTGGGCCAGGCCTGGGTTGGAGATGGCGCACATCTGCAACGGTTGACTGGGGGAGGGTTGGCAGGTATGGAGGAGTGCCCGGGCGGGAAGGTGCCTCTGAGTGTGGAGTCAGGAGTATTGGGAGGGGGAGGTGACAAGGCCAGGCAGGTTAGGAGTATAGGCTGTTTCCTGTCTGTAAAAGGTGATAATAGTACCTCATGGGATTTGTGAAGATGTGTTGGGGGAGTCTACATGATGATTATAATACAGTACTAGAAATGTGGTTAATACCACATAAATCTTTTTCTTCTAATTTGTATTATTATTATTTTTTTCATCACATAAGTCTTGACACTGAGGGGAGAGGATCTCTAGGTGACCACGGGAGAGTCCAGCCTCACCTCTGATGGATCAGGAGCATGGGTCTGGGTTTGTGGCATGCACCAGTAGGAATCCATTGGGGAGGGCGTTGAATGCCATACTCTGGCCCATGGTCCAAAAGATGCAGCCTGGCTGGCAGTGCTGGGACTGGTCCCATTGCTCGAAGAGCAAAGGTATGTCTGAAAGGACATACAGAGCCTGCCTGGGTGGGAAACTGGTGTGCTTGGGCGACGGGTGGGTGGGCTACTTATGCCCCATGTCTGAGTGAGAGCAGGGCATCCAAGTAGGGCAGGGATCAGGTCCAAGGGATAGGTTTTGGAGATTGAGAGAGTCAGTAGGTGACACTACGGGTTGAGGGCCCAGCTGGGCCCAGAAATCTGGGCCTTGAGAAGGGCTGAGGCCATATCATGGATCCCTATGATTGAGGGGCCATGGAGGGAAAGGTCCACAAAGCAGCCAGAGGGGGGATGGAAAAGGGCTGAGGGGGCAGGACCAGAGGCATAAAGAAAAGCAGAGTCTCCTGAAGAGGGTGGTCAGGAGGTAGAGTGATACAGAGCAGTTGAGAAGGGTGGCAGGTGCTGGAGAGAGGTCCCTGGAGTTCTTGAGGGGGCAGGCTTGGCTGTGAGTGGGCCGGGGAGTCAGTGACTGGCGGGGCTGGGGATGTGGTGAGGGGGCTCAGGTGGCATCAGGAGCCAAATCCTGAGAGGACCCGGGGTACATGAGGCTTACAGGCTCTCTGCAGAGAGATTTCAGTGTGTTTTTGCTATTGTCCTTTGCTCTTATGACAGACCTACTCTGTCTTGTTCCTAAGTCACCTGAATATATATCAGAGGCCTTGAGTGGCTTGGAGTACCCTGTAAACAACTGAGTTTCCTTAGCTCCCTGCCCAATACATGGTGCACAGGGCAGCAAACTCATCCCACTGCCTCTAAACTCACCCTCTGGAGCTCAAGGAGAGCCACGTGGATCTGAGGATGCTGTTGGGGGACATACCCCTCACCCTTTATGCTGCTTGAGGGACCTGGCCAGGTCTGCTCAGGTCTACTGGCACCTCTTAGGAGCTGCGTGGCCGAACCTTCGATCTTAGAGGCTCTCACTAGCCCCTTAGTAGCAGCTGCTCCCTCATCCTCAGGGGTACAGGGGCATCTCTTTGGAGGCTGATTCTCCAGGAAGGACTCCTGGCACTCTGACAGCAGACACTTGAGCTGAGCTGTTTTTCACCCCTGATCCCTAGGAAACCCAGAGGAACGTTTTTAAGAACACAGACATCCCCTATCTCCCTTGGTGACTCTGGATGAGTACCAGGCACTCCTGGGTGGGCCTTGGGCACATGAGGTTGTTGGGCTTTTCCAAGACCTTTTGATTCTTGATGCTACAGTGTGTGGTCAGCATTCCCAGCCCGCCTGTGTCCAGCTGCCCCAGGGTTGTGCCTCGTGGAGGATACTTCCTGTCCCGTGCTGGGTTGTTGGAAGTTAATTTGGGCAACAGCAGGCAGCTGGTACCGTTTGTCTCAGGCAAGGAGTTTCTTGGCTCTGGTCTGTCACTGTGGGGAGCAATTCTGGTTTCCCAATTCAGCAAGGAGACGGTGGGGCTGTTGGAGCCCTGGGAGTGCCGGTCCCCACGGAGGTGGGTTAGGCTCCATATGCTCTGAGCCCACAGTAAGGCTGTTCACACATCTGAGCAGCAACCCCCATCCGGAACCCATAATGTGGTTTGCAGCTTATAGGCACGTGCAGGTCCGCTATCTAGAGAGGGGCCCAGGTGGATAGCAGGGCAGCGTTACTCCCCATTTCACAGATGGGGAATTTGAGGCTTGCCCATGGCTACATGGCTGAGAGGCTGGGAATCTGAGTCTCCAACTGAAGGCCTCCGAGTGTGGTGTTCTGTCCGCCACCCCATGCTTGGTTCCTTACACCATGTTGATTCTAGTCATTTATTTCCTGAGGCCCCTGGAAGGGCTTGGCTCAGCCCTCTCCAGAAATTCTAGTTAGAACTCAAGAGTCCCAGGTTCTCTGTCCACTGGTTCTTAACACACTCCTCCGCCCTACCCCAGATATGGTCAGGGAGGGTGGTTCTTTTTAAGGATTTTATTTATTTGAGAGAACGAGCATGCACACACACATGAGTTGGGGAGAGGGACAGAGGAAGAGGGACAAGCAGACTTCCAGGGAGCCGGGCTTGGGGCTTGATCCCAGGATCCTGGGATTATGACCTGAACTGAAGACAGATGCTTAACAAACTGAGCCACCCAGGCACCCCAGTCATGGATGATTTTAAGGCAGCTGTGCAGTCTGTGGGATGGACCTGTATCTTTTGCTTGACGTTTTGAGACCAAAAGGTTTGGTCAGGAGGCAGTGTACTCTCCCACCTGATCTGGCCAACTCATTGGCTCTTTCCCGCCATCCCTAAGTGGCATTTATGTGACGTTCACAAAGAGGAGCATTTTGAGCATCCTTCCCGGCTGCTATCAGAGCACCTTCATGTATGAACCCATAGTTCCTCATAAACCCAAAGTCACTGGTAATGCCAGTTGCATGTTATGAAGAGTCACCCTAGGTGAAGTGAACTAAGCCCTTTGTGTTGAGGGTGGGGTGGGGCTTGGCCTCGTGTGACTGCCTTAGAAAGGGACCTCCTATGTAGGTACCTGGGGGTTCTCTGGGCCCCTTGGTCAGTTTGGAGCCCGCTGGGCAATGGGCTAGGTTTGCTGAAGGCTTGTACCTACAGACCTCTGTGGGGCAGAGCGGATTGTGGGTACCTAGGACTCTCCTTAAGCCACATGCTGCCTACAAGCTATGGCCAGTTCCCAGTGCTTAGGGGCAGGGTCTGCAGTGGCCTCAGTCCCAACCTCTCTGGGCTCCTGGTGACCTGTAGAATCTTGAGAGTGTATCTCTGACCTTGAGCTGGAGTCTCTTTGGGGAATAAGAGCCAGGAGCCCACAGCTGTGCCCGAATGGCACTCTGCCATCAGTTGACACCATTAACTGCCATGGAAGCAAGAAGAGGGCCTGCAACTTTGGGCTTGATGAAAAGTGGATTGTTTCTGCATAGTCACTGCTTAGGCCTTTATGGCTGAGCCTCCCTGGGGGGCTGTCATGCAGGGATGATTCTTAGGATGAAGTCTCCCTAGAACGTGTTTCCCACCTCTGTAGAGCTAGAGAGGCTGCTCCAGGCTGGTGGGGCCGGTGGGTGAGGCAGGAGAATGAGTAGGGAAAGGTAATAGGTCCTGGTGTCTAGTACATCCTCATCCCCCAAGCTGAGCCCTCTTCTGGAGTAAATGGTTCCAGATGTTTCTACCCTAGCTAGGAGGCCTTTGATATTTCTGCCATTTATAGTGGAGCAAGGCTTTTGGTGCCTTTCCTCTGTGGGGAGATTCCCTCCTGGGGTAGACTCGCCTAGGTGGGAGGTCCTGGTGTAATGTCCGCATCCTGACTCTGCCACCCTGCTGGTGCCGGGAAGCCCTGGGCTCCCTGAGCTTGCCCTCCCGTGACCCACCCTCCTGCCCTGACTGCTCCTCTGCCAGCTTTGTCTCAGGTGGGGTGGGGTGGCATTCATTCCAGTACCGGCTTCCAAGGGCTGCAGAAACAAGAATAGAGCACCCTTCTCCAGCTCAGGGAGGGAGATGTGCCAGGAGCAGCATTTGAAGAGGTCCAGAGGGAGATGGGGCATGGGGAGGTAGACACAGGGCAGGCTGCCTCTCAGCTGTCTTGCCGTGGGGCTGAGAGGTCGAGGATGGTGGGGCTCCCCTGGGGAGAATCTCACAGGATTTGGGCCCAGCTCCCACCCCACTTCACTGCCAGTGTGAACCAGCAATCTGGAGAGAATAGCTGGCCCCTCGGGAGCGCCAGGGCGCTAGCTCTTTGCCTGTAGATTCATGACCTACAGCGCTGGCAGGAGAATGCTGAGCCAGACTGGGCTCCCACCTCCCTGGACATGACTCACTCTTCTTAGGAGGGGGAAGGATTCACTTTTTATCATTCACCCAGTTGTGTAATCACAGTGACTGTATTCTGATGGTTAAAAAAAAAAATCTGGAAGTATGCAGAGTAAAAATTAGAAGTCTGCGTATTCCTATCCTCCCCAGAGGATGCTGTAGAAGGTCTCTATCTGGAGCTCTGTCCACTCTGTGCGTGTGTGTGCGCGCGCGCATGCTCTTCCACTTGTGGAATTAATTATTTTATTAATTTTAAGTAAATAAATTAATTAAACAATTAAATATATTATTAATAACCACTCTGTGTTATTAATGTTCTTTCTGCTACTGCTTGTGGCTGGTGCTTGTTCAGTTCCTGAGGGTGTCAGCTGGGGCTGTATTCTTTTGCTTTCCATGCCCAGATCTTGGTAAACACTGAGGATGCTGACCTCCCTCCCACCACAGCCTGGAGTATGGGGAGTGTGTTGGGCTATGAGGCTCTGTGGAGACCCCGTGAGCCCTCTGTAGGTTGGCTCCTGGAGTTCTAGTGCTTGGAGAGTATTCACACATAAATATTGGGTTATGTAAAGCCCAGGCTGTCTCCCCTGTGTGCTTGGGAACATGTACCCACACTCCCCAGGCATATTGGCACATCAGCTGGGCTGGTGTCTGAGGGGCTCACTGTCCCCCTGTGGGCTCTGCTGAAGGCTGGCTTGTGGTGGATGTGTTTACTGGCTTAGCAATGGTTCTTGCAGCCTCTCAGTGCCAGGATGAGGGGTTGGTTTTAGAATTTGTCTTTCTGTTTGTAGCACTTCTGACTTGGCGAGCCATGGTTATCTCATGGAGTCCTGGAGTCCTCCACCCAGCCTGTGGTAGGGGGGATGAAGGCACCAAGGTCTTCTTTAGCAGCTGCTTTAAGAAGCTGCGATGTAGCTTGTCCTCATATTATCCCTATGTAGCCTGCCTGGGCCCACCTCACCCATTCACCAACCGCTTTCTGAACCCTGCACAGTGTCAGGACTGAGCCATGAGAAGACCCAACATGGCCCCATGTGCCTGATAGCACATTGTCTTGTGGGGATCCTGGTCATGAATCAAATAGATACACATAAACATTATACACTGTGGTGAAGAGTGTACCCACCGGAGACACATGGTGCTTCAGGAGGACAATTCGAGGGGGTGGCCTCAATGAGGTCAGGAGGCTTCCCTGAGCAGGTGACCGAGTGGTGAGCTTCAGGGTCAGGGGAAGAAGTTTCCCAGGTCCATGCAGAATAGCTGGGCTGCTGACAGGGTAGGTTTGGCTGGATCTTGCAGAGTAAGGGACACCAGGATGTATGGTGGAGCTTAGGCCAGGCCACTGGGGAAAAGAAAGTCACGGCTGAGGTTGAGCTGTTGAGAGGGTAAAGTGGTGGGATCTGGAAGCTCTGTTGTGACACCTGTGGCAGCAGAGAGGCACATCTGAGGGCTCCCTCTGTACAGAGGCCTCACAGGCAAGGTTCCTCCCTACAGCGCCCCTAAGAGCAGGAGAAGCTGGCACAAAGAGTTAGGATGCTTGTTCAAGGTCCTTGAGGGACCTTGAGGGAGGTGAGGGAGAGTAGGGAGGCTGGGATTGGAACCCAGGCCTGACTGGCTCCTGAAAGTGTCTTACCGTCTGCCCGCCTGCCCCACTCACATACTCTCATGGGCAGGGGCATTATACGGGCACCTTAGGGATTGTCTTCCATCTGGTTTCCCCTAAGTAGCAGTATGACAGACAAATTGTGCGTTATGTTTGAGTACTCCATTCTGCTCCAGCTTGATCGCTCCGTGTGGTGGGAGAGGTAGAGGAATCACCTGATGCCTCTGGCCTTGTCACATGGGCTCCCGCCTGCCTTTGTCTCCTGCTGCCTGTCCTCAGCTCTGGATGAATCTGTTCCTGTACTTTGGTTGTGGGGCTCCCCGTAGCTCATTGGAGCTATGGCCACCCTGGCCCAGCCTTGTGCTGAGCTTCAGTTGGCCCTAATTGCCCGTCTTCAGGCTTCAGCTGCATCCCCAGGCCTCCCAGCCAATGTCTGACTGATGTCCCTCCCCTAGTGCACAGTGCAGCAGTGAATGCCCTCTCCTTCCACCCATCTGGAAACTACCTGCTCACGGCCTCCAGCGACTCGACCCTGAAGATCCTGGACCTCATGGAGGGCCGGCTGCTCTACACACTCCATGGGCATCAGGTGAGGGCATCAGCCTGGTGCTGTGTGGTGTGGAGGGAGGAGGAGGTGCTGTCTGGAGGCCTCTACAGGGCTGGGGTTCAGCTGAGACGGCTCTTCCTTTGGAGCCTGCTGGAGACGGTTTCTATGGTCCCCTCACAGCCTGGGCAATGGGGTGAGATGCAGAACCAGTTTTGTCCCTCCCAAGACCTATGACCTCTAACAGAGTGCTGGGTCTGGTACAGAAGCTGAGAAGGGAGTGTGGGTGTTAACTTGGGGTGGGGTGGGGTGGGGTGGGGTGGGAGGGCACGCATGGGAACGTGGTTGGCACACTTCTCCTAGGGGTCTCTTGGTCCAGCAGTTGAGGAGAACCCTGGAAACCATGCCTTGAATTGGGGTCCCTTGGGGGTTTTGCAGACATCAGTGCCTTTAGAGCTAGAAACTGCAGGTGCTAAGGGGAACATCTTCCTGTGTGTGTGTGTGTTTGCAAATTCCTGGAATTGAATCAAGGGAGTAGAGGCCTTCTCTCTGATTTTTGCCAATGCAGCTGGTGGCCTGGATTCCCTGGGTGGGTGGTGACCAGGCACCAGCCCCTATGGGCAGGCCATAGTGAGGTGGGCTGCTCGCAGCACTCCCTAGCAGCTGGCCTGGGTGCTGGCCTCTCCTACCCACCCCACCCCCCATCAGGAAGTGTGCCTAAGTAGAGCAGTCATTGGAAGGTCTCTTGTTGGGACATCATTGTCACAGCCAAGTGGGCAGAGACCAGAGCTTCCAGTTCATCCCCTTCTCCACCTGCGAGCGGGAGGGAGGCAGGGTGGAGTGGGGATGGACTCTTGAGGGCTGAGTGAGGTGCTGCAGTGCTCATGAATCTTGGGCTGGCAGCAAGGTGTGAGGTGTCTAGCTAGGGCTCTGGATTCCACTGCCATCTGAGTTGGGCCCATAGGGGTCATTGGTCATGGCTTGGGTGGGACCATGGGCCTTTTCTTCTGCCTTCTTGGGACCTCTGCCCATGGTGATTGCTTGCCCTCCATGTCATGAGTCTGGAGTGCAGGACCTGTGGTCTCCTCCATACAGCAGCTAGTACATCTAGGTGTAACATTTGGCCTCTGGGCTGGGTGATTGCTGCTCTTGTTGCAGACTGTTGGGGAGCCACTTTTGTTAGTCCTTTTGGTATGTTCATTGTTCAGATTCACGTGTAACCAGTTTGGGATCTTATAACCAGGAGAGCATTAGAAAACTACATGAATGGTGCTATTTCCCCTGCTCCCCACAGAAAGAATAAGTGATATCCAGAAATATTATGCGAATAGATGCATGCCAAATGATCACCCAGGGTTTTTGGGTGTGTGTGTGTGTGTGTGTGTGTGTGTGTGAGATCTTTAAACTGCTGACTCACCTCTTAGCCTGATAACCCTTCATTATGGTGTATAAAATGCCTGTCCAAGTTCGGACCCAGCATCGAGCACATAAAGGAAACCTTTTGACATTGTTCTCCTGGAGATGTGAGACAGGAACCAAGTGAAACACGCATAGCTGCTCTTCTGCCATCGAACCTGAAAGTGTGGGAATGAAGCTGAGGGACAGCTGGCAGTTCGTCCAGCCCCATGCAGCACGCAGATGTGTCGTCCTCGTGGGCTTCCCGCTTGTGAGGTCCATTCCCTGGCCCCTCTATCCAGGAAGGTGCTCACCTGGGCTCTCTGGTGACCCGAGCACTCATGTCCTGTTCCAGGAGGTGTTTAAGTGCCCCATCAGGCCCAGGTGCCCCAGCCACTTCCTGAAGTGTGTGACTGAGCAGCCCCAGGGCTCTGGAGTGGATCATTGGTGCCCAGAGGTTCTGTCCCACGCACAAGGATGGCTGATTTGAAAGTACTTTTGATCCTGGTGCAACTGAGACCCAGGGAGTGCTGTGGAATGGTAGGGGTCCCACGCAGCTTAGGGTGGCAGAGCTGGGACAGGTATTCAAGCCTCTGCAGTTTCCACCCTACTTGCTGGTCTTGATGGACGGTTTTTGAGATATTGAGTTGTGATTACACTCTTGGTTTTAGATCACTGGTCTGTGTAGGAGGCTAGAAGGCCTTGTGGCTGCTTGTGTTCTCCCCTTGCTGCTACATGACTTCATTCTGGTCCAGCAGGAGGGAACCCAGTGAAACTTCAGTCTGGACTTGGAGGCCCTCTCTGGGACAGTCCCCAGGCAGGAGAGGGAAGAGCTGTGGGAGGGAAGGCTCCTGAGTTTTTCTGCCAAGTGGAGCACACCCCCACATGCTTCTAGTTCCATACCTGTGAGAAGGGACAGTGCAGGCTCAGGGACAGGCCAGCCACAGGGAGCTAATGCTGGGGTGAGACAGTCCTTGGCCAGGAGGGGGCTTTCAGTGTGTGCTAAGGAGTCTCTGTCCCACATAAGGGCAGGGCCTGAGCCAACCCCTCTGTAGGAACAGTGATGGGAGGTCAGGGTGGAGAAGAAGGGTCATGGGAGGCAGTGTTGTTGGGCCGAGACTCTTATCTGGGTTGAGGCTAGAAATCTCATATGCTATTTAGTGGCTATTTAGTGGTCTCCTAAAGGCACAGGGGCACCAGGATGGAGGCATTTGCCAAAGTGCGAAAGCTAAGATCAAGATCGCCCAATGTAGTCCGAGTCTCCTGTATTGTGTTGAGAGCAGTTTATCAGCCCAGGAATCTGACCATAGCAGCAGTTTGGTGGTTCTCTAGCATGTGATTGGCCAAACAGAAGCCACGGTTTCTGAACATAACCCAAGCAGATATGGACACCTGTGCCAAGGCAGGTGGTGGTGGGACAGGCTGAGGAGCCTGTTGGGGCTGAGAGGTAGGGTAGCCCTCTACCTCCAGCCGATCTGCCCACCCCAGGTGGAAAGTGGACAGAGTAGGGAGGGTGCTGCCAGCCTGGATGTGACACATTGCCCTCCTTCCTTTGCCTTCACCCCTGGGAACACCAGAACAGTTTCTCTCTCAGTGACTTGAGCTGGTAAAGAGCCTGTACCAGGCACCTTTGCCAGCTTCTTTGACTGAGGCCAAGTGCCAGGATGCATTGAGTTGGGGGAGGGTTCATACAGCCTTGTCTGGTAGGTGATGGTGCCTAGCTCTTTAAGGAGACACCCAAATATTTCCAGGAACAGAGAGCTTGTTCCCACTTATTTCTGGTTTGGAAAAGCCACGGGTACTCTCCCACCTAGTTCAGCCAAAAAATCTAAGCTTTCGGAGCCTGCATTCTGGAAGAAGGGCCTTAGATGTCAAGGTCAGGCCATCCTAACTTTGCCTCTTACCCTGGATATTGGGCAGGACCTTGACTTTGCTGAAGATTTTCTCATTTGTAAGAACTCCTATATCTGCCTTACAAAAGGAGAGCATGTGTCTACATTCCCCAGCACCAGGCATGGTAGGTCCTCATATGTGTTGGTCCTTTCCCACTTCAGCTCTTGGGAAAGATCCCTGCTGCTCTAGATTAGAGCTCTTTAAAAGGCCATTGAAGGTCAGCTAGGTGGTTCAGTTGGTTAAGCATCTGCCTTTGGCTCAGGTCATTGTCTCATGGTCCTGGGATCAGTCCCTGCACGGCAGGGAGTCCATTTCTCTCTCTGTCCCTCCCTGCTGCCTCTCTCTTTCTCACTTTCTGTCTGAAATAAATAAAATATTTTAAAAATAAAAAGTAAACAAAAGACCATTGAACATTTCTGTTAAGGGCATGGTCTTGGCACCCTGGGTGGGCAGTCAGTCTTTGGTAAGGTCTCTAATTGTTCCACCCCCTTTGATGGGCACAGGGCTATAGTCATCAGCCCCTCCCTGTTCTGGGCTAGGGAGTGCCTGTTTCCCTTCCTTCCGTCACCCACGGAGTCTTTCAAGGGTTTATCTAGCTTTTTGTTTTGTTCAGGCTTGTCCTCATCTCCCCCAGAGCATCCTCTTGCTTTGGTTTCTCTTTAACCATACAGCTTGGGAAATCTGTCCCTGCCGTGACTCTGTCTGAATGCATTTGTCCCCACCAATTGCTCTGAGTAGGTGTGGCTGCTGCCTCAGTCTCCAGGCCTGTTTTCAGTGCCCTTGACTAGTCCTGCCCATTGGCCATCTTTTCTAGGGCCTGGTTCCTGGAGGACTGGCCAGATATCTTGGCAGTGGGCTAGCAGGGGTACCATTGCCCTCTCTGAGACTCTGGAAGGTCTTGCTCTGGGGATCAGCCACAGTGACAGTTAAGCAGAAGGAAAAGGAGTCCTTCCTTCTTGCAGAATCCAGTATAGGCTTAGCGGTGTCAGGGCATACAGGGACCTCATCCTTTCCCACCCCTCACTTTGCAACAGGGAAGAACAAGAGAAGGAAGAGCTTTCCTACCAAGTACAGCTGTTGTTTGAAGCCTTGTGCCCTGAGTGAGGCCACCATAGCTCTGTGTGGCAAGTGTGGGGGCAGTGTGCTCAAAATAAAGATTTATTTTTCTGTATTTTCTGAAACATAATCTTGAGCCATGCTCATTTGGTTTAAGTCCCCAGAGCTATTTGGGAGAGGATGGTGGGCGGGACGTGGGTGGGAGTTAAATCTGGTGTTTATGGCTATGCAGTTGGTGTTCGTGTTACTGTGGAGTGACTGAGCTGCACGGGGGCCACCGGGCATGTGGTTCCATGCACCCTGCCTGGCTCATGGTAAAGGTGAGCAGCCATCAAGGGCCTAGAACCCCAGCCAGGGCTGCTGTTTGTACCTCTTTGTTTTTTCCAGTGCTCTGCGGTCCTTGTATAGTCATTTCATTTTGGAGAATCACATTTATGCCTGGGAGGCTCAGACCTTGCTTGGGTGGTTAAGCACCTCCTGGGAGAGGTGAGAGGACATCAAGAGGGAGAATAGCTCATTTACTCCAATCAGTAAACCAAGAAGTCAGCCTGGCCTTCTGTCCCCTGCCAGCAGCTCAGGGTTGAGGGTTGGGAGCAGGTGTCCTTGGCCAAGGTCAGGAGAGATCCTCAGCATTCCTGGACACCAGCTCCTCCCAGAGGCTACTCTTTGTCCATGGGGTCACTACTCAGACATAAGAGCCAGCCATGGTGAGCGGGTGCAGGAGCCTCCCCAGTGTGGGGGTTTGTGGGAGAAGCAGCTTAGGGACATCAGAGACCACTGCTCCATAGCAGGGGCCTCTCAGGCCTCCATATCTTTTTTGGATGGTCACTCTTCTACCTCTGACTCAAGGCATGTGGGTGATATTCCTATTTGCTTGCTGGAAGCCAGTGAAAAACATTTCAAGTCTGTGAGGTGGTGGTGGATGAGGTACCTGGCT
Organism: Vulpes lagopus; assembly: GCF_018345385.1. Classification (NCBI taxonomy): domain Eukaryota; kingdom Metazoa; phylum Chordata; class Mammalia; order Carnivora; family Canidae; genus Vulpes; species Vulpes lagopus. The sequence goes on along the minus strand of NC_054830.1, from coordinate 20,549,987 downwards.
GGGTCTTGGCCAGTATAGCTGTTGTGGGCACAGTGGTCAAAGTTTCAAGTGTGTAGGGGCCTCAGGGAGTCAGATGGAAAGGGGTAAGGAGAGCACAGGGGTCTGGACAAGTTGCAGGGGCTATGAAGGGAGAGTCACCAGTAGCTATGGGATCTGAACACCATGGGTTTCTTTGTCTCCCCCCCCCCCCCCCTTTTAAACTTTCTTGATTGGTGCTTTGCCATGCAAAAACAAAGAAAGCAGACTGTGGGTCCCTTGATCTGGAAGTTGTCAAGGCAGAGACATTATGTAATGAAGTGACTGGGTATGGGTCCTGCCTAGCTCGAGGGCTATGTGTGGCTGGATCATGAGGGAGAGCAGGGTGAGAGGCCAGGCTGCATCCCGTGCTTGTGATGATCACACAGAATCGTCTTACCAAAGACTGGCCAGATCTGGAGAGGGAGAGAAGGATCCAGTTGAACCTGTGAGAGGTTCATGCCAGAAGATGTGACCTAGAGCCAGATGGGGACCAGATGTCAGGCAGGTGGGCACCTCTGGCAATCAGACTACACTGCTGCAGTCTCAGCCAAGAGCTTATAGTTACACTTAGGAGTAACTACAAAGGCCCCTGCGTCTTGCCTGGGAGAAGAAACTTGATGACATCCCTATCCCAAGCCAGTGAACTAATGCATTGAGAGTGACTAATTAACTGAAAAGAATAAGCCACCTTGAAGGCAGTACATCTGAAAGAACGTGGATCCCATGTGATTGTTGTCAGTGATAATAGGGAACGTCCCCGGCTCCCCTGCCCCACCCCAAAGCCCCAGTGGTTTGGAAGCTAGAATGCACTCCTAAATAACTGCTGGGCTAGGACTCCTGGGTGGCTCAGTGGTTGAGTGTCTGCCTTTAGCTCAGGTTGTGATCCTGGGGTCCTGGGATCGAGTCCCACATCGGGCTCCCTGCAGGGAGCCTGCTTCTCCCTCTGTGTCTGTGCTTCTCTCTGTGTCTTTCAATAAATAAATAAAATCTTAAAAAAAAAAAAAACTGAGCTAAAGAGAATGGCAATCGAAACTAAACGTCTGGAGGTGGCTGCCAGCAAGACTATCGCATGTTGGAGACTTTGGAGGTGTGTCTAAAGTAGTAATCTGAGGCAAATGTGTAGCCTTAAATGAGTTTATTTAAAACTAAAAAAGATGGGAAATAACTGAATTGAGAGCTGAATGCCAGAAGTTGCAGAAAGATCATGTAATAAGATGAGGCCCTTTGGAGCTTGCAGTGAGGAGCAGTGAACAGGCCAGTGGGGCTGGAGCACCAGTGAGGTCGGTGGGGGCCGGGACTGTATGAGCCCTGAAGGGGTGACATGGTGGTTGTCAGTGGTAGAGAAGCCTAGTCTGTGTTCTATTCCCTGCTGGCTGTGGCCCGTGGCAGAAGTGCTTTCATGGGTCACAGACGGACAGACAAGCCTTTGTGGAAGGTTGCTCTTTCAGGAAACATAAAGGTACCTGGTACAGGAGCCGAGCAGCCCTCTGGGTAAATGGATACTACTGGGGAGGACTGTGGGCCTTTGCTGCCTTACTGCTTGTGTGTTGTTGGTGCCATCCTCAGGGTTTCTGGGCATTTGGACTCTAGGGATGGCTCTAGCACCTGCTTTCTGGTTCCAGTCCCTCATCGGGCCATGGGCTGCCCCAGCTGCCTTCTTCAGGAGCACTGCCACAGCTTGGCCTCCAGTATCTTGTCCCCAGCTTGCATCTGGTGGTTGAGTGACAGCAGGAAAGGAGACTGATGAGTATTTGTTTGGTTCTGTAGTTGCTGTGACTTCTTGGAGACCAGCTGTTCCTCAATGAGCTCTGGGCAGGCAGCGAGCCCAGCTCTTTTGATGCTCCATGTCCTGATTTCTTTCTCTTTTCCCTCTTCCCTTGTTTTTCCTCAAAATGAAAATAGTATTGTTTTAATATGAACATAGCAATGCCATATACTCATTGCTTAAGAATTCAGAGTTTGGGAAATTACAAGATTCCCAAGAATCAAGTAAAAGTCATCTGAAATTTCCTCCCCCCACCATCCCGTAAGTTCTGTTCACCTTGTTAACCATTGGGGGTTGTCCACCTGGGAGAGTATCCAAGGGATGCTCGACCTGTCCCCTCTCCCCCTGCACTCAGCCCTGCGCTTGCAGCCCATGATGCCTTGCACCTGGCATTTTGCACTGATATCATTGACGTCGTTCCCAGTCATAAGGATGGATCTCCTTTGTCCTGTTGGGTGGCCCTGTGGGACTCCCGGCCTCCCTGATCCCCATCTGTGAGAAAAGGCAGGGAGAGGCACAGGGGGAGGAGGCTTTGTCTCTGATTTCTCAGGCCTTGGTCTCCCCTTGGGAACATGTCACCCGTAGGAGGGGTAAGCATGCATACCATTCTCTGAAGATTAAGTGGGTTAGTGCAGGTTAAGTGTTAACTGGCCTTGTCCTTACTTTTTTCCTCACCAAGTGACACGCACACGTTGGAGGGATGCGTCTTGTTGCTCCTCTGCCCAGGCACCTTTGATGATCCCCTCCCCAGTCTCCTTCCTGCCCGGGTTCTGGCTTCTTGTGTAACCAGGAGTCCCTGACTGTGCCCTTCTGCTCATTCACTCTTCCTTGGGGCCACATGCGCTTCTCTGGTTGGCTGTGGGGTGGTGTGGGGGAGGAGCATGGTCTGGGCCAGGGGGACTGAGTTCTGGAGCCAGTGCTGGGCCTGGGATAAGTCAACGCACCTCTCTGACCTCCAGCTTGCCCTTGGGAGATGAGAACATGGGCCAGTGATGTCAACCCAGCAGGGCTGTCAGTGTGCACTGTCCTCAGCTTCCTCTTCTCTGGCCACCCATGACCCTGTGGCCTAGCCTTTGTGCCATCAATGGCACTTGGGAGCAGAGGCCTCAGCAGTGGCACTCACGGTGCCCCTGCTGGAGGTTGAGTAGGCCCTCAGCCCTCTGTCCTGCAGCTGCTCTCACTCATGAGATTCTAGTTTTCTTCCTGGGTGTTTAGAATCTATAGTGATCTTTGGTGTTTGTTCTTTTTTGTTTGTTCTGATAGGGTCCAGCCACCACTGTTGCCTTTTCAAGAACGGGGGAGTATTTTGCTTCTGGAGGTTCTGATGAACAAGTGAGTAACGAATGGTCTGAGGAATGTTGGCTGATACTTACCAGAAGAGAACAGGAGGCCAAGGATGGGCCAGGTTTCACTGGCTTCCTTGGTGGCTTTCAGCAACCATGAAGGCTAGAACTTGGGGTGAGGTGCTCAGACCCAGGGTGCTCGTCTCCCCAGGACAAGTCTCCTATGGGAGCTGATCTCGTGGCAGCCTCTTAAAACCCTTACTGCTTAAACCAGCATGGGTTGCCTGGAGCCTGAGCTCTTGTTGCCATGAAAAAGTTAATATGAAGATTTTTAGTGCTTCTTTTTCCTGATTATAAATGAGTAATTAGATAGTTAGTGGATACAGACTATAGCCTGGCAACTCAGGCAGTGTAGCAAATGCTTCATAACCTCATTTAATCCCCACAGCAGCTCTGGGGCCAGGCCCTCTGGTCACTCCACTCTATAGACAAGACGACTGAGTCTCAGCAGATGACAGAGCTGAGACTGCCCTGGAGACCCCACTGTGCCCTCTGCTGCCCTTTGCTTCCTGCTTCACTTGTGAGCTCTTTGACGGGTCAGGTTTTCAAACCACTGGGCTGCAGGGAGAAAACATGCGTGAGAAGGTCCCGGCCCATTTTGTTACCCTTTGTGCTGAGGCTTTCTGCCTGTCAGCCCTGGTGCCTCCTGCCCAGAATGTTCATACTCTTGATGCTGGGCCTCACATTTCTTGACTGGTCAGCCCAGAAAAGCCCCATTGGCCTACTGAGCCCCAGCCCCTGCCCCATGAACCAATTTCGGTTGATTTTCTGCCAGGAAAGCAGAATGTGGCTGGAGGCTCTTTCGGTACAACCTAGATAAGAGATGGTGGGCACCTTCCCAGCCCCGCACTGGTTCCTATGCTAACAACAAGGGAGGAGGAAGGCCCTGGGGACCATTGAGCTGTCCCCGAATGTAGAGGCCTGGCTCATTGCTTAAACAAGAGAGAGTAGTAAAGTCACACTATAAGTAGTCAGAAATTCACATGGTACAAAAGGCACCAGATAGAAAGCAGGGCTTCCGCCCGCTCTGGCTCCTCCTCAGGCGGCCACTGCGAGCAGCTCCCCGGCTGCTTTCCTCGGGTCTGCTCTGAGAGCCTCCCTCTGGAGGGACATGTGAATCTTCACGTTTATACTACTATTCCACTCCCAGGAACTTATTCAGCAATGAGACGAGTGCAGTTACACGGGGCTTCACAAACAAGGGGCGCATGCTAATTCTGTTTGTAAATGGAAGGAGGAAGGAAGGCCTTAGTACCCATCAGGCAGGGAGCAGTAGACACTGGGCTGCTCTGGGAATGGTGAGCAGCCTCCCAAAGACCCAGGCTCATGGCTGTGTCACAGCCAGGAAAGCATCCCAGGCATGTTGAGCTTTCATCTTATGTGGATCCAGGGCTTTTTCTGTGGCCTCAGTTGAGCACTGGCCACACTCCATAGTTCCTGTCATATTGATCATGACCCTGGCAGAGGGCAGCCATCCAGGGCTGACAGCCTCCAGCAGGAGCACTGTTGCACCCCAGCAGGGCTGTTTGCCAGTCTTTGGCCCCGGGAACTTCAGAACGTGAGGATCCTTCAGGTGGATCGTGAAATAGTAGCTGGTTTGCCATGGCTCCCTGGGTACTGGTGTCTGTGCCAAGATGTCTCCTGCAAGCCTCACGGCAGCCTTGTGAGATTGGAAAGTGGATCATCCCCTTTTCACAGATGAGGAACTTGAGGAGGTGCAGAGGTCCCAGCCCACGAGTCCCTTACCTGGAGCCACACAGTAAGAGGTGAATCCAGACTTTAACCACCTTGGTCTGCTGTAACAGGCCAGGCCATTACCCCTGGGAACTTCTATTTTACTGGGGAGAGAGACAATAGATGAGGAAGAGAGACAAAGAAATTAAATAACTACTGAGTCTGATGCTATGAAAGAAATCAATAGAGGGCTATGATAATAATTAGTAGGAGACCAGGGAAGGGCTCTCAGAGAAGAGATGCTGTTGAAATGGATGTTTTAGCTTGGGGAGCCAGCTACACTTATACTGGGACACTCCCGGAAGGGACCAGCAAGTACAAAGCATGCAGCGACTCCATCCTGATGGCTCATCCCAATCTTCTTGAGGCCTGTTTCAAGAGCCTGGGAGGTGGGCAGGTCCCAGAGTTGAGCTGGGGTGTCAGGTGGGGACTGTCCTGCAATTGGCCCAGAACTTTGGGGGAATCCCCTCTGGGTTCATTTTTTTCCATGAAGTAGGACTGATGTGATGTCTGTGTGCTTGTTGCTCTTGACAGGTGATGGTTTGGAAGAGTAACTTTGACTCCGTTGTGGACTATGGGGAAGTCATAAAAGTGCACAGGCCTCCAGCCCCACTGGCTACCTCCGGGAATCTGGTAAGTGGTTCATCAGGCGAGTCCTGAGTCCTGAAACTCTGGTGGGTCATGGTGAACAGCAAATAATACTTTGGCACTTGTGGTACTTTGTTTCAAATCTAGAATGTACAAACAAGATGTGAAGACTGCTGGGTGAGTAGGCCATGTGCTGTTTGGTGGGGGTAGTGTTTCCATGGCACACGCGGCTGTTGGTTGAGGAAAGGGAGGACCTGTCCCATGCTGAGCCTTGGGCCACAGGACCCAGTGGAGGGTTCCTAGAGGGCGTGGGGCCTGAGCCACAGCTGGGACGGATGGGAAAGGTCCAGCCCTGTTGCTCTCACTTCCTTTTTTTTTTTAAACCATGGAAAGGAAGTTCCTCAGCCACAAACCATTTTTAGTACCTTTGTCGGTAAAAGGGCATTTAGTGTTCTTGAATTAAAATAGTTAACAATATTTTTTGACATATTTTTTAGGAAAATTTGATAACTGCTTGATTAAATAAAGTTACATTCAGCTTCAGCTGAAATAAGCTTTAAAGCCACGGATGTGGAGCTATGGGGGTTTTAAGCCCCAGTAGCCGCAGGCTGTTTAAATTTCTCCCTCCTGGACCCTAGAGGCAGTGTAGCCTCTCCCACCCACGGAAACTGGCCTGAACAACAGGAAGCGGCTTACCCAAGGCCCCATGCAAGTCAAGGCTGGCCCAGAATAGAACCAGGAAGCCTCTGAGTCCATCCTGGGCTTTCTTTGGCTCCAGCAGAGGGATCCCCCACCCAGCCTGAGACACAACACCCACCCACATGCACACGCGCACACACACCCATCCTGTGTGTTGGGGCTACCTCTAGGAACCTGCCGCATTGAGATTTAAAGCTTCTCTCCCAAGGGTTGCCTTTGCCGGAAGCTTTTGTTCTCCCTCCACGTTTGCTGATGAGTAGCTGATTCCCAGCTTTTGGGTTTGGTGAGGATGACTGGGTTGCATGGTGATCTGCTTGCTGCTGTTTGGTCTTCTGCCTAGAAAAGCATTTTTCAAACTGGAGGACTGGGATTCTGTGGGGTGTGTGCCATCTCCCCTCCAGCTCCCTGTGTCCTGGGCGTTTACAGTGAGCTGAGCCCAGGCTGGGTGGGTAGAGTTACTACTCTCATTGTCAGATGAGATGCCTGGGGCTGAGTCACTTGCCTAGATGCCTGGACCTGGGGCCTCACCACGCTGGCCCCTCTGAGCAAGGGTGACTCAGCTCGAAACCACAGGCAGCAGAGGGCTACCTGGTAGCTCTCCCCCATCCCAGGAGAGGGCACTGCACCTGTCTCTTGGGAATGGTTAGCCCCAGCAAGGGGGGAATCCCATACTCCTCTTGAGGTTATTAAGCAAGCGGCTTGGACAAGCTGTCTCATGTCCTTCAGTCCTGCTCAGATAAGGGATATGGAACACCCTTGCATCCCAGAGCTTCGGGTCCTGATAATCTAGCACGAAGGCATTCAGGGTGGGGGAAGCTAGCAGGACAGGGCAGGATTTGGCCTGGGTGGGTGAATAGCTCCCCAGTGCTCAGGAAAGCCATTTGTTCCCATACTACCTTCAGGCCCACGGTGGAGCTGTAGTCACAGTTCCACTGGGCATCACCACATGGTACTCAAATAGGGGAAAGGATATGGGCTCTGGGGTCAGAGAACCAGGTCTGAGCCCTGGCTGTGTGCTCCCAAAGCACCCACTCTTCCTACGCCTCTGTATCTATGATGGGACCTGAGTACCCCTCGGCAGGCTCAGAGGACCCCAAGTGTGAACTCTGCTAAGCCACCCAGTGATTTGGCTTATTGGTCCTAAAGTTGTTCTATGTTTATGGCTTTTCCCTTATTTGTCACAAACTCCTTTGGGATGCTGAGGAGGTGTGTGGGCCCTCATCCAGATAATACTTCTGTGCCAAAGCATACACGCGATGTGGAATACACTTTTAGGGGCATCCTGATCTCAGGACTCCCTGGCCAAGAGGAGAGCTAAGGGGTTTTTTGTTTGTTTTGTTTTGTTTTATACATGTGACATAAAATTTCCTTTTTTAACCATTTTATGTGTACAGTTGAATGACATTAAGTACATTCACACAGTTGTACAACCGTCACTGCTGTCATCCACAGAGATTTTTCATCTCCCCATGCCCAGGAGAGCCAGTTGGTCCTGCACTGCTCTCTGGTTAGGTTTGCCCCTGTGATGGGAAGGGAAGCTGATGAGTATAGTCTCACCTTTCCTGCCCAAGGGCTTCCCTGGCACTGAGTTGGTGATGGATTCCGTGGCTGGCCAGAGTGTCTCAGCTCCTTAGCTGCTCTGCAGCCACTTGCCAGGAGCTGGTGCGTCCAGTGAGAACCCTGCCCTTCCGGCTGTCCACATACTGTCCTTCTGATAACCCAGGAGTTCCCAGCCTTGGCACTGCTGATCCTTTGGGACAGATAAATCTTAGTTGTGGGGGCTGGGCTAGGCATTGCAAGATGTTTAGCAGTATCCCTGGCTTCTCCCTGCTAGCTGCCAGTAGCATGTCCCCACCATTAGTTGTGACAACCAAAAATGTCTTCAGGCATTGCCAAATGTCTCCTGGGGGACACAGTGGCCCCCAGTTGAGAGTCACTACACTGCCTGCCTCAGGAATGAGCCCAGAAAGGAAGCTAATGTAGGAGGAGTATAGGAATGTGGGTGGGAACGAGGCTGTCTTTGTGGCAGGAGGAACATGGCCATGGACAGACACTGGGCTGCCCCAACTGTGATGACACTGGAGCTCATGCTCCTCAAATTGGACCAGATTTGGGCTCATCCCAGCAGCTGTGGCTCAGGTCGTTTTGGCCTATCAAACATTGGAATCTTACAGAGGTGATGGTAAATAATGAAAAATGACCTTTAGCAACTTGGTTTTCTTTACTTGTCCTTCCTGCCTATTGGCTTCCCTGGCTCTGAGATAGTAACTGGTGAGTGGTTTGGTGGCTGCTTGACTTGGCCCATGCCCCAGGAGCTCTTGCATCTTATGGACCCCTCCCCATCTAGCTCTGTTTATACCCCAGACCTGCGGCCCTAAAGCTGCATGAGACCCACCTGGGTGTTTAGGGGTCTTAGGGAGCCACCAAGCCAGGCACTGTGTGCCTCACAGAGTATGGCGATCTAAAGCCAGAGGGCAGGCACACCAACAGAGCATGGCAAGGGCGGCCCTATGAGCACATGACGGCCCTTCTGCCCTGGAAAGCCCCCTGCCCAGGACCCCTGCTTGGACTGCAGTATTCAGCTCTAACTCTTGGAATGAAGGCCATCCTTGAGCTCACTCTGAACAGAGCTCTGTTCACTGCCAGAGCTATTTTCAACCTCTGGTTGAAATTCACAGCTTATTTTTAGGCACATTTCATGTTGAAAAGCACAAGCCATTTCCCAGCCCTTCAGAATGAGAATAATGGGTTCCATTTTCCCTCTATTCCTGGCTGAGTTGTGGAGGAGAGAGCTTAGGGCTGTGGCTGGGAGCTTTCTCTGCTTGGAAGGCTGCAGAGGAAGGACTCCAGCCTAATAGCCGGGCTGAGGGTGGCCAGGAAGTCCCACATTCTGCCCCGTGACACACTTAAAGGCTGGAGGAAGTTTGGGGCAGGGGGCTGCTTGCAGGCAGATGAGTGCCTACCAGAGGAGTGGGGGGGGGGGCAGGGAGTAGCGGGCGGGGGAGTATCCCCGTGAGCCATCTGCAGCAGGTTCTTGTGCTGCTGTGTTCAAGGGTCTAATGCTTACCTTTGTCCCATGCTGTTGCCCAGGCCTCTGTACTCAGCCACTCAGGTTCTAGCTCCTGCCTGCCCTTAGTGCTTTGGGGCCTGCCCATGAAACATCAGGGCCGCTGTGTCTTGGCTGACCTTGGATTGGGCCCCTGTTCCCCAAGCCCAGCTCCTGTAGGACTAATTTCTACTGTAGCCGCAGAAGCCTTTTTCAAATCACTTTAATAACAGAGGTGCGTTTGTTGCGATTTACTCTTGTTCTCGCCTTTCCTCCAAACACCCGAGAGCCCATCATGAAATGGCGAAGGAAGATTGTAGGGGGCAGGGTGGGAGGGGAAGAATGCAGGATTCCAGGTAATTCAGGAAAACTGAAAACCACTTCCTGAGTTCTCAGGGATGGCTGCCCTCCAGCTCAGACAGTGACCTTGAATTCTGGGGCCCCTCAAACTCAAATGGGGAGATGCCAGGCCCTCCTTCATGAGATTTCATGAGGTGGTACATGCCAAGCAGGCACTTGGAACCGTGCCTGGCACATGGCAAGTGCTCACCAAGCTTTAGCTATTTTTAAAATGTTCCTCTTCCTTCCTCTGTCAGACTGAAAGCAGGATGAACCCCCTTCCCCGGGCGGGATGATTGTGTGTTTAAAACCTGCTGGGATGGGGGGAACAAGGCAGTGATGGGGGTGATTCTTACCAAGATAATTTTCCATGTTGACTCCTCTCTGCAGGTCTTTGTGAGATCCATTGAGGGTTTTAGACTCTTGCAGGAATCAGTTATGCTTCCTGATGAGAGACCCAGGTCCTCTGTGTTCCTAAATGCAAAAGCAAATCCATGAGGTAGATGGAAACAGGCTTCTTTTCCTCTGCCACTCCCGTGGCTCCTTAAAGCAAAGTGATTGGGACCCCCAGAGCCTCAGTGCTAGAGCTGTCCGTGGGAGGAGGCTAGCTTAGCCAAGAATATCTGACCTGAGAGCTCAGCCTTCCCTGAGAATGGCATCTTCCTTCTTCCTAGCTCCTCTGGTTCTTAGGATGAAGCCCTAGCCACCTCCTATACCCGTGCTTCCACTCCCACGTTTCTGTTTCTGGGAGCCACATAGGGGTGCGCTTGACTTAGAGGTTCTTGGGCTCTGATTCCAGTCTTGGCACTGGCTCTTACCCCGTTTTGAGGATCTGAGGCTCCCAGGTTCTCACGCCAGGCACCTCACCTGAAGAGTCAGAGAGTTGAGGCAGGGGATGGGGTCCATTTCCACCTGCCATATGGATTTCCCTGTTTGGGAGCATAGATGACTGGAGTCTTGATAAGAACACAGATTTCTGGCTGGCATTTGCTTTCATTGGTGGGGAGAAATAATGGATTCGAGGGGATGCTTGGCAGATAGGGCATTGTGGGTGTTTACAGTAGGAGTGAGCCCCAGATTTTTGTGTCTTAGAAGGGAGCCTCTCATTTCTCCAACTGACCCTGATTCTGGCTCTGAATTTCCCAGGACTATTAAAAGGGGCTCTTGTCAGCAGGTGAGTCGGAATAGGCCCAGGCACTTTATAGTCTTGGAAGAGGGTTGGTTTCATGGGGTTCAGACTCCTGACAGCCTTTAACGACTTGGTTGGCTTTTTTTTTTTTTTTTTTTTTTTGGTTGGCAATTTAAGAGCTGTACTGTCCCTGTTTGCTGGTCCCAGATGAAGCTGGAGCCTGGCCTGATGTGGCAAGTCTTGCCTATAACCTCAGGCGCTTCGTCTTGATTGTTTGTACTCTGATTTCTTCCCACCAGCCCATGGTACATCCTTTGGGCATTTTACCAGCTCACTATGTAAAAGATCATCCTGCAGGGGTGGGGGTAGGGTGGCCACAGTGGTCTTTGCTGACTCTGGGTGGCAGTGGCTCCCAGACAGGATGCTTCACTTCAAACTCAGGTTTCATTTCCCCCGCCTTTATCTGAGTGGAAGTCATGGAAAGTGCCCTGGGTTTCTTAGTTTCAGAGGGAAGACAGAGGAGAATAGAAATAAAGAAGATTCAATGTTACCAAGCTACAATTTCTAAAGGAGGTTCCCGCTGGAGTCTGAGCATCCTTGGACAGTGGCTGGGGAGGGGGTGGTGGTGGTGAGTAACGTGGCTGCACAAAGTCTAGGAGCACAAAGATTCCAATGCTTCCTGCCGAGGGGTACCCTGGGCATCAGGCTCTGACCTGTTGTGTCTGCTCCCGGGAAGCAGACCGAATCCTCTCTCCTTTTCCTTCCAGAGGCCACAACTGACTACTGAGAGGTGGGTCAGGGCTGCGACCAGGCACGTGTTAAATAATTACTATGTTTGCTGGTAGGGAGAAGTCACCTTTGGCAGTGTGCAGTGAGGAGACAAGCCTTTTACCATTTCACGGGGGTGGCAATAAGCCTCTTGCAGTGGCTCTCAAACCTTGGTGTATTTCAGAATCACCCTGAGAGCTTATTAAACACAGCTTGCCCCTTCTCCCAGAATGTCTGATTTGGAAAGGAATTTGCAATTTCTAGGTCGTGTCAATGGTCCAGGGACGCACTTTGAGAGTCACCATCTACTGGAAAATAGTCTAGCCAGTTGTGACCATGGCATCCTGGACAGGGATGTAGTGGGGAGAAGAGAGTCTCTGTCCATCTTGGGAAGTTTCTTTGACTTGTACAGACTACAGATTGGGAGAAGCACTTGAAGAATGGGGGTCCCTTTCAGCCCAATTTGGAGAATTATAGTCTACCTCTTTCTGGAAGAGGAAGAGTGGTGTGGCTTTGGTTCTGATCTCAGTCTAGTGTTAAAAAATAAATCCTTGTGCTTCCCTGTGGGTTCTTTGAACCTAGAGCCACCACTGGGCTCTGCTCACAACTAGGCAGGCCAATGTATGGTTTTGTTACCAGGCAGGATGCACTGGCAGGGAGAATGGTATGCAGGAGAGCCCTCCCTGGGCCTCTGCCACTGGTCTTCCTGTCTTGACTCCTATTCCATCTATTAATGCTGCTGCATCAGCCCAGTGACCTGCTCTTGAACCCCCATTCTGTGGACTACCTGCCTCTTGCATTGTCCACCCTGCCCATGCCTCCTGCCCTGTGGATGTGGGTGCCTATGTCAGCTTCTGTTCTCCAGAGCCTGCTGGGCCTTTAGGGATACTGGAGGGTGAGAGTCTCTGGCCCCCGAGCTTAAAATGACCTGGGTACTTGTGGCTCAACATCTAAGCCCTCAGGTGAAGGTCTTTGCAGAACCTTTTGGGGCAGTGCCTCCAGGTAGCAAGAACAGGACCAAGTCCCAAAACAGCAATAATAGCAATGGCGACAAGAGGATGGAGCTATAGGAATGGACAGAGGCTGCACATCTTTCTCGGAGTAGCCCCTTGGAGTGGTAGCTTCCTGCCACTGGAAAATTCTCATCCATTTCACAAACAGGTAGGTCCCTATCCAGAGGAGAGTGGCACGATGCTTATAGGAAGGAAGGCCTATTTAATGACTTACATCAATAGGAGGCATGGTTTCAGAAATCCCTGGCAAGGCATGGTAAGACATACACGTGTCATGAAGATGAAAGAACCTGACTCTGGAATCTACATAAGGCCGGGAGGGCCCTCACGTCTGGCTCTGTGTGCTTGGGGACACATCTGGAGCATAAACTTGGGCACACATGCACACACCTTTCAGAGCTCTGTCATCTCGTTCAGGGGTCTCATAACTCTGAGGTTTCCCTTTCCCCCTGGCAGCTAAAGCACGGGTTTAAGGTCGTGGAGGTTCTACACTGCACGTGAGGAAATGAGCCTAAATCATGGGACAGTGGATGGTGGGGTCCAGATACTGTGATGCCTTCCTACAAAGCATGCATGACACAGGGCCACTGCTGTGACACTGTCATTTTGCTGACAGTGGTGACAAGCATCTACAGCCCCATCAGGCCATGCTCAGAAGTCTTCTTATAGGGCAGGCAACAGAGACTGTATGGTTGCAGAACAGAGGGTGGGCACCAACTAAGGCTATTGGAATCTGAGGGTCTTCTTCAGTGCTATGCTAGTTTTTCAAACCCAGAAACCTGAAAATGGAAGAAATGAGCCACAAGTGGAAGAGACTAGTTGCTTAAGTCTGACTATGATTCTTTGGGCTGCACTCCCCTGTTGCCCAGTGGAACTAGACTCAGCCATTTCTTTCCAGATGACCTTTCCTCCATGCAGCCCTCCCTGGGAGGCCTGAAGCTTGTGAATTCTTTCCGCCCCACCTACTGGAGCATTCTGCTTGCTGGAGTAGTCCCTCTTTCCTGGAGTTAGTTATTTGCTAGCCTATTGTCTCCCCGGAGGGCTGGGGCCTTGGTCTCCTTGTGGAGGCAAGCATGTAACTGGCACATAGAATGCTCTGGAACTCAAGAGCTCAGTGAACACATGCCTACAGTCTGTGGACTGTGTAGGTTGAGACTGTGAGGCAAGAGGCAGGCTCTGGCTCATTCGTTTGGTGTTTTTGATGGTCCCAGGTTAAATGGAGGAAACCACTTTCTGGCCTGGTTTGTCAGTTTGGGAGCAGGTGCTGTGGGCAGCGACTGGGCCATGGAGGGTCGTAGAATCTGCATATCTGGACTAGAAGTTTCAGTACTTCTCATTTTCAATGGAAAAAAGCCTTTTGCAGCTTATATTTTCCAGATTGGATGGCAGCGCTGGCCCATGTGGTGTAAGGGTGTTAGATAGCGCTTGTGTTTATGTTCTCATTGGTTACCATGGAAAAAATCAGAATAGATGGTTTCCATGGAGATTATCTTAAAATTAGTCTCTTTGACGGTCTGGACATTGCTGCAGGGTTCACAGAATGCTTGTGGTGCCATAGAGGGATTTCTCTGTGGTAATGCCAAAGGCTGGTCTGAACATTCATGGATTCGGACAAATCTACCTTCTGTGCTTGAAAATGTCAGGACGCTGGGCTGGAGACATCCTCAGCTTCTTCCTGGGGTCCCACTCGCCTGGCCTCAGCTCCACGGCTCAGTTGCCTGGGAGCTTTTTCTTTTTTACTAAATCAAACGGAACAAAAAAACCTTCATGGTGTGGAAAATTTCAAGCTAGGACAAAGTAGAGAGAATAGTATAACAGACCCCCATGTATCTTTCATCTAGCTTCAGCATTTTGCCAATCTATTTTGTTCATTCCTCCCCCTCCCCCCGCCATTTTTTTTAGAAGAGTTGGAGTATTTTTGTTTAATCCCAGATACATTATTTTACCCTAAATAAAGACTTTTCTTGGTTATGTAACTATAGTGCTCTTGTCACATCCAACAAAATTAATAATCCCTTGCTATCAAATGCCTAGTCCATACTCACATTTTTCCACATCGTGTCAAGAATATGGCTCTGTGCTTTTTGTTCAAATAAGGATGTGGGAGGCTTTGAGAAAACCCACGTCTCCCTTCCCCAGCATGGTTCTGGTGCCTGGAGAGATTGAGCAGTCTTGGCCTAGAGGCGCAGTTGGGCTGGGGGCAGGAGGAGCTTCAAGGTGCCACTTCCCACCATCCTCAGGGATATTTGTATGTGAGCTCTGGGACACCCTTGTCGCAGCCTGGAGATGTGTCAACTAGTGCCGTCTGTCCTGGGGCAGGCATCCGCTGGAGGGCGCTGTCCGTCTTTGCAGCCTGTAGGGGGAGGCAGGGAGAGGTGATGTAACCTTGGTTCACAACAGCTGTATGCAAGTTAATTTTCCGGGAAGGGGAGGCTGAGAGACCCCGTGGGATGCAGCCTCCCTCCACTCCTCCCTGGGGGCAAGGGCTTTGGCCCATAAGAGACCCACTGCCTCTGCGGGGTAGGCAGAGCTAGGCAGAGCTGGTCGTTGTTATCTGTCTTGGCAGGCTTTGCTTGTGTCCTGAGATGCTACACAAAATATGAATTGCCGAGCTTGGGAGTGATGCCCGGGTGTGGTCGGTGCCTCTAACGCTCTCCATTGAACTAAGTGCAAGGAGAGTTTAAAATAGCCAGCCTTTGTTCCCGAGGTTTTAAAAATTCAACCCCAGTAGTTACAATGAGCTGTCTTCAAGTGGATCTATAAATAAACTGCTACTGTTCCTCTTTGTCACCGAGAGCTTCGGCGTCTTCCAGAGACGTCGGCTCTGCCGCTCATCTTCATTAGCCGCCTCTCATCTGTGGGGCAGCTGCAGCCATCAGCAGGCTGGGCTGACAGCGCAGAGTTTGTAATGACAGCAACACGTTCCCTTATAAAAAGCCACATTTTAAAAGCCAAGATTAACTACACAGGGAAAGATGTATCTTCGCATTGGAGAAGCCTGGCAGAGAGGTCATCGCCGTTGATCAAGGTCAACACTCCTGATAATATGTCCTGTCCACATGAGTTCTGAGATGTCAGGTGGCTGGCTTTTGTGACGTTCTTGTCAAAAATGGATACCCTCGATCTGATTATGAGAAAATACTAGACAGAGGGACATTTGACCACACAATTGATCAGACCACTATTCTTCGAAAGTGTCATAGTCATGAAAGACCAGGGAAAACTGAGGAGTTGACCCAGTTTGCAGGAGACCAAGGAGAAATAGCTAAATGCAGCATGAGGTCCTGGTTGGGGTTCTGGAATGGCAGGATCCAAGGATTTTAGTAGAAAAACTGGTGAAGCTCAAGTGGGGCCCTTAGTTTGGTTAATGGTATTGTCCCAAGGTTAGCTTCCTGGTCTGATCATTGTGCTGATGGTTATGTAAGATGTGAGCACTGGGGAAGCCTGGGGGAGGGATATATGGAAATTCTCTGTACTATTTTTTGCGACTTTTCTCTAAGTCTAAAATTAGTTCAAAGCAGTCTAATTTTTTAAAAGAAAATCTCCAGTGAGTCCTTGGGCTTCATCTCCCTCCCCGGATGCCAGGATTCAGGTGTTTGCTGTGGGAGGACAGGTGTTTCTGTCTCGAGGGAGGGGGTAGGTGACCCTAAGGTGCTCAGTCCCCAGCCTGGAGTGGGCCCCTCAGTAACATCTGTGGAACGGGACTGAGCAAGAGCTGGTCCTAGAAGAAACAGGTCGTGTTCAGAGGGAATGCTCTCACAATGGTGCTGCTCACTGCTGTGGAGGATGCAAGTCCATGTTGTCTGCTCATCTGCTTGTCAATAGTATTGTTTGTGCGAGTGCTTCAGAGGTCACATCTGCTCCAGGAGCTATGGGGCAGACTCAGCAGGGATTCTCTGGCATGAGCACAGGCTCACAAGGACGACCAGGCCTGCCTTCTCCTGAGGCCTCCTCACCCCCACCCCCCTTCCTTCTGGTCCCTGTCGCTGGCCCCTGGCTCTGCCTTACAGCCCTCTTGGGCCTGTTTCTGGCTGTACTAGGGATGAGGGCCTGGAGGACATCAGCCCCTAAAGGCCTGGGGCACTGTCTTGTTACCTCAGAGCCCCTGCAGGGAGGAGGGCCAGGGACCCCCTCTCTGCCAAGGAAAGTTCTTGCTGCATGATGGCCTGCTTGTTTTCTCACAGCCTCCACTTGTTGGCAGTTGCCAGGTCTTCCTCTCCTGGCTTATCCTTGCTCCTTTCTCCCCACAGCTCCCCTCACTTGGGTATGCCACTGCGGTGAGCCAGATCTGCTCAGCTCCGTTGCTCTCTCTGGGGGGCATATTTGGACATTGGAATGACTTTCCAGTTCCTGCTTATCAAGGCAGTCCTTTTCACTTCTTTGAAGACTGGCTTTATACATCAACCCTCTTGAGTGGGGGGAGATACTTGGAAACTCTCAGAGAGTGTGGCTGGGGGCAGCTGGAGCTTGGCTAGGAATGGAGCCCCGGAGTGGCTATTAGAGCCTGGATATAGAGGCCTCAATCTTGCCTTGAGCCTGGGTGAAGAGATGGTGTTCCTTGGTTTGTACATGCCAGGCAGGTCTGTGAGTGACTAACTTGTGATGGGATGCCACCTGCCTCAAAGGGAGCGCTCCTTGAGGAGAGAAGACTGTAGGATGAGAGTGGGCCGGGTTACCTAGTCTCCTGGGTGGGTCCAGCACATGGATCCCTCATCCATTTTAGACCCATCCTTCGACTGCTTCACAATTCTTAGTTCAAAGGACACCCTGGGCAGCCTGGGTGGCTCAGCGGTTTAGCGCCGTCTTCAGCCCAGGACGTGATCCTGGGGATCCGGGATCGAGTCCCACGTCGGGCTCCCTGCATGGAGTCTGCTTCTCCCTCTGCCTGTGTCTCTGCCTCCCTCTCTCTCTGTTTCTCATAAATAAATAAAATATTTAAAAAACAAAAAAAGAAAGGACACCTTGTCCTGTTTCCATCAGTGGGAGCCTGGGGTTATGGGGTGGCTCCTAAACCCAAATGTGATCAATTGTCATGGAGCATTTGATTGTGTTCAGAGGCTGCCCTGCTGGCCCCAGGCCCTGAGTCCCTGAGCCTCTTGGCTCCCTCCATGCACACAGATGACCTAGCACCCTGCCTTCCTTGGAAGCTTACTGTGGGGAACACGCAAAGGCACACTGCAATTCATACTCTAGATAAAAGCCAACACAGTACCCAAAATCCACACTCATACTTAGGCTGGCTTGGAAGAACATTGGCAAGATTGTCGAATAATTAGATGATTTGAAGACACCAGAATTCCTCTTGGGTTCAGGGCTATGTTTAGAACCAGAAGTTTTCTCTCTTGTTGGACTCCAGGCCGGAACTCTAAATTATAGGGCAAACACGGCTGTTGTATATCTAGTCCACAAATATGTGTGGTGGATATAGGACCAGGTTTCTTTTAGCTCTGATTTGAGAAAACGGCTGTGCCTTTTTTCCACTTGAAGAGCTAGAGAGGAGCATGAGCTCAAGTAAGCTCTGTCCAGTTTTCTGCCCTCCTTGCCAGGATCAGGTTTAGCAAACAGAGGCAGGCAGACATAGACACCCATTAACTTTTCATGAAGGCAAATTGTCAAAGCCAAAGTGCCTGAGGCAAAGACTGTAAGAAACGTGTCCATGAATCTCTGCACCCTCACTTAGCAGACTATGCAGTGAGCAGTTGGATAAAAGATTAAGTTGAAAAGATTTAATCACGGTGTGTGTGTCTGTCTGTTTCTTCCAGCATTGTGCTCAGTCCTGCTTTAAAAACAGTGATACACTTTGTTTTAAGTGGGCAGTGGCCAGTTGGGCTGCCGTCCAGTTCTGTACAGTCAGGTACCAGTGAGACAGTGCAGATCTTGGACCCAAGTCACCTTCCTCTCCCCTTTCTGGCCCAGAGTCAAGCCATGGACCTGGGTGCTTCTGTCTATGACAGGGATTCAGTTTCCAAAACAGGCTGAGCCGGGGGCAAGGTCCAGTGTTAGAGATTAAAAGAAAAGGAGAAATTTCCACCTTGAGCAGGTGTTAATAATTGACCACTCCACCCCGCAGAGCGGGGCATTCGGTCACATCAGCTCACAGCATCTTTTTGGTAAATCTCCAGCCATTCCTGGCTGCTGGCCAGGTGTGTGCAGACCTTGCTCACTCATGACTGTCAAGTTGCATAGGGACCCCTGAGTGGTTGGAGCCTGACATTCCATAGACTTGGTGGCCGCTGCCTAGGAAACACTGCCTGGGGACCTCCACTGACGACCAGGGAAATTGTGGCTTTAGAATTGAACTGCACTGAAATGTGAATCTGGTTTTCTGCATCTGGGAACTGTAATCCCCAGACCAGTGGTAGGCCTCATGAGCCTCACCTGGGGTCTTCAGACTGGGGTTTTGCCCATTGGTAATGTCCAATAGAGAGGTAGTGATTTTCACCCAGAGTGCAGCATGGCTGTGATGGGTCGTGTTAAGTGCAGTGTCACGTGAGGGCAAGTGGAGCTTCTAGGGATATTTCAGTTGTAACTGCATCTTTTTTTTTTAAGTCAGGTTTATTAATATACATACATAACAAATATAGATAACAAATAGTAGCATTCACCATTCTATTTAATTTATTCTTTTTATTATTATTATTATTATTTTTTAAAGTAAGCTTTACATCCAACATGGGGCTTAAACTCAAGACCCTGAGATTAAGCATCACATCCTCTACTGACTGAGCCGGCCAGGCGCCCCAGCAGTCACCATTTTAAAAACTGTAATGCTTGGGTGCCTGGGTGGCTCAGTTAAGCATCTAACTCAGTTGTGAGATCGAGCTCAACATTGGGCTCCATGCTTAGCGCAGGGTCTGCTTGGGATTCTTTTCCCCCTCCCTCTCCTTCCTCCTCTGCTTCATTACCTGCTTGTGTTCTCTTTCTCTCAAACAAATAAATAAAATCTTTAAAAAGTGGATTGCTCTGTGAGTTTGGACAGTTAATCACCACCCTGATCAAGGTACAGAATATTTCTATCATCCCAGAAATTCCTTTTTGCCTCTTTATATCAACCTACTCCTTCCACCTCCAGCCTCAGGCAACCACTAATCCACTTTCTGTCACTACAGAGCAGTGTGTATTTTTCAGAATTTGATATAAATGGAATCATGTAGTTATATATTCTTTTTGGTCTGTTGTTTTTCACTTAGCCTAATTCTTTTGAGATTCACCCATGTTGTCACATGGATCAATAGTTCATTTCTTTTTATTGCTGAGTAGTACTCCATCAAAGGGGTATATCAAAGTTTTTTTTTATCTGCATGTTGGTGAACATCTAGGTTATTTTCAACTTTCAGCTATTATAAATAAAGCTGCTGTTAACTTTTATGTACTTGTCTTTCTCTCTTTTTAAAGATTTTATTTGGCACAGAGCAAGAGAGGGTGCATGAGTGCGAGCATGAGTGGGAGGGGCAGAAGGAGAGGGAGAAGCAGACTCTCCACTGAGCAGGGAGCCCAGCCTGACTTGGGGCTTGTTCCCAAGATCCAGGGATCATGACCTGAGCTGAAGACAGACGCTTAACCGACTGAGCCACCCAGGTGCCCCTCTCATTGAGTTTTGAAAGTTCTTATTATTCTGGATACAAGTCCTTAACAGATATGTGACTTGCAAATATTTTCTCCCAGTCTGTAGTTTGTGTTTTCATTTTCTTGACAGTGTCTTTCAAAGAGCAGTTATGAATTTTGATAAAGTTCATTTTATCAACAGTCATGCTTCTGGTGTCATACCTAAGAAATCTTTGCCTGATCCAAGGTCATAAACGTTTTCTCTTATGTTTTAGAAGAAAAGTTTATATAGATATTATAGTTTAAGATTTTACATTTAGATCTGTGATCCATTTTGAATTCTTCTTATATGTGGTGTGAAGTATGTACCAAAATGCATTTTTTTACATGTGGATATCCAGTTATTCCAGCAACCATCTTTACTAAGTTGTTGTGTGCCTTTGTTAAAAATTAATTGATCAGATATCTGTGGGTATGTTTCTGGACTGTATTTGTTCCATTGACTTGTGTATCTCTCTTTTTACCAGTGCCACACTGTTTCAATTGCTATAGCTTTAGACTAAGTCTTGAAATCAGATAATGTGAATTTTCTAATTTTCTTTAAAATTGTTTTGACTTCTCTAGTTGCTTTGTCTTTTCATATAAATTTTGGAATCAGCTTCTTGTTTTCTATAACTTATTTCAGAGAACTGACATCTTAACAACATTGAGCCTTTAGTAAGTACACAAACATGGTATTCATTGATTATTGGTCTTTGATTTTACTCATCAGTATAGTGTAGTTTTCAGCATAAAGATTTTTGCATTTTTACTCATCAGTGTATTACAGTTTTCAGCATACAGATATATTGTTAGATTTTATCTAAGCATTTTGTTGTGTGTTGAATGGTGGCCCCCTACCACCAAATATATCTGTGTCCTAACCCCCAGAACCTACGAATGTGATCTTATTTGGAGAAAGGGGGGTTTTGCCAATAGAATTAAGATAAATCTCGAAATGAAATTATCCTGGATTATTGGCCCTAAATCCGATGACAAGTGTCCTTATAAGAGACACACTGAGAGAAGAAAAGGCCATGTGAAGATGGAGGTAGAGACTGGAGCTATGCAGTCATAAACCATGGAATCCTGGAGCCACCAGAAGCTGGAAGAGGCAAGAAATAAAGGATTCTCCCTTAGAGCCTCCAGAGGGAAGGGTTCCTTAATTTTGAACTTCTGGCCTCTAAAACTCTGAGAGAATAAATTTCTATTGTTTTAAGCCACCAAGTGTGACAATCTGTTAGGATAGCTTTAGGAAAATAGCAACATATTTCATGATTTTTGGTGCTATTGAAAAGATAATAGCCAAGGATTTTTGAAAATTTATGAAAGGCATCAAACCACAGATCCAAAAAGCTCAGAGAAGGGACAAGCAAACTAAATAAAACAAAACTCTGCACAAATTACATTCAAGCTTCTGAAAAACCGAAGATTAAGAGAAAATCTTGAAGGTAGAGAAAAGAGACATTACATGCAGCAGATCAAAGGTAAGAATCAGGGGATCCCTGGGTGGCTCAGCGGTTTAGCGCCTGCCTTCAGCCTAGGGTGTGATCCTGGAGTCCTGAGATCGAGTCCCACGTTGGGCTCCCACATGGAGCCTGCTTCTCCCTCTGCCTGTGTCTTCGCCTCTCTCTCTCTCTGTGTCTCTCTGTCTCTCTCATGAATAAATAAAAATCTTTAAAAAAAAAAAAAAAGGTAAGAATCACAGAATTCTCATATGAAACTATATAATCCAGAAAACATTGGAATAATATCTTTAAGGTATTAAAAGAAAAAGACTATCAGGATGCCTGGGTGGCTCAGCGGGTTGGGAGTCTGTCTTTGGCCCAGGGTGTTATCCTGGGGTCCCAGGATCGGATCCTGCATTGCGCTCCCTGCATGGAGCCTGCTTCTCTCTCTGCCTGAGGCTCTGCCTCTCTCTGTGTCTCTTATGAATAAATAAAATCAATAAATAAATAAAAGAAAAAGACTGTCAACCCAGAATTCTGTACTTAGCAAAAACATCTCTTAAAAATGAAAGAGAAATAAAGACTTTTTGCAGACAAAAACTGAGAGAATTGATGACCATCAAATTTGCTCTATAAAAAATGTTTTCTTTTCTCTCTCTTTTCCTTCTGGGATTCCAGTCACACGTGTTATACAATCTGATATTGTCTCACAGTTAATGGATGCTTTGTTCTGGTTGCCCCCACCCCTTTTTGTGTCAGTTTGAGGAATTGATCAAGATTGAAGAACATTGATTTCCTCAGCTCAGCTGAGCCTACAAATTAGTCCGTCAAAGCCATTCTTCGTCTCTGTTACTGCCTTTCCTGTTTCTAGCATTTTCGTGGACTCTTTCTTATAACTTCTGCCTCTCTGGTATTCCCCATCTGTCCATGTGTGTTGGCCACACTTTCCAGTACAACCTCTAACATATTAGTCATAGTTACTTTACATTTTATGTCTGATAGTGCCACCATCAAAGTCTGATTCTGCTGATTGCTTGCTTTTTTTTTTTTTTTAAGATTTTATTTATTCATGAGAGACACAATGAGGAGAGAGAGGCAGAGACATAGACAGAGGGAGAAGCAGGCTCCCTGCAGGGATTCCAATGCAGGACTCTATCCCAGGACATTGGGTTCACGACTTGAGCCAAAGGCAGATGCTCAACCACTGAGCCACCCAGGTGCCTCTGCTGATTTCTTTGTCTCTGACAGTGGAGTTTCTTTCCTTGCCTTTTTGTGTGTCTCATCATTTTTGATTGAATGCCATACATCATGGTTAGGACAGTAGAGACAAGTAAATAGTCTTATCAGGAGTTGAGCTGAGTTTAGTCTTACTGTGTACTTAAGGTGAGGTCTGGGTGTAGGAGGGTTTTTCCTCAGTGTTCCTGCTCCATCCCCAGCTTTCATCCTTCCCAGGCGGGGCGGGGGAGGTACTCAGCCTTTAGAAATTTGTTGGCTTAATTCAGTTCTTCTCACTCACTTATGTGGCTCTCAGTGTCCCTTCCTCCTATGCTTTGCCAGAGGTGAGCTAATGTTCACTTTGGTTTCCGTAGAAGAGTCTGTCTTTCCTTGGATTTCAGGCTGGTTGCTTGCTTCATGACTTCAGTTCTCTGATTTAAGAAAGTTATGATTCATTTGGGTTGTCAGTCTTTTTCTTGTTAGGATGGGGTTTTCCCCAACTCTCTACATCCTAGGCAGAGGCTCGTTATCCGTATCTGCATCTTGATGACGTATAAGTGAGACTGTAGCCAGTCCAGATGGGTTGATTTCTTGTCACAAGGAAGGCCTGCAAGCTGTTTTGTTGTTTTGTTTTTTAGTAAATTTATGGGTTGGTGACCCATGTGTTCGAGTGGCTGAGATCAACCAGATATTTCTGCAGTTTCTACTGTGTGAAAGTGCTGAGCTCCTGGTGGCGTGTGACAGGCCGGTGGCAACAAAGTGAGACAAGCAAAAGATTAACGTACTGTGAGAGCCCAGGATCCCATAGCGGGGTGGGGTGAGAGGGGATACCTACAGATCCTAAGTGAGAGTTCCACGAAGTCAAATAGATTTGTCTTTTCTGTGTTTTTGCCTTTTTCTCTTTGATGTTAAGAGATTTGTATTTGACCAAAGTAAAGCATGTCAGCCTGGTGCAGCTCTGTAGGTATATAGTGTGTGCTGATGTCATTGTGACTTTGCTGGTGCACACTGTCCCTGTGAACCACCACCAGGCAGGGGCCTTAGGGACCCTTTGATGTTGAATGGGCAAAGCACTGATAGCATTTCCCTCTTACATGTTGCTCCCAGTGTTCCGTCACTGTCATTACTCACAGCCCTGTATGTGCGTCCCTTCCCAGTCCTGTTCGTCATCTCCTTATCTCTGCTTATCGCTTGTTTGCCAAGCTCTGGGAAATGCCACATCTCCAGGGTGCTGGAGTGCAGGTGAGTGCTGTGATGCTGTGTAGGGTGGGGCCACTGGCCCTTTGCCTTGGGAAGTTTTCATTACATAGGAATGTCACCATGGTGGGCTGGGCTCTCTGAGGTATCCAGTGTGTGCGAGGGCCTGCTCTGTGTTCAGCTCCATGCCGAGCAGGCATTCCAGGGCAGGTGGGTGGGGGAGTGACGCAAAAAGTGTTAGACGCAGGATGTAAGAGGAGTCGGGCATGTGGAAGCAGAACTGCTGGCCATGTCACCTGTCAGAGGCAGTCTGATGTCAGGGAACTGCCTGTACTTTGGGTTCCGATCCCAGCTCTTGTTTCCTGGTGACATCGAGCAAGATCTCTAACCTCCCTGAGCCTGCTTCCCCATGTGAAAAATAAAGTTAATAATGCCTGCTGTGAAGGGCCACTATAAGGATTAAATGAAGCAACATGTATAAACACTGGCACATGGTAGGTAACAAGGGGACAACAGCCATTGCCAGGCACCTTTATATGCTGGCCTGGTGGTATGTTAAGTGCTGGAATGTCCACCATTGAGAGCAGAGAGGAAGCAGAAAAGGGTCATGTCCTAGGGAAGCTAAGACGAAGACCAGCCAGTGCGGCCAGAGGAATAGCCCGGGGCAGGCAGGACCCTGGGCCTGTGAGTGAGGCCTGAGGCTGGGGCCCTTCGGCAGGTCACCTGCTTCCTGAGCCTCTGTCTCCTTTGTTGTAAAATGGACACAGCCCATGAGAGCTTGGAGTAGGTGGGAGGACGTGGCAGCCCCTGCGGCCCTGTCCTCCAGAGGCTGCCTCCCTGGCTTGGCACATGGCTGCTGTCCTCAGTGCACCTTTGGAGCTGGGTTCCTGTTGCAAGTCAGTGGTGCTCCCCCTGCCCCCCCCTCCCCCCCAACTCCTCATCATCACTGTGCTTCTAGAGACTCAGCTCAGCACTGTCAGTTTCTGGGCCGTTTTTCAGAAACACTCAGAATTTCCATTCCGTCGTTCCAGGCAGCAGGCAGCACCCCGTCTGGCCACTCCTTGAGGATGCTGGCTGTCAGGACAGAGGGCTGCCTGGCTCCCACCCTCCCTCCTGAGGCCTTTCCTCAGGGAGCAATGGCGACTCACCATCCATAAGAAGAGTGTGCATGTCTGGAAGGTGATGGTGGGGGGGGGTTGTCCTTCGGAAGCATCAGGCCCAGGGCTGGAGCTGCTTCTCAAGGAAGGCCTGCTGGTGATGTCAGAGAGGTGCTTTCACAGCCCAGCCCTCTGAGGGGCAGGCCCAGTCATCACCCCCATCTAGCAGGTGAGGAAGTAGAGGCCAAGGGCCACCTCACCAACCATGCTGGAGCTTGGATGTTGGCCAAGGCCTGTCTGAATCCCTCCCTGTCCCCACTGTACTCTGCTGTGTCTCCTGACATTACTGCCTGGGGCTGGGGGCTGCTGGGGTGAGGTGAGGGCTGCTTAAGGCTTCTGAAACATTTCCTTTCAGGGTGGACTCCTAGGCATTGGGGTCTGAAACTGTGCGCTGGTCATTGTTAACAACAACCAATGTTGTGGTTGAACGGCCTTTGTACCTCTTATTATAATTACATGATACCCTTGAGCAGTAACCATTGGGAACTTTTGAAAAAAAATGAAGGTTTATTGCTAACAGGACCTAGATATAAAACAGCACATGTGAAGCCACACAGCAAAGATGAGGGTAGAGGGTAGAGAGAGGGAGCGCCTGGGGTTCTACTTTATTGGGATTGAGGGTAGAGACCTAGGGATTTTAAGGGCTCACTCTTTACTAGTGAATTTTAAACATAAGTGGGAATTGAAGGAAAAACCACGTGGCCATATAGTTAATTATCAAAATCTACCCAGATCTCAGAAACAAAAGAGCTGGGAGGTGGCCCAGCTCTTTATCTGGTCATGGGCTGGCACAACGTGTTGGCAATGTGTTTATTCAAGATAGCCCTCTGCAAGTGGATGCCTCTTTTAAGTGGATGCCTGGGCAGTCAAGAAGTCAAGCACTTGCATTACAAAACAGAAGAAAACCCCCACAGCTGTCAGGGCTTACACTTAGGGAAGTGCATTGATTCCTGGAGGACAGGAGCTGGGCCCTGGTAGACTAAGGTCTCGCAGAGTGGCTGCAGCACCACCGCAGACCCACCAACGATGGGCTTGCACACATGGCACTGCTCCTGTTTTCAAGAATACTCTACTAGCTTTGGGTCTCACATTCAAATTCTCTTTAACTGCCAGAGCCTGTGTTTTCCCGGGTTCAAATGGACATGCACTGGAAAGTTTGCTATCTGTGAAACTAGGACACTCTCCAAATAAAGGAAAATAGCCAGGGGGATCCCTGGGTGGCGCAGCGGTTTGGCGCCTGCCTTTGGCCCAGGGCGCGATCCTGGAGACCCGGAATCGAATCCCACGTCGGGCTCCCGGTGCATGGAGCCTGCTTCTCCCTCTGCCTGTGTCTCTGCCTCTCTCTCTCTCTCTGTGTGACTATCATAAATAAATAAAAATTAAAAAAAAAAATTAAAAAAAAGGAAAATAGCCAGTAGAGACCATGTGCCAAACTGCCCTCCTTGGCTGGTTGGGAATCTTCTCCTGGGCTGATTCTTTTCAAGGACTCTGATGCCCGCCCAGGTGAGCATGTCCAGGGCGGAGCATCTTCCTAGGGCTAGGCCACTGTGAGTTCATCCAGGATGGGTGAACTCAGATGGGCCCACTCAGAGATGCAAGCCGACTGCTGCTGGCAGGTGTGCAGGCATCCTATAGGTGAGAGCCCCAGTCACAGCCAGTATACTCTACTGGCTGGATGAGGTAGCCTTGGCTCTGTGGCACATGGGTAGTTGGCAAGTGTTGAGCCCAGTGATGTCCCAGATTCAGAAGGGAGAGGGGTGATAGGTGGAGGCAGGAGACAGGGAGAGGGACACAGACACATGGACAGGCAGTGGGCCCTATGGTCAGGCTGGTATTGGTTCATCCCACTTGTGTGCTGGCCCTGGATATAGAGTGGCTGGAGGAGCAGGGCAGGGGTGGGGCAGGCCCAGGTGTGTGGGAACACAGAGCTGCTGCTGACCATGAGTTCAGGGTTGCAGAGCAGGTGGAGGACAGGATGCTGGGACAGAGGAGAGGAAGGGTGGATGAGGGCCTTCTGATAGGGAGGCCCTTGGGAACTGGGCAGGAGGGTGCAGAGCAGGAGGGGAGCTGTGGAAGGAGGTAGGCTGGAGCGGGGTGTCTTGTCAAGGGGCTTGAGTTTTCTCCCAGAGGCAGTGGGGATCCCTGGAGGACTGGCAAGGCCAGGGAGTGACGTGGTAACCTTTGGAATGTCTGTCTGTGAGGTCGTGGTTTAAAACCCTAAGCCCCAAGTGTGGCTGCCTTTAAGGGTAACCGGGACTTTGGGGCCGGCCTAGAATGTGAGCCTCACCAAGCACGTCATTTGTACAGGGAGCAAGTCCACAGAGGAATTGGAGGCTCCAAGACCAAAACCGAGGCATCTGCCAACTGTGTCCTTGGGAACCGGGTGGCTCTGGGAACCCACCTTGCTGAACACATGCACAGTGTTCAGGTTAGGAGAAGCATTCATCTATATGTAGAATAGTGCCTGAATTGGGGGAGAGGGGTGCCACATGTTAGACTGAGGTGAATCCCCTTAGGAAATCACTTGTGCTCAGTGGTTGTGGATGAGTGTTTTGGGGGCATGTGGCAGAGGTTAGGCTGGCTTTGGCATTTGAGAGCTGAAACACCTTAGGCAGGAACACTGATCCCTCACATTCTGGAATGCAGCAGCAGCCCAGGGTGCCTGACCCGTGGATTCTGACTCCCACCAGGCATCTGGATGTTCACATACAATGCTGGTTTTCCCAGGGATTCTGCACTAGGGCAGGGTTGAACGTTCCCCCCAGTTCTAGGCCATCCCCATGCTGGGGGTGGGGAATTGGCATTGAGCTCACCAAGAAAGGGGGTGACTTCAGAGCCAGCCTGGGCTTCAGGCTCTCCAGACTCTCAGAGGCCTACCAGAGGGTGCAGGCTGCATGAAGAGCCCGCAGCTGGCCTGGCCTTGGCCTCCCGGATGGCCTCCAGGAGCCAGGGGAGGGCACTCACCCACCGGCCTGCACCTGCCTCCCAGGCTCCTCCAGCCCTTACTGCCAAGTGCTCTGGTTGCACTCCTCACCCGTGGCCTCTGTCCTGGCAGGGCGTGCATGGCCTGGAGGTGGGAGTACTGCCCCACCGTGTTTCTCCCCAGTCTTTGGGCCTTATTTACTCCAGTTTGCTGGTGGTTTTCCACTTCATCCTTTGGAGGGACCACTCTCTCTGTGTTTCACTAAGCACTGAATGAGGACTGAAGGACTCCCTTTCTTTTCATTGTCTTTAGCCAGAAGTGGATTTCCCCGTCCCTCCAGGTGGAGGCAGGAGTCAGGAGTCGGTGCAGAGCCAGCCCCAGGAGCCCATCAGCATGCCCCAGACGCTGACCAGCACACTGGAGCACATCGTGGGCCAGCTGGACGTCCTCACCCAGGTAGGCCATGACGTGTGTTTATCCCACTTGGCCTGGCATCTGGACCATTTGAAGGTGGGCCGCAGGTGCTATATTTTTGAAAAACATAATCATAATGGACCTACTTTCCAGCCCAAATTAATGAAATTGCAGTGCCTGCCCTGAGATCCTGGTTCTCAGGGCCATCTGAGCCTTGGCCAAGCCACTGGTCTCCAAAATCACCAGTGCTGGATCCTGCAGGGTGTCCCCTCCCAGGGCTGGCCTGGGCCACAGCAGAGCTTTGAAAGAAACACTGTCCATTCATCCCACTCATTGCAGGGTGGGCACTCCAGGGACATGCCAGGGAACTGTGAGCAGTGAGTCAATGCATCTGGGAGTCCAGGCTCTGGATTTGAGGGTTTGAGCTGGCACTGCTCTTATCCTCCATGCAACCTTGGCGAAATCCCTTCGGCTCTCCAAGCCCCGGTGCGTTCTTCTGTGATGTGCAGTGGTCATGCAGTGGTCATGGACTCCATGTCCTGTTTGTGGTCAGAATTAAAGGATATGAATCTTTGGGAAGTATTTGGCTTACTCCTGGCTCTAGGTAGGTGCTCAGTAAATGGTAGCTGTGTTGCTATGAGCAGTGTCATCAGCAAGATAGGCGTGGACTCCAGCCTCTGGAGCATATGTACATTTGGCAGTTTGCAATACAGAATCACAGCGCAACAGTTTCCCTAAGAGCAGAATGCCCTGGCAAGAGGGGGCAGCCAGTACCATGGGCATGAGAGTGGCCCTGGCAGAGGGAGCAGCCTGCCTGCAGGCCTGGGGGCCACTGGCACATCTAGGCAATGAGCAAGGCCCAGCATGGCTGGTATGGGGCATGTGGGGGAGCGGGGGGCAGGCCAGGATGTAAAGGGTATCAGGCCCCTTCCACACCTGGACTGTGGGTGTAGACCACCTTCTTCTGTGACAGCTCATGGGTAGACCAAGGGTATGAGAGGACTGCAAAAGACCCTTGAGTCTCTTACAGAAACAGAGCTGAAATGACATGGCATCATTTCTCTGTCTCTGGATCTGGAGCCAAGGGAGCAAAGCTCCTCTGCGTCATGTCACATGGTCCACGGAGTGTCACTGCATCCCAGCTGGTACTGCACACCTTGGGCCCAGGGAAGAAAGGACATTTGAAGGGAAAGGTCAGACATCGGTGGCTGGGGATGGGAGGGGGAGGGGTACAGGACAACTGCAGGCACATGAGACATTTCTGAAAGCCTGTTAACCCTTGAGAAGATGGCATGTGCTAAGAGAAGTAGGAGCAACGTGCACATCCCCCACCTCAGACACATCAGAAACTGCCGAGCCTGCCTCATGTTCTTCACAGCCTTGTCAAGTGAGAGATCAGGGGAGGTGGAATCAATTAGAACTTTATAGGATAAAATTGGAAATTAAGTCTGAGAAGATGGTTAAAAATAGCTTCATTGGATCGCTTCATTGGATCACTTCATTGGAGTATAGCACTAAAAGCGTTTCCTGTCACTGTGTTTCAGGGATGCACACTGGAGGTTTTGTTATGTGTTAGCAGTTCTGAATGTGATAGTAACTTTGTAGAAAACTGGCATCACAGAGAATAATGAAGGCTCTCTTGTGGCCTGGGCCTCTGGCCCTGGGTCTCAGTGGCTCTGTGGGCACCCTTGTCCTACCTCACGCCGTCCAGCCCCTTTGCAGATCCAAACAGCACTCCACCCCCGACCAGATGCCAGTCACCTGCTCTGCCAAACAGCGTGCATTCCTGAATGTTCCTGACGGACTTGACACATCCTAAGGAGGAATCTTGGTTTCCACAGATGAAGCCCCAGTTGAGGCCTCAGCCCATTTCCAGAGCAGTAGAAGTACATTTGTGCTAACCAGCATGGTGTCCTTAAGCTTGGTTCCTGGTTGTTTTCCAGACATACCTCCTCTTCTGGATTTGGGGCTCTAGCTGAGGTGTCCAAGCCACAGCCAGAGCTATGCCCTGTGGGCTTGGGCATTCACTCCTCTTGGAACCAGCTTGGCCATGGGCAGCCTCCTCTCTGGAGGCTCCTCAGAGGCCTAAGAGCCAGGTGACCCTGCTGTGTATAGCTGCCCACGTAGGTTGCTTAGCCGGGCTCTGAGCCTCTGAGGTCTGTGGGTATTGGCCTTACCTGCTGGCCCCTCAGTGAGTACTTCTCACCATCCTGATGTGCCTGTGTGCTCTGGAGGGGTGGAGGTGTCTCAGCTACCCTAACATGGACTCCTGCCTCAGAGTTGTCTGAATCATGCTGTTCTCTGTCTCACCCCCCTCACTGCCCCTTCCCTCCCCCTCAAGGAAGTCTACTTCAAAGAGGCTTCTCAGGGGGAAGCTGCCTTCCGGGGCCTTCAGTCCTCCATCCCGTAGAACATCCTCCAAGGAAGAACTGTGGGGGCTGTAGTGGCTGGGGGGATGTTTATTGAGTTAGTCACAAAGCCTCCAGCCCCTGGGTGACATGAGCAGGATACCCCATTGTGGAAACTCACAGTTCTCAGAGCCTGTCTTCCTGCTCCACAGGCTGGTGTGACCCAGTGATTGAGTCCTCCTCTCTGGATATTCATGGTCCATCTGCGCCAGTCTGAAGGACCAGTCTCTGTCCTCTTCAGTGGCATTTCTTTTTTCTTTTTTTTTTTTTTTAAGAATTCAGTGGCATTTCTATGCAAAGCAAAGGCCCGGAGGTCGGTCAGCTGAGTGCACGCCCATGAAGAGGGATGACTCAGCTTGCTTGGGCAAGGTGCTTAATCTCTGGGCCTCAGTTTCCAAATCTGGAGCATAGTGAGTAGCCACCTCTCAGGGCTCATGTGAGGATTAGATGTGTTAGCTTGTGTGAAGCTCTTTGAACAGTGCCTAGCAGTGCCATGTGCCGCCCCTGCCATTGTTCAGGCCCTGGCAGGGGTGGCAGGGGCGGGGGTCACAGCAGCACCAGAAACAGCCTCCCCAGTTCCCCACTGTCTCCCTGCCCAGAAGAGCCATGCCTCCGCCCTCACAGTGGGGGTGGCAAGTTCCCTACATTCCCTGAGCCCTCTCTGTTCTGGGGCCAGCAAGCTGGCAGCATGGCTTCTCTCCCAGGCTGATAGGCCCATCACTCCGGGGGAGCAAATGCTCCTTGGGCCATGTGCAGCATCTGAAATACAGCCCTTTGACTCCCCAGTTGGGGTTGTACTGTTTTATTTTTTCAGAGATGCCTTTTCTATAAAGTGCATACATTGTTTTTCAAAAGTGTGCCCATTCGGGGAGATAACCTTGGAATGCGTTGCAAGGTTCACAGGCCTTTATCCAGCTCCCAAGTGGGTGTGCTCTTTGGACTGGCCTGTCCTGGCAGGTCTCCCTATGGTCTTGTTTTAGATGGGAAGTCCACAGAGTGAGGATCACGTCCTCATTGTCATCTTCCTCCTCCCACTGTTTATCTGAGACCTGCATCTT
Organism: Vulpes lagopus; assembly: GCF_018345385.1. NCBI lineage: Eukaryota > Metazoa > Chordata > Mammalia > Carnivora > Canidae > Vulpes > Vulpes lagopus. Next base: position 20,518,141 of record NC_054830.1, on the reverse strand, counting down.
TCCAAGGGCCTTCCTTCATGGCCCTCATCTCATCCTCCCACCTGGTGCCCAAGAGCTAGCATCATGGCAGGTGCAGACAGGGTATGAGTAATGGCCTGCTGGGCCTGGACCAGCCCAAGGGGCCAATCAGCCTGGGACTTCTCCAGGATCCTGGGTGATCCTGAGCTCAACCCACTATAAGCCAGGGCTCCCCAGCTTCACTTGCTAGACAGTTTTGGTGTAGTCAGGGATGACTTCACCGAGGAGCCCACCTGCAAGCCAAACTTGATCTCTCTGAAAGTTAAGGCTAGATATTCTTGCTCTGTGATCGCAGAGTCTGGTAGCCCTTAGGTCCCTGGCCAGAGCATACACTCCCTTGCCCTGGCCCTTCTTTGTGTAGGAGACACCTTCTTTAATCCTGTGAGGTTTCTGTGTGGGGCTTCACTGATTGTTCCACTGCTTTCCTTTGGACCTTGATCCCAGCTGGGTGCCATGTTCCGAACAGCTGGGGTCTGTCTGGCCTTACATATCCCTACCAGCCGTGGGGAGCAGTGTGAGCCACCTGCCCATTAGCTTGGACACACCTGCCCTCCTGGATTTGAGGACCAACCCCATCATTCATCACCTGGGTGACTTTGGGCATGTGACATTGTTCCCAGAGCCTTAGTTTCCTCCCTTGGAAAGTGGGGACAGTCCAGCCAGCTTATGTCCTCTGAGCACTATTGTGAAGCTCCTGGTTAACTGGTTGTGCTAGACCGGCACCAGCTCTTCCCTGAAGCACAGCACAAAGTTGATGTGTTCCCAGTGAAGTATGGGAAAGTACCGGGGTGGCCAGGTAACAGGAGTGTCAGGAGTGGACATTCCACAGGCCTCTGCAGCTGCTGGACTTGAGTCCCAGGAGTGCCCTTGAGGTGCCAGTGAGACTCTAGTGGTCTGGCTAGACAGTAGGATGAGAGGGAGAGAAAGAAGAGGTCTTTCCCCAGGTCTGGGATGGGGGAGCCCAGGAGGCGATGGGGGACTGGAGTGTACAGGGGCTATTGAAAATCAGGGATGGGTCATGGGGCCCATTAGATGGGAGCCTTGAATCTGGACCCAGGCATCAGGCCAAGATTGAAGCTCTTCAAAGACATATACTTATTGTATAGCTATTCTTTGAATACATAGACAATAGACATATAGCTATTCGTTTTTTTTTTTTTCAAAGATTTTATTTATTTATTCATGAGAGACACCGAGAGAGAGAGGCAGAGACACAGGCAGAAGGAGAAGCAGGCTCCATGCAGGGAGCCCGACATGGGACTCGATCCCGGGTCTCCAGGATCACACCCTGGGCCGAAGGTGGCACTAAATCTCTGAGCCACATGGGCTACCCCTATAGCTATTCTTTGAATCTAGTTATCATAATGGTTTTTGGGGAAAATGTGTTTGCTAACAGTGGAGTTTAGATTTTTCTTTTTTTAAAAGATTTTATTTATTTGAGAGAAACCACAAAAACAGGGGGAAGGGCAGAGGGGGAGGGAGGAGCAGGCTCCCCCGCAGAGCTCAATCCCAGGGCCCTGAGATCATGACCTGAGCCCAAGGCAGATGCTTAACTGACTGAGCCACCCAGGCGCCTTGAGTTTAGGTTTTTCTTTGGAGACTTTTTGCTCCTTAAAACCCAGCATGGGAATTCTCAGCAATACTGGGGCTGAGGTCATGAGTGGATACCTCCCTTCCTCTTGTGACGCTGTCTTCACACACACTTTAAAGAATGTATACCTATCCTATGGCTACCACAAGTCACTGACCTTCTGGGCCTGCCCCAAGTCTTCTCTTCCTGAGAAAATTCACTTAACCTTAGAGGCCTACGAGGTCCAGAAAAAAAAAAAAAAACCCAGCTGCGCTTCTGTCTGTGTGGGTCTGAGTAAACCTTGGTTTCCTCCTGTAGAGGAGGAGAGCCTTTATGCACTGCCCATGTGCCCATCCCATGGGGTAGGCAGCAGAGGTCAGCACCTCACCTGGGGCTGGGATTTCCTGTAGGGTCTTCTTTCCATGGGTTGCTTTCATATCTCCCCTCCCCTTGAGGAAGGACTCCAGGGTGGGCCCCATGGCTGCCAGGCCTGACTCCTTGGTGATGGGCATTCGACATGTATCCAGACAGAGGCCCTGACCTTTCCTCTCATGTTCTTCTGGAGGTGCATCAGATGGTCTAGGGGTCCCTTTCACATGCTGGAACACTCACCAGTGAGCCGGGAGAGGCTACTTTCCACAACTAGCCTAACTGCATGAGCTCACCTCCTGCACATCGGCTCCCTTTGCTTCCTTTGCGCCTCCTGAGTGACTGAGGTTCGGGTGGTGCTGGGAGTTACAGAGTCCCTAGGCCTTCCTCAGGGGCAAGGGGTGGGGTGCTGAGGCACAGTCAGTACCCAGGAGCTGGAGAGGCCACAGCCAGGGCCCTGGGCCCAACAAATGGCTGGGTGGTTTTGCCTCAGAAGCCCACAGCAGAGTTATTTTCGACTCCAGTTTCACATCTTGCTGCTTTTTAAAAATACCAAACCATGAAATTCCTGCTCCAACTATGTTTTTTTATGGCACCCGTGCTTCAGGCTGGCCACAGCAATGCTGTGATGTCACGTTCAGGTTCCTGTGACTCACCGGGGGTTGCTGGGCTCCAAGACTAGAACATGCATGCAGTGGGATGCAGGCGGGGGCAGGCCCACCCAGCCCTGCCAGTTTGGGCCTCTGACATTTGAATTTGTGAAATATCCAGGTTGTAACTCTGCTGGACCTAACTCAGCAAGGCTAAGGATTTTTGTCTTGTGCTTTGGGGAGTCCGATAGAATGGCCTGGGTTTTTGTTTTGTTTTGTTTTGTTTTTGTTTTTGAGACATCCTGACCCTCCCTCCCCTGCACAATCCTGGAGGTTCCCTGTTTGATGGGCTGCTTGGGCGAGGCACCTAGTTCCATGCTGGCAGGGAAGGTGGGAACGCAGGGCCTGCCGAGCTGCCTGACCATTCTCTGGGGCTTTCAGTGTCCCTCTTTCCTAGGCAGACCAACGATTGTGCAAACACTCTATAGATTTTAAAGCAGTTACGCCATTTTAGCTGGGTTCCAACTCTCCCAGGTGCACCCAGACCGAACTCTTTGGGAAGGTATAGAGTGAAAGTCATCCTGCCCAGCCGCCCTTACCCCCTGCCAGGATTCCTGTTTATAGAGTGTATGTAGCCCTTTCATGTCACTTGGTACACGCAGGCAGTGGGCCCTCTCTCCACATTAGCACATCTGGCCACCTGGCCTATGTAGTCCAGAAGGGGTCTAGCTGACCTCTTCTGTATAGATATTCAAGAGCTGCCCTTAGGCCAAAGTCAAGTTCGGGACAGTCTGAGCTCCCACCACTTGGGGTTTGGAGACAAAAGATTTGTTTTTCCTCTGTCAAGAGGCTGCTTCCTGGGGACTGGACACTCTGTGGTCTGTGTCAGAGGCATACTTGGGGCTGACTCCAGCTAGTTGCAGAGGGGCTGGGCCCTGGCCTTTGCCCAGCCTGTTGCTCTTTTAGGCAGTTTATCCATAGGCTCCTCTGGCTTTGCAAAAAGCAAAGGTTGGGGCAGCCTGGGTGGCTCAGCGGTTTAGCGCCACCTTCAGCCCAGGGAGATCCTGGAGACCGGGGATCGAGTCCCACATTGGGCTCCCTGCATGGAGCCTGCTTTTCCCTCTGCCTGTGTCTCTGCCTCTCTTGTGCATGCTCTGTGTCTCGAATGAATGAATGAATGAATGAATGAATGAATGAATGAGTGAATGAGTGAATAAATAAATAAATAAAACAAAAAAAAGCAAAGGTTGGTGCTGTTAGCAGCACTCAAAAGAGGACGAGCTCGTGTTTATTATTGCACAGGGTGCTGCATGGCAGCTCCATCTTCTCTGCCGTCTGTGGTTGTGGCAGAAAGCACCCTTCCCCAGAGAAGCTACAGATCGAAGGCCCCCACCCACCAGATGGGCTTGGGATGGCTGCGGTTACCTCTGAGGCCTGGGAATGTTCACAGTCTTAGGAGATTTCTCCTGTGAGGCCCAGAGCAAGGCTGGAGCTGGGGAGGGGCAGGGCAGGGACTGGAGCAGAATAACAAGGCCCATGCAGGGGTATCTCATTCAGACTGATTCTAGGATTACTCCCGAGGAGGGAGGAAGGGGACACTGGGTGGTTTGCTCTCACTCCTCTGGGGACCCATGGGCTCTCTAGGAAAGGGTTAAGCCCTGGCCACAAGAAGGGGCCTAGGAGTATTCTGGTTGACTGGCAGTCCCAAATAGGCCTCCGTGGCTCTGTGATGAACGAAGTCACAGCTGGCCCTGTGGCCATTTGGCATGCTCCCAAATGAAGCACCACTGGAGCAGGGTCAGGGAAAGCTACTGTCTGGCCTGCCACTTCCTTCCACCTGTCCTGTAGAGGGCTCTCTCTGGGCCTGGACCGCTGGTATTGTGGAGGAGAAAAAGCAGAAAGAAGCTTTAAACTTGGTGAGGCATGGCTTCTGGGGGAGAAGTTCCATGCCCCCCTTTCTGATTTGGGCCCAGCTAGTGGCTCCAGATAACCATCCAAGATGAGAGGCTAGGTTTCATGTCGTGGATCAGTGGGTCCTCGGCAGGCCAGGGGAATTCTGTGAGCCCTTCGTCCCTGAGCTGGTCCTGTTGGGCTGGGGCTACAGCCTCACTTGCCAGGCTGTACTGAGGCCTCCATCAAGCTGCCTGACAGTCCGTCTGATTTGGGACGATTGTGTTTTATCAGGTTGTGGTAAATTAACTACCACATTGGATTACGGATTGTTGGAAAGTCAGCTTCCAAAGAAATGTAATGCAGAAGTTGGCCAAAGCCAAGATTTGCGCCCCAGGCTCAGCCCTGTTTGGACTCAGCATGGGGTCAGAGTACAGCAGAGCTCTGGCTGAGTGGCGACTGGCATCCTGCATCTTAGGGCCTGTCCTGGTCAGAAGCTTGTCTCCCTGGTGGCCTGCCCAGGGCTGACAAAGAGATGAGCTTGAACCCAGGCCAGTGTTGGTGGGATATGCAGCTCAGATCCTCCATTCTGGTGTGGGTAGCACATGGTTGTATGGATGGTGGTGAGTGGACCCACTCTTTATAGCTTCTCTTTTGGGGGTAAGTAGTAATATGGAAAAGCATGTGTTCATTTAAGAGGAGTTGCTTTTAAGCCACAAGGAAGGTAAATTAGCCAAGATTCCTTAATCCCATGGCTAATCCACCAGTAGAAAATAGTGTTTCATGTACTTCCCGAAGAGAGCTAATCCTCAGTAGAGGTGGGGGTTGGGGGATGCAGAAACGTCAGAGAAATCCTATATCCCTGAGATAATGTGAAACAGAAACACGGACCTGTGGGCTCAAGGGACAAAGGCTTGTTTTGCGTTGTTAGCAGCCAACCGGGGGGTGAAAGGGGTTGGTTGAAAAGACAGTTGCCAAGCCCAGAGAGATTGGAGGAATTTCTTCAGGAACACATTTTGTTGTGCATCAACTGTGTGTGATCCTGGACAAGTCAGTCAGACGTCAGCATGAGAGGGAATCTCCCGTTTCTTCCCCTATGAAGTTCAGGGCTTGGAGCCGTTAGCCCTCATCAAATCAGGCCTGAGGCGAGAGAGGGAGGAAGCAGGCCGCTTCCTGGATTCCCACCCCACTTGGTGCACCCCCACATCCTGCTGAGGCCCAAGCCAGCTGACAGGGGCCCCTCTGGCCTGCCTGCCCCTCCGATCCCTCCCCCATTAACCCCTAAAGCTCGCCAGGTCCAGGGCCCAAGCTTGGGAAAGTTCCTCACCAGTCCAATGGGCTTATCCTCAGAGTAAGGCCACTCTAGGCCCTGGAAACCTGGGCTGTCTGGTACAAGACTTGAATTCTCTGGATCTTCATGGTGCTCAGGGCTTGGCATTTGTCTGTCCCGCACCCAGTGTGCACCTACTGTGTGCCTGGAAACAAAGACCGCAGTGAGCCTGTCCTCATGATGCTGGCATTCAGACTGACGGATGTCAACAGACTGTCAAGGGCCAGCATCTGCATCTTTGACTCAAGGGCCCCTTGCCACAGACCATGTGGTGCTAGACAGAGCAGGGAATGGGGAGGCAGAGCCTTAGGGGGTGGGAAGGGCTAGGCTTGGACTAGCGGCCCCCACTCCCAGGAAGCCATGCTGGTCCTTCCGGCCCCCATTCACCCCCCATATTTAGCCATGGGCTGGCCAGGACACCATCAGCAAGATGGAGCCCTGCGTATGCGCATGTGTGTGCGCACACACAGACATACAGCAGCAGACAGAGCCGTTGCTGGCAGGAGATGAGGCGGAGCTGTGCGGGCGCTGCGCCTGGCAGCCCCATTTTGTTTTGATAGCTCACGAGACCCCACAGCAAAGAGATTCCCCTTTTCTTGCATCTGTTTTAGATCTTTAAAATCTGAGTAAAGTCAAAACCATGCTACAGGGGAGATTAATTCCACATTTTTCCATCTTTGCTATGAAACCAAAGGAAAGTTAGACATTCTGAGCGGCACAGTCGAGATGGGGGCATTGAGCCAATGGCCAACGCCAGGACGTCCCCTACAGCCTGGCACGAGGGTCCCCAGGGGTGTGGCTGGGCAGCTGTGCCCTCTCCCAAAGCCCCAGGGCGCCCGGGACCCTACCACCAGGAATCTGGCTTCTGTGTTGGGGGGAGGGGGCTGGGATGTCCCAGCCCCTGTGGGAGACTGCCTGGAGGAGCCCAAATCAACCACAAGCCTGAAAGTGATTAAAAGGAACTTTCCGTCACAAGAGAACTTTAAGGGGCAGCCAGACCACCACGTGCTCTGATGGCTCAGCCCCTACCAGGCTGGACCACGGGTGCCTCCTTCAGGGCCTCATCTGTGCCCAGGGCCCCCTGCAGCCCAGAGCTCAGCTGTGGCCCCGGTGAGGTAGGGAGCTGTGCTGCCCATGGTACACCCCCATGTTCAGAGCAAGGGCTCCTTAATAGTAGCTGTACTGGAGTGGAGCCTGGAGAGATGCACTATATAGATGAGGAATCTGAAGCCTAGAGTCCAATAACTTGCCCACGGCTGTTTAGCAAGTTAGTAGTCGGGTTCAGGTTTGAATCCAGGAAACACCGCTCTGGAGCCTCACAGGACAAAGGTGGGATGGGGGTTACTGGGACAGCATTTTCCAAGGGCCTGTACCCATGCTGTGATCAAGACATCCTGGGAGAGGAGAGGAGGGTGGGCACCAAGTGTGGGGGTGGGACCATGAGGACTTCTGGGGGAAGGGGGTTGGAGTGGGGCATTAGGTAGGTGGCTTTGGTCAGCAAGAGCAGTAGTAACAGGCAATGTGGGCCTTGAGTCCGGCCTTTATCCCAGAGCTCCTGGACAGAAAAGGGGCTTGGCAGAAGGAGTGTGGAGGTGAAGGGTGACCCAGGAGTCCCAGGACGCTGAGGGGGAAGGTGGGGCCTGAACGGTACAGTCACAGAGAGGGAAGTAGCTGGGGCCCACCTGCCACAGACTAGGGGCCCTGGGGCAGGGGCAACTGGCCCGAATCAAGCCCTGATTCAAGGGCGCTGCCCAGCCTGACCGAGCAACCAGAGGAGTCATGGATGGCATGGTCCAGTCACCTGACTGGCTTCCTGCACCCCATCAGGCTTCCCTGTGGCTCCCACCCACTGTTAGCACCCCACTGTGCTCAGCATTCCCACCGCCCTCTCCCAGCCTTGGCCCAGTGCTGCCTCTGCCCTGCATACTTCCCCTCTCTCCCTCTTTTGCTGCACTCTATAGCCCTGGCACACACCTGCTCATGTGGCACCCCCGACCCCAACCCCTTCACCTTTTGCCTTGCTGCCCATCCTGCCCCCTACAGACGTTGATGGCTCAGTCTCCTGGCTTCCTGCTACACCGCCAGCACAGGGCAGTATTAGTTCCCCTCACTGCTGTGCCCCCAGCCTGACAGAGTGCTTGAGGAGGGCATGTGGCTGGATGTGAACTCTCTGGCCCAGCCACCCTGTCCACCTGTCTTCCACCCTCCAGAGAAGCCCAGGAGGGGATGTTGACCATAAAAATCACCTAAGAGGGGCTCCATGCTCCACCTAGGGCTCTACCTAGAGCAGAAAGTGGACGTGAAGAAGTCCCCTGGCTGGGGTTGGGGGGGCTGCCAGAGGGAAGGGCCGCCCCAGAGCTGGATGGGATGGGGGAGTGCTGGGGGAAGCCTAGAGCATAGCCTCCACGTGCAGCAACGTTCTATAAGGAACTGGCCGAGTATCTGAGAAATGCACATAGAATGGCTGGCTGGTCTCCCTTGGTCTTTCTCCCTCCTTCCAAAACATTACTCACTGTTAGTCGTGGCTGAGCAGCTTCACCAAAAGCCTGCCCAGACAGGACCAGTGCTATGGCCACACCAGTGCCTAGAAGCCCCACAAGCCAGCATCTGTTTGCAGCACCTGGCAGACCCGACAAATGTGGGAGTGTCAGGAGGGCTTGTTGGTGTACTGTGGCCCCTCAGGGCTTTGTGGAAGTTATAGCTCTAGTTTTCCTTACATTTGCATGTGGGCTCCACAGGAAAGAGGCTTTCAGCAAAGGTCGTAGTAGCAGCAGCACTCTGGGTGGAGGAGCGGCTGCCGGAAGGCCCCTGGCTCAGAGCATCTGCCCTGGGTCTGTGTTCTGAAGTGCCAGCTCATTCCCTTCCGTTTCACCTCCAGCTGTGCCACCACTTGGCCATGGTCAGTTCCAGGACTGAGAGCCTCTTCTCCCAGACTCAGTCTAGAACCAACTCTGAAAACTAGCCACAGACATGCAGGAACACCCTCCTCAGGCCGTACTTGCTCAGACCTGTGAGTGTGATAAGGCAGTGCCAGGGAGTAGAGACTTCCCTGTTCTGCCCCTTTCTGGTTAAGGGCCCTGGGGCGCCTCCTCCACCTGCCTTGTGGCCACCACACTCTAACCTGCTCAAGCACTCCAGATGAACCACATTGACCTCCCTGATAGTTCCAAGTGTGCCATGTTCTTCTGTGCCTCAGGGCCTTTGCACCTGCTGTACCTGGCATTTGGAACGCATTTCCTTCAGCCTGACGTGTGTTGTCACCTCACAAAGCCTTGGTCAGCAGAGCTGGAGCTCTCCTTCCCAGGTCTGCCAGCCCCAGCATCAGCCGTGTCAGGGGCCTGGATTTCAATTGGAGGTCACCCTCTGTAAACGCATCCTCCTCCTTTTCTTCTTGCCTTCTTCTCAAACGCAAGTGAAAGGGGGATGAAAAAGAGGCCTAAAAAGGAGATAGAAATGAGGAATAGAGGAGAGTGGAGGAAAAAAAAATGCACGACAAGCCCTCCTCAAGAGGAAACCATTCTGAGGAGAAATAAGAGGCCAGGAGGGCTGAAAGAAGGGGAGGTTGTGCTCTGAGGAAGTAGGGGGCCCAGGAAGGAGGCAGTCCACTGGTGAGAGCAGGGACAAAGGAGGAGCTCAGCAAGCCCAGGGAAAGCATGATGGTGAAACTGGCAGGCAGAGATTGGTCACCAGAGGACTGCACACTGCTCTGTGAGACGAGTGGGGCCTCTGTGTGCTGGGTGAGTCCCTTCTGCCCTTCTGGTGCCTTTGTTGCACCACTTCCGGGGTGGGTGGGATTCATTCAGGGAGCACTGGACTCTTGCCTCTTCCACACGATGCCCGTGCAGAGCCCGTGGGAGTATCCTGGTTCCCCAGCCCTCGGGCAACAGGGCCAGGCAAAGGCCCTGCAAATCCACATTGGCCCCCGGCAGTACTGCAGCTGCCTGAGTCCTTGTCACACATCAGGAGTGGAGGCTGTCGCCTTGGCCACCCAAAAGTCAGTGGAGATGCACTCCCTGGGCTCTGCCCCAAGCAGGGCACCCAGACTGGCCCGTTTAGGCCCTTAGTGGGTGCGGGGACAGTGTGGGAGTGGGGCTCAACTGTACCAGCTGCTAGAGCCCCGCAGCCTTGGGCAGGCACCTGAGGCCTTGGTGCCAGTCGGGGAAAGGCATCTAAGGCAGCGAGGTACAGAGCCATGGTGTCTGTCAAAGTGTCCCCCATGTTGTGTTGTCTCCTACATGGAGTTGGGGGCCCTGGGTGCCAGACATGTGGCTGAGGCCTGGCATTTTGGTGCAGCTTCTTTGAGCATCACTGAAGTTCTTAGGGGACTAGAAATATAGGCCTGTCACTTTAAAATCGGTTATTTTTATACCCCACTCAGAAGGCCCTTCGGGTGTTACATGAACCGTCTTACACATCTTGAACTGTGAGTGAGAGAAGCCGCTTGCCTGTTAATGTTGCCTTGACAGGGGACAGATCAGTGTCTGCTGTCTCCTAAGCAGGACAATGAGGATTCAAATAAGATGCCGTTGCTCACCTCTCCCGGGAGGATTTTCCTCTGGAGAGCTCAGGCAGCCGGCAGGCTGGAACAGCGTCCCCGCCCCCAGCCAGAGCTGGCTGCACTCTGGCTCTTGGATTTGGCCCCCAGTACCTCCAGCACCCTCTTCACTGGCAGGCCCCCTGCATTGGGCTGTCCCTTCCTTGTCACCCACTGAGGGCCAGGCTGCCTCAGATCCTGTCTGGTGCCCAGGGACCCGTGGGTCCACTGCTCTCCCCCTACCCCGGAGTCCCCCCCAACCTCCCCCACCGTACCCCCAGCAGTGAAGATGATGTCAGTGATGCAGACTAGCCATGCTGCTGGCCCAAGTTCACTGCCAGACCTTCAGAGGGGCCTTACACTTAGTCTGTTCTGCCTGGAGCCCGTTGTCCACCTCTCTTGAGGGCCGTCCTGTTCTGTGTCCGGTCCTGTGTTCAGGGCCTCGGGGCACATCCCTCCTCCCATTTGGGACCCAACTTACCAGGTGGTGCGGGCCCATACCGTGTGGCTGTCCCCGGTCTAGACATCCCCTTGTGGCAGCCGGAGGGGTCTGCCCCCTACTCAGCCTAGGACTACCAGCACCATCTTTTGCTCTGAGGCACAGCCTGCAGGCCCTGGTCCCATCTCCCGCTTCTGGGAAGCCGTTCCTCACCCCCACACTGGGCCTTCCTCTGCTCCATCCCTCCTGTTCATTACTTTCCCTGCCCCCTCAGGGGTCCGTGCACACTGATCCTTTGGCCCCAGTGCCCTTCCAGCCGTGCTTGCCTGGCAAACTTGGCCTTTGCTCACCCCTCCCTGCCCAGCACCGCTTCCCCGGCCTGGACCCCTCTGTTCTTCCCAGCACACCCCGCTGGTCTGTACTGCTGCCCAGCACTTGCCCCTTCACCCCAGGGCGCACCCTGCGGGCCCAGCTGACTCTGTGCGTGCCATCATCACCCTCAGTAACTCAGGCCTGCACAGGGGTTGCTCGGTGAGGATGGGTGAGTGAAGAGATTCTGGGGCAAGGGTCTGCCAACTTTCTTAACAGTAAATACCAGGTTTTGTGGATCATAGGGTCTCTGTCACAACTGTGCAACCTGCCATTCTAGCCAGAAAGCAGCCATAGACGATACCTAAACAGATGGGCACGATGATAAAACCTTCTTTACAAAAGTAGGCACAAGCCGAATGTGCCAAGCTTCAGTCTAGAGAAACAACAGAATACGTTCAGTGGCAAACAGGAATGTTTCCAAGAACACCTTTCTCATGACAAGGGCCATGGCTTCCTGGAAATTGCCGGTAACAGCAGCAGAAGATGGTTCAGAAACAAGCCCCCAGGTGACCCTCTGACAGGTGTGACTTTGAAGATGAACTTCTGGGTCTCCTGTGACCTTGCCCTTGACGCTCCCTCCGTGGTTTGCAGGCAAAGGCTGTCATGTTTGAAGTAGATGGTGTTGGGCAAGGAGTGACAGTGTCCAGGCATGGGGTCTGAATTCTGCTTCCTGTCGCCATGGTTCAGGGAGAGAGAGATGTCGTATTTAATTGAACTCCATGTTGTGAGGGGCAGGGCATCCGGCAGTGACCAGGGTGCGTTCAGTTCCATAGCGTGCTTGGGAACTGAGCACTGAGGCTGAGAGACGCCGCACCCCAGTGAAAGAAAGCATCGAAAATTCAAGCGTCCGGCGAGTTGCTCATCTAGTATCTATGAAAAGGTTATTGTTGTTATGTCCCTTTTGTCCATATAACGTTGCCTTTTTATAACTTAAAATTGTGACTTTTGTGAGAATTCCAAACCTTAGGGCTCAGTCAGGTGAGAGACTGCTTTATGGGGCTCGGGGGCATCTGAGGCCTGGGAACTGCCTGAGGGTGGCCTGATGTTGTGAGGGGGCTGCTAGGGGACCCTGGGGGTTATCCCTTCCCACTGTTGCTGCTCATTCCATCTGGAGCCACCTGGCCAGGTGGCCTGGACAGAAGGTAGCTGCTGGTGGGTAAGAGCAGAGATCCACAAGTTCCTCCTCGGGCTGCTTGAGTTGGGCCTTGGTTGAGCCATGCGGGGGCATGGTGGGGGTGGGGGGAGCACACAAACAGGCCTTCTGGGGTTATAAGGCCAGTAGCCCTCAGGCATATGGGGAAGAATAAAGCCAGGCCTCACTGTATGTGTGCCTGATGGGGACAGAGCAGAGGTGCAGCTCTCAGTGCCTTAGCCCAAACTCTGAAGCCAGGCCACCGAAGTTCACAGCCCTGGTTTGTTATTTATAAGCTGTGGGACTTGAGGCAGGTTGCTTAATATCACTGTGTCTTGATTTCCTCGCCTGAAAATGGGGATGATAAAGGCTCCTACCCTGAAGGATTGTTGAAGAAGAAACTTTTCCATGAAAATGACACCCCCTGCTTTATAAAAAGAGAATTAAGGAAAATGTGCAGAGCAGAGACTGCCGGACAACGTTCTAATGTACGAATAACCCAAAATCGTCCTCCTCTCCCTGTCCCGTCCTTCCGGTGCAAACGGGTTGGGTGGGATCAAATGTGAGTGCGAAGGACCTGGTGGACTTCAGCCCTGGATGGTGGCTGCCACTCAGCATCTGGGCAGAGTATGCCAGGGGCGTGGGGGAGATGGGAAGTACAGACCAAACACAGAGGTGATGACTCTTCCAGAGTCTTTCTCCTCTGGAAAAGAAATGGGAAAATGGCAGGGAAAAGAAGGGGCTGCAGATTTGAGGACTAGTGGATTTCAAGCCTTTCTGTCTACAACATGCCATGCAGCACTCCCTCAAAACTCCCAAAGGAAGGGCCCACAACCAGGCTGGCACCCTCCTTTCAGGGGGCTGGATTTGAAAGACGTATGTGCCTTTGTGTTTAAAGAAATTTAATATCGACAAATGACATATTTCTACCGAGCTGAAGTATGGCCCCACCATGGGACTAAGTGGAGGCCCTTGAAATGCGTGGCTCCCCGGGTATTGACATTGGCCCAGCACCTACTGCCTCCACACTTGAGAATTCGGTCCCTGCGAAAAGTTAAAAGGGGTGGGGAGGGGGTGGGCAGAGAGGAAAAGCAGGCTGGCTCCCCCACTGTGACCTGGAGTCCGGGGCCGTTGGAAAAAGTCTGGATGAGGAATGATTTTGGAGCTTGGCTCAGCGCAAGTTTCACAGCAGCCAGTGGAAACTTCCAGGAATGCTGCTCTGGGCCAGCCAGGGGCTGTTTCCGCCACCACTTTTACGAGGTACAGACCCCTCCACAGCTTCTGGCCAGCTCAGGGGTGGGTGTGTGGCTATCTCTTTCAGCCCAGCTCTGCCTCTCAGGTTGCAGTGCACCTTTTCAGGCTCAGGCCTGGACTCCAGAGGGTTCAGAGCCCCTTCAGCCCAGGCCAGCTCATTTGGAAAGGGCCAGCCGCCAGGAGGAGCAGCCTCCATGAGCAGCTGACATCCGTGCGGGATGCTGTGAGAATTTATAGCAGCCTGAGAGGGGAAACTCCCTCCCAAAATGTTTCAATGTTTTATTAAATGTATGAAAGGAAAGTTTCCTTTTCACTGGACCAAGGCCCAGAACCTCCTTGGAGCCTCAGGGAAGGTGGCAAAACCCCTTGGGAAAGCCCACAGACAAATGGGGGCTGAGCACTTAGGCTGAGAGACTTTCTAAAATTAATAGAAAGTATTGTTTCTTAATCTGACCCTTTTCTGCTGGCTGTAGGCTGCACAGTACAGAGACCAAGCCTGCTTCGTTCATAGCAGACTCGCCCAGTGCCTGGTGCAGGCCCGGCGTGCACAGGCCCTCACCCAGCCCTCAATAAGGAGGTGAAGGAGAGCTCTGCCGTCGTGGCCAGCATGGGTCAGGCTGGGCCCTCGAGGACCGGGGTTGGCTCTGTGACTGGTGGGCAGGCCCTGGGCGGGAGTCTCCTGGTGGGCAGGGGGCCAGCTGCTCTCTGGGGAGCACACTCCCAGGTAGTGCTGCCCCTCTGCCAGCACTCTGTCCAAAGCCAGAGAAGGTGGGCAGGTTTTCTGCAGCCTTGTCTAGCAGCCATGTCTGCAAGAAGGCCCTGGCCTATGAGGCACATGCAGCCCCAGCAGCTGGGGGCATCTGGCAGGCCAGCCAGCCAGGTCCACAGGCTGGCATGCTGGGTGTGCAGGAGAGGCCAGGGAGCTAGGGCTCAGCCTCTGGAAACCAGCATGATGACAAGCGTTGCCAATGTGGGTCAAGCTAAAAAGGGCTGGGCACCATCCTGAGTCACCTCATAGTCTCCAAGACTCCTATGAGCTTGGCACTGTCCTTCCATTACGGAGGAGCAAAGGGGCTCAGAGATGGAGTTAGGGCCTAACTCCCTGATGGCGAATTTCCTGTAATTCCTGTGCTCTGATGTCTCTGGGCAGTGGTCCTCACTGGACTTGGACAGGCAGAGGCCCTCCTAGGCTCAGGGTTGCTCAGTCACTCACCCCCCAGCCCGGGAAGCCCTTCCTCGTGTAGAGGTGAAAGGCCTGAGGCATGGCCAGGATCCAGGTGGGGTGCCTTCGTTTCCAGGTAGAGTTTTCTTACCTTTGGAATGGAGATGGATGATGGTCTCCAGTTGATTGTGGACAGAGCCTAGTCCAGACAATAGAGTGGTTCTGCTCCAGACTCCCAATATAAATGCCAGACTACTGGGGAATCCTGACCCTTGATTGTCTTGGGGAATGCCCAAGGGCTATGGGACCTGCTGCCTACCTTCCTTCACTGTGTCCTGCCCTCACCCACAGACATCAGAGAGCAGCCATCCAGAGCCAGGAGGGGACATGAAGGTGAGAACTGTCCCCAGGCAGAACAGCGGGCTGAGCAGCTGAGCAGAACTGGCTGAGGGGATTCCCCAGGGCAGCCCGGAGCCCCTCCATCCTCAGAAGACTGACCACCATTTATTTTGCAGACAGTCTCCATCCTAGAGCAACGGCTGACACTGACGGAAGACAAGCTGAAGCAGTGTCTGGAGAACCAGCAGTTAATCATGCAGAGAACAACACCATGATCAGGGGAGCAAGAATCAAGAGCTCGGTCGATTTTGGGGGGTGGCAGGGCAGGGATTTGTACTATGGGACTTGGGTAAATAAATGAAGGGGATTTGGCTCTGTGGGAATCCCATCTATCCCTGAGCCCCAGAGGTTATGCCCTTCTCTCCTCTGCCTGCCCTCTGCACCTGGAGGCTCTCCTAGCAGTGGAAGGCCCCCATAGGCAGGGCCTGCACTTGCAGGATGGACTGTGTTTGGTTTAATGTGAAGGAGTCACTTGAAAACCTTTGCTACCTCAGAGTCCTGACATGCCCTGAGATCGCGGCTCCTGGCCAGAAGCAGTAGCCCCAAGCCCCCTTACGGAGGTTTGTCCCCCTTTCTGCCATATGATTGGCTCTTCCCACCCACAACAGCTTAGCAGTGACCTGCCCATGGGATGGGTGAGCCAGGAGTTTTCTCCAAATCTGACAAAAGGCCCAGCATGGGCCCATCTGAGTCAGGTTTACCCAGGAACAAGCACTCAGGGAGGTGGCGGCTTTGCAGTGGCCTTGACTTCTGCTCCACACCTGTTCACTGGGGCTGCTGGCTTCTTCCTCTGTATGCATGAGGGTGAAGGAATCTGAAATTAAAATGGATTTTATGGAGCTTGTCATAAAAGTGGCTTGTTCTGAGTGAAACCTTATTAGCTCCCCCATCCCCATTAGCTCCTTTATGCCATAAGGGGAGAATGAAAGCAGTGGCTTTGGAGGGTCCCTGCCAGGTCACCTCTGGAGCTTGGGACACTTGTCTGCATCTGCTCAGGGAAGCGGGAGAGCAAGAACAGCTGGAGCCCCTGCAGAGCACCCAACCCTCTCTGGCTGGCCCCAGCCGGCTTCATCGGTTGGGTCCTGGAGGACTCCGGCACCTGCATTTCCATTTACTCATAAGGGTTCCCACAGCTCCTTCCCATGCACCCGCGCAGGGAGAGCCAGGCCAGTGTTTTCCACATGTCTAGGTTGTGTCCTTCGGCATTTGGCTTCTTGGGTCCCAGCCAGCCAGAGATATTTATGCCTCCGCACACCTGCCCTGCTCTGGGGGGCCCAGGGGCAGTGTTAGAACTTCTCGGGAGCTGTGTCAGTACCACACAGCTAATGAGGCTCCCAGCCTCCGCGGCTTCCAGGTGGGAGCAGAGCCGGAACGCCTCGGAGCTGGATGAATGGCGGAATGGGGAAGCTGCCTCCTGCAGCGGGCTGGGGAGGAAGCCGCCGGCCAGGCCCCGGCTTCAGATTCTGCCAGTGGCCGGCCGTGTAGCCTCAACACGATGCCACAACGTCTCTGAGCCTCAGGTTCTTGTTTAGGTGGCAGTGGTCGGCACCCCTCGGGGTGGTTATGACACAAGCCATGAGTGGGGAAGAGGCTCTTGCTTGCTCGGGCTCTTCCGGGGGTTCCTGGGGACCTGCTGAGGCCTCCTATGTGGCCCTGTATGTATAGAGGAGCTGGGCAGGCCTGCTGGTCTGAATTGGGTAAGGTGCTCAGATGCCCCAGGAGGTCATGGGCCCCCCCTCCATAAAGGCTCTTAGGGCGTCTGAGCAACCCTAAGTGAGCCTGCTCAGGGTGCTGCTTGGGAGGCCAGCCTCGTCATCCCCTCCCATGCCAGCTGTCCTGTTGTTGCTTCCAGACCTGATGCTGGAGGTCCCAGTATTGGGGCCCTGGTGACCTGAGCAGCCAGCCCAGGGGGAGGGTCATCTCCAGAGACACGAATGGTTCCCCTGACGGGGGACAGCAGGCCAGGAACCAGGTCGCCAGGCGTGGTGTGGCAGCTCTTGCCCGGTGCGGCCAGGCCAGGGGTGCCATCTTCCTGCCTTCAGTTTCCACCAGGATGGAGTTTTGAATTTCTCTGTGGAGAAGATGTGGATTGAGAGCCTGTTAGGGATTTGGGAAGTAGCCCGGGGGCAATGGTGTAGTGTCTGTCCCTGGAAGCCCCTCCCCTAGTTAATCTGCACCCCCTCGCCGCACCCCTTTTCTTGTGGGATGTATCTGCTTGCTCTGAGACAACCAACCCTGGGCTCTCCCAGGTGGAGGCAACCATGGGCTGAGAGGCAGGGCCTCCTGAGGGGTTTCCTGCACTCTCACGCACTTGCCCGGAAGGAGCCACCAGCCAGGTTCGGAGTTTGGGGGAAGATGGTTCTTGGAGAGCTGCACTTGTCTTTGAAACACCAGAGACCCACCTCCTTCCAAGCTTGAGGGTCAGTGTGTGTCACATGCAGGAGGCAGAACCACGAAGGGGCCAAGTTCTTCCCCAGAGTTCCTTTTCTTGCTCACGTGGGGCCTGACTCAGGGCCTCACTGCTCTGAGGATCTAGGGACCCAGATTGTCCTGAGAGAAAGGGGATGGGACCCTGGGGCACTCTGACCCCCCACCCCCACTCCGTGGAGGTGCTACAGGACCCTGAACTGGGCAGCACCGGCCGGTCAGCTGTGGGGGCCCTCACAAGCCAGGGAGGAGTATGGGGCCCGGGTGGGCTTGGGGTGGCTTGGCAGGGTTAGGGGCCATGTGGCAGGGCTTTTCTTGTGGTGGGGTCTCCCTGCCAGCCCTTGCCGGTGGCTCCCCTGTGACGGGCTCTTACCAGCCCTCCCACTGGTACTGCCAAGCTCAAAAGCAGCCTTCTGGAAATGCAAATGCCTCTGCTCAGTCACCTTCTTTCCTGATTGTGGATTTTGATAACTGAGCTCCAAAAAAAACAAATTGCAGACCTCTCCTCTCTGTCTTCCCCCCCTCCACTCCCCCAGGAAGGTGGGGTGAGGTCAGGGATGTTTGTAGGAAGTGTATCTCAGCGGCAAGTCCCACCGCCCCCTCCTCTTGTGACCTGATTCTCCTCATGTGAACTAAAAGAACAGGTGTCGGTGATGGGTGATTTAAATTGTGACGCCCCCCACCTACCCTTTGCCAGACTCTCAGGGTTCCAGGATGAACCTGTTCTTCTGCCAGAGACACTGAAGGAGGCCGCTCAGGCAAGCTGGACGAGCAAGCCAGAAAGCAGTGGCAGCCGAGTCCTGTCGCCACCGGTGCAAGCCTGCTCCCCTTTGACTCCTGAGTCTCCGCTCCCCACGAGCTCCTGACAGACCGTGTGTCCCCCACACAGAGACTCAGGTGGCACCAGCCAGCCTGACCTGGAAACTGCCGTATTCCCACCCAGCACTGTCCTTGTCCCTCTGCCCCAGGACCCACTGGCCACAGGTGCGTGACTTCTCCGTGCTGGTGGGCTTTGTGCACGCAGGCTGCCCAGCGGGCGGAGCAGTGGGTCCAGTCGGGGTCGCTGTGGGAATCACAGGGCCCAACCCACTGCCTGAGGCCAGATGTTGGCTCTGTGATCTCCAATGAGTTGCCGCAGCTTGTGGAGTGTCCCTCTGTGAGATAATGCCTGTCTGACCAGGCGCAGGAAGCACTCAGAGCAGTGACTGACACAGAGCGTGGATGTGGTCAATGTGTGACACCGCCACCGCCACCGCCGCCACCACCACCCTGGGGCGGTGTCACTTCTGGCAGGTCAGCCGCCTTCCATGGAATTGGTCCGTGTGTTAATGGGCTGATGGTCCTAGGGTCGCTCTGGCCCTGGAATTCTAGGTGGCCAGAGTAATGATCTCTCGACACTGTGAGCCCCACCATGGGCATCCCCAGTGGTGCAGAGGGATTTGGGCCGGCAGACAGGGGGACTCAGGGCAGCCCCTCCTCACTGGAGAGGCAAGCATTCTAAGGCCACTTCTGCTGTCCTCAAGGCCGCCACCAGAGCCAGCACTGGCTTGAGGGTGGGTGTTGGTGATTACCCGGAATCCCGGAAACCCAGCCCGCTGAGCAAGCGAGAGCATGGTGAGTCACACTGGCCCTGTTGTCCTGGCTCCCTGTCATTAACCTCATTTTCCTAAATGATTTGCTCAAGATGGGCCCCTGATGATTCCCACCTTAATTGGTGTGTGGCCATTTAAGGGGGCCAGAAATCCCCCCGCCCCGGGACTTCTCACTGAGTACCCTCAGCTCCACCCCACCCACCCTGGGCTGCTGAGGAGGGACCACCTTGCCAAGGGAGCAGTGGCAGGCTGGTGGTGGCCCAGTGTCCTGGGGTGTCCTTCCACTTCCTGTGGGCACTGGGCCCTGGCACAGGACCTTGTCCCATTGCCTGATGGGCTCTAGCCCACCCTAGCCGGGAGGCCATGACAACCTAGGCTCACTCACTTGGCCACTCTGGGGAAGTCTTTTAGAGGCTTTGCCCCTGGCTCCCTACCCAGGAGGGCTGAGCTTGTGCTCCAGATAGGACTGGAGCCAGGCCAGAGAGCCTGGGGCGAAGCCATTAGGAAGCTTTCATGCCAGCCCCTCCTGGGGCTGGGAGCTGCCGTGTGCAAACACTCTCCCAAGAACCTATTTATAGAGCAAGACCAAGGAGTGCTTTCACTTTAGGTGAGGCCACCTGGAGCCCCATCTGCCGGGGAGTGCCTTCAGGCTCCAGGAATGCCACCCCCCTTTACTCCCTCACCCCCCTCCTACCACCTATGCGAAGTCTGAGCATTAGGAGAAGGAACCTGGGCAGGAGAGGAAGTCATGTTCTGAGAAGCTCCCCTTTCTCAACCCCAAGCTTCTCCTTCAGGCACAGTGTGTGTTCTTGCAAGTGGGACTTGGGCACCTTCCATGGGTACCCCAGTAGGCGGAGGCTGGCTTGCAGGAGCCAAGGTCCGTGCCAGCAGTGTCACTCTGCCACGCGTCCTGACATCAGCCTTGGTCCATCTCCATTCTCCTCAGCTTCAGAATTGAGACTGCCTTCAGAGCCATGGATGTCCCTGAGCACTGGGGGCCCATGTTTATTCAGTCCATGTCGCTCTCCTGGTCTTGGGCCTGGCGGAGGACACACACATCCCACTGATGCCCTGCCCAGCTGGCCGCTTCCAGACCTTGGCCCTGCTGCAGCCCTCCCCAGGCAGGTCTCTCTAGAACCACCTAGCTCTCCTAGAAGATCTATGATGCCCCACCCTCCCTATGCACTGAGCCCCTTAAACCCTGACCCCACCCAAGACATGTCCCTCCCGCCCACTCCCAGCTCAGCCCCCAGAATCTTCTTCCTATGACAACTGCTCCTGAATTGGCTCCTCCAAAGCCTCTGAAACTTAGAGCCAGAGAAGCAGTGCAATTAGTCCTCCTAGGCCCTCCAGGCAGAGGCTTACATGCGCCAGCTAACTGGAAACAGAAGGTGCTTTCTGTGGCAGAGGCCTGGGCCAGCCCACATCTGGGCCACCGCCATGGACTTCTTAGCTCAAACAGTGAAGCTGACCTTCGCTCCTGAGGTTGCCCTGGTCCTAGGGTTGGGCCTAGCGCCTCCGGTAGTTAGAGTGTGTTTGAGATAGAGCCATTTGTGAGACCCCACAAGGATGCCCATACCTTTTGAGAGATATTCTAAAGTCTCCCATTGGGGGATAAATGCCTCTGGTTTGAGGTAGCCTCCTCTCTATAGACCCCTGGGTGAGGGACGAGAGCCTCAGGCTCATGCAGGTCGGGTGAGGGCCCTCCAAGCTACCCCCAGAAGCTTGGACCTGCCTACCACTCAGGCCATCCCCAAGCTAGCCCCCCAAGGAGATAGGACCTGCTGAGTTACGTGATGGTTTCTTGCCTGTTCTCCCACTTCTGCTCTTGTCCTACCCCATCTGTTCTCCTCAGAGTGGCCAGGGTCTACTAAGTGATCAGAATAAAAAGTAATAAATAGTAAAGGGAGAGCAGGTAAGAGAGCTCATGCCACACCTGCTCTACCGCCAGTGGCCCCACAGCCTCCTGCACGGCAAGTGGAGGTCCCAGTGTGAGCCACAGCCATTGAGGCCTTACCCAATCGTGCCTGTCTGCCACCCCGTCTCTTGCCACCCTCCACCCTCTTCTCATCTCCTCTTCCCCCAGCCACAGCAGCCTCCTCATCTCCTTGGGCACACCAGGCACATTCTAGGCCCAGGGCCTCTGTACTCTTGCTGCTGCCAGGAATGCTCCGACGTCACCTCTGGGCTTCAGCCTCCTCATCCACAGAATGGGAGAAGAGCAGGAGTGGCCTCCTAGAGCTGCTGGGAAGATTCACCAAGACAGTTCATACGAAGCCCTAAGAGTAGGCCTCGTCCTTGCTGGGCTCCAGCCCATGGCCTAGGGAGGAGGCTAGGGAGCCCCTAGAGAGGTGGAGCCCTAAGGGCTCGGCTCCTGGTATCAGAGTCCTGCAGGTCGGCCAGCTGGCTATAAGGCTGACTCCAGGCTCAGCCTTGGTGGGCCAGCTGGAAACTTGGGGCTGAAAATCAGTACTCCTAGGTGGGGCAGGGGGGTATCCCTTGTACCCCGTGAGGCCCTGAGACTCTGCTCCCTAACCCCCACACACGTCATCATGGCTCCCTACACAGCCTTTTCCTAGTGAGGCTTCCAGCCATCAGGCCCATCCAGGTGCCCAGGCACGGCCCCTACCTGACTGGCCTCCCTGCGAACCCACTAGCCAAGAGGGGCAAATGTGAGGGTAGGACTGACAGGTCAGGGGCCTTGCTCTGCCTGGGGCTCTCTGGTGCACAAGGAGGAAGGCTGGGCTGGATCTGAAGGAGCACTTTGCTACTGGCCCGCTGGCTGGCTGGCTCTCAGGGGCTTCCTCATGCCCCCAGGGCTCCTTCCACCCAGCTGATTTTGTCTTGTCCCTAATGGCTCAGAGCCCCAGCCCAGGAGGGCTAGGAGACTGGGGCTTTCTCCACTTGAAGGAAAGGAGCAGGCCCTCTGAGGGTCTCTCCCACCTCTGCCCCCAGTGGACTGGGGGTCTGGGAGCCTCCTAGAGGAGCCTGGGAGCCTGGCAATTAGCCTGAGGCAGGATACACCAGGACTTCTGGGGGGTGAAGTCTCCTCCCCTTGCTGCTCTCCCCCTTCTCCCTTTTCTTCCTCTCTGTCCTCCCCCACCTCCTCCTCCTCCTCCTCCTCCTCCTCCTCCTCCTCCTCCTCCTCCTCCTTCTCCTCCTCCACACATGTTTCCAATCCTCTCCCAGGTCCTGCTCCCCCTGCCCCAGCCCCTTCCCATTTCCTCTCCGAGGCATCCACTTGCATGTGGAACTCATTAGGAGACCCTCAGGGCTCGTAACCCAACTCTGGCCTTGGCTTGGGGAGGGGGCCCTGTCCAAGGCTCCCAAGCTGAGACCCGGCAGCTTCCCCTTCCGCCCCGCCCAACCCCATGCAGCTTTGAGCTGGGAGCCACCAGAGCTGGTCAGGGCCAAGGGCTGGTGGCTGCTGGTGAGGGGCAGCACAGCTGGGTGTCTGGCTCACCTCCTCCCTCTCCAGCCTGGGCTCCCCAGTGCCCATTGATCATCCTTGCCTCCCCACTGGGCTAGTTTCTAACCGCATGGCTGCATGGCAGGGTGGGTGGCTGGACCTGCGGCGGGAAACAGACTGCTGGGTCCCACAGCAGGTCAGAAGAAGGGCGTGAGGTTCTGAGTGATCACCTTGATGATCAGCTTCCCATCTGAAGATGGGAAGGACAGTCCAGGGAAGACAACGTGGTGTGAAAAGCCACTAGGCAACATAGGCCACTTTCTCCCTCACTGAAGGACGTGCTGAGGGCATAATAGTCCCACGAGCTGATAGGAGGTTTTGCTGGAAACTGATGCTGTGGTCTCCAGAGGTTTTTTTTTTTTTTTTTTTTTTTTTTTTAAGAGTTTATTTACTTAATTGAGAGAGAGAGAGAGGAGGGAAAAGCAGAGGGAGAGGGACAAGCAGATGGCTCTCTAAGCCCAGAGCCCAACAAAGGGAGGTGGTATTTGATCACAACCCCAAGATCATGACTTGAGCTGAAATTAAGAGTTGGACATCTAGGGATCCCTGGGTGGCGCAGCGGTTTGGCGCCTGCCTTTGGCCCAGGGCGCGATCCTGGAGACCCAGGATCGAATCCCACATCAGGCTCCCGGTGCATGGAGCCTGCTTCTCCCTCTGCCTATGTCTCTGCCTCTCTCTTTCTCTCTGTGACTATCATAAATAAATAAAAATTAAAAAAAAAATTAAAAGAAAACCACTTCTAAAAAAAAAAAAAAAAGAGTTGGACATCTAATGGACTGAGCCACCCAGGTACCCCTGTGGTCTCCAGAGTTTGGGAAATGCCAGATGAACAAAATAAGCCCAGCTAGATCCTTGCAGGGCTTGTCAAAGCCTTTAACACACTCATATGCTATGCAGCTTTGGCCATAGAGCTCATGGCGTTTTCCAGACATTTGACCACCTGACCTTTTCTATCAAGGTATACTGGGCAGGCCCAGTGTTCCATGGATCCCACTTTGGACAGTGCTACAGGAAAAACCCTGAGGAGGCAGGAGGTATGGGTCAAAGCCCCCTGATGGGAAAGGCTCTCTGAGTTCAGAGCAGGGGCTATTGTCTGCTGGGTCTGAGCAAAAGGTGGGCACTGAATGTGTGTGACAGCTAAGGAAGAGTGAACAGAAGGTAGCGGGGGGCTGGTGTGGCCAAGGCTTGCAGGTGGGACCATGTTTGAGCCACGCTGAGGTCCTGATCACTCTGACTCCCTACCCTTCATCATGGGAGGGCAGGCAGGTGGGTGGGCAGGTGTGGCCACAGAGTCAAAGGCATGAGGCTGGCAGGCAGGGCCTTGCCCCACGGGATGGGACCTGCACAGGCAGGCCCCGGGTGTTGGGAGCGTCCATGCCGCCGCCCCCACCAGGACATCAGCCTCAGGACAGGGCAGCCACCAGCTCCAGGTTCAGCAGAGGTGCTGTGTCTCTTCTCCCTGCTGGGGCGGAGAGCCCGTTCTGCTCACACCTCCCAGCGCAGCAGCTGCAGGCCCCCTCCTTATCCCAGTGCTCCAGGAAGCCTTCCCTTGGGGATCATTGCCTGCCTCCAGGGCCCTCACCCCACTTCCCCGGGTCCAAGAGAGTTGAGCCAGGGGATATGTGCTCAGCCCTGGGCTGGGCCCTCCAGTGGTGGGCTTCCTCCTGCCTCCTAGCAATTGGCATGGTGTGCTGCACCCCTGCCTTATAGAAGAGGAAACTGAAGCCTTGGGAGGGGAAGCTGGTGGTGGAAGCCGGATTGGAACCAGGTCTCTGGGTCAGGCCCACCATTCCTCCTCTCGCTCCTGCCTTGTACCAACACACATGGCACACTCACTCCTTGGATACTCCTTGGAGCCCTGAAAGAGCGTCCATTTGATTCCTGTCTCCCAGGAGACTGTAGCCTTTGCAGGGATGGATTCCCCCAGGCCATGGGTCATGTGGCAGGAGTAGGGCAGTGTAGGGCCAAGCCGGAAAGGGGGGTTTCCTCTAGACAATTTTCTGGTGCGGCCCGTGGGGCCCATCGAGTTGGGAACACGGCACATCCAGTCTGGGCAGGCAGTGGATGGCTGAGCCCATGCGGGATGGTGCTGGGCCCTGAGGCCTCAACCCCGCAACTTCACGCCCGGCCCAGGCCAGCTGGCTCCCAGGCCATTTCCCCGGCCTCGTCATAATCATGTGGTCACCGTCACTGTCACCATCAATGCCTGTAGGAGGGATTCCTGAAAAACAGGGCTCTGTGGGCCAGTGGGGAGGGAACCAGACAGGCCCAGGCAGCAGGCAGATACTAATGAGGCAATTAGGCCTGGCAGCTACAGAGAGCCCTAGCAGTCTCCACCCCTTGGCCCACCCGAAGCAGACCCAGCCCAGGCCGCTGGCACTTCCGCCCCACCAGATACCCTGGGAATTCCCAGCCTCCTCCAGCCTCTCAGCCTCAAAGGTTGGACTGACTTTACTGTCAGGAGCCTGCCATTGCTGGCCCTCCCAGTCAAAAAACCATAGGCTGGTTCAGCAAAGACAGAACCAGGACACACATACCCGCTCCTGACTCCATCACTACTTCCTGCCTTTGCTCTGGCTGGGAATGCCTGTCTAGGATACCCTCCTGCCTCCCACCCCTGCTCAAGCCACTGGGGCTCCAGGCCCTTCCTGAGAAGACTCAGAAGCCTGGAGCATGACGCCAAGGGCAACATGGTGGCCAGATGGGCAGGTTGCTAAGGACTCCTATACCCCCTAAGCCCTGGCTCCCATCCCTCAGAGCCTGGGTGGGCTCATGAGGTGCTGCACATAAGTCCCAAATGTCACAAGAGGGAGGGGGAATCAGCTCAGACTAAAAACTCTGGGGAGGGGGACACAAGGAAAGGGTTCTGGCCTTCACATGCGGCTTTGGAGCAGGGAGCTAGACCACCTGGGCTTATCTGGGCTCTTTCCCTCTCTCCTCTCCTTTCTTCTGAACCCCCAGGAAAGCAGGCAGAGCCTGCCCAGTCTGACTCCCAGCCCCACACTTCCTGCAGGCTTGTGGGCAGCGGTATGCAGGATTGGAGCCTAGCCTAGGGACCCAGGGACCTCTGAGTCCACCAAGAGGGAAGAGTTTTGGCTCAACCTTTGGGGAAAGGGTGAGCTGCACCAGGCTGGCAGAGAGGGAGAGCCCTTTCTCAAACAGGGAAATTGAGGCCTAGTGCCTAAGGTTGGGAGCATGTTGAGAGCAGGAATCCATCCCTCGATGGCAAGGAGCCTCTTCTGGCTCCAGGTAATCTCACTGAGTGACTCTGGGCAAGTCATACAGGACAGGCTGAGGCCTAGGTGGGAAACGGAAGTCGGAGGCTTCAGAATCATCCAGTGTGCAGGGGAGAGCCAAAGGCATTTTAAATCACGGGACCATGGGCTCGTGGCTGACAACACAAAGTCTAGAAGGAGGTCAGGGTTCTAATGCTGGCTAAGCCACCTCCTAGGTGCTACTCTGACTCTGGAGGACAAATGGGTTTGGAGGGAAGGATGAGAAGGTATTTCGAGGCAAGAGCTGGGAGGAGAGGGTTCCAGTAGAGGGACCTGTGAGTGCAAAGGCCCTAAATGTTGGGGTAGGGCTGGGCTAGAAGAGTGGGGGTGTCAGAGAATCTCGGCCCCTGAGAAGAGGCAGAGCAGTGGGGACAGGGGCAGAGCCATGTCATCAAGAGCCACATTGGCCACAGAGATGACTTGGGACTCTGTCAGGACAATGGGAACTCTGGAGGAGGAGCAGGCCAAGTCTGATTCACATTCTCAAAAGGTCCCTCTGGCTGTGGTGTGGGGAGTGGGGCAGGGGCTGGGAGGGAGGCTGGTGGGATGGGCCAGGGAGAGGTAGGGAAGCCTGGACCAGGTGGGGACCATCGGAGAAGGTGAATTCCCAAGCTGGGTCAGCCAGGTATGCCACAGAAGTGGGAAGAGCGTTTGATAGCACATACACTACATGCAAGATACAGCCCCCTCTTGTTATGGGGTGAAGAGCTGCACATGCCTCCAGTCTCTCCCCCACCCTGCCAGTGTTGGTCCCCTGCCCCCAAGAAATAGGAAAGAACAAGTAGAGCAAGGGCTCCCTATGGGCCATGCTTGGGTCTCCTCCTGCAGGGGCCTGGAGCCATAGTGAGAGCCAGCTGGGAACCCCTCACCTGGGGGAAGGAGCTCTGGTTTTAGTCTGGGACCCAGCCCCCTGCCATAGCTTGATTGGTAACCGTGGGCCTCAGTGTCCCCATCTGTCAAATGTGTTGACAGTCTTTCTGGAGCTGATGCAAAGCCTGGACAAGGAGCCAGAAGGGAACATGTTTTGAGACAGTCTGGTGTGCACCTGCCCAGTAAGCCCATAGGGGGCTGTGTGTGGGAGCTACTAGCTGGGAGCCCTAGGCAGGTACTACCCACCCGCCTCCAAGCCTGCCCTTCCCACTTGCCCGTGTTTATATGTTTCCTTCCCATCACCTGGGCACCATGACTCACCCCAGGCCCAATGGGTAAGTGAGTAACTGGCTGGGCCTGGAGCCAGGCCCTTGGGCAAGACATTTCCCTTCCTAGGCCTCAGCAGCATCCCCACCTGTAGAACAGACAAGCTCTGCTCTGGTCTCCGCACTGGGGTATCTCCAGTGAAGGCAGGGCTCAGGATACAGAGAAGCTGCCATAGGATGAGGGCAGCACAGGTGTGACCTATGTGCTAGGACAGAAACCAGGCCATGGGATCCCTGGGTGGCGCAGCAGTTTGGCGCCTGCCTTTCGCCCAGGGCGCGATCCTGGAGACCCGGGATCGAATCCCACGTCGGGCTCCCGGTGCATGGAGCCTGCTTCTCTCTCTGCCTCTCTCTCTCTCTCTCTGTGACTATCATAAATAAATAAAAATTTAAAAAATTAAAAAAAAAAAAAAAGAAACCAGGCCGACTTGACAACAGCCCCAAATCAGTGCTGCACAGACGGTAGCCCAGGAGACCCCCACCTCCCTAAGGGGAACTCATACTGGGGAGAGCTCAGAATGGAAGGTGGGCAGAGCCATGAGGAAGGCCTGATTGGGCCCCAGGACTCTAAGTAACCACCCGGGGACCTCCAGTGATAAAGGGGCTCATACAGGTGAAGTCACCTGTGAGGCTCCATGGCCAAAGATGCTCCATCCCCAATCCCTCCAGGCCTAACTGCCCTTAAGTGGGGAAAGGGCAATAAACGTGGATTAGGGGAAAAAGCACTCTGCTGAGGTCAGAGAGGGGAGACTTCCTGGGGCTGAGACTCCTTGAAGGTTGGGGTGATTTCAGAGGGTGGGGGCACAGAACGAGGAAGGGTGTGGAAGCAGAGGTGCTGTGTCTGGGCCCAGAGTCAGGTGCAGGAGGAGGTCAGGGTGAAGTGAGCTGGGGCTGGGGACAGAGAGGCTGCAGCTGGCCTGCCTGTGAACTGAGACTTTAGCAGATGGGTTTTATCTCTCTTGCCCAGGGAGGGCACAATCAATCACAATCAATCAGCCGGTCATGCCTGCCTAGAAGTGTTTTGAGGCCACAGGATGGCTGGGCAAGAGACAGTGCTGTGATTGACTAGTAATGCCTGCCAGGGACAAAGCACAGCAGAGTAGTACATGATTGTCTTCTGGTCTCTCTCCTCAGGCTGGTCCCAGAGGCTGGGCAGGCAACCGAGACAGGCACACTGTCACAGGAGCCAAGGGGGATGCACATGAGGAGGTTGGCTAAGGGCCTGCTCTGCCACTGCGGGGAGCTGGGAGAGGGAGGAATTACCCTGGCCTAGTTCCCTCTGAGTCCCAGTTCCCTTCCCCGCACCCTCCCTGGCCCAGGGCAGATGCTCAGGAAGAGTTTGAACATGAATGGTGGGGAGGCTCCAGAGCGGCCTGGCTCTCCTCACTTCTTCCCCTTTGCCTTCTCCAGGCAGCCTTGGGGAGTTCCATCCTGCTGGGTCTTGTTCTCTGCTTATCCTGGGTGTGACCCTCTCCCACCTGCTCCCCAGGGCCCTGTCCTCCTACCCCTCTGCCCTACACACCTGGGCAGGGAAGGGCAGGGGAGGATGAACAGGCACGTGGCTCCCCAGCACTAGAGCAGTCCCAGGCAATAGCTGCCCCATGCTGCACTGCCGTCAGCCAGGGCCAGACGGCTTCCCTCTGGAAGGAAGGCAGGGGCAGAGTTTGGTTCCATTCGGAACTTGTCACTGCAGAGGTCCCAGCAAGAGCTGATAGGACAGGGTGAGCCCAGGTGACTGGAGGGCTGTGGAAGGGGAGCATGGATTCTCTCAGCCTGTAACAAGCCCTCTGGGCTACCTGTCTGTGGGTATCACTCCAACACGGCTGGCAAGTGCCCAGACATACAAGGTCTCTTTGTGTGTGTGCAGATGATGGAGAACATGTGTGCACATGGTGTGTTGTGTATTTCTGCACACACACATATATGCCTGTGAGCACATGTGGATCAGTCTATGGGCATTGTGTGTCCTTACATGAGTGTGTACACGTGCAAACTCAGGTGTGCACAGCCAGAGCTCTGTCCAAGGCAGGAGAGTTGCCGGGCCTTTCACAGTTCACTTCTGGCCTGGCTTACACATTACTTGCTCTGACTGCAGCCCAGGCAGGCACCTCATCAAGGGATTGGGAAAAAGCTGTCCCAAGGTTCCAGGACAAGCTGAGTGCCCCCAGGCTGGGTCTTAGGCCCAGATAGACTGGAGTCCCTGAGCCTCTCCCCAGCCCCTAGTCAGCTCTCATGGCGGCATGAAATTGGTCACTATTACAAACTGCCCTCCTGGAAGCAGCAGGAGCTCGCCCTAAATTTGTGTTAGCCTCCTTAAGATAGGAGAAAGGAACTGACCTTCCTCCCTTCCTCTCCCTCTGGCCTGTGCTGTTCAAAACATGTTGGCCCATCTCTAAGAAATCCATGGATACCAATGGGAAAAGGAAAGTCTGCTTTGAAGATGCTTAAATATTTTTTTAAGATTTTATTTATTTATTTATTTATTTATTTATTTATTTATTTGAGAGAGAGAGAGAGAGAGAGCATGCTTGAGCACAGAGGGGAGGGGCAGAGGGACAGGGAGAAGCAGGCTCCCTGGTAAGCATGACCCCCGGATCATGACCTGAGCCATCATGACCTGAGCCAAAGGCAGACACTTAACCCACTGAGCCACGTAGGTGCCCCAGGTCCTGGGTTACCAAGCCATGTGGATGAGGGGGGCAGGCCGGGTGCACAGCAGTTCACATCTGCTCAGTTCATATCAAACATCCCACTCTCATAGCCAAGCCTTGCCCTGCTGGGAAGGCTCCTTCACTGGTTCCGGGGCTGGATATGTGCAGACAGGGAAGGTAGCTCCAAACACGCCTCATGGGTTCAGGCCTAGCACTTGGGAGGAAAGGGATGAGACAGATGCTAGGAGGACAAATGGGCTTGATTGGCAATAGACATACCATTGGGTGTCCAAGGGGGAAAGTCTGGTGGGGGATGCTAAACAGTGACAGTGATAGATTCCAGAGCAAAGATGGGGTCAGGGGTCCCAGGGTTATGGAACAGGGGGGTTATTCTAGCCTAGAGGATCAGAGGACGTCTGAACTGGGATCTTCTACAAGGCTGGCGAAGGGTGAGGGCAAAAAAAGTGCAGGCCGTGGGAGTAGAGTGTACAAAGGCCCAGAGGGGTATAGGAGAAGGAGACAGCCCTACACTGTCCTATCATATATATGCTACCTGCAGTTCTCTTCCTGAGACCAGCTTACTTACCCCCAGGGACCCAGACCTGTTCTGGGGGCCCCCCACCCTGCCCCTCAGGGAGACCTTGATGAGGGAGTTAGAGGGGAGGTGGGGCCCCTCTCCTAGGGGCTGCAGGTGGGAGAGGGCCTGAACCCTGAAGGGCAAGAAAGGCCACATTCCCGAACAGGAGGAATGTCTTTGATCCCAAGACCTTGCTCAGGGCACCAGGCTCCCTTTCCCAGGTACCTTTCCCAGCATTCTTGAGGGAGACTCACAGTTACAGGGCAAGTCCCTGGGCAGAGGCGGTTCCGGGCCTCCCCCTCTCTGACCAAGGGCAAGTTCCTGCTGTGCTCTGTAAGTCAGAGGGGTCTGTGTCATCCACCCCCCACCCCCCGCCCTGCCCCACTTGCACACAAGCCTGCACACATATACACATGCACCCAGGGCATCCCTGCTGTGATCCATTTTATGCATTGTCTAGCTGTTCAGACTGGAGGCAGGCCTTCCATTCAGGAACCAAGGCTTTGGGCTACTCCTCCAAGTTGACTGACGGGGGCCCAGGGCCCCTGTGGGAAGCTCAGAAGTCTGGCCGGCTGTGCTTATTCTCTTCCACTCCTTTGCTTCCACTGTCACCTTCTCCTCAGGTGGCTCCACCCTCCTGTACTCATCTGAACCCCACCTCTTCTAGCTCCCATCTTCACACTCCTTGCTGGGGGATGCCCCACCTCCTGGGGAGTTTCTCCATGTCCCCCACATCTTCACAGGTCTCTCCTCTAGCCTGTCCCAACCCCCAGGAGTCCTGAAGGGGAGACAAGGGAGCCATCACAAGCTAGTGGGAGGGGCGGCAGGGCCTCCCTCCTCTGTCCAGGGAGGTTCTTTCTCCTACATGGGGGGACAGGGACTGCGAGGACACAGTGGGGGCTCCCATTTCAGATGCGCCCCCACTATTGAGAGCAGTGGCCAATTCCTCATCAGGCACTGCCGTACCCGAAGCCCCAGCAAGCCCGCAACAAGCCCGCTGAGGAATGATTCACCCGCCAGCAGCTCCCCTCCCGCGTGGGTCTGCTCAGGCTTCTTTTCAAGCGCTGCGTCCATCCCTGACAACCAGCAACCCGGAGTGCCAGCCGGGAGCCCGACCTCGGAGAAGCACCCTCCTAGCGGGACAGATCTGTGATGGGCTTGCTGGGCTCCGTCCAGGCAAAGTGGCTGCGCGCCGGCCAGCCTCGGGCGGAGTGGGAGGTTTAAACCCCGAGCGAGGGGAGGCACCCTGCCCGCGGGGAACGGGCCGCGCAGACGGCGGGGCCCAGCCGCTAGCTCCCTCCCCGGGCAGATGACACAGGCCCCGGAGGGAAAGCGCGGCACGCCGTGCGCACGCGCGCCGCTCCAGTCGAGCCGCTTTGTTCCAGGGCTACCTGCGGCTCCATTCACCTCCTCCGCCCCGCCCGACCGCCCGCGAGCCGACACACCGCGCCGGCGGAGGCCCCGCCCCCTCCCCTGCGCGGGGCGGACCCGAGCCGAGCCCCGCCCCCGCCCCAACCGCCTCCTCCGGCCGCGATTGGCCGTCTGCGCGACGCACTCCCGCCCCCGGCGCAAGGTGGTTGGTGCGCGGGGGAGGGGCCGGAGAGGCAGAGCTGCCGATAAAGGAGAGCGCCCCTCCCACCCGCCCCCGAGGAAAAGTCACGTGGCGCTTCGCTCGGCGCCTGTCACCTCCCCGCCGGTGAAGCCTTCTTAAAGGGCTCGCTCGCTCCTCCTAGGCGTCTAGCCCTTTGCAGGGTCTCTCCAGTCCTGCCCGCGGAGTGTGGCGCGGCCCTGGGGCCCTGCTGCTCCTCCAGCCCCCTGTCTGCCGATTCCCCATCTGGCCGGCTGGGGTGGGATCCCCCTTCCAGGGGTAGCCTGTGGCCGTCGTAGGGACTGGGCAGTCGCCCGAAACGGTGACCTCCTAAGCACAGTGCCTGGCACGTAGTAGGCGTTCAATATCCATTTGTTGAATGAGCTCGCTGAGAAAATGAATGAATGGGGTTGACAGGAGGAGGGGACATTGGCTCAGCGTGACCGCCCCCACCCGCCGCCCTGTCCCGGGGGAGACTCTGCTTCAGCGCAGGAGGGGAGGGAATGCCGGGCGCAGGACGCCCCTAAGGCAGCTCTTCGCGGTAGGACTCGGCGGAGCTGGGAGGGGACTCGGCTTAGGGGAAGGGGCTCGGCCAGGCATCCCAGACGCGTCCTGGCCAGGTTCCCGCCGAGCTGGGGCGAGGGCCCCGGCGGGCGCAGGTCTCTGCGCGCGCGGGGCCGCGAGCGCGCCCGCGTCCTCCGCGGGGAGGGGCGGCGGAGGCGCGGCGCCTTTAAGCCCGGGCGCCGGCCCCGCGGCCCCGCCCCCCGGAGGACGCCTCGGCGCGCGGCCGCCGGAGCCGCCGTTTAATTGGGGCTGTCAGGCCGCGGCGCGCGCGGAGGGCCGGGCGGGACGGAGGCCGGGAGGCCGGGGCGGCGGGCGCGCAGCTCGGCGGGAGGCGGGCGCCCGGAGACGCGGCTGGGGCCCGCGCGGCCGGGGCGCCGTCCCAGGGCAGGGCTGCCCGGCCCCTGCCCCGGGCCGCCCGCGCTCCCCATGAAAAACCAGCTCCGCGGCCCCCCAGCGCGGGCGCACATGTCGGCCTCGGGGGCGTCGGCTGCTGGGGACACCGGGGCGGGGTCGGAGCCCGGTGCGGGGCCCGGGTCCGGCACTAGCACCGGCGCGGGAGCGGCGACGGGCGCGGGGGCCATGCCCTGCAAGAGCGCCGAGTGGCTGCAGGAGGAGCTGGAGGCGCGCGGCGGCGCGTCCCTGCTGCTGCTCGACTGCCGGCCGCACGAGCTCTTCGAGTCGTCGCACATCGAGACGGCCATCAACCTGGCCATCCCGGGCCTCATGCTGCGCCGCCTGCGCAAGGGCAACCTGCCCATCCGCTCCATCATCCCCAACCACGCCGACAAGGAGCGCTTCGCCACGCGCTGCAAGGCGGCCACCGTGCTGCTCTACGACGAGGCCACGGCCGAGTGGCAGCCGGAGCCCGGCGCTCCCGCCTCGGTGCTTGGCCTGCTCCTGCAAAAGCTGCGCGACGACGGCTGCCAGGCCTACTACCTCCAAGGTGAGGGCAGCCCTGAGACCCCCGTCCGGGACTGGGGCTCTCCCGAGGCTCCCTGACGCCCCCGCCGGAGGCTGCTTTCTCTCCATGCGCTACGCCTGCCCGGCCGGCGCCACGTCGCCCCCGGCTCGCATCCGCCTCTACCGGGAGCTCGGCCCCCGCGGTGAGGGTTTAGACTGGCACGAGGGCCCCCTCTGCACCACCTTCTCGGCACGATTCGAGTGGGCTGAACAAACTTTCCCGGCCTGGGCTTTCCTTTTTTTTTTTTTCCCCTGTTTTGGGACCATGGCAGCGCCTAGGTTCCTGCTGAGCCCCTCAGACGAGGAAGGGGCCGCCTCCTGGGACCCCAGAGATGACAGGGCACCCATGTCCAGCTCCTCCAGCCTAGAATGTGTGTCCCTGGAAGACCAGGGTCAGGATATAGGAGCCTTTGGCAGCATTAATCCCCACCCCCAAGGTAGGGGGACGTTTGGGTGGGGGGACTCCGGGCATCCCCGCTTTGGTCTCACTACTTGGGGGTCACAGCCTTTCAGAGGCACTTGGGGCAGGACTATAAGCAGCGTCCCCTGCCCTGGCTTTCCGGGACCCCCAAGTCCCCAGCCTACTGCCCTAAAGCTTGTGGAAGGGGGAGGCAGCTGGGGGGCGAGTGGCTGCAGCCGGTGTTTCCAATTAACATTCCAAAATGGCCTCTCGCTGGCAGCGGGCGGGCAGGCGGGGAGGGGAGGGGAGGGGAGGCCTGCGGCACCCTCGGGCGCAGGGCCCATCCTAGCTGCAAGGCGCTCCCCGGTTCGGGGCTGTGTAAACCCCGCAGCCCTCCCCCTCTGTGTTTCTAAGGCTGAGGGTCTTGAGTTCCCAGGGGGAGAGGTGGAGTTGGGACCCCTTTTACGAACTTGCCACTGTGAGAGGAAAGAGCCAACCAGTACTTTCACGCTGCCCGCCCTGACCGTGGTTGGGGGTGAGGGACAAGGACCGGAGTCCCTCTGTGGACCTGTAACGGACCTGGACCCAGCTCTGGCCCCGCTGTCTCATCTGTAAGAGGGGTTCACAAACCCACAGGTGCTGAGTCGAGATGGGGTTGTCTGCTTTCCTTTACCGTTTAGTGGTTATGGAGCACCCATGGGTGCCAGGTGTGCATGGGAGCTGTGGAAGAGAAATGAGCTGGGGCCTGTCCTTAAGTGCCCTAAAGCTGGTGATATGGCTGGGACCCTGAAGCCTTATGGGTCAGGGTATGGAGCTCAGGCATGTCACTTCATCTCCTGGGGCCTCAGTTTCCCATTCTAAGTGGGTCACTGGATAGATGATGTAGAGAACATGGTACACGTGTAATATGCTTGGCAGGACCCATATTGGCCGTTGGTGGTGTCATAGCGCTTGACAGGGGCAGCCCTGGCCACCACTGTTGGTTTTGGGCAGCCCATTGGTCTGGGGGCATCGGCCAGTGGCATGGGGAGTCTCTCACCCAGGCCCTCTTACCCCGGCCACAGGTGGTTTCAACAAGTTCCAGACAGAGTATTCAGAGCATTGCGAGACCAACGTGGACAGCTCGTCCTCACCGAGTGGCTCACCACCCACCTCAGTGCTGGGCCTGGGGGGCCTGCGGATCAGCTCCGACTGCTCAGACGGGGAATCAGACCGAGAGCTGCCCAGCAGTGCCACCGAGTCGGATGGCAGCCCCGTGCCATCCAGCCAACCAGCCTTCCCCGTCCAGATCCTGCCCTACCTCTACCTCGGCTGTGCCAAGGACTCCACTAACCTGGACGTACTCGGCAAGTACGGCATCAAGTATATCCTCAACGTCACGCCTAACCTGCCCAACGCCTTTGAGCATGGTGGCGAGTTCACCTACAAGCAGATCCCCATCTCCGACCACTGGAGCCAGAACCTCTCCCAGTTCTTTCCCGAGGCCATCAGCTTCATTGGTAGGTGTCACTATGCTCTGGGTGGGGTTGGTGGGCAGGTGCGTCAAGGTGTGTACGGGACTTGGGTGTCCCTGGCGCCTGACTGGGTACCTCGGGGCCTGTCGGAGCCTGTGTGTGCCCTGCATGTGCCAGCTTGCACCCGTGGCCGAACCCAAGCCTGCTGTGAGTCACCAGGGCCCTCGGGACCTGAGCAGTCCCCTGAGTCCTGGATTCCCCCACCCCCCAACTGTTGGTACCCCATGGACTCTACTGTCCAGCTTGTGTTTTTCTGGCTCTGCTGTTTTGGGCTCAGCAAGCTGAAACATCACAGCTCTCAGACCTCCCACAGGTCTTACTTGCTCTGCATCACGCCTCAGCACACATGTTTTCCAGGAGGGGGCTGCACAGTGCCTCTTTGGACTTTATTTTGTACCTGAGGGGGTTGAAGGGTAGCCCTGGAGCCAAAAGCTGACCTCAAATGGGCAGCTATTGGAATGTGGTGACCCAGAGTGGCTCAGTAGGGCCTTGGATGCTCCCGGCAGTCAGTGGGGCTTGCTTCGAGTATAGGGGAACCTCCCCCAGAGCAGTATGTTCTGCTGTTTCGCTTAGAGCCCTCAGCCCCCTTCCTCCCCAGCTGACTCAAGCTCCACCAGTTGCCTTATCTTTGCCCTCCCCATCCTGCTTCCTCTGTGGCCAGCTGGAGGCTGTTAGACTGCAGGCCATCTTCCTGGCCCAGCTCTTACCCAGGGTGTGGGGAAGGATGAATGTAAACCCGTGGCTCTCTGAGCATGGTGACCCCGTGTTTGTGCCCAGCCTCCAGTGCCAGAGAGGAGGTGGCCTGGGCAGTCATCTCCTGCTGGCGGCTGTGTCCAGTGGAGGGCGTTTTGGTGTCAGCTGGGCCGGGCTAGCTTTAATAACAGGAAGTGGGAGGCTTCCCCGCCTCATCCGCTTACTGGGAACCAAAACTAGGTGCCTGGCTGGGAGGAAGGAAGGAAGCTGAGGCCTGGGGGAGGGGCCGGGACTGGGGCGTCGGGAGCTTCCCAGCTCTGCCCTGGAGGACACGGCCAGGAGGTCTCTGGGTGCCACCTGAGTGCACACACTCTCCTCCAGCAAGACGGGAGGGGAGAGGGGGACCCCAGACTCCCAGGGCTGAGCCTGGCTCATGGGTGCCTGGATCCTTCCGAGAGGCCCCTCTGCATCTGGGGACAGAATAGGATATAGGGGTGGGGGACAAGTGAAGGACTAGAGGCCCAAGCATCCCCTAGGACTTAGCGGGACAGGATCAAGCCCCAGCCCCCACACTGTTCAGCCACACCCTGAGAAGGCTAAAAATAAAGCCAGTGGAAGCAGTTTCACTTTGGATCACTCGGGAGTGGGTTTGGGGGCCAAGCGTTTCCCAGATCCTGGTATGTCCCCTCCTCCTGGAGACTCCTCTCCACCACCCCATTAGCCCCAAGTCTCAAGGTCAGACCACGGGACTCTGCACAAAGCTACAACATCTCTCTCTTCCCCTGCTAGTCTTGCCCCCAGGCAGTCCCTGAATCTGGATTAAGAACCTCCTGCACGCTTAGCCCTGGGTATCCTTCCAAGGGGTGAGGAGGGGCAGCTCTGCCAGAGCAAATGAGCACTAGGGGCTGAACAACTTGGGAACCTGTGCAGCGTCCTGTGGGGGTGTACTGATTGAGTGCCCACTGTGTGCCTGGGCACCCATCGGGCCCAGAATCAGAGAGGTGTGGGGACCTTGAGGGCCCCAGAGAGCTGCCTCTTGTTAATCTCCGTGCTTGGCACAGCTGTGGGACGGGGAGAGGCAGCAGCCCTTGGGCCCCAGGAGGAGTGATTACAGGACTGAGCTGTTCAGTGGCTCTGCCAGTGTTTATTGAGCTCCTACTGGGTGTCAGGCAGAGGAGTCGGAGAGCGGCGCTGGGGGAAGCTGGGAGGGTCCGCAGAACCTGGTTGGCTGCGGTGGGAATGTCACCGGTGCAGGGGCCTGCTGGGAAGTCCCATAAGTGGCTGTGCAGGAGTAAGGCTAAGGTGTGGGGGACAGGGCAGCGCTGAGTGTAGGGCTGGGCCCCCCATTCCCTTTCAAGGGCTTCCCTTGAGCCTGTTCCCAGGAGGCCCTCGACGAGGGTCCCCACAGGAGCCCCAGGAGAACAAGCTCGGCCTCTGCTGACAGGCCAGGGGCTGACAGTGGTGTGCTAGGAGTTAGGAGGAGCCTCTCTGTGGTCTTGGGCTTGTCACTCTGTTTTTGCGGCTGTGACCTCATTTATAAAATGAACTTGCTGACCGTGGTGCAGATGGCCTGAGAGGACACGGGTGACCCCCTCGGCACAGGCCGGGCAGTCAGCTGTCGCAGTAGTGGTCCGAGCAGTAACTGTGACCATCACTAGTGCCAGTGTTCAGAGAGCCCTCTCTTGGCTTAGGTCCTTACAAGAGCACTGTGAACAAGGGGGCCCATTTTATGGATAAGGAAATTGAGGCCCCGGGACATGAGTGACTTGAAGCTAATGCGTGGCAGCGCCCTCTCCACAGTCGTGCTCTTGACCTCCACCTCAAACTACCATTCCACCCTTGTGGGCCTCCACCAGGTCCCCCAAGAGTCAGTCAGCGCCAGCTAGTGACTATGCCAACCTCTGCGCCCCGGCACCACCTCCAGCTCCCCGGAGGAGGCGCCTTCCTAACCCATGCCTGTGTGTTTCAGATGAGGCCCGCTCCAAGAAGTGTGGCGTCCTGGTGCACTGCCTAGCAGGAATCAGCCGCTCGGTGACAGTCACCGTGGCCTACCTGATGCAGAAGATGAATCTGTCGCTCAACGATGCCTACGACTTCGTCAAGAGAAAAAAGTCCAACATCTCGCCCAACTTCAACTTTATGGGGCAGCTGCTGGACTTCGAGCGGACGCTGGGGCTGAGCAGCCCGTGCGACAACCATACCCCCAGCGAGCAGCTCTACTTCTCCACGCCCACCAACCACAACCTGTTCCCGCTCAACACCCTGGAGTCCACGTGAGGCTGGGTGCAGGTGGGCGGGGCCGGCCCCTCCCGACGCCCACCTTGAGCCAGGTGGGCGGCCCACTCCTGCTACGTCCAGCCAGAACCTAGACATCGTGGGCCATGGCCTGTGCCCAGAGGCCCAGGCTGGTGGGTGGCCGAGCTTCCCTCAGTGCCCGGAGGGGGCGGACCCTGCAGCAAGGCCTCTCTCCACAGGACATCCCTGGGAGGCCCTGAGCTCTGGGACGCATGGCCTCGGGAGGCTGGTGGGGCCTCACCTTTGTCCCAGGATACTCCACCGGCAGATGGCCCGGCCAGTTTGGCTGTTTTTTTAAAGACACATCCACGGACCTGAGTTTACTTTTTACATTTGGCAGGTAAATCC
This sequence comes from Vulpes lagopus, assembly GCF_018345385.1. Classification (NCBI taxonomy): domain Eukaryota; kingdom Metazoa; phylum Chordata; class Mammalia; order Carnivora; family Canidae; genus Vulpes; species Vulpes lagopus. The sequence goes on along the minus strand of NC_054830.1, from coordinate 20,479,533 downwards.
AAGCTCCCCGGAGCATGGCAAGTGTTCAAGCTCTTCTCGATTTTTCTTTTTTAACGAAAAGTGTTATTTTCAGGCTACATGCAACAGTGGATTGTATAAACCAGTATTTCATCCCTTCCCTGATCCTTCGAGAGAGAGAAGTGTTCTCAGTTTTGTTTTTCTTCCTATTTCCAAAAGCAATGATTGGGTTTTTTTTGTTTGTTTGTTTTTAATGGAAAAAGACAAACCCCATGTTGATCTTGACCAAATGCGTTTTGCACATGTGTGAAGCCTCCCATTTCTGCAGCAGGCCCTTCTCGAAGGGGCGGCTTGCTGCTCTCTCGGCATCAGACCCCCAGTCCTGCCCACGTCTCTCGGCCCAGCCCCATGGCACTGTACTTGCAAGACGTGACTGCTGGGCTGCCGGGTGGCCTGTGTGTGGCCTGTGCGTTCTCTGCCCTCCAGCGGCCTCTGCAGCTTCCCTGAGGCAGGAGATGGGAGGCTCTGCTGCCACCCCTACCGGAGGTGGGGCTGTGGGGGGCTGCCAAGCAGTAGCATTAGCCCTCTGGGCTCAGCCCGTAGGAGGGCCTGGGCCCAGGGCCCTTTTTCTACGTACCCACTACTTCTGTCTCTCTCTCTCTCCCCCTCCCCCCGTTTGTTTGTGACTGAGAGAGGAGGCCCAGGGGCTGGGGGAAGCTTAGGTGGTGGAGACCCAGCCCTGTCCCTCACCCTGGCTGTTGCTTCGGTCTAGCTGCCACTCCTAGGCCCCTTGTCCCGTGGACGCTTGCCCTGCACTCATCTTGCCCATGCCTTCTACTACCAGGAAACTCGCACCCGTTTCAATCCCAGGGCAGGGGCGGAAGGGGCAAGGATGGACAAGTGAAAGGGGTATGGGGCTCTGTCCACCCCCTCCCAGGATCCACAGAACAAAGCCACGGATTCCGTTATCTTCCTCCAGTTTCGTTCCTTCTCCAGCCTGCGTCCCGCCAGGTGTCAGGACGGCACAGGGGCCCAGGAAGTGGGGAGTGGTCAGCCCGGGGTCCCTGAGTGAGCCAGTACCTGGTGTGTGAGCGAGGCCACGGAAGCTCTGCCCCACTGCGTCTTACCTCACGGGGCGGTTTTCAGGGATTCTTAAAGGCAGCGGATTAAAATCTTGCCACAGTCGAGAAATTGACAAAAAGCTTCCATGCTGTACATGGTTCTTTCTCTTTTTTACTTTTAGAAAGAAAAACCTGGAAAGATGCATCAGATTTGTGTAAATGAGAGTATGCCAGGAGGGTGGCCAGTTTTGCTTTATGATCTTATGAAGGAAAATTTGTGACCCAACATACGTGTATACACACACACATACATATATATATATCCCGAACCAGCAACGGGACTTTGTTTATATTGCAAATAAATATTATTTTTTCTTTAAAACAAGTTGTGGTGTCCAGTAAGGGCCTGGGGCCAGGGGCTGGTGGGGGAGCAGCATTCCAGCACCTACTTTGGGTGATCTGCTGGGCCGGGAGGGGGAGGAGTGGCCGGGCCTGGGGGGAGACAGCTGAGGTATGGCATTTCCCCAGCCTTTGGGTGCTATAGACAGAGACCACAGGGCTTTCTCCATGGGCTTCTGCTGATTGGTTGACAGGAGATGGAGGCTTGGAGAGGTTTGGGGGACTGAGGTCACACAACTGGGCCCCTGCTCACCCTGAATCCCTCAGGGCTGTCTACTCGGACATTGGGCAGATTTGCTCAGGGCTCTGGGCTCTTGATTGGGCCCTGGGGCCCTGAGCTTTCCTCTTTTTGCTCTTGTGCGTGGAACAGAGGTGTGTGTTCATCACCTCATCCTTCTTCTCAACTCCCACCCTCCCATAGTCCCTGGGAAGCCTGTGGATTATGAAACCTGGCTAGTGACTGGTCAGCCCTGCTCTGCTCCCCAGGAGCTGGGCAGCCTCAGGTCACTCAAACTCCTTGGCCTCTCTTCCCATCTGTGAAGTGGAATCATTCACACTCAGATACCCTGTGCTTTTTGTGCTTGGGGCACGAGGAGCATGTTTAATTGGTTTCCTGGTCTGGGCCTACAGGGCGGAACTGGCCATGCCTGGCTTCTCCAGAGCAAGTGAGTGTCCACCCACCATGCAGAGCCCTTCTGGGGGCTGGAGGAAGGATGGTGGCCATGGCCTGGGGATGTGAGGCCCTCGGTGGGTGACCTAGCTCCATGTGGAATGGAACTTCGGAGGGATTTACGTTTCCTTTGCCCCTGACTGGGTTGAGTGAGCCCCAGTCAGGGACTAGGTGCTGACTCCATTTCCTCATCTCTGCCTGTCATCTGGCTTTATCCTTTCTGCGGTGACCACCACCTGGCTGGCTGCAGGCAAGTAGGCAGGTGCTGTGGGTCAGGGCAATTCTTCCCCTTTCCAAAGACTCCCGGGCTCTACTTGTTTTTTTGTCCCTGGCACCTCTGTCCATGTTACATTCAACCAGAGCACAGTCATGACTTCAGGAGTATGATGAGGGGTAGAGGGCATGTTCTTCAAGCAAAGGGCCTTTGGTTCCAATCCCAGATGTGTGGCTACTAGCTTCTTGCCCCCCTCAGCTTGCTTTAGAATGGGGGAACACTGGTGCAGCCAGCAGGCCTGGGGGAGGCGGAGGGGGCTTCTCGCAGCCTTGGCAAAGGGGCGGGTTCTGCTTTCGCCCTTGGGCTCCCTCAGGGCCCTGGTCCTTCTGTGCCAGGGGCAGGCAAGGGGGTGGGGGCCTGAGCAAGCAGAGACTGGGCCTTTGTTCCCTCTCGCTGCCCTTGGCCGGGGCCGGGGAAGCCCGCGGGTGCCGGGCTGGGGGCTGGGCCCTCGACAGGCCGAGTAAGCGCCTGGCAGTGCCAGTGTGCCCAAGCACAGGGTGGGGGGTGGGAGCAGTGCTGCCTCCTGAACCAGCTCCTCAAGTAGAGGCCCAGGGGGCTTTACCTCCTGTGCAACTTCAGGCCAGGTGGCCTCGCCGGCCCTCAGTGTCCTCATCTGAGGGAATTTGCACCTCAGCACCGCGCTCAGCTGCGGTTCCCTTCAGCTTGTCTCTGGTGGGGACAGAGGACCACGTCATGGCAGGGCAGACTTCGGGCTCAGCCAAACTTGCACGGCTGTCTCTCCTCTGGCTCCCAGGTGCCACCTCATGGGCCCCTGCTCTGTCTCATGGTCTGAGCTCCTGTGATTCCACTCTGTTTCTGCTGTGCTGTTCCCCATGGCACTGTCCCAAGCCACCTTTGGCTGAAGCCCTGGATGCCGGTGTCCCCTGAGCACCAGGAACCAGCTCTCTGAGGTTGATCTGCTTAGCTCCTGGGCGCTCAGTCCCATCTCTCCTCCTGGCACCCCTTTGCCTCCCTTTGGATTCCTGTGTCTCTCTTCATCCCAACCCAGGCCCCAGGAGTGCCCCCCCTTCCATTCCCTTCCAGCCACTTCCCAGCCTTCTCATGGGAGGAAGATGTGAGCCGCTCACTCACTGGCACATTCATCCCCCAGCCATTTCCTGTGCCGGCTGGGCTGCCCCAGGGGTGGGAACATGCCTGAGGGAAGTCTGGTGATGTCAGGCTGGGTGGCAGACTAATGGGGCCCTCAGCTTGTCCTCTGATAAATGAATCAGGTGCAACAGCAGGAGTGACTAAGGCTGGACATGAGAAAGAACTTGCAGAACTATGGAACAGCCCCCCTGCAGGGCATCTGACAAGTTGACCACAAAAGAGATGAATGTTTTCCTAGGGGCATCCTGCTCTGAGCTTGGGGGAAGGGCAGGCAGCACTCAGGAGAGGGGCTGCCCCCCACCCACTAGGGCCTCTCCCCAGGGTGCAAACATCGTCATCCCTCACGAATGGGGCAGGGTGGAGGCGGACAGCGAACCCACGCTGGAGCCTGCCTCCTCCCCTAACATCGCCACTGCCCGGCACACTCAGGCCTGCCTCTGGACACCATGTCTGCATTGGGCCGTCTTCTACATCAATCTGGATGTGGCCAGGAACACCAGCATCTACACCAAACCCTTAAGCTGGAAAGCCTGATGTAAGAACCAGGTGTCCCTGGAAGGAGCATGCCAACATGCCGACCTCTGGGCACCCCAGGAGCCTGTGTTGCATGACGGATGTCTGGGTCCTGATCTTTGATATATTTCCCCTGGACTCCACCTGAGCACAGCCCTCTCACCTCCTCCAGAGGTCTTCTGGGATCGGTCCCATCTAACTCCTGATACTCAGCAGACCTGAGAGCCTGGATAGTCCTGTCCCCCCAGCCCCATACAGATAGGGAAAACGAGGCTCAGATGGGGTCTGAGAGTGAGTCAGGGAAGAAGCTAGGCCTCCCCGCACCGCTGCCCTGTGTCTTTTCACCCAGATCCGGCCTCCCCCATCGGGCTGAGAGCCTTCTCTATCAGGCCCCGAGAAGGGCCAGACACATATGCATGTGCGCATGCGTGCACACACGGCCCCCTCGTTTCTCAGACAGGACAAGTCCAAGCAGGTCGCGTAGTGATGGAGGAACCACCTGCCTCTGACTCCAGCCTCCTCTCATTACGGCCGGGCGGGGTGAGGTCATCCCTTCGCAGGCAAGGCCATGAAAGACCATCATTAGCAGCTCTCAAGAGGTAAGATGAGGCCTCAGCCCCGTTGTCTCTGTCCCGGTCAGATTAGCCTCCACGGGAGACGAGGGACTCCAGTGCCCGCCAGAACAGCTTTTGCTCAGGCAGCCAACCCCCTTCCCAGGGCCCCATCCACAGCTCCAGGGGAATAATCTGCCTTGTGGCTTCTGTGCATCTATAGGATCTTCACCGGCCCCTTCCACACCAGCGCGTCCTCGGTCCCAAGGTCCTTCCACCCCTGCTGCTTGCAAAGGAGGAGCTGCAGCCCTTTCTCTAGGGTTGGATGGGCCAGGGAGGAACCAGGTGTGGTCCAGAGAACAAGGGAGCCCCTAAAGAGCTTTAAGCCTAGGGCTGACAGGGTCTGGTTGTCACTAGAAAGACCCCCTAGCTACTCAGTGGAGAACAGTCTGAAGGGCAACGTGCAGGACAGGGGATGGCGGGGAGGCTGAGCTCGCCACTCAGGGTAGCGGAGGCTGGACCACTACGGACCAGAAGAGGATGAGCCACACCTGCAGGACCAGCAGTGTGGAGGCTACTCATGGGAGGCAGGACCCATTGTGTGGACAGAAGTCCCCAGCTTGTCTGATTCCGTGTCTATGGCCTGAAAGGCAGCCGCCATGCCTCATCGAAGGAGGAGTCTTAGCCAGGACGTGAGTGGGTCCGTGTTGGAACCCTGGCCACTGGAGTCTGCATTCCCACTCACCTGCCCCCACCCCTCAATGTGTATCCACACACTGAACACCCAGAGAGAGGCAGGAGTCACCAGGGTCCTCCCTCCTACTGGAGATATTCCTGGGGCAGCACAGCCCTGGTGGCCCCTCTGAGACTCTTGGTTTCCTCTTCTTTACAGCAAAGATAAGAATTGTGGGTCCTCAGGCACCTGGCTGGCTCAATTGATGGAGTGCAACTCTTGATCACAGGGTTGTGGGTTTGAGCCCCATGTTGAGTGTAGAGAGTACTTAAAAATAAAAATCTTGTGAGGCGGCAGGGGAAGAGAGCTATGGGTGGGTCTAAGAGTAAAAAGCAGGGGACGCCTGGGGGGCTCAGCGGTTGAGTATCTGCCTTCGGCTCAGAGTGTGATCCCGGAGTCCCGGATCGAGTCCCACATTGGGCTCCCTGCAAGGAGCCTATTCTCCCTCTGTCTATCTCCCTGCCTCTCTCTGTGTGTCTCTCATGAATAAATAAAATCTTAAAAAAAAAAAAAAAGTAGAAAGCAGGATGAAGGGCCTTGGGAATGTGAATCATGATGCCAATTTGTGACCACCCCACCAAGGGCCATCTCCCAGAGCCAGCTATTGCTGATGGCTGGGTGACCTCGGCCGGCCTCCCCCATACCCAGTTCAAGTTCCCTGTGTTCACAGGCAAAAAAAATGAGAATAAGGACTCTGATGGCCCTCATACTTGGGACACAGGGATTTTGGCCCAGACCTTCACTTCCATCCCAAGGGCCGGATAGCCTGGTATCAGGAGTAGCCTAGGAGCCAGTAACCAGCCTGAAAGGAGAAGGCTGGAGTTCAGGGCTGGAGGGCCTTGGCAGGGTACCTGGCTGGAGAGGGGTGAGCCAGGCTGCCCACCCGCCCTTGCTCCAATAGACTCCTTTGCTGCAGCCCCTTGAGGACACTTGCTTCTCCCATCTACCTGCCTAGGGGATTCTCCCACAGTTTCTCCCGGTCATCGGGGTCTGAGAAATTTATAGTCTGCTCCCAGGTGAGCCCTGGCCCCTGGTCCAAGCTCTATGGCCCATCCCTCCGTGCTCCCAGCCTGCCCAAGGCTGGTTCGATCAGACAATTCTAGGTGTCTTACTGGGATTGTCATAAAGGGCCTTGAGTTCAGTCTCTCACGCTATTCCTTTGCTCAGCCTGTTATCCTACCCTGCTTGTCCAAAGCCCCTCCTGTCCAGCACCTCTAATTCCTAAGTCTTGCCTGTCCTCAGCACCTCATGTGGGCGAGCCTGCCTTTGATCCCCCATTCACACATGCCTGAGACCTGGGCTGGCTGGAGCTACTTCCCTTCTCTCCTCCACAGAGCATAGCCTGGGGTGGTTAGGATAGTGCTCCAGGTTGGGGCACAACAGGAGCAAAGGCCTGGCTCGTGCTTTCCCTCAGAACCCTGGAGCCAGGCCTCTGCAGCCCTCTCCCCTGCCCCTGGGAAAGAGAGAGGCTGGATACCACTGCCCCTCCCTGGTCACTGGGCACTCAGGTTGTCTCTGGTCTTCATTGTCCCATCAGGCCCTCTGGACCAGGACTCTGGGTGTCGTGTTTTCTGCATTTTGGGCTCTTTCTCTGGGCCTCGTGCCCAGAAGTGGCATTTCCGGGGCAAACACCTGTGCTCCATTTTCCCAATTGGTTTCTGAAAGGAAGGCAGGATCATTTATCTTTTATGCTTGGCTATTATTGTAGCTGATTTGGAGAAGCCGTGTGTCGGTCGGTGGTGCCAGGCATCCAGCAGGGGCCCAGCAAAGCACTGGGGGCTGAACCATTCCTCAGCTGGAGCCCCTGCCTGGGGCAACCGCTCCAGCTGTCCCCCACGGCCGCCCTGCCTTGGAGTTGCGCTAAGTATCTGGTCCTCTGGCAGGAAGAATTGTAATAACAGCACATGTATGTGGCCCTTGCTGTGGGCCACGGTACCCTGCCAGCTTTACATGATAAACTCAATGGATCCTCCCAGGAAGAAGCCAAGACAGAGCAGTGAAGCCTGAAAGGTGCCGTGCTGGGGTTGGGGTGCAGGTCTGGCTGGATTGAGACGCCCTCCTCTCAACTAACTCAACCTGAGAGGTAAAGGGTAGCTTTGAGCCTTTGGCCCCGCCAATCTGGATACCACTTGGTCTCCTACCTATGCCAACCCCAGGAAAGTAGCATCTCAGAGGAGGGAGTCTATAGGCCCCTTTCTGAAGGGACTGGGATGCATCTGTGGGTTCCCCAGGACTGGGCAGGAGAGGTAGAGAAGGAGAGCTGACAATAGGTCAGGAGGCTTGGGGAGGAGTGTGGAGTCAGGGCTGTCCTGGAGTGTGCAGGCTGGAGGGGCAGAAAGACCAGGGACACCAATTCTAACAGGTAAGTTCATCTCTGGGAGGCTTCCCAGAGACGGGACGGCTTGTGGTGGAGAACCTCCTGCTGTTCCTGCCTCTGGGCCTTTGCACATGCTATTTCCTCCTCCTGGAATACTCTGCATCACCCACGCCCCCTTCAGTTGGCTACCTCTCTCTATTCTTTCCCTGAGCCAAGCTCAGATGCCTCCTACTCTAGAAAGCCTTCCTGACCTCTTCCCCGAGCTGGTGTTCTGGTGCCTCCTCTGGCTCCCATGGCCTTCTGTGTAGCCCCATTCCCTGGAGGCCCTGTTGGCCAGGGTGCTGGGTCCAGCTGAGTGTCATCAGCCCCCTGGCCATTGTCCGGGGCACTTCCAGAACCTTGCCTGGGTCTAGATGTCAGGCCTGTGTGACCTGTGGCTATAGATGTGTACCTGGAGTACACAGCTCACTGTGGAGCCTCATGCGTCCAGGCATTGCCAATTCTGCACCTGCTTAGGCCTTTGGTGGTGCCCAGGAGGCAGAACTGGGTGTCTCCGCACCCCTGGCTGGGTCTCCTGCCCCTGCAGCCCCTGTTCTTATTGCCTCTGTGCCCACCCGGATCGCCTGCCTTCCCGTTTAGTTCCAGCCAGCCTGAGAAGGGTCTGGCAACTCCTGTTTATAAATATCTGCCACTGCCACAGCTAAGTGGAGGGGTCTGGAGGCCACGCTAATTGATTAATTAAACCCTCTCGGTTAATTAGCTCCATCCCTCCAGGGAAAAAAGTCTAGAGCTGGAGCCAGAGCCTCGCCTGGGCTGAGGGAGGGTTTAATTAGCCTGGGTCAGGCTGAGCCTGATGCCAGCTGCTGGGGGCAGTGGCGAGTCGGGGAGCAGAATAGTTCTAAGCCTTGGAGCCAGCTGGGCCACCTGGGGTGAGGAGAAGGGGCTCCAGTTCCGGCCTGGACCAACCCCTCCTGACCACCTCTGCCTAGCCCTCCTGGCTCTCCACCTGAACCCCAGAGGCTGGAGGCAGCTGGACCTGAGGAGCAGCAGAGGAGGGGGGATCCCTCGAGGGGGCAGGACCGGGGGGAACAAGGAATGAAGCCTGGATCTGGAGAGAGAAAATAGCCTTTGCTGTGGTCAGTGCTCCCACGCAGCGGCTGAGGGACACTCCAAACTGTAGACGGGGCCTCTCGCCCCTGATTGCTACTGCACAGAGAAGGCCTTGAATGCCAGCATCAGAGCTTGAACTTTCTCTGGGTGTGGGGGGTCATGACAGTTGGAAGCCAAGGAGGGATCTAATCAGGTTTGGGTTTGAGAAAGACCTCAGGGTAAGCTGCTGAGGGGAGAACAGATTGGAGGGGCGGGAGAAGAGTACCGGCAAGGAGGGGACTTCAAGGGTCCAGAGGCAACGGAAGTCCATCAGCCAACCAGCTAGTGCCCTATGGCCCAGGGCTACCCACCTCCCTTCTCTGGGCCTCTTGCCCCTCATCTTGAAGGTTGGGGGAAAGGGTTCCCTAGGCCACAGCCTCAGGATGTGAATGTCACTGGCAGGTTTCTTGTCCCAGGACAAAGCACCTTCTTTACCCCCCTCCCCAAGCCCACGGCATCCTGCCCCACAGGTTCGCACTCATGCTGCAGGGCAGAGCCTAGCCCCCAGCACTGGGGCCACATCCCAACATGATCTGCAGTATCAGCCCAGCTGGAGAGCTCAGCGGAGGGAGGGGACAGGACACTGTGGTCGGCGACACCTGTGCTCTGGCAGGCCCTGCGGGGTGGTGGCCATGGGTAGGAGTCTGAGAGCCCAGGACACTCCGACTGCCACAGGCAGCAGGCAGGGCTGCAGCCTTGGCACGAAGCCTGCTCTGGGTCGGTCCTCCAGCTCCCTGAGTGGCTGCCCAAGTGGGAACAATGACCCTTTCACGTCACGCCTCCTCCAGTCACAGCAACTTTGGCGCCGCAGGACAAAGGGGCCATTTCATCATTGTTGGGCTGGATCAACAGCCCGCCAGCCTGAGCCCTGCTGCCCCCGCCCAGGCCTAGGCCGCGGGGAGGCCGACTACCCAGCCTGGCCAGAGCCCCACACCTTCGCGCCATCTGGCCCAGTCGTGTGTGTCCCAGACACCCTCCTTGCCTTCCTTACCTTGCCCTGTTGGCACCCGACTGTGCTCCTGGCTCCCTCCCTCCTGAAGCCTCGGTCCCCCAATCTGCGGGAAGGGGGCTGGGTGTCTGCGACCCTGTGGGCTAAGACTTCCCTGCTGCAGCCCTGCTCCAGCCAGTGCTGGGGAAACAGGTCTCTCCACATCAGTCCTCGCCAGGCCCCTGCTCGGCCTCCGCTCCCGGTGACCCTCCACGGTGTAAGCTAGCTCCAGGCCACCTTTGCTTGTCCTTGAGCTAGTCTCAGCCCCTCAAGAGCACCTAGCTGTACAGAGGCCAACAGGACTAGGGCTCCCTCTTGGCACACACAGCCTCACTTCCCACCTCCCTTTGTTAGGGGTTGGGGTTGGAACCCTGAGCCCCCAGGCTTCCTTCTTTTTCCATTTGGCCAGGGTTTGCCAGGCTTCTCCAGCGGGAGAGAGGTGCGACCATGGGGAAGAGGTCCCAGACCAGGGCACAAGACAGAAACTGCCTCTTCTATCCACTGTGGTCAGAGCTGGGTCATAGAAAAGCCCAAGAATCCACACAGAGGGGGCCCAAGGCACCCTCAGAAGCAGAGGCCATGGGCTGGGGAGTGGCCTCGTGGCAGGTGCCCACAGCCTGAGCCTGCAGGCAGCATGGTATGGATAAATCACCACCCCATGGAGGACAGGGAGGCTCATCGGTCTGGGCGCCAGCCATGGGGGTGGTGCAGATAGCTCGACCAAAGCCAAGGGCTGGGGGATCACCACTGGGCACATCTACTCGACATAAATTGTCGGAGCAGCCAGTTCCTGAGAGGGCCCTGCACTATGGGCCTGGGCTGCCCCTTCTGCTCAAGGAGGCCCTGGACTCTACCCCGGTGGGCTCTTTCTCCGGTCCTGAGGATGAGCCAGATGAGGAGGGTGGACTCCGGATATTGGGGCAGGGGAAAGCCAGGGGTAATGGGTTCCACAGTTTTCCCACTTTACAGATGAGAACCCCAAGGCTCAAAGGGTTGTAGTGACAAGTCTAAGCCACACAGCAGGTGAGCAACAGAGCAGAGACTCAGCAACCAAGTAGGAGGGACCTGGAGTCAGGGGCTGGTGGCCACTGGGGCCTGGTCTTGGGTGGCCTGTCTGGGTTCTGGCCGGTAGGCTGGCTGCTGGTGGCAGACACGATGTGCATGGCTGTAGGGGATGTGCCGGGCAAGGGCCACTCCCTGGCTCCTACAGCCGCCGTCCTCCCAACACTGCCCAGCCAGGCCCGGCGGCACTGCGCGCACATTGCCCATTTGCCCTGCCTCACTTCCTCTGACTAAGATGACAGAATCACGCCTTCAGGGGACTGGAGCCTGGCACCCGTCGGCAGGAAATGCCCGGCCCAGCCCTCCCTGGAGCCGGCCTGCCCTGACACCCCTTCTTCTGGGCTCCCAGGAGCATGTGGTGAGGGTGGGGCTGCTGCCCTGGCTAGAGGGTGCTGGGTTCAGCCTGGGCCACGTCAGGCAGCCAGGGGTAGAGGTGGGTGCTCTCCCACCCAGGCCAGGCCAAGCTACCTCCATCTTACTGACCTCCAGCCTCAGAATCTCTAGTGCCTGAGGCCTCCTGCAGCCTCAGGCCCAGCGCCCAGGGAGGAGGTAAGGGCTGAGCCCCTGCTCTAACTCCAGCTGCAAAAGGCCAAGACCTGGACTCGGAGCACACTTTGACGGCCTTTAATTCCAAGGCAGACCCTTCAGGGAATAGACAGCTTGAGGCTGCCTCGAGGTACCTGGGGACAGAAGTGGGGACCTGACCTGCTGACCCTGAAGGTTGCCCCCAGCAGGGTCCCCAGACAACCTGTTGCAGTTGCCATCAGGGTGAGGTGGGGGTCAGGGGAATGGGGCTTCAGGTAATTTTTGCATCCAGGCAGGGCCACCCCTCCAACACAGTCCCCAATGTCCAGGCTCTGCCCAGGTCCTAGGTCCCAGCAGTGGCCAGCTCACCCCCAAGGTGGGCCTGTACTAAGCAGAGTAGGCTACTGAGGTCTGAGGGAGAGGCACAGGGGGGCCCAAGCGCTCCTTAGCAGGGAGGCCGTGGCTTTGGAGTCTGGCTCTAGCTCTGCCTCTGAAGGGCCACAAGCCTGCAGCCATGTCCCCCCACTCCCTGGACCTCGGTCTGCCCAAATGCACCCTGGCTGGACTTGTTGAGGATCTCCTCCCAGCTCAGACACTCTGAGTTCTTGGGTAACACCTGCTAGGCCAAACCCACCAGCATGTTAGCCAACAGGCCCCCAGGTGGCCTCCCCATCTATCTCAAGGACTCCAGGATGGAACTTGACTCTGTCCTCAGTCTCTGTTCCCCCACGAAGTGTTCCTCTGAGGAGGTCACACAGGGCTCTCCTGGCAGCTTCCATCAGCCCAAGACGCGGGAGAGCCTCTCTCTGTGTAGGTGTGCACCCCACTGCCCCCTGGGCACAGTGAGTGGCTTCAATAAAGATCTGAGGACCACCCTGCCCTCTCTGGGCCTCAGCAGCCCCCTCTATTCAGGGAGTCCCTGCACTTCTCAGGGGCTATGGTCAGGATCTCTGATCAACAAAAGCTCTGGCGGGGGGCGGGAGGCGCGGGGGGGGGGGGGGGGGGGGGGGGGGGGGGGCGCTCAGTCAGTTAAACATCTGCATTTGGCTCAGGCCATGATCCCAGGGTCCTGGGATCAAGCCCTGAGTTGGGCTCCCTGCTCCACGGGGAGCCTGCTTCTCTGTCTCCCACTGCTTCTCCTCCTGCTTGTGCTCTCTTGGTTCTCTCTCTCTGTGTCAGATAAATAAATAAAATCTTAAAAAAAAAAAAACTCTGGAAACAGCCTAGCTGAGAGGGTATGGTATACGGGCTGCCGTGTCTCGGGGGTGGAGGGGTGGTGAGCTGCGTGGCACAGCTGCATCTGGCTTTGTATTCAGACTGGCTTGTTGTCTCGCCTTCAGAAGGGGTCAGCTGTGTGAACCCTCCCTCCTGCCAGCCTCACTGAAACAGAGATAATAAAGATACCTGGCTCATCAGGTGTGGCAGTGACTGGTCTGAGCCACAGGCCCAGGGAGCATAGGTACAGCTGTCACTGGGTCAAGGTGTAGGAGCTTCCAGACACCCTTCAGTGGCCCCGGAGCCCTGGGCTGGGGTGGATCCCCCCACCCACCCCGCCCTGAACACACCCTCAGGCACTGTCCAAATAGCCACACTCTGGACGACTGAGGGGGTAGAAATGCTGCCTTGAAGGTAGGGGACACAGTCTGGTGACCCTGCAGGTAAGTGGGAAGAGCTGGGCACTGTGGCCGGTCTCAGAGGCTCCAGGACAGGGGTGGGGTCAGGGGTCAAGCCCTCCGGGAGGGTGGTCTGGGGTGTCTCTCCTCTGACAGTAAGACTCTGAATGCTCCAGTTGGTCAGAGCCTGGACTCTGGGTTGGGGGTAGTCCTGGGGCCTCAGCTGGTGCCGGTGGACTCAGCCATGCTCTCCCTGCCAGGAGCATTCTGCTCCCTGGGTGTCTGGGGCCAGCAGTGACCCTTGCTCAGAGCTGGAGACTTCACATGAGGTCTCCAGACTCCTCCACCAGGTCCTGGTTTTACTGTATGGGTGGAAACTGAGGGGACGGCCCAGCTACCCAAACCCCAGCCCTTGTCTGGGCAGGAAAGAGGGAATGGGGGTGCTTCATCTTGGGGTCAGGCCCAGGTCCAGAGAGACTTAGAGACACAGGGAGCCCAAGGCATAGTGGTGCTGAATCTCCCTTCTGTCCCCCAGCCAGCTGCCTCCTGCTCCAGCTGGCATTGCCTCTTCCAGGAAGCTGCCCTGGCCCCAGACCGAGTTAAATGTCTTCACCAGTTACCAGTTCTGGGAGGGCTTGTCTCTGCAGGGTCCCCGTGAGACTAGGAGGGCAAGGTGGGCTTGAACATGCGGTGTCCTCATGGGGGGACGGGCACTGGGTAAGGATGCAGGTGAACTGCTACCGCAGGGCGGGGCGTTCAGGTGACTTTACCCCAGGCCACAGGCAAAACTGAGCTGCAAGTGGGGCTGGGGCAGCTCCTCCCCTTCGCACCTGCCCCCAGCCCACCAGGGGCAGGGAACCTGGAGATACTTTTTGGAAGCCATCCGGCAACTTGAGTCCAAAGGCCTAAAAATACACGTACCCTTTAACCCAGCAGTCCTATTCCCAGGAATATGCCCCAAGAAAATCACCGCTTGATGGAAAGTAGAAGCAGTTAGCCTCTAACTTGCTCTGTGGTCTAAGAGAGTTACTCTTTGGACCTCAGTTCCCTGCGACAAGAAGCCCTTGTCAGGTCTAAGGTCCCCCTTCAGCAGACGTGGCTAATGGATCACAGACTCCTTCAGGGCCCTGACCTTCTGTGTCTTCTGATGGGCTCTGGATGCCCTCGACCATCGAAGCAGAATCTGCCCCTTTAGTCACAGGACGTCCTTCCAGTGCCCCCCGTGGGGTCTAGAGGCCTCTGGGGGAGCTCAGCAGACCCGGCCTTCTCTGGGCTAGTGGTCGGTGAGGCACGGCACTTCGGTAAGCCGTGGGAAGAAAACTGTCCTTCCCCTCTCATGGCAGGGGTGGGGGTGGGGGTGTCAGGGCACCATGTCTAGGAGCAGGACCTGGGTCTGGTGACCCTTGAAGCCACCCACCTTTGGTTCCCATCAGCTCCAGAAGCTGATGTCCAGAGTCCCCTGAGTGGATCATTGCCTTCCCAGGAAGCAGTGCTCTAGTCATGCCACCAACTCCCCACTGCTTGGGCCTATAGGCTGCAGTGGGGGGTGGGCTCTGCTCTCCACAGAGCTGTTTTGCCACTCTCTGCTTAATTCTGAGAGCTTCTGGGAAGATGTGAGGCTGCTGTCCTTCTCTGGGAGAGGCTGGTGGGTGCTTTGACAGCACACCCCACAGGGACCCATTTCACCGTTCCAGGGACCTGCCCTCATGTCCCCCTCTTTGGCCATTCCCCAGCCTCAACATGGTATTAGCTCACTGCTTGCCCTACCTATCCTGGGTCCTGAGAAGGTTAGGGCTGGATGGGCCCTCAGGAGGTCATTTGTCCTGCCCTTGCCTCCAGACCCTGTTGCCTGCAAACCCTTTGTGTTCCCAACAGGAGGTGAGTGGAGCTTCTGGCTTGTGTGAGCTCTGTGGGTCCGTGAAACAGAGATAGAATCTGCTGGATGAGGAGGATGACCCAGCAATTAGGTGATTAATCCAGAGGCACTGTAGGCTACACTAGAAAGTTTAAGCCATGACACCTGCCCCCAGAGCTCACAGGCCAACTGAGGCAGGGAAGAGGAAATTACATGGATTCACCTTCCTGTGTGCCAGGCTCTGTTCCAAGCACACATCACCTCATTTCACCCTCAAGGGGAGGGGATTATTTCCCCCATCTTTTGAGCAACACGAGGCACTGAGCCACGAAATGAGCCAGTGATCCCGCAGGCAGTGGGGAGGGAGCCTGGGAGGCAGGAAAGCAAGCATAAAGGCTGGTGAGGGTCCCTTAGTCACCTGCGGCATCCACACTACTGACAGGGGCTACCGCAGGTGCTGGGGGCCTGTCTGCTCTGGCCTCTCTCAGCCACACAGCCTGGGCCCTGGCTTCACCCCTGCAGCCTCTGCTGCAGCCTCTAGATGTGCCTGGAATCCCAAAGTGGAGCTGCAGAGTCCACTTGCCCAGCGCCTCTGTGGCTCCAGGCCAGGTCGGACGCGCCTCCTGGCACAGCGTGAGCTGCTGCGGCATCTGCCCCGGGCCTCAGGGATCCCTATGTGGAGAGAAGGGGAGTGAATTTGGCAGCAGCCTCCCACTGCTCCCCACCTGGGAGAAAGGTGTGGGGGCAAAGGGACTCCTGCAAAGCCCTCTGTGGAGGGCCGCCCACAGCCACGCAGATGCACTTTGAGTCCCATGGGTTCAGATATTTTGAGATGCAGCATTGAAAATGCTGTGCAAAATAGGCCGCCCTGGCTGAGGACCACGGAGGCCCTCCCCGTGTGTTGTGGGTTGATCAGGGTTCAGCAGGGGATGGTAATGGAGGTGCGGCTGTGGGTTATAGCCGTGTGACCTTGGGCCTGTTGCTAACCCTGCCACGCCCCAGATCCCTCATGGGAAAATAGAGAACGTCAGACCCATACCTCTGAGGTTTCCATGGGCCAGGCAGGGCCTGCTCTGATCATGAGAACCCTCTCCTTTAGTGTGGCTTTGCTCTATAACAGACCCTGCACCAAGCGTTATGTATGCTTGATCTCACTTTTAGCATCACAAAAATCCCATGGGATGGGTATCACTCTCCCCATCTTACAGATGAAGAAACTGAGGCTCAGCAAGGCTGAGACACAGCCTATTGTCAGGGATTGATGAGAGTGAAGATGTGAGGGGGCAGCCTGTTGCAGCCACAGGCTGAGGGCAGGAATGGAGTAGGGGTAGGGGCATGTGGCCTACCCAGGCTACAGGAACAGAAGGAGGCAGAGCAAGAAAGGGCCTGCATTAGACCGGCTTGTTGAGAGTCCAGGGTGGGACTAGTCCCAGATAACCTCCTACACAGCTGGGGAGGGAGGTGGTGCAGGCAGGAGCTAAAGTCTGGGGTCTAGTCTTAGGGGATGTCCCCTCTGAGCCCCCAGGCCCTGCTGTCCGGAGACCCTCATCCCCACTACTCATTAGCGCAGCTCAGCCTGGCCAGGCACAGACAGGCATGACCACAGCTTGGGAGCAAGCAAGCAGACCCCAGGAGGCTACACTGAGGCTGCCCCTGGGGCACCACTGCGGCCCCTGCCTCACCCCCTGAGTGTCAGCCCAGGAGGACTGATAGCTCTGCAGTCTGCACATGGGAGCTGGCCAAGCTTCCAGGGAAGTCATGGAACGAGAAGGGACCCCTTGCCCCACCCCCTAGCGAGGGGAGAAACAGCCAACACTGGGACCTGGGCGACTGCTGTGAACAGGCACCAACTCCAGCCTGGAGACACCAAGCTAAGGGCCAGCCTTGCCTTCTCTTCCCCAAATCCTGCCAAGTGAGTGTTCTGAGTTAGCTCAGAGCAGGCCCAGGGCAGCCACCTGCCTCCAGCCCTTCTGCTCTTCTTACAGGTGGCATCTTCTCTGGTCCCTTGGCCAGTCACAGTCTGGAGCCCCACCAGGCTTGGCACCAGGCCCCCGAGAGTCCCCTGTACACCTGCTGGTGGAATTGGGGGCATGGGAAAAGGCATAGAGACCTGATGAAGCTCTCGGTGAGGGGGGAGCTTCTAGGAGGAGGACCTGGAAGGAACAGGAGGTGACAAGCTTCCATTAGAAAAAGGGAACAGGAGAGCAACACACCTGAGAAAGGCATGGAAGGGACATGCCTGCGGGGGTGGGCCTCAGGCCACAGGGACCACTGCTAGGAGAGTGAGGTGGCTGGACTCGTAGTCAGTCCTCAGTAGGCTCCATGGCAGGCAACTTTTTGAAGTGCTCTGAGAGGGGTGGGGTGGGTGGACATGCAGGCTGGACCGTGGGGGCCTCCTCAGGCCAGCACAAGGCTCAGATAGCCCCAATCCTGGGCTGTTGTCGGGGGACCCCTTGCTCCGCTCAGACTGCAGGTTACCTGAGACAGGTAAATGATTCAAACCCTGGGATCAGCGTGCTCTGGCTGGGTGGGCCTTGGCAAGCCGGTTTCCATCTCCATCAGCAGAGGAGAGCAGCAATAGTTAAGGAGTTGGGGATGGGGAGGGAAAGGGCGTGGCTCTGGATCAGCCTGTGGTTGTTAATCATTGTCCCCCTGGCTCCTGGTGAGCATTTCTAGGACCTCTGCCTTTTCCTGAATCCATCATCACCTTGCTCCATTTAACAGATGGGGAAACTGAGCCTGGCGGGGTACCCTGTCTGGCCCAAGACCACAGGAAGTCTGCACCAGAAGCTGCCTAGCTTCCTGCCCCGCTGTGTCCTAGGGGACAGCCAGGCAGGCGCAGGCTAGGGGCAGAGATGGAGAAGCACAGGGGGCCGTGATAGGCCCCGGGAGGCCTATCTGCCCCTGCTTTGCCTCATCCTCCACTCCGCCCTTCCACCCCCCCAGCCTCTCCATCCTCCATGCCCACCCTGGCTGTTGCCACCACCCAGGAAGCCTCCATCCTCTGACAAGTCCCCTGGGCCCAGGCTCCCATAGGGGTGCGGGGACAGCTAGGCCAGCCGGCCTGGAAGCATAGCTTGAGGGAGGCTATAGTCACCACAGGTCAGCCTGACCCCAGATGGATGGCTGGAGGATGTGCGGGACTCCAGGATGGGAGGTAGAACTGTGTGTGCCTCAGGCAGCGTGATGTGTCACCTGTGTGGCTGGTGCCACTGAGGAGAACTCAGAATCTCTCAGAGGAGAGAGGGTGGTGGGCGCAGGTAAGAGAGAAGCAGAGGAGTGTGGGGGCGGGAAGCTGCTGAAGCCGGCAAAGCCACGGCCAGACCTCCACTGTCTGGGCCAGCCGTCCAGCCCCAGCCAGGACTCTGCACCCTGGACCTGGGCCTGGACCTGGAGCCAGTAAGGGTGGGAGGCAGGGCACAGGTGGAGGTGGGGAGAGGGAGAGAGGGCGCGGAAGAGTGCTCTGGTAGGTCCCTTGGGAGCCGTCCCTGTGTGCACCCCTGTGTGCACCGGCTTACCAAGGTGCCAGGAGGTACGGGCCTTGGGCTCCGCCTCGGTGCCCCCGGCATGCACGCAGGAAGGTGTCCCAGTGCCAGCCAGGGTCTTTTTTTTTTTTTTTAAGATTTTATTTATTCATGAGAGACACACAGAGAGAGGCAGGACACAGGCAGAGGGAGAAGCAGGCTCCCCAAAAGGAGCCCAATGCAGGACTCAATCCTAGGACCAGGATCTCACCCTGAGCCAAAGGCAGACGCTCAGCCGCTGAGCCACCCAGGCGTCTGCAACCTGGGTCTTAAAACACATCGATCCACCAGTGGAATCCGTCTGTGTCAGTGGCAACTACCTCCCTCCGACCACAGGCTTGGACTGCTTTCTGCCCCAGCTTCCACATCCGCCTCATTGAGGTCCTGCCCTGTGCAGGAGCCCGATTGGTGGACATTTCAGGTTACATTTCAGGTTCCCGGTGACTGCCCCCTCCCACCCTCATTAAGGATTCCACTGTCGCGGAGACCCTCCGTGCTGATGATGCAACGTGCTGATGAGCAGCGGGACTCTCCCTGGAAAAGTGTCAGGGCCTCCTTGAGTGTGTACACACATGCCTTTAGGACTACTGATGCTCCGGGACTCTGGGCCAGGATTTTAACCCCTCTAGGCCTTGGCTCTTCATCTGTAAAATAGGGATGAGTAATTGTGCGATGAAATGGGGGAGAAGCAGGGAAGCTCAGCTCAGCCGAGATGGGAGCACATCAAGAGCTCAGCAGTCCTACTTCCAGATTGTTTTTTCTTATCGTCAATATTATTGTCACAGGCCTGGTCTGTCCTCTGAAGGGCTGGACTGGCTCAGTGTGGGGTTGGCCAACCCTTGCCCCTCCCCCTACGCACAACCACCAGGGCTACTTCCAAAGGTGGGATTTTTTTCTGGAGAAGGCCTCCCAGGGCCGGTCTCCGCTGGTTCAGGGGGCAGCCTGGTGCTTATCTCCTGAGGATTAGAGGCCTGTATCTCCCCTTGGGTTGATGTGAGCTGACCCAATCAGTGTCACACCTGAAGTTCCGATGCCCCCCCACCCCGGTATGGGGGACCCCTGGAGGGCTGGGGGGTGAAACTGGCACTCCTGTGCTTGTCTGTCATCCTCCCTCCCCCACACAGTCCCCTGTGGGCTCCTTTGTGTACAACTGTCAGGTTCACAGGCTACCTCCCCAGCCCCCAGGACCCTTCCCCCCGCACTATATGTGGCCCAGGCTAATGGGTACCCAGAACCCCCCTATCTTGAAAGGTGGTCATGGGCCATAGGGCACCAGTCTTCTCAAAAGCCACCCCCCACCCCAGGGCCTGCCAGATGAATTCCAAGTCTCCCTAGCATGCCCCTCTTAAACTCTTCATGTAGAAAATATTTTCCAGAAAAGCGTCTGTAGTTCTGGATCACATCACTGCCCTGGACACTGGGGCTAAGAGAGGAGAGCCAGGGGTCATCCCCAGACCAGACCCAGTCCCTCCAACACCCTGAGAACACCAGCCCTTAGAGCCCCTGCTGGTGAGGGCTACAGGGCTACAGGGGTGTCCACATGGGACATGATGATGAGTCCAACCCCCAGCCCAGGAGAAGAGTCTTCTCCTCCTTCCTCCTCTTTCTCCTCCTCCTCACCTCTGCAATCTAAGGCCTGGGCTCATCTTGGTTCCCAAGGATGACCCCATCTTTTCTGATCCAGCAGGTGATAGGCAGGCATGTCCCAGGTGGGGAGATATCAAGACCAGTGTGTACAGCCCCCCAGCTGGGGCCGACCAGCTCCAGGAGTCCACAAAGGGGGAAAACATCATTATCTATGCTCCCATGGCAGTTTATTTTTGACTTATTGATTTCAGAAATATTTACTGAGCTCTACCGAGTGCCACTGTAGGCAAATGGGGTGAGCAGAGCAGCCTTGGAAAATCCTGACAATTTTGGGGGTGTCAGATTTAGATTTAGATCAAATTGAGCTGGGCAGAGGGACCCCAGACCTGTCCTCTACCCGGTGGGTTTGTTCTGGCCTCTGGCATGTGCCCAAGGCCCCTCCTGGCCAACAGTGCTGAGAGATGGCCAGCTTAGACCCTGGATGCAGCTCTGAGAACCCCACATCTAAACCCTAGTTGAGCCACTTCCCAGTGGTTCAGCCTCTGGTCGGCGACCTCACTCTCTGGTCATTGCCTCCATCTAGAAAAGGCAGACAAGGCGATGCCTGGGCCTCAGGGGAGAGGGGACAGGACAGAGGCCGCACACGAATGCACCTGGGACATTATAAGTGCTGACAAACACAGTGCTGTGTGGATTTCCCCTCCCACCCTGTGCAGGAGGGCTGAGGGCAGCGTCGGGACCAGAGCAGCCCAAAGCCCATGCCCCTGGGCCTCAGTTTCTCCATCTATAAATTAGGTGAGGCTTAATCACAGGGGCCCTGACGTGGTTCAGAGTGTGAAGAGGAGACGTACTCCAGGCCTGACTGAAGCGCGCACTCCCTGTTCTTGGAGGACAGCAGGTTTTTCCATGAGGCAAGACAGTCAGATGTCCGAGGTCAGCAGGTTTAGGGGCAGGTGTCTGAGCAGGGTCTGGGGCAGAGTCTGGGTGGCCTGAGGCTGGGGACAGAAGCCCTCCCGTGCCCTCTGAGTGACCGCAGGTTATCTCCTCCAGACAGCTCCTTCCGCCAACTCTGCCCTCTGGCTACTGCTTATCTCCCTGATAAATGGCCCCACTGTCCTGACAGAGGAAGGAGGAAGAGCGGTCTGTGTCCTTCAGAGCCCTCCCTGCCTGGGCAGGGCACAGCTGGGTGAGGACTGGAGCCTTAGCACGTCAGCGGCCGAAGATTCCAGGCCCCTGACCCAAGAGTCTTGCCAGGTTGGGATGGGGGCTCTGGGCTCATTTCCAATCATCTTCCTGGTTAAGGCTCTTGGGGCCTCTGGTCTGAAGCAGAAGACAAGGCCCTGTCTTGGGGAGTGTGAGGAGAAAGCAAGGCCTCGTTCTTCCAGAGCCCCCTCTGTCCCCTGTGTGTCCCCTACCCGGATACACACACACAGCAGGATTCACTGAACCATGACCCGGCAGGGCAGCAGGGAGGAGCTGCTTTGAGCCATGACCCGTACATGACCCATCTGTGGCCCTTGGCAGAAGCTGATGGTGGGGGGAGGGGAGCTGGAGGAGGGGAATGCTGGATCCCACATACAGGCCTTGGGGTGGCATCCTGTGGAAGGGGAAGGTGGTGAGCCTGCCTCTGGGGGGTCCCCTGGCCCATCCTAGCTCTAACTGTTGCTTGAACACAGGCCCCGGGGTGTGAGGGCAACTGACCCAGGACCTCAACCACAGGACTGGAGTCTCTAGGGTCCCAGGCTGGCCTGGGCCTTCCGGGGCCCCGCAGGACAGGGTGAGTCTGTGCCTCTTTGCAGACAGCGGCTATGCCCAGAGGTGACACATCCTGCAGGAGGAAATGTCTTCCCTTCCCTCATCTGAAGGCCAAAGGGAGGTCCATCGGCCCTGCTTTTTCTCCCGGCTTTAGACTGATGCAAAGGCAGGTCTGTCCGTCCACCGCCAAATCCTCAGTGCTCAGCCAACCCTTGGCACGTAGTGGGTGCTGAAGAAATATCTGTTGATGAATGAATCTTGGCTCCATGTAATTCTTTGATACCCTAGGTTCTTGCATCCAGATATAATGTTTCATTGAAAAAACATTCTGTACGTATTTGGTGCTGAGGTAGCTTCCAACAAGCAGCCAGCATCATTGCTGCTGCTGTTAACTTCAAGGTGGCCTGGAAGCCGCCCTGGCCTGGGATGCTGGGGCGGGCTAGGGGTTGGTTACATTTTAGGAGCCGGTGTAACCATCTTTGCAACGTCTAGCACACGCACTTTCAATCTTGCTGGCCCCGTGTGCCTAAACTTACATTTCTATGAATAGAAACACTGGCTTTGACATTCATTTACTCATCACCCGACATATATTGATTAAGCAGGGTCTGGGCTCATCTGGGGATGAGGCAATGGGATACAGCAGTGATCAAGAGAAACCGGCCCCTTCGGCTCTCCGTGGTGGGGGCAGATGCCAATGGAATAAGCACACGATTAAAGATCTGATTGAAGTGCTCCAAGGGCAGTGCAGGGGGCTGCCGGGACAGGCACCAGGGGGCCGTCACGGTCTGGAAGCTGGGAAAGCTGCCCAGCAAGAGGGCTGGGAAGCTGACTCTGGAAAGTGAGTAGGAGTTCGCAAGTGAAAGGGAGAGGACATTTTTCAGGCGGACAGAACAACCTAGGCCAAGGCCAGAGGGCCAGAGAGGCCATTAAAACCTGAGAGTGTTCAGTACTTCGAGTGGGGTTGAGCTCCAGGAGAGGCTGGAGGGTGCAGAGAGCAGAGAACATGCGGGGCCTCGGCGGCTCGGCTACTGGGAGCCATGGTAGCTCAAGCCCCGGGAGCAGGAGGCCAGAGGCGACTTAGAGGGCCCTCTCTCTGCTGGGTGGAAGCTGGATTATGTAGGATTTTGCTTCTAAAAGTCTGGAGCTGATTTTGCTGGCATGGCGGGGGATGTGGGCCTTTGATTGTGGTCTGTTGTCTCCCCCAAGCCTGTCCAGACCATGGGCTTCTGGGGGCAGGGCTCAGGTTTGTGATCACTGCGTTTCTGAGGGCCCAGCAGCCATCGCGGGCCGAGTGAGGAGTGCACTGATCTGGTGCCCTGCCCGGCTGCTCCTCCATGCCCGTGGAACGGTCTGTCAGGGCCTTCCTCTCCCCACTGGCCCCTGGGCTTAGCCAGGCCAGGTGGGACACGCAGCATGTGCTGGGCAACAGGCTAGGCACCCAGGAAGCAGACCGCGTGCCTCTCTTCAGGTTCCCGTGCGGCCGGCAGCGAGGGAGTCTCTGGACCGGCAGCCCTGCCAGCCGTCAGGCCCAGAGTTGCAGGTACCACCCACTCGGGACAGAGCAGAGGCAGTGACATGCAGCATGCAGAAGCCCAGGGCCCTGACCATGGAGTCCACCCGGGCCCCAGCCTCACCTCGGGCGGAGGTGAAGATGAGAGGGCGACGGCTGGCCAGAGGTTAGGACACAGAGAACCTGGAGCGTGAGCTGGAGGATACTCGGGAGGAGCTGCTAAAGAGCTGCAGCGGGCCGAATTCACCACGGGCAAGCAGTGAGCTCTCCGTCCCAGGAGGTGTGCAAACAAGACCAGCAGCTGGAGGAACTCCCAGGTCCTCTCCATCTCTCCCTCTGTGAGAAACCCCCACCATGTCTCCTCTGCTCCACTGAGCCCTGGAAGCCACCCCACCTTCTCCTGCTCCTGGGGGACAAGAACTGAGGGGGGCGGCTGTGTGCCCTGGTCCTGCCTCGCTCCCTCCCTGCCTCACTTGCCTCTTCTGTGACACAAAAGTGGGCGAGTTCAGGGAATGTTCCTTTCACTCTGTGCACTCAGCACCATGCAATACTTGAATTTATTTTCAGCATCTACAATAATTTTCTCCTAAAACAAAAACACAAAAAATCCCAAACCAATTAGCAAAAACATAGAAAGTAACCCTAATTTCAGGACACAAAGAAATCCAGTCATGCTCCATGTTTTCCTTGCAGCAAACTGGATTATTTCTTCAAAGGCCTGAGGCCATCTGGAAGGGGTCTGAGGGAGACTCGTGTGGGAGGTCCCAGGGATGCCCCCCACAGCCCCCTTCTACCTCCCAGGAGCCCTTGGGCTGGGGCTGTAGGTCCAGCTCTGTTTCTGCACACACACCCACATCCTCCTCCACTCCCCTGCCCCCAGACTTCCTCCTCCTGATGAAAGCCACTTGCCCAACATGCCTGACAAGACCCTGGAGTCGGAAGAGACCAGTGCCTCCACTCGCTTCTTGAGACCCACCCCCTCACTCTGCTCTGGGCCTTTGCACTTATGTGATGTTCTTCTTCCTGGAACTGTCTCCCCATCTTTTCCCCTGGCTAAGGAGAGAATCAGCTTATGTACATACCCCCTTCCTCTAGGAAGCTATCTCTTACCCCATCAGGGGTTCCCACAGCCATTGTGCTCTCCTGGCCACAGGCCTGCTCATTCTGTCCCATACCTGCCTGGTCACATGTCTGTCAGCTCCGTGCCACCCAGTGTCGCAGGGCCTGGCACAATGCCTGGCAGAGGGAATGTCTCCAGAAAGTGTCAAATGAATGAGTAACCCCCAAAAGGTGCTCAGAACCCTGAACTGGCCTTGACCAAATGTCCTGGTTCCAAGCTCATTGTCAAATCTTAGGCTTGTCCTGAGCCTGGATGTTGGTCTGGGGCCTGGAACCTGGGGGATCCCGGCACCCTGGGGTGGGAGAGTGTATGTGCCCAGAATCGTTTCCGAATGTGGTCCTGTTATTTGCGGACGGACCAACTGAGAGTCCTCGGTGAACAGGAAGTGGGAAGGAGAGCTGGGCCTCTGTTCTCCCACCCAATCCTCAATTTGGAGGATATGCAGCCTGTAATTTGGAAGGCTAATTTGGTCTGGGGTTAGGAGGGAGCTCTCTGTGTGCTGGATGATGCCATCCTCTCCCAGGGGAGGAAGTGTCCTCTCGCTAGAGACCTGGGGCCTCTGCTCTCAGGCACAGGCCAACTGCTATAGTGTAGCCCCCCTGAGGCCCCTAGAGAGTTGGGTAGCCAGCCCTCAGCCAGGGGAGAGGCAGAGAGAGAACTGGGTCCCACCTTTTTGGCCACTGACTGCTCAGACATGGTTTAGCTAAAGAGCTAGCAGAGAGTCCCCAGGAACCAGAGCCACATGGTAAACAGTGCCCCAGGGGCACCCAGCGTGTCATGCCCCTTCAGCTGCTCAGGAGAAACATGGGGGATGGGCACCATAATGACCTGGCTCAGAAGGCACACTCCCCAGCACCCCTTCCCCACCTGCCGCTCCCTGAGCTCAGCCACGGAGCTACTTAAGGTCCCTCCAGGCATGATGAGCCATAGAGCCATTTCCAGCCTCTGAACATCTTTCATCTCCTCTCCTGTAAAACCCTCTATGACCACCAAACTGGATCCGGAGCCACTTCTGGGCTCCCACAGCCCTGTGCTTCCCACTTGGAGGCCTTCTGCCCTACAGGTGCCTGGCTCCCTCTCACATTGGGATATGGGTACCATGAGAGTATGCCTGGTCACGGTCACCTCAGTGGCCCGGGGCCCTGCCCAGGGTCTGACTTGGCATAGTTGGTGTGACAGGACAGGCAGAGAAGCTGTTCCACTCCCAGGTGTGTAGCCTCAGGCCTCAGTTTGCTTGTCTGTAGGCCAGGCACAAGCAGTATTTCAGCATTTGGTGAGCAAGTGAATGAATGAATGAGTGAATGAATGAATGAATGAATGAATTGGAACTTGGACTAGATGGTTTCTAAACCCAGGGCAGCTCAACCTCTCTACAGTGTCTCCCTCCTCACCTGAGCTCCAGGGTCACTAACCACATCCATGTGAGCAGGGACTGGCAGTGGCCTTGGGATGAGGAGCCCTGGGGTGGGCAGGCCACCCAGGGAGCTGAGGGGAGCTGAGAAGCTGGGACCTTCTTAAGGCAATGGTGACAAGTCTAGGGGAGAGCAGAAAGACTTTGCAGTGACAGGTGAATGTGCCTTATGCCTGAGGACCCCAGCATGCCCGCACCCCATCCCCAGCTCACCCACACCCCTGCGGCTTCTCCCCAAACTTCTGCTTGGCTCTAACAGTCTGTCACTGGGACTGGTGATTCACACGCGCCGCTCTTCTTTCCTTTTCCCAACTAATTATAGCTCCTGCGTGTTTCTCCCCCTGGAAAATGTCTTCTTAAAAAAGTATATCCCCAAGCCGGCAGTAATTAATTTAGTGAGCACCATGGTGTGCAATTCAGATTGACTCTGAGGACAGGAAGGTCCCAGGTGTGGGGGAATGTCTTCTGTCCCCCAGAGGAAGGGATGGGCGTGGGACTTGGGACGGACGTGGGACACTTCAAGCAGCAGAGGTTCAGCCCATCCCCTACTCCACCCATCATGGTTCTGGGGGCCGTGGGGAATTAGAGTCACAGTAACTGTATGGGGACTCCATTGAGTACTACTATGTACTGGGCACAGTGCCAAGTACCTGCCAAGTACGCTGACATTTCATCATGTGGCACCTGCTACTTGGCCCTGGAAGAGAGGAAACTGAAGCTCAGAGCTCACCCAGGGTCACACAACCATAAGTGGTGCAGGGAAGTCGGGACCCTGGGCACAGATCATGGCCAGTGGCCTGAGCACAGGGAGGCCCTCCAAGGGACAGGCAAGCACGGGGCCCTCAGGCCTGTCTTTCCCTCCCGCCTTCTGGGAATCACAGCCACTCCCCTGGAACTGGACCAGAGCTGAGACCACAAGTGTTGTCTGAACTCTTCCTGGGGCCCAGAAAATGGATGTCGGAGCAGATGTCTCAGCAGGCATCCCGGCCAGGTGGAGAGAGAACATACTACCAGGACAGGGTCCCAGAGCAACAGTGACAGGAAGACTGAGCTATCTGAGACTGGATGGGAGAGAGCCAGATGAGGAGAGAGGGCCGGAGACGGACACTGAGATGGAACCACGTCTGAGTCAGCAAAGGACAAAAAGATATGCAGACAGGAGGGACAGAGACACGGGAGGAGACTGAGCAAAGACGGGGCAGCCAGAGCCCAGGCCCAGCAGCGGGGACAGCTGAGATGAGAGCAGCCCCCTGAGCTGGGGTGGCAGAGGGGCTGGTTTGGTCAGCGAACCGGAGGCCTGGCTGGGGTCTAGGGGAGAGCCAGGTAGCATTGAGAGGACAATGGATGAGGAGAATGGAGGCCCAAAGCCTTCATAAGTTCAGGCTCTGTTGGTAGGGGCTGCAAGGAAACAGGGCTGGCGGGGCATGGACCCCCCAGGCCGGGTGTGGGAGTCGTCTCGGTTAATCCAGGAAGACTGCCTGGGGAGGCAGTTCCAGAGGAGTGAGCACGTGGGCATTGGGAGAGCTGAGGGAGCAGTGAGGCCTATTCTGGAAGAGGCTCACCCCCGAACCAGTTCTCTAAGCCTGGCCTGACACCCAAAGCAGAGACCCAGACCCTCCCTCGGGACACGAAAATCCAGGTAGGGCTAATCCACCTCCTTTCTTTCATGGATGGTGAAGGGAAGCCCCGGGGCTATCAGCCAGAGGGCCCCTGCCTCGTCCTGCACAGCCATGCTCTTCAGCTGCTTAGGAGAAACACAGGAGAAATGCAGAGCCATCCACCTGCCAGCTGAGTGGAGACCGGGGGAGACAGGTCCAGAGCTTGCCCCCACCCTGAGCCCAGATGGCAGGCAGCCTTCCCTGCTGGGAGACTGAGACAATCCCCCCTGTACCCCAATCCCCACCAGCAGCCGCTAGGAAATATGTCCCCTCTACCAGCCCACAAGACTAAAGTAAAGGTCTCTCCCCCTCCTCAGATTTCTCAGGCAAGGCCAGGTCTCTCTCAGCCTATGATAGGACCGTACTTCCTTTCCCAGCCCCTCAGGATGGGGCCTGCCTCTCCTCCAGGCCCAGATCTCCTCCTCAAACCCTCCAGGGGAGGGCAAGACCCCTCCCCCACCCCTGGCCCCGCTCCATGTTGGCAGCCCAGGAGGTGTGGACAGCCTCCATAACCACAGGCAGACTGCCCTTGGCTCTAGCCATCACCTCCCCCAACTCTTCTGGACACCTGACACAGCCACAGCCAGCCTGGGGTCAGGGCCCAGTGCCCAGGACCTGTGAGCCAGGCAGCTGTCGGGATTTCCGGCAGGGGGCCTCTGGGGCTGACGCCTCTCAGCCACTTTCTCATCTGGACTCTCCCAGCCAAGTCTGTACTTTGCTGGGGTCTGCGTCTAGATCCTGGAGCATCTGTCATGGGCAAGGAAGGGGACACAGCAGGGAGCAGGTGGCCTTGGATGGCCTTGAGCCCAGAGAACCAGCACAGGACCCTAGGATGTGCCCTTGAGCCCCTGGAATGAGGAAGAAGTGACTGTTGATCCCTGGGAGGGGTTTCACCAGTGCAGGAGAAAGGCACCTGTGTGGGTTCCTTGTGCTTGGTCTAGCCACCCCAGTGGGCCTAGAACTCTGTGGCAACTAGGGTGTTTTGAACGAAGCAGCTGTTTCATGGATCCCCAAGACAAACCAGAAACCCTCCTTTTATAATGATGTAAGAGGAGGCAACACAGGTAGAGTTTGAAGGCTAACAGACAAGGTCTTTCTAGCTCAGGCTCTGGGGAAATGACCAAGCCTCGGTTTCTTCATCTGAAAAATGGGGCTGCCAGTAATTCCCTCCTCAGAGAATGCTGTGAATAACTGAGACTTCACACATGAAGCTGAAACATGAATGGCTATGCTTTAGGGTAGGCTCCAGACTTCCCCTTAGAGCCCCCATTCACCTCCAGGCCCCTCCTGGCAGGAGCAGACAGGCAGTCCTCAGCCCCACTGCAGCCTGGGGCAGAGCAAGGTGAGGTTTGAGGGGAAGGAGGAGGCCTTGGTGGGGACAAGGAGCTAGTGGAGCTAGCTAGAGGTCCCCTCCGGGGTGGGACTGCTGGCGAGCCCCTGCTCTAGGTCTCTGAGCCATGGGGACTGGCCTGGCCAAGCACTTTCTCCCTCCAAGCTGGAATCCTCAGGCCACCCCCAGGGCTGTCACCCTCTGCACCCTCACCCTGACTCCACCCCCTTTCCAGGCCAGCCTGGCCTTTGGCCTCATCCCCTCTGAAAGAAGAGAGGGAGAAGGCCTGGCTCACCCCCATCTCAGACTGTTTTTAGCCCCCGAGGAACTCGGCGTCCTCCCAACAAGGGTGCGTGGGTCGTAGCTGGGTATTAATAGCTCGCTGGAGGAGGTGACCGGGACTTTCACAGCCAAACCCTGGAGGCCTCGCATCCTGGGTGGGCAGGGCAGCCCTCGAGTTGTCCACACGTCCTTTGTGGGCTCTCCACTGCTCCTGTCTCCCAGAGCTTCTCTCACCTCCCTCTGCACCCCTCTCCCACATGCGCATCCCCCACTGCGTTGAATCTCCCTGTGGTGCCCTGGGGAGGAGGAGGCCTCTGGGGTCAGGGCCCCGGTGCAGGGTGAACGGCCTGAGACTGGTCCGTGCCCAGGCCCCGTGGGAGACGAGAACAGAGAGGCCTCTGATAAGGCTTCCTCCTTGGCACCCTTCTCTGCCCGCTGGCCTCTCATTCCTGCTTGCCTGCTCCACCCCCAGATTCCCCACTGGCCGTTGTGTGGGCTTGTCCCCAAATACCTGTCCGTGCTTGGTCCAGAGCAGGGAAGAGGCGGGAAGACCCAGCTGGCAGGATGGAGGCCTGGAAAAACTGCGCCTGGACGTGCTGCTGGCACGCGGCTCAGGTGGGGCAGCGAGGCCTGGCTGGGCTGCGAGGCCGCCTCTAGGGGCAGCCTGGGAAGCCGCAGGGCCGGGGCAGTGACTGTGAGGGACCCCTCGCCACGGAGGCAGGGAAGGAACGTAAGTCCACAGCACGCCTGTCACGTGGTTGCCTCGACCATGAGTCCTCCCCAGCAGCTCCCCGAAGCCCCACCGGGGCCACAGTCATGAGCGTAGAGATAGGCAGCCCCGCCCGACAGGGCATGTGCAACAGGGAGGTGCCTGATCGGACCGTGTGAGTGTCAGAGATGAACAGCTGAGGTTCCCATCCCCGGAGCAGGGACGGCCCTGCCCTAGTGGCTTTGCCAGCCAGATCTGCTCCCAGTCCTGTTCATAGTCTCGTTCAATCCCTGGAAGCCAACCCCGCCCCCGACAAACCCCGTTGCTTATCATAGGCATCCCTCTGTCACGGGTCCTGTCCGACTCATTTCCAGGAAATAGGAAGGCTTCTGGGTCTTTGGGGACCTCCTCCTCAGTCAGCTGTGGCCCTTAGCACCAGGCTGATCCTGACCTCTGACCTCCGACCTTACATCAGCTTGAGTCCTGACCCTGATCTCAGATGGAGCATGGCTCTCCATCTTCATCAAGTTCTGAGCAATGGCTGCTGCCCTCTGACCCCTGACTCCAAGCTAAGTCTGGAGCTTTGACTGTTGGAGGAGAATGAGGTCCAAACCTTTGATCTCTGACCTCAGCTCCAGTTTGTCTGAACCTTTAGATCGAGGTTGAATCTGGGCCACCAGCCCCTGACTCCCACCCCAGGCTGAGTCCCAGGCCAGCCCCTACCCCCAGACCTGGCAGGGACTGGCCCCCACTTCCCTTCCTAGGCTTCCGTCCTGGGCTCACCTCGGGCCCCGGCTTGGTCTCTCGGCGTGGAGGAGGCCCTGCATGCTCCCTAAACTCACTCAGCCACCCCCACCCTGAGTTTTGAAGCAAGCTGACATAAGGAGTACATCACACCAGGCGATTTATGACTTGGATGAGCAGAGGCTGGAAACATATGCTATTTCGGGGATGGATCCTGTTGGTTTGGACTGCAAGGAAAGCAGAGCCCACAGCAGAGGGAAGGGAAGCATCCAGCACATGGACCCTCACGCACACAGACACCATGTGCTGGGGTACAGAGGCTCTGGGCAACCTGGGGCTGGGAGAGCTTGCTCCCCCAGGGCAGAGAGGCAGGCATGCCTGACCGGGAGGAAACAAATTATGATAAATGTGACACCCCCACCGGCTCCTACACCTAGTTTTCTTTCCAGCTGTGGAACCCACATCTTTGGTGGCTCACAATAGAAACTGGGTCTGAGTCCTGGCTCTCCTTCCCACAAGTCGTGAGACCTGGGATGTGCTGCTCAGCCTCCGATAGTCTCAGCATCCTCATCTGTAAAATGGGAACGTGATGCTACCTTCTTCACAGGCTTTTATGAAGACAGAATGCCACTGTGGAGGCAGAGTCCCTGGTGTGCCTGGCATGTGGCAAGGGCTCACAAAGGAGCAGCTACTTTGATCCATCAGGGATCAAAGCCCAGCTGCTCCAGTTGGAGAATGGGTAGCATCTCTCTTCTGCTCCCACCTAAGGGCTCCTGGGGGACACAGTTTGGAAACCCTTGACCTAGATTCTAGGCTGGCAGTAGGACCAAAAGTAGCATTAGCTGATGATTACAGGAGCCGGGGAACAGCATGGAATTTGTCAGCATGGAATTAGGTCACAGAATTCTTAAAACAGAGGAGCCACAGAAGCCAAAAAAACTCAACATCTGAAGGCATAGTGCTCTCCTAGTTCAAGAATGGAGTGCACTAACCAGGAAAGGATGGCTTCCTGCCTTGGATGGCAGGTTGGGGCACTGGCACACGCCCGTCAGCTTTTCCCTGGGTGTCCTGCAGCCTCCAGGGGCTGGGAGGGCCCTTCAGTTCCACCAGGATCTTTAAAGCCCCTCATTTCCTGGGGATTTGGGGGATTTCCTTCTTCCCCACCTCTATCGGCTCGGGTGCCTGGGAAGGTCCAGCCACTCTCAGGCCTCTTTCCTCCACATGATTGCCTCTATGGACCCTTCCCAGGACTGCCTGCCTAGCTACTGAGTCCCTTGCGGTGAATCCCAGGGGGCCACCCCTGCTGCCCCCGGGAACCCTGCAGAGTGGGCTCTGGACACATGAATGACCTCCAGCCCAACCCTCTCTGGGCTCCCTGTCCTCACGAGTGAAGTGAGGGGACTCTATGGAAGAAGGTAGGTGCTGGGACGCCTGGGTGGTTCAGCAGCTGAGCACTTGCCTTTGGCTTAGGGCATGATCCTGGAGTCCCAAGATCGAGTCCCACATGGGGTTCCTTGTGGGGAGCCTGTTCTCCCTCTGCCTGTGTCTCTGCCTCTCTGTGTGTTTCATGAATAAACAAATAAAATCTTTAAAAAAGAAGAAGGTGGGTGCCCATGTGCCAGGCACCTGCTGTGCACCAGGTGTTTTATGTCCCTCGTCGCTGATTTGGGAAACAGAGTCAGAGGCAGAGTGACACTCCCAAGGCCACACTGCTGGGAAGTGGCAGGGGACGGTTTGACCTAAAGCTGCTGCCCTGCGAGGAGAGACAAAAATGAGGTCCCAGGTGTGGGACATGCTATGGCTACCTTGCAACGGGCCACAGCGGAGATCTACGGCCAGCTCGCCCTCACCCGGATCTCCAGGGGTGGCCCAGCCTCTGCCATGGCTGGCTGAGCCCCGCCCCCAGTGCCATTCCACATGACCTTTCCAGGTGGCTAATGAGGGTCCAGGCACCACTCAGTAATTGGCCTCATTAGGCGGCTGGGGCTGCCCAGGGGATGGGGTGGCGGATGCTGGGCCCTGTGGGGACAGGCCAGACAGCCTCCCGTTAATTACCTGAAAAATCAGACAATTAGGCCTCCTGCCACCCGCCTGCCCACGTCCTGCTGGCCCCTAATTACCGACGGCTGCTGAGCAGGCCAGGAGTGACCTGGATTTGGACCAAGGAGCAGCCATTGCCATGTCCCCCCTCCCCCATCCTGTATCCATCACAGGCTGTGGACATGGGAGTGGGGTGGGGGGTGGGGAGGCAGGGGAGTCGGCTGTCAGGGATCCTCTGGTAGCCCCCTTTCCCAGCCCTGGACCCTTCCCACTCACAGTGTCTCCCAACAAGGGCAGTCCTAGAGGAAAAAGGTGGATGCCTATGCAGCCCTGGAGGCCTCAGGGAAGATGGGTGGGCTGCTAGAACAGGACAAAGGCTCAGAAAGGGGGGCCAAGAGGTGTGGGGGTTAAAGTGACTGACTGCCCTTTTCTGCCTGGCTCCTCCAGGGAAAAATATACTGGACTATGTTCAGGATTAGTAATGGCCAAGAAGACAAAGCTGAGAGCTCTCCTGGGAGCCCTGGCCCAGGACAGGGGGTGCTGGAGGCCCAAACTGCCCTCAAGGAGTCTCCCTTCACTCAGGGGGGAGATGGACCTGGACAAGCAAAAGCAGGATACAGCCTGTGGTGTTGGGGGAAGTGTGGAGAAAGGGGCCTGGCTTGGCTGGGGTAGTTCTGGACAACTTCCCAGAGGCAGTGAGTGACCTTTTAGGCCGAGCCAGGTGAAGGGTGCACTATTCCAGGCAGAGGGAATGAGTGGCGATCGGGGCGGGGGGGGGGTCTGGGGTGGATCTCCCCCTACAGAGAGCCCTGGTCTACACCAGTTAGAGACACCAGCCCAGCCGCAGGGGTGTGCTGAGCAGGGGAGCCAGAGGGACAGAGTGGGGCTGGCTGAGGCAGACGCACTGTCCCTCCACCTGAGCATGCTGGGAGCCACCGCCATCGCAGACAGGTCCTGAAGGAGGAAGCCTGATCCGGGCATGTGGGCTGCTCCCCTCACTGCTCCTTTGAAGGTGTTCCCAGTAGCACTAACGCAGCTTTGCAGGGAGTAAGTACCTGGGCTGCCTCCCTGCCTTATTTCCTCACCTGGTTTCTGTGCTGGGATTGAAAGTCTCCTCCCTTGTTTTCCCTAAGGCCTTGGAGCCCCAAAGGTGCCAACTGTACAGAGAAACAGTTTCAGCTCAGAGAAGCCAAGAGGCTAAGCTGAGGACACCCAGCCAGGTGGCTGGAGTGGGCCTCAGAAGTGTCCACCTTGGTCTTCCAGTAGAGATCTGGGCCCAGCCGAGGACAGAGCTACAGTACCAGGGGAGGAGAGAGACAGGAAGGAGACAGGAACCACATGGAGAGCCCGGGCCCTGCACTGGGGAGCGAGCTTCCCTGGCAACCAAAAGTTATGCCCAACCCATCTCCCATCCTAGCTCCACCTCCAGGCTTCTCTCTCCCCAAAAAACTGTCCCTGAGAAGAAACAGGGGGAGGGTAGCGAGACCAGAATCTTCAAGAGACCCTGACCTTGTACATTTCCAGGAAATGGGACAGCCAAGGGGCCTGCCTTCTGCGGCAGTTATGAGATGGACTGGGGTCCATGGGGACACCCTTGGAAAGGCCTAAAGGCCATCAGGAGAGGTTCAGAGCATCCAAGTATTCCTCTGTAGGCAGGAGATCATCCAGAAGTTCTTGCTGCTGCTGCTTTTGTAAGGTACAGACTCACCGGGTGTTCTTAAGTGACTCCCTTACTTGTTAGCTATGTGAGCTTCACCCCCTAGACCCTGACTTTCCTCATCTATGAAATGGGGTATGCAGAGAGCCTCCCTTGCAAGTTGCCACGGGAATAAAATGAGACAAACTGTGAGTCACTGGAGGGTAAGCTTGTGCGTACCTGCTCTCAGATCCTTCTGTCTCCCCATCTGCGAAATGAGCCCCACAGCCCAGAAAGTCAGAGGCAATCCTGATTCCCCACGTTCTGTCTTTCTGTCCTCAGGCATCATTGAAATGGGCCAGAGGTTCCAGATTCTGGGCTTCTGAGTGGCCCCTCTCAGGCAGCATGATATTCAGGAACGCAGCAGAGAGGCTCCGTGAGACCTGGGGCCTCAAGGATCTTTGGTTCATGCAGAGCCTGCTTGTGGTAGTAATGAGGGGAACAGACTGCAGTAGGGAAGCTAAAGGAGTGGTTGTGTGTGTGTGTGTGTGTGTGTGTGTATGAGAGAGAGAGAGAGAGAGAGAGAGAGGAGTGACTCGAGGTGGGAGGTCAGTGACAGCTGGAAAGGAGGAGGCAGGGAGGGAGCCCTTGCAGAAGGCAAAAGGCAAAACAGGCTTTGGATGAGCAGAGGGACAGAGGAAGAACATTCCTGGAAGAGTGAACAAGTGTCAGGGTGGAGGAGCAGAATATTATTTCTTCTTCTTCTCTTCTTCTTCTTCTTCTTCTTCTTCTTCTTCTTCTTCTTCTTCTTCTTCTTCTTCTTCTTTCTTCTTCTTCCTTCTTCTTCTTCTTCTTCTTCTTCTTCTTCTTCTTCTTCTTCTTCTTCTTCTTCTTCTTCTCCTTCTCCTCCTTTTCCTTCTCTTCTCCTCCTCCTCCTCCTCTTCCTCCTTCCTTCCTTCTTCTTCTTCTTCTTCTTCTTCTTCTTCTTCTTCTTCTTCTTCTTCTTCTTCTTCTTCTTCTTCTTCTTCTTTTATTTTTAGGTATTCTCTATACCCACCATGGGGCTCAAACTCACAAACCCGAGATCCAAGAGTTGCACATTCCACCAACTGAGCCAGTCAGGCGCCCCAGGAGCAGAATATTTCATATAATCACAACAACAGCACAGATGGTGTGGTATGCGCTGGGTGCTTTACACACATGTGCTGAGTCCTCCCAAGAGCTGATGTGATCATCCCACTTTATAGATGCAGTAACTGAGGCTTGGCCAGCCAGTCACCTCCCCAAGGCCCCACGTGAGGAAGCAGGAGAACCAGGCATTGAAGGAGCCGTGTACTCATCCAGCAGGTGCTGGGCTGTGTGCCGGAGCCGAGGACACAGCATCAAGATGGCCCTCAGGGAGTCATCTATGACCAGCTCATAGGTCTGGTCATCGGTGAGGCCCTGCCCTGGGGACTCCAGGTGTGAGCTTAACCTGGACTTACTGCCTTCACGTCAGCAGTGAAGCCAGGTCTCCTGACTCCTTGAGCTGAACTCCTTCACTGGCCCCCTTCTGAGTCTTATGAGAAACAATCTTTCAAGCTGGGGAAGTGGGGGTGGACTCACTCTGTAGAGGACACCTAGAGCCAAGCGTGGGTAGAGTCCCACTGGTGTCTCTTCTGGTCATGTGCCCTAGACTGTCCTCCTCTGAGCCTCAGGTTCCCCATCTGTCCCATGAGGCTGAGATAGGAGCCATCGAGGAGGCTCCTGGAAAGCTCTGTGAGCTTCCTAGACTGTGAGACTCAATGTGGTTGGGGATCAGAAGCTGTAGCACAGTCTGAAAGCAAGTGACTGAAACCCCTTGCTCTCCATCCCTTTCCACTGGTCTGGGCTGCTGACAATCTCTGGTGTGACTGTCCTGTGCTCCACAATACGAATTGCCATGGCTACCCAGGCATTTCCTGCTAAACACCTCAATTTGCTGTGTGGCAACTGCTGTAGGGATGTGGGGCCTCCAGGATTCTGCCAACTGTTCCCCAGAGTCAGAGCATCATGACACACACAGAGGCACGTACACAGATATGCACCCATCCCTGTAGACTCACGGTTGTCTTACTGTGCTTCCTGTCCTGTTCCGGCTACCAAGAGCCATCAAGCCATGAGTCCCCCCATAATCCTTCCCAAATGCCTTGTGTTCTACCACAACTGAGGATCATGCTGGATCGTCCCTGTGTCTGTCTCCCTTAGTGGACAGGGAGCTCCTGGGAGGTGCCAACTGTTCTCTTTCACGATTTGGCCACTGCCACAAAGGAGACACTCCTCTACCATGAATATTTGTTAAAGGAATGGGTGGCTGGTTGGATGGAGAGACAAATGGATAAATGGGAAGATAGATGGTTGCCTGATGGATTGGATCATTGGATGATGTGTTAGTTTCCTCCGGCTACTCTAAGAAATCACCAAAAAACTTAGCGGCAGAAATCAAGACAAAGCTATTCTCTTACAGTTCTGGAGGTTAGAAATCTGAAATGGCTCTCATCAGGCTAAGATCAAGACACTGACAGGGCTGCGTCACTTTTTTGCTTTTCCAGCTTCTAGAGGCTGTTTATACTCCTTGTCTTGTGACTCCATTCCTTTATCTTTAGAGCCAGCAATGTTGGGATGAGTTTTTCTCATGCTGCCATTGTGTTCTCTCTTCTGATTCCCTTTTCCACTCTCAAGGACCCTTGTAATTTCATTGGGTCCATCCAGATAATCTAGGATAATCTCCCTATTTTAAGGTCAGCTGATTAACCACCTTAATTCCACCCATAATCTTAACTCCCCATTTGCCATGTTAAGTAACAAATCTACAGGGTCTGAAGATAAGAATGTAGGCATCTTTTGAGGGTCATTATCCTGCCTATCATAGACGGATGGGTCTATAACGGTTGGTTAGATGGGTATATAGATGTATGATTGGATGAATGGATGGATGGATGGATGGATGGATGGACAAACAGATGGCAGAGTGAGCCCCCCAAATAGAGATGAAGAGCTTGAGACAGAGCAGACATGTTAATCTCCCATCTTCTGCATCCTCTGCTTCTATTAATGTAGTGCAAGAGCCCTGGGCCAAGGGAGAGAGATCTTTACCAGGCTCTGCACTCCTCTCTATTGCATTTTATCTTCCCACTGGCTCTGGCCATCCCAGAGGTCGAGTATCCTGCCCCACCTACCAGTCTGGTACTCCAAGCCAAATATGACCCTTGCCTGCCAATGAGTGAGAGAATGACCCTGTGAGACATTCTATCAGGATTGGAGGTTGGAGAGGAGATAGGGATACAGGAGTTGGGACTCCTTCTGGATGAATGTGACGGAATATCAGTGAGAAAGAGGCAGAGAGGGGAGGTCAGCCTCATGAGCTCACCCACTTTGGGATTTTTTATTTTGAAGGAGAGATCAATTAAATTTGTGTTTATTCCTTATCTATCTGTTTAAATACAATATTTGTTTAATGTAAAAGAATATCTGGAAGTGACAGAGCATAATAATATAATTGACACTGGTGACCTACCACACAATACAAGCACAGGAATGAAATTTGCCTTGTAAGAACATACAATCCCCGAAGCCTGGGATTACTATCTGTCCTGCTCTGGTCACATCCCCTCCAACATCAATTTTGCCTAGTACCCTCTGGGCTCTTAAGAGATATTCATTGGTGGTGCCACACCTGCCCAACTCCTACCTACCCCAGGGTATCAAGAATCTTACCTCCTGGACCCTGACACAGGCCCCACCTGCTCTGAGGGTAGTCCCTCTCAGCCCTGCATGAAGGGGGTGACAGGGAGCCCAATGCTGTCTCTCCAGACTGATTGAAGAGGTGGAATGAGGGAGGCCTCGGCAGCCCGGGAAGGAGTCAAGTGCTTAATTTTGCATTTGCACCCAGGTTTCAAATGAGGCTCAGTGTCTCATGGCAAGGAAGGGAGAAATAGGGGGACAGGAGCCCAGATCCATGCCCCTGTCTACACTGGAATGTGTGGAAGGGGCTTTTGCCCTGAAAGTATGTTGGGGTGAGATCTCCTCCAAAACAGACTCTGTGCTGGAAGAAGCCCTGCCACCACCTCAGCCAGGTTGGTCCCCCTCCAGGATGCAAATCCAGGGGCCAGGCCAGCCCTGAGCTCGGTAAGCACTGAGCTGCGCTCTGGGAGCAGGCCTCGAGGAGGAAGGCGAGAAAGGGCCATGTCGCCTGCGACATCCTGCACCCCTTTCCCCCCACAGGCACTGCCTTCCTCCATCCCCTCTCAGGGAACCCCCTCTCTAGGCGGCTGCCACACTCCCACCCCCGTAGCCCCCAGGCCCCTC
Organism: Vulpes lagopus; assembly: GCF_018345385.1. NCBI lineage: Eukaryota > Metazoa > Chordata > Mammalia > Carnivora > Canidae > Vulpes > Vulpes lagopus. The sequence goes on along the minus strand of NC_054830.1, from coordinate 20,441,120 downwards.
CTCCCTAGGGTGGGAGCATAGCAATTCAAGTTATTTTTAGCCACGGAGGGAGCTGAGGATACCAAGTCAAGGGGAAGCCGCCCCCACACTCCAGGAGCTGCTTGTGGAAAATGCTTAAAACCAGAGCTGCCAGGCCCAGGACAGGAGGGCAGCCAGGCAGGGTTGGCCCATCCCGGACGCTCCCAGAGCTGCGGCCTGGTGGCTAGGAGTGGCGGGGTCTCCACATGTCCCTCATCGCGGCCACCGCTCAGCAGCTGCTCCTCAGCACGCTGTCCCCTGGCCCTGGCCCTGCCATCCCCGCCTGCAGGGAGGAGGACATCCCAGGGCCTCCTCACTCTCCCATCTCCCTTTGGACTGGGCCGCCTGGCGGCAGGCAGCTTCCCTGTTTCCAGAGAAGTTTTTGGGAGTGGGGAAAGACCCCCGTATTGCCCGCCTGGCCTTCTGGTTACTTCAAGCCTGGTCCCTGGAGGGCCACCTAGTGAGACAGAGACCATGGCCCAGGCCCTGTTAAGTGCTTGGCAGGAATGGGTCCCTGAGGCCCCACCACAACCTGCCAAGTAGGTAATGTCCTCATTCTCCTCTTATAGGAGGGGCCGGTGAGCCACAGGGGGTCCAGTAATTGCTCAAGCTCACCCAGCCACTGAGCGTCAGGCAGGATCTGGGTGATACTGTCCAACCTTCACCAGTGGCTGGGCTGGGGTGGAATGTGATGGCCAGCTGATGAATAAGCTGGCGCCGACACAGACGGGAAGGACTCACCAATGTTGTCCTGGGGGGATGAGACAGGCCCCCCACTCTCTGCCACTTGCCGTGGATCCGGAGCACATTCTACCACAGGGTTAGCCCTCAGGTGAGGCATCGCCCTCCTTTTCCCAAGCTGTCACCAGTGTGAGAGTCTCAGGCAGGGTCCAAGCCCAGAAGAGCTTCCCGAAGTGGCTTTGACTGAGGAGATGCTGGTGACCCCGGGCAAGCCACTTCACCTTTCTCAGCTTCGGCTTCCCCATGTGCAACAGTAGAAGCAGCTCTGAGGGCACGGTGCGGACCAGTGAGGACCAGGGATAAGCGATGCAAGGCTCCTGGCTCCAGGCCCTACCAGGGCACCTTTCCCTGCTGGAGCCCTGGACTTGGGGCTGTGCGCTGGGAAGGTAGGGATACCCACTGTGGGCCAGCCCTCAGGGCTTTGGGGTACAGCTCAGGGAGGCCCCGATCAGCTGGGGTCGGGTGCCAGAGAGCCCCTTGCGCTCCCTCCAGCCTCTGGCTGATCTCCCTGCCTTCAAGCCCAACAGCGTGCCTCCACTGCCAGGAAGACTTCCAGGTCCCTCCTCCAACCCCCAGAGGCTCCTGGCCTAGATGGACCCCTCTCTGCTCCACATCTTGGTGTGCTATGCCTACAGCTTCCTCTCCTCCCAGCCCTCCAGGCTCTGGGCACAGTAGATGCTCCTGGTGGTCATGACCATAGCTCTGGCCCAGCAGAGATAAGGGGTTTCAAGCTCAGGCCTCCCAGGGTCCATCCACAGATCTCTTGCCTCTTCGCTGCATGGCAAGAATCTCCCCCAGCTTGAGCGGCTGAACTTATTTTACATGGAGTAAGCGTAGAAGGGGGGTGAGGGGCAGCCCCTGGAAAGCTGGGCGATTTACCTAGTGATGCAGCTTGGAAAGGGTAGTGCCTGGGCCAAAGCTCATTACCTATTCTTGCTCAGGAGGCGCTTGATGGGACCTTTAGGGTCCCCAGCCCTCCTGTGTGTGCCCCTCTTCAGATCCCCAACTCTTTCTGGTGTCCCTTATGAATCCCTAAACAAGGCTGGCTTCCTCCCTCATTCCATCCATGCTGGGGCCCTGGAGGGGATTTTACTGAAGCACTCAATGGGGAGCATACACGGGCAAGCCAAGAACCTTCCTTAGACGTCCCCCCTCCCCCATGGGGTACACCCTTCCTGTGGCCCTCAGGGCCCATCTGCCCTTCAGCCCCACAGGAAGATGCTGCCCTCACCCTCAGCTTCTCTTTAGCCTGGGCATCCCGGCTGGACAGAGTAAGAGGAGGTAGCCAGTCTGCTGTTGCCATGGCAATGACCCTGGGGAGGGGGGCTCCCTGGGTTGCTGGGGAGGGAGAGGAAAGGGTCCCTCCCAGCCCTCAGCTTCATTCTTCCTTTTCAGACCCTCTTTGTTAAAAAGGAGTCGCCTTGACGGTTTTGTGTTTTCCATCTCAGAGGCAGGGCGGAAGGCAGGGAGCCACTCAAGGGTGCAGTCCTGCCCTGTCCTGCCCCCTCACATGTGCCTACTCCCCCACCCCACCTCCGTGACTCAGTTCTCTGAGCCTCTGTGCTTCTCCTGAATTCACATCCTGCCAGTCCCTGCACGCCTCTGCCTCCTCCCAGGGTCACTGCACCCACCACCACACCCCCCCATTCTAGGCCTGTTCTGGGTGAGTGGGTCTGAGCAGAGGCAGGGGCTAGACCACAGAGGCCAAGGGCTTCTCCCAGGCCACCTGCGGGTCAGTGTCACCGGGCTCCCTCTGTGGCCTCACTGGGCATAAATCATCCCATGCTCCTCCAGGCCCCGGGGGGCATCTGCACTACAGCAGCTCTCCATTTGACTTGGGACTTCTAGCAAGTCACGCCCAAGGACTCTTGTCTCTCCATCTGTGAAATACAGTAACGAGAACCCCATCAGCCCCCAAGGCTGCTGTAAGGTCTCTCGAATGCACAGCCAGGCTTTGGGGGGCTTCCCTCCTGCTCAGCCCTGGGGGCTGGCTCCCTCACAGCTATGGATGAGGAAAATGAGGCTCAGAGATGTGAAGTCACTGCTGGTGGGTGGCAGTCAGACTTGAACCCAAGCCCACCTGTGGCCAAAACCATGGCCTCCAGTCACTCTGAGGTGGCCCAGCAGGGGTGGTACCCACAGACTTCTCCTTTTCCGTCCTGAACTCTCTTTGGGGAAAACACCTCACCCCCAACCCCCATCACCACCAGGCATTTGGAGCCGAGTGGGAGTGGGGTACCCACCCTACCCCAGAGCACCTGCCAGGAATGGGCAGACAGAGGCTTAATCCGCAGGTAGGGGCGGGGTGGAGAAGCAGGTGTGCGGGGGTGGGGGGGTGGGGTTGAGAAGAGGGAGAGGTTGGGGAGGCTCAGAGGGTTCCCAAGACAGGGGAGCTCCAGCCTGCCGGCAGTCGCACCATTCCATCCTCGGGCCTGTGCTGCCCCCGTGTGGACAACAGGCTCACATTCCCGGCTGGGGATACCGCATCCCTCCTGGACCGGAGGCCCCCCGACCCAGAAGGAACACTGGTGGCCTGGAGCTGCTGGAGGCATCCCAGGTGACCTGAGGGATGGGCTACCCCTCCAAGCCTCCACTTGAACTGTCCTCTATTCCTGCCAGGTCTTGAGCCCCAACCTGGAGTCACACGCTGCCCACCTTTCCTTCTCTAGGAATCTGAATCCCAGACTCCCAGAGGTAAGTAAACTTCAGGGTTATAGTCTCCATCCTTCTATCCCATACTTCATTCTCTGTCCCCAGTAATTTTAAAAAAGATTTATTTATTCATGAGAGACACAGAGAGAGAGAGAGAGACAGAGACACAGGCACGGGGAAGAAGCAGGCTCCATCCAGGGAGCCCGATGCGGGACTTGATCCCAGGATCCCAGGATTATGCCCTGAGCCCAAGGCAGACGCTCAACCACTGAACCACCCAGGCATCCCATCCTCAGTAATTAAACCGCTGCTTGCACACCTCTCGTATCAGGGAACTCACTGCTCTGTGGTTTGGAGGAAATTCTGATTGTGGAAGTGATCCTCATCCACGGAGCTGATACTTGCCTCCCCCAGTCACAGCTCTGCTTTCTGGGGCCACACAGTGCGAGGTGGCCTCTCACTTGGGAATTTCTAAGCAAATCCAAAGTCCAACCCAATGCTTAGGGGGCTCCTCTACTCTGTCCCCCAGTCCTCTACAGAGATAACATCCTGGTTCTGCTAATCCACTCATAGTTCTCTCTTATTTGGGGTCCCTAGCTCTTTGGAGCTACAGGACTAGGGGGACCCAAGATCCCTGAGAACTGTCACTTGCCCCAGTTGTGGCCTTCCCTTGGATCTTGTCCTCATTTTTAGCATTCACTTGCTACTGACATTCATTCCTCTCCAGAGGCCTTGTGGGGAAAAAGCGTGGATGGGACTGACGATGATTGAACACCTAATGTGTACTCAGTCAGGGGTCCAGTGCTTTGCTCAAATTATCCAGTGTCACCCTGTGGGGCAAGTTTTGTGTTTGTCCCCAGGTTAGACTCAGACCGAGGCCGAGAGAGCAGAGATCTGAGCTGGTAGAAGAGGAGGCTCTTCTTCCCATGAAATCCCTGCGGGCTGACTGGCTTCCTGCCTCCTGACTCTGCCACCTGCCTGCACTTGTGAAATGTGTACATTTAATTCCTCAGACATTTATCAGGTCCTGACATGCACCTGGGACTGTGTTAGGCACAGCAGAAATAACCCCAGATGTCTCCGACGCTGTTATGTTGCTGAGTGGGCCCCACTGGATCCTAGCTGGGCTGTGGATGGGGCTGTGGCTCTGGACGAGGCCTGAGCAAGACAATGCCACTGCAGGTCACATGGTTCAGGTGCATCACATCCTGCCCGGTATAAGGCTTGACTCATCACCAGGGCCTTGCCTCTCTGTCTTGTGCCCAAGGCACTAGCAGGGGGCCTGGCAGAGAGACACCGTGCTGAGTCCAGCCTAGTGGCTCTGCCCAAGGCTATGCCACAGAGGATGGCAAGTAGGCCTGGGCCCCTACATGGACCTGAGATGAGCAAGAGCTTCTCACTCACAGAGGGTGGAAGTGTGTGGAACCTGGAGGAAGGGTTAAGTTCACCTTTTTTGTGTCAGACTCCTTTGACATCTGGTGATGTTTACTGACCTCTTTCAGAAAAGTTTGTGTGTTTGTGTGTGTGTGTGGGGGGGGGCGGGTATTTATCTCAGTATTCTCTACACCCAACATGGGGCTCGAACTCATGACCCAAGATCAAGAGTTGCATGCTCTTCCAATCGAGCCAGACAGGTGCCCCCAGAGTAATGTTTTTAAATATGTAAAATTGAATTACAAAGGATTTTCTTGAAGAGGGAACAATGTCCATGAATATGATTGAATGAATAAAATCAGGTTACAAAAGACCTTTTGTTTTTGTTTTTTTAATATTTTATTTATTTGAGAGAGATAACAGCACAAGCAAGGATGGGGAGAAGGGGATTCAGAGGGAGAGGAAGAAGCAGACTCCCCACTGAGCAGGGAGCCCGATAAGGGTTCAATCCCAGGATCCTGAGATCATGACCTGACCCAAAGGCAGCCCTTTAACTGACAGAGCCACCCAGGTGCCCCAAAAGAGCTTTTGTGAAAGAAGAAAGAAGGAAGGAAGGAAGGAAGAGAAAGAAAGAAAGAAAGAAAGAAAGAAAGAAAGAAAGAAAGAAAGAAAGAAAGAAAGAAAGAAAGAAAGAGACTATCCCTCTACATAGGACAGGCCCTAGCATCTTTCTTACCTTGAAAAGCATGGCAGGCCACTGACTCCAGGTCATGTTCCCCTTTGGGCCCTGAACAAGTCCCCTCAGATCACAGTCATGGCTCCTCCCTCTCGTCACTGCTCCCCCTTTGCCTGGCAGCGGGGATTTCACCCTGGGCCCATCCCTATAGTAGCTGCAATGTTAATGCGTGGCCATCACCTGTCTCTGACTCAGCCTCCCCCGTCAGACTATGGCTCTCTGCTCACTGCTTGCTCTGCCTCTGTCATAACGGCCTGGCAAAGCTGCGTTCCGAGCAGGTGTCACTGCTCACTTTTGAGGAGCTCACTGTGGGAGATGCCGCTCGCTCGGCTGGAAGGCCACGCGGTGGAGCAGCCTGGTTCCTCTAAAGTCTTTGCAGCCCCCTCTGCTGGCCCCTACCATGCCTGCTCCTCTTTCTTAAGGGTGCAACCTTCTCTCTGTCCCATCCTCTGGGCTCAGCTCTCCTACTCCCTGGGCTCAGCCCTTGACTCTCTGACCGCCCCCTACTTCCCATAGTCCCCACTTCTGCCCACCAGCTCCGCCCCTCACCTGTTCTCAGCAGCCCTCGGGACTGCTCCTCCAGACACCTTCCCTCTGGCCTCAACCGCTTGTCGGCATTAGTTCACCCTGTCAGCGACTGAGCCTGCTCTTCATTCTCCTGACTCACACCTGCCAGATTTCTCTCTCCCTTCTCAGGAATGCTTTGGTGAGGAGTCACTGACATGTCCTGCCTCCATATCCTCTTTTCCCCCCTTTGCTCCCCTATTACCTGCAATATACTCCTGTCATTTCATGAATCCACTTTGCCAAAGAATGTCCACTTAGCAGGTGTTTACTAAGTTTCTGTTCTACAGCAGGTTCTGTGTCAAGCCATGGAAAAGTAAAGGTGACCAAACGAGTCCTGAACTCAAGGTGCTTGTGCCGATGGATACATACACAAGTAAATAAGGAACATAACTAGAGTCTGGAAAGTTCTATGAAGAAAGCAAAGAGAATGAGAGGACACCAAGTAACTGCGGAGATAGAGTGTTTTTAGACAGGAAATTCTAGGAAGGGCTCTCCAAGAAAGGACACGACCCAAAGAGCAGGGAGACGGTCGTCCAGGCAGAGGGGAGAGCAAGTGCAAAGCCCTGAAGTCAGAACAAGCATTCAGGCTTCACAGGAAAGAAAAAAGCCCACGGGTCAGGGGTAGGGAGGTAAAGAGTTTATTTCAAATGTGAGGTGAGGCCTTTGAAGACTTTCAATGACAAGATCTGCTTTGTGTCTAACAACGCCCTCAGCCCCCACTGCTGTGTGGAGGGAGACTGAACTGTGGGGGGGGGGGGGAGTCCTCGGGAGGCAATGCCTAACTCATTTTGGAAGCCCAATAGGCGTCTCACATTTACTGCATCTAAACGGAGACATCGGGATCCCTGCGTGGCGCAGCGGTTTGGCGCCTGCCTTTGGCCCAGGGCGCGATCCTGGAGACCCGGGATCGAATCCCACATCAGGCTCCCGGTGCATGGAGCCTGCTTCTCCCTCAGCCTGTGTCTCTGCCTCTCTCTCTCTCTCTGTGACTATCATAAATAAATAAAAATTAAAAAAAAAAAAGATTAAACGGAGACATCTGGATCATTGGCCTCCTCCAAACAAAGCAATAAAAGCCGGGTTCCTCCCAACCGTTGTCCCCATTTCTGTGAGCAGAACCAGCATTCACCCAGACGTTCAAGCCAAAAACTTGGGAGCCACCCTGGCCTCCTTCCTCTCCCTCATCTTCTGCACCCCAAGTGCCGTGTATTTATCCGCTCTTCTCCGTGCCCGCTACCCGGGTTCGTCGCCAGGTGCCTCCACTCTCCCAGGACGCTCACAGTGTCCCCGCCTCACCGCTGCCCCCTACAGTCCATTCTCTGCCCACCGGTACCTTTATTTATTTTTATTTTTAAAAGATTATACTGATTAATTCATGAGAGACACAGAGAGACAGGCAGAGACACAGGCAGGGGGAGAAGCAGGATCCCTGCGGGGCGCCCGATGAGGGACTCGATCCCAGAACCCCAGGATCACGACCTGCGCCAAAGGCAGATGCTCAACGGCTGACCCTCCCGGGGGCCCGCCAGGTATCCTTTTAAAGAACAGCAGCCTGGGGGATCCCTGGGTGGCGCAGTGGTTTGGCGCCTGCCTTTGGCCCCAGGGCGCGATCCTGGAGACCCGGGATCGAATCCCACATCAGGCTCCCGGTGCATGGAGCCTGCTTCTCCCTCTGCCTGTGTCTCTGCCTCTCTCTCTCTCTCTCTGTGACTATCATAAATAAATAAAAATTAAAAAAAAAAAAAAAAAACAGCAGCCTGTCACCCCCTGCCTAGCATGCATGCCTCAAGGGCTCCCTCCGCCTTCGGGACCTTTCATGAGAACCGGGTCCCAAGAACCTGGGCCAGTAGGAACAAACGTGGGTAAAACCGGAAGAAAGCCGGGCCGGGCTCATAGCACCGCCTTCGCGTCTGCGTTGTACCCGTCCGACTTAGGAACCTTTCTTCCCGGCGCTGGGGGAAGCTTTTCCAGAAGTACCTTCCGGCCTCGACGACTCTATTTCCCGTGCTGCACAGCGGCCTTCCTTCCTCTTTCTTTTTCTCTTCCGGTCCGAGGCGCTCGGGGAGCCGCGGGCTTTGGTGAGGCTTGGCCGCGCGGTATCCGGAGTCATCCGCGACTCCCCGCGGGCGGCTAGACGCAAACTCGGGGGGGACGGGGAGACCGGCTGCATGGCTGTGGGGAGCTGAGGGCGCGGGGTGCGGGGAGTGCTTGTGGGTTCTCTCAGGGAGTGGATGGGAGAGGGAGCGCTCGGATTTGGGGAAGAGTGCAGTCTCGTGAGGGAGGGTTGGTTTCAGCGCGCTGTTACCCGAGTCCCGCAAGTGGGGACCGGCGTCGGGTGGTGCTGTGTGGAGGCCGCTGGAGGCCGCAGATGCGAGGCGCCCGTGGTGCAGCTGCATTCTGGCGTCTGGCCTGACGTCCACTGTCTCTTCCCCCAGGTGCAGACATGGCCAAGTCCAAGAACCACACCACGCACAACCAGTGTAAGTCCCCTTCCCGCCACCCCCCCCCCCGCCCCACCTCCCTCTCACTTCAGACCCTGGCAAGGATTAGGGATACTGGGGCAGGGCAAGGGGACACTGGGCCTGGGGCTGGTTTTGTGTTCTGCCACTCTTAACTTTGGGTTACAGTTTAAGAAGCCAGGGGGTCTTCCTGAGGTACCCACAGTGCTTTGCATTCCGTCATGAGGGCCATTCTGGATCTCTGAGAAGGAATGGTTTTCCCCAGGGGGCTGGCCAGCTGTGATGTTGTGTGGTCCTAGCAGAGCACATCTCTATTGGTCTAATTCCTTTGCTTCCCCACAGCACGAAAATGGCACAGAAATGGCATCAAGAAACCTCGGTCACAAAGATACGAATCTCTTAAGGGGGTGAGTTGAGAAAGCGGGTCCAGTGGTGCAGCCAGGGCCTCGCTCGTATCTTTTCCCGGTTGCAGCATCTTGCCTGAGCAGCAGCTGTTAATGACTGTCCCTCCTGGTACCTGGACTGCCAGAGCCTTAACATTAAACCTTTACTTGGCTTTGCCCAGGCTGAGTTGTAACTCCGTCGTCAGGTGTAACCTGCCTCCTCAGGTTGGCTTGATGGTCCCTGTTGCTTATCCAGAGCACTTCAAGGGAAGAAAGGACCTTATCTTTGTGTCCTCGGTAACTTGTGAGAGCCTTCCATTCTATCAGCCAGTGACCTCGATCTGACCCCGTGCTGGGCTTGGGGGGCAGCTGTCCTTGCTGTGCCAAGGAGTTCTAAGGATTGGCTGAGAAGGCTGAGGCTGGAGGGTCTGAGCAAGAGGATGGGGTCCTGTCCCTCTCCTGTTGCCTTGGTCTTTTGGTCTGTAGCATGAACCACTCTATCTCTGAACCTCAGTTTCCCCATCCTGGTGTCTTCTTCAGCCTCATCTGCTGTGTGTCTATTGTACCGGGCATGGTGCTTAACTGACTGCATCCTTTAAAGAGGTGGGGATAGCCTTGGGAGGAGTTGAGAAAAGACAGTCCTGCAAGCCTGGCAGAGGGGGCAACTTTCATTTGTTCTTTTCCTTCTTGCATTTGAGCGCTGTTGGGCTCTGGGCATGTAGCCCTGAAGATATGGTCTGTGTATGTTGCATTAGCAGGGTGGAGTGTTGGCTTTGGGGTTGTGGTACATGTTTCTCTGCAGGCAGTTTGTAAGGGGTGTGTATTTCAGTGTTTTAAGTTTGACTCAATGCCGTCCATGCCCCCAGGAGGCCTTGGGTGGAGCCCAGGAGTCTCCTGGGCACAGCTGTGGCGAGGGTCACCAGCGGTGATTTGGGGCCCCACATGCTGCACTTAGAGCCTGTACCTTTCCTTGCCTTCCAGGTAGACCCCAAGTTCCTGAGGAACATGCGCTTTGCCAAGAAGCACAACAAGAAGGGCCTGAAGAAGATGCAGGCCAACAATGCCAAGGCCATGGCTGCGCGTGCTGAGGCTATCAAGGCTCTTGTCAAGCCCAAGGAGGTTAAGCCCAAGATCCCAAAGGGCGGCAGCCGCAAGCTCAATCGACTTGCCTACATCGCCCACCCTAAGCTCGGGAAACGTGCTCGTGCCCGCATTGCCAAAGGTCTCAGGCTCTGCCGGCCAAAGGCCAAGGCCAAGGCTCAAACCAAGGCCCAGGCTGCAGCTGCGACCCCGGCTCCAGCTCCAGCTCCGGCTCCTGCTTCTACTCCTGCTTCTACTCCTGCAGCGCAGGCTCCCAAAGGTGCCCAGGCCCCCACAAAGGCTCCAGTGTAGAGGCTTCTGCCTGCCAGTGTGAGGACGGAAGGACTGGTATGACCCCTGGGCTTCTGTCTGCATGGGCCTGGTGTCCTCCTGTGCTATTTGTACAAATAAACCTGCGGCAGGATCTGTTAGTTGGCCTGTGTCTATGATCCAGGGACTGGGGTGTGGGTGGGAGTTGGGAAATGGGGCCTTGGAGCAACAAGGGGACCTGGTAAAAATAATGGTGGAGGGCCTTAGGAGGCTGGGGCACATAGCCTGCTGGATTAGGCAGTCTGGTGAGGAAAGGGAAATCCCAAGTATCCTGATAACGTCTTGGAGTTTACCTCTTATCTTTATCTCTTGGGATAAAGAGAAGGACCCTGCTGAATTTTGCACTCTGGCCTATGGTGGTCCAGACTTAGGCTGTTGCTAGTGTACACAGCCAGCTTCCACTACTCTGGATTGTGGGGGCAGTGTGCATGATGCTGGGCAGTGCTGGCACTGCCTTACTAGCACTACTGGACTTGACCCTGCTGTGCCCCTGGGATCAGCTGCTTCATCTGCAAAGTCTTAGTCCTTAGAGCAGCCAGTGAAGCAAGTGGTAGAAGTGGTCCTGGGTATTTGTGGAGGCTTCCTATAGAAGGTACCAAGTGTATCACTTCCTGGTCATGCAGTCCTCAAGACTAGTCTTTGAGTATGGTGGTCTTGTGGACCAACCCTGGGCACTTGGGAGGCTCTAAAAGGGTTGCATTTCTGGGGCACTAGGCGGCTCACTCAGTTGGTTAGGCATCAGACTGGATTTCAGGCTCTGGTCATGATCTCAGTCATGGGATCAAGCCCTGAGCTGTCCTCCCTGCTCTGGAGGGAGTCTGCTTCTCCCTCTTCCTCTGCCCCTCCCCACCCCTTGCTCACACACTCTCAAAATCTTAAAAAAAAAAAAAAAAAAGTTGCATTTCCTTATATGGAGACAACATATATAACCCATGATACATGGTCCTTTCTTTGAAGTAGGTATTCTCTTTGTAAACTTGTTTGGAATCAGGAGCTCTAGGATTGGACCCAGGCAGCCCATGTGGGACCCCAGAAAGTTTACCCAACCAGGGCTGTGCTGCTAGCTCAGGACTCCCGTCCTGGCATGCTCCAGATGGCCAGCTGCCCATCACCAGGGGGTGTCAGGTAGGTGGGGGTCTCAAAAGGGACCAGGAGCAAGTTTTATGTCTCAAAGGTAGCTTCGCCCAGCCTGAGGTCACCAGGTCAGGAGGGCTTCCAGTAAGGTTCTAGTCCTCAGGAAGGCAAGAAGACTCCTTTCCCCTGTCAACCTGCTGTAGTCAAGGGGGAGGCCAGGCCCCACATTGGGGGCTTCAACTAGGCTTACTTATGGTCACAGCCAGCTTGCTATCAGCTGCCAGTTTCCACATGGAGCCTCCCTTGTGTAGAAAAGGAATCCCTAGTTCTGGAGTTTCAGATATTAACTCCCATTACCTATTCATTATGTAGTCTCGGGCAAGCTCTTCTAGCAGAGCTTCTGAAGGGGCCCAGCGACCCTGCATCCAGGGGCTGCTGGGAGGGTTCAAAGCAGATGAAGCTGGCCAAAGTCCTGGCTCCTCGTCAGAACTGCATGAGCAGGGGTTATTACTATCGGGACTAAGCCTGTAGGCCATGGAACCAGGCTGTGGACCTCCCTCTGGCCACAACTAGAACTTCAAAAGCCAGCCCTCCCCACCTCTCCCCATGCTCATGGAGGTCAGAGCAGGGAGACATACAGGACTAGATCAGATGAGCTAGAGGAGCAGGTTCAGCCATCAGGGCCACAGTGATTCCTGGTACTGCCTGGACCCCCACCTAGCTGTGCTGACAGACCGAAGCCTCACTCATGGGCCACTCAGCACATGGGTTTCCCTGCCCGGAATGCAGGAGTTCTATGATGAACTGACGTGGTCTACCAAAGCTCCTGCCCCTCTGTGACTCCTGCTCCCAATACCAGAGCAGGGGCTGCACCCCCTTCCTGTCATCCTGAGGATCTGACAAATGCTAGCAGTCATGGCTTGCCAGCTATCTCATCACCTGCCCCACATCTGGCAGGGCCCAGCTGGCTTCCAGCTCTAGTCCTGTCTCAGGATCCTGAGTGTGTTCCCAGAAAGCCAGAAGTGTTTCCCTGAGATCTTTGCCTTGGTTTCCTCCTCAGTGAGAATGGTGTCCTCGAGCTTATAAGTCAGATAGAGGTGTAGTGACCACTGAACAGGAGATATGGCCCCTTGATGCTAGACACAGACATGGCTGGGTAGTACTGGACGAGTGTGCTGTGTCAAGGGGCACAGAGAAGCATGGGGGTGGTAGGGAGGTATCTAGAGCCAGGCTCAGTTTTCTCATCTGTGAAATGGGGATGATAATAGCATGTCCCCAGAGAAACGAGAATCCCTGCTCCATGAACGTCCTTGCTCATAGCACTTAAGTATTGGCCCCTGTCCACACAGACTTTATTGTTGGGGTGGAGGGAGGGCAGGGTCCTTGACCCTGATCAGGAGGATGATCCCAGTCTAGATGTTGGGAAGCCCGGCACTCAGCCATCACTGGGCAGGGCAGGCACGCTAGCCAGAGCGGGCAGCAGCCGTGTGTATATATCAACCCCACGGAGGAACACGGCCTCATGCAACCGCTCATCGTGGTCGTGCAGCAGCACAGGTGTGAGGTTCATGGGCGAGAAGCCCAGAGCTGGGACCCCTACCTGCAGGGGGCAAGGAGAAGCCATTAGGAGGAAGGCCAGCATCCATAACCACCCCACTGTCCACCCATTGCAAGTGGCTCACCGCACGGAGATAGCGGCTATCGGTGGCAGCAGGGAAAATCTCTGGCTCCAGGGTGAGGTTCCTACAGAGGGAAGAGCCTGGTGAATGAGGAGGCTGACAGGGGAAAGGGCAAGGGAAAGACTGGAGGGGCAGAGGCAGGTGGAAGGGAGGTAGGAGGAGAGAGGAAAGGGGAAGAGAAAGGCTGGCCAGTGTGCTCACATGTCCTTGCAGGCCCCGCTAAATGCTGCCCACCAGGGATCTGAGTCATCAGTAGATGTCACTCGGGGCTCTGTCCACTTCTGGAAGGAGAAGGATTGCAGGATCAAGACAGGGCCCGGACATCTTGCCCTATTCTTCACTGCTTCTCTCTCTGCCTCTCTGTGTGTGTCTCAAGTAAATAAATAAATAAATAAATAAAAATAAATAAATAAAAATAAATAAATAAAATAAATAAATAAAATAAATATAAATAAATAAATAATAAATAAATAAATAAATTTACTTTAAAAAAATAAAAGTAGTAGTATATAAATGTTTAATTCAGGTCCATGCCTCTCTTCATGCTATAAAGACTATGAGACCATGAACTGGGTCTACTTTTACTCCTACGGTATCCCTAGCACTCGACAGTGGCCTCTACAACTAAGGCTTGTTGGTGAATAAAATGTCTCTCCTGCCTAAAGAAATGCCCAGACATATGCAGGCACACCAGGCCTGCAGCCCCACTGTGACACCCACTCAACAAGCCCCATTTCCCCTGCCTCCAGAGCTCTTGACCCAGAGTCCCAGCTGATACCTGAGCAAAGTCGAAGGTGACCCCATCACCAGCTGCCTGGCACCAGCCCTGCAGCTGCTCCTCGAAAGCCTATGAGAAGGGAGATAAGCTGATCTCTCAGGCTCTCCCTGAGCCTCCAGCAAAGGATTTAGGACCCGGCTCCCTCCTCCAAACCCAGGTAGAGTTGGCACCTTCAGCTCCACATCTGGTGCCACACGGAAGTCAAAGCTGGCGCTCATAGTAGCAGGTACCACATTATAGGCCACGCCGCCCTCTAGCTTGGTCAGATTCACCGAGGTCACAGCCCCTGCCTTCAGGTGGGGGTTTGACTGCAGCCTGCAGTGGGGGGCAGGAAAACGATAGAGAGCCCCCCTTCTCTCTGGCACAGCCGCCCAGACCCCCAGCCTCTTCCCCAGGCTGCCTCACCTCTGCCTCTCCTTCTCCCGGAAAGTCAGGATTGAGCTCACAACCTTGTGCTAGGAGAGTGCGAGGTCAGATGTGAGAGTGACCCGAGGACAGAGCCTTGGGAATTCCCAAATTCCCTCCCTGTGTGCCACGCACCAGCTTCTCTGCCGCTGTGTCCTCGACGAAGCGTGAGCCGTGGCCTGGGTTCCCTGTGCTCGTGATCCGCACCCCTGGGAGATGAGGGAGAAGAGGGTGTCTTCAGCAAGGGGTGGGCTGGAGAAGTGATCAGCCTCGGAGTGGGCCCAGGTTTTCCCCTCATTCCAAGCTCCTCTGGCAGGACTGTTCGCTTTAGAACAGTGTAGAGCTGACTCCCCTGCCGCCCACACCCCCCGCCACCACCCTGGGGGCTACCCTCAGAAACTCAGGAGGAAGCCCAAGTAGGAAGGGGCTGGGAGGGAGAGGCTCTGGGTTCAAGGCCTCCTCAGGCCCCAACTTGCTGCAGGACTCTTGGCAGGCCCCTGCCCCTTCTGGCCTAGTGCCCCACCTCACAGAGATGCCCTCCCTCCAAGCCCATACTCACACCAGGGGCTTCGCTCACTGTAAAAGACAGTGAAGGCGTCGGTGGGGTTGGCCAGGCCTGGGGAGGGAAAGGGGATTCAGGCGGTGGACTGGTCCAGCCACCGGCAGCCTCCACATCCCCCCTACCGGCTGCTCAGGGGCCTGCCACCCTGCTCACCTTCATCCAGGGCGAAGCCGGCCTTCAGGGCCCGGAACTCAGGTCGCTGCACGAACAGCTCCATGCCTTTGTGACCCCCAACCTCCTCATCTGCGAAAGCAGCAGGGACCTGGGATGAAGGAGCTGCCTCTGCCAACATATCCTCCTGTTCCCTAAAAGTGTCCCTCCCCAAGCCACTCCTACCTGGCACAAAGATCATATGGATGGTTCTGGGGAAATGGCGACCCTCAGCCTTCAGCCTCCTCACAGCCTCCAGGTACCTGAGGGGCAATGCCAGGGTTTAAGCCAGGTGCCGGGGGAGCCTCTGGATGCCTGCAGGTAGGCTGGAGCCCACAGTTGGCAGGGGACCATGGGAAGGCCCTGTCCTTCAGTCTCCCTATCCATGTAAGGGTGACAATTCTTGTCCAAAAGAAGGGGTAAATTCCTCGGCCTTGAGGTTCTCAATCACACCCTAGGCCCTGGGTCATTTCGATGGGCCAGTAGGGACAGTGTGGGGGACAGGAAATGGGAGGACACTCACTGGATGCTGACACACTTCATGTCCTGGGCACCCCTGGCATAGATGTAGCCTTCAGCATCCTTGAAGGCCTCAAAGGGGTCATGACTCCAGTGTTCCTGGGGCAGAGATGAGAGGAGGGACCCGAGTCCCACATTTAGTCATTAATCTACTCTGTTCAACTGTGGTCCTGCCCTAGAAGCCAACCCTACGGCTGGGGTGACAAGTGGGGTTGGTGAAAGGGACAGAAGAGGGCTGCAGAGGGCAGTTGATTGCCTTTCTTCATCTCTACTCCCACCTCCTCCCCTATCCTGGGCACAGAATGGCCCACTGGACAAAATGATGTCCTATGAGGTTGGGAGTCAGTTTTGGGACCAGCTCCTTAGGCGTCCTGGGGACCAGTGGGGGGTCTGCATCATCTTTGAGTACCCCAAGGCCTGCACCGCTCCCTGCGCCCCCACACACCTTGAAGACAGGCACCACATCCGTGTGAGAGTTTAGTATGAGGGAGGAGAGTCTGGGGTTGGTGCCTGGCCACGTCAGAATGGTCACCACATACCCAGGTGCCACCTGGAGAGGACCAGAAGGTAAGGAGGTGCCCCAGGGGCACCTCCCAACCCCATGCAGGGCCCCAGGCTCACCTCTACTTTCTGACAGCCCAGGCCCAGCTGACGGGCTCTCTCCTCAAGGAAGGCCACAGCAGCCCCTGGGGACACATAGAGTCTTGGGCCTACTTCTGCCTCTACCCACACCTCCCACCAGCCCAGGGAGAGCTGGGGGGCACATCCAGAGAGAGGAGCCGACCCTTACACAGGCCACTGCCTCCTCAGTGCAATTCCACATCCCGTGGGGACACCCGCATTTCTGTCTCCAGGGAAGATTATCTTTGGCCAGTCAGTGACCCTTTGTGGAAGGTCAGGTGGGAAGTCCAGAGTTAGAAATTGCTCTCTTCCTCAGGGATGGGCAGAGGCATGACCTTCCGCCAGTGTCTCCCAGCTGGTAAGTACAGGGCGAGGGTCTGGACCCATGTCCATAATTCCCAGCCACCAAGCTTGATTCCCTGAGGGCTGTGGTCTCTGTCCTGCCACCGTTGCTTCTGGAGCCTCTTCCCTTGTGGCTGTCCCATCTCCCCTCCCCACCTCAGAGCCTGGGCAGTGAGGTGAAGCTGTTTCTTCCCTAGCCACCAGGAGTAACTTTTGGTGCAACAGCCCGGAGGGGCTGCTGAGCAGTCCGCTGACCTGCGGACCCGCTAGAGAGGCGTGGAGACGCCACTTGGGGCAGCAGAGTGGGGCTCAGCGGGGTGACGAGTGGCGGGCGTCGGTGTAGAGCAGTCCCCGCCCCGGATCCCACCGCAGGCCCCGGAACCACCGCGCTCTCACCGTAGTCGGGCTCCGGCTGGACCGTGCGGATCCGCAGGTACTGGCGGAAGAGCGTCACGGACGGGTGCTCGCCCTCCAGACCGTCGCTGGCCATGGCGCCGGCTTGGGGAGCTAGGGGCAAATCGAGTGGCTCCTACCCCTCCCAGGCGCTGGGCCCAGGGGACTCCGAGATGTGCACCCAGCCCTTCCCCAGGGCGGTTCCCCGCACGTGAGAGCCCCCCTTCTGTTTCAGGGGCTGTGCTGGTCGCTTTCAACACATTCCCGTACTGAATCCACCAAAGAGCTCCAGGAAGTTCGCGCCTCTGAACGCCCACTTTACAGGGTGGAAAGCTGAGGCTGAGAGGTTCAGAGACAGCCACAGAGTAGCCGAGGCCAGGTCTGACTCCAGACATGGACCTTCCCTGCCCTCCTCAAAACACTTCTCCCAATGGCCCAGATTCTATGCCACGTAACCCCGATCCCCCTTCCCTTCTCTGGGGTCCCACCTCGCTCTCGCTGGTCTCTGGCCCGCGCTCGCCTCTCAGCGCCTGCCCCGGACTGTGGCCAGGGGTCAGGGTCCTGCGAGGTCGAGGGCTCAGAATCGCCCCGGTCCGCCTACCACGTGGCTGCACCGGATCGCGGGGCGGGGCCGAAGACTGAGAGTAAGGGCCGCGCAAGTCTCTGTGGCAGAGTCGGCGACCGCGTCTCAGCCCGCCCCAGGCTCCAGCCTCGTCTCGGATTACGCGATCCCTCTCGGGGACAGCCGCCGCCGCCGCCGCCGCCGCCACCTGCTCCGCCCCGCGGCCGCTGCGAGCCCGCCGGCCCCGCAGGCCCCGCAGGCCCCGCCCCGCCCCGCCGGCCCCGCCCCGCCGGCCTAGGCGGCGAGCTCCGGGTGGTCCCGCCCCCGGAGGGCTCTATCTCTGCAGCCTCCAGACTGAGCAGGAAGGGAGGAGAGCAGACCTAGACACAGAGGTTGCGTGTGCCCCCTCAGGCGCCCCTCCCTCCTGGGGTACAGCGCTACAAAGTCCTGCCAGAGCTGGCCCCTCCCTGCAACCCCAGCCCCTCCCTCTAGTCTCTGACTTTTCCCCTTTCCTTGTCTCAGCATCTCAGGGAGATCCTCCCTAACTGCCTCGCCCTCTGGGAGGAGAGGTTATTGGTCAATATCTGTCCCCTCAGCCTGTAAGTTCCAGGAGGCTGGTCCATGTACCCGCAGGAATCTGTCACTAGCAGGGCACAGAGCAGACGCTGGACAATGTGCCACGAGCGAAGGATAAATGGACAGGGGGGCACATGTGTGACTGCATGTGAGATGGTGCGAATGTGCCTCTGTGTGTGTGCCACAACAATGTGCATGTCTGTAAGTGTGACAATACGAGTGTGAGATGCTGGTAGGGTGTGACAGAGAATGTCATGGTGACAGGATGTAGCCGTGAGGCTGTATGATTGTGTGAGAGGTGGAGAAACAGCACAAAAGCATACATGTGGCATATTCTTGGCTGACCCTGTGCCAGGCTCCCTGGCTCTACTACAGCCACCGGACAGGAAGGATAAAGAGGCACAGGTGTCACACTGGCCACCCACAGGCTGCTTACTGTTGTAGCTGCCCACTTGTGTGCCTGGTTGCCCTTTGTACTCTGGGCCAGTTCTGCCCCCTGCTATAGGGACTAAGTCTGCTTATGGAGACAGAGTTGAAAACTTCAACCTCTGTACCCAGAGGAGGCAGGCTGGGAGGGCAGGGTGGGGGATCCATCCCAACCCTCCTGGTGTTTAAGTCTAATCTGCTTGCTGACCCACACATACTTAGGGGCAATCAGGCTTGGTAATTCACCAGCAATGCTATGTTCACTGTTAAACCACATTCCTCACTTCCATCCCTGCACATCCTGCTCCCTTTGGCCATATGTCCTGCGTTCCTGATTCACTCGCTCAATTGCCAGACCATGAATTTCCCACCAATCCCAGTGGTCACGCAGCAGTAGTAACACTTGCTTGCCCTGACCCCCTCCAGCCCTGTGTGGCCAAATGCTCCATTTAAGCAGACTGAGTCAAACCTAAAACCAAATTTTGAGCCAGGTATTACCATCATGCCCATTTTACAGGTGAGGAAACTAAGTCAGAGTGGTGAGGGCAGCCAGCTAGGAAGTAGCCCATGTTCTTAGTCTTCCCAGGCTGCAGAAGCCTCCTTCCAGCTCCCAGCCCCAAAGCAGCCCCAGGCTTGCCTCTCACTCCCACCCTACCTGCTGTAATGCCAGGAAATAGGACCTGTCACTCACCAAGCATGACAAAAATGTGTTTTTTTATTGTGTCTGTGAGATGAAATGAGAGGTCCTGGCTGGGCATGGCCCCCTGGCTTCCACTCTCCAATCCCAGGGGCTGCCTCCCTGGTGGAGCACTGGTCCAGATTCTCCAAGCTCAGGCCAGGTCTGGGGCCTAGTCAGTGGGTGAACTCAAGGCAGGTGGTCAAGGAAGGCAAGAAGGACAAGGTGGAAGTCTTGAGGCTTGTGGAGGTAGCAGGCATGGCCTGCATCACGAAGCTTCACCACAGAGTGGTTGGGCAGGTGCCGGAGCTGCCGCAGTGACTCCCGAGCCAGGATACGGTCCAGCTCCCCATACAAGATGAGAGTCGGGGTCTGCAGGGCAAGGTAAGGGGCTGTGATCTGGGGAGCTTGACGGGGACTGACCCTCTAGCCACCTCCTTAGGAAATCTTTCCCAAACACCCCATCTCTTTCTATCCATATGAGGCCATGCCTCCTCCAAGTGAGACATGAGTCCTTTCCCGCCCCGTGACTTGAGACAGGAATAGGAAGCTGGACCTTTGGAAACCCTCCTTCCAGTACCTTCACGGCCCAGAATTGTTCCTGGGTGTAGTTCTGGGTGGAGGCGGGTGCGATGGGCACAAATCCACGCAGCTGGTGGTGGCCTTGGATCAAGAAGGGCAGGGCATAACGGCCACTCAGAGAGGGGCTCACCAGAACGGCATTGTGCACCTCCAGGTCTCGCAGCACCCGCTCCAGCAGCTCTGCTCGCCCTGCCTCTGTGTTTGCCTCCTTGGAAGGTGCAGAGTTCCCAAAACCTGGGAACAGCAGGAGGCAGTAGCTGAGGGAGGTTGGAAAGGAACTAGGACTTCCTGCCCACCGCAATGGGGGAAAAGCAGAGGCACATGGCAGTGCTACTCCCAACTTCCCAGAAGCCATTTTTTGTAATGTGATAGGTCTGCTAGAAAAGCATCTTTCATCCATTATATTGGCAAAACTAAGAAGATTGACAATGTGCAGTGCTGGGAAAGATGTGGGGAAATGGGCACTTTCGTACATGACTGATGGGAGGCACAAATCCATATAGCAGTTTTGGAGGGTAAGGTAATATTTGTCAAAAATTTTTAAATGTGTGTCATTTGACCCATCAATTATCCTTGGTAGCTACCCTACAGAAATTATTGCCTACATGCTCAAAGAAACATGTCCAAAGTTGCTTCAGTTTCAAGCATTTCCACTGATGCCGAAAACTCTAAATCAGCCTATATATCTACCTATAGAGAAATGGGCAGATAAAACCTGTCCATCCTTCCCATGGCACACAGTACAGACAGGGAGGTTCACAGTGACTGGCCTGTTCTATGAGATGTAATTTAAGGGGAGAAAACCAAGCTGCAGATAGATTTGCTAAGCAGACAGGACACTAGTCATGTTTCTAACCTCACCACACAATCTTGGGTATTGTCTTTCTATATATGGAAATGCCTGAAGGGGGTTGGGCAACACTTAGGAGAGAAATGTGGCATGGGTCTCCAAGGGCCTCACTTTTGTTCACTTTTTAAAGACAAGAATGATAACATAAATCAATTGCATGGCTAAAAGACCAAAAAGCTACTTAGTTTGTCATAATAAGTACACGGAGATCTCTCCATGCAAGCACTTGTGAAGTGAATCATGTTTCTACTAGCTCTGTGGCATGCAACACTCCACATTCTAGTTTTCAAGGTAGAAAATAAAGACACAGACCTTTTAGTATAACCATCTTGTGTTGTGACCTGCCCCAGACATTGGGGTCCAAATGCACCCACCCCACCATACCTTAAGGCTTTTCTACCCCTCCAATTCCTCCCTCTGGAAACTGTCCCTTGTACCTGCTAGATATTGCCTCCCTAAACCCTGGAGTGGGGGCTCTCACCTGGGAGGTCAAGGGCCACGGCCCGGTAGCCCCTCTGCGCCAGCAGCTGCAGTGTGCCCAGCTGCTCCCATGTGTGGGAGTTAAAGGCCTTTCCATGGAGGAGCACCACTTCCACCCTGTGGGCACACAGGGGAGTGTGTGTCCTGAGGGTCTCAGAGTGGCCCACCATTCATTCTTTCTAGGCTTGTCCCACCACCACCCCAGGCCCTGAGAGCCCTGAATTGAGCTGGGGTCCCATGCAGGGACTTCCCTGTGGACCTAGTCTGTCCATTACACCCTGGGGTCAGCACCCACCTGCGTGCCCGGTGGAGCGGGAGCACCTCGCGGTAAAAGATGGGGGAGTTGCCAGGGGTGAGACCAGCCAGGATTGTGACATTGGGGCCTCCCCAGAGCCAGGAGGTCTGCTCAGGGGGGCCTGGCAGCCCCACATACAGGAGCAGCATGAGCAGCAGGCCCAGGCCCAGCAGGGCTACCTGGAACCGGCTCATGGAGGTCTGTACCACAGTCTGGAGGAGAGGAGAGGAAGAAGATGCTGGGGCTGTGGCCCCATCAGGTCCCCTGGACCCCATCCCCAAATCCCACCCAGAAGCCCCCAGCAGAGGAAGAGCTTAGCCCTTGCCCTTTCATCCTGCTCTGGGCAGGGGTTTGAAGGTTCATATCCAACTTCTCCACCTGCTGGGGCAAGGGCTCCGATACCCTACAGCCTGAGAAGGAGCATCTGAGATGTCCCTGGATACACAGCATGCTCCATGACCACCATCCTCATTGTGCCAGCTAAAACCACTTCCGTTCATCAGGTGCTTATGACAGCCAGATTCTGTGCTTGGCCCTTCACATACCACGGCTCATGAATCCAGGCAAGAACACCGGGGAGCAGATATAGAGTTCTCTTGCAAATGAGGAAACAAAGGCTCAGAGATGTAAATTCTCTTGCTCAAAATGCAGAGTAGCAAGTGGCAGAACTGGGATCCAAACCCAGGGCTGGGCTGCTAACAAACAGGCTACACTCAGTTTGCCAAGGAAGAGATCACAGGGCTGAAAGGCGAGGGATGAACTGGAGCCTTGCTGGTGAGGATAGAGTACTGAGAGTCATCACAAGTGAAAGGCTACGTATAAGGCCCCATCCCACTGACAGCAAGCCCCATCCCACTGATGAAAATATTTAATGCTCTACTTCAGCTGATATTAAGTGGGAGGAGGGCTCATGGAGAATACCTGGGATGGAGAAATGCTGAGGCATAAGGGGACTACAGCCAGGGAGGAGCATGGTACACCTAGAAATGGAGGTTAGAGAGATGAATGCTCCCTCCCAACCCTACCCTAGTTTCATGACCTGCTTCACAGACTCCTGCAGGCTGGATCCTTTGCCTATCCAGAGGACAGACATCAGGACCCAGGACCCAGACAGAACGGCTAGCCCTGGCTTTGAGGCTCTGCTTTGCCACTTCCTGGCTGTGTGTCTTCAGTTTGTCAGTAAAATGAGAAGAATAATAATCCTGCATCAGCCCTCTCCAGTTTCCCATATTTCAGTAATATAGTGGACTTGACCCAGGGCTGTTCTGTCATTTCTTGGGCCTAGGATGAGTACACCTGCCTTATTCCCAGTTTCCAGTAAACACATCTTTATTGAGTGCCAAATGGGTGCTGGCCCAGCTAGAAACCAATGGGGTGCCACCCTCCTTTCCTGGGAGCTTTGGGGATGTTTCTCAAGCCCTCACCCCTAGGCTCCCAGTCCCGTGGGGGAGGGGGCAGTGGCAGCCCCTCTGGTGCTGATGGAGAGCCAGGAGCTGAGGGGAGGAACAGGCCACTCTTTTCTTCCTTTTGACCAGGAACAGCAAACTCCCACTCCACTTGAGCCTAGGTTCCCACTAGTGGGAGAATTGGAGCAGACCTCTCCTTGTGGGAAGCCTGCTGTAAGGGAGAGGCGAGACCTTGACTGTTGCCTTAGCAACCTAGGCAGATCATGAGTGGGCAGCTAGCCCGCAACCCAGCATATGCTACAGATATGGCTTCAGACACCAGATGTGGTATAAGCTGTACCCAACTTAGGTCCTTAGCATACATGTATACAATGACACACAGGTGTACACACATGCACACAAACATCCAGTCTTGCTCCCACAATGTTTTTCTTTTGCATAAGCTATTCCTGGCATGGCACATACAGGCAGACCTGCTTGGCCCATGAGCAATCGATCCCTTGAAATACATACCCTCAAAATCAGGCACACGGTCAGCCATCAGGAAGGCAGATGGACAGACAGACACACATGCTTTCAAAATCATGCACACCCTCAAATTCATCATAGTCATATACACCAACCTAAAACTACACATGCATACAAGAAACACACATGTGCAAGCAAACAGACACTCATAGCCTCAGAAATACACAGGTAGATACACACCCTCAAAATCACATGTACACAGAAATGCACACAGCAGACATACACAGACACAAGCATACAGACAGACCGACACCCCCCCCCCAAGGTTGGCACGTAGAAACAGACACCACATGGACACACACACACATTCAGACCCCCGAGAACGCACTCAGACAAACGCCAGCGCTCACACACGACACACGGACACAGGCACACTCCCTGCCCCAGCGCCTGCCACTCCCGCAGGACTCTGCCCCTGGGCTCCCGGGGGCAGGGGGCGGAGCCAGGATGGTCCGCTCCCGGGCACCCAGCTGTCTTCACTCCCCGGGGACACTCACCGGGCCGACCGGGATGACCGGGCCGGACACCCCAGGGCGGGCCCCGCCCACGCGGAACCAGCAGCCAAACAACGCCGCGACCATTGCGCCGCCTCCTCGGCTCTGCAGGCTGCTGTGCGCACCAGGCGGTGGAGAGCGCGGCCGGAGAGGCGCGCTTGCGCAGTGCGCAGTCGCAGGCCCCGCGCCTCCTAACCCCGCGGAGGGGGGACTCCAGGCGGCGCCCGAAAGCAAGTAGGCCAGGCCCACTGTCCAGACTTCCCGGATTGTTCTCAGCCCCAGCGCCAGGGGAGAGCCACCGGCTTCTTCCCAGCAGACCATCACTATCGTGGGTCAGTCCCTCGTCTATACAGCGGAGTTCTGGATAAGGGCCCTCGGTCAAGCCTTAGCACTGTGTCTGGAGAGGAGGCCTCGCTGTTTAATGTCAGATGTCAGTGTTACTTGGCAACTCCAGGTCTCAGCCCAACCCCGACAAATACACAGGCGCTCGTAGTGTCACAGGCTAGGGTGGCCTGCGCCTCCTTCACTGCTCTTTATGGCACCTATCCTGGTGGCGGCCAGGGCGGGTACCCGGAGGCAGCGCGGGGCACATAGGACTCTGCGTTATGGACCCCGTGCCAAAGAGGCAACATCACACCCGTCCTACAGGCCGGGAAATAGGCTCGGGGACGCCGTGAAAACGATCGAGGCCACCTGGCTGGACCTTGGCAGATTCTCGCACTCAAAGCTGTCGGGCTTCCTGCTGCCAGCGCACGTCTCAGGGCCTGGGCAGTCAAGGCCAGGGATGAGCAGGGTGGGGAGGACGAGGACGGAGCAGCAGGGAGGAGACCCCAAGAACCCTTCTCCTCCAGCCGCCTCATGTGCCTCTGGGGCAGGCTGCTGGGGGCCAAACGCAGGCGGGTGCTTGGAGCACCTGGCGCCCAAGGGCTCGGGGACACCGAGGCCGCTGGGACAAGAAAGATCTAACGGCACCGACCGGCCCTGCCACGGCTTGTGGCCACAAGAGGGCGCCGCGCGGCACGGCCTGGTCCCCGCCCTCCGCCGGGCCGCTGCCCCGCTTCCCTGCCCCGGCCCCAGTCGCCGCCAGACCGCGCCTGCCTCTAATCCGCGCGAGCCTACGCAGCTCCCCAGGTACCAGCCCTGCGCCCCGACCCTCTCTTCTCCTGTCCAGTGAGAGCCCACCCCCATCTGCCCCCAGTTCTTCCCGTTCCGATCTCGGCTCCCCGGGTCCCCTCTCGGGCCTGCCCCACCCTTTCCGCGGGCGCCTTACCGGGCCCCGCGAGCCAGAACCGAAGTCCGCGGAGCGCACCGAGCGAGCCGCCGCGGCGCGGTTGGCCGGCGGCCGAGCTCCCGACCTCGGCGTCAGAGCGTTGGGCCCGGCGGGCGGCGCGCCGGACACCCCGCATTCCTCGCGGGCCGGAACTCCAAAGACTTCCCCAGCTCTGCGGTCCGGCTTCCGCCTCCGGAAAATGGGTTTTTAACGCCGGCCTGTGGTGCCAACCTACAAACTGTTAACAGTGCCTTGAAGAGGAAGAGGTCGCTAAGCAAAATATCTACTTGCTGTTGATTGAGCACTTACTATGCTCCCTGTGCGCTAGGAACGGCGTCCAGCGTTTTCCGGGCTTGAGCTCAAGCTCGTTTAATCTCACCGACCGCCGACCGCCTCTAAGCTGAGTGCTATTGTATTATCCCCATTTGGAGAAAAGGATAATAACAATGAGGACAATAATCGTAAGGGGAGTTCTTTGTATTGAGTTCCAAGGGTAGGCACCCTCGCTTATCAATTCTTTTTTTTTTTTTTTTCCCAACTCTTTAATTCTTGAGGTAGGCTTTATTGCCCCTTATTCCAGAAGAGGAAACTGAAGCTCAATGCCACACAGTTGACTGGCAGAGGCATAAATAACACCCCTGTCTTCCCCACCCCACAGCATGTGGAGAGTTCTGGTAGCCCCCTATAGGCCTCCTTGCTGCTCCCAGAGGGACCCCTGCCCCTTCTGTTGCTCTCTTTGCTCCATGAGCAGGGTGTTCTGTGGCTCCTCATGAGTCTGGCCTTGAACCACAGGTGCTTCACCAGGACAGCGGCAGGGATGGCGGGTGTGGAGCAGCAGGAGGGCACCATCCAGGTACAGGGCCAGAGCCTCTTCTTCCGAGAGGGTCGCCCAGGCGGCGGGCAGGCTGCCAGCTTCTCAGTTCTGCTGTTGCATGGCATCCGCTTCTCCTCCGAGACCTGGCAGAAACTGGGCACACTGCACAAGCTGGCTCAGGCTGGCTACCGGGCTGTGGCCATTGACCTGCCAGGTACTTCCGGGGCAGGCTTCTGGACAGGGGTTGTGGGGGCCTCACTGGGGAAACTGCGTACCAGGACACTGGAAGGACCTAGCCAGGCTAGGCCCTGAGCTTGACAGGGTGCAGTGTACTTAGCCAGGGCCTTCCAGTTTTCTCTGGCCTTCCAGTTTTCTCCATCTCCATTGGGATGTGGTCTGGACACTCTCCAGCTGCTTCTAACCAGGTTGCCCAGGGCAGTGTCTCAGGGTCTCTGAGCCTGTTTCCTCATCTGTAATGGGAGATACAGATTTTGGATGGGTGGCTCTAGTGAGAATGGACTGAGATTACGTGAATATGTGACCAATACCCAACACCTAATAATCAGTACTCAGCCAATTGGAATTAAAATCTTTTGACAGAGCCATAAGTATAGGCTCTGTTGGAAGCCCTAAGGAGTGAGACTGAGTCTCCTGACACATTTAGGGGTGAGGAGACTTTCCTAAGGTCACATAGACAGTTGGGTGGAAAACTGAAACCTGGCTCCAGCTGTGTTGGACTTCAGAGCCTGATCCTTTCCAGGACACTCTACTGCTAGGAGAGATGGGCATAGACAAGGGAAATGCCTCGTGCTTGCCACAGATATGACAGATCTAGGCTGCCGTAGCAATAAACTTGGGCACACTGTGTGCTGCAGGAACCTGGCACAGAGAGATTGACTTAGGAGGGTTTCCTGAAGGAAGGGACTGTCTCTTCCATTTTCCTACTCAATGCCCTTATCTTTCTCACACCTGAATCCCTGCAGGTCTGGGGCGCTCCAAGGAAGCAGTGGCCCCTGCCCCTATCGGGGAATTGGTCCCCAGCAGCTTCCTGGCAGCTGTGGTGGATGCCTTGGACCTGGGCTCTCCAGTTGTGATCAGCCCATCGTTGAGTGGCATGTACTCCCTGCCCTTCCTCACGGCCCCTGGCTCCCAGCTCCGGGGCTATGTGCCAGTGGCCCCCATCTGCACTGACAAAATCAATGCTGCGGATTATGCCAGTGTGAAGGTATCCCTGTGTGGGAGGCTGAGATGCCCCTGCCACGAGCACGAAAGGGTCCATCCGGGGGCCTCTTGTCACTTGGGGCAGGGTAACCAAGGTGTAGTTTCTGGGGGGAGCTAAACTACCAAACTCTGCCCTTTATCTTTATTTAGCAGATTACTGTGCCTTGGCCTGTACTAAACTGTGTACTGGGGCAGCAAAAATTCATGCCTCTGTCCCCCAGGAGCTGGGGCCTCTCCTACTCCCCACTGGACCAGCTTGTCTCTCCCTCTCATTTGGGGTGACCCCAGGAAGAGACTGAAGTGGTGGTGGGCCTACAGCTGACCTCTAGGAGGCTGGGATGGTGTGGCCGATCCCTGCTTACTGTTTCCCTTTCCTTTCTCTAGACTTCAACTCTTATAGTATATGGAGACCAAGACCCCATGGGTCTGACCAGCTTTGAGCACCTGAAGCAGCTGCCCAACCACCGGGTGTTGGTCATGGAGGGGGCAGGGCACCCCTGTTACCTTGACAAACCTGAGGAGTGGCACACGGGGCTGCTGGATTTCCTGCAGGGGCTAGCATGAGACCCAGCCTTGCTGTCGCTGTGGGGGGTGGCTGCTGGCCTGCCTTGGACTCTCTCTGTTGCCTCCCCCCTCCATGGGTTCCTATTCATCATATACACCCAACAGGTGTGTCTCTGTCTATCTGGATTCTTGTCTCTAGGGTCTGCCTTTTCCTCTTTCTCTTGCAGTGACAGACTAAGGAGGTGAAATCAAGAGGAATAACCTCAGGAATCAAGAGACGTAATCTGGTGGAGGGTAATCTGTTAGATGGACTTCTCCTGTAGGCTTTCCTGTTCACTCACACCCCTTCCTCTGCCCTGTGCAGCCTCCCCATCCTGCCTCTAACCTCTTCCTTTGGTTGCCCTACAGGGCATTCACATCTCCTACTCCTACCTCTTAGACCACAGATACTTCCATGCCCACATCCATGCTCATGCATTTAGAGCCATCCACGTTCCCAAATATGACCCTTCACTTGGGAGCAACCACCTACGTACAGGCAACTTGACGGACATGCACAGTCACCAGCAGGTTTGCAGTGTGTGCACTCACACACGTGCATTCTTGTGGTTCATTTGCATGGGCACATGCACCCTCCCAACCATGCAGAACCCTACCGTCCAGGAAGGTGGGGACCCTATGGGAGCCAGCCCTAAACTCCATTCACAGGTTGCAGCTGGCCCCAGACTAGAATTGCCTCCCAGAAGGTGAGGGCCATCCCTTGGAACCTCTGATCTCCTTGCTTTTCCCCCTCTTTCCGGGTGCTCCCTGGGTTATTAGGCCTGGATCTGCTCAGCCAAGCTTGTTTCCTGCTCTGAGGTTTGGGGGCTGGGGAGACGGAGAGCGGAGAGTGGAGGTCGGTGAAATAAAGTGATGCAATTAGACCCCGCAGGCTCTTGCTGTCTCCGGAGCGCCGCCCCTCCCCCGCCCCTGGGGACCGCCACTGTGGCCCCTCCCCCACTCTGGCGGGACCAGATGGTCCCCCTGCCCTTTGTCCACCCGGCCAGATGGAGGGGAAGGGAGATTGGATTCCCCTCCCCACCCACACACACCCAGGTGCCAAGAGACTCAGCTGTGGGGGGAGGTGGAGGTCAGTGGGACCAGGCTGAGCCGATTATGGAGAAGAGGGGGAGAGAGATCTGGCCCCCAGGAGGTGCGGTGGGGGAAGAAGAGGACTTGGGGACCGTCCAACTCGTCCCATTCCCTAGCAGAGTGCACAACCGCGCGGCGGCCCTAGCGACCCCGGCCCCCACGAGGCATCCTGGGGGTAGCTTTGGGGGAATGGCGGGGCGGGGTGCACGGGGTCACACCGCGCTCAGGCCCCTCCTCCAGCCGGTCCGGTCACCTGTCCGGGACGCACAAGGGCCGGGCCTTGAGGAAGCGGTTGGGTGGCCGAGGGGCGCGGGGCTTGGTGGGCGAGAGCCCCGCGCGGGGACGGGCGGCGCAGAAGCGGAGAGCCGGGAGCCGGCCGGGCGGGGAGTCGAAGCCCGGGCTCCGAGCGATCCGAGCCGGAGCCCGGAGCGCGGGCCTGGCGGCGGGCCCGAGGCCGGGATGGGGGAGCGGGGGGTCGGCGGAGCGCCGGGCGGGCGGCCTGCGGGCAGAGAGCGCTGGGGCTCGGGGCGGGGGCGGCGGCGGGGGGCGCGGCTGCGCGGGCGTCGCGGCGGGAGCCCCCGCCCCCCAGCCCCCTGCGCCGGGACGCGCTGCCGGGGGGGTCGCCCCAGCCCTCCCGGAAGCGGCCGCCGCTCGGGGCGCACCGCGGCGCGCGGGGCGGGGCGGGGCGGGCGGCTGCGGCACTGGGGCGGCTGGGGCGGGCCCGCCGCGCTGTAATCGGATCCGGGGAGGGGGCGGGGAGGGGCCGGGCCGGGCGGGCCGGGGGGTGGGGGGGGCGCGGAGCCGGGCTCCGGGCCGGCCGGGCTCCGCGCCTGTCAAACCCCTCATTGTTCGCAGCTGATGTCACTCGCAGTTGTGAGCGGCCGCCTCTCCCGGGGACAATGTGGGACTGAGCGGCCCAGCCGCGCCGCCGCCGCCGCCGCCGCCGCCGCCGCCGCCGCCGCAGGACAGCCCCAGCGAGGTAGGGCGCGGGCCGGGCGGGGCACCGCGGGCCGCGAAGTTTGGGGGTTCAGCCGGGGGGGCGGGGAGCCCGCGCCGGAGTCTCCAGGCCGGGGTCCCGGTTTGGGAGACCGGGAGACTGCGAGGAACACGCTTCCCTGTCCCACACGGCCCAGGCCTGCACAGGTGGGGGGCGCTGCTCTGCCAGAGGAGCCCCCGCGTCAGGGTCAGGGAGGGCCGTCCTGGACGAGACCCCAGATGTGAGGCCCACATCCCACCTGCTGTTTCTGTGCTTCGGACCTGCGCTTCCCTGGACCTCCTGCCTTGGGTTCTGGTTCTGCTCCATCTCTGTCCCCATCTGCCATCCCCCTGCAGTTCCTGGCTCACCACACACCCCTTCCCATTCTCTGCAGTCCTTGCCTGGGGGGTGGGGGGGTGGGGGCGTGGGGGCAGACAGATCCCCAGACCAGGGGTGTGTGGAGGTGACAGTTGGGGGCTCAGAGTGGTCCCTCATGCTCTGTGGCTCTTCAGCCCCTCGGCTCTGACCTAGCTTCTAGCCAGTCCCCCTGGGGGGGCTGGGGGTGTCTCTGGGTACTCACTTCAGCCTGGTCCTCATGCCTGCCTGGTCAGGAGAGGGAGGTGCCCACCCCCTCACCCCCCTATCCCAGCCCGCCATCTTGAGACCTGTGGCACCCAGTGCTCCGCCCGGCTCCAGCACCCTGGGGAGTGGTCTTCAAGGGGATGCTCCCAGGGCCAGTTGCATTCCCTCCTCCCAGAATGTGGGCTCTTGGTCCCCACCAAGCCCACACTGTTTACCTTCATGCTGGACCAACAGGGCATGTGTCCCTAGGGGCCCTCTTTCTCCTACAAAGAGCTCTTAGACCCCAGGGACTCTTCGGGAGCTTAAACCTTAGTTCCAGCCTTCACTCTTTCCTGAGGTTACCCTCACTGCTTCAGAGCCAGCACCTGGGGCCTTATCTTTTCCCCAACTGAAGGTCCCCTAGTCTCTCTGGGCTCTGGAACCCCCTCAATCTCCAAAGCACCCCCATCCCAGCCCCCACCCCCCAGGCTTCATCAGCATGCAGGCTCAGGCTGCCCAAACACAAGGGGATTGTTCTTCTTGCATGCTCAGGGTGGGGGGCTGGGAGCAGGCGGCCCACACACCCTGGCAGGCCCAGGCCACAGGGAGGCTGGCTTTGCCCCGCCCTGTGTCCCCAGACAGGCTGTGTCCACCCTCCCTACTCTCATCCCTGCCCCCCCTCCAGCCTCCATCACCACTGCCCAGTGGCATTGACCTCTTGAGGAAAGAGCCCTGGGCCGCACAGGTGAACCCCTGGTTCTCCTAGCTCTGCCAGTTGCTTTTCATGTAGCCTTATAAACAAGCTCCTCCCTCTCTGGGCCTCGGGTTCTGACTTTGTGAAACCTATACCACTCCCCAGCTCTTCTTCCAGCCTCCCTTCCACAGGGGGAAACCCATTCTGGGCCTCTAGTAGTCTCAAAGCTCAGCGCAAATCCCCCACCCCAGTGATATGCCTGGGGAGCCCCTAGATCCAAAGAAACAGCAAGAACAGGGGTTAAAGGTGCTGAGGAGTGGAAACTGGGATTTCTGTCCTGGCAGGCCCTGGCTTTCCCCTGTGTCTGGTCTCTCGTGCCCTCGATCTCACCCCATCCTCATTGCTTCTCTGGGACCCTCAGCCCCATCTCCAGTCCCTAATGCCTCCAGGCCCTTCTCCCTATGCACTGAGCCTAGTCCTGGCTCCTGCCCTCCTGGAGGAACTCCTGTCCTCCTGGATAGCAGAAAGATAGGCTTGAAAATGCCCGTGACGGTTCCTTTGAGCTTAGTTGGGGCACAGAGGCCTGAGTGATTATATCTGATTTGGAAGCTTGGGGAGGACTTCACAGAGGAGGTGGCATTTGAGAAGGATTTTGACAGAGAGTGAGGAGGATGGGCATTTGAAGCTGGGATCAGCCCGGACAAAAGCCCAGAGTCCTGGAGGTACTAGGAGTGTTTTGCAGCCTGATGTGTAGGGGGGCAGGGGATGGAGATGAGACAAGAGAAGCTGGCAGAGGCCAGGCCTGTCTGTGGTAATCAAGTTTTATTCCTTGGGTACTGGGGAGCCAAAGATGGCTGTTGAGCAGCAGAACGATCTAGTCCCCAGCCTGGAAAATGAAAGCTAGAGTCTTTTCTTAATTTGGGTGAGTCAGTGAGGGGATGGGTACCGGTGGGTGGGGCTGTACCAAGAAGTTGTATCCTTTCTTTTGGAGCCCAGTCTGGGCCTGGGTCTGCCTCAGTTTCTCTTGGCTGTGAGGACTCTTGTGGGGTTGCCTCATGATGCTCTAAGGAGGCTGTACTATTTCTGGGACCAGCCAACTTGTCAGAGCTTACCTTTGCTGCTTAGCATCGAGTCTACAGGACAGCCTTGTGTCAGGAAACTCATGGACCCCACGCTGTTCCCCTGAAGGCCTCCCCTCCCCCGACTCTCCCAAGGGGTGGTATGAATGGCCATCCTGGGAGGCTGTAAGGCTGAGGATGGGTGCATGGGTCAGAGGATACTAGGGCATTTCTTGCGGAGACCTGGGTAATCAGGAAGGAGGAGCATACCCAGAGAAGGGAACAGGCAAGGGAGTCAGGATCCCTCAGTATGATCTCCCCAAGCCCAGTGTCCACCTCCTGCCACGCCCTGCTCCGTCTGATGTCCTGAGCCATTCCCCAGCATCACTGGGTGTGGCCAGCATGGCTGCTTTTGGATTAGGAGTAGGAGGCTGCTAGGTTGGAGCCTGGTGGTGCTGAGGGGAATGTCAGGGGATGTGAGGTGGGGGATGAACTTGGAGACTGCCCCCCCCACCTTCTCCCTAGCTCAGGTGGGTCTATAAGCCCTGGTTGGTCCAGACACTGGCTAGCAGAGCCAAGGGAATCCCCCAAGGGGCGGGCCAGTCCACTTGAGTTGCCTGGCCCCAGGAGCCCTCCCCTCCCCCGGATTGTTCTTGCTCCAGAACAAAGCCAGGGTGGACACTTGATCCCTGCGTGTGGGGGGGAGCTGGCTAAGCCCCCGGCCCTTTGATTGGGCAGCTGTCATGAGAGAGAGACAGCTGGGGGGGAGGGGCAGGAAGGGGCAGCCGCCATCGCTTACACAGCTGTCACCCCCCCCCCACCCCCTCCAGCCTGAGTGGCAGGAAGCCAGGGACAGAAGGAGTGGGCACTGGATCTGGGGAGGGGGCCTGGGGAGCAGGAGGGAACACCCGAGGTCAGAGGCAGAGGCCTAGTCTGAGCTTGGTATGTTATGCCAGGGAGCCCTGCTGACCAGAGGGGGCTGGGCACCCCCAGAGGTGAGCTGGAGGTCAGTGTGGCATGACGTTTGGCTGCCATGTGGGTGGCCCAGCAGGGACCCAGGGCCCACCAGCAAATAATTCCCTTAGAACCCTGGTGAGGGTAGAAGGGGAGCCAATAAGTAATAGGGTCGCTTATTCTTAGGACCCCCTAGGAGGATAATTTGGGAAACCTGTGTCTGGAACTCCTGTTCTCTCCTAAAAACAGAAAGATCTTGAGGGTGTCTCAGAACAGGAAGGACACAGAGAGACCAGCACCAGAATCCCCCCAGTTCCACACATACACACATAGCACAGGTGGGTAAACTGAGGTCCAGGTTAGGTGAAGGCCTGGCCAAGGTTACCCATGGAATTTGGAACAGTGGGTTCTCCTGCAGACTCAGGTATCTTTTTCAGGGCGGGAACTCTAGTTCTGGCCACATTCTAGCCCTTTTGCCCTTTTTTCCCCTGAGCCTTATGACCCAAAGGTGATGTGGCAATGGTATGGAGACAGTGTCAGGTCTCCCACTGGTTATCACTCCACAGGAGTCCCTGAGTCTCAGAATATTCTGGAGTCTCAGGACTGTGGCTTTCGACAAGTTGTCAGTCCTTTCCAAAACATGACCTGCGTGTACTAGCCAGGCAGGGGTTTCAGGAACTACTAAAGCCAGTTCCCCACCTTTGAAGAACCTCCCTGGGTCTGACAGACCCAGATGGGACAGCCAGAAAGGGAAGGCAGACGGGGCCTATGATAGAGAGCCCCATGCTAGCAGGCAGGACCATGCTGTCACCACTCCCCACCTCTCTATGACCTTGAGCGGGTGATAGACCCTCTGTTGGCATCAGATTCTCTTCTGTTTGGTGACTTCATCTGTTCAGCTAGCCATTACGTTCAGAACACCTTCTCCAGCCTGGCTCTGGCCTGAGCTCTGGGGACACCAGGAGAAGGTGGCAGCCTTGGCTCCTGCTCTAAGGGGCTCCTGGCCGGGGCTGCCCAGGGAGAGACAAGTGCTTCGCTGGAGGAAGTGCACGCAGCTGGGGGAATGTCAGCAAGGACAGCCAGCATGAGGCTGGCCAGGATGCTCACCTCGTACAGTCCCTGTACCCACTGTTGACCTCTGACATCTGGAGAACCTATGGGCAGAAGTCAAGCAGAGGGAGGGGCAGCTGCTGGGAAGACAAGTGATTGAGTTCTTGAGGAGACAGTGTTGTTACCCGATGGTTCAGATGAAGGAAGAGGCTTCACTGCCATAAGTGGTTTGCTCGGGCTTCCTGAGAAAGCTAGGCTGGGAGCTCTCCCGTTCCTACTCCATGCCCAAGCTCTGGCTGGCAAGGGGGTTCCAAAGAGGGGATTGGAGAGTGCTCCACGCCCTTGACCTTCATGTCAGGATAGGGCAGGGGGCTGAGGAAGAAGGTGCCCAATGGTCTCCAGAGTGCTCTAGGCAGACGCATGCATCCTTGGCTCCCACACCCTCCTGGGCAGGAGGAATTTGCAGGGTTGGGGCTTGATTTTGGTTTCGCTTTGGCACCAGTTGGTCTCATTCTGTTTTCCTGCTTGGGTTCAGCTCCCCATCACAGCTGAGACTTGGTGGGAGAGGGCCACTGGAGGAGAGGGATTTCCAAGCAGGATTAAGGTTCAGGATTAGGTTGGGGCATGAAAAGGGGTCGGGTAGGGAGGGCTGGCGGCTGGGCTAATCCCAAAGGCTAATCTCTGGCTCCTCCTTCCTCTGTCAGTTAACGGCCTTGACATTTCCCAGCCCCCAAATCCCTTTTTTACCCATCACCCAGTCCCTGGGGGAAGCATTCTCTCCATTTTATAGGTGAAGCAGTGGAGCCCAGGAGCCCAGTGACTTGTTTCTGGTACAGAGACAGTGTTGCAGGCTGGGAATGTGGCCGCTTCTTACCTCCACAGCACACAGGAGAGCAGCCCTGTGCAGACTGCTGGGCTCCTGGCATCACCCCTTCACCCCACGAGCTGAAGGAACCCTGCTCTCAGAGCTGCCTGCAGAGAACCTCCGCCTTAGTGACCTCTGGAGGTGGGGCTTCCAGCTCCCGTGCCCCCCTCCTCACAGCCTTTGCCACGCAGGGGGAGGCAGGGGCAAGAGGACCCTCCTAGAACCTTGTTATTTTCACTTCTTCCCTCCTTTCAAGGCCTCCTTGTGGCTCCCTGTGGCTGCTCCAGCCTCCGTTCCAGCTGCAACCCCATGCTCTAGTCAGCAGGGCAGGGGTGGGGGGGTGGGGAGGGGCCCCTGGACACAAGTGCTTCTTATTTGAAGTAACATTTCAATCTTAACCATACTTTCAAGGTGCAATCCACAGGGGTCCCCTCTTCCAAGGGGTCACAGAGGAGGCTCCCCCTCTCTGGATTCTCCTAGGCTTCTGGTTAATTCTTTCTTCCACTGTTCCACTATCAGGAAAGGGGAAGATACCCATGGAGACTGGCTGGCTACCACATATGTGCTTAGCTCATCTTAATTCTCCTAACTCTTTGGGGGTAGGACTTGGTAGTCTCTGCTTACATATGGGGAGGCTGAGGCTCAGATGGGTTAAATGAGCTGTCTGGGGTTACACAGCAAGTGAGTTGCACGCAAGGGTAGTGGTCAGTGTGACATTTGAAATGCGGGTCTAGCGACACCTAGGTAGCTCAGTGGTTGAGCGTCTGCCTTTGGCTCAGGTCGTGATCCTGGGATCGAGTCCTGCATCAGGCTCCCTGTGGGGCACCTGCTTCTCCCTCTGCCTGTATCTCTGCTTCTCTCTTTGTGTCTCTCATGCATAAATAAATACAATTTTAAAAATCTGGAGGTCTACTCTGTCTCTCATCCGTGGGAATTTGGTTAGCCTGAGGTCTGAGGTCCCCATGTAAGGGCAGGGGCCCCAAAAGAAACCCAAGCTCCCCTCTAATCCTTCTTCTACTCCCCCCATCAGAGCCGCCAGGCACCGTGGACACACTCCTAGGCTGCTGTGGCCCCAGCCCCGCCTGACAGGATGAGCGGCTCAGATGCGGGGCTGGAGGAGGAGCCAGAGCTCAGCATCACCCTCACACTGCGGATGCTGATGCATGGGAAGGTGAGTGGATGAGGGGCAAGGTAAGGCGTGGCCAGCCAGGACTTGTAGCTCCTGTGTCCTGTCTCTGGTAGAGCCCCTGTCCTCCTGGAGGGGCCAGGCCTGGGGCATTGGTCCCCCATGACTCTATTCTTATCTTGTTTGCAGGAGGTTGGCAGCATAATTGGGAAGGTAGGTGCCCAGTTCTTTTCTGTATGGACCTCAACCCGAGGCCTCAGGCCAGGTAAGGGGCCACAGGCTAAGATCCAGTTCATATTTTTTCTCCCACAGAAAGGAGAGACTGTAAAGCGAATCCGGGAGCAGGTGAGGATGGAGTGTGGGAATGCTGCCTAGGGCCTCTGGTTTGGAGGGGAGGGGAGATCCCTGGCCCACATTTTCCCTGAACCCCACCATCTGGGATGACCAGTGAGTGCCCTTGGAAGGTAGCTGTTTCCAGCCTTGGCTGGGGCCAGGTGAGTGGGCAGGCAGACCGGTTCCTGGCAAGGGAGTGGAGAAGGAGCTCCGCTGCCCGGCCTTGTCTGTACCCGCAGAGCAGTGCCCGGATCACCATCTCTGAGGGCTCCTGCCCCGAGCGCATCACCACCATCACTGGATCTACAGCCGCTGTCTTCCATGCGGTCTCCATGATCGCCTTCAAGCTAGATGAGGTCCGAGGCTGGCTGGGCTGGGAGGCCAGGGGTGGTGCCCCAGGGCAGGGTGGGGGGAATAGGGCTCCAAACCCACACGATGGCAGTAGGTGGCAGGGAAGGCCAGGCCCAGGGCAGGGTTCTTTCATGAGGGAGGATTCGGGGACGGCTGCCCTCCTTCAGCCCTCAGTAGGAAGATGCTCCAGGGGTGGGGGGGCAGCAGGGGCATGCACAGCCAAACCACAGTCTTCCTGCCCAGGACCTTTGTGCCGCTCCTGCAAATGGTGGAAATGTCTCCAGGCCTCCGGTGACCCTGCGCCTTGTCATCCCTGCAAGCCAGTGCGGCTCACTGATTGGGAAGGCTGGCACCAAGATCAAGGAGATTCGAGAGGTGAGGAGAAGGGGATTACCACCTTCAGGGAGTCCTACCCTTCACTTTGGAGAGGGAACCTGGGCTTATTGCTTCCTGTCCCCTGGGGAGCTCTGAGCCTGGGCAGCCCTAGTCTGGATTATGAGTCACTCCTGTTCTCTGCTTGTAGACCACAGGTGCCCAGGTACAGGTGGCAGGAGACCTGCTCCCCAACTCTACAGAGCGTGCTGTCACTGTGTCTGGGGTGCCTGATGCCATCATCCTGTGTGTGCGCCAGATTTGTGCTGTTATTCTGGAGGTGCTGCCCTGGTGCAGGGAGGGGGGGACAGGGGATGGGCCCTGGGCCTGCTGTTAGGCCCCCAAATCCCATGCGTGTGGCACAAGGTGGAGGCAGGGCAGGGCTGCATGGATGGACTGGGAGCTCCAGGATATCGGGATGCATTTACCTGGGGGTCATAGGGAGGGCCTGGAGAACATAGGGACCCTTGGGGAGGTCAGAAGGGCCTAAAGGGGCCTGACAGAGCGTCTTCCCATTTGTGCCTTCTAGTCCCCACCCAAAGGAGCTACTATCCCATATCATCCGAGCCTCTCCTTAGGTACCGTCCTTCTCTCTGCCAACCAGGTGAGATGGAACAGTAGGAGGGGTGGGAAGCATTACTGGGGAAGGGGGAATGAGGTGGGGGAGGGATGGAAGGAGGACTTGGAGCTTGGCAGAGGAGAGGAGTGACTGGCCACAGTAACCCCCATTCACCTGTTTTGTCCCCACAGGGCTTTTCCGTCCAGGGTCAGTATGGGGCTGTGACCCCAGCTGAGGTGAGTGACCATAGCCCCAGGGTCCCCTCCCAGAACCAGGCCTCCTCTGACTTCTGACCCCTCTTCTTTGGCACAGGTCACTAAACTCCAGCAGCTTTCTGGCCACGCAGTCCCCTTTGCCTCACCCAGCATGGTGCCAGGTGAGCAGCCCTGCAGAGGGAGGCAGGAGCGACACCCCTGGGGCCAGGCGGACCCCCTCCTCCTCCCTGCAGAATGTACATGGGGAGGCAGGAAAGGCCCAGAACCATGTCCAATCCCCCTTCTCCTCCTTCCCAGGACTGGATCCTGGCGCACAGACCAGCTCACAGGAGTTCTTGGTTCCCAACGACGTGAGCAGGGGATGGAGTGGTTTGAGGGGGTTGCACAGGGCTCCTGGGGTTTAGGCCTGGCCCAGGGTTGAATTCTACTCTCCCCGCAGCTGATTGGCTGTGTGATCGGGCGCCAGGGCAGCAAGATCAGTGAGATCCGCCAGATGTCAGGGGCACATATCAAGATCGGGAACCAAGCGGAGGGTGCCGGCGAGAGGCACGTGACCATCACTGGTTCCCCTGTCTCCATCGCCCTGGCCCAGTACCTCATCACTGCCTGGTGAGTGTGAGGCGGGGGTGGCCCAGGTCACGGGGCTCACGTGCCTGTGAAAGGTACACTTGGGGTGGGGAGAGCTGATCTCCCTTCCCTGTCTGTCTGGGTGCGTCCCCTGCCTCCCCAAACCCTGCCTTACCCACTCCATGTTACCTCCTCCTCCCCTTCACATCTATCCCTCATGTCCTCCTGTCCCTTTGCCCATCCCTGTCTCTTTCTCGTGGGTTTTGGCCTCCCCGTGTCTCCCCTCACCACGTACCATACCTGTTATCCTTCCTTCTTTTCTGCTGTTCCCAGCCTCCCCGCTATATCCACCCCATGTCATTATATTTGATTCCTCTCTTCCATCTAATCTCCCCCCACCCCCATGTTTTCCCTCACTGCCCCTCTCTTACCCCCGCTGTCCCCTTCATCTCCCCCCATATCCCTCTCTCCAGTCTAGAAACGGCCAAGTCTACCTCTGGGGGGACGCCCGGCTCGGCCCCCACAGACCTGCCTGCCCCCTTCTCGCCGCCCCTGACGGCCCTGCCCACAGCTCCCCCAGGCCTGCTGGGCACACCCTATGCCATCTCCCTCTCCAACTTCATCGGCCTCAAGCCTGTGCCCTTCTTGGCTCTACCACCTGCCTCCCCAGGGCCGCCGCCGGGCTTGGCGGCCTACACTGCCAAGATGGCAGCAGCCAATGGGAGCAAGAAAGCTGAGCGGCAGAAATTCTCCCCCTACTGAGGCCGGCTGAGGCACAGGCGCAGGGGCAGGCAGGACCACCGGTAGGGGGCTGCCTCTGCACCCTACCTGCCCAAGGAGACTCCACCCTGGGGTCCCAAATGCCACTAATGCCCAGACGCATGGATGCACCCCCCACCCAGCCCAGGTCTGTGGGAGTTCCTCCTCTCAGAGTGGGAGCAATTTCTGGCCCAGGGCCCAGGAGCCGCAGCAGCCCCAGGGTAGGGGGCTCCACCCCCTCTAGCTCTATGCTTGGATGCAGGGAGCATCCTTAGTGCCCCCACTGCCGAGGGTCACTCATGCACTCCCCATCCCTTAGGGCTTCCCAGCCTACTGCCCCCCCGTGGGGATCAGGGAGGAGGGCTGGGGGGTGGCTGGGGGCCGTGCTTCTCTCCCCACCTCCCTGCAGATTCCTGCTGCTTCCACCGATACCCTTTTGACTGGAATGGACCTGCTGGGCTTGGCAGAGGGCAACCCAAAGAAGGGACCCTGCTGGGCAGCTGGGGGAGTGGCATGGAGGCAGGGGCCGAATTCTCAGCAGCAGACACTCTGTACAGTTTTTTCAATCCCTGTTTTTGAATAAATATTCTCAGAGACCAGGAAGCTGTGAAACACTGTGGGTGTTGGCAAAACCTCCAGAGAATGAGTGTGGCCAAGGCCCCAGAGGACCCTATCTGTGAATTCGCCAGTCCCCATTGGGGCTTGGCCCCTTCCACATGCCAGTTCTGGGGCTTCAGGGCCCTTTGGGTTCATGTTGTCCAGCCTCCTGCCCCTGGCACCACACTGATGAAGTTGCTTTCTGGGCATTTTAGAAGCTGATAGAGGAGTTCCAGTAGCTTTGTCCAGCCTCTTCTTGGTGCAGTTGTCAGGAAAGTCCTTCTGAGTGTCTCTCCACTGGTTCCTCCTGCTGTGGCTGTTACCTAGACCTTGCCCTGCTTGGTCCATCCCTTTGGCTGTAAGCTCATAGGGCCCTCGTCTTGGTGACCCTGCACACCTCCTCTCTTTCTTTGGCCTGGGGACTATCCATGAGTGTTCAAACCACCTAAGCTGAAGGAGCCCTCAGAGATGGTTCAGGATACAGATGGGAAAACGGGCCTAGGGAAGAGTAGGTCTGTATTCAAGACTATGCAGAATAGGGCCCAAGAACCCAGGATTCCTAGCTCCCAGAAGCCTCTTGATCTCACTAGGCCGCAGGCCCCCTTTCTCCCCATCCCAGAGCCAGAAATCCAGGCAGGGCACCTGCCCGGAACTGTGCAGGAGGCTGGATGGGCTCCTTCTGATAGCACCATCTTTTCTCCAGTCTCAGTTCAGCATGGGAGACCGATGTCCTCTCAGGTGGCCCGTGACATACTCAGGTTCTCCCCTCCTGGCAAATCTGGGGCTTGCTCTGGTGCCTCAGAAGACGGTAGAGCAGGGCTCTCTGAAAGCCCCTGGAGGTGCTGCAGAAGTGCTGGCAAGTGCCAGGCCCGCCGAGTGCAGGCCCTCGGGGGCTGGGGCAGTGCCCGGCGGGCCAGGCGACCCAGTGCCCGGCGCACGGGGCGCTGCAGCAGGCCATACAGGAAGGGGTGCGCCGCGAAGGCCGAGTAGGCCACCCAGGTGACCGGCGCCTCGGCCACTGCAGCCTGCGCAGCGGGCACCAGGCACGCACAGCAGTAAGGTAGCCAGCAAGCTGCAAACTGGCCCACGGCCAGCGCTGGGGCCAGGGCTGCTTTGCCCCCAGGCAGGCGAGGCCGGAGGGGCGGCAGGATGGAGAGGCGGCTGTCCAGAGAGTCGGAGCGCGGCCGCGGGGAGCCCCGCGCGGGCCTGGGGGGCCGCAGGGCTGCGCGGCGCGCCACGAGGAAGATGCCACTGTAGGCGCCGAGCAGCAGGAGGGCGGGCAGCGCGAAGGCCAGCAGCGCCCAGAGCGGCCGGAAGGGCCCGAGGCCGCCGGCCAGGACGGAGCAGCGCGCCGGGGCCGGGGGCGGCGCGGGCGGCGGCCCGAGCAGAGAGAGCGCGCCCAGCAGCCCCGCGGCGGCCCAGACGGCCGTGAGCACCAGGCCGGGCGGAGGCCGCGCGCCCGGCCGCAGCGGGTGCACGATGAGGCGGTAGCGCGCCAGGCCGAGCGCGGCCACCCCGAGCGTGCAGGCGGGCAGCAGCGCCGCCGACAGGAAGCGCGAGGCGCGGCACGGTGCGGGGCCCAGGCGCAGGCGGCCCAGGCCCGGCGGGGGCGCGGCCACCAGGCCGAGCGGCATGATGGAGGCGGCCGCCAGCAGGTCCACGACGCACAGGTGCACCAGGTACAGCGCGTCCCGCAGTCCCGGCGTGCGCAGCACCACCAGCAGCAGCGCGCCGTTGCCCAGCAGGGCCGCTGCCTCCACGACGGCCGCCAGGACCAAGCCCACCGAGCCCACGACTTCCGAGGTGGTCAGCCCTGTGGAGTTGGCCATTCGAGCGCTCAGGCTTCACCTTGTGTGGCACTGCAGAGAGCGAAACGGAGCATCCCCCCCCCCCCTTCCCATCACCTGTCCCTTGCTCCTCCGGCCCCTCGCCTCCGAGGCTGCCCGCGCGCTGGCTCCGTCGCCCAGGCTGCCATCCTCTCAGGGGCTCGGCCGGCCCTGTGCGGAGGTGCAAGGCTGGGACTTCAGCTCTCTCCTCTGCCGGGGCAACTCAGCCTCTGCTGGAGATGGTACTGGCTGACACTCTGATGTTGCCCTTTAGAGACACACAGAGCTGGCAAGGGAGGAGCAGGGCCTGGCACCGGCCCCCTGGGTCCTAGCAGCTGCCAGCTGCCGACTGGAAGTGCTGGGGGTGCCTCTGGAGAAGGGCCCAGAGCACAGGCTGGACTCTAGACTGAGGATATCAGAATGTGGGCTTTGGAGTCAGCCCAGCCTTGCTGGAGTGGGAGTAGGAAGTAGCCCCCTACATGCTCTCTCCTCTCCTCTCCATCAATGGGGGCAAGCAGATCATTCAGCTTTGTCCTGAGGGGAAACTGAGGTACCAGTAAGGCAAGAGCTGGAGCAGAGAGGGCTCTAGGAGGGCTAGTTCTCTCAGAGAGGCTGGGAAAGGTGAGGGAAAAAAAATCATAGGCCTTGGCACATAGTACGCTCTCAACAGGGATTAGCATAGCACAGAATAGGTGCTTCATGATAGTGTGTAGAATTAATGAGAGGAGGCCTTGGGGAAACTGCTGTTTTTGCTTGTTTTATTTTTTAAAAGATTTTATTGATTTATTTGCAAGAGAGCATGTGCGGGCAAGAGCACCAGAGGGGTAGGGGCAGAGAGAGAAGGAGAAGCAGACTCCACAATGAGCAAGGAACCTGGGGCTTCATCCCAGGTATTATGACCTGAGCTGAAGGCAGATCCTTAACTGACTGAGTCACCCAGGTGCCCCACTGTTTTTGTTTCAATTGAAGTACAATTCTCTTTTTTTGGGATGCCTGGGTGGCTCAGGGGTTGAGCGTCTGCCTTTGGCTCAGGGCATGATTCTGGAGTCCCAGGATCGAGTCCCACGTCAGGCTCCCTGCATGGAGCCTGTTTCTCCCTCTGCCTATGTCTCTGCCTCTCTCTTTCTGTGTCTCTCATGAATAAATAAATAAATCTTAAAAAAAAAGAAGTAAAATTGACATATAGTATTATAGATAACTTTAGATGTACAACATAATGATTTGACAATTCTATACAATATAAAATGCTCACTACACTAAGTGTAGTTACCATCTCAACTGCTGTTTTTTTTAATGTCTTGCTGAGTACTTTTTATCTATCTATCATCTATCTATCTATCTATCTATCTATCTATCTATCTATATCTATCTATCTATCATCTATCATCTATCTATTTTTTTTAAAGTGAGTTCTATACCCAGCATGGGACTTGAACTCACAACCCTAAGGATGAGATGCTCTACCTACTAAACCAGCCAGGTTCCCCCAAACTGCTGCTTTTTGTTTGGTTTTGTTTTTACTGTTAGCAAACAAGTCCCCTTCTTCTAGGAGCACCCTGAGTTTTCTTTAGGGAACCACCCTTTCCCAACTCTCAGGGCTTATGGTTTGGATGAGAAAAATCCCACCCTCCGTTTTCCTAGTAAGGCACAAAATCCAGTCCTGGCCAGTCAGTGTATGGCATCCTCCACACCCAAGGTAGTTGGCTCAGAGAAAGTCATATGACTCCAATGGGGCATATGGCCTCAAGTGAAGTCACCCAGTCCCCTGTCAAACCCCTTCTATATCCTGATGGCTTGACTTGTATCTGAAGCTCCTTCCTCTCCTTTGCCTCTCCAACATCTCCCCTAGTACTTTTACTATTGGGCATTTTAAATGTCCTGTGTCCAAAGCAGAACCATGACTCTAGAGCCCTCTCCAATGTGCTCCTCTCAGAGCCTTCTGCAGTTCAATAAACTCCATTTCAGAAGTCATTACTGATGCCTACCTTCCCCCAGACCCCACATCCC
This sequence comes from Vulpes lagopus, assembly GCF_018345385.1. Lineage (NCBI taxonomy): Eukaryota > Metazoa > Chordata > Mammalia > Carnivora > Canidae > Vulpes > Vulpes lagopus. The sequence goes on along the minus strand of NC_054830.1, from coordinate 20,397,572 downwards.
ACCCATTAATATCTGTGGACCCAGCCACCACCACCTCACACCTGAACCACTTCAGCATCCTCCTAACTGGTCTCCTGACCTCTGCTCCTGCACCTTGTGCTGGTCATTTGCCAGATCCAGTCCCCAGTCTTCCCCAGTGCTCCACCTCCCAGGGAACTGTACTTCCCAGACTCCTTTGCCAGCTGTTTTTTGGGTATATTCGGCTAATAACAGCAGCAGAAGACTGGAAGATGGAGGAGGGAAGAAGCCAAGCTATTTTCCATCTCACACTCAGCCTGGGTCTCTGGGTCACCTCCTCAGGGGACAGCCTCTCTCTCCTAGAGCAGCCCCCTCTGTGGTTGAGTGCCTGCAGGGAGACCTTGGCCTCTGCGCAGTGGAATACCATTTCATTCCATTATCCCTCCAGCCTAAGAGTGGTAGCAACTTTCTACTGTTGCTGATCCTTGGATGGCCTCCCTATCCCCTTTGGTAGTTCAGTTCCTTGTCTCTATCATATTCTCCTTGTCTGGAATCCCTAGGGTGATTTCAGCTGTGCTGACTGGATTTTTAAGAATCTATTTAAATTCAATTAATTAACATATAGGGCATTATTAGTTTCAGAGGTAGAGTTCAGTGATTCATCACTTGAATATAACACCCAGTGCTCATTACATCTTGTGCCCTCCTTAGTGCCCGTCATCGAGTTATCCCCCCCCACCTCCTGCTGACTGGATCTTGATTGTCACAGCCTCCAGTCCACTCTATACAACGACTGAAGTGGATCCTTCTAAAATTCGATCATGTCATGACCCTGCTGTCATCCCTTTAAGAGCTTCCCACGATCAGGTTAGACTCTCACCTCCTTGGTGCCCAGGTGGCCTTATCTCCACCTCTCTGAGGTCACACTCTTTGCTAACCATACTTCCAGCCATAGCAGTCATCTTGCTGGTCCTGCACTATGTCAAACCGGTTTCCATTTCAGGATCTTCACATGTGCTGTTGTCTCTGACAGAACACACTTCTCTCAGATCTGTCCAGAACTTGGTCCCTCCCTCACCTAATTCAAGGTGCTGTTTGAGAGATGCCTTTGGTGACCATCTTTCCAAAAATCCCCCCCACCTTCCCATCACTAATTCTTTACCCTGCCTTATTTTTATTCTTGACACTTTTCCTACTTGAGAAATTTCATATCTCTGCACTTGCTTGTTTAGAGCCTGTTGTATTAGCCTATAAGTTCTAGGGGAGCAGGGATTCTGTCTTTGTGCCCCTAGAACCCACCCCAGGCACATGATCAGCACTGTACAGAGCTAGATGATAGAGCCATCAGGGCCTGAGCCTCCAAATTTGACTCATTTCCTGCTGGAATTTGAGGGGCCTGGTCCAATTCTCTGTTATTCAGATGAGAAAACTGGTGCCCAGAGAGGTGAGGAATGTGTCCCAGATCACACAGCTGAGTTGTACCTGGAACCCAGGTCACTGGCTTCCTGGGCTCTGTCTATACAGGCACCACTTCCTGTGCTTGGCCACAACCTAAACATGGGCCTTTGCCTCTAGGAGGTAAAGCTGGATTTTTGAGGTTTTGGTTCGGAATAAGGGGAAGTCCAATGCCTTCCTTTTACCTCTTCTCCCTGCCCAGCTGGGCCTGTGGGCCTGGGGCAGTGCCTAAACCACCTGGGTCTGAGAGGGGTCAGCAGGGGTCAAGTGAGAATGGCAAATGGGAAAAGTAGACTGGGTAGATGATAGGGAGGGATGGAGGTGATAGTGGGTTGGAGAGGGCATGCTCGCTCCAAAGTAGTCCAACTAAATTAAAAATGGAGGGATAATGAAACACTTTGTATTTATATTTTTGTGGGTTTTTTTGGTTGTTGTTTTGTTTTGTTTTGTTTTAATTTGCACAAAGAAACGCAGGCAGGATAAACCAGAAACTACAGCAAGTGGGTGGGAATGGAGTGAAAGGCTAGAGAAGAATGTTCTTCTGAGCACACATTTTTGTCCAAAAGATTAGACTTTTTGAAACTATGTTAATGTTCTATGTATTGAAAAAATCAATCAATGAAGATAAGGAAAAACCCCTAAAAGTTAATTACGAACAGAAACAAATGAACCTACCTATACTTCAAATGTATAACAATACTGGAGAGAAATAAACAGCTCATCTAAGTAATATTTGAACCTGTGCTCAAACTGCTACTTTGACCACTGACCCTTAGCCTAAAAGTTAAGTCTTGAAGGAGATTCAGTACATCTTGAGCTCAACTTACAAAGTTTGTTTTTCACAATGGTATGAGTGTAGCAATTCTAAAACTTCTTTTTGTATGGGATTAGGCAATAAGTAAATATATTAAGGTTGATGGAAACCAAGATTATTACTGTTAGAGAAAGGAGGCATTTTATTTTTATTTTTTGAAAAGATTTTATTTATTCATGAGAGACACACACAGAGAGAGGCAGTTAGACATAGACAGAGGGAGAAGCAGGCTCTCCGCAGGGAGCCCAATGCAGGACTCGATCCCAGGACCCTGGGATCATGCCCTGAGCCTAAGGCAGAAGCTCAACCACTGAGTCACCCAGGCGTCCTAGAAAGGAGGCATTTTAAATATACATTTGGGGATGAATGGAAGAACCCTGTGGTGTTGGATTGGAATTGGAGAAATAGATATGGGTAGATGTATTCACATATATGTATTTCCTGGCTATTTTTACTATGAGGATTTAAAAGCAATGACACCCCAGAACCAAGAAGCATACCTACTACCCAAATCTTGGATGTTTCATACCATTTCCTGCTCTAGAGAACCAGAGCTCCTTGGAGAAATGGCTGGTTTGCGTGAGATGAGCCTGGAACATCTTGAGATGCCAGAAAGTAAGGAAGTGCTCAAAAAATGATGTAGATCTGGAAGTCAGCTTGAAAGACTTTTTGCTCGCAAAATCTGGGACATTTTGAAGATCAACATTAATGGATTAGAACCCATTGCATAAGAATCCACAAGTCCATAAGGATAATAAAGAAAGACCAGTAATTAATAAATACAAGAGAAATGATGGAATTAGGTAACTGTTGTTTGCAACTATCTTAGCAAAAATTGATCTAAGTCGTCGATTTTGGGTAAAAATCTTCAATGCATATTAAAGCTAGTGGTGAAAGTCCAGGATGGATGTGAAAATATTTTCCCATGGAAATACCTCAAAATATTTTCCCATTTATTACTGATTAATTATACCTCACAATATTTTCCCATGGATTACTGATTAATTACAAACAGGAGAAATGGTGACTTCCCAATGGAGACACCTGGTGGACACCCTCTTAAGAGATCAAAATTAACGTCACCAGAATGGGACATGTCCCTGTGGCTATAATGCACTGAGAACACACCATGTAGGTCACATTCCTGCCCCAGCTGCAATGCCTGAAGCTGATCATAACAAAACATTAGACAAATCCAAATCTCGAGATACTCTGTAAAACAACTGGCCTGTCTCCTTCATCATCAAGAATGTCAAAGTTATGAAGGGAGAAGAAGGGCTGAGGAATGGTTTCAGGCTGAAGGAGACACATGAGGCATGACAACTAAATGCAATGTGTGATCCTGGACCAGTCCCAGACCTGCTCTCTAGCACCTGCACCCCATTTGGGGACAGAGTTACCTGAGAGGGGGGGACTGGTGTTCCCATCATGATTGTAGAGCAGTACCCCTTGGGTAAATGCTGAACTTATTAATAATATTCACATATGATACACGTGGATGTTTGGGCCGAGACATGAGGAATGCTTGATTTGCCCAGTTGTGTCTGGGCTAAAATGCAGAATCACCAGGTGGGTCCCCAAATGCCCAACAGTTCTGAATTGGTGAGAGTCTCCTTTGAAAGCTCAAGGATCAGGAGGCCCATTGTTGCAGACACGGATGTAGATTGGTGTGTGTGTGTGTGTGTGTGTGTGTGTGTGTGTGTGTGTCCCACATCAACCTTGTGAGTGCTCACTCCCTAGTGTGGGGTTAGGGCTGCTGTGTGGTGTGGTGGGTCTCCGACAAGAGGGAAGGAGAGCCAGGCCTTGTGCAGCTGCAGCACAGACAAGCAGAGACCAGGGAGTGAGCAGATACAATATTTAATAAACTTGTTATATATGCTTTGAAGTTCAGCCTACCTTGGTGCTCACACCTCTCGGACAGACAGTCTGGGGCAGGGCGGACAGCCTGGGTGGATGTGGGATTCCATCCATTCTCAGCCTGTGCTCCTCTAACTTGAATGGGCTGCTGTATCTGTGCCCCAGTAACAATGGCAGTCCATCACACCCAACACCTTAGGAGGCGAGACTCTGGAGCCATAGCCATGCCACGGCTAGCAAGGATTGGAGGGAGGGGGGGAATCACTGTCTGGGACATAAGAGGGAGATTTGGGGGCACCAGAGATGGGCAGGAAGGTTAAGGATGACAGTCTGGCCACCAGTAGGCCCCAGGCAAGGGGCAGGGGTAGGCAGATGGTTCAGAGGTGAACCTCCAGCAGGTAGCGCAGGTGACACTGGCTCTCCTGGTAGATGAGATACTCGCTCTGGAAGAATCTGGAGCTGCTGAACTCTGCACAGGGCACAGGCTGGCCCTGGGGCACCACCACTCGCTGGCCGTCCAGCTCTAGCTCGGTGTCCTGGGATGGATCTGCAGGTACAGCAAGGGCCACAGGTGACTCAAGGGTCACTGATCCTCAGCTTCACCAATAAGTTCTGCCCCCTATGCTCCCCACTCTGCCACAGGGAACCCCTGCTCCTTCCCACCTTGCGGTCTCCAAACCACTGCGCAGGCTGGGTCTTCTGCTTGGAATATCCTCCTAATTCCTCTGCCTGGGAAATGCCTACTTACTTTTTTTTTTTTTTAAGATTTTATTTATTTATTTATTCATGAGAGACACACAGAGAGAGTGGCAGAGACACAGGCAGAGGGAGAAACAGGCTCCATGCAGGGAGCCCGATATGGGACTCGATCCTGGGACTCCAGGATCAGGCCCTGAGCTGAAGGCAGGTGCTAAACCGCTGAGCCACCCAGGCGTCACTGCCTACTTACCTTTTGATGCTCAGTCATTGACACCTTTCCTTTGAAGCCCTCCTGGATGCTCAGGAGTGATGTGTTGAATCAGCAAAGGTTTGTGAATGACATAGTAGGGAAGCATGGTTCTTCTAGTTCCCCACCACTGCCCCTCCCCTGCCCACCTCCTCCCTGAAAGTTTCCCAGTCCCCTAGCTCAGCCCCAGGCCTTTATCCTCAGGCATGTCCAGCTTTTCAGGACCCACCAGGCTCTGTGGAGCCTCGGGCAATGACGCTGTTGAAGCCAGGGGGTGGCTGCTTCAAGCTGGGGTCGTCGACGGTGATGTGGTGCTCTCTGCCCAGTGCCACCTCACCCAGGAACATGTAGCCAATTTGGTGGGCTCCACAGGATATGCCAGTAACTGGGGGACACACAGAGAAGCTCAACATGGGCAGCTTGGCCCTCCTATCTGACTTCCTGACCCCCACTCTGCTGCATTATTATCTCCTCTGGCTTTGTTGACTCAGCCCAGAAAAGTGCCCACTCTTCCTGCATCCTTAAAAACACCCCCTTGTCCTGGCTGTGCTCCCTCCCACCTGCTCCCCCATTCCTTGGATCCCTGAGAGTAGGCCTCTACAGCCCCTGCCCCTCACGCCAAGGTCAGCTATGAGTCCCAGTGGCTAAATCCAGGGTAGATGCCTTCTCTCTCTGGCCGGCTCTGCTGATTTCGCCACTGGTATCCTCTGCCCCTTACCTGGGGACCCCCTTGCACTAGCTCTCCCAAGGCCACCCTCTACTCCTTCCTAGGCTCCTCTGTTCTGGTGGACCCCTTGCCCTGGGCAACCTCAGATATCCTAGAACATCATCACCCCCATCCAGCCTGGCTCTCTTGGCTCAGTGGGGGGTAGGGGTCTCCAATGATGGGCTGGCTGAGTATCCAGTCTGGGGAGGTGGTCTTAGTGAGGACACCTCTGGACAGAAACTTGGGGATGATGAGAGATACCTCCGGCCCTGTCACACAAGCTTCCTATCCCACTTCTCATGCATTCCTCTCACGGATATTCTCTTCCCCCACCTCCACGGCCTGGGCTGGATGCCTATCACATCTGGCCTGGGTGAGAGCATGGCTTCCCTGCACCTCTGGCCCAGTGGCCCTCCCCATGGCTACAGCCACTGAGATGCTCTATATACAAGTCTGGTTAGGGTCCCCATCACTCCCTGGATAAACTCCAGCCCCCTGCCTACACCAGGCATTTGCTTGGATCTTTATCATCAGGCTGTGCTCAGAGGTCCTGACCTGCTGCAGCCTTCCAGGGTTTGTGCTTCTAGCTTCCTCACCTCCAAGCCTCCTCTTTCACTACCTTCCCCCGCCCCCACCTCTGGCTGGCTCACTCATCCTGAAGGTAATCTGCATCACCTTCTCTGGGAAGGGAAGCTGCCTGCCACTTCTAACCTGTCCCTGGCCACTGCCCTCCCTTTGAGTTCCCCCAGTCCCCGGGGAGCCCCACTGAGCACTCTAGTCAGTAGCCATTCAAAGATTCCTCTCCCAGATCCACCACAAGCTGGGCAAGCACTAGGGTTAGTATCCCTGGGGGTTGGCCCCGAGAGGTACCTCACCATAGCCAGCCGACTTGCTGTTCTCTGAGGCAAAGTAGATGCCCTTGCCAACGCGGCCGCCAGAATGTGGCATGATGCGGAGCCCACTGGCAAGGATGGCGGCCACCACCGCCACGTTGGTGCCATGCCACAGTAGCTTCCGATTACTCAGCTTGGAGTGGGCCTGGAACCTATCTCCCTTCAGGGGAAGGAGGTGGAAACAGGGAGCATCACATTATCCAAGCTCAGGTGCTTCTCCCCACTGTTCAGAGGGCATGAGCGAAGCAAAAGGCCCCTGTGGCCAGTGACGCATACTCATGCACACATACGCAAGGCCTGGGTCTGGCGGAAGCTGATGAGTTGCTACACCGACTTGCTAATGGGCACATACACTAGGGACAGGTAGTGAGGGCAATGGGTTGGGGGGGGGGTACTTTCCCTTACCTCCCCTTCTCGGTTCACTTTCCAAACATGTTGAAGAGCAGGGCACCGGTAGGTGCCGCCAGTCTTTTCTAAATAGGTATGTATCACCTGCAGGAAAAGCAGAAGCTAGTTGTCAAGGGTGAGAGATGTGTAGACAAACCCCCACTGGTGCTTCCAGTCCCAGAGCTCTCCTCAGGCCCTACAGACACAGGGAGAGAAGGCCAAGGGCAAGTGGCTCTTCTGCACACCAGGAGGGCAGATGGGCAGAGGGACAGTGCCTACTGTTGTCCTGGCTCCTCTGTGGGACATGGCCCACCTTGTACTCGGGTTCCTCTGGGTCCAGCAGCTGGAGCTGGCACTTAAGGAGCTGGTAGTCTCGGTCCAGGGGGTGTGGCACCTCCTCCACCTTTTCCTCTTCAGGGGATGCCTGCAGGGTCTGGGCTAGCTCAATGTCTGCCAGCACCTACAGTGATGGACACTGACAGCTTGTCTGTCCAATTCACTCCCAGCCTCCTCCCTCCCACACGACCTGGGGCCCCAGCCACCTGACCTGTGCACTCCCATCACATCTATCCGGCTGGCCCTCCCCTCCCCTGTCCTTCCAGCTACCCATTCAGTCTGCCTATCTGGGCCTCCTTGGCCATCTCCCCCATCTCCCTTGCCCAGTCTGTCTGTCTGCCCTGCTGCCTGCCTGCTTGCCAAACCTCACCAGCAGCATGTCCTTTTTGGCCTGCAGAAGCTCAGGGGAGTTGATGGGCGGGGGCCGGTTGCGGCTGAAGTTGTGGGGAATGACAGTGTAGAAATGGGAGGACAGCTCCTCCAGGTTGTGGCCACCATCCGTGGGGGCTTTCAGGGCCAGCTCCAGAGCCTCCAAAGCCTCGAAGCCCCGTGCAATCTGCTGCTTGCTTAACTTCCCTAGGGGCATCTTCTTTACATCTAAGGGGTGGAGAGAGTGGGGGAGACTCAGCCCTGTAGCCCTGCCACCCCTGTGGCCCCTGCCTCCTAACTGGCCCCTCTCCCCTCACCCAGGTTCATGAGGGTCATGGCATTCTTGAACATGTCCTTGCTGAAGATGTTGGTGATGAGCTTCTGTGTGGGTGCGTCCAGGGAGCAGGGCCGTACCCGCTGAACTATGTTCCTCACTGAGCCTCCATCCACCTAGAGGTAGAGGGCGTGGATGGGCAGGAGTAGCTGGGCACAGCCAAAGCAGAACCTGGCATTAGAGACTGGCCACATTGAGGCCAGAGAGGGGAGGTGTATGCCCAAGGTCACACAGCTGGGCAGTGGCAGAAGCCAACTGGCTGGGTCTCTCCTTCCAGTCCCCTCCCTCATACTGGGGCCCACCAACACCCTTCCTGGCCATTTCACCTTCACCACGGCCTCCTGGGCCTCATCTTCTCCTTGTACTTCGATGAGTGTGTACTTGCCCGGGTGGGCCACAAAGTGGTCCCGCTCCACCCAGCTGTTCTTGGTCTTGTCCTGAAATTTCTTCTCAAAGTCCTTCTTTGCATCCTCCAGCAACACAAAGTAGCTGAGCTTCGACTGGCCCACCTCTCCCTGCAACCAACAGCCTCAGGCAGCAGGGCAGGCGGGGGGGTGCGGGTGCCTGCCACAGTTGCCCACTGTGAAACATCTGGTTGGCCTCAGCTGTGCCAGGCCCTGCGCCAGGAGCCCCTGAGCATTCAGAGGTGGAGAGAGGGTGCAGGCAGTTGCCGAGTGAGCTGTGGGGACCCTGGTGACAGGGGTGGGGAAGGTGGGTCCAGGATGGCAAGGTGGCACTCACCACGCGGCCCCAGCGGTTCCAGCAGGCGAAGCGGTCCCCCTCTTCCAGCAGCTGGATGATGTAGAACTTGTTGTTGTTTCTTCCAATGTTGGTCTGATTCAGGGTGCAGGCGTAGTCTTCATGCACCTAGGGCCGGGGGCGGGGGTGCTCTGGGGAGGGCAGGCCAGCCTGGGCGGCCCTCAGGTGGAACAGGTGGGAGAGCAGGCCTTAGGGAGGGTGGGCCACACACTGACAGGGGTTTGAGGGGAACAGCAGTCAGGATGCACTGGGACATCCAGGGGAGGCTCTATCAGGAAAGGCTTGAGGTCATGGTTCTGCCCTGGGGGCCACAATCTGAGGGAACATGACTAAACTCAGTTGGGGGAAGTTCTGGGAGGATGTGGCTGTACCCTGTGTCAGGGAATCAGAGGGAGACACTGCTTCTGCCCTGGAGGTCTGACAGGACGCAACCCTGCCATGCAAAAGGGATCTCAGTGGGACATGGCCCTGTGGGGCTGCTTTAGGGGTTACAGGTGAGCCCTAGGGAGACTAAGGAGGTTGAAATCCTGTCTTAAGTGTGGCAGGTGGAGGCCTGAGAAGCTTGGAGGCTTACCCTAGGGTCTGAGGAGCAGACATGACCTGCCTGGATCTGATGGGCTATAACCCTACCTGACCGTTGGGGTCTCAGGGGAACATAGCTTCTTGGGAGCCTGAGCTACCTGGCCAGAGCCGAGGCCCAGTGAGGAGGGGGACCGGTCTGAGTGTATTTGTACCTAGGCTCCAAGTCTGGAAGGGGACGACAGATTACCTGGGTCCGGGGGTTGTGGCTGAGCGGGCATGCTGGGTCCACTCGGACTACGTGCTTCTCTGTGGGTGCAGCTCTGAGGGCCTCAGCAGTGGAGCGGAAGCTGTCCTCCTCCTCTGCACCCTGCCGCCCCTTCTTTTTTTCAGGGCCCTCCTGTTGCACCTGGGGCTTGCGCTTTGGAGCCATGGCTCTTCTGGGGCACAAAGAGGGCCCTCAGGCCTTCATGGCCTCTGCATCCCACCTGGCTGGCACAGCACCAACGTGCCCCACTCTGGGTTTGCTCTTTTGGTGACCCTCTCTGCACTGCTTCCCCCCGACTCCATCTCCCCATTCTCTAAGCCAGACCAAAACCAGCTCTCTGTACCAGTCACCTTTCCCTTTTCCCATTCGCATGGGCCAGGCCAGGACCCTGTCCAGTCTGCCCCAGAGCCTCGGAAGAATGGTTCCCTATTCTCTTTAGCAATCCAGTGTCCTGATGAGGGAGGAAAAGTGAGGAGAATCTCTTCTTGCTTCTGGGCTCCTCCTCCCTCCAGAGCACTCCCTGGGTATTGCCCGCTCCGCCCCTGTCTCAGCTGACTCAGATGGATGTGGCATGGCTGCTGGGCTGAGTCACCCCAACTATGGAGGAGAGTGGGCAGCAGCTCCCAAGGGCCACACTCCCGAGGCCAGATCTGTCCCTCTAGAACTTGGGACCCTGCGGCCCAGAAATCCTTCCCAAGGGGTTTAAAAGTTCTGGGGTGCCAGTCAGGGTCTGAGACCAGTGGGCCAGCACCAGCACCACCCCGTCCTGCCCTGCCCTGCCCTGCCCTGCAGAGGGCTGTGGGCAGGGCCATAGGGCACTCACCTAAAAGAAGGAGGGACCTGGGAGAGATGGCAGCCACGGATCTAGTATCAGGACCCCCACGGCAGTTCCAGTTCTAGGGCCTTCTCCAGCAACCCTCCGTAACCTTAGGCGTGACTTGGGGCAGTGATCTCCCTACAATCGCCAGGGGTGGGGGCAGGGGCAGCGCAGGGGTGGGGGTGTGGTTTTCCAGCTATCTGGCCACCAGTCAAGTGAGTCAGAGGCTGGACTAGCGGAGCCCAGCAGCCTGTCCCACGGACCGCTGGACACTTGATCGGGAGAGAGCCAGCGCAGCCCAGGAGGCTGACGCGTCCCTCGCGCCGCTTGAGTGGCCTGAGGCTGCCCCGTGACCTTGGGCGCAGGTGCGGGCATTGCCTCCCTCTCCTCCGGGCTGCCTACGTTTCCTCGCCGTTACCTAGAGCCAGGCTGGTTCACCCTAGCTCCCGCCCCCGACGGGGAGGAGTCCCGCTGCGAGACGCGGGGCGCCGCATCTCTGACGCCCCCCAGCGTCCAAGGGCCGCAAACACAGAGAAGGCGCTTCTGGTCCGGCCCGTCCCTTGGTCGCCGGCCCGCAGCAGGGCGCAGGCGCCGCAGCTTTGGGCCGGAAGCGCCCGAAGAGGCTTGGAGCCTGGAGGAAGCCTTGGAGGCGGGGCCACAAGCGCTTATCCTATGGGCGCCTGGGGGCGGGACAGAGCGTACAGAGGCAGCCAATGGGGCCGTGGGAGGCGGGACCCGCGGGGCACCTGGAGCCTATCCGGGCGCGGAGTCCTGCCAGACCTCCGGGGTTCAGCAGCCACGTGAGTTCTCGGCGGCGGCCGCTGCGCTCGCGGTGGGCAGCATGTCAGCGGCGGCGGCGGCTCGGAAGCGGGGAAGGCCGGCCTCGGGGGCCGCGGCCGGTGCGGGGGCCGGCAAGCGGCGGCGAAAGGTGAGCCTGAAGCTTTTGCGGGCCAGAGTCAGCTCCGCCGCCGGGACCAGCGTCATCCGCTCCGGGACACCGGGGCCCCGGGCGCCTCCGCGGCCCTTTTTTCGGGACCCCAGCTGGAGTCAGCTTCGTACCTCTCTCCGGGGCCAGATCCTGAAAGACCTTGCACTGGAGCCGGCGGGGGTGGGGGTGGGGGTGGGGGTGGGGGTGGGGAGGCCACTGCCTTTCCTGGTCCGGCGGCTCTCGAGAGATCGGAAGGCGCGCTTGGTCAGTGCCGGGGTGGTTGGGACCCCTGACTAACGAAAGGATCATTTAATTCTCAGGCCGACTCTGCCGGGGACCGGGGCAAGTCCAAGGGAGGCGGCAAGATGAATGAGGAGATTTCCAGCGACTCTGAGAGTGAGAGGTGAGCTCTCCCACCTGGAGGAAGGGAACACTGAGGCTCATAGTGTATGGAAGACTCAGGGAGTGGGGGCAGAGCTGGGCCTTTTCGGCTCCTAGATCTTGGCTCTTCCCTCCAGTTCTGAGCCTGATAGTAGGACTCGTCTTAAGGAGATTGAGAAGTCTCCTCTCCTTTCCCGGCAGGGTCTCTGTGTGGGGAGAACCCCCAGTCCCAGTGGGAGACCAGTGAGACCTCCCTGGTTCACGGCAGGGACAGGTGCACAAGCTGGACGGGCTGGTATGGGGAGAGGCATGCGAGAAATGCTTGCTAGTTCTTCCATCTGTTTTCCCACAATGTCAAATTGCTGTTCTCAACATATGCCAGGCACTGGCTTTACTGTTGACAATGCAGAGGTAAGCAGGCAGGTGAAGACAAAATGGGTTGTAATGAAGTGGGTATTCTTCAGCTCTGTGTTCTGGAGACAGGGAATGGGACGATTAAATAGGGCCTGGGGAGATAAGGAGGAATCTGTCAGATAAGGAAGGGCAGGGAGGAGGACATTCAGGGAGCAGAGAAAAGTCTAGGGCTTTACATGTGCCCAAGTGGGAGATGGACAGCTTGGAAAGGCAGGTGTTGGCCGCATCCAGGTTGTGGAGGGCTTTGAATACCTCCATTCTGCAGGTGACAGGGGTGAGACATGTTGCAGGGTTTCAGAGGAAGTTAACAAGGTACCACGCCTGAGCCTGTGGAATGGAGGCCATCATACCAGGGAATCCTGGGGCTTTCCTAAGAGTTGACTTTAGAAATTCAGCTTCTAGGGACACCTGGGTGGCTCAGCGGTTTAGCGCCGCCTTCAGCCCAGGGAATTAAAAAAAATAAAGTTCCAAAGTTTTCCTGATCCTGGAGTCCCGGTACCGAGTCTCACATCTGGCTCCCTGCATGGAGCCTGCTTCTCCCTCTGCCTGTGTCTCTGCCCGTCTCTCTGTGTCTCTCATGAATAAATAAAAAAAAATCTTAAAAAAAAAAGAGAAAGAAATTCAGCTTCTAACATTGAGCACAAGTTGGCCTTAACCTGGTCACAGGAAGACTTCACATACTTACTTTTAAGATCACTGTGGGTAGTGGTGTTCCTGGCCCTGTGCTGAACACTTTTAAATGTTTAAAATGTTTTGGGACAGCCCCAGTGGCGCAGCGGTTTAGTGCCACCTGCGGCCCAGGGCGTGATCCTGGAGACCCAGGGTCGAGTCCCACGTTGGGCTTCCTGCATGGAGCCCGCTTCTCCCTCTGCCTGTGTCTCTGCCTCTCTCTCTCTGTGCTTCTATGAATAAATAAATTTAAAAAAATCTTTAAAAAAATGTGTTGTGAATGTATGAGATACAGAAGAATCAATGAAATGTATTTGGACCATAGGGGGCAATGGTGAGGTGATGAACCTCAGTGCACCCACCACTTAGGTTAGGAATTTAGAGGCCCCAACTCTGCATTCCTGACTTGTTTCTTTGGTTTTCTCCTTCCTTCTTTCCTTCCTTCCTTCCTTCCTGCCTTCCTGCCTTCCTTCCTGCCCTCCCTCCCTCCCTCCCTCTCTCCCTTCCTTCTTCCTCTTCCTCCTCCTTTTTCTTTTCATTTTCTTAACCAGGTATAATTTACATACAGTAATATTCACTTTCTTTAGTGTACAGTATGTGAGTTTTGACAAACACATATAGTGGTGTAACTACCACCACTCTGAAGGTGTGGAAGGGTTTCATCATGCGCTAGAACCCCTCCTGCCACACACAACACTCCCACCCCCCCCTCCTTTGAAGTCCACGCCCCCCTCCCTCTAGCCCCTTCTGACTACTGTCACTAGAGTTTTGCCTTTTCCAGGATGTCATATAATTATATGCTTCCTTTTCTTTTTTTAAAGTTTTTATTTATTTATTCATGAGAGAGAGAGAGAGAGAGAGAGGCAGAGACATAGGGAGAGGGAGAAGCAGGCTCCATGCAGGGAACCTGATGTGGGACTCGATCCCAGGACTCCAGGATCATACCCTGGGCCGAAGGCAGGCGTTAAACCACTGAGCCACCCAAGCGTCCCTTCCTTTGCTTTTCTTTAGAGTTCTATCTCCTACATGTGAACCCCTAAACGATAGATTGATTAGTTTGGGTGAATTGAGCAGAAGTTCTAACCATAGATATATACAGGAAGGGCAGAACCAAGCCTGTTGGCTGAAGGCTTGCTGGGCACTGGGTACTAGATGGTCTCTGGGGCCTGGTTCAGCCTTGGCTTCCTTGGCAGTTTCCAAGGTCCCTTCTGGGGACATTGTGGACAAAGTCATAAATGAGTCTTGGGGAAGCAGTTGGGGCATTTGACAGATACTAGGTATCTTCAGGCACAAGATGGGGGGATGGTTCCTGTGGCCTGCCTGTAGCTCCCAGGAGCAAGTCTACGTAGGATGTGTCTTGAGTGAGGTGAGTCCTCTAGCCAGTGCGAATATGAGACATGTAATGGAAAGCTTCACAAGGTCAGGCCAAGACCAGTTATGTTTCACCTGGAATCCTGTCCTCAGGGTAGATGCAGTGAGGGTGAGGTAGGCACGTCCCCAGTGTGTCTGCCTCTTGCTTGGTTCCTTTTTTTTTTTTTTTTTTTTTTAAGATTTTATTTATTTATTCATGAGAGACACAGAGAGAGAGTGAGACAGAGACACAGGCAGAGGGAGAAGCAGGCTCCATGCAGGGAGCCCGACGTGGGACTCAATCCCGGGTGTCTAGGATCATGCCCTGGGCTGAAGGCGGCGCTGAGCCACCGGGGCTGCCCCTGCTTAGGTCCTTTTATCAGATCTGGGCTGGCCATAGCTCCCCTGTCTGGGGATGCATGGTCTGGGATCTGCCTTTTCTGCTTCCCGTATTGGAGCTCCTGTTCCTTGTCTCCCATGCCTTTGTCATTCCCAGCTGACTGTCTTGTGTTGGGGCACGTCCCTCATCCTGTTGTGAGGCTTAGAGAAGGCCAGTCCTGTGGCAGCTTGTACATCTAACAGTGTCTTCACTGGTTTAACTGGTGTCGCCTTCCAGGGGTTCACATCTTGTGTAAACAGCTCAGTATTTTGTGTATGTGGCTCCTTTGTTGACCACTGTTGATATTGATTCCAGACCCTTTGTATGTGACCTTTTTTCAGTAGCTTGTAGAACCTGCTCTTTCCCTCTAGAGTTGAGAGATTTCACAGTGATCTCTTTGGATTTTGGGTCTCTTTTCACCCTCATGTGAGGACTGGGTGGTTCCTTTCAGTTTGACAAGTTCAGTCTTTGGGTTTTCTGCATATGTAATCATTGGCTATGAGACGGGGCTGGTTGAGTGCCAGGGGAAGCAGTGAGGAGGTATGGTCTTAGTGGCTGGAGGAGTGGGGTGAGCCCTCTGAGAGCTATTCCCTTCCTTCCCGCAGCCTGGCTCCTAGGAAGACTGAGGAGGAAGAGGAAGAGGAGCTGGAGGAGACAGCCCAGGAGAAGAAGCTTCGCTTGGCCAAGCTCTACCTGGAGCAGCTCAGGCAGCAAGGTGAGCCCATGCACTGGCAGGCAGGGGCAGGGCCTGTGTCCAAGACCACCTGCTGTGCCCCAGCCGCCTGACGGGTGGCTGAGCAGGTACCTGGTGGATTGCCAGAGCTGCTGGTGCAGGCTTTCCTGAAGGAGGGTGGCTGGGAGACTAACGGGCCTCCTGGGATGGGTCTGACCTTCAGGGGGCTTTAGCCTAATCTCTAAGTAATGGCAGGGGTTAGGCAGGAGGAGATCTCTCCTTTGCCCAGGGCAGCCTGAACTTCCCTTGGGACACAACCCGAGTGTTTGGAGCCCAAGACCAAGGCAGTGGGGTGGGGTGGGAATGGAAAGGGAAAAGTGGAGTCTAGGCCTACATTGACTTGGTCTGGTCTGTCCTTGCATAGAGGAGGAGAAGGCCGAGGCCCGGGCATTTGAGGAGGACCAGGTGGCAGGGCGCCTGAAAGAGGATGTGGTGAGTTGTGGAGGGAAGGAGGTGGGAGAGAAGGGTTGGGCTGGTCCTGCTCTTGGGAGCTCATCCCTCTCCTCTCTGTGCAGCTGGAGCAGAGGGGCAGGCTGCAGAAGTCGGTGGCAAAGGAGGTAAGCGGGCAGGGGACTTTGATGTAAGATTGAAGTGAATCATGGGTCCCATGTGGGTAGGTGAGTGAATGGCCTAACTGGGGACTCAGGCTGTGGGGTTTTTGCTCTGGAACATGGTGGGCACTTAGGCAGACAGAGTCAGGTAAGGGTCTGATCCTTGCAGCCCTGGTCAGGGTGGTGGGAAAGGATGGTGTGTGTGTGTGTGTGTGTGCGCGCGCGCGCGCGAGTGAGCATCTAGGGGCCTTCTTGTCCTCTGTGGCAGTGACCTTGCTCTGCTTGCCCAGATTCAGGGCCCAGCCCCGGCTGACATCCGCGTCTTACGGGGGCACCAGCTCTCCATCACGTGTGTGGTCATCACCCCCGATGACTCTGCCATCTTCTCTGCTGCCAAAGACTGCACCATTATCAAGTGTGAGTGAGCCTGGCTTGGGGGTGCAGACCCGGGGATCTTTTGGGAGGGCTGATCTGTGGAGGAGGGAGTAATCAGGGCAGACTGAGGCCTGGTGGGGGAAGCTTCTGGACATAAGTTTATTCCTAAGGAGGTGTTCTCTGGGTGCCAGTGAAAGCTTCTGCCTAAGAGTGGGGCTGGGAGCTCCCCATCGCTGTCATTGGAGGCGATTGAACAGAGGCAGGATACTGATGAATGGGGATTGGTGCTGTAGGTGGGCAGTTGGAGGACACTTGAGGCTCTGTGCTGTCCTGGGATTGCATCCCGGTCTTCCTGGGTACCCCCCTTCGACAGCTGAGTACTGTTTTCATCCACCCTTAGGAGAAACTGGAAGAACTCGTACCCTTGGTCCTAAGGCACTTTCCTATCCTCTCTGGGGCTTCGTGGCTGCCCTTGGGGGTTACTGTCACTGGGTGACAGATGAGGAACCTGGGGATTATACAGGGGCTCACGGCAGCCGAGCTGAGTTCTGCTCTGAAGGCACCACTTTCTCCATAGCCCCGTGCTGCCCCTGAGGGGGTTGCCAGCCAGTCCTACCCTCTGTCCCAGTAACCTTTCTCTTTCCTGTTGTCAGGGAGCGTGGAGACTGGACGGAAGCTTCACGTGATCCCACGGGCTAAGAAGGGTGTTGAGGGGCAACCCCCCAGCCACAGCAGCCATATTCTTTGCATGGCCATCTCCTCTGATGGCAAGTACCTCGTAAGACAGGGCTGGCCCCGGGGGGGGTGGGCGAGAGTCGGGGGCACACATTGCGTGCCTGTGGCCATTGTCCTCATCTCCACAGGCCTCGGGTGACCGCAGCAAGCTCATTCTCATATGGGATGCCCGGAGCTGCCAGCACCTGTACACTTTCACAGGCCATCGGGATGCCGTGTCGGTAGGAGCTGTGGGCATTTACCAAGCAACCAAGTGGGCCGGGCTGGGGCAATGGGCTGAATGAGGCAGAGGGTGTCCATCCTCAGGGACATAAAGGAGGTGAAGGGGAATTGGGGGGAGACTGAGCTTGCCTAGGGAGTGGGGAGGCCGCTCAGGAGTGCACCCCTGCCTCCCTGGGCTTGTGACGTGCTTTTTAGGAGGAAATCCTCCCCTGGCGAGGACTTCTATCTCTCCTGCGGTGGTCCAGGTCCACTTTTCTTCCTGTCCATGTATCTGTAGGGTCTGGCATTCCGCAGAGGAACCCACCAGCTCTATAGCACATCCCATGACCGTTCTGTGAAGGTGTGGAACGTGGCAGAGAACTCCTATGTGGAGACACTGTGAGTGTGCACGGGGAAAGGGTGTGCAGATGCATGTGCCAGTGCACGTGGGACCCCATCCTCCCTCTGCCCCCTCTCCCCCTCTAGCTTTGGGCACCAGGATGCTGTCGCTGCGCTGGATGCCTTGAGCAGGGAGTGCTGTGTGACGGCTGGGGGCCGGGACGGGACGGTGCGTGTGTGGAAGATTCCTGAGGAGTCCCAGCTTGTCTTCTATGGCCACCAGTAAGGCTATCCACTGGGCCAGGTCAAGGGAGAGGGGCTGGGGTGGGGCTATGCCCCTCACTGTTCCTTTTGCCAGGGGCTCCATCGACAGCATCCAGCTTATCAACGAGGAGCACATGGTATCGGGCGCAGATGATGGGTAAGAGCTGCCTTTGGGATGCCTTGCACCACTACCGCTGCTCCTGGACTTGCCTCCAGGAACCTTCCCTTGTGGCAGTGGGATTCCTTTCTGCTGAGTGGCCTTTCTGCCCTACCCCAGCCCCTTGCCAATTATGTTCTTTGTCCACAGCTCTGTGGCCTTATGGGGTCTCTCTAAGAAGCGGCCGCTCGCCCTGCAGCGTGAGGCCCATGGGCTGCGGGGGGAGCCAGGCCTCGAGCAGCCCTTCTGGGTATCAGCAGTGGCGGCCCTGCTCAACACGGACCTTGTAGCCACAGGTGGGTACCCTTTGAGGCAGAAAAGAGGGGGTTGCAGGGTGGGCCAGTGCGGGGGCGCTCACTATCTCTCTGATCCCTCAGGCTCCCACAACTCTTGCGTGCGGCTCTGGCGGTGTGGGGAGGGCTTCCGGCAGCTTGAACCTCTCTGCGACATTCCCCTGGTAAGTGGGGCTTGAATGCCTCGCCTATCTTTGCCATACTCCTGAGGCCCTAGAGTTCAGGGCACCTGGGATTAGCCCCTTATTGTTTTTTTCTTGCCAGAAGGGAGGCTCCTCAGGGCAAGGCTATGACTTGTCTGTTTTATAGTGCCAGCTCCTACCACAAGGCCTGATAGGAACCCTTCCTCCCTCCTCCTCTCCCGTCTCCCCCCACCTCTCCTCTTATACATTCCCCTCCACCCTGTCCTGGGTACAGGGGAACAAGGCTAGGACACAGCAGGGCACAGCATGTGCAAAGGCATGGGGGTGTCGGATGCTATGATGGCACCAATGGTGCCAGATTGGGCCCAGGCTAAAGGGTGCGGACACAGGGTGCCCTGAGGGAGATGGCAGGATGGTCAGTAACGTCTGGTGACAGCGCAGGGCTTGGTGATGGCCATGGGGTCTCCGGGACCTCACAGCTGGGAGCCACGCCTTAGGCCACCCCTGAAAAGTGACGTATTTGGCTTTCACTGTCTCCTTAAATCCTCACAAACTGCCTTTGAGGCCAGCGTGATGTTTCCCTCCATCTCACAGATGAGGCTGAGGCCTTGAGGGGTCGGGGACTGATCAGGGGGCCCTGATCTGCTGGGGCAGAGCAGGGATTTAAGCTCCTAGGGCCAAGCCTGTGGCAGTGAGGCCAGGGCTGTGGTGCTAGGGAGGCGTGGGGGGGCGGTGGGTAGGGGAAGGTGTGGGAGGAGTCTGTCCTCACATTTTCCCACATCTCTCCCTCTTCTCAGGTGGGTTTTATTAATAGCCTCAAGTTTTCCAGTTCGGGCGATTTCCTGGTGGCTGGGGTCGGGCAGGAGCACAGGTATGAGGCACTCTGGGAGGTGGCGCTGGCTGGGCTACCAGATGGGGTGCAGGGGGCTGGGCCTGGCCTCAGCTGCTTCCCTTCTGCCCCCTGCAGGCTTGGCCGCTGGTGGCGCATCAAAGAGGCTCGGAACTCCGTCTGCATCATCCCGCTCCACAGGGCCCCCAGGCCCCCTGCGGCAGGCTCCTGACTCTTCTCCCCTTTATTTAAGTCCTTTCCAGACCAGGCCCTGCCCTCTTTGTATTAAAAGCCTCCTCTTTTGGGCTTTGTCTCTTGAAGCTTCTCGGCTGGGGAGGGAGGGTGATGGCAGGACTGTGGGGTGGGGCAGGGCTCCTACCAGCATCTCTGATGCCTAAGGGCTTTCTGTCCTTTCATGGAACCTGGGGATGGAGACCTCATCCACCTCCTGGTCTCTTGAGTATCCTCTGTGACCTTATTAGGCCAGCTCCCCACCCACTGCTCTGGGCTGCAAGGGGTCAGAAGCTGCAGACCCCTTGGCTAGGGAGCCATGGCTGTCCAGTTATGTACCAGGGCTGGCTGTCAGTCAGAATTGAAATGAAGAAAGCTAGGCCTGCATGTCAGGCTGACCTGGCCCACCCAGGCCAGTTCAGGAAGCTAGAGATGGGTGGGGGAGGGGGATACCACACTGCCTACTACCTGAGGACAAGTGTCAGAGTTGAGAATAGCTCTGCCCTTGGTCTGAATGCCAGCCAGGCTGTCACAAGAATGTTCTTTCTGCTGATTTTATCTACTGGACAATTCACTCCTGCCACTAGCGGAGCCAGGAGAGACAGACCAGAGATGTAGAAGTGCAGGAAAGTGTCCTCTTAATGGGAAGAAGGAAATGTTATGGGTTCTGCTCTAACCTTTTTTTAACCCATTGGGCTCAGCCACTGAGCCTGTAGTTCCCAAGAGGCAGCATGGTCCCCTCGGGAGGAAGCCACAGGGCTTCTCTCCTGTTACCATGCTCAGGAGGCTTCCCCTCAGACAGACCTGCTCTCGCCTGCCTTCATTTCTCCTGGGGCCAGAGGGGTCAGGTTCAGATCAAAGCCCTGAAAATCCTGTTCTGAATCAGAAGATGGTGATAGAATTCACTTCCTGTGTCTTGCCTCACATTGAGCTCAGTGATGGCATACACACACTTCCCAAAAGCCATGGCATAACAACACCGAAGTGCACCTTAATACGTGAACCCCTTTCCCATGGTACACTCCTATTGGGAGAAATCCACAGTCTTGAATCCTTGCTCCTCTATAAATAATGCATCATTTTTCTTCTGGCTGCTTTTATAATTTTTTTCATCTTTGATTTTCAACAGTTTGTGATATGCCTGGGTATGGTTTTCTTGGATGTATCTTTGTTTTTTATTGTGTTAAGATGTAACAAAGTTTATCATTATCATTTCTTATGCTGATGTCATTATTATTGATTAGGAGAGGTTATTTATTTTTAAGAGAGATTGCATATGGAGTGGGGGTGGGGTTGAAGAGGTTGAGGGTGTGGGCAGAGAGGGAGAGAATCTTAAGCAGGCTTCATGCTGGGCACGGAGGGCTTGGTGCAGAGCTGGAGCCCATGACCCTGAGATCATGACCTGAGCTGAAATCAAGAGTTGGATGCTTAATGGATTGAGCCATCCAGGTGCCCCACCATTGTAACCATCTTTAAGCTTACAATTCGGTGACATTAGATACATTGGCATTGTTAGTGCAGCTGTCACCACTGTGCATTCCTCTAATGCTTGCAAATTGAAACTCTATACCTGTGAAACAATAACTCCCACAACCCCTGGCAACCATTTTACTTTCCGTGATTTCAACTACTCCAAGTACCTCATATAAGTGGCATCATTCAGTATTTGCCTTTTTTTTTTTAAGATTTTTTTTATTTACTCATGAGATACATACACACACACACACACACAGAGGCAGAGACACAGGCAGAGGGAGAAGCAGGCTCCATGCAGGGAGCCTGATGTGGGACTTGATCCTGGGTCTCTAGGATCATGCCCTTGGCTGAAGGCGGTGCTAAACTGCTAAGCCACCCGGGCTGCCCAATATTTGCCTTTTTGTGACTGGCTTATTTCACTTACCATAATGCCCTCAGGGTGCATTTATATTGTAGCAAGTGCAATATTCTCTTTCTCTTTAAGACTGAATAATATGCCATTGTGTGTATATACCACATTTTGTTTATCCCTCTGCCAGTGGACACTTGGGTTTCTTCCATGTTTTAGCTATTGTAAGTAATGCTGCTACAAACATGGCTGTACAAATCTTTCTTTGAGATGGCTTTCATTTCTTTTGGGTGTATGCCTACAAGTGGAATTGCTGAGACATATGGTAAATTCTATTGCCAATTTTTTGAGGAATCTCCATACGGTTTTCTGCAGTGGCTGCACCATTTTACATTCTCACCAACAGTGTACAAGGGTTCATATTTCTCCACATCCTTGCCAACACTTGTTTTGTTTTTGATACAGCCATCCTGAGTGTGAGATGGTGTCACAGTGTAGGTTTTTTTTTTTTTTTTTCATTAGAGAACACAAGCAGTGGGGAGGGGCAGAGGGAGAAGCAGACTCCCTGCTGAGCAGGGAGCCCAATGTGGGGGCGCCATCCCAGGACCCTGATATGACTATAAAGTCGAAGGCAGAAGCTTAACCTACTGAGCCACCCAGGCACCCCAACATTGCAGTTTTGATATGCATTTCCCTAACGATGTCAAGTATCTTCATGCACTTATTGGGCATTCAGATATTTTCTTTGGATAAATGCCTATTCAAGTCCTTTGCTCATTTGCTTTTTTTTTTTTTTTTTTTTTGGTCATTGAGTATATCATTTTTGGTGTTTGCTGAGATTCTTGAATCTGTAAATTTATGCCTTTCAGAAATTTGGGAAGTTCTTAGCCTTTCTTCAAAAGTTTTTTCTACATCAATTTCTTCTTTCTGGGGCTAATAAGTATTAGACCTAATATTGTCACACAGGTTGCTGAGGCTCTTTTAATTTTTTTAATTTTTTTCTCAGTATTATTTTTCTCTCTGGATTCTCATTTCTATTCCTCTGTATTCAAGCTTACTGACTGATTTCTCTGTCCTGTGCATTCTGCTGATGAGCCTATCAGGGAGTTCTTTATTTCAGATATTGCATTTTATAGTTCTAGAATTTCCACATGGTTCCTCTTTCTAAAGTTTATTTTTTTTTCTTTTTTTTTAAAGATTTTATTTATTTATTCTTGAGAGATAGAAGGAGAGACAGAGCCAGAGACACAGGCAGAGACATAGCCAGAGGGAGAAGCAGGCTCCATGCACCGGGAGCCCGACGTGGGATTCGATCCCGGGTCTCCAGGATCGCGCCCTGGGCCAAAGGCAGGCGCCAAACCGCTACGCCACCCAGGGATCCCCTAAAGTTTATTTTTAAGTCATCTCTACACCCATTGTGGAGCTTGAGCTGATGACCCCAAGATCGAGAGTTGTATGCCCTACCAACTGAGCCAGCCAGGCACCCCACTTTTTTTTTTTTAATGATACATTTTTTATTGGTGTTCAATTTGCCAACATACAGAATAACACCCAGTGCTCATCCCGTCAAGTACCCCCCTCAGCGCCCGGCACCCATTCACCCCCATCCCCCGCCCTCCTCCCCTTTCACCACCCCTAGTTCGTTTCCCAGAGTTAGGAGTCTTTATGTTCTGTCTCCCTTTCTGATATTTCCTACCCATTTCTTCTCCCTTCCCTTCTATTCCCTTTCACTATTATTTATATTCCCCAAATGAATGAGAACATATGTTTGTCCTTCTCCAATTGACTTATTTCACTCAGCATAATACCCTCCAGTTCCATCCACGTTGAAGCAAATGGTGGGTATTTGTCATTTCTAATGGCTGAGTAATATTCCATTGTATACATAGACCACAGCTTCTTTATCCATTCATCTTTCGATGGACACCGAGGCTCCTTCCACAGTTTGGCTATTGTGGACATTGCTGCTATAAACATCGGGGTGCAGGTGTCCCGGCGTTTCATTGCATCTGAATCTTTGGGGTAAATCCCCAACAGTGCAATTGCTGGGTCGTAGGGCAGGTCTATTCCTCTTTGAGGAACCTCCACACAGTTTTCCAGAGTGGCTGCACCAGTTCACATTCCCACCAACAGTGTAAGAGGGTTCCCTTTTCTCCGCATCCTCTCCAACACTTGTGGTTTCCTGCCTTGTTAATTTTCCCCATTCTCACTGGTGTGAGGTGGTATCTCATTGTGGTTTTGATTTGTATTTCCCTGATGGCAAGTGATGCAGAGCATTTTCTCATGTGCGTGTTGGCCATGTCTATGTCTTCCTCTGTGAGATTTCTCTTCATGTCTTTTGCCCATTTCATGATTGGATTGTTTGTTTCTTTGCTGTTGAGTTTAATAAGTTCTTTATAGATCTTGGAAACTAGCCCTTTATCTGATACGTCATTTGCAAATATCTTCTCCCATTCTGTAGGTTGTCTTTGAGTTTTGTTGACTGTTTCCTTTGCTGTGCAAAAGCTTCTTATCTTGATGAAGTCCCAATAGTTCATTTTTGCTTTTGTTTCTTTTGCCTTCGTGGATGTATCTTGCAAGAAGTTACTGTGGCTGAGTTCAAAAAGGGTGTTGCCTGTGTTCTCCTCTAGGATTTTGATGGAATCTTGTCTCACATTTAGATCTCTCATCCATTTTGAGTTTATCTTTGTGTATGGTGAAAGAGAGTGGTCTAGTTTCATTCTTCTGCAGGTGGATGTCCAATTTTCCCAGCACCATTTATTGAAGAGACTGTCTTCCAGTGGATAGTCTTTCCTCTATCGAATATTAGTTGACCATAAAGTTGAGGGTCCACTTCTGGATTCTTTATTCTGTTCCATTGATCTATGTGTCTGTTTCTGTGCCAGTACCACACTGTCTTGATGACCACAGCTTTGTAGTACAACCTGAAATCTGGCATTGTGATGCCACCAGCTATGGTTTTCTTTTTTAAAATTCCCCTGGCTATTCGGGGTCTTTTCTGATTCCACACAAATCTTAAAATAATTTGTTCTAACTCTCTGAAGAAAGTCCATGGTATTTTGATAGGGATTGCATTAAACGTGTAAACTGCCCTGGGTAACATTGACATTTTCACAATATTAATTCTGCCAACCCATGAGCATGGAATATTTTTCCATCTCTTTGTGTCTTCCTCAATTTCTTTCAGAAGTGTTCTATAGTTTTTAGGGTATAGATCCTTTACCTCTTTGGTTAGGTTTATTCCTAGGTATCTTATGCTTTTGGGTGCAATTGTAAATGGGATTGACTCCTTAATTTCTCTTTTTTCAGTCTCATTGTTAGTGTATAGAAATCAGGCACCCCACATTTGTTTTCTTTTTTGTCTCTTCTGAGAACTATGTTTCCATTCATTTAGAAAGGGTTCACTTTTGCCATCATGGAAGATGTGTATAATAACTTTAAACATTGTTGTCTGATACTTCTAATATTAAACGATGGTCTTTTTCCTTAAGAATTAATCAGATTTTCCTGGCTCTTCATATGTTGAATAATTCTGGACTGTATCCTGGATGTTTCCTCTAACCAAGGAGGTGATTTTTCACAAGCTCAAAGGGCAGTGCAGCTCTGTGACTTTAACCATGGGATGAGTCATGAGAACAAACAAACAGGAAAATGGGGGAGGAGGAGGAAAAAAATGTCCATAATCTTTGCTTGAGGAGGTGACTTTTTCTGATGCTCTGGTAAGAAAGAGGGGCTTCCTCTCAGATTATTTGCCATCCACACAAGTGTAGTTCTGCATTTCGGGCTGCCTTCAATTATGACATGGAAACCAGAACTGATTGTTCAAGATTTTCTTCCCTAATCCACCTTCTATTGTCCACTTTCCAGGGTCCAGTTGCTTTCTGCACTCTTATGCAGAGTTTTCAGTTGTCATTACTGGGAGAGATTAACTGTAGTACTCTTGTTCCATCTTGCTAGCACTGGGGTCCGTGGTATTTTAAGGAATTTTAAAAGATGGTCTTTTCTAGACATCCAGATGGCCAACAGACACATGAAAAGATGCTTAACATCACTTGTCAGCAGGGAAACACAAAACCACAATGAGATATCACCTTGCCCCTGTCAGAATGGCCAGAGTCAAAACTACATGAAACAAGTGTTGGTAAGGATGTGGAGAAAAAGGAAGCCTCATATACTGCTGGTGGGAATGCAAACTGGAGCAGCCACTTTAGGAAACAGTATGGAGGTTCCTCAAAATTTTAAAAAGAGAACCACTTTATGATCACACTACTGGGTATTTACCCAAAGAATACAAAAACACTAGAGGTGAAGGATCTGTATTCTGAAACTATAGAACACTTATAAGGAAATTGAGGAAGGGGCAGCCCCGGTGGTGCAGCGGTTTGGCGCCGCCTGCAGCCTGGGGTGTGATCCTGGAGACCCGGTATCGAGTCCCACATCGGGCTCCCTGCATGGAGCCTGCTTCTCCCTCTGCCTATGTCTTGCCCCTCTCTCTCTGTCTCTATGAATAAATAAAATCTTAAAAAAAAAAAAAAAGATAAAATTAAAAAAAAAGAAATTGAGGAAGACACAAAAAAATGGGAAAACATTCCATGCTCATGGATTGGAAAAACAAATATTGTTAAAATGTCTATGCTACCCAAAGTAATCTACACATTTAATGCAATTCCTATTGAAATACCATCAACATTTTTCACAGAGCTAGAACAAATAATCCTAAAATTTGTATGGAACCAGAAGAGACCCCAATTAGCCAAAGTAATGTTGAAAAGAAAACCAGTGATACCTGGGTGGCTCAGTATTGAATGTCTGCTTTTGGCTCAGGGTGTGGTCCTGGAAATCTGGGATTAAGTCCTACATTGGGCTCCCTGCAGAGAGCCTGCTTCTCCCTCTGCCTATGTCTCTGCCTCTCTCTGTGTATCTCTCATGAATAAATAAATAAAATCTTAAAAAAAGAAAAGAAAAGAAAACCAAAGCTGGAGTCATCATAATTCCTGACTTCAAGTTGTATTACAAAGCTGTAATCATCAAGACAGCATGGTAGTGGCACAAAAACAGACACATAGATCAATAGAATAGAATAGAGAACCCAGAAATGGACCCTCAACACTAGAGTCAACTAATCTTTGACAAAGCAGGAAAGAATACCCAATGGAAAAAAAAGTCTCTTCAACAAATGGTGTTGGGAAAATTGGACAGCCACATGCAGAAGAATGAAACTGGACCACGTTCTTACACCATATGCAAAAATGAACTCAAAATGAATGAAAGACCTAAATGTGAGACAGGAATCCATCCAAATCCTAGAGGAGAACA
Source organism: Vulpes lagopus (assembly GCF_018345385.1). Lineage (NCBI taxonomy): Eukaryota > Metazoa > Chordata > Mammalia > Carnivora > Canidae > Vulpes > Vulpes lagopus. The sequence goes on along the minus strand of NC_054830.1, from coordinate 20,371,041 downwards.
CAGGCAGCAACCTCTTGGACCTCAGCCCCAGCACCTTCTTGCTAGACATGTCTCCAAAGGCAAGGGAAACAAAAGCAAAGATGAACTATTGGGACTTCCTTGGAATAAAAACCTTTTGCACAGCAAAGGAAACAGTCAACAAAACTAAAGGGCAACCGATGGAATGGGAGAAGATATTTGAGAATGACATAGCAAATAAAGGGCTTAGTAGCCAAAGTCTAGAAAGAACTTATCAAACTCAATACCCAAAAAACAACCCTGTGAAGAAATGGGCAGAAGACATGAACAGACATTTCTCCAAAGAAGACATAACAAACACGTGGGCAACAGACACATGAAAAAATGCTCAACATCACTTGGCATCAGGGAAATACAAATCAAAACCACAATGAGATACCACCTCGCACCAGTCAGAATGGCTAAAAATAACAATTCAGGAAGCAACATATGTTGACGAGCAAGGGGGCCTCTCTAATACTGTTGATGGGAATGCAAGCTGCCGCAGCCACTCTGGAAAACAGTATGGAGGTTCCGCTCCCTGCATGGAGCCTGCTTCTCCCTCTGCCTATGTCTCTGCCTCTCTCTGTGTGTCTCTCATGAATAAATAAATAAAATCTTAAAAAAAAAAAAGTAAAAAAGAGAACTACCCTATGACCCAGCAATTGCACTGCTAGGTATTTACCCAAAGGATACAAACCTAGTGATCAAACGGGCACATGCACCCCAATGTTTATAGCAGCAATGTCCACAATAGCCAAAATATGGAAAGAGCTCAGATGTCCATCGACAGATGAATGGTTAAAGAAGATGTGGTATAGGGGCATCTGGGTGGCTCTGTTGGTTAAGCATCTGCCTTTGGTTCACGTCATGATCCCGGGATCCTGAGATTGAGCCTGGTATTGGGCTCTCTGCTCAGCAGGGAGTCTGCTTCTCCCTCTGCCCCACCCTCTGCTTGTGCTCTTGCTCTCTCTCTCTCAAAAAAATGAAATTTTAAAAAAGAGAAGATGTGGTGTGTATACACACACACACAATGGTCTATGACTCAACCATCAAAAAGAATGAAATCTTGTCATTTGCAACAACAGGGATGGAACTAGAGGGTATTATGCTAAGTGAAATAAGTCAGTCAGAGAAAGACAAATACCGTACGATTTTACTCATACATGGAATTTAAGAAACAAAACAGATGAACATAGATGAAGGGAAAGGAAAAATAAAAGAAGATGAGAACAGAGAGTGAGGCAAACCATAAGAGTTGATGAACTCTAGGAAACAAACAGGGTTGTTGGAGGGGAGGTAGGTGGAAGGATGGGGTAATTGGTTGTTGAGCATTAAGGAGGGCACTTGATATAATGAGCATTGGGTGTTATGTGCACCTGATGAATCATGAAATTCTACCTCTGAAACTAATAATACACTGTATGTTAACTAAATTGAATTTATATAAAGAATTTCAAAAAAGGGATATAAACACATGTATTTTAAAGGATATATGCACCCTTATATCACAGCATTATTTACAATAGCCATATTATAGAAGCAGCCCAAGTGTTCATCAGTAGATGAATGAATAAAGAATATGTGGGAATTCTGGTGGCCTAGTCAGTTAAGTGTGTGACTCTTGGTTTCAGCCTAGGTTGGTATCAGGGTCTTGTGATTAAGTCCTGCATCAGGTGCCATGCTCAGCATGAAATCTGCTTGAGATTTTCTCTCCCTTTCCCTCTGCCCCTCTGTCATACTCTCTCTCTCTCATATAAATAAATAAATAAATAAATAAATAAATAAATAAATAAATAAATAATTTTAGAAATGTGGTAGGTATATACATGAGGGAATATTATTCAGCCACAAAAAGCATGAAAGCTTGCCATTACAAAACATGATGGATCTAGGGAGTATAATGCTACGTGATACATCAAAGACAAATACCACATGATTTCACTCACATCTGGATTATTAGAAACAAAATGAATAAAGGAAAAAGAGAGAAAGAGAGAGAGAAAGAAAAACTAAGAAGCAGACTCTTAACTATGTTGAGAACAAACTGATGGTTACCAGAGGAAAAGTGGCTGGGGGAGGAGTGAAATATATAACCAGGAATAAGGAGTGCACTTGTTGTAATGAGCACTGAGCAATGTATAAAATTGTTGAATGACTATATTGTAAACCAGAAGCTAATATAACACTGTATGTTAACTATACTGGAATTAAAATTTTAAACTTAAAAAAACGATGGTCTTTTCTATTTGCCCAACATTTACTACTTTTGGACCATCATTTCTACCTGCTGATGTGGCCTTCAGCATTTAGGATCTTCCTTTAACATTTCTTGTAGTGTGAATCTGCTAGCAATTTTGTTTTCTGACTTCTATTTTTCTGAAAATGGCTTTAATTTAATAAAAAAATCAAGGTATAATTTGTGTATAATGAAATCAAGAAATGTTAAGTATTCAGTTAAATGGATCTTCACAAATGCATATATCTCATAAATCTATACCTCATCAAGGTATAGGACATTTCTATCACCCCAGAAAATTCCTTTGTTCCTTTTTTCTAATCCATCCCAATTCCCAGAGCAACCACAGTTCTGATTTCTATCACATATGTTAGTTTTGTGTGTTAGTTTTGTATGTTGTCAAACTTTATATATGAAATTATACAATATGCTCTGTTTTTTGTTTGATTTTCCCCTCTCAACATGATGTCTGTAAGATCTCTCAATATCATTGCTTGTATCATTAGTTCTTTGCTTTTTATGGTTTAATAACATTTTATGAGTATATCCATAATATTTATCCATTCTCCTATTTATAGACATTTGGCTTGTCTCCAATATTTAGTTGTTATAAATTTAATGCTTTCAGCATTCCGGTACAAGTTTTTTGTGAACATACATTTTCATTTCTCTTGAGTAAATGCCCCCTAGTGGAATTGCTGAGTCACAGAATAGATGTATGCTTAATTTTATCAGGAGCAGCCAAACTAATTTCCAAATTGGTTGTTCCATTTTGCCAATATTTGGTTCTCAGTTTCTTAAAATAAAAAAAAAAATTAGCCATTTTAATGGATAAATAGTGGTATCCCATTGTGGTTTTAGTTTTGCCTTTCCCTAATCAGTAATGATGTTGAGAAACTGTTCACGTGTGGGTGGGTGGGTGGGTTACAGAGGGTGGGAGTGGGACAGAGAGAGGGGGAGAGAGAATCTTAAGCAAGCTCCATGCCTAAGTGTGGAGCCTGATGTGGGGCTGGATCTTATGACCCTGAGATCATAACCTGAGCTGAGTTGGATGTTTAACTGACTGAGCTACTGAGATGCCCCTGAAGATTTTACTTTTTGGGTAGCTCAGTGGTTGAGCATATGCCTTTGGCTCAGGGCATGATCCTGTAGTCCCAGGATCGAGTCCCACATCAGTCTCCCTGCATGGAGCCTGCTTCTCCTTCCTCTGCCTATGTCTTTGCCTCTCTTTGTGTCTCTCGTGAATAAATAAAACCTTAAAAAAAAAGACTTTACTTTTTTTAAAAAAATATTTTATTTATTTGACAGAGAGAGCACACACAAGCAGGGGCATGGGAGAGGAAGAAGCAGTTTCCCTGCCAAGCAGGCCTGATGTGGGTCTGATCATGACCCTGAGCTGAAGGCAGATGCTTAACTGACTGAGCCACCCAGGCGCCCCATAAAGATTTAATTTTTAAGTAATCTCTACATCCAACATGGGGCTCAAGCTCACAACCCCAAGATCAAGAGTCACATGCTCTACTGAGCCAGCCAAGTGCCCCTGTATATCTTCCTTTATGAAGTATTGATTTAAGTCTTTGGACATTTTTATTGGGTTTCTTATCTTTATTCTCAAGTTGCAGAAGTTCTAGCCAGTATATGACATTTTTGTATATGTATAATGTATATGTATAATGTATATATACACAATATATACATTCTCTCTCTCTCAAATGTTCTTTTCCTCAGTCTGTGACCTTTAAAAATATTTTTTGACCTTTTAAAAATTTGAGGTATAATTGACATACAGGATTATATTAGTTTCAGATGTATAGCATGATTTGATATTTGTATATATTGCAAAATCCTTACCACAATAAGTCTAGTTAACATCTATCACTACACAGTTACAGAGGGGGTTTTTTTCTTGTTAAGATAACTTTTTTGGGGGGAAGTTTTTATTTATTCATTTGAGAGAAAGAGTGAAGAAGTAGGGGGAGAGGCAGAGGCAGAGGGACAAGCAGACATCCTGCTGAGGATGGAGTGCAGATGTGAGGCTCAATCCCAAGTACCTGAGATCATGAACTGAGCTGGCCTGATGCTTGACTGACTGGGCCACCCAGTCAGTTTTAAGAGAATTTTTAAGATTTACTCTCAGCAACTTTCAAACTCACCATATAGTCTGGTTGACTTTGGTCACCATGCTGAAAAATATGGAACATTTCAGATATTTGTGTGTCGTGGTTGCACAGGGGCCATGCTAATCTTCTCGTATCATTCCAGTTTTAATATATGTGCTGCTGGAGTGAGCTCCCCAGCTGACTTTTAAAAATGCTGTCTTTTGGTGAAAAGACAGTTTTAATTTGGATGAAGTCATTCTATCTTTTATACTTAGTGTTTTCTCTGTCATGTCTAAGAAATCTTTGTCAACTCCAAGGTCACAAAATAACTCTCATGGGTTTTCTTCTACAAGCTTTACAGTTTTAGCTTTAGTTTTGTTTAGGCCTATGACCCATCCTGTGTGAGTGTGTGTTGTCTATAATTTTAGATAAGGGTCAAGATTCCCTTTTTCCCCCCCATTGAAGATGCATTTCCTTTCTGCACTAAATTTTCTGGATTAAAAAAAAATCAATACATTGTATAAACGTGCGTCTATTTCTGACTTCTTTATTCTGTTTCATTGATCTGTTTGTATCATCTTACACTAAAACCACATTGTCTTGATTATTGTAACTTTATAGTCTTTCAAGACAGTTAAGTCTTGAAATCAGATAATGTAAATCTTTGGTTCCATTTGTATGGAATCTCTTTTTCCATCCTTTCACTTTTAGCTTATATGGTATGTATCCTTTTTTTTTTTTTAAAAAAAAAAAGATTTTGTTTATTCATGAGAGACACAGAGAGAAGGCAGAGACATAGGCAGAGGGAGAAGCAGGCTCCTCACAGGGAGCCTGATGCGGGACTTGATCCCAGGACCCCAGGATCATGCCCTGGGCCAAAGGCAGACCCTCAACTGCTGAGCCACCCAGGCATCCCTTATATGGTATCCTTAAAGTTGAAGTGAGTCTCTGTAAAGCAGGGTATACCTGGGTCATTTTTGTTTTGTCCACTTAGTCACTCTATGTCTTTTGATTGGAGAATTTAACCCACTTAAATTTATTTATTTATTTTTGAAGATTTTATTTATTTATTCATAGAGTCACAGAGAGAGAGAGAGAGAGAGAGAGAGAGAGAGAGAGGCAGAGACACAGGCAGAAGGAGAAGCAGGCACCATGCAGAGAGCCCAACCTGGGACTCGATCCAGGGTCTCCGGGATCACACCCTGGGCTGCAGGCGGCTCTAAACCGCTGCACCACCGGGGCTGCCCCCCACTTACATTTAAAGTACTTACTGATAGGTAAGGATTTACTGATGCCATCTTTTTTAAAAATTTAAATTAGGGGCAGCCCCGGTGGCTCAGTGGTTTAGCGCCTGCCTTCCGCCCAGGGCATGATACTGGAGACCCGGGATTGAGTTAAACTTAAATCAATTCTCAAGTTTACCAACTGGGAATATGGGACGCCCTGGTGGCTCAGTGGTTAAGCGTCTGCCTTTGGTTCAGGGCATGGTCCTGGAGTCCCTGGATCGAGTCCTGCATTGGGCTCCCTGCATGGAGCCTGCTTCTCTCTCTGCCTCTCTCTGTGTCTCTCATGAATAAATAAATAACATCTTTAAGAAAATATATTAAGTCTACCAACTGGGAATATTACCAATGACTGGTTATTTTTACAGACCTTTACATCAATGGGCCAGCATTTCTGGTGTCTTGCTTTGGTATTCAGCGCTTTGGCCATTTCCAGCAGAAAAGAATGCACAACACTTTTGTCTTTTCCTTGGAGGGAGCTCAACTACTGGTGGCTCAACTATCTTGTGCCTGAGTCATAGCTGCCTTTATGACATCATAGGTCTTCCCTTCCACTCTATCTACCCATCCATGGCTAGAGGAACACAGACCTGAGGGGATTTGAACCATCTACACCCCAATCCATGTGGGACCAATGGTGAGTAAAAGAGACAGACAATCCAGGCTTTTTAGGGATGTTCCCATAGATCTCTCAGGATGAAGGAATTCTCTGGCATGTGAATACTCTGGGAAGTCCCAGAAGCTGGGGATGTGTGGGATACTAAATGAAGAGGGAAGGAGGGCAACTTTACTCTTGCCTTTTCCCTAACTGCTGATTTCAGGAGAAGGACCAGCCTGAAAATATTGGTGAACTCCCTGGAGATGAGCCTCAGCAGGAAGAGGAACCAACCAATTTAGCCTCAGAACCACTGGCCTCAGAGAATAAGGTGGAGGTAGGAGGAACCCTGATTTGGATGTCTCTGGACCTTGTGTCTTAGTCCTTGTAGCTACTGTTGTTTTTGTTTGTTTGTTTTTGCATGATCTAGAGCTAAGAACAGGAATAAACTCATTCTTGTTTGTTCTCTTTCCCCATTTCTTTTTCAGGCTGATGATATAAATACAGAGGAGACAAAGAAAGTGGAGGATGCTAATAAGGAAGTTAAAGTAGTAGGAGCCCCCTCCCCCAAGACCACACAGGGCTGGGGCTGGGAATCTAGGGGCTGTGTTTGTGGAATGGAATGGGCAATGTATGGGAGGCTGGGCTTAATCAATTGTGTGTGTGTGTGTGTGTGTGTGTGTGTGTGTGTGTGTGTATTTGAGCTTGTGCAAGTATGTTTGCTCATTAATTAATACAAAGTGTGAAAGTCAAGAAAAATAAGGATGGGGAAGAGATAAAAGGTAGAACTTTATGGGGTGGTGGAAACAATACTGTAACATGGAAGAAGAAGAGAGCAGGTTGTGACTTGGATCTGGAGTCAAGGATGAAAGGACAGGATTAGAAAATGATGTTACTTCTCTAGCAAGTGGGTGAGATTGAAGGGAAGGATCCTAGGTCCTGATCAGTTGGACACATTCAGGTGGAACATGTAATTCTTTGCTCCATAGATTATGGTTTTCTTGCCCTAGGTTGGCCAAGTTGATCCATATAAAACTGGGTAGACAGGACAGATGTACTCCCATTTTATAGATGGGGACTTTGAGATTCAGAGGTCAACATGTTGGGTCCATGTCCATTAACCAGAGAGTGGTAGAGACAAGACACCTACCTGATCTTCTGGTTCCAGCCAGTGCCTTGTCCAGTGCTCCTGAGCTTCAGAAGAAGGGCTGATTGTTGATAGGGAACCAGGGTCCCTTTCTGGCATGCCCCAGGACTCATGTGGGTGGAGAACATTCTCTGAATGTCCCCTCTTTCTTCTTGCAAGATCCCAGGTGACCAAAATGAGCCCTCTACCAGTGATCCGGAAGTCATAAAGATCCAGGCCTGGTGGCGGGGTACCCTGGTGCGCCGGACACTGCTGCATGCAGTAATCAGAGTGATGGTCATTCAGCGCTGGTGGAAGCAAATCCTGACAAAGCTGATGGAGAGGAGGCGGCGTGCAGCATTGGAAACCTTTACACGGAAGGAGTGGGCAGCAGTCAAGCTGCAGTCCTGGGTCCGCATGTGGCGCATTCATAGGCGCTATTGCCGTTTGCTCAATGCTGCCCGCATTATCCAGGCTTACTGGAGGTGCCACTCTTGTGCTTCCCGGGGTTTCATCAAGGGACACTACAGAGTCACTGCCAACCAGCTGCATCTCGAGCTAGAGATCTTGATGGGCTCAGGGCCTTGCATTGTGTCAGAGTGTATTCCCCTCCCAATAAAGCAGTGAAGTGGTCTTCCCCCTGCCTCTCTGTTTCCCAAGTTCCAGGAGGTCAGGGCAAGTGATGGCAGATACTTAGCATTTCATATGCTAACACTGAGGAACGGGTAGGGGTTGTCCGAGGCCCCAAGTTTATTTGAGGGGAAGGATTCTGAAGCTTTGCCCAGACTCAGCAGAGACTGATTAATTAGCAAGATCTGCCATAAGTAGAAAAGTTGGTGGAACAGATCTGCCATGTTGGCTAATGAAGGGAGCATCCTTCATGTAAATGGTGCCCCTCCCCAAGGTTGCATATAATAGAGGTCTGGAAGGAAGTGGTTAGTGACAGTAATGGCAGCACGTCAGGAATTCACCCACCCAGTTGTAGTTGCTCAGGGCTTGTTCTCTTACCCCCATGATTGAGAGGAACTCATCCACCCCAAGCTCTGTGATTGTGGCTTGCATCAGTTCATGAACTGGCCCCATATACAGAGGGCAAGGAGAGATGGAAGGAGGAGGCCGGCCATTCCAGATTGGCAGGTGACAGTTTTAATAAGTGAGTGAACTTATGTATGAGGCTTGTCTTGGGTGGCTGCAAGGTGAGGAGATTTCACCCGCCTGCCAGAACATTTTTATTTTTTAAAGATTTTATTTATTTATTCATGAGAGACAAAGAGGCAGAGATGTAGCCGAAGGGAGAAGCAGATTCCCTGCAGGGAGCCTGATGTGGGACTCGATCCTGGTACCCCCAGGATCACGCCCTGAGCTGAAGGCAGACGCTCAACCACTGTGCCACCCAGCCAGGTGTTCCCACTCCCTTTTTAAAAAAGATTTATTTATTTTAGAGAGAGAGAGAGAGTGGAGGAGGGGCAGAGGGAGAGAGTGTTCAAGCAGACTCCTTGCTGGGTGTGGAGCCCAACTCAGGGCTCTATCCCATGACCCATGAGATCATGATCTGACCTGAAACCAAGAGTTGGCTGCTTAACCTACTGAGCCACCCCGGAGCCCCTTTCCTGCCAGAATCTTAAAATTTATATAGAGGCCTTAATAAGCTTCAGTCACATATACTGTCCACATGTTCTCAAAACCACAATGCTCTCTCAAGGCTGTATCCTTGAAAATGGCTCTCACTGTGGAATGGTGGGTGGCATTCATATTCCAAGGAGGAGGGAGGAGGTGAGGAACTTTCAGTTGCCTGGGTCCAGCTTGCAAGTGGATGGGTAGTCATGTCCTCTCAAAGGCCTCCTTCAGAGCTCCCTGCCGAACTGGGAACTGAATCCTCATACATGGCCTCCGAGTCAGAATCTGAGACCCAAACTGGACATTGTTAGAGTACATAGCCCCAGTCCTCATTCCTAATTCAGATGCTGTCCCTCAACCTCCAGCCCCAAATGGAGACTAGGATTCAATCCCTTCAAATCTGGTGGGTGTGGGAGGTTCCACAGGGGTAGAGATGGGAAACAAGGCACTCTACTGCTAGCCAAACCCTCTAGTGAGTGTCAAGTCCTAGCATCTTACAGATCCAGAATTGAGAAGGATTGACCATGTGTCCCTCACCCGGTCTCCAGGTCCAGTCTAAGCAGAGGTTGGTCCTGCTGGAACTGACAGTCACTTCCTATGAAAAGATGCCACCTGGGGTGGGATTGGGGCCTAGGTTAAGAGATAAAGAGATCAGGGTTAGGCTGTCCCTCTGCCCATCAGGGCACTGCTATCCTGTGGTTTTCTGTAGACAGAGTCCTGGGGTCTTGGGTTATTCTCCATCCAGACTGCAAGCTCAGAAGCCCTATGTCTGGTCCTGCTCCTTCAACTCTGCCCTGACAAATTAGTTCTTCAGCTTAGAGAGGTTCAGAGATGCTGCCTGGCAGTCTTATGTTCCAGCTCTCTGGCTTGCACTGGAGCATGAACTCTGTATTTCCTGCTCTGTCTTTCCATATCCTGCTCGTGTGTCTCACACAGGTCCTGGTCTGTCACTCTTTGAAAGATTTGTCTCCTTTTTCCTTGCCTGCCTTTCTGTTTTATGTTCAGTGTCTCAGAGTAAAAAGCAAGGACTTTAGAGCCAAACAGCCTAGATCGGATCCCTTGCTCCATCACTCATTGCTGTGTAGCTATGGACATGTCATTTTACCTCTCTGAGTCCCAGTTTTCTCGGCTCTAAAGTGGGGCTGATTCTCATCTTTTGTGCAAGTGTTAAGTGCCATAAAAATTCAGCTTCAGCAACCAAACAAGGAAAGTGGTCACCCTCACCTTAAAAACTGGCAGCCAAATGACCTATCAGATAAAGGGCTAGTATCCAAGATCTATAAAGAACTTATTAAACTCAACAGCAAAGAAACAAACAATCCAATCATGAAATGGGCAAAAGACATGAACAAATTTTACAGAGGAAGACATAGACATGGCCAACATGCACATGAGAAAATGCTGCGCATCACTGGCCATCAGGGAAATACAAATCAAAACCACAATGAGATACCACCTCACCCCAGTGAGAATGGGGAAAATTAACAAAAGGAAACAACAAATGTTGGAGAGGATGTGGAGAAAGGGGAACCCTCTTGCGCTGTGGGTGGGAATGTGAACTGGTGCAGCCACTCTGGAAAACTGTGTGGAGGTTCCTCAAAGAGTTAAAAATAGACCTGCCCTACGACCCAGCAATTGCACTGCTGGGGATTTACCCCAAAGATACAGATGCAGTGAAACGCCGGGACACCTGCACCCCGATATTTATAGCAGCAATGTCCACAATAGCCAAATGTGGAAGGAGCCTCGGTGTCCATCGAAAGATGAATGGATAAAGAAGATGTGGTTTATGTATACAATGGGATATTACTCCATTAGAAACGACAAATACCCACCATTTGCTTCGATGTGGATGGAACTGGAGGGTATTGTGCTGAGTGAAGTAAGTCAATCAGAAAAGGACAAACATTATATGGTCTCATTCATTTGGGGAATATAAAAATTAGTGAAAGAGAATAAAGGGGAAAGGAGAGAAAATGAGTGGGAAATATCAGAGGGGGAGACAGAACATGAGAGACTCCTAACTCTGGGAAACGAACAAGGGGTGGTGGAAAGGGGAGGTGGGCGGGGGTGGGGGTGATTGGGTGATGGGCGCTGAGGAGGGCACTTGGCGGGATGAGCACTCGGTGTTATGCTATATGTTGGCAAATTGAACTGCAATAAAAAAAATAGTGAAAGAAAAACTGGCAGCCAGGGAAAAACAGCAAATTTGGGGAGCAGTGGAGTGGCCCAGCAGAGCATAGCCAGGTGTGTTAATCATTATTGGGGCCCTGCTGGTCCCAGGCCTCTCAGTGGACAGAGATAGGGAATATATGTTTGTGCATACACATAGCACACATTGCTATCATCTATATTGCAATGTATGAGTTGACGCTGATATCTCTAATCCCAATCTAAAATCAAAGAGTTCATTCTAGTTTTTTCCTTTATTTGTACCTTCTGTTTCCAAGATTAAGACACTTGGCTTCCATTTTACTTGATAAATTTTCTTTAAAAATTTTTATATGAATTCAATTTAGTTAACATACAGTGTATTATTAGTTTCAGAGGTAGAATTTCATGATTCATCAGGTGCACATAACACCCAATGCTCATTATATCAAGTGCCCTCCTTAATGCTCAACAACCAATTACCCCATCCTTCCACCTACCTCCCCTCCAACAACCCTGTTTGTTTCCTAGAGTTCATCAACTCTTATGGTTTGCCTCACTCTCTGTTCTCATCTTCTTTTATTTTTCCCTTCCCTTCATCTATGTTCATCTGTTTTGTTTCTTAAATTCCATGTATGAGTAAAATCGTACGGTATTTGTCTTTCTCTGACTGACTTATTTCACTTAGCATAATACCCTCTAGTTCCATCCCTGTTGTTGCAAATGACAAGATTTCATTCTTTTTGATGGTTGAGTCATAGACCATTGTGTGTGTGTATACACACCACATCTTCTCTTTTTTAAAATTTCATTTTTTTGAGAGAGAGAGAGCAAGAGCACAAGCAGAGGGTGGGGCAGAGGGAGAAGCAGACTCCCTGCTGAGCAGAGAGCCCAATACCAGGCTCAACCTCAGGATCCCGGGATCATGACGTGAACCAAAGGCAGATGCTTAACCAACAGAGCCACCCAGATGCCCCTATACCACATCTTCTTTAACCATTCATCTGTCGATGGACATCTGAGCTCTTTCCATATTTTGGCTATTGTGGACATTGCTGCTATAAACATTGGGGTGCATGTGCCCGTTTGATCACTAGGTTTGTATCCTTTGGGTAAATACCTAGCAGTGCAATTGCTGGGTCATAGGGTAGTTCTCTTTTTTACTTTTTTTTTTTTTTAAGATTTTATTTATTTATTCATGAGAGACACACAGAGAGAGGCAGAGACATAGGCAGAGGGAGAAGCAGGCTCCATGCAGGGAGCGGAACCTCCATACTGTTTTCCAGAGTGGCTGCGGCAGCTTGCATTCCCATCAACAGTGTTAGAGAGGCCCCCTTGCTCGTCAACATATGTTGCTTCCTGAATTGTTATTTTTAGCCATTCTGACTGGTGCGAGGTGGTATCTCATTGTGGTTTTGATTTGTATTTCCCTGATGCCAAGTGATGTTGAGCATTTTTTCATGTGTCTGTTGCCCACGTGTTTGTTATGTCTTCTTTGGAGAAATGTCTGTTCATGTCTTCTGCCCATTTCTTCACAGGGTTGTTTTTTGGGTATTGAGTTTGATAAGTTCTTTCTAGACTTTGGCTACTAAGCCCTTTATTTGCTATGTCATTCTCAAATATCTTCTCCCATTCCATCGGTTGCCCTTTAGTTTTGTTGACTGTTTCCTTTGCTGTGCAAAAGGTTTTTATTCCAAGGAAGTCCCAATAGTTCATCTTTGCTTTTGTTTCCCTTGCCTTTGGAGACATGTCTAGCAAGAAGGTGCTGGGGCTGAGGTCCAAGAGGTTGCTGCCTGTGTTCTCCTCTAGGATTTGGATGGATTCCTGTCTCACATTTAGGTCTTTCATTCATTTTGAGTTCATTTTTGCATATGGTGTAAGAACGTGGTCCAGTTTCATTCTTCTGCATGTGGCTGTCCAATTTTCCCAACACCATTTGTTGAAGAGACTTTTTTTTCCATTGGGTATTCTTTCCTGCTTTGTCAAAGATTAGTTGACTCTAGTGTTGAGGGTCCATTTCTGGGTTCTCTATTCTATTCTATTGATCTATGTGTCTGTTTTTGTGCCACTACCATACTTAATAAATTTTCTTATCTGATCTCCTCTGTATGTAACTAATCTTCCATGGCTGCTGCTGGCTATGTGACATTGTCTTCACTCTGCTTGATCTCTGACACCCTGCTGGGCCATTATCCTCTTTATGTATCACTCATTGGTTGCTGTCCTGTGTGAATGCCCTTCTCACCAAATGGGACACTCTCTTGATGTCTTCAGATATCCTCCTTGCTGTGCTAGAGTTTCTGGCTTCCTATACCACTAGGCATGCCCTCTTCACCTGGCCCATAGTATGATACCTACTGTTGCCATATCCTTGAACCCCTGTGTCCAGACCCCTTTCACCTTGCCTGGGATCCAGATTGGGAAACCTTCTTCTGCCAATACCTTCTTCACTCTCTTGGGATCCATGCCCTGTTCTGTGTCAAAATATCTCTTGCCCTGGTATTCCTATGTTGCATTGCCCAGCCTAATGACTTTCAGACTAAATTATTCAGGAAGGAAAGGGAATAAAGTGAAGGCAAGGAAGAGAGGAAACTAAAATTTCCATTTAAAAATAGAGATAAACCATCTGCAGAAGAAAACTGTCAGTCACTTACTAAAATCTGCTTCAACATTTTTACCTCCAACCTCAAGGAAACATAACCATAAAGAAAACTGAAAAAAATGTCCATGAAAAAATAGATGAAAATATTCCACACAGGCTCAAGTCTCCTTCTTTTGGCATAAACTTATAAGAATAACAGAAAAAGAATATATTTATTTAAAATATTTCTAATAGGGGATCCCTGGGTGGCGCAGCAGTTTGGCGCCTGCCTTTGGCCCAGGGCGTGATCCTGGAGACCCGGGATCAAATCCCACATTGGGCTCCCGGTGCATGGAGCCTGCTTCTCCCTCTGCCTGTGTCTCTGCCTCTCTCTCTCTCTCTGTGACTATCATAAAAAAATAAAATAAAATATTTCTAATAGTACCTAAAAATTTAGGAAGGGAACTTCAATGGACAGAAATTATGTGGACTCCTTAAAGGACAGAAGGTAGATGTGAAAACACTGAAAGAAAATATTTCAAAGCTCTAGAAAAAGATATCCTATAAAAGAAGAGAATGGCCATGCGGTCTTGCCAAGCTTGGAAGCAGCTGGTTCAGGAGGCAGCAGAGGTTGTTGGCTACCGTAGGGGCTAATTGGATATAACCATAGGAGGAGTAGCCAACTCTAGTTGAGCTATGTGGTTGGCAAGAGAGGGCCTATCTCCAGGGAGGAGGTGTGATTGGTCTTGGGAGCTGTGGAAGGGCCTGATGCCAGGTGACACCCTTGCACAGCAGGACTCCTGCCCAGGAGACCACCCACCATAAGAGCCTATCCTGTACCTCTCTTGCAATCTGTGGACACGGAAATCAATCAACAGACAAAAATCGCAAAACAAAGATGAATATCCAACCAAGATGAAACCAACTGCATGAAAAAGCATCCCTAAATTCAACAGCGAGGAACATAATGGCCAAGGGAAAGACTTTAAGAAGTGAAATTAATATTCTCAGTGGATGGGAGGAGACACATTAGCCATAAAAGAACAAACCATTATTAAAAAGAGCTATTTATGGATCTTAGAAAGGAACAGTGTTAAAATTCGAATTTGATAGATGGGATGAATAGCAGAATGGACATAACCAAAGTTAATGAGTGGAAACTTTGACAAAAGAGCTCCTCTTGAAATGCAGCAGAAAAGGGAAAGATGCAGAAAACTGAAAAGGTTAAAGAAAGATAAGTTTAAAAATGGAGCACCCATCCATAAGTTCTAGTCATGGTTGAATTAGTGTTTCTGAGAAAGAAAGCACAGAGATGAAGAATAGAAACCTTCAAGGCATTAATGAATTTCCCAGAAGTCATTAAAGAGGCTCAACTGCCCTAAAAAAGGTGAAGGAAAACAGATGGTGTTTCAAACAGGTCGCAGCACAACCTCATAACTGATGAATAAAAATATATGTAAACATTTGAAGAGGGAAAAAAATCCACAAACTACCCACCCAGGGATAAGTTTCAGACTGACATCTCTCAGCACATACCCTGGGTATGAGGAGAAAGTGGAGTGATATCCTCAGTGTTCTGAAAGAAAAGAAATGTAATAAGCATTGAATGATATACCACCTACAACAACATTTAAGTTGTTTGCCAGTGTTTTTTAAGTGTTTGCCACATAAGGGCAAAGTGAAAGACATTTTTATTAGTTCGAAGTTTACATAAGGGGTGCCTGGGTGGCTCAATCAGTTAAGGGTCTGAGTCTTGATCTCAGCTCAGGTGTTAGTCTCAGGGCCATACGTTCAAGCTCTCTATTGGGCTCCATGCTGGATGTAGAGTCGACTTAAAAAAAGTTTACATCAAAAGTCTCTGAAAGTATTTCTGGGAAATGAATTTCATGACAAAGAAAAGTGAAGCCAGGAGAGTGATGTAAGAAGTAGTGATGAGTATAGACATCAGTAAGACTTATTGTGACAAGCAAGATTTTTCTACCAAAAAAATGTGTACTTTATCAGATGATACCACCATGAGAGGATGCTGGAGGCAGGGATGAAGTAAAGACAATTGGGCTGAATTTCTTGCCTGCTTTGGGGTAGAAGTGATAGGTACTGATTTGCTTGAAAGAGTTATCTTTTAAAAATTTTTAAAGCTTTTATTTTTATTTATTTGAGAGACAGAATAAGAGATGTCACAGAGGGAGAGGGAGCAGCAGACTCCCCACTGAGCAGAGAGCCCAACATGGGGCTCCATCCCAGTACCCTGAGATTATGACCTGAGCCAAAGGCATATGCTTAACCAACTGAGTCACCCAGGTGCTGCACCATGTAAAATTTAAAGTGAAAGTGTTAAAATGAATTTAAGTACTAGAAGAAAAGGAATAAGGTGTACAACTTCTATATAAATTAGAACTTATGTTCAGCAAAAACAAATCTAAAATATGATGAGATAAACAAACCACTGGTTTGTTTTTACATCACATAAATCTAAGCATGGACAGTCCAGGCTTGGTACATGGAACTAAGCTACTATGTTCTCATCTGCTCCCCCTCGCTATCTTAGGGATGTGAGCCTTGTCCTCATGCCCTCAAAGTGGTTATCAAAGTGCTGGCTATCATGTCTACTTTTAAAGGAAGAAGAGAGTGAAGGTAAAATGACTAAAAGGACCCATTTGCAATTTTAAAGAGCCTTCCAGAAAAAAACACTCAGTGACATCTCATTGGCCAGTGAGTATCATATGACCACTCTAGCTGCAAGGGAGCCTGAGAAATGTCATTTACTTAAGTAAGCATGTTGTAAACCCCAATGAAATCACAGTTCTTTTGGTGAGGAAGAAGTGGGATGTGGATATGGGTAAGCAACTCACAGTCTCTGCCACAATTTCTAAAACAATAGAAGAGAAAAAGCTCACCAACCTTAAAATTCACTGAAAACTCAATCTGACAAAAAATAGGAAATGGAAAGCAGATCATAAGAAAAAATGATAGATTTAAAGCACAATATAAGATGGCAGTAAGTCCATACATATTAGGAATCAATAAATGTGAATTAGTAATATTCACCTATAAAAAAAATGCTCTCCTGGGGGACCTGGGTGGCACAGTCAGTTAAGTGTCTGACTTTTGGTTTCAGCTCAGGTGGTGATCTCAGGGTTATAGAATCCACCCCTGAGTCGGACTCTGTTCTCAGTGGGGAGTGCTTGAGACTCTCCCTCTCCCTCACCCTCTGACCCTCTTCTCTCTAAAATAAATAAATAATCCCTTTAAAAAATATTTATTTATTTATTTATTCATGAGAGACACACAGAGAGGCAGAGACATAGGCAGAGGGAGAAGCAGGCTCCCCTCAAGGAGCCCGATGTGGGACTTGATCCCAGACCCCAGGATCATGCCCTGAGCTGAAGGCTCAACCGCTGAGCCACCCAGGAGTCCTTAAATAAATAATTCTTTAAAAATTTTTTAAATTTTAAAATATTCTCCTACTGAGCTAAACAGATCTTGCTTTTGGTAGACATGAAGATCAATTACACAGACTCCCCCTCAAGGGAGAACCTGTTGCCTCCACTCCTGGGAGTCTGAGAGCAGCTGTCAGCCCCTTCAGGGACTGCTCCAGCTGCAAAAGGCCTACCTTGCCCAAAATCAAGCCCTTCAGAAACCACCTACAATGACTGATCCAAGTCCTTGTATAAAGAGCTGGCCATTTGGCTCAGTCAATGTGGGGCAATTTTGCTGGGCCATTTCAGCAACTGAACTTCTGTGGTGCCTGCTGAAGTTGCTGGCTGAATTGCTGGATTTTCTCCCTCTGTTGGGGAGGTTGTTTTTTCCCACAAGTGTTGATCCCAAAGGCATTCTGTAATAAACATCCCAAACATTACACTCCATCTCCTTTCCTGGAGAACCCAAACTGCAACAGTTAATGCCAGAGGTTGCCTGAGAAAGCAGACAATAAAATGGAGTTCTGAAGAGATCTTTTACTTCATCATCACCCAGCTAGCAATGGGGACCTCATATACTAGTGGTAAGTGCAGCACAGATTGCCCCTGACACAGGCTGCACCCCTTCAATGAACAACAGCTGAACTGTTGGTAATATCTGTTAACTCATCAAGAGCCAAGAAAAAAACCACTTGATACCATTTGCTTATATATATATTTTTAAAGATTTTATTATTCATGAGAGAGAGAGAGAGAGAGAAGGAGAGAGACAGGCAGGCAGACTCCATGCAGGGAGCCCGATGTGGGACTCGATCCCAGGACTCCAGGATCGTGCCCTGGGCCGAATGCAGGTGCTCAACAGCCGAGCCACCCGGGCGTCCCATTGTTTGCCTTGTTTTAAATTGACTATTGGTTCTGTTCCTAGTGTCTTCAACTCTTAGAGCAGCTATTCCCATTGAAAGGCTAGTAGTGTTAAGTTTATTTTTGTCATATTTCTTTTCCAGCTGCTGCAATTAAACATGATCTAATTAGCTCATCACTAGTAAACACCTTTTCTTTCTTGGCTAACAAATGAGCAATCTGCAAACTAACTTTGATTGCAGCCTCATTTTCATTTTTAATTTTTGTAAAGAAATTCTGTTGTGATGAGATACTTCATTTAAAATTTCTAAATTTTATGATCATCACTTTCATGTGAGTTAAGAGTACTGTAGATTGCTTAGTCTGGTAATACAGATATACGGTATTCCTTTAACACAGCTATAACATCGTTGCATAATGAACACAGTTCTTTGCTATTGTCCTAAAAATGTGACATTTAAAGTCTACTTTCCCCCTCCTTTCTTGTTTGACAGGACAGATATGTATGTATTAGTGATAAAAAAAATAAGTCACAGCACAGCAATACATGCGGCACTCAAAACACTGCTTAGTTATAACAGCACCACTGCAATTTGTTGTGTGTTAAGCAGCAGTGGTAAGTGATGGGAAGACCACATACTGTCCCTGTCAAAAATACTCAAATCTGTCATTGCACAAATGTGGCTATAGACAACATTTAAACAAATAAATGTGGTTGTGATCCAATAATTTTATTTTTGGACACTGAAATTTGAGTTCCTATAATTTTCATGTGTCATGAGATTTTTTTTTTTGTTTTTTCAACCATTAAAAAATGTAAAAGCCATTTTTTGCAGGATTTACAAAAGCCGGCAGTGGGCTGAATTTGACCTGCTGGCCGTAGTTTGCTAATCCAAGCCCTAAATCAATGTCCATTACATAGTTCTGGGTCCTTAATAGGTAGAATGAATGTGTGTCTCAGAATTAACATGGCAGTGGTAATGCGTCTGTGAGTATCTCTTCCAGTTATACATGTGGGAATTTGGGCTTTGTGTCCTTGTAGGTTCCATCTGACTGGAGGTTCTAATTTCTAGGGAGAAAGGCAATCAGTCATCAAGGATAACAGTAAGAGTCCCATTAAACTTAAAGCTATGGCTGAGTCTCAGTCGCTACAGAATCCTTTGCCAAGAGACAACCAGGTAATAAAAGGAGTCACCATACTGGCAGGGTAATTAACCCTGGTCATCAGGAGAAGGCAACAGGGCTACTGCCACACTATGTAGACAGGGAAAACTATGAATACTGCTTGAGTGATTCACTGGAAGGTCTGTTGGTGCTTTGGTGCCCAGGTATAATAGTAGATGAACACAAGCATGGTGAGAAGTATGATAACTAGAGAATCAGATACTTTAGGGATGAAGGGCTGGATGACTGCTCCCCCTCATCAAACCGCCTAGACCAGCAGAAATGCTCTTCAAAGGTAAGGGGAATCTAGAAATGGTGGTAGAGGGTGGGGGAAAGGAGTGTGTATCTTATCTACATCCCCACAGAGCCCCACACTACCTCCCCAACCATACTCTATACATTGCAAATGCGTGCTTCAGTGACCCTTGGGGCTGTGACCCTGAGAGGGAACCAGATCCTCACAATGATCATGTGGGTCTTCAGAGGCCAGGAGCAGGCAGGAGTGGGGCCCTCCTAGTGTAGTGGTTGTCCCTCACCCATCTCCTATCTGTGACTTGAGCTCTCAGGGGAAGAGGAAGGCAGGAGAGTACTTGAGGCCACTCGAGCCTGAGATAAAGACCTTGGCTGGTCCTGGAGCCTTCTTCAATTTTCTGATCTGTACAGCTCCTGTTCTCCCAAGGACCTGATAACTAGATGACCTAGAGTTAGGCCAGACATAGGAAGTTTAGCCATAATGAGGGAGTTTATTCTGTTCTCTCAATTCTGTTCTCTTCATCAGAGATGATTATTGATAATTTTAATGTATAGCTCCCTAATCCCCACTCCCTTTAAAAATAATGCTTTTATAATACATGTGTATAAATATATACTTACATTGAGTTCATCTTGATTTGATGATTGCTAATCTTATACACCTCCCTATATCAGTACATAGCACACTCATTCTGTTATTTGGAATATCACTGTTTAAATGAACTGCAATCTATTTAACAAATACCAGCCAGGCTTTAATGAGTATCATTATACAATTTTTAAAAGATTTTTATTTTTATTTATTCATGAGAATACACAGAGAGGAGAGAGAGAGAGAGAGAGAGGCAGAGACACAGGCAGAGGGAGAAGCAGGCTCCATGCAGGGAGCCTGACGTGGGACTCGATCCTAGGACTCCAGGATCACGCCCTGGGCTGTAGGCGGCGCTAAACCGCTGAGCCACCGGGGTTGCCCTACACCTTTTTTTAAATTTAATTTTTTATTTTTTTATTGGGAGTTCAGTTTGCCAACGTATAGCATATCACCCAGTGCTCATCCCGTTAAGTGCCCCCCTCAGTGCCCGTCACCCAGTCACCCCAACCACCAGCCCACCTCCCTTTCCACTACCCCTTGTTCATTTCCCAGAGTTAGGAGTCTCTCATGTTCTGTCTCCTTCATTGATATTTCCCACTCATTTTCTCTCCTTTCCCCTTTATTCCCTTTCACTATTTTTTATATTCCCCAGATAAATGAGACCATATAATGTTTGTCCTTTTCTGATTGACTTACTTCACTCAGCACAATACCCTCCAGTTCCATCCACATCGAAGCAAATGGTGGGTATTTGTTGTTTCTAATGGCGGAGTAATATTCCATTGTGTACATATACCACATCTTCTTTATCCATTCATCTTTCGATGGGCACCGAGGCTCCTTCCACAGTTTGGCTATTGTGGACATTGCTGCTAGAAACATCGGGGTGCAGGTGTTCAGGCATTTCACTGCATTATACACTTTTGTCAGTGGGTTAGTATTTGGGGTGTTTTTCTCTGTAGCCAGAGCTCTGGCCTTTCTGGTAGGAAAGAAAGGGCAGGTCTTCTAGGTTTCTCTTAGAAAGGGGCTCAATTGTTGGAAGCCATCCTTGTGCCTGAGTCATAGGAGCCCTTATGACATCATAGCTATCACCTTTCCTCCACTTTTGTTGCCAGTGTATGGCTGGAGGACAGACCTGAGAGTGATGGGACCATCTTGCCCCTAACCATGGGTAATTTAGTGAAGTGCAGACCTGAGTGGGGATTTGACAACCCAGCCCAAGTCACAGGCATTTAATGTTTTATAATAGATAGTCAGATCCACCAAAACTTACTGAGAGGGCAGTAAATTTCCCATAGATACCTCAGGATGGGATTTCCCCTCTTTTCATGTCTGAGGTCCTGGGAAAGACCAGGAAGCTGTGTGGTTGACTTGGCACCTAGTGATAAAGAGAGCGCCCTTACTTTCTCCAATGTTTTTCTCTCTAATCTCTGATTACAGGACAGCAAATTTTCCAAGTTATAGTCAGAGATGATGAAGTCACATTGATAGAACAGAGCTTGAAGGAGCAAAGGGGAGAAGAGGAAGCAACTCTGTCCCTGATAATCCCACCCACACCCACTGCCCCTACCCTCCGCATTCCTCCATGGTAGATGGTTCCAGGCTCTATTGTGTTGGGGACACCCTTGACTTGGTGACATCTCTGACCCTTGGGTCTAGAAGAGTACCCCAAAAGTTTGTGAACATGTAACTTATTGTTTAAAGAGAGATGGTTCAGTGAGTGAAAGGGACACTTATCAACATTACCCCAGGACAACAGGCATAAACCTGAAGTGTACCAGGCAAAGTGAGATGAATAGTCACCATACACAGAGCTAGAATGAATATGGACTGACTCTTCCTGAGGATGAAATGTGGGTCTTGCTAAGATGTGTGGATTGTGCCAAGAAGGTGGGCAAAGAGTATGAAATAAGACCACACAAGGTTGGGGGCTGTGTTTGGGGGATGGAAAAGGTAGAGGTCTAGGAAGATTGGGTATACACGTGTGTGTATGTGTATCTCTGTACAATGTATGTGTTAACTTATGTTTAAGCTCTTAATAAAGTGTATGAGGTGGAAAAATCTTTTCATACTTTGGTGAGGCAGAGGGGAAACAGTAGGTTGTGGGTATAACTTGAAGTCAGAGGTGAGAGGGCAGGGGGATAAAAGATGCCACTTCTCCATCTGAGAGTCTGAGGGAAGAGACATGGATCTTAGGTAGATAGTCAGGTCTAGGTGAAACCTGTATCTCTTTTACTTCTAGATCATGGTGTTTTTGCTCTAGACTGGCCAACCATATCCATGCAAAACTGGATGACATTGCAAGTGCAGGTGGAGACCCTGAGACTCAGAGGGCAAGATGCTGTGTCCATGTCCATTAATCAGAGAATGGCAGATGCAGGATCCCTGCTTGGTCCCCTGGGTCCAGCTGTTGCCCACAATGGCTCTGCTGAATGTCAGAGAAAGGGAAGATTGTTGACAGAGATCAGGGCTTCTTCTTGGCACACCACGGGGCTGAAATTCATGAGTTTCCTAAGTGTCCCATTTTCTCTTGCAAGGCCCCCAAATAAAGAACACCAGGAAAGAGGAAGCTGCCATGTTCATCCAGGCCTGGTGGCGGGGCACCCTGGTGCGCCGGACACTGTTGCACGCGGCACTCAGAGCATGTATCATTCAGCGCTGGTGGAAGCAGATCCTGACGAAGCTGGTGGAGAAGAGGAAGCGACTGGCCCTAGATTTCTATGTGCACCAAGAATGGGCAGTGGTCAAGCTGCAATCCTGGGTCCGTATGTGGCCCATACGTGTTCGTTACTGCCGTTTGCTCCACTCTGTCCGCATCATCCAAATCTATTGGCGCTGGCACAACTGCCGTACCCGTGGTTTTATTCAGGGTGATTACATCCTCAAAGAAAGTCAACTGAATCTTCAACTTGAAATCTCTTTAGGCACACAGGCTTGTAGAGTGCAACAGTGCATACCCCTTCCAATAAAGGAGTGATCAGGTCTGCTATATCTGTGTCCCTACCTCTCTGTCAGTTCAAAGAGGTCATTGAACTAATGATGGCATCTCATAAATCAGTTCTGAGGAAGTGGTAGGGTTTGTCTGGGGTCCAGCATGGAGAAAGATTCTGAGTCCAGTGCTGGTTGAATAGGACCTTTGAAAAGACTGATTAGCAATGTCTGCTATGGGTAGGACAGTTGGGACTTCAGGGCCACCAAGTTGACCAACACCAGAGAGACTCCTTTACAGTGAGGTCCATGTAAGTTGTCCCCTCTGTAGTTATGCAGCATGGAGGGCTGTATAATCTTTTGCTCTTCCTCCCTCAAATCTTTAAAAACTACCATTTAAAAATTTGTAGTAAAATACACATAGCATGAAGTTAGTCATTTTAATAATGTTTAAGTAAACAGATCAATGGCATTAAGTATATTTGCGTTGCTGTGCAACTATCACCACCATCTGTCTCCAGAACTCTATTCATCGTGTAAAATTAAAACTCTGTACCCATTAAACAATTATTCTCCATTCTCCGTTTCCCCTAGTCCCATTCTGCTTTCTGTTTCCATGAATTTGATCACTGTAAAAACCTAATTTGAGTGGAATGACAGTATTTTTATTATTATTGGTGGTGGTGGTGATAGACATTTCTCATTTAGCATGTCTACAAGGTTCACTCATGTTGTAGCATATGTTAGAATTTCCTTCTTTTCTAAGGCTGAATAATGTTCCGTTGTATGTATATGCCACATTTTTAAAATCCATTCATCCATGGATGGATACTTTGGCTGCTTCCACCTTTTGGCTGTTATTAATAATTCTGCTGTAAAAATGGATGTACAAAGGTTCCTTTGAGATTCTACTTTTGATTCTTGGGGATATATACCCAAAATTGGAGGGGCTGGATCATACAGTAATTTGATTTCACATTTCTGAGAAGTTGTTATGCTGTTTTCCATAGCATCTATAAAATTTTACATTCCCATTAGCAGTGCACAAGAGTTCTAATTTCCCCACATCCTTGCCAACACTAATTAATCTCTCTCTCTCTCTTTTTTGATAGTAGCCATTCTATGTGTGTATGGTGGTAGCTTATTGTAGTTTTAATTTGCATTTCCCTCATGATTACTGATGTCGAGTATCTTTTCATATGTTTATTGGTTACTTGTATATCTTCTTTGAAGAAATACTTATTAAATCCTTTGCCCATTTTTAAAATTAGTTTTTGTTGTTGAGTTATAGGTGTTCTTTGTATATTCTGGATTATTTTATATTCTGGACTTTAATACCTGATCAGATATATAATTTGCAAAGATTTGACCCTATTTTTAAATTAGTTTTTCTCTCTGTTGTTTTTGTTTTTGATGCACAGAAGTTTTTAATTCTGGTATAATCCAATTTATATTTTTCTTTTGTGGTCTATGCTTTTGGTGTCATTAAGCTGGAAATCATTCTCAAATCCAGTGCCATGGAGGTTTCCCTCTAGGTTTTCTTCTAAGAGTTTTAAAATTTTAGCTCTTAAGTTTAGGTCTTTGATCCATTCTTAGTCAATTTTTAAAAGATTTTATTTATTTGAGAGAGAGAGAGAGAGAGAGAGAGAGAGAGGAGAGAGCATGAGCAAGGGGAGAGGCAGACAGAGAGGGAAAGGCAGACTTCCCTGCTGAGCAGGGAGACCACGTGAGGCTTGATCTCAGGACCCCTGGGATCATGACCTGAGCCGAAGGCAGATGCTTAATTGACTGAGCCACCCAGGCAGCCCTTCAGCTAATTTTTTAATATGGTGTAAGATAAGCTACTATCTTCTGGACACTTTTGTATGTGGATATCCAGTTTTCCCAGTACCATTAGTTGAGAGATTGTCCTTTCCCTATTGAATGATCTTGGCAACTTGTTGAAGATCATTGACCATATATATGAAGGTGAATTTCTGGGCTCTCTATTCTGTTCCATTGACTTATATGTCTGTCTTTATGCTGGTACTGCACTGTTTTGTTACTAGCTTTGTAATAAGATGTGAAATCAAGAAGTGGGATAACTCCAACTTTGTTCTTTTTCAATGTTGTTTTGGCTATTCAGGGTCCCTTGAAGTTCCATATGAATTTTAAGATGGATTTTTCTCTTTCTGCAACAAATTACATTTGGATATTAATAGGGATTGTGCTGAATCTGTAGATTCCTTTGGGTAATATTGATATCTTAACACTATTGCCTTCCAAACTATGTGCATAGAATGTAATTCAGTTTGTGTTTTTATTTCTTTCAGTAATGCTTTATAGTTTTCAAAGTACAAGTCTTTTACCTTGGTTAAGTTTATTCCTAAGTATTTTCTTCTTTTTGATGTTACTTTGAGTGAAATTCTTCCCCCCCCCCAATTTTTATTTAAATTCTAGTTAGTTAATATATAGTATAATGTTGGTTTCAGGAATAGAATTTAGTGATTTATCACATATAACACCCAGTGTTCATCATAACAAATGCCCTCAAAATTGTTTCCTTAATTTCTTTTTTGTCTTTTTAATTATTAGTGTATAGAAGTACAACTAGTTTTTATTTGTTGGCTTTGTATCCTGCTACTTTGCTGAATTCATTTATTAGTTCTAACAGGTTTCTGGTTTTTTTTTTTTTTTTTTTTTTTTTGGTATGGAATTTTTAGGGTTTTCTTCATATGAAATCATCTTATCTGGAAACAGGTAATTTTTCTTCTTCCTTTCCTTTCTTTCTTCTTTCTTTCTTCTTTCTTTTTCTTTCTTTCTTTTCTTTCTTTCTTTCTCTTTCTTTTCTTTTCTTTTCTTTCTTTCTTTCTTTCTTTCTTTCTTTCTTTCTTTCTTTCTTTCTTTCTTCTTTTTTTTTGTCTAATTGCTCTAGCTAGGACATTGAATACTATGCTGGATAGAAATGGTGAAAATGAGTATCCTTGTCTTATTCCTGGGAAAGCTTTCAGTCTTCCCCATTAAGTATGGTATTACCTCTGGACTTTTCATATGTGGGCTTTATGTTGAGGTGATTTCTTTCTATCCCTCATTTGTTGAGTATTTGTATCAAGAAAAGGGGGTTGATTTTGTCAAATGTTTTTTCTGTATCAACTGAGATGCTCATGTGGTTTTCTCCTCCTTCATTCTGTTAATGTGGTATATTACATTCCTTGATTTTTGTGTGTTGTACAATCTTTGTATTCTAGGAATATTTTCAACTTGGTCTTGATGTATAATCCTTTTTGTGTGCTGTAGAATTCTGTTTGCTAGTATTTTGTTGAGGATTTTTGCATCTATATTCATCAAGGATATTGGTCTGAAGTTTCATTTTCTTGTAGTTTCTTTGTCTAGCTTTGATATCAGGGCAATGCTGGACCTATAACATGAGTCAGAAAGTATACCCTTCTTTTCAATTTTTTTGGAAGAGTTTGAGAAGGATTACTGTTGGTTCTTCAAGTGTTTGGTAGAATTTAGCAATGAAGACATTAGGTCTAGGGCTTTTCTTTGTTAGGAGGTTTTTGATTACTGGTTTGATCAGTATCTACTCAGACTTTCTATTTCTTTATGATTTAATCTTGCCTTTGTGTTTTCAAGAATTTTTCCATTTCATCTAGATTATACAATTCATTTACACACAATTATTATTATTATTTTTTAAAGATTTTATTTATTTATTCATAGACACACAGAGAGAGGTAGAGACACAGGAAGAGGGAGAAGCAGGCTCCATACAGGGACCCCGATGTGGGACTCGGATCACACCCCAGGCTGCAGGCGGCGCCAAACCGCTGCGCCACCGGGGCTGCCCCGACACACAATTATTCACAGCACTCTTATAATCCTTTTATTTCTGTAGAATTGGTAATAATGTTTCCACTTTCATTTCTGATTTTAGTAAATTGAGTATTGTCTTTTTTTCTTAGTCAAAGTTTTGTCAATCTTTTGAAACAACTTTTGGTTTCATTGATTTTTCTTTAATGTTTTTCTTTTTTCTTTCTTTCTTCTTTAATGTTTTTCTATTCTCTATTTAATCTCTGCTCTAACTTTATTATTCTGTTTGCTTTTGATTTTCTTTGTTCTTTTTTTAGTTCCTTAAGTTGTAAAGTTAAGTCATTGATTTGAGATCATTCTTCTTTTTTAATGTGGGCAATTACAAATACAAATTTCCCTCTTAGTATTGTTTTCACTGCATCCTATGTTTTGGTGGGTTGGGTTTTCTAATTTACCTTGTAATTTCGTCCTTAACTCACAGTTGTTTAAGGATGTATTAATTTTTGAATTTTACAGTTTTTCTTATATTATTGACTTCTAAATTTATCCTGTTGTGGCCAGAGAGGATACTTGGTATGATATCCTTTTAAATCTATTGTGACTAAATTAGTGGCCTAATATATGGTCTAATCTGGAGAATGTCCCATGTGCACTTGAGAAGAACTTGTATGCTATTTGTGTCTGCACAGAGAGTTCTGCATATGTTTGTTAGATCTAGTTAGTTTATTGTGTTATCCAAGTCTATTTCCTTACATATCTTCCATCTTCTATCCATTATTGAAAGCAAGTTACTGAATTCTCCAATTATTAAAAAACTGTTTATTTAAAAAAAACTGTTTATTTCTTCCTTCAGTTTGTCAATTTTCACTTCATATATTTGATGGTTTGTTATTAAGTATTTAAATGTTTATTTGTATTCTGTCCTCTTGCTGTAGTGAACCTTTTAAAACACAATGTTCATTTACATTTCTTATAACCTTTTTGATTTAAAATCTATTTTGTCTAATGTTAGTATAGGTGTCCCTATCCTCTTTTGGTTACTATTTGCATGGAATATCTTCTTCCATCCTTTCACTTTCAATCTATTTGTGTCTTTTGATCTAAAGTGAATCTCTTGTAAACAGCATATAGTTGGGTCATATTTTTTTGTGTGTTTTATTGAGATATAATTGACATATAATGAGTCATATTTTTAAAAATCTGTTCTGCCCCACTTTGTCTTTTTTTGGCGAGTTTAATCCATGAAAATCATTACAGATAAACAAGGAACTTACTTCTGCCATTTTTCTATTTGTTTTTTATGTCTTAAAGCTTCTTTGTCCTTCATTCCCTTCATTACTGCCTTCTTTTGCATTTAATTTTTTTGTAGTGAAGCTTTTACTTTTCTTTCTTGTTTCCTTCGTGTATATTCTAGAGTGATTTTATTTGTGGTTACCATGGGGATTACATTTAACATCCTGAAGTTGTAATACTCTACTTCGAGTTTGTATCAGATAAAATTTAGGAACACACAAAATTTGTTCCTATATAGCTCTATCCTTCCCCTTTCAATTACTGATGTCACAAATTACACCTTTATGCATTGTGTGTCTAAAATTCTAGACTAATAATTTTTAATGCATTAGTTTCTTAAATAATGTAGAAAACAAAAAGGTAGAGTTATATATATTTTTTTTAATTTTTATTTTTATTTATGATAGTCACAGAGAGATAGAGAGAGAGGCAGAGACACAGGCAGAGGGAGAAGCAGGTTCCATGCACCGGGAGCCCGACGTGGGATTCGATCCCGGGTCTCCAGGATCGCGCCCTGGGCCAAAGGCAGGTGCCAAACCGCTGCGCCACCCAGGGATCCCAAGGTAGAGTTATAAACCAAAGTTATAATAACTTTAAAAAATTAAAATAGCTATTTATTAATTTATTTTAAAAATTTCGGTATAGTTAATATACAATGTTATACTAGTTTCAGGTGCACAATATAGTGATTCAACAATACATTACCTAATATTTATCATGGTAAAGATACTCTTTTTTTTTTTAAGAGAGATATAAACCTCTCTAGTGTTTTTTTTTTTTAATTTTTATTTACTTATGATAGTCACACACACACAGAGAGAGAGAGAGAGAGAGAGGCAGAGACACAAGCAGGCTCCATGCACTGGGAGCCCGACGTGGGATTTGATCCCAGGTCTTCAGGATCGCACCCTGGGCCAAAGACAGGCTCCAAACCGCTGTGCCACCCAGGGATCCTGGTAAAGATACTCTTAAATCCCTTCACCTATTTCATCCATTCCCCACCACCACCCCTTTCCCCTCTGGTAACCATCAATTTATTCTCTATATTTAAGAGTCTGTTTTTTGGTTTGTCTTTTTTTCTCTTTGTTCATTTGTTTTGTTGTTGAAATTCCACCTGAGTAAAATCATATGGTATTTGTCTTTCTCTGACATTTAGCTTAGCATTATACTTTCTAGATCCATTCATGTTGTTGCAAATGGCAAGATTTCAAGCTTTTTATGGCTAAGTACTATTCCACTGTGTGTATATATATCATATCATTTTTATCCATTTTTTTGTTGGACACTTGAGCTGCTTCCATAATATGGCTATTGTAAATATGCAACAAACATAGGGGTTCATATATCCTTTAGAATCAGTGGGGTTTTTTTAATTCTCGCCCCCCCACACTGTTTTTGTATTATTTAGGTGAATACTCAGTAGTGCAATTTCTGGATCATAAGATAGTCCTATTTTTAAATTTTTGAGGAACCTCCATACTGTTTTCCACAGTGACTACATGTTTTCCACAGTTTGCATCCCCACCAACAGTACATGAGGGTTCCTTTTTCTCCACATTTTTGTATCTTGCCAACACTTTTTGTATCTTGTGTTTTTGATTTTAGGTATTCTGACAGAGGTGCGGTGATATCTCACTGTGGTTTTGATTTGCATTTCTCTGATGATGAGTGATGTTGAACATCTTTTCATGTGTCTGTTGGCCATCTCTATGTCTTCTGTCCATTTTTAAAAATTTTATTTATTTGTTCATGAGAGACACAGAAAGAGGTAAAGACATAGGCAGAGAGAGAAGCAGGCTCTCAGCACGGAGCCCGATGCAGGACTCAATCCCCAGGCCAGGATCACACCCTGAGCTGAAGGCAGATGCTCAACCATTGAGCCACCCAGGCATCCCACTTCTATCCATTTTTAAATTGGATTATTTGGTTTTTGGGTGTTGAGAAAAATAATAATTTGAATTATTTAAAATAATTGTTTAAAATAATAGCTTTAAAATTGTCAATGTATTTTCCTTTGTCAGAAATCTTTATTTCTTTATGTGGCTGAGTTACATAATGTGCATTCATTTTTTTCAGTGTGTGTTTATATATATATTTTAAAATTTTTTGTCTTTTTTTTTCCTTTTGGTCCTTTCATTTCAACTTGCCCTTTACCATTATCAAGTGCAAGTCTAGTGGTAACAGACTCCCTCAGCATTTTTAAAATCTGAAAATGTCTTAATTTCTCCTTTTTTAAAAAAAATTTTCTCCTTTATTTTTGAAGGACAGTTTAGTTGGATATTGGATTCTTGGTTGACAAAATATATCAAACAACCACCTTTGGCCTTCAAGGTTTCCAATGAGAGATCTGCTTGATGACTTATAGGCAATCTCTTATATGTAATGGGTTTCTTCTCTCTAACGATTTCAAGATTCTCTCTTGGTCTTTGTCTTTTGGAATTTTGATTATAGTGTGCATGTCTTGGGTTAACTGAGCTTTTTGGGTGTTTATATTCATGCATTTCATCAAATTTGGGAAGTTTTTAGCCATTCTTTCTTCAATAATCTCTCTATACTTTTCTCTTTTTCTCTTCCTTCTGGGACTTCCACAGTGCATGTGTTGGACAGCTTGGTGGTTTTCCACAGGTCTTTAGGCTGCGTTAACTTTTATTCAATATTTCTTTCTGAGATGAATGGATAAAGAAGATGTGTTTTATGTATACAATGGAATATTACTAAGCCATTAGAAACGACAAATACCCACCATTTGCTTCAACGTGGATGGAACTGGAGGGTATTATGCTGAGTGAAGTAAGTCAATCAGAGAAGGAAAAGCAGTGTATGTTCTCATTCATTTGGGGAATATAAATAATAGTCAAAGGGATTATAAAGGAAGGGAAAAGAAATGTGTGGGAAATATCAGGGAGACAGAACATAAAGACTCCTAACTCTGGGAAACGAACTAGGGGTGGTGGAAGGGGAGGAGGGCAGGGGGTGGGGGGGGGGAATGGGTGACGGGCACTGAGGCGGACACTTGACGGGATGAGCACTGGGTGTTTTTCTGTATATTGGTAAATTGAACACCAATAAAAATTAATTTATAAAAAAATATTTCTTTCTGTTTTTCAGACTCAATAATTTCAATTTTCCTATCTTCAAGTTACCTAATTCTTTTGCCTACTCAGATCTGCTTTAATCCCTCTGAGGAAATTTTCATTTTGGTTATTGTATTTTTCAACCCCAGAATTGCTTTTTAAAAATGTTTTGTATCTTTAATATTTCCATTTTGTTCTTACATCATTTTCCTGACTTTTTCCATATCTTCTTTTTAGCTCTCTGAGTGCCTTTTAGACAGTTGTTTTGAAGTCTACTTTTAGGGGATCCCTGGGTGGCACAGTGGTTTAGCTCCTGCCTTTGGCCCAGGGCGCGATCCTGGAGACCTGGGATCAAGTCCCACGTCGGGCTCCCGGTGCATGGAGCCTGCTTCTCCCTCTGCCTGTGTCTCTGCCTCTCTCTCTGTGTGACTATCATAAATAAATAAAAATTAAAAGAAAAAAATAAAGTCTATTTCTAGCAAGGCTTCCATCTTGCCTTTCTCAGGGATTTTGTTGATTGGATTTTTTCCTTTGTTTTGTTTGCTTGGATTAGGCTCTAGAGCCTAATGCAGGGTTTTAACTCATGACCCTGAGGTCAAACCTGAGCTAAGATCAAAAGTCAGACTCTGACTGACCCACCCAGGCACCCTTAATTTTTTTTCCTTTGAATAGGCCATAGTTTCTTGTTTTTTGTATGCCTTGTAAATTTTGTTGTTGTTGTTTAATACTAGACATTTGAATCTTAAAGTGTGGTAATTCTAGTAGGTCAGATTTTCACCTTTTCTGATTTTGCTAGGTTTGTTGTTGTTGCTGTCGGTTTGTTATAGAATGTCTCTGTGCTTGGGATTAATCTAAAGTGTACACCTAAGATCTTCTCTGGTCTTTTCTGAGCCCACACCTTTCCCTGACATACATGATGACTTCTTAAATTCCCTTGTACATGTGTTCTAGTTCTTAAATGTCTGGTTTTAAAATACAGAAAAAGAGAAAAGTGAAGGGTAAGAAAAGGTACCATATCTATAAATTCCCTGGAAATCATTTCAGCTGGAGGGGGAGTGTATTGCAACAATTGTGGTAGGGATTGCAACAGTGGCTGCTTGCCTCTGTTTCTGAACTTCTGTGATCACAAGCAGCAATAAACAATCTGAACATAGATACCTGATAGAGAACAGAATCTTTATTGCTCATCTTGGCTCTTGAAAGCTGAGAACAAATTTTTATGGAACTCATGCATGGTTGCCTACCATGGTGCTTAGGATTAGAGGGGGTCAGAGTTGGGTAATCAGTACTATGCTAAGAGCTTAAACTGACCAAAATTAACTACAATTTACCATCCAAGTTTCTGGAAGTTATAATACTTCAAATAGAGTCCAGAGCTCCAAAAACAGCTATATTAGATTCTAGTGCAATAGTTGTCTAGATAAGGGAAATAGATTCCTGGTCCTTCCTTTCTGCCATGTTTTCTCTAGATTTGACCTCATATAAAGGCTTTTGTGGAAACATAAATTTCCATTTTTTTCTGGGAATAATACCCAAGAGCACTATTTCTGAATTGTATGAGAATTGCATGTTTAATTATTTAGGAAATTTCAAAATTGTTTCCCAGAGTTACTATACAATCTAACATTCACTCCAACAATGTATGAAAGATACAGTTTCTCCATCTTTTCACCAGCATTTGGTTTTGTCACTATTTTTTGTTTTAGCTGTTCTGATAGGTATGTAGTGACACTTCACTGTGGTTTTAATCTGCATTTACAAAGTGGTTAAGTTGAATATCTTTTCAAGTGCTTATTTGCCATCTATATACACCCCAGTGAAATATTTGTTAATGTCTTCTGTTCATTTTCTTTCTTTTTTACTTTTTTGCTTTGGGAGTTTAAAAAAATGCATATTTTAGCACAATGACATCAGCAAGATGGTGGAAAAGGAAGTTCCCTGCTCAAATTGCCCCTCAGAAGCAATAACTTGGCAGCCACTCATGGACAAAAGTATTTTGTGGGAATTCTGGAATCCTGATAAGAGACCGTGAAACTCCAGTGTATTCAAGACATAGGAGGTCCATTTTGAGAATGTTGGCCCATGCCCTGTGGATGACTCACCAAACACGGTCCTGTCAACAGACCTGGAAACAGCTCTGTGCCCCCCCGTTTGGCCTTGATCTTATAACCAGCATTATATATCAAGGAACCTGGGAGAAGTCATGTGTGCCTATGTCTCAGACAATAGGCCCCAGACCTTGGCCCTAGCTGTGGACCTGGATGTGGCCTGTGAACCAGTTCTAGCCCTTCTCAGCCACAGCCTGGGAGCCCCTGGGGGCAAGCCTGTCAAACTTGGTCTGATGCAGATTATGAAATGGCCCTCAACTCAAACTCCTCCTGACAGCAGTCTGCAAGCAATCCTGACAGCCCAGTGGTCCAGTGGGAAACAGGCCCCTCTGTACCCCTGGACATTATGAAATGGCCCTGTAGTTTGGCTCCAGATCCTCCCAGCTTCAGTCTAGATTTAGGAAGTCTTGCCAGTCTGGGGACCCACTGCAAGAAATGCCCATCAGTACCCTTGGAAGTGGGACAGTCACCTTTGGTATGACAGCAGATTCATGAAACAGCTCTGTGACTTGGTTCCAGCCCATCCTAGTCACAATCCATGAGCAGTCCTGCCCACCAGAGACCAACTAGAAGACAGGCCCGTCTGTGCCTCCAGGTCATTTGGAGTTAGCCAGTTAGAGAAACAAAAAAGAAAAAAGGAATGAAAAGAATGAAGAATCCCTACATGAAAAATGGAATTACCCTAACTAAACAAATATACACATCATAAAATTCCAGAAGAAGAAAGGGTAAGGGGCAGGAAGCTTATTTAAAGAAATAATAGCTGAAAACACCTTATATTTTGGGAGAGATATGGACATTGAGTTACCTGAAACTTCAAAGACCCCAAGCAAGATCAACCCAAAGAAGACTACTCTAAAATACATTATAATCAAATTGTTAAAAGTCAAAGACAAAGAGAAAAATTTGAAAGCAGGAGAAGAAAAGCAACTTGTCATATAGAAGAGTAGCCCCCCCCACCCCCACACGCTATCAGTGGATATCTCAGCAGAAACCTTGCAGGTCAGGAAGGAATGAGACGATATAGTCAAAAATGCTGAAAGAAAAAATGCCAACCAAGAATACTATACCTAGCAACAATGTCCTTCATCTTGAAGGAAAGATCAAGAACAGACGAAGAAAAGCAGAAGGACTTCACCACCACTAGACTTGTCTTACAAGAAATGCTAAAGAGAGTCTTCAAGTTGAAATGAAAGAATGCTAAGAAACAGCATGAAAACATGGGGCACCCACGTGACGCAATTGATTAAGAGTCCAAGTCTTGGGGCAGCCCCGGTGGCTCAGCGGTTTAGCACTCCCTACAGCCCAGGGTGTGATCCTGGAGACCTGGGATCGAGTCCCACGTCTCCTCTGCCTGTGTCTCTGCCTCTCTCTCTCTCTCTCTCTCTCCTCTCTGTGTATTCTTATGAATAAATAAATAAATAAAACCTTTAAGGGGACGCCTGGGTGGCTTAGTGGTTTGGCACCTGCCTTTGGTCTAGGGCATGATCCTGGAGTCTCCAGATTGAGTCCCACGTCGGGCTCCTGGCATGGAGCCTGCTTCTCCCTCTACCTGTGTCTTTGCCTCTCTCTGTGTATCTCTCATGAATGAATAAATAAAATATTTTTTAAAAAAAGAGTCCAAGTCTTGATTTCAGCTCAGGTAATGATCTCAGGAGCCTGTGTTAGGCTCCATGTAGGGCATAGAGCCTACTTAAGATTCTCTCTTTTCCTCTCCCTCTGGCCCTCCTTTCCCCCAAAGAAACAACATGAAAACATATGAGAAACAAAAAAGAAAAACATGAAAACATATGAAATTATACAACTCATTGTTAAATATATAGTCAAATTCAGAATACTCTAATATTGTAGTGGTGGTACGTAAATCACTTTTAACTCTAGTATAAAAGTTAAAAGATGGTTGCCAGAGGGGAAGGTGTGAAGGTCAGAGGGATGGGCAAAATGAATGGAGGGGAGTGGGAGATACAGGCTTCCCGTTATGGAGTGATTAAGTCATGAGAATAAAAGGTACAAGATAGAGACTATAGTCAATGGTGTTTTTTTTTTTTTTTTAGATTTTATTTATTTATTCATGAGAGACACAGAGAGAGGCAGAGACATAGGCAGAGGGAGAAGCAGGCTCCATGCAGGGACCCCGATGTGGGACTCAATCCCAGGACTCCAGGATCACACCCTGGGCTGCAGGTAGGCGCTAAACCCCTGAGCCACCCAGGGATCCCCAGTCAATGGTGTTGTAATAGTGTTATATGGTGACAAATGGTAGCTACACTTGTGGTGAGCATAGCACAATGTGAGAGTTGTTGAATAACTGTTGTACACCTGAAACTAAAGTAACATTGTGTGTCAACTATATTCAATTTTTTTTAAAAAGCAAGAGACAGTGGAAAAAAACAATAGTAATAAAATATAGCTACAATAATTTGTTAATGGACGCACAATAGAAAAAATGTAGAGTGATAAAAAATGTGGGGAAAAAAGTTTAAGTGTAGAGTTTTTGTATGTAATTGAAAGTAAGTTGTCAATGTCTTAAAATAGATTGCTATAACTATTAGATATTTTATGTAAGCCTCATGTTAACCACACACACAAAAATCCTCTAGTGGATACACAAAAAACAAAGAGAAACAAATTAAAGTATATCATTACAAAAAATAAATTATAAAGACAGCAAGAAAGGATTAAAAGAACCAGGAACTACAAAACAATCAGAAAACAATTAACATAATGTCAATAATAAGTCCTTTATTAACAATTACTTTAAATGCAAATAGACTCAATTCGCCATTCAAAAGGCACGCAGAAAGGATTTTTAAAAAGCAAGATCAACAATATGCTGCCTATAAAAGACTCACTTAGCTTAAAGAATGTACATGGGCTGAAAGTGAAGAGATGTAAAAAGATTCCATGAAAATGATAACCCACAGAAATTGAACAGGGCTGGCTAATCTTTTATCAGAGAAAATACTTTTTTTTTAAATATATTTTTTAAATTTTATTTATTTATGATAGGCACACAGTGAGAGAGAGAGAGAGGCAGAGACACAGGCAGAGGGAGAAGCAGGCTCCATGCACCGGGAGCCCGACGTGGGACTCGATCCCAGGTCTCCAGGATCGCACCCTGGGCCAAAGGCAGGCGCCAAACCGCTGCGCCACCCAGGGATCCCAGAGAAAATACTTTTATTCAAAATCAGTTACAAGTGGGGTGCCCGGGTGGCTCAGTTGGTTAGGTGTCTGACTCTTGATGTCAGTTCAGGTCTTGATCTCAGGGTAGTGAGTTTAAGCCCTGCATTGGGGCTCCATGTCCCATGCTGGGCTCCACATCCAGTGTGGAGACTACTTTAAAAAAATCAGTCACAAGATGAAGAAGGTCACTATATAGTGACAAAGGAGTTAATTCATCAAGAGGATATAACAATTGTAAATAGATATTTGCCAGAGCACCTAAATATTTAGAGCAAATCTTAATAGAAGTGAAGGGAGAATCAAATAGCAATACAATAAAAGCAACAGACTTCAAACCCCACTTTCAAAAAAAAAAACAACAACCCACTTTCAACAATAGATAGATCATCTAGACAGAAGATCAATAAAGAAATAATGGACTCGAATAATAATATAGACTAAATGGAGTTAGCAGATATATCCACAACATTCCATCCAATGGCACCAGAATAACATTCTTCTCAAGCACACATGGGACATTCTCCAGGATAGATCATATGTTAGGTCTCAAAAAAGTCTTGGAAAATTTAAGAAGACTGAAATCATACCAAGTGTCTTTTCTGACCACAATGGTATGAAACTAGAAATCAATAATAATAAAAAGAAATTGAGGGGATCCCTGGGTGGCGCAGCGGTTTGGCGCCTGCCTTAGGCCCAGGGCGCGATCCTGGAGACCCGGGATCAAATCCCACGTCAGGCTCCCAGTGCATGGAGCCTGCTTCTCCCTCTGCCTGTGTCTCTGCCTCTCTCTCTCTCTCTCTCTCTCTCTCTCTCTCTCTGTGACTATCATAAATAAATAAAAATAAAAATAAATAAAAAAAATAAAAGAAATTGAGGGACTCCTGAGTGGCTCAGTGGTTGAGTGTCTGCTTTTGGCTCAGGGTGTGATCCTGGGGTCCTGGAATTGAGTCCCACATTGGGCTCTCTGTGAGGAGCCTTCTTCTCCTTCTATGTCTCTGCCTCTCTCTGTGTGTTTTTCATAAATAAGTAAATAAAATATTTTTTTAAAAAGAAGAAGAAATTGAAAAATTTACAAATATTGGAAATTAAACAATATATTCCATGGGTCAATCGATGGGTCAAAGAAATAAAAATGGAAATAAAAGTATCTTGAGACAAATAAAAATGAAAATACAACATATCAAAATTTATGGGATGCAGCAAAAGCTGTTCTAAGAGGGAAGTTTATAGTGAAAATGTCTACATTAATACAAAAAGAAAGATCTCAAATAAAGAACTTAACTTTATACCTTAAGGAACTAGAAAAAAAATTCAAAATGAGAAAAAAATATTAGAGTAGAAATAAATGAAACAGAATAATATGATAATTTAAAAAATCAATTAACCTAAGAGCTCCTTTTTTAAAAGATAAACAATTTTGACATACCTTTCACTAGACTAACCAAGAAAAAAAGAGAGAGGATTAAAATAAATAAAATTATAAAAGAGTGTATATTACAACTCTTACCACAGAAAATCAGAGGATCATAAGAGATTATTATGAACAGCTATACACAGACTAATTGGATAACCTAGAAGAAATGGGCAAATTCCTAGAAACATACAAGATGCTCAACCCACTAAGCCACCCAGGCGCCCCGAACTCCTGTTTTATATTAGTTCCCAGGGTCATCACCTGCTCTTCACCATGCCCAATTGCACTTACCACTAAGGCCAGCCTACTGTCCTTCACCTGGGGCAGCACTGCACTGTTTCCAGTAGAGTCAGGCAAATGTTGGCATTTTTCTCTAGGTGCTTGTCAAAGATACTTTGTCTGAGGTATCCTGGCCAACCCCTGACCCCAGGCTGATAGAGAACAGTCTCAGGTCTCTTCTCATGTGCAGAGGTGCTTAGAGTCTTCAGGACGATGCAACCCACCTATTTTCAGATTCCCCAGGTGAGAAGAAAAGGATGGAGCTGGGAATGGGAACTGAGACTTCTGGCTCTGTCATATATCAGGATAGACTAGGACCTTAGTTTCTGTTTTGACAATTGAGTAAATAGCATATAGTCATAGTCCAGAATGGGGTCCATGGTCTCAAGGGGAAAACCTCACTGAAGTTCTTTCCCAGGGAGAAGAGGAGGCAGCATGGCCTAGAACCAAACATTTCCATTAGCTGGGGGAGAATATGAGACATAACAAACCAGGTTAGCTCTTTACTGGGGATAGGAGACACAGAGCCCGTTTTTGCCAGCCCTTATGGGTTGATGATCTCAATGTGGAACTGGAGGTGAGTGGCTGTGACTACACAGTGTCCCCGGAGGAGAGCACAGGTATAGCAGTTGTGGCATTGCCAGTGGCATTGGATGACATCGATGGCGTTGAGCACCTGACAGTATCGCCAGTGGATACGCCACATACGGACCAAAGACTGGATCTTGACCACTGCCCTCTCTGTATTTGCGTAGGTAACCAAGGCTGCCTTTCGCTTCTTCTGCAGCAGGCTCTCCGAGGTCAGCCTCCACCAGCGCTGAATGATCCAGGCACTGAGAGCTGCGTGCAGCAGTGTCCTGCGTACGAGGGTGCCACGCCACCAGGCCTGAATCTCTGTGGCTGCTTTCGTTTTTTTTTTTAAACTTTTTTTTTTCTAGATGGAGATAAGGGAGACCACTCAGGGAACTTCCTGCCATCAATTTCCAAGATCTTCCTGGAAGGGGCCCAGATTCTCTTAATTGTTATCACTTCTTTGGAGAATTCAGGGGAGTTAGGACACTGTCTAAGAGCCAGAAGACCTGATTAGTGAGGCCTCCTCTATCACTATGGGCACATCACTCTGCCTTTAGAGTCATAGCACCCTCCTGACTATCTCACAGGTATATGGATCAAGAGAAAAACCATTAGTAGCTAGAAGGGTACATTAGGAATGTGAAGGATTGTGTTAGTCATGCTCTACCTCTTCAGTGCTTATTGGGTTTGGCAGATTTGGCCTTATAATGCCTTTGCCTGGTATTCTCTGCTAATGTAGTCCCAAACCATCATTGGTTGATTTCTCTTGGCCACAACAATGTACTTCAGTACTGTGATGGGTTTTCAGCACCCTCATCCCATTTTCTATTCAAGCCCATATTTTGAACATTGTACTCTCTAATTCAGAGTCCTCACAACTTCACCTCCCAGCCCCATTTGTTTCTTTATGGCTTTCATTCTCTCCATTCACTCTTCATGTCACAGTCAGATGGAGAACCAGGGAGCTCATGCTGAGCAGGGAGTGAAGGAAAAATGAGCCAATATTGAGTTGACTCTTGATTATTTTAACTCTGAATCTATAAAAAGAACAATTCCACACTTTCACAACACAGACACAAATGTTCTGGATATCTGTTAACTACAAGGAGATTTTACCCACCTTGAGTTTCTGCTTCTGCCTCTTCTTAAGTTCAGTTATTTCTTCAACATCTTCAATTACAATTACAATTAAATTGCCCTCAGTCTGTCATCAGAATTAAATGGGAAATGAATGGATGAGTTAAGACTGCTTTTTTCTCTCTATGGCCCAGTCTCAGATACACCCTGCTTCAGTATCCCTTCTTTTTCTAAGACCTGTGAAGTCCCAGGTGATTCCCACCCACTCCTATCTTGCCTAATAAATCTGGCCATGTCTCTTACACAAAATCGGATCCCCATGGCTTGTCTTTAGATGGTTCATTAGCCTTGATTTCTCTACTTACCAAAGTCTGGCATGAGTAAAATGAGGGGGACAGCTATGAGTTCACAACTGCATTGTGACATAAGGATTAGGATATCTACCACAGAGTTAAGTCTTCCTCAGAAAAAAGCTCCCTGGGAACTTGTACTGCCTGTCTACTTCCCTCCTGCCAGAGAGGTACCAGAGTTCAGAGTGGAAAGATAGGACACTTGGGTGCCATTTCATACCAGGGCTCTCCTCCAGGGGGGCCCATCCACAATCCTCTTCATTATCAGTCACACAGGAGAGCAGGAGGGACCATGGCAGTGTATCTCCATACAACTCTCTACTGTCTTCTCAGATAGCATCTCCTGTCTTCCCCTAAGATTTCAGAACCTCAATACACCATAGGAAACTAGAAGGAGAGAGAAAAGATGAATCTAGAAAGTTGTAAAATAATGATAAAAGTTTAAATTAGGGCAGCCCGGGTGGCTCAGCGGTTTAGCGCCACCTTCAGCCTGGGGCGTGATCCTGGAGACCCAGGATCGAGTCCCACATCGGGCTCCGGGCATGGAGCCTGCTTCTCCCTCTGCCTGTGTCTCTGCCTCTCTCTCTCTCTCTCTCTCTCTCTCTCTCTCTCTCTCTCTGTCTATCATGAATAAATAAATAAAATATTAAAAAAAATAAAAAAATCTAAAAAAAGTTTAAATTAAATGGAAAACAAAAATGGGTGGTGTAAAGTAAATTTAAAAAGTAGTCTTTTTTAAAAGACCAGTATTAAAGATAAACATTCCATGCACCTTGGTGATGGAGAGAGAGAGAACAAAAATGCAATGAGAAAGGCAAAATAATCACAAAGAGAAATAAATATGAGAATATCATGGTAACAAATTTGAAAACTAAGAGGAAATGATTTCTTAACAAAATTTAAATTACCAAAATTAATTGAAGAAACTATGTAAAACTTGATAAATTGAGAAGGCTATTAAAGATCCACCATAAATAAGGTAAGACACCAAGACCAGGTAGATTCATATCTAAACTTTAAAAAATTTACAAATTCAGATATCTCCTATGTGACAAACTATTCAAACTTATTATTAAAGATAGAGGTTTCCATCAAGCATTTCATAGTGTCAGTGTCAATTCCCTGAAAAGTCCTGCTAGGATTTTTGCTGTAAGTGCATTGATTTGGGGGGAGAAAGGCTATCTTCTGAGACTGAGTTCCTTCTAAGACCATGGACTATTCCTCTCTTTGCTTAAGAATTCTTTTATGTCTTAAAAAATAATTCCTTTATGTCTTTCTACAGTGTTTTAAAAATTTTCTCTATAATAGTCTTTTAAAAAAACATTTTAGTTTTGAGTAATCTTGACATCCAATTTAAGGCTCAAACTCACAATCTCAAGATGGAGAGTCACATGCTCCACTGACTGAGCCAGCCAGGCACCCCTGTCAAGGTCTTTTTTTTGAGATATAATTTACATTCTATAAAGCTCACTATTTAAAACTGTATAATCTAGTAGTTTTTAGTCTATTTACTAAGTTGTGCAACTATCACCACTATCTTATTTGAAAATATTTTCATAAGCCCCAAAATAAGCCTCATA
This sequence comes from Vulpes lagopus, assembly GCF_018345385.1. Lineage (NCBI taxonomy): Eukaryota > Metazoa > Chordata > Mammalia > Carnivora > Canidae > Vulpes > Vulpes lagopus. Next base: position 20,329,414 of record NC_054830.1, on the reverse strand, counting down.
CCTATTAGCAGTCAATCTCCATTCTTCCCTACCCCAATCTCTGAAAACCATGGATCTACTTTATGTCCTTTTAGATTTGTCTATTTTGGATATTTCATATGATTTACATCATACTATAAATGGCTTTCTTGGCTAGCTTCTTTTGCTCAGTACGTGTTTTCAAGGTCCTTCATGTTGTAGCATGTCAGTATATCATTCCTTTTTATGGCCAGATAATACTCCATTGCATGTATATACTACATTTTTCAATCCATTAATCAATTGATGGACATTTGAGTTATTTCTACTTTTTGACTATTATGAATAATATAGCTGTAAATATTGATGTACAAATTTTTGCATGGGCATATGTTTTCAATTCTCAGATATATACTTAGGTCATATAGTAAGGTTTTTTTCCCATAAAAACAAAACAAAACAAAACATATACATTTCTCCCACTTACCTCTTGCAACTATCAATATGTTCTCTGTATCTAAGAGCTTGTCTTTTGCTGTTTTTACTTTATTTTTTTTAGATTCTATATAAGAGAAATCATATGGCATTTATCTTTCTTTGTCTGAATTATTTCACTTAATATAATGCCCATGACATTCATCTATAGTGTCACAAATAACATGATTTCATTATTTTTTTAAAAAAGGTTTTATTTATTCACAAGAGACACAGAGAGGTAGAGACACAAGGAGAGGGAGAAGCAGGCTTCCCTGAGGAGCCCGATGTGGGACTCAATCCTGGAACTCCAGGATCACGACCTGAACCAAAGGTGGATGCTCAACCACTGAGCCACCCAGATGCCCCTGGTTTCATTATTTTTTATTATTTTTTATGGCAGAATAACATTCCATGTATGTATGTACACACATACTACAATTTCTTTATCCATTCATCCATTGTTGGACACTTAGGTTGTTTCCGTATCTTGGCTATTGCTGCAATGATTAGGGCGATGCATATACCTTTTCAAATTAGTGGTTTTTTCTTCAGATAAATACCCAGAAGTGCAATTGCTAGATTGTATGATAGCTCTATTTTTAATTTTTTTTTAGGAAACTCCATACTGTTTTCTATAGTAGCAACACCAATTTACATTCTACCAACAGTGCACAGGGTTCCCTTTTTCTCCACATCCTCACCAACTTGTTATTTCTTGTCTTTTTTTTTTTTAAGTGATAGCCACTTTAACAGGTGTGCAGTTATATATCATTGTGGGTTTTTTTCCTAAAGATTTTATTTATTCCAGAGAGAGAGTGAGTGAGCGAGAAGGGGGAGGAGCAGAGAGAGAGGAAAAGCAGACTCCTCTTGAGCATGGATCCCTGTACAAGCCTCAATCCCAGGACCCTGAGATCATGACCTGAGCCAAAACCAAGAGTCTGATGCTTAACTGACTGAGCTACCCAGGCGCCCCTCTCATTGTGGTTTTGATTTGCATTTCTGTAATGACCGATGATGTTGAACATCTTTTCATGTACCTGTTGGCCATCTGTATGTGTTCTTTGGGAAAATGTCTGTTAGATTTTCTGCTCGTTTTTAAATTGGATTGTCAGATTTTTTTTTCTATTAAGTTGTATGTGTTCTTTATATATTTTGGGTATTAACCCTGTGTCGGATATATGATTTGCAATTATTTTCTACCATTAAGTAGATTGCCTTTTCATTTTGTTGATGGCTTCCTCTGCTGTCCAGAAGACTTGTAGTTTTATGTAATCTCATTTGTTTACTTTTGCTTTTGTTGCTTTTATTTTTTAATGTCAGATTAAAAAAAATCACAAAGATCTATGTAAAGGAGTTTACCACCTGTTTTCTTCTAGAAGTTTTATGATTTCAGGTTTTACATTCAAGTCTTTAACTCAATTTGAGTTAATTTTTGTGCATGATATATAGATGGTGAGCCAATGTCATTCTTTTGCATGTGGCTAATTTTCCCAACACAATTTATTGAAGAGACTGTCCTTTCCACATTGTATATCCTTAACTCTTTTGTTGTAAATTAATTGACCACATGTATATCAGTTTATTTATGAGATTTTAATTCTGGTACTTTGACCTATGTGTATCTTTTTATGCCAATATCATATTGTTTTAATTACTATTGATTTGTAATATAGTTTGAAATCAGGGAATGTGATGCTGGCAGCTTTGTTCTTCTTTCTCAGAACTGCTTTGGCTTTTCAGGGTCTTTTGTGATTCTATACAAATTTTATGATGGTAATTTTCTATTTCTGTGAAAAATACCATTGGAGTTTTGATAAGGATTGCATTGAAATCTGTATATTGTTTTGGGTAGTATGGATATCTTAATGTTAATTCCTCCAATCCATGAGCATGAAATATATTTCCAGTTATTTGTGTCTTCTTCAACTTCTTTCATTAATGTGTAGTTTTTGAGTTTTACAGGTCTTTCACCTTCTTGGCTAAATTTATTCCTTGGTATTTTATTTTTTGCTGCAATTATAAATGAGATTGTTTTCTTAATTTCTCTGATAGTTCATTTATAAGTGTAAAGAAATACAAGAGATTTTTGTGTATTTCTTTTGTATCCTGTAACTTTACTGAATTTGTTTATTCTAATAGTTTTTTGATGGAATCTTTAAGGTTTCCTAAAATCATGCTACTTGCAAATAGTGATAGTTTTACTTCTTCCTTTCCAATTGGGATGTCCTTTACTTTTTTCTTGTCTAATTGCTCTGGCTAGGGTTTCCAATATTATGATGAATAGAAGTGGCAAGATTGGGCATCTTTCTTTTGTTCCTGACCTTAGGGGAAAATTTTTAGCTTTTCACTATTAAATATGATGCTAGCTATGTCTTTGGCATATATGGCCTTTATTACGTTGCAGTACATTTCCTCTATAACCACCTTGTGGAGAGTTTTTATCATAAATGAATGTTGAATTTTGTCAATTTTTTCTCTGCATCTGTTGAGATGATTACATGATTTTATCCTTCATTTTGTTAATGTGGTGTATCACATTGGCTGATTTGTGGATATTAAACCACCCCGTGTTTATAGCAGCAATGTCCACAATAGCCAAACTGTGGAAGGAGCCTCGGTGTCCATTGAAAGACGAATGGATAAAGAAGATGTGGTTTATGTATACAATGGAATATTACTCCGCCATTAGAAACGACAAATACCCACCATTTGCTTCGTCGTGGATGGAACTGAGGGGCATTATGCTGAATGAAATAAGTCAATAGGAGAAGGACAAACATTATATGGTCTCATTCATTTGGGGAATATAAATAATAGTGAAAGGGAATAAGGGGAAAGGAGAAAAAATAAGTGGGAAATATCAGAAAGGGAGACAGAACATGGAAGACTCCTAACTCTGGGAAACGAACTAAGGGTGGTGGAAGGGGAGGAGGGCGGGGGGTTGGGGTGACTGGGTGGCGGGCACTGAGGTGGGCACTTGATGGGATGAGCACTGGGTGTTATTCTGTATGTTGGCAAATTGAACACCAATAAAAAATAAATTTATTATTAAAAAAATAAACCATCCTGTGTCTCTGGAATAAATCCCACTTGACCATGGATTAATGTCTTATTGAATTCAGTTTGCTAATATATTGTTGATGACCTCTGCATTTACATTTATCACGGATACTGGCCAGTAATTTTCTTTTCTTATGGTATCCTTGTCTGGCTTTGTAAAATGAGTTGGAAAGTGTTCCTTCCTCTTTTATTTTTTGGAAGAGTTTGAGAAGGGTTGTATTAATCCTTCTTTGAATGTTTGGTAGAATTCACCAGTAAAGCTGTCTTCTGGTCCTGAACTTTTGTTTATTGAGAGGTTTTTGTTTTGTTTTGAAGATTTGTTTATTTATTTGAGAGATATAGAGAGTGTGAAAGCAGGAGGATGGACAGAGGGAGAGTGTGGAGCCTGACATGGAGCTCAATCTCCGGATCAGGGGATCATCACCTGAGCCAAAACCAAGAGTCAGTTGCTCAACTGAGAACCACCCAGGTGCCCCACTAGGTTTTTGATTACTAATTCAATCTCTGCTAATAATCAGTCAGATTTTCTATTTCATCATGATTCAGACTTTGGAGGTTGTATGTTTCCAGGAACTTATCAATTTCTTCTAGATTGTATAATTGTTCAAAGTAGACTTTTATGATCCTTTGTATTTCTGTGGTATCAATTGTAACAATTTTTTCATTGATTTTGAGTCTTTCTTGCTTTTTTTTGTTTGGTGAGTCCAGGTAAGCCTTTTAGATTTTATCTTTTTAAAGAGCCAGGCTTCATTGGTATTTTTTAATGTCTTTTTATTTATTTATTTTTTAAATTTTATTTATTTATGATAGTCATACAGAGAGAAAGAGAGAGAGGCAGAGACACAGGCAGAGGGAGAAGCAGGCTCCATGCGCCGGGAGCCTGATGTGGGATTCGATCCCGGGTCTCCAGGATCGCGCCCTGGGCCAAAGGCAGGCGCCAAACCGCTGCGCCACCCAGGGATCCCTTTTTTTTTTTTTTTTTTTAATGTCTTTTTAGTCTCTATTTCATTCTTTCTGCTCTGATATTTATTTCCTTCCTTCTGCTAATTTTGGGCTTCTTTTGTTTTTCTTTCTCTTGTTCCTTGAGGTGCAAAGTTAAACTCTTTACTTCATACTTTTCTTGTTTCTTAAGGTACACATTTACTACTATGAACTTTTTTCTTAGAACTACTTTTGCTACATCCCATAAACTTTAGTATGTTATATTTAATTTTTCTGTTTGTCTCAAGGAATTTTTAAATTTCTCTTTTGATGTCTTCTTTGGCCCATTGGTTATACAGTAGCATGTGGTTCAATATCCATGTATTTGTGAATTTTCCAGTTTTCTTCATGTAATTAGTTTCTAATATAGTCAGGAAAGATGCTTTATATGATTTCAATCCTCTTAAATTTATTAAGACTTAAAACATTTTATTAAGACTTGTTTGTGTGGATACACACACAGGACCTAGAAGTCAAACTATAAACTGCTTGTTATTATGGATGACTTTGTTCTTTGCTTCTTGGGTTTTTCAGTTTCCTTTTATGCACATATTAACTTTAAAAAGTAAATTTTTAAAAAACCTAAAAAAAAAGACTTGTTTGTATCATAACATATGACCTATCTTGGAAAATATTCCATGTGCACTTGAAAAGAACATTAGCTTTCTGCCCCTGGAAGCCGCCGAGTAAGCATCGTTAGTCTCCCCTCCCACTCCTGTCATGTCTATGTCAGAGTCTCCTAAAGAGCTTGAGCAGCTGTGGAAGGTCTTCATTGGAGGTTTGAGCTTTGAAACAACTGATGAGTGTCTGAGGAGCCATTTTGAGCAATGGGGAACACTTATGGACTATGTGGTAATGAGAGATCCAAACACCAAGCACTCTAGAGGCTTTGGGTTTGTCACGTATGCCCCTGTGGAGGAGGTGGATGCAGCCATGTGTGGCAAGGCCACACAAGGTGGATGGAAGAGTTGTCGAACCAAAGAGGGCTGTCTCAAGAGAAGATTCTCAAAGACTTGGTGCCCACTTAACTGTGAAAAAGCTTTTTGTTTGTGGCATTAAAGAAGACAATTGAAGAACATCATCTAAGAGATTATTTTGAACAGTATGGGAAAATTGAAGTGATTGAGATCATGACTGATTGAGACAGTGGCAAAAAGAGAGGTTTTGCTTTTGTGACATTTGATGACTATGACTCTGTGGACAAGATTGTCATTCAAAAATACTATACTGTGAATGGCCACATGTGAAGTAAGGAAAGCTCTATCGAAGCAAGAGATGGCTAGTGCTTCATCCAGCCAAAGAGGCCAAAGTGGTTCTGGAAACTTTGATGGTGGTCATGGAGGTGGTTTTTGGTGGGAATAACAACTTTGGTTGTGGAGGGAACTTAAGTGGTCGAGGTGGTTTTGGTGGCAGTCGAGTTGGTGGTGGATACGGTGGCAGTGGGGATGGCTATAAGGATTTGGTAATGATGGAAGCAACTTTGGAGGAGGTGGAAGCTATAACGATTTTGGCAATTATAACAATCAATCCTCAAATTTTGGACCCATGAAAGGAGGAAATTTTGGAGGCAGAAGCTCTGGCCCCTATGGTGGTGGAGGCCAATACTTTGCCCAACCACGAAACCAAGGTGGTTATGGTGGTTCCAGCAGCAGCAGCAGCAACAGGTATGGCAGTGGTAGAAGGTTTTAATTACTGCCAGGAAACAAAGCTTAGCAGGAGAGGAGAGCCAGAGAAGTGACAGGGAAGCTACAGGTTACAACAGACTTGTGAACTCAGCCAAGCACAGTGGTGGCAGGGCCTAGCTGCTACAAAGAAGGCATGTTTTAGACAATACTCATGTGTATGGGCAAAAAACTCGAGGACTGTATTTGTGGCTAATTGTAAAACAGGTTATTTTAGTTTCTGTTCTGTGGAAAGTGTAAAGCATTCCAACAAAGGTTTTTTTTTTTTTTTTAAAGATTTATTTATTTATCATAGAGAGAGAGAGAGAGAGAGAGAGAGAGAGAGAGAGAGAGAGGCAGAGACACAGGAGGAGGGAGAAGCAGGCTCCATGCCGGGATCCAGATGCGGGACTCAATCCCGGGACTCCAGGATCGCGCCCTGGGCCAAAGGCAGGCGCTAAACCACTGAGCCACCCAGGGATCCCCCAACAAAGGGTTTTAATGTAGATTTTTTTGCACCCATGCTGTTGATTGCTAAATGTAATAGTTTGATCGTGACAATGAATAAATGCATCTTTAAAAAAAAAAGAACATGTATTCTGTTACTTTTGGCTGGCATGTTCTGTATATTTGTTAATTCTATTTGGTCTAATGTGTCTTTTAAAGCCAATGTTTAAAAAAAAATAAAGCCAATGTTTTCTTATTGATTTTCTGGTTGAATTATCTATCCATTGATGTAAATGGTGGTGTTAAAGTCCCCTACTATTATTGTAATGCTGTCTATTTTTCCTTTAGGTCTGTTAATATTTGCTTTATGCATTTAGGTACCCCTATACTGGGTGCATAAATATTTACAAATGTTATATCCTCTTGTTGGATTGATTTTAATCATTATGTAACGCTTTTCTTTGTCCCTTATTACAGTTTTTACTTTAAAGTCTATTTCATCTGATGTAAATGGATTTAATGAGAAGACGTTGATAGTTACTGCAGCTATCTTTTGGTTACCTTTTGCACAGAATATCTCTTTCCATCTCTTCACTTCCATTCTGTGTGTGTCTCTACATATAAGCATATAGATGGGTCTTCTTCTTCTTCTTTTTTCTTTTTTTGAATCTATTCAGCCACTCTGTGTCCTTTAATTGCAGAATTTAGTCCATTTACATTTAAAGGAATTATTGAAAGGTATGTGCTCATTGCTTTTCTGTTAATTGTTTTCTGGCTGTTTTTGTAGCTCCTCTCTGTTCCTTTCTTCTTTTCTTGCTCTCTTCCTTTGTGGTTTGAAGACTTTCTTTAGTGGTATGTTTATATTACTTATTCTTTATCTTTTGGATATTTACCATAGGTTTTTGCTTTGTGGTTACCATGAGGCATATATATATATAATAACTTATGTCTATAATATCCTACTTTAAGTTGACAATAACAAGTTTGATCCCATTCTAAAACTCAGCGTTTTTACTCTTCCCAGCATGTTTTATGTTTTTGATGTCATATTTTACACTTTTTAATCTTACATTTTACATCTTTTTATCTGTGTAGCCCTTAACTAATTATTGTAATCATAGTTATTTTTTACTACTTTTGTCTTTTAACCTTCATACTAGCTTCATTTTATTTTATTATTTTTTATTTAAGTATAGTTGACACACAATGTTAGTTTCAGGTATACAACACAGTGATTCAACAACTCTATACATTATGCTATGCTCACCACTAGTAGCTCACCAGTGTAATTACCCTCTGTCATCATGCAATGCTATTACAATACCATTGACTATATTCCCTATGCTGTACCTCTTATTTCTGTGATTTACTCATTCTGTAACTGGAAACCTATGTTTCCCACTCCCTTCATTGATTTCGTGTATACCCCATCCCTTTCCCCTTTAGCAACCATCAATTTATTCTTTGTATTTATAGGTCTGATTCTTCTTTTTGCTTGTTTTTTTATTCTTGTGTTTTGTTTTTTATTTTTTTAATTTTAATTTTATTATTATTTTTATTTAATTCATACATCTTTTATTCTTCTTTTGGCAAACACCAGATAATATGAGCAAAACTATATTGCTCACTATAGTTACATACATTCTTTTTTGCTTTATATGTTTGTAAACATATGTTAAATGGATAAAATTCTTGGCTAAGGACATACTCTGACATATACTTTTCTGAGTTAGGAGAAAAGAAAGCTTATGAAACTTCCATTAGACCATAATCACACAGCAAACTAAATTAGTATATGCTGTTTTTAAATTAACATCTGCCATTTTTAAAAGACTTCAGTTTTTGGTTACAGCTAAAATGATTTTTATCTGAAGTTTATGAAAGAACAGAAGCTGACCACACAAATCTTACTCATAAGCATACTGGCCGTTTCAAAATAAAAAATAATAAAAATAAACCTATAATCAAGGAAATTCCACATATAAGTAAAATAATATAGAATTTGTCTTTCTCTGCCTGACTTATTTCACTTTAGAATAATATCCTCTAGGAATGTACATGCTGTTGCAAAGGCAAGGTATCATTCCTTTTTATGGCTGAGTAGTATTCCATATTGTGTGTGTGTATCACATAATTTTTTATCAATTCATCTATCGATGGACACTTGAGCTGCTATCAGATCGTGGCTATTGTAAATAATGCTACAATAAACATAAAAGTGCATTGTCTCTTTTAATTAGTGTTTTTCTTTTCCTTTGGTAAATATCTAGTAGTCGAATTACTGGATCATATGATATTTCTGTTTATTTGTTGAGTAACCTCCATATTGTTTTCCACAAACGCTGTACTAAATTTACATTCCAAACCAGTGCATGAGGGTTCCTTTTTCTCTCTGCATGCTTGCTAACACTTGTTATTTCTCATCTTTTAGACTCTAGCCATTCTGACAAGTGATATCAAATCGTAGTTTTGACATACAAGGTTTGTAAGCAATTAATTCATTACTTTTACTATATATTTAGCCTTCAAGCGAAATTTACTCTTTCATATATATGCTTATTACTAATTAGTGCTCCGAATTTATTATACTTATAGGTCTAAAAGAGGAGGTCACCACATGTCACACAGGGCCACAGTGAAGCAGCAGGTTTTGGTCAAGTGGCAGAATGCAGGAGTAAGAAAAGAGCTTTTCCCATGGTCTTTGTTGGAATGGGAAAGGCAAGGCAGGATGGGGTAAACAGTTTAGGATTGGATGGTGTGAGAATTTCTGTGGCCTTTAAACTATATATAAGCCTAGTACCTAGAGTAGGATGGTTAAGGCAGAGGACTATGGCTTTCGGGGGTACAGGACAAAAAGAGGTATGGCCTTGCATTGGTTAGTCTACAGATGAAAGGCATGCTCTGGGATGAGTCCTTGCTATCTCTAAGAACTGCCTGGCCCCAGGAAGGGCAGTCTCTCCCAATCCAGAAAGGGATATTTTTAAAGATGACACAATGGCATAATACACAGACCCTAAAATATATATACAATAACGTATTGGAAAGGGAGAGAGAGGGAGAAGCAGAGAGAACCTACCTGAACCCAGAGTCCTTGCTCTCCTGGAGCTCACCCTCTAGTGGGGGCAACAGAAAATAGAAAATGAGGTAAGAGAAGCTTGAGAAGCTTGATGGAGAGTTTGAAGACAGGAAAGCAGAGTCATGTACCAGAACATACAGTAGGAGGTGGGGAAGCCATTTCCATGAGGTGGTCAAAAAAGGTCTCCCCGAGAAGAGAGCATGGAGCAGAGACACACGTGAGTGGAGGGGGAGCTCCATCTGGCAAGGCTACCTAAGGGGAGGAGACAGTGAGTACAAAGTGCTGAGATGGGAATGTGTGGGGGAGATTTGAAGAGCAGGGTGTCCAGGAGGGACACGGACACGGGAGAGGGTGACATGGCCAGGGCCAGACCATGCAGGCTTAGGAGTCCACAGGAGGGCTTTTGGAATTGTTCTAAATTTAGTGAGAAGACACTGAAGAATTAAGAGCATCAGGTGACACCTCCATGTTGCAGAACTACGGGGGCACCATTTCCAGGGACCACATTGTGAAAGAGTCTCCCTGGAGTTGGCAGAGTTGGCCGCCCTGCAACCCCAACTCTCCTACCCATGGCAGTCATTGCTAATCAATTATAGGCTCTGCTCAGGATCCTTCTCCAGAAGGGACCCCACACAACCCCTGCCACTTCCTCAGAGCTGACTGTTCCATGCCCAGCATCTGCCATCATTTTCCCTGCCCCTTTGCTGACACGAGTACCTCCTGAAGCTCGACCGACAGAGATCAGGTGACACAGAGTTGGAGCAGACCTGATCAGTTCTTTATTGGGAAGGGGATGCAGTCTGTAATCCGACATATCTGTGACCCCAGAGAGATCTCAAGTTCAAGTCCCAGATGGGTTGCCGTGAGGTCATAGCTGCCATGGAAAAAGCCACGGGTGTGGCAATTATGCCAGCGCCAATACACCTGGATGATGCGGACCGCGTGGAGCAAATGGCAGTAACGAAGGCGAATGTGCCACATGCGGACCAAGGACTGCAGCTTGACCACTGCCCATTCTTGCTGTGCATAAAACTCTAGGGCTGCTCGTTTTCTCTTCTCCAGCAGCTTTGCCAGCATCACCTTCCACCAGTGCTGAATCATACATGCTCTGAGTGCTGCGTGCAGTAATGTCCTGCGCACCAGAGTGCCCCGCCACCAGGCCTGGATCTTTATGGCTTTCTGCTCTTGGTCAGGGAGCTTCTTTTTCTTTGGGGAGAGAGGTTACAAAGATAAAGAAGCGATTCTCACGGAACGTTCCCCACCCACCTCAGCTCCAGGGCAGGCCAAGAAGAGCTTCCTCAGAAGGTCAGGAGCACTGGGCAGGGAGCCAGTAGACTAGATAGGGGTCCTACCCCTGCCCCTCTCTGCTTAATGGACCTGGTCGCGTCACATTGTCCCCTGCATCTCAGGGTCCTCATCTATAAAATGGAGCATTCTGGCACTAGCTATCACACCATTACATGGACCTGGGTGGCCTGTCTGGAACAAGCTCACTATGTACCATGCTCCACCTGGGCCTGGCCACCTACTGGGCTTGCATATTCCTTCCCTTCCACCCCTCCCGGAGGCTGGAGAAGTGGCATCCTTTGTTTGCCTTTCCTGCTTGACTCCCGCTCAACCCCACAACCTGCTGTGTCCTTCTGTCAAGTCACAGTATTAGAAGTTTCCCTGCTCCACGCAGTATGGAGTCCTCATTTACTTCTCATTTTCACTTCTTTTGATTCTCACATCTTAAACTTCAGTTAGCATGCATATGCACACATGCACTCACACACACACACACACACACACACACACACACACACTTTTATACTCGGTTTTCCCTGTCGGTGGCAATGCCTTCCCCAAACACAGCCTCACCGCTCCACTCCCTAGCTCAGCATGGTCTGATTCCCACTTGCCAGGGGTTCCCCTCCTTACAACCAAGTCTCTGTGCCTCAGTCACCCACCTTTCTCTGACCAAAAAGGATCTAGGAGGAGAGGAGAACCAAGGATGAGTTGGATCCCTATTCATTCCAGCCAGTCTGGATAGGACATTCATCTTGTTTGGCCTGGGACATTCTCAGTTTATGCTTATTGCTCCTGAGGAATCATTCATAGCCCTAATTTTGCTCATAAATGGAACCTGGTTCAGATGCTAGATTCCGGGATCATGCCATGCTATGGGGCCCAGAGTCAGAGATGTTGCGAATAAGAGTCCCCCTCAACCTGAGGGCCTCCATTAACCTACCTTAGTTGGAGGGGGTGGAGTTGGAAGTAGAGGCTCTTCTTTCTTCATCTCTTTCTCTTTCTTTGTCTTTTTTTCTGTCTTTTCTTTCTTTTTGTCTTTGTCTTTGTCTTTTCTTTTTTCTTTTTCTTTGTCTTTGTCTTTCCCTTTCTTCTCTTCCTCTTTCAGTGCTGTGGTTTCATCAGGATCCTTCTTAATGATTTCATCCTTGTGTAATCAGAGTTTAGAAGGGAAAGATATCAGTAAATTATTTCTGTACAACTGTGTGCCAAATCCACCACATGCTCCTGCCTTGCCCAAAGACCCTAGATATAGTACTCACATCGTGGGTTAACTGTGAAATCGACGTTCCTCTGCCTGCAACTTTGGGTGGCTGTCTTACACATCACTGAGTGCCCATGACTTGGATGTAGATGGTTCAAATCCCCACAGATCTGCAAACCCCTAAGTTACCCATAGTTAAGAGCTTAATTGTCCTACCACTTTGGGTCTGTACTCTTCTTTGAGACCCATACAATTTGTTGCACATGTACCAGTAGTTTGTTCCTTTGTATTGCTGAGTAGTAGATGTACCACAGTTTGATTAACCAGTCACCCATTTGGGTTATGTTCACTCTTTTTTTGTCATTATCATATGAAATTTTTAAAAAATATTTTATTTATTCATGTGAGACAGAGACAGAAAGGCAGAGACAGAGGGAGAAGCAGGTTCCTCGTGAAGCAGGGAGACCAATACAGGACTTTATCTCAGGATCCTGGGATCATGACCTGAGCCGAAGGCAGATGCTTAACCAAATGAGCCACCTAGACACCCCCTACTATGACATTTTTGTAGAAGCTTTTATATTTTCAGTTTTGTTGGATACATACCTAAGAGTGGAATGCTGGGTCTTATGGTAATTCTATATTTAACTCTTGAGAGACCAACAAATTGTTTCCACATCAGCTATCCCATTTTACATTTCTGAGGGCAATGTCTGTAAGATCCAGTTTCTCCAATCCTACTATCTTCTATATTGGAGATATTACCATATTGCAGAGATGCAGCTGACTGCATTTGCTGATGGACTGATGTGAATGGGGATGGATAGAGATAAGTGAAAGGGAGGATTCAGAAAGGAATTTGAATCAAATAGATTTGGTGAATGGTGAAGGCACAAGGAGAAGCAAATTTTTGGATAGAATCATGAAGTCAAGGGGTGCCTGTGTGGCTCAGTTGGTTGAGCATCTGCCTTTGGCTCAGGTCATGATCTCGGGGTCCTGGGATTGAGCCACACATTGGGCTCCCTGCTTGGCAGGGAGTCCACTTCTCCCTTTCCCACTGACCCTCCTCCCTGCTTGGGCTCTCTGTCTTAAATAAACAAATAAAATCAAAAAAAAAAAAAAAGAATCATGAATTTGGGGAGTGGGAATCCTGTTTCTGCCATGTTCTGTTTGAAAAAAACTATTAGAGATCAAAGCAAGATGTCAAGTAGGAAGCTATACCTTGGATATGGAACTCAAAGAAGATATCAGGGATGGTGATGTACCTTTGAGTGTCATCAGGATATAACAGATGCTTAAGACCATGTGACTGGATGATGTTGTCTGGGGATACACATTAAGAGGAAATAAAAGAAGTTTTAAGACTGAGCATCTCATAGGTCAGAGGCTCATCAATGAAGAAGCTATTGATAAGATTAGGATAAAGCAATCAATACTCTTGACCAGTGTAGTTTCTGTGCAGGTAGGGGGAAGGGTAGCAAAACTGGAGTGACTTTAGGAGATGCTGTATGTGGATGGAAATGATATGGTGAAAAGGTAGAAACTGATTTAGAGAAAAAAATGAAATCACAGAATGACATCATTACAAAGTCAAGAGGTGAGAGTGGGCAAAAGAAAAAGAAGAGCCCAGAAGAGCAAAGTGTTGGAGGTGGTTTTGGATGGGGCAAAGACAACTCATTTCAACTCAAAGAAGACAGCAAGAGTGGTACAAATGGCACTGAGATGGGAGATGAGATGGTAAGGAGATGGGGGGCCAGTCCAGGGCCATTTTCTCAGTTAAGTGTATGGTAGCATCATCATTTGAAGTCAAAAGATAAAGAAGAAAGACTGCTCAATTGAGGAGAGAAGAAAGAATGTGAGATCTTCAAGTCAAAAAGCAAATTTACAGAGAAGTATTTTGAGAAGCTACCACAGCTATCTGTGGTCCTGAATATGAACCAAAGCCATGCAGTATGATGATTTGTTTTTCTTCAAGGAAATTTAGCTCTTCTGGTGCAGGATGAAGAAGGTAAAAGGTTAGGTTCATACAAAGGTGGAGCAAGGGCCAAAGGTGGTAAAATTGTAAGAGAATCCTCAACAGAGAATGGAATCTGAGCTGGGGACAAGGGTAGCACAACACTGGTAAGGTCAGTCTTTGGGAAGTTCTAAGTAGAACTGGATAGATGCAGAAGGATCAATGATTCTAACACAGAGGTTGATAAACTTTCTTCTGTAAAAGGTCAGATTGTATTTTAGGATTGATGTCAATACAGTCCTTGTCATGACCACTCGCCTGCAGGCCATAGTTTTCTCACCTCTGCCCTAAAGCATAGAAAGCAAAAGTCAGAGTCCAAGGTGATTGAAATCAGTATTATTTTTGCTATGGTCAGTTATGACATGAACCAGGGCAATGCCACCTGAAGTATGGTGAGCATTTGTTACCACTGAGATTAAGCACAAAGACTGAGATTAAGCACTTAGAAATGTGTATATGAAATTGAAATAGCAATTTTATGTGTGTTCAATCTAACCATTAAAAGCAAGCTTTATATTCTGTATATCTTTTCCACTTATTTTTCAAATTCATTTTTATTGTTTTACAAAAGAATTGGTCTATAATGGACTGGAGAATTAAAAAAAGGTACTTCCTTACAGGCAGCTTGAAAAGCAATAATCTCTGATGCAATTATAGAACTGGGTGATTCAGGTAGGATGGAAGTGAAAATCACTGGAGGTGAGAGGCAGGGGGCTTTGGAGTGTCATCCAGACAACGTTGAAGGTACTAAGCATGATATCACACATAGGGTGACAGTGATAGCAGTGAGAACCCTATTTGTGTTTTGGCACCCTGGAGAAGCTGGTCCTAAGGATGGAGGCCGAGCTGAGTTTCCTTAAGATCATAATGTATGCTATTTCCCAAAGAAAACAGTATCCAAATTAGCACAAAACTTGCAAAACCTTGTGCCCAGTCACCACTAAGGCCAGCGTCCCGAGCATTCTCTGGGCTGTACTCCTCCCAAGAGAGCCAACCAAATGTCTTACTTCTAAATAGAGAGCCAGTGAGTGCAAGCCCCAGCTGGCCTGCAACAGCAGGCTGTCAGAGCATGGATTCAGAGGCAACTCACATAAGAGGAGGTCCCCAGAGGTTTTGGGAATAAAAAGCCGCCCTCCTTACCACCCAGACAATTGGAAGTTCAGGAGACAAGAATGGTGCCAGTGCCGTGGAATGGGAGACTTGGCTCTGGATGTGTGAGGACAACCTCAAGTGGCAGTTTCTAATTTGGATAGAGTCAGGGGTGTATGGCCACTGTCAGTCCAAAACAGGGGTCATATGCACTAAGGAATGGGAGTCGAGGGTGGGATATCTGTCTTTCCCTACATAGAAGAGGGACGGCAGGTTCTTGGGGTCTTTGTGGTATGGGAGTCACTGAGACACACAAAACCTGGTCAGACATTTATTGGAGCAGTGGAGCCAGTTCTCCACCCTATAGTACTTTTAGACTGATAGGATTTCAATGTGGAACTCGGGCAGGTTGGGAACGACTTCATATTGTTCCTGTAGACTATCACTGGTGCGGAAGGTCTGGAAGGCGAAGCAGCCTTCTGGGGTCTGGAGGATGCAGAGAGCGTTGCACATGCGGCAGTAACGTCGATGGCACTGCCACATGCGAACCCAGGACTGGAGCTTGACTGCTGCCTCCTCTTGGATTACATAGATCTTCAACAGGTCCTGCCGCCACTTCAGAACCCGCCTCCACAGGACTGTTCTCCACCAGATCTGAATCATCCAGGCCCTGAGGGCAGCCACCAGCAGGGTGCGACGCACCAGGGTGCCGCGCCACCAGGCCTGGATCTTCCCAGCCGCCTTGGCTCTTGCTCTGCGGCGTTTTTCATGAAGCCGCTAACCAAGCAAAGCAGAGGACACCACATGAATTTGTCACAGACAATCACAGTCTGGTGCCTGCCACGAAGGAGCTCTGATCTTCTCTCTTAACAACCAGCCTTTCCCCTCGGTGGTTCTGAGGACCCAGGAGTCCAGGGTGGGGTTTTGCCTCTACTATCTTGTCTGTGGCCACAGACACACAGGCTCATCCTCTGAGTCCTGGGTCCTCATCTACAAAATGGGGAAATCCTTGCCCTCTGGTCTTCACAAGTTCGTGGAAATCAACGGAAACACCTTCTGATCCAGAAGACTTGGCATGGGTGTGAGGAGCCAAAGGGTGCTCCGAGGATGAACCTCTGCAATTATGGCCTGTGTCTCAGCCCACATCCCAGCCTGTGATGTTGCCTCCTGATGCTCCACAGCGTGCCATGACCCCTTGAGGCCTTGCCCTTACCTCATTTCTTTTGATTTCCACCACTACCTCTCAGCTGCCCCCCATATCCTGGTTATCCTGGGCCACTCCTTCTCCAGCTCTGAGGTGCCCACTGCTGTGCCCCAACTTCCAGGGACCGGTTCATATCCTAATTCCTCACCTCTCTGCTGTCTCTCCATACTTAACACAGCTCACTCAGAGGAGGGAGGGTATTTATGGGGACAGGAGAGCAACACTGAGTTGACTCCTCAGCTGTGGGACCAGAGATGGATCCTCTACTTCCAAGGACTTTGTGGTGGACAGTCAGTGATCTCTGGTTCTCTCGTGCTCCTGGGCCCCACCTACCTTCAGTTTCTCTTTCTCTTGTGCATCCTTATCTGGACCAGACTTCTGCAGTCAGAATAGAGGGAGAAAGCATGAGTGAGGGCCAGCTTCTGTGCCAAGTCCTCACAGCCCTACCTCCCCATTCTTTCCGACTCCTTTGAAGTCATCTGGTGCTTCCTTCTGCCCTGGGCCAGCTCCCCATCCCCAGGGAAAGGGTGTCTGTCTTACACAGCATTTACTGCCCATTGTTTGGGGCAGTGTTTCTGGTGTTCACACCCCCTCTGGTTGCTGCTCCATTGGCCCTGGCAGAGGCAGGAAGGGTAGGAGAGGAGGAGTTAGCCATGATGTCACAAGGGCAACTATGACCCAAGGGCCCAGTAGTCTTCTACAGGCTCAAAGTTGTTGGATAATGAGGAAACATCTGCCCACTTCCCTCTTGCCAAGGGTGGACAAATGGCCTTGGTGAAACCACAGCCCTTGTGAATCTGTCCTGTTCCAAGGATGATCTCTACTCGGCCCACCCACAAGACCCTCCCGTTGTCAGCCCCTGAGGAGGGCAGCTTACACAGCACAGAGGAAGGCGTACGGGCTCAGTCTGCTCCCTGTATCCTGCCTTCTCTGCCACCATACCCTTCCTCAGTGTGTGGGGAAGTCTTTTTAATGACCATCACTGCGAGTATGGAGGGTGAGCCAAGGAAGGGTCAGGATAGAGGTACCTCAGTCAATTTCTACTTCCTCCAGCTGTTGTAACCGCCTGTCCTCCTGGAGCTGTTTGGTCACTAGCAGACCAATAGATGTTTCTTAAAACAAAACAAGCCCTTCCAATTCTGTGTCTGAAACTTAGCAGGCTGGAGGAATTTTCCAAACATGAGTCATTATGTAGGAAAGTGTCCCCCAATATAGTCTCCTCTGGTTGTAGCAGTGGTCCTATTTTAAAGGGTCACTTAGTTATTCAGGCTTGCTTCCAAGACCAGCTGCCTCTGGCTGTCCCCACTCCCATCTCTCAGCCATGCTCACTTCTCTTAACCGACCCTAGATAGCACTCCCTCCAGACCTCAGTAACATGCTGACATGGTCTCTGTCATTTCAAGGTATCAGCTCCCCACCAAAAAAGATAGGATGTGGCTTTCTGCTCAATCCCAGACAACCCCACTCCGTCTCCCTGCGTCATCTCAGTTAGGTCACTTGCAGTTTAGGTCCCCACTCACAGATTAGTATTTATATTATTGTGACTCTGTGAGTTTCACTGACCACTGTGCTACAGAGCACAACTCTGCTTCCCTATCCTTTCCTACACAACTTCACAAAAAGCTTTTAATCATGAAAACGTTTCAATATATACAAGATTTGACAACAGATCATGAACTCTCCGTGTACTCATGACCCAGCATAACCTGTTCTCCTCTCTGCTCCGCTGCTGAGTCACTCCAGCGGTTCTCTACAGCAGACAGTCCTGTGAGAGGAGCATCTTCCTGTATCTCTGTACAGCCACGGAAGGCTTTCTCCTGGGGACACACAATAGTGTGACTTGCTGAGTCGCGGGATAGGTGGCTCCTCCACGCTACTATGTATTGACAGATTGCTCTCCACAGTGGCAGTACCAGTCCAACCTCTGTCAATCACCTCCTAATTTCTGCCAAACTGAAGGATGTGAACTGATGTCACCTTGTTGTTTTAATTTACATTTCTCTGACTAGGTACTCGCGCAGAGCATGAGCTTCAGGGTGGGTAACTTGGCTCCAATCTGGACACAGACGTTTTCTGGCTGTGTGAACTGGAGCAACTCTTTCAGTGGTGTCTGTTTCCTCCTGGGCAAAGTGGAGAGAACAATACAGTGTCTCCTTTAAGGAAATGTTGTGGAAATCCACGCAGGTAGCATCTTAGGAATGACACCTGGCCCTAGTACGGCCGTGTCTTTCAGCTCTCAGGGTTATCTCATCTTGGCTTTCTGTCACCTCTGTGTAGTTGCCTGATCTAGTCCTTGGCCTCTTTTCCCACTGGAATCCCATCATCCTCTTGTATGACTTCTGTGGACAACCCTTTGCTGGATGGAAATGTTGCAAATATCTTCTCCCACACGATCATCTGCCTGGTGACTTTTTTCACATTCCCATCAACACCTGTCTTATTAATTTTCACCATTCTCACCAGTGTGAAGTGGTATCTCATTGTGATTTTGTTATTTATTTATTTATTTATTTATTTATAATAAATTTATTTTTTATTGGTGTTCAATTTGCCAACATACAGAATAACACCCAGTGCTCATCCCATCAAGTGCCCCCCTCAGTGCCCACCACCCAGTCACCCCCACCCCCTGCCCTCCTCCCCTTCCACCACCCCTAGTTCATTGTGGTCTTGATTTGTATTTCCCTGATGCCAAGTGATACAGAGCATTTTTTCATGGCCATATGTATCATACATATGTTGGCCATATGTATGTCTTCTTTGGTGAAATTTCTGTTCATGTCTTTTGCCCATTTCATGATTGGATTGTCTAGAAGAATGGAACTAGACCATTCTCTTACACCATACACAAAGATAAACTCAAAATGGATGAAAGATCTACAGATGAAACAAGAATCTATGAAGGTAAGGGAAACAAAAGCAAAAATGAACTATTGAGACTTAATCAAGATAAAAAGCTTCTGCACAGCAAAAGAAACAGTCAACAAAACTAAAAGACAACCTATAGAATGGGAGAAGATATTTTCAAATGACATATCAGATAAAGGGTTAGTAGCCAAGATCAATAAAGAACTTATTAAACTCAACACCCAAAAAGCAAACAACCCAGTCAAGAAATGGGCAGAAGACATGACATGGTCTCTTTCATTTCAAGGCATCATCTCCCCACCAAAAAAGACATACAAACACATGGCCAACAGACACATGAAAACAGGTTCAACATCACTTGGCATCAGGGAAATACAAATCAAAACCACAATGATATAGTACCTTGCACCAGTCAGAATGGCTAAAATGAACAATTCAGGAAGCAACATATGTTGATGAGTAAGGGGGACACTCTTATACTGTTGATGGGAATGCAAGCTGGTGCAGCCACTCTGGAAAACAGTATGGAGGTTCCTCAAAAAGTTAAAGAGAGAACCACCCTATGACCCAGCAATTGCATTACTGGATATTTACCCCAAAGATACAGATGCAGTGAAATGCCAGGACACCTGCACCCCAGTGTTTATAGCAGCAATGTCCACAATAGCCAAACTTCAGAAGGAATCTCGGTGTCCATTGAAAGATGAAAGGACAAAGAAGATGTGGTCTATATATACAATGAGTATTACTCAGCCATTAGAAACAATGAATACCCACCGTTTGCTTTGATGTGGATGGAACTGGAGGGTATTACGCTGAGTGAAGTAAGTCAATCGGAGAAGGACAATCATTATATGGTTTCACTCATATGGGGAATATAAGAGATAGTGAAAGGGATTATAAGGGAAAGGAAAGAAAATGAGTGGGAAAAATTAGGGTGACAAAAAACATGAGAGACTCTTAACTCTGGGAAATGAACAAAGGGTAGTGGAAGGGGGGGCAGATGGGGGCATGGGGTGACTGAGTGATGGGCACTGAGGGGGGCACTTGAAGGTGTTATACTATATGTTGGCAAATCGAACTCCAAAATATATATATATATGTGTGTGCGTGTGTGTATACGTGTGTGTGTATATAAACATCCAAGAAACAATCAAATAAAAATCTTTAAAAAATAAAAAATAACTTCTACCTTTCAATTTTTTCAATTTAATACTTATAGAAATCCTTCTAGTCAAATCATAGATTGATCTTCTGATTTTCCAATATTTTCTATACAATTTTATTTTATTAAAAATATTTTATTTATTTGAGCAAAAGCTAGCACATAAGTGGGGGAGGAGCAGAGAGACAGATACAAGCAGACTCTGTGCTTAGCACAGAGCCTGATGTGGGGCTCGATCCCACAACCTTGAGATTATGACCTGAGCTGAAATCAAGAATTAGACACTTAATCAACTGAGCTACCAAGGCTCCCCTACACTATTTTCTAACTGTCTTTTTATTATACTTTATGGAAGATTTTCTCCATTTTTAAGGTCTTAACTTTAAAGAGCTCTTTCTTGTCCTGGGACTATTCTCCTTTTATAGCACACTATTCTTGTTTCATTGATTCATCATCTCTTGATAGGAATATTAGTTATGATTGTTAGTTTGGTTTTAAACCTTTTTCTTTTTCTTTTTTTAATTTATTTATTATAGTCACAGAGAGAGAGAGAGGCAGAGACACAGGTAGAGGGAGAGAAGCAGGCTCCATGCACCGGGAGCCCGACGTGGGATTCAATCCCGGGTCTCCAGGATCGCGCCCTGGGCCAAAGGCAGGCGCCAAACCGCTGCGCCACCCAGGGATCCCAAACCTTTTTCTTTTGTTGCCAGTATTGTCTCTATTTCTTTTGAGACCCCTTTTATTCTGTTTTTGTTTTTATCTCAGTCTCTCATGTTAATGATGCTTGGTTGTCTATTCATGTGTATGAGCATGGCACTAGAATGCCAAAGGGAAGCTCAGCATGCAGGGTGGGGCTTATTAACTGGTGCCACTCAGCATAGGTTAATAAGGCAAAGTTGGATTTTGTCTCAATGGGGGATCCTAAATATAGGCATTCATTTGTTTTATTCTTGAGCTTATGGTAGATTGCTTTAGTGGACCTGTATTCATACTTTTTCCTATGGAACTTTGTACTTTCTTCCCATAAGGGGATATCATGTGCCTTGAGTTTGGCAGTGCAATATGCTTTGGTCAGGAGAATAAGGTGGAAAGATGACATGCAAATTTGGGCTTGGCTTTGAAAGTCTTTGCCAATTTATGTTTGCTCTTTTACACTTCTGCCATTGCCAACAAGGAAGTGCTCAGGTAGCCTCCTGGTATGAGGAGAAGGATGAGAAACATGTGGAACAGACTTCCCTAACCAAGTGATCCTACCTAAACACAGCCTAGGTCAACATTCTTACTCTTGCATGCCATTGAGGCTTATGGCAGTCTGCTATGCAGCATTTGTGTAGCAATAATTAACTGAAAGGAATCCCAGAGCCTCAAGCCAAAGAGTAGAATAAAACCTGACTGCAAGCCTTCAGGAAGGTGAGTTGGCACAGAGGGCTGGAGGCCTCACTGTCCAGCCTACACACTTTCAATTAATCCCTCCATTTTGGTATGGTGCTTCACCTTTGCCTTCAGCCATGACTGAAATCTCTGCATCTAGATGCTCTCTGGTTCAAGTATGCAGAACTATTGTCCAACCGTACACATGAAGGAGGAAAATGGGGTGAAGGGGAAATACAACAAATCATTATTTAAATTTTTATTCCTCATTTTAGATTCTTAGTAGTTTGTGTCTCAATTGTTATTATTACAGTCTTGTGGTATATTTTAATGTGACTAATTGTACTACCTTATAGTCTCTTTTTTCAAAGTTGCCTTGACTAATTGTGGACACTTATTCAATGTGATTTTTTTTGTATTGGTTTGTCAAGTTCTTAAAGACGAAATTTTTATAGGAATTGAGTTTAACTTATAGACAAACCTGTAGATAATTGATGACTTTACAATGGTAAGTCATTCTATCAATAACTATATGGTATATTTCTCCTATTCAGTTTTCCTTTATATCCTTTGAGCTGTGGACAAAAGTGCCATGTGTGACTTCAAGGATATGCCCTAAAAGAGAAGGAGTATGCTTTGCTCCTCCTCTTTCCATCTTGCTGGATGGATTGTGGATGGGAATATTGAAATTGAAGTAGCTGGGGTGCCTGGATGTCTCAGGTGGTTAGGCTCTTGGTCTCAGCTCAGGTCTTGATCTCAGGGTCATGAGTTCAAGTCTCACACTGGGCTCCACCAACATGGAGCCTACTTAAAAAAACAAAACAACAAGAAAAAGAAATTGAAGAAGCCATTTACAATCATGAAGTGACCTTGGGCTTAGAAACCGTATATAGCAGAGTAACAAGTTAGAAGGACCAGGATTCCTTCCCCTGTGAAGTTCCATCCTGGGTGTAGACACCTATTTCTGAACTTCTTTGGGAAAGAGAAATTAACCTCAAATTTATTTGAACCTCTGTTACTTCGGTTGTGCTGATATTCACAGTGACCACATAGTTATGCTCTACCCCAGTGGTTCTCAAAATGGGGTTCCTTAGAACAGGAACAGTAGCCACAGCATCACCTGGAAACTTATTAGAAATACCCATTCTTGGGACCCTCTACTGAATCAGAAATGCTGGATGGGGCCCAGCAGTCTGCTTTAATGAGCCCTCCACATGATTGTGATGTATGCTAAAGTTTGAAAAGCTTTGTTCTATTTCTTTCCTAGGTCCAACACATCCAGTAAGATGTCCATGGGATGACTGCCTACTTTTTTTAGGAGGCAGAACTCAAAAGTTATCCTGGAAGTGAAGGCTACAACACATAGACTTTGTGTAAGTTGAGTAGAAGGCAAGAGAAGGACAATTTTATTTATTCCAATTGAATAATATTTAATAAAATTCATATTGAATTTTATTTATTCCAGTTGAATATTCAATTTTGTAGCAATTGAAACAATTGCTACAATTGTTTCATGAATGGCTGATGGTTGCCCATGGCTCCCTCCTGCTGACTTGTTGAACTAAGCCAATTAAAAGACTTCATATTTGGCTCATAGGTGACCAATCCATGATTAGATTCATTTCAGGCCATTCTGATTCTAGATAATTAGAAGATTTACCTATTAATCTACGGCAATTTCCCCTTTCACCACACTACACACACAGCATTACAAGAATATTCTGGTCCTCTGGGCACATTAAGTGAGAGATAATTCCACACTTACTGTCAAGAATTCCCTAGGCACACCTTATGCCAAGTTTCTAATTCAAAAACTAATTTTTGAAAACTACTTTCTAAAAACCAGCTCACATCAAATTCAATTTCTTTTAAGTGTTTATTAATCTACTGAGATCTTCTATTCTTTTGCTATCTGTCTCAGCAAACTGACTTAAGTGAAAATGAGGGTTTATTGGCTCACAAAATAAATTCCCATAATATAGGCAATGGTAGCCTCAGGCATGGCTGGATCCAGAGAGAGGCCCAAAGGAAACCTCAAGATTTAGTCTCTCTCCTGGCACCTGTTAGATATACTTTCCTCTGTGTCAGCTCCATTCTTAGCTATTTCCATGTGGTGCCCACAGTAGCTCTGGTTTCATAGTCTTTATAACTGGCCATCCTAGTGTTCCAAAACAGTACCAGAATGAAGACTCATTGCCCTGGCTTGTGTCATGTGCTCATCCCTGAACCATGTGCATAAAATATTCTGATATTCCTCTAAGTGTTTGCACATCCTAGGCTGAGCCTGGATTAGGTCAATGCCTTGATCATCTAGCAACAACCATTGTGCCTCCCTTTCATCTTTGTGAGGCTCTCAGGAATAAGGAGTAAGCAGGGCTTAGAAGAGCAGAACTGTATCTGAGGATTGGCAGGTGAAATATTTATGATCTCTACCAGAAATGTACAGATCCAGAAAATCCAGTGAATTGAAAAAACACAAAGAGACATGACATTATGAAATATATAGAGAGGAAGGATAAGACTGAGGGGGAAAGATACTGAGGAACATAAACAGATAATTATAGTAAAAGACAAAATTATGGAGGATAGGCAGACAGACACAGAGAGATGAAAACCAATAAAGCAGGATCTGTAGATTAAATGGAGAGACAAGAATAGATTCTCCTTCTACCACCCAGTACACACACACACACACACACACACACACACACACACACGTGCGCGTGCACGCACACACAGAAACATTGCCAGAGAGAAATAATAATTCAAAGAGCCCAAGAATAGGGATGCCTAGGTGGCTCAATTGGTAAGTGTCTGCCTTCAGCTCAGGTCATGATCTCAAACCCCACATTGGGCTCCTGGCTCAGGGCGAAGTCTGCTTCTCCCTCTCCCTCTGCTCCTCTCCTTGCATGTGTTCTCTCTATCACATAAATAAAGTCTTAAAAAAAAACAAAGAGCCCAAGAATAACACATCTATTGGGTATGTATGATCTAGGATGGTTGCCTGAGAGATTCAGTCAGGGATGGTGGGACAGGTGTTTCTAGAAAGTAGGATGTGAACCATGGTGAAGCCACAAATCCAAGGCCTGGTAGGATCATGTACTCATTCATTATACATCTTCTGGAACCACAAAAAGATAGCCACAACCTAATGAAAAGTTAAAAAACTAGAACAGACTCCCCCAATGGTGTGCAAATGAACAAAAAGCATTGAAGATGTCCAACATTGTTTATCATGAAGGAAATGCAAATCATACTGCAGTGAAGTACCACTTCCCACACACTGAGTTGACTAGAATTTGAAAAAAAGAAAATAACAAGTGTCATCAAGATTGTAGAAAAATTGGATCCCTGTACATTGTTGGTGAGAATGTAAAATGGTGTAGATGCTAAATATTCATAGTAGCATCATTCACAGTAGCCAAAAGGTAATCCAAATGTCTATCAAAAAAATGAATGGATAAACAAGAGCCGGTTTAGCCATACAATGGACCAATCAGCTATAAAAAAATAATGAAAAATACAGGACACCTGGGTGGCTCAGTCCGTTAGGTGTCCAACTCTTGATTTTGGTTCAGGTCATGATCTCAGGGTCACGAGATTGAGCCCCATGTTGGGCTTCACATTCATCAGGGAGTCTGCTTGAGATTCTCTCCCTCTGCTCTGCCCCATGCCCCCACAATTATCCCTCTAAAATAATAAGTCTTTAAGAAGTAATGAACTGCTGATGCAAGCTACAGTGTGGATGAACCTCAAAAACATATTAAAACCAGATACAAAAGATTTTATTTCATTTATATGAAAAGTCCACAATAGGTAAATATTTTGGAGATGAGCTGAAGATTGGTGGTAGACATTGACTGGAGGATGGGGTACTGGCAAGTGATGGCTCCATGGGCACAGGGTTTTCATTTAGGACTATGAAAATGTTTTAGAACTCAATACAGATGATAGTGGTTGTTTGTGACAGCACTAAATGCCACTGAACTGTTAGTCTTACATTGATGGTTAATATTGTGGCTTATCTAAAAATGGTTATATGAATTTTACTTAAATTAGATCCATGTTTTATGCTATTCTATGTGATGGACTGTCAGATGTGGTCACAAAAAGAATTGAAGCACAAGAAAACAAAATTTATTATACTCCAAGGTCTGAAAAAAGGGGAGGTCACTACATGTCACCCAGGGTCACAGGGGCAGCATCAGGTTGGTTCAGGAGGCAGAAGACAGGACTAAGAAAGCAGTTTTTCCCTGACCATTGTTGGGGTGGGAAAGGGAAGGCAGGGTAGGGTAAACAGTTTGGGATTGGATGGTTTGAGTATTTCTGTGACCTCTAAGCTGTTGTGGAGCCCTCAGATGCCTAGTACCTGACTTGGATGATTAAAGCAGAAGACTATGGCTTTCTGGGGTACAGGACAAACAGAGGTATGGCCTTGCATTGGTTAGTCTACAGATGAAAGGCATGCTCTGGGATGAGTCCTTGCTATCTCTAAGAACTGGCTGGCCCCAGGAAGGGCAGTCTCTCCCAATCCAGAAAGGGATATTTTTAAAGATGACACAATGGCATAATACACAGACCCTAAAATATATATACAATAACGTATTGGAAAGGGAGAGAGAGGGAGAAGCAGAGAGAAACTACCAACGTAGGTTCTGGGAACAGCATTGAACCCAGAGTCCTTGCTCTCCTGGAGCTCACCCTCTAGTGGGGGCAACAGAAAATAGAAAATGAGGTAAGAGAAGCTTGAGAAGCTTGATAGAGACTTTGAAGACAGGAAAGCAGAGTCAGGTACCGGAACATACAGTAGGAGGTGGGGAAGCCATTTCCATGAGGTGGTCAAAGAAGGTCTCCCCGAGAAGAGAGCATGGAGCAGAGACACACGTGAGTGGAGGGGGAGCTCCATCTGGCAAGGCTACCTAAGGGGAGGAGACAGTGAGTACAAAGTGCTGAGATGGGAATGTGTGGGGGAGATTTGAAGAGCAGGGTGTCCAGGAGGGACACGGACACGGGAGAGGGTGACATGGCCAGGGCCAGACCATGCAGGCTTAGGAGTCCACAGGAGGGCTTTTGGAATTGTTCTAAATTTAGTGAGAAGACACTGAAGAATTAAGAGCATCAGGTGACACCTCCATGTTGCAGAACTACGGGGGCACCATTTCCAGGGACCACATTGTGAAAGAGTCTCCCTGGAGTTGGCGGAGTTGGCCGCCCTGCAACCCCAACTCTCCTACCCATGGCAGTCATTGCTAATCAATTATAGGCTCTGCTCAGGATCCTTCTCCAGAAGGGACCCCACACAACCCCTGCCACTTCCTCAGAGCTGACTGTTCCATGCCCAGCATCTGCCATCATTTTCCCTGCCCCTTTGCTGACACAAGTACCTCCTGAAGCTCGACCGACAGAGATCAGGTGACACAGAGTTGGAGCAGACCTGATCAGTTCTTTATTGGGAAGGGGATGCAGTCTGTAATCCGACATATCTGTGACCCCAAAAAAATCTCAAGTTCAAGTCCCAGATGGGTTGCCGTGAGGTCATAGCTGCCATGGAAAAAGCCACGGGTGTGGCAATTATGCCAGCGCCAATACACCTGGATGATGCGGACCGCGTGGAGCAACCGGCAGTATCGCTGGCGAGTGAGCCACATGCGGACCGAGGACTGCAGCTTGACCACTGCCCATTCTTGCCGCGAGAAGGACTCTAGGGCTGCTCGTTTTCTCTTCTCCAGCAGCTTTGCCAGCATCACCTTCCACCAGTGCTGAATCATACATGCTCTGAGTGCTGCGTGCAGTAATGTCCTGCGCACCAGAGTGCCCCGCCACCAGGCCTGGATCTTTATGGCTTTCTGCTCTCGGTCAGGGAGCTTCTTTTTCTTTGGGGAGAGAGGTTACAAAGATAAAGAAGCGATTCTCACAGAACGTTCCCCACCCACCTCAGCTCCAGGGCAGGCCAAGAAGAGCTTCCTCAGAAGGTCAGGAGCACTGGGCAGGGAGCCAGTAGACTAGATAGGGGTCCTACCCGTGCCCCTCTCTGCTTAATGGACCTGGTCATGTCACATTGTCCCCTGCATCTCAGGGTCCTCATCTATAAAATGGAGCATTCTGGCACTAGCTATCACACCATTACATGGACCTGGGTGGCCTGTCTGGAACAAGCTCACTGTGTACCATGCTCCACCTGGGCCTGGCCACCTACCTGGGCTTGCATATTCCTTCCCTTCCACCCCTCCCGGAGGCTGGAGAAGTGGCATCCTTTGTTTGCCTTTCCTGCTTGACTCCCGCTCAACCCCACAACCTGCTGTGTCCTTCTGTCAAGTCACAGTATTAGAAGTTTCCCTGCTCCACGCAGTACGGAGTCCTCATTTACTTCTCATTTTCACTTCTTTTGATTCTCACATCTTAAACTTCAGTTAGCATGCATATGCACACATGCACTCACACACACACACACACACACACACACACACACACACACACACACTTCTATACTCGGTTTTCCCTGTTGGTGGCAATGCCTTCCCCAAACACAGCCTCACTGCTCCACTCCCTAGCTCAGCATGGTCTGATTCCCACTTGCCAGGGGTTCCCCTCCCTACAACCAAGTCTCTGTGCCTCAGTCACCCACCTTTCTCTGACCAAGAAGGATCTAGGAGGAGAACCAAGGATGAGTTGGTTCCCTATTCATTCCAGCCAGTCTGGATAGGGCAACCATTCATCTTGTTTGGCCTGGGACTTTCTCGGTTTATGGTTATTGTTCCTGAGGAATCATTTATAGCACTAATTTTGCTCACAAATGGAACCTGGTTCAGATGCCAGATTCCGGGATCATGCCATGCTATGGGGCCCAGAGTCAGAGATGTTGCGAATAAGAGTCCCCCTCAACCTGAGGGCCTCCATTAACCTACCCTAGGCGGAGGGGGTGGAGTTGGAGTTGGAGGTGTGGATGGAGGCTCTGTTTTCTTTTTCTTTTTCTTCTCTTTCTCTTTCAGCAATGTGGTTTCATCAATCTCTTCTATTACGATTTCACAAAACTGGCCATCCTTCTGTAATCAGAGTTTAGAGGGGAAAGGAATTGGTAGGCGTTCTTTAAACAGCTGTGTGCCAAGTCCACCACATACTCCACTTCCTGCCTGGCCCTGAATCCCTAGATGTAGAACCCATATCCTGAGTTAACTTTGTAAATCCACCTTCCCCTGCCTGCAACTGTGGGTGGCTCTCTTACACAACACCGAATGCCCATGACTTGGATATAGGTGGTTCAAATCCCCTCAGGTCTGTAATTCCCCAAATTCCCCATGGTTAGGAGCTCAATGGTTCCATTGCTCCCAGGTCTGTACTCTCCCAGCCGTGGGCTGGCAGGAAGAGAGGAGGAGGAGTCAGGGCTATGATGTCATAAGGGCACCTGTGACTCAGGCACCAGGATGCTTCCAGACAGTTGAGTTCTTTTTGGTGAAATGCAGAAGTCCTTGTCCACTCTTTCCTATGGTAAATGCTCACAATTTGGCTTAAAAGGTAGTTTGCTGAAAATACTGCCCATGGACACAAAAGTGTATAGAAACAGTCCTTTCAGGCTGGTTGATAAAAACATAAATTTGAGTCAATTTAAACATTTATTAATAGAAATTCAATTAGATGCATTTCTTTTCAAATAATGGAAACAAATAATGATTAGAAAGAATGAGTTTGCAACAAAATCTTAAATAAGATCTTCACTAAAGATTTATGAATGCCTAGGAAGCACAGGAAGAGATCCCCAACATCATCAGTCATGAGGGAAAGGAAAATCAGAACCATAATACGATACCCCCGGACACCTTAGAGAATGGCTGACATAAAAAATACTGACAACACCAAATATTGGAAAAGACATACAACAGCTGGATCTCTTCTAACACTGCTGGTGGGAAAGTAAGAAACAAACACTTTGGAAAGTGGTTTGGCAGTTCCTAATGAAGTTCAGCATATATTCACCCTATAACTCAGCAGTTCTATGCCTAGATATTTATATAAGAGAAATGAAAACACATGACGGCAAAAAAGTTGTGCATGTTGGGACGCCTGGGTGGCTCAGCGGTTGAGCATCTGCCTTCAGCTTAGAGCGTGATCCCAGGTCCTGGGATCAAGTCCCGCATCAGGCTCCCTGCATGAAGCCTAGTGCTTCTCCCTCTGCCTGTGTCTCTGCCTCTCTCTCTCTCTGTGTCTCTCATGAATAAATAAATAAAATCTTTTTTTTTAAAGTTGTGCATGCATGTTCATAGCAACTTCATTCAAAGAGGTCAACATTGGAAATAAATCAAATGTTTACCAATAGGTGATTAGGCAAAGAAATTGTGGTATATTCATTGAATGAGCTAATATACAGTAATAAAAATGGACAAATGACTGACACCCACAATAACATAGGTGAACCTCAAAAACATGCTAAATGAAAGCAGCCACACATCAAAGAGCATTATAGGATGATTCCACTTATATAAAGTTAGAAAACAAGCAAAACAAAACTATAGGTAAAATAGTTCATAAATGGGATAAGGTCTGAGAGGTACTGCCAACTAACAGCACAAAGATAAATTTGGTGTATATTATTTTGAGTGGTGGTTACCAGGGAATACAGAATTACAAAAACTCATTAAATGTCATTAATAAGCACTTGAGGAAGCCACAAAGAAGGTATATATCGAGACAAGGAGGCTGTTTAAGGTTGGAGGGTGTTAGTGGGAAGTTAATAGGGTGAGTGGGTAGGGGAGACAGGAGTTGGCTGGAAGATGGGGGACAAGGTGGTTGGGACACATGAAACAGAGAAGGCATGGAAGCATCTGGAGACATTGGTGTTGGACAACCGCCAAATGCCAGGCCTGCATCTAGATTTCTTTCTTTAGATCATAGCCCAGAATTTTTTTTTTTTTTACTATATTGTTACTTTTTATTTTATTCAAGCAGAAATTAAAAAAATATTTTGATCAGCTTTTCCAGTTAATATCAGCAAAAGGATTAATCCTAATTACTTAGCACCCTATTATCCCAAATGGAAGTCTCTCCCAGATTATATGTGGTTTTTTTAAAAGCTGAAGTCCAGTTGACACACACGGTTACACTCTTTTCAGGTGTACAACATAGTGATTTGACAAGCTTAACCCCTGCTACATTTTTATCCAACACTTTGTTTTCAACTTTTCATCACATTTTGTTAAAAAAAAATACAGGCGTCTCCCCCCAGCATTCTTATATTTATTCAAACTCAAAAATCAAAATGTGATTCTTGTACCACTATGGTAAACAAAGCACATACAATCATGGGCAGACCACAGGTAACGGCGAAGAGCAAACTCCCAGGAAACCATCTAGAACAAGTCACCCGTAAAGAATTCTGAAGGCCAAGAGCTTCTAAGGAAGGAACGTGCTAAGGCCACACTTCCTTTCTCAGACCAGAGGCAGAGCTGGGTGCAGACAGCCCCGGAACCCGGCTCTAGGCCACTCTCAGCTCAGTCCGTGGTGCAATCTCTGGATTGCAACGTCTTGTGGTTTCACACCATCCTCCCACCAGACAGTGCTGGGAAGCTTGGTTTCTGTGTGTGCGCTCCGGGAAAGGGGCTGGCACCACAGGCTCCCAAGGCAGCGCATCAGCGCAGGAGGGGAAAGCCACAGGACCGTGGGTAGGAGAGAGACAGAACCAGCTCGCAGAGAATACACTTGGGGTAACATGATTTTTCTCTTATTTAAAACAGTATTAAATTCAGATGCACACAGGAACACAGAAACAGTAATCCATTATGTTTTATTATTAATACATCTTGGATTCTTACTCTGCCCTTTTACCAAGGGTATTGATGTTTTGGAAAAAAATCTAAACAACCGACCTATCAATCAACATAATTCTGCAGAATCTTTCCGAAATCACCCAGAGAAGAATCTGAAACGGTGTTCACTGGTCCAGTGTACGGAGTCCCTGTGCCTTGCCAGAATTCTAGAAATATCCAGTGCAGCCATATCCTGAGGGGATCAATGCAAAATGTTCAGCAGGTTTCCCCACATATCTCAGACAGCTTTCACCATTTATGTGAAATAACCCCCCTCACCTTACAGAAGAGATCCGCTTCAGATTCAGTATCTAGAGATGGAAAGTCCAGGGTGTGGGGCAAAGGCACCGGACAGTCAGTGAGACTGGGAGAGCAGCCTCTGGAGAGAGAAGCTCCGAGGCAGGGCTGCTGGGCTGGGCTTTAGCAACCCCATTACCCGTCTCTGGAAGGCCAGGGTCAATGCTATCCTGGTCCCACCAGGGCTAGGAGTAGATGCATGAAAAAGAATCTCATGGTGATCTTTCCTCTTTAGAATAGCATCTGGGCCATCACCACGGCTGAGGACCTCCCCAACCCCTCCTTGGTCAGCTCAAAGCACCTGTGGGTGACCTGCTGCTACCTGGCCTCCTCGCTCATCATCAGCAACCTGTGGAGGTATATGCCCCTGGCCTGATCCTCCTGGAAGAATCTTTCCACATCTTTGTATGTTTTTGTGTATTTGTGCTTAACAAGGAGCTCACACCACCGATGGTGAATGGCTGCATCCTGCTGAGGGAGGTGGTCTGTCGTCTTGAGGCTTTGCAGAGTTCAGGAGTGCAGAGTCTTCTGCTGCAGGAGATGCTCCAGAAGCAAGACAAACTGCTCTGGGGGGAACTTTTCTTTTTTCTTTTTTTTTTTTTTTAAGATTTATTTATTTATGATAGACATAGAGAGAGAGAGAGCCAGAGACACATGAGGAGGGAGAGACAGGCTCCATGCCGGGAGCCCGATGTGGGACTCGATCACGGGACTCCAGGATCGCGCCCTGGGCCAAAGGCAGGCGCTAAACCGCTGAGCCACCCAGGGATCCCTGGGGGGAACTTTTCAAACACATCCTCAGTCTCCCTTTGTTTCTGTTTTCAGGGTCTCCGGTCACTCCTATTCATTTCTCGACTTCAGTGCTCATTTGCCGTGTGAGCCTACACTCTGCAATGGCTCACACCCCCAACCCCTGCCCTCATCAAGGTGAGGGGAGAGCAGGCCCAGACGGCAGGAGAGTAGGGGGTGCATGGAGCCCCCAACACCTAAGGTGCAGTGCAGGAGGCCGGTGGCAGGGGTGACAAGATATAAGTGTCTTTTGACCCAGCAAGAAAGTCTGTTTTTTAATAGATGAATACTGCAAATTCACATTTATCATGATTTCTAATACGCCTGGATTTACTGTGATATTGTTTTATAGCTTCCATGCCTGGTTTTCCCAGGAAGTGGCCAGCAGAAGGGATGAATGCTTCATCTCTCAGCCCCTGGGGAGGGAGGCAGCAGGCACAGCTGCTGCTCCTCAGCTCCTGCCCTGGCCTTCCCAGCTGCCTCTGGCTATAGCTAGACTCTCTGTTGTTCTACCCTGAGTGAAAGAGATGCCTGGGTAGGGGATGCTGAAGAATAAAGCCCAAGTCCTATTCTCCCTGGGGACAGGCATTAGAGCAGGTTCCCAGTCCCTATTCTCATCTCAGTGAGTCTGAATCCTAGAGTCTATTTTAGAGAGGAGATGTGCCATATCTGTCATCAGGAGCAGGGCCCTCAGGTGGCCTGGACCCAGGCCCACTCTCCTTTTTTTTTTAATTTTTTAATTAATTATTTTTGGGCCCCCTCTTCTATGTAACAGATTTCTGTAAGTGGCCATCAGGTTGACTGAGCCTGAGGATCAGCTAGGGTTTCCTATGTCATGGCATTCTCCATTCAAGCCCTATCTGGCTTTGCAGGCCACACAGATTATAACAGGAATTATACCAGGAGGGACCTGGCAACATTGTCTGGGGTCCTGAATCTAGCTGCAGCTACAGGTACATTTGCCCCTTGAAAAATGGGCCTCCAAAAGATAATCATGTCAATTCCCTGGAACCTGGGAACATTATTACCTCATACAATAAAAGATAGGATTAAATGAAGGGTCTTGCAAGGAGTAGCTTATCCCAGATTATCTGGGTAAGACCTAAATGCAATCACACACAGGCCTTATCAGAGAGAGGCTGAGGAAGTTTTGAAAGAGACACAGAAGGAAAAGCAATGTAAAGCTTCAGGCAGAGATCACAGCAGAAGCTGGAAGAGGCGAGGAAGGAATTCTCTAGAGCTTCTCGGGGGCGTATGCCTCTCCTGATACCTTGATTTCAGACCCCAGCCTACAGAATTGTAAGAGAACAAATTTCTATTGTTTTAAGCTCCCACGTTTGTGGTGATGTGTGCTAGCAGCCAAATAAACTAACACACCCCCTAACTTTTAAGTAGAGCAGTAAAGTCTCTTTTTTGCTTAAATCAAGTCAGTTTTCTGGCATCTGCAACCGAAAGAGTCCTAATTCAGACAGGAGGTGAGGAGAAGAGAGAGAGGCAAAAGACTAGAGTGTTATGGGAGCAGAATGGAGGAGAGAAGAGGGAAAGCTGAAGAAAGGGGCTGATGAGCTCTGCCAACGCGGCAGCAGGGACACTGTCGCGGGAGGGAAAAGACAGGTGACAGCAGTGTGGCAATGCGGATTTTATCCAGGCCACCATGGTGGAAATACTCATTGATGGGACTGTTATGAAGATCAATTACAACATAGGAAACATCCATGCTATATCTCCAACTGTGTGTGTATATGTGTGTGTGAGACAGACAGACAGACAGACAGTGATCAGAGAGATGAAGCTAATCTGAGCTATAGCCCCAGAAGTGCCAACCTAAGCCTGCCTAAAAACCGAAATGATGTAGCACCAGCTTTGTAAGAGAAGAGGTGGCAAACAGTGACAAGACAAATTCCAATAACTTATAGAGCAAAACTAGGACTTGTTTTATGCAAAGACAAAAAGTCCTGGTAACATAATAAGAGGACTCAAGCTAATATGAAGTTGGGGGCAGGGGCTAGAAAAAGAATTTGCCCAAGGAAGGAGAAGGAAAAAAGATGGGAAGTGGTCCCTTCTCAAACCCATGAAATTGCCAAATGTGCAGAGATCCTTTATTGGTACATGCAAAGGCAGATTCAGCCTGGGGGATGCCCAGCCATGAAGGGAGATGTTTACACATTGGGAGAACATCTCGCTATGGTGGGGATGTCTAGCCCTGGGTGGGAACATTCAGCCATAACGAGGATGTCCAGTCTTGGGTGGGGTGTCCAGGAACAGAAAAGAGGTCCTGCCATGGGGCTGATGCTCAGCTGTGATTAGAGATGTCCAACCATGAATAAAGACGCATCTCAGAAGCTCAGCTGAGCCAGAGAGAGTTGAGAGCTGACAGGTATCAGAGTAGATGTCCTGACTGTGACCTTGAGGTCCTCAGGGGAAGAAGACAGGAGAGTACTTGAGGCCATTTGAGCCTGAGCCAGGTGCCCTGGCTGGTCCTTGAGGCTTCATGGGTTTTCTGGCCTGTGTGGCTTCTGCTCCCCCAGAAGGCTAATAGCTGGCTACCTGGCAGATGGGCCAGACACAGGGGATTCCGCCACAGTGAGGGAGTTTACTGTCACACCAATTCCACTTTCCTCATCAAAGATGACTGCTAAATTTTTTAATTTTTATTTCTCTAATCCTCTCCTTTTGAAAATAATGCCTTTATAACACATACATAGGATATGTACCTAGATAGGGACCATATCGTGCAATTCAATTTGTTTTACTTACATCTTCCATGTCAGTCCACAGAGAACAAACTCATTGTGGTTTTGTTAAGCGCTTCTTAATAGGATTTGATGAGTTTTCACAATTCTGTATTCCCTGGTAGCCACCAACTCAAAATAAGATATGGCAAGTTTTTCTGTCTCTGTGCTGTTTGCAGGCAATACCACTTCCACCCCCACCCAGATGTAAACTCTGTTCTGAATTATTTTACCTATAGTTCATTTGGCCTGTTTTCTACCTTTCTATAAATGGAATCATCCTGTAAGTATGATTTCATGTCTGGCTTCTTTCGTTTAGCATAACATTTTTGAGATTCACTTATGCTATTGTGGGTGTCAGTAATTTACTCATTTTTACGTTAAATTTTCTATGTCCTATGCATTTGACTCCCTTAGGTACCTCATGTATGTGGAATCATACAGTATTTTTCTTTCTGCGACTGGCTTTTTTTTTAGATTAATTTATTTATTCATGAGAGATACACAGAGAGAGAGAGAGGCAGAGACACAGGCAGAGGGAGAAGCAGGCTCCCCTCAAGGAGCCCAGTGCGGGACTCGATCCCGGATCCTGGGATCATGCCCTGAGTCGAAGGCAGACGCTTAACCGCTGAGCCACCCAGGCATCCTTGTGACTGGCTTAATTCACTCAGCATAATTTTCTCAAGCCTTATCCATGCTGTAGCGTGTGCCAGAATTTCTTTCCTTTCAAAGGCTGAATAATGTTCCATTGCGTGTATATATACCACATGCTGTTTATTCATACATCCAGCAATGGCTGCTTGGGGAGCTTCCACATTTTAGCTCTTGTGAACAATGCTGCTATGAACATGGGTGTACAAACATTGAGACCTGTTTTCAATTCTTTTGGTTATACATCCAGAAGTGGGATTGCTGGATCATATGGTAGTTCCATTTTTCATTTTTGAGGGTCCACCACACTGTTTTCCTCAGTGGCTGCACCATTCTACATTCCCAACAACAATGCATGAGGGTTCCAATTTCTCCACCTTCTCACCAACATTTGTTATTTGCTATTTTAAAAAATAGTATCCGGGATCCCTGGGTGGCGCAGCGGTTTGGCGCCTGCCTTTGGCCCAGGGCGCGATCCTGGAGACCCGGGATCGAATCCCACATCAGGCTCCCGGTGCATGGAGCCTGCTTCTCCCTCCGCCTGTGTCTCTGCCTCTCTCTCTCTCTCTGTGACTATCATAAATAAATAAAAAATTAAAAAAAAATAAAAATAAAAAATAGTATCCATCCTAAGGAGTTATGGTGTGTCTCATTGTAGTTCTGATTTGCTCTTCCCCCATGATCAGTGATGTTGAGCATCTTTACATGGACTTATTGGCCATCTGTATGTCTTCTTTGGAGAAATGCTTGTTCAGATCCTTCACTCATTGATTTGATCGATTGATTGATTGATTGATTGATTGATTTGACAGAGAATGAGAGAAAGCATAAAACAGGCAGAGCACCAGGTAGAGGGAGAGGAAGAAGCAGACCCTTTGCTGAGCAGAAAGCCCGACAAGGGGCTCTACCCCAGGAGCCTGAGATCATGACCTGAGCCAAAGGCAGATATTTAAATGACTGAGCCATCCAGGTGCCCCTCTTCACTCATTTTTAAACTGGATTGTTTCTTGTTGAATTTTAGGAGTTCTCTACATATTCTAGATATTAATCTCTTACCAGATACATGCTTTAAATATTTTCTCCCATTCTGTGGGGTGCCTTTTTACTCTGACAATAGTGTCTTTTGATGCACAAAATTGTAGTCCAATTAGTTACTTTTTCTTTTGTTTCCTGTGCCTTTGGTGCCATATCCAAGAAACCACTATCAAGTCCAATGTGCAGCTTTTGACCTATGTTTTCTTTTGAAAGAAAGGTCTTGCATTGAGGTGTTTGATCCACTTTGAATTAAGTTTTTTATATGGTATTAGATAAGGGTCCAATTTCCTTCTTTTGCATATAGAGATCTAGTCTTTCCAGCACCATTTTTTGAAAGCACTGCCCTTTCCCTATTGAGTGGTCTTGGCATCCTTGTCAAAAATCACTTGCCCAGGGGTCCCTGGGTGGTGCAGCGGTTTGGCGCCTGCCTATGGCCCAGGGCGCGATCCTGGAGACCCGGGATCGAATCCCACGTCGGGCTCCCGGTGCATGGAGCCTGCTTCTTCCTCTGCCTGTGTCTTTGCCTCTCTCTCTCTTTGTGACTATCATAAATAAATAAAAAATTTTTTAAAAATATTAAAAAAAATCACTTGCCCATATATGTGAGGACCATATATGTGGGGTCTCTGTTCTATT
The DNA here is from genome assembly GCF_018345385.1 of Vulpes lagopus. Taxonomy (NCBI): domain Eukaryota; kingdom Metazoa; phylum Chordata; class Mammalia; order Carnivora; family Canidae; genus Vulpes; species Vulpes lagopus. The sequence continues at coordinate 20,291,615 of NC_054830.1, read as the reverse complement.
CCATTGGTCTGTCTTTATGCCAATTCTAAGGTGCTCTAATTACTGTAACATTGTAGTAACTTAAAAAAAAGTTGTAGTAACTTTTGAAATCAGAAATCAAGGACGTGTGAGTCCTTCAGCTTTGTTCTTTTTCAAGACTGTCTTGGCTACTCAGAGTTCTTTGAAATTCCATATGTATTTTATTTTATATTTTTATTTATTTATTTTTTCAAACAAAAAGTCTCCCATATTTATCGCCAAACCTACCTACCAGTGCAGAAGCATAGTAAGAGAAAAATCATGTCCCCAATAAAGCACATCTATTGTTCACGTAGTAGTGATGTTTACACGGGACCTTCATTCAGCATGAATATATGTGTGCCATCTTATGTGTGCTCCCTTATAGACCTAGCTTGGTTCTTCTCCAGTGCTTCCTCTTGGAGTTGTACCTGACTTTACTATCCAAATGTTTGTCCAACTTTTCATTCAAATCCACTGGGGGAATGGGATGATTCTGCTTTTGTTTCTTGGCCAAGAATTGCCTGATCCTGAAAGTCTTGTGAGAAGACATGATGAGGAACAGTCAACTGCACCATGATGGTGGAGAAAAGGAGAGAAGATTCTATATGGATTTTAGAATGGATCTTTTCTATTTTTTCTGTGAAAAAAACTTTAGGAAGTTTTAAAAAAGATTTTTAAAAATTATTTTGAGAGAGAAAGAAAGAGAGCATGAACAAGGGGGATTGGCAGGCAGCAGGAGAAAGAGAAGCAGATTTCCAGCTGAGCAGGGAGCCTGATGCAGGGCTCAATCCCAGGACCCTGGGATCATAACCTGAGCCAAAGGCAAACACTTAACCTACTGAGCTGCTGAGGCCTCCTTGTTTTTGGAATTTTGATAGATATTGCATTGAATCTGTAGATTACCTTGGATGGTACTGACAACTTTACAGTATTAAGTATTTTAGTCCATGAATGTGGCATGTGTTTCCATCTATTTTTGTCTTCTGTAATTATTTTTCACAATGTCTTATAGTTTTCATTGAACAGTTGTCTTTCATTTTCTTGGTTATATTTGTTCCTGTTTTATTCTTTTTTATGCTGTTGCAAATGAATTTTTAAATAATTTCCTTTTCAGAATATTCATTATTAGTGTATAGGAATACAATAAATTTTTATCATTGGCTTTGCATCCTGCTACTTTGCTGAAATCCGTTGATTAGTTACAACAGTTATTTAGTGGAATCTTTAAGGTTTTCTGTATATAAGATCCTATCATCTGTGAACAGAGATAATTTTGTTTTCCTTTACAATAAATTTCCTTTATTTCTCTTTCTTTTCTTTTTCTTAAATTTCTCTTTCTTGCCTAATTTCTCTAGCCAACACTATGTTGAAATAGAAGTGGTGAAAACAGACATCCCATCTTGTTCCTGACCTTAGAGGAAAAACTTTTAGTCTTTTACCATTGAGTATGATGTTCTCTGTGGGTTTTTCACATATGGCTTTTATTATGTTGACTTAGTTTCTTTCAATTCTTAGTTTATTGGATGTTTTTACCATGAAAATGTATTGAATTTTGTTAAATGCTTTCTCTGCATCAATTGAAATGATCATGTGGGTATTGTCTTCATTTTTGTTAATATTGTGTTTTACATTGATGGGTTCTGTGTACTGAACCATCGTTGCGTTTCAGGAATAAATCCCACTTGGTCGTGTGTATAATCCTTTAAATATACTGCTGAATTCAGTTTGCTAGTATTTTTTTTAGGGGCTTTTGCATCAATGTTCATAATGGATATCGGTCTGAAGTTTTCTTTTCTTTCTAGTCACCCCTGCAAATGCTTTTCATGGCCTGATCCTTTGTCTTTGGGTACTTGATGATGTCCTTCTGTGGTACTTGACAATGTCCCTCTCAGCTAAATCTCGGTGCCACTCAGCAAATATCTCTCCAGCTCTCCTCAGTACTTCATGGACAAACACAGTGTTCCTTTTTATTTTTTAGATACTGTACATGAAGAACACAAAATAACCAAGTGGGTATTGTAGCAAAGTTTATAAAATGCTTGGTCCTTATTACACCTGAGATGGTGCAGGAAACTAGGTACCCATAGGTTTGTTTTGGTATCTCAGGGCTGATGCCTCCATTTTCTTCTATAGGAAGCTAGACACTTCAAGATTTGCCGTGCCAGCCAGTGTCAGGACAAATTCCACCAGGACTTCCTTCCTGGAAGACCAGCTTCTCCTGGATTTTACCTACCCATCTCTATGGCTGCCATGACACTGGGTCTTGGCTGTGGTGACATGGTCACGAGGAGATTTTACTTTGTTTCCCTTCATGGCTTCCCTTGGGACAAGTACAAGGAAGAAGATATTCTAGAGAATCAAGTAAGGAAATGGTACAAGGGGCACCTGGGTGGCTCAGTTGGTTAAGTGGCTGCCTTTGGCTTGGGTCACGATCTTGTGGTCCTGGGAGGGAGCCCCACATCACACTGGGCTCCCTGATCAGCGAGGACTCCTCTTCTCCTTCTCCCTCTGCCCTTTCCCCTGCTTGTGTGCTCTCTCTCTCTCTCAAATAAATAAATAAAATCTTTAAAAAAACAAAAGAAATGGTCATAAAATGGAGCATCTTGAAGATGTGAAGGGAATTCAAGATAGCTCTGGGGCTCTCAGAACATTGGTGGCATTCACTGTGGGCTATACTCTCCAGTTTGGTAACTTTTTATGTTCTAATTTTTCTTGCTACTACCATTTATTCATGATCTTTATTTTCTTTGTTTTCTCTGCCTTGTAACATTGATTACTGCAGAATTTGGCCTTGGCCATGACCACTCATTACCATCACACTTTCCAACTCTCTACTTTTTATGATTCAAACTTCAGGACAGAAGAATGTTTTCTTTTTTATTTTTAAAGATTTAAAAAGTTTGGGATCCCTGAGTTGCGCAGCGGTTTGGCGCCTGCCTTTGGCCAGGGGCGAGATCCTGGAGACCCGGGATCGAATCCCACGTTGGGCTCCCGGTGCATGGAGCCTGCTTCTCCCTCTGCCTATGTCTCTGCCTCTCTCTCTCTCTCTCTCTCTCTCTGTGTGACTATCATAAATAAATAAAAATTTTAAAAAAAGATTTAAAAAGTTTTAAGTAATCTCTACACCCAATGTGGAGCTCGAACTCACAACCCCAAGATCAGGAGTCACATATTCCACCAGCTGAGCCAGCTAGGGGGCCCCAAAATTTTTTTTAAAGATTTTATTTACTTATTTGAGAGAGAGAGAGAGAGAAAGAGAGAGAGAAGAGAGAATGAGCAGGGAGAGGGACAGAGGAAGAGGGAGAAGCAGACTCTGCCCTAGGAGGGAGCCTAGTGTGGGACTCGACCCCAGGACCTTGAGATCATGATCTTGAGTTGAAGGCAGTCACTTAACTGACTGAACCACACAGTGCCCTGATCCCAGGAATGTTTTCCATTCTTTGTGTGCTTGGAAACAAAGATCCACATATATCCATTAGATATTTCAAATATTTTATTATCTTTTTTTGGTTTTCTTAATTCCATGAATCTCTGAGATAGGTATAAATGTAGAATTTGCTACTTGTCTCTGTAATTCTATCATTTATTTACTTCTATGTTTTGAAGTTATGTTGTTGAATACATACAAATTCCCAGTTATTATGGCTTCTTGTAATAACATTCCTTTCATTGGTTTAAAACAGAAGCTGCAAAGTTTTTCTGTAAAGAGCCAGATAGTAAATATTTTGGGTTCTGCCAGCTATCCAATCTCTGTAGCAACTATTCAACCCTGCCATTGTAGCTCCAAAGCAGCCACACACAATATGTAAACAAATGAGAGCTACTGTGTTCTAATAAAACATTTTTTATAAAAACAAGCAGTGGGTTGGATTGGCCAGTGGGCCACTGTTTGCTGATCCCAAGTATAAAACACAATATTATTCCATTTAATTTTTAAATTCCATTTTATGTCCTATTTATTCTATTCTATGTTACAATAGCTTTCTTTTGTTGAGAATTTGCCTGATAAAATTTTCAATCTATCCTTTTGTTTTCAAACTTCTGTGTTACTTTGTTTTAGCTGTCTCTATTATAAACATTGTGTGGATGCATTTCATGTATTTAATTCCAACTATGAATCTGCTTTTTAATTGTTGAGCTAATGCATTATTACACTTATGGTGGTTGCTGATATATTAAAACTTCTTTCTGTACCTCAGTCAGAAAGTTCAGATCTGTCCTAACCCTGGCATCAATCTCTTAGCCATCAAACTCAAGACACAATGGACTTTAACCAAGCCCTAGGTTTACTTAACTCTGTAGAAAACACAGGCCAGGAAATCAGCTCACATGGCAATGTGGACCTCCTCAGGAGTCCAGCAGCTACCCATGCCTACAGGTGCTTGGTCTTCTCCACCTGCCACCCACAAGCAGCACCTCGGCACAGAGTGGTACTCTGTCTCTTAGCTTCCTACTGGTCTTTTATATCATTCCAGTCCGACAGGCACCAGGTCAGCATCCTAACTTACAGCATTTCCAGTCCACAGGTTTTAGAATAATGAAGACAGCTAACGCACCCCTGCTGCATAGCTATCTGTCAAGCATACATGACAAGGGAAAAGGCCTTGAGGCCATGGCCTGACTGGTCCTGTATTGGTAAGGATACAGAGTACCACTTTAGATCTGACAAGTTATTACTCAGGTAGATAGTGAAAGCAAGATTAGCCAAAGTGCCAGATCCCTGTGGTTCTTGTCCCACACCACAGCTGGGCAGACATGAAATCAAAGGGCCAGATGATGGTAGAGCATGTTGTTGCTAAAGAGCCCGATCTAGGCTGCAGCCAAGCAGTTTCATATTCTGCAGCTTTATTTCAGGGGCTGGGGGACAGGGCAAAGAGCCCCACTCCTCATCAGAACCCAGGGGAAGAGAGGAACTGTCTCAGGACAGCCTCCCAGGGAAGATAGCAGCTCCTCACAAGCCTCCTGTTCTAGGAGGATCCTAAGGTTTCCGGCCAAGACTCAGATCCACTGTGGTTCAGACTTTGCTTTTGCAACCTATGTGGATATGTGCAAGCTGTCATGGCAAGATCATTCCTCTACTACAGCTCCATCTCCTGGCTTTCATGTATCCACTAAGATCTCTCAGGGGTCCAGGCCACTCCATCAGATACCCACATTAGTTGTGCAGATTGAGGCCTGAGCTTCATTTGTCCCAAGGCAGCATTGGATGAGTGATCATAATGTGACTCCTGGTCAGGTGATCAGGCCCACTGAGAGTACTGGCTGCAGCCAGGCTCCCCATCTGGAGCCAAGCCAGCTGTGTATGTCATTCATCCAGATGCAACAGAGGTGTTGACAACAGCATGCACCCGACCTCACGGAGCCAGCAGAGAGTCCAGAACAATGCCATTGTCTATCACCAATACCACTAGAAAGATTAGCAAGATTAGCAGCCTGTGAAAGGTATAAAAGAGTCCAACAAAAACAGGATGAAGCTTCAGGGAATCATATCAGTGAACAGAGAGTCAATCTTTTTGTGTTATCTCAGACAAAGGCTGTTCCTTTCTGGAATCAATAGATGCTGGCAGATTTTGAGAGTTTTCATTTCAAGGTTCTATTGGTCAGCGAAGGTGGTGGTGGCATCCTGGGTTATGTTGTCAGATGCTCTGCAGATAAGAGCTGAGAGTAATGGTCCCTCCACCCTTGGCCCCTGGGGTCTAAGGTGTTCTCTTTGGTGTGTGTGTCGGGGAGGGGGGTGGTGGACAGAGGGAGAGGGAGAGAGGGAATCTTAAGCAGGCTCCATGGCCAGTGTGAAGCGTGATGTGAGGCTTGATCTCATAACGCTGAGATCATGACCTAAGCCGAAATCAACAGTTGGATGCTTAACTGACTGAGCCATCCAGGTGTCCCTAAGGTATTCTCTTCTTAATTCAACTTGGTTTAGCAAGAATCTGGCTCTGTGGTCTTCCTTATGTACCATATGCCAGCCTAGCATGCCTTGCATCTCCTGCCATGTGGGCCACATCATCACCACTCTAGGAGTTGTCGCTTTATAGTTGTGATCAGACTCTTTCAAGGAGATGGTCTCTGACAGGGCATTATAAAAGTCACCTTTGGAAGCAGAGAAGTCTGTGGGAAAAGCCTGGCTCTGCCTTTGCCCTTGACTCACAAGGTCCTTCCTCATTGCTGGAAAAATCTCAACCAACCTCTCTAGGTATTTCACATCTCTGCAGCACGTCTCCTAAATCTATCTTTCTGACCTCACCCTCCTATCTCTCCCCCTGTCTTACTCTGCTTTTGCCACACCAGCATCTGTGGTATCCCTCAAACATTCCTGCTTCAGGGTCTTGACACTTCTCCACCCCCCAGATGCCTGCAAAGCTTTCTCTCTGCTTCCTTCACCTCGAAGTGACTTCACCTGCTCTCGCCTGCTCTCCGATCACTCATATAAAAGTGAGACTTCCTTTCCATCCACATGCTTTGCTTCCCCTGCCTGACTTTTCTACATAACAAACATTACTATCCGAACACTCTACATACCTGTTCCATAAGCACAGAAATCGTGCCTGCTTTTTTCACTCTTGGATCCCCGGCCTCTACAACACGGTGGTAGAGAGTGGATGCTCAGTAAATAAGTGGTGAGTGAACATATTCAGTCCAAACCAGTTAAATAAATCCCACTGCACACAGGCCACTCAGTCTTGGGTCACAGCCTTCCCTTGGCCACAGGGCCTAGTCATGGGTTCCAAGCAACACTAAGCAAAAAACATTTATTCAAAGATTCATTCATTCATCCATGCAACAATCACTGAACCCCTTCTCTGTGCCAGGTACTATCATAGGTATTTGTTAATGCAAAGAGTAAGAAAGGGAAAGTCCCTACCTGCATAGACGTCACATTCCAGTGAAGAAAACAAACAAATGTGCTTTCCCTAAATTGGGACAGTTGGCCATTTGTGACTGTTGTGCATTGACAAATGGGTTATGGATCACACTGTCTAGTTTTGGTAATGCCAATGCTCACCAGCAAGGGCAATCTGTTAGAAAGATTCCTGCAAAACCCTAGGCAGAAATGTTACTAACTCACCAGCATAAGCTACAGAAAGAAATACTGGGGCTGAAATTTTTCTAGCCTCTAGAGGGCACTCCTCATCAGCTAAAATAAAGAAGCCATGGCGACCACTTTTAGACAACATATTTTAAAACATTTCCTTTACCTGATTTTGTTGCCAAAAAGTTCACTCATAAAAACCCGTATAGCTGAACACGTAAAAATTTGAAAATATGATTTCCTCATCTACTTATCACTTACTTATCTCCTACCTCCAACCCCCTTAAATTGTATTAGTTGTTAGTGTTCTGGACAAAAGAATTAACTAACTGTTAAAAGTATGAAATGCAGGGAGAAGATGATCATTATTGTAAGAGATTTCAACATCAGTAGCCAAAACGAAGGACATAGGGGGACTGGATAAATCATAATCAACAAACAAAAGTCATGAGACACATACGGAACTTTATGTTTTTCAAATAATCATTTATTGCATACATCCACAAAATATTTACAAAGGACAGGCATACACTTGGCCAGCAAGAAAAGTTTAATTTATAAGTATAATCAGTGATCATGTCTAGTTATATCAGAAACAAATTAGTTAAAAATGTTTTAAAGTCTCATCTCATCTTGGAAATTGAGAAAAATCTTTGATGGAAGGAAAAACCAAAATAAAATCTCAAACTGCCAAAAGAATGAAAAGAAAAAGAAGACTACTTTTTCCTTTTTTCTGAAAAGAGACTACTTCTTAACAAAGCCTGGGCTTGGAGGGACAGTCATAGCCTCAAATGCCTCGCATTATCAGGAAGAAAGACCAAACATGTAGAAATCCAGTACTCGTTCCTCAAATGAATATAAAAACAAAAACAGTAGAAGAATCCAAAAGAGATAATAATAATAATAAAAGTTCAAATTACTGAAACAGAAACCCTTTCCCCCTTAAAAAAAAAAAAAAATCACGGGAAAGACAAATAAGCCTTAAAGCTGTTATTTGAAAAAGACTAATAAACTAGCTAGACTTCCATTAGCTGGATATTTTGAGGGTAAAATTACACAAGATAGGAAATGAGAGCTGAGGACATGACTACAGATGTGGGGAAAATTAAAATTATTTGGTGAGAATATCCTGTGCAATTTTATCGCTAACCGAATTTGAAAATATTGAGGAAATGGATGATTTCCTAGCAAAATATAAAGGATCAAAATCAATCCAAGAAGAGTTGAAAACTTGAATAGATCAATTACGACAGAGGATTATATTTATTGTGTATTAAACACTGCCCGGGAACCAGATGGTTTCATGGCTGAGTCTTATTTAACATTTACAGAGGAGACAATTCCAAATCTATTTAAACCATTCCACATAATAGAAAAAAAAAAAAGAAGAGGGAAAACTCTCCAATTCATTTCATGAAGCCAACTTAACATTAACACTAAACCTGATAAAGATAGGCCCCAAAAAGAAAGCTAGATAGACCAGGGGTTGGCAAACTTTTCCTGTAAAAGCCAAACAGTCTATATTTAAGGTTTGTGGGCCATACGGTGTCTGTTGCAACTACTCAATTCTGTGCTGGAGCACAAAGGCAGGCACAGACATTATGTAAATAGATGAGTGTGATAGTGTTCCAATAAATCTTTATTATGGACACTGAAATTTGAATTTGATATAACTTTCAATTGTCACAAAATATTATTCTTTTTTTTTTTCCCTCAACCATTTAAAAATGTGAAGACCATTCTTAGGTTGTGGGTTGTACCAAAATGGGCATAGGGCTGGACTTGGACTGGTGGGGTGGGGGGACAGGGGGAGAGTAGGGGCATAGTAGTTTGCTGACCAATGTAATAGCACAATATCACTAATCAATATAGATGTAAATATGTGAGATAAAACATTACCAAATAGAATCCAGCAATATGTCAAAAGAATAATACAGTAAGATTAAACAGCTTATTCCAGGAATGGCTTAATAACAGGAAGAATTAGCATATGTCCTTAATGGACAATTTTAAGGAACAATGAACAGCCTCTTGATCAAATCAATATATGCTAAAGGGATGCTTATAAAGTTCAGCAGCTGATCTTAATAACATTCAGGGTAAAACTGTAATAGGAAGAAAGTACTTTAAATTGATGAAAACTCATTTTATTTTGTTTGAGGCAAATGGCATTCTAAATGGTGGGGGGAAAGGAAACTATTACCAATAAAATCAGGAACCTGACAGGGATGTCTTCTATCATTCCTATTATACATAGGAATATATACACATAGTGTTTTGGTCCCAGCAAATGCAATAGGATGGGAAACTCAGAATAAATTTTGAAAAGTAGGGGCGCCTGGGTGGCTCAGTCAGTTAAGCACCTGCCTTCGGCTTGGGTTGTGATCTCAGGGTCCTGGGACTGAGCCCCATGTCAGGCTCCCTGCCCTGTGGGGAGCCTGCTTCTCCCTCTCCCTCTGCCTGCTGCTCCCCCTGCTTGTGCTCTCTGTCAAATAAATGGATAAAAAAATCTTCTAAATTTTTTTTGAAAAGAAGATAAAAATTATTTCTTTCTGCTGCTGATATGATCATATACCTAGGAATTCCAAGAGAATCTAATGAGAAAAAAACAGTCAATGAGAAATAATAGAAAATTTGGTAGGGGGTCTGATATAAAATAAATATATAGAAATCAGTGGTGTTTCTCTGTATTAGTAGTAACCAAAAGGAAATTGGGTTCGATAAAACATTCCATCCACAATAACAACAACAAACTATTAAATATTTAAGAATAAATTAAAGCGTAAGGACAAAAATAAATAAGATAGGACAAAGCAATATAGAACCAAAGTTTTTATCTACTATTGAAACTACATTGTATTAATTTGACTAGATTGTGGTAATTTAAGATGCTAATTGTAATCCTCAGAGTGACACCAACAAAAAAAGATATATAGTAAAGGAAACAAGAAAGGAATCAAGATGGTAAGCTAGAAAATCTAGCATAAAAGAAGGCAGTAAGGGAGGAATTGAAGAAAAAAAAAAACAAGGATATGACATATAGAAAACAAATAGCAAAATGGCAGAAGGAAGTTCTTATCAATGATTATATTAAACAGATTAAAGTCTTCAATCAAAAAGCAGAGGATGGCAGAATAGATTTAAAAGTAAAATAAAACAAAACAGGTTGCCTGGGTGACTCAGTTGGTTAAGTGTCCAACTCTTGATTTCAGCAAAGGTCATGATCTTAGGGTAACACTAACAAGCTGCATGTGGGAATGGAGCCTGCATGATTCTCTCCCTCTCCCTCTCTCTCCCACCCTTCTCCCTCTCTAAAATTAAAAACAACAACAACACATGGTCCAACTATATTCTGTCTACAAGACACTCTCTTTGCATCCAGGAACACAAACTAGTTGAAAGTGGAAAGACGGAAAAAGATATCCCAGGCAAACGATACCAAAAGAGATCTGGGTAGATATACTAACATCAAACACAATAGACTTTATGACAAAAATTGTACAAGAGACAAAAAATACATTACACAGGGATAAAAGGTCAACCTATCAAGAATATGTAATAATTATAAACATATATGCACATGCCAAGAGCTCCAAAATATAGGAAGCACAGCCTGACAGAAATCATGGAAGAAATAGAAATTTCAACAATAATAGTTAGAGACTAATCAATATATCAATTAGACAAAAGATGGACAAAGAAATAGAAGGTGTGGACATTACTATACAGCAATCAGACCTGACAGATCTCTGTAGAACACCCCACCCAACAACAGCAGAATACCCATTCTCCTCGAGGGCATGTTAAACATTCTTCAAGACAGACCATATGTTAGGCCACAAAACAAGTCTCAATAAGTTGAAAAAAAGATTCAAATCATACAGAGTATCTTCTCTGATCAGAATAGAGTGATAATAGAAATATTTAAGAATAGCATAATATTAATAAAAATTAATCATTAATAATAGAAGTAAATCTGGAAAACTCACCACTTTGTGAAAATCAAAAATACATTTTTAGGGACACTTGGGTGTCTCAGTTAAGTGTCTGACTCTTGATTTTGGCTCAGGTCATGATCTCAGGGTCATGAGATTGAGTCCTGCAATAAGCTCAGTGCTCAGCTCGGAATCTGCCTGAAGTTCTCTTTCTCTCTCCTTCTGCCCCTCCTCCAGCTTGCACATGTACACATGCTCTCTCTCTTTTTCATAAATAAATAAATAAATAAATAAATAAATAAATAAAATAAAAACCACACTTTTAAGCAACTAATGTGTCAAAATAAAGTCACAAGAAAAGCTCGAAAATACTCTTAATTTTACTTTCAAAAGATTGAAAACAAAAACACAATATCCCAAAATGGATGGGATACAGTAAGAGCAGTAATCAGAGGGAAATGTATAGCTGTAAATGCCTCCATTAAAAAAGAAGAAATATCTCAGGGAGCCTACTGGCTCAGTTGGAAGAGCTTGTGACTCTTGATCTTGGGGTCCTGAGTTCAAGCCCTATGTTCAATGCAGAGATTACTTACATAAGTAAACTCTTAAAAAAATCTCAAATTAATAAACTTCCACTTCAAAAAATAGAAAAAAAGTAAATTAAATGCAAAGGAAGCAGAAGGACAGAAATAATAAAGATTAGAGCTGAAATGAACAAAATAGAAAATAGAAAAACAACAGGGGCACTTGCGTGGCTTAGCTGGTTAAGTATCTGACTCTTAAAAAAAAAAGTATCTGACTCTTAGTTTAAGCTTGGATCGTGATCTCAAGGTTATGAGATCTAACCCTACGTTGGTCTCCAAGTTCAGCATGGAGTCTGCTTGGGATTCTCTCTCCTTAAGAGCCTCTTCCCTTCCTCTTCATGGTTTCTCTCTTTCACTCAAATAAATAAATATTAAAAAGAAAATAAAAATAACAGATCAATAAAATCAAAAGCTGATTCTCTAAAAAAAAAAAAAAGAAGACCAAGAGAACTGACAAGCCTTTTGCTAGACTGAACAAGTGAAAAAGATAAAAGACTTGAGTTATAAAAATCAGGAATGAAGTGGACCTTACAAAATAACAAAGATCATAAGAGAATCTTAAAAACAATTGTATGCCAGCAAATTAGATAACCCGGGTGAAATAGGGAAATCCTTAGACACACACAAAGAACCAAAACTGACTGAAGAAGAAATAGAAAACCCGAATAGGCCTATAACAAGGAAACAGATTGAAGCAGTCATCTTCCACTAAAGAAAAGCCCAGGACCAGGTGACTTCATCAGTGAATTTTATCAAACATTATAGAAGAACTGAGACCATTCATTCTAACATGTTTCCCAAAAGCAGAATAAAAGGGAATGCTTCCTAATTCATTCTTTGAGGCCAATATTGCCACGACACCAATGTCAGACAAAGATACCATAAGAAAAAAAAAAACCTTAAAGACCAATACCAATTATGAGTACAAATGCAAAACTTCAACAAAATACTAGAAAATAAAATCCAAGATACACTGTGACCTAATGGGATTTATCCCAGGAATGCAAGCAAGGCAGTGCAACATTAAAAAAAAAAAAAACAAAAACAAAAACTACATTAAAAGAATAAAGGGAGGGAAAAATCACATCATCATCATCCTTTTTTTTTTTTTTTTTTTTCTGCAGAAAGCTTTATTGTCTCCATTTGGTCCACGGATTGGGAAAGGGCTCCGGGATGGTTAAAAAGCTGCTTAGTGGCTGCAAGGAAACGTTCAGGCACAAGCCCTGGCACGGGGGAGGGCATGGGGGTGCCAGAGGAGCCCCTCAAAGGCTGCTAGTCTCCAGAGGCTCCTAATCGTGCTTGAGAGTTGAGCCTTTTGAAAAATACTCGCCGAGCCCAGCGTGGGGCGTGGCCAGCCTGCGGAAGTTAGTCAGGTGGTTGCCCACCTTCTTGATGAATTTCACCTCCTCATCTAGGAAGTGGTTCTCCAGGAATCACACAGATGGGGATCTGCGCGGGCAGAACCCAGGGCATGCAGATCCAGAAGGGTCTGGTTCAGGCTCTTCTCCAGAAGCAGGGTGGCTTCCATGGCGTCCAGGGTTTTCCCCCACTCACCTTGGGACGGCTTCTGCACGTCCTGGAAGAGGGTGCGGTGGCGCGCCGCGCAGGTTTTGCATCTTCAAGAAACGCTCAGCGCCCTCGCGCTTTTCCTCAGCCAACTTGTGGAAGAAGTGGCCCACACCCTCCAGAGCCACATCGTCATGGTCGAAATAGAAGCCCAGAGAGAGGTAGGTGTAGGAGGCCGGCAGATGCATGTTGACCAGGCGGTTGGTGGCAGTCTCCACCTCGGTAGAATAATTCTGATGAATCTGGGACAAGGAATTATTCAAACTTGAGTGTTCGCTCTTGGTGGCAGAAGATGGCCAAGAAGATGGCTCCAAAGGTTACGACTGTTAAAAAGGTTGGAGGGTGGTCGTTGGCTGGTAGAAGGGGCATCCCTGGGCCTGTTCCATCCAAACACTATTGAAGCAAGAGACAGATCCGCAGGACCCCGGAATGCACTGCCAAGCATCTCAATTGATACAGAAAAAGAATCTGATAAAATCTAATAGCCTTTCATGATAAAAAAAAAAAATTCAGTAACCTAAGAATAGAAGGAAGTTTCTCAACTTGATAAAGGGCAGCTATGAAAAACCCACAACTGACATACTTAATGGTGAAAGACTGAAAGTTTTTCCTCTAAGATGAGGAACAGACAAAGATATCTGCTTTCATCGCTGCTATTCAACATTGTACTGGAAGTTTTAACCAAGGCAATTAAGCAAGAAAGAGAACTAGAATGCATCCAAACTGGAAAAGTAGAAGTAAAACTACCTCTACTTGCAGATGACATGATCTTACATAGATAAAATCCTAAAGAATCCACCAAAAAAATATTACAGCTAATAAATTAATTAAGCAAAGTTGCAATCTACAAAATAAAATGCACAAAAATCATTTGTATTTCTATATGCTACCAATGGAAAATTCAGGAATGAAATTAAGGAAACAATTATATTTATAGTAGCATCAAAAAGAATAAAAATACTTAGGAATAAATTTAACCAAGCAAGTGCAGGACTTGTACACTTCTATTTAAACTATAATATATTGTTTAATTCCTCGAAATTAAAGGAGACCTAAATACATGGGAAGATATCATGTGTTCATGAGTCAGAAGACTTACTATTCCCCAAACTGGTTTATAGAGTCAGTACAACACAGTCTTTCATACCTGCTGCTTTTTTTTTTTTACAGAAATGGAAAGCTAATTTCCAAGTAATAAGGAATTACAAAGGTCTCAGAATAGCCAAAATAATCTTGAAAAAGATAAAGTTGGAGGACAAAAATGTCTTAATTTGAAAACTTACTCCAAAGCTACGGTAATCAAGATGGTGTGGTACTGGCATAAGGACAGGCATGTATCAATGGTTTAGAATCGAAAGACCTGAAATAAACCTATAGATCTATGTTCAACTGATTCAACAAGGCTATCAAGACTCAGGGGAAAGTATAATTTCTTCAACAAATGGTGCCAGGACAACAGGGTAACCCCCAGCAAAAAAAGCATGGAGTTGGACTCTTATCTCACAGCATATACAGATATTAACTCATAATTGACTGAAGTCCTAAAGGTAAGAAATAAAACTATAGAACTCTTAGAAGAAAATACAGGAGTAATACTTCACGACCTTGGATTTGGCAGTGGATTCTTAGCTATGACACCAAAGCACAGCAACAGAAGAAAAATAGATAAATTGGATGTCACCAAAATTAGGAACTGCTGCGCATCAAAAGACATTATGAAGAAAGTGAAAAGACAACCTACAAAATGGGAAAATTATTTTCAAATCATATATCTGATAAGGACCAAGTGTCCAGAATATATAAAGAGCTCTTACAGCTCAACAACAAAGAGATAAGCCATTTTAAAAGTGGCCAATGCACTTGAATAGGCATTTCTCAAAAAAAAAAAACTATATAAATGCTCAAAGGCACATGAAAAGATGTTCAACATCATTTATCTCAGGAAAATGCAAATCATAACCCCAAAGAGATGCCATAATTTTTAAAAGTGGGAAATAACAAGTGTTGGCAAGCGTGCAGAGACTGGAAGGAATGTAAAACAGTCTGGCTGCCATGGAAAACAGTTTGGTGGTTCCTCAAAAAGTTAAACATAGAATTTCCACATGACCCAGCAATGCCAGTCATGGGTTTATAACTAAAAGAAACGAAAACAGGTGTCCAAACCAATACTTGTACGATGCTCAGAGCAGTACTATTCAGAACCACCAAAGAGTGAAAACTACTCAGATACCTGCCAATTTATGAATGGATACATAGAATGTGGTCCCTCCAGTCCCACATGGAAGTACTGACACGTGCCATAACATGGATGGACCTTGAGAACATGCTAAGTTAGAGAAGCCAGTCGTAAGAGGCATGTAGTCTCTGATTCCATTTATATGAAACATCTGGAATAGACAAATCCATAGAAACTAAAAGCAGATCTGTAGTTGCTAGGGCTGGGGTGACAGAGGTGATGGGAAGTGACTGGGTAATGGGTACATAGTTTCTTTCTCGGGGGGCAAAATTAGAATTTAAAAAAGTTGAAGATAGAAACTGGAAGCAGATAATGGTGATGGTTTTACAACATGGTACATGCACTATAAACCACTCAATTATACACTTTAAAATGGTTACTAAAACTGTCAATTTTATATTATATGATTTTTACTTCAACTGACTTAAAAAGATACATAAAAAAAACAAAAAAGTTTTATTTTTCTTTAGGTACATGGATGTATGTGTCTAGAAAGGCATAACTAATTGTCTAGGATGCCCTCTAAGCTGGGAGCAGTAATAACATAAAGAGGATTGCCAGGGGCAATTTTAGTTTGAAATATATGAATTAAAAGTAAAACCTTAAAAGTAAATATAGAAATTATTTTTAATGGAAAATTTAAGCTAGCCTGTGCATGGTATAAATTCTGAAGGAAGAGCTATGAGGGCAAATTTCATAAGAAATTAATTTCCACCATATATGTTTCTGAATTATTTGAAGTTTTAGCAACAGGTATTCCATATTTATAATCAGAACAAGAAACCCAGCAGAAGAAGAGAGCCAGAAGCTGGGGAGGGAAGAACTGATGAAACAGAGGCCAAGGCTTGTGCTCTGTGATTTTACCCCTTGGCCCTGCCTGCTGCCATTTGTGAATACCTGCAAAAGCATGAATATAAAAGAGACTAGCAGGTTTTTCCAGGGACTTCTAAGGAAACAAAGCCAGAATATTCTGGCAACAACCCAACCAGGCCAGAGTTGGGATAGGGGAGAGATCCACAAGGAAGAGTGGGATCTGCATCTTGACTGTGGCAATCTGGCCCAGATGGACTGAGCCTCAGAGCATTGGCCACACCTCCAGCCTGTGATCCCTTCTGCACAGTCCAGCAGATTAGGCTGCAAGTGGATGGATGCCCCATGCCAGGACCAACAGCTTAGCACAGAGATGAAGGCCTTGGAGAGGCTGATACCAGCGCTCTGCTCACCCAGCCTGACAGCCATTAAGCGAGGCCATAGGGCCTGATGCTGAGGGCTTTTTAACATGATGCAAAGGTCATTGTGTCGTTGACAACGGGGCCAGAACTTGTGAGATGCCCCAATGGCCAGTGCCACAGCCGTGAAAACCATGAGAATATATAAAAACAGGAGTCACAGACAGTGCAGAGCCCAACAGGCAGTGGGCACCCAGCAAACCCTAAGGTAGAACAATGAAAGCACACACACTCTAAAGCCAGAGCCAGAATGGCCTTCCAAGTCCCCAAGGACTCCCAGCATCTCTGCATCACCTGAGTCTGCACTTCCGGTCCTATCTCTGAACCCTAGAAACACAGCTTTCTGTAGGCTCCCAGGAGACCTGGCTACACTAGTGCATTCTTACACACGGCAGGGCAGACCTGGGTTTTGTGGCCTGAAGCTTACATAATTTGGAAGGCCAACTCGAAGGAATAGAATACAAAATTGCAGGCTTAAAATTAGGCAAGTGAATATATAGGACAAATAAAGAAATCACAACAAATTGTAAATTTTCAAAAGTTGTCAAATACCAAAGCATAACATAATGTTTATATGAGCTCACTGCCCCACCTCTGTCATGTTTTCCAACATTTTTTTTTTTTTTGCGGCATAACCTTTGATTACTTCTTCATGTGACGATCCTTGCAGTATCATTTTTGATAAAAAAAAATTTGTTTATTATGGATGCTCTGGATGCATACAATGTGATTTTTCATGTCGACTTACACACTGTGCATAGTTGCTCCCCACTAGCTGCTGCCCTGAAACCAGAGATTGTGATCAATTCTTCAAAAAATTCACCCCAAAATAAGAAAAAGGGATGGTATGTTTATAATTGTCTCACTGAATTATCGAATATATTCTTGACAAGACAGAACTTCAGTTTTCCCCAGGCGTCAGTGAGAAGAGAATCATCCGTTTATGGTTTTATGTGTCTGATAACAGGAAGAACTCTTTACAGACCAGCTTTTGTCTCCGTACTTTTCAAACCCCCCTCTTCCTCCCCCGCCCACCTACTTCTGGTGCCAGGCGCTGTAGGACATGTTCATATCACCAAAGCAGCTGGTGTCCTCGCATCTTCACACCATGACACAGGAACTGGGAGGAGCACTCCCGGAAGCCATCTCTAGTGGGATGGCCGGCGAGGATGGATCTATTCCCAGGGGTGGCTGTGAACCACAGAAATCTGCCTCATTTAACCCAAACTAAGTATGCATCTCCTAACTCTGCTGCTCTTTAGTGATAGCCCAGAAGAGGCTGTGGCCTGTTCCACACCACCCTTTAGATGGGCAACAGAGAGTCAGAGGCAGGGAGACAGAGGCCTTCTATTGCAGCTAAAAGATCTTGCTTCCACAAATCTTACATGAAATCATGCTAGCCCATGAACGCAGTGCCTGGGGGCCCTCCCATGGCTCTGACACAGAAACTTCTGGAAATCCAAACTGGCTATGGGTATCCCTAAAGGAGAGCCCCTCAGTTGAAGGAAAGTTGTGGGAATCTCTCTTTGCTGCCACCAGCAGGAGCAGAAAGAAGTGACTAGAAGATGTAGAAAGAGCAAGACTTAAGATGCTAGTTAGGTCTGAGAAATATGCTGCAAGCAAGAGATGATGGCAGGCCCCCCAAAAGGACAGGAATCAACAAGTGAGGGGACTGGCCAATCTGTAAGGAGATACGAGCAAGAGAAGAGAGGAGAGAGATGTGGCAAAAATGTGTATGATGGGACCTGCTGAGGGGGAGACTTGTGTGCAGATGGGCGGAGTCTCATGGGGGGGTGACTAACAGTTAAGGGCGGGGCTCCAGACTCAGGTGGCCTGATGGAGGAGTGGACTCTGAAGACCAGGGCCATGGACACACAAAATGTGAGTAAGGCCCACACGGGAGGGGTCTGCCCGGCAGATACTGAGCAGTGATGACAGAGGAGCGGGAGACTGGAAATAAGATGGATGGGCCTGGAAATGAGAGGGCAGGGCCACTTGTCCCAGGCTCCCTTTCTTCCTGGCCCCACAGACAGGGACAGCAAGGAGAGGGTACCCCACTGAGCATCTCCGTGTTCTTCCCTCCCCTGATCAGTTGGAGACGGCAGCCATAAAGATTCAGTCATGGTGGCGTGGCAACACAGTGCGCCGGACGTTACTGCACGCAGCTCTCAGGGCCTGGGTCATCCAGTGCTGGTGGAGGTCGATGCAGGCCAAGATGCTGGAGCAGAGACGGCGCCTGGCACTAAGACTCTACACCTGCCAGGAGTGGGCAGTGGTGAAGGTGCAGGCACAGGTTCGAATGTGGCAGGCCCGCAGACGGTTCCTCCAGGCACGCCAAGCGGCCTGCATCATCCAGTCTCACTGGCGCTGGCATACCAGCCAAACCCGGGGCCTGATCCGGGGCCGCTATGAGGTCAAAGCCAGCCGGCTGGAGCTTGACATCGAAATCCTCTTGACCTAGGCGCTAGCAGAGCCAAGGAGACTGGATCTCTCTTCCAATAAAAACACTTACTGACCACAGTCTTGCCCTTTGGAAATTAGACCCATAAAAGAGGGATCAGTCCCTCGGTAATGGTCTAGAGCCCATCCCAGGGCACACCACCCTAAGCCGTTGCACCTACTGCAAACCTGAGCCATCCTGCACCCAAAAGAGACCCCAGGGCCCAGGATAGTCTCTGACACCTCAGCCAGCCTGGTCCCAGCTCTCTCCACAAGCAAGGTTAGGTACTGGGCTTTATTTTTCTGTACCCCTCCTCAGGCTTCTCCATTTAAGGTAGGACATCAGAGAGTCAGGCCGCAGCCAGAGCCAGCTGGGAAGGCCAGGATTCCACAGCCCTGTGCGGGGCAGGACCCTCAGGGCCAGTGCAGCACTTGGCAGGGAGCCAGGAGGACAGGGCACCCCACTGAGCAACAGTAGGCCAGGCACTGTGCCTCACTTGGGGGATAGTCAGCCAGAGCCAGCCCCTGGGTGAAGGCCAGGGCAGGAGCTGAGGAGCAGCAGCTGTGCCTGCTGCTTCAGCCCTAGGGGCTGAGACAAGGCTTCCCTCCTCTCTGCTGGCTACTTCCTGGGAGAATCAGGCTCAGTGGGGGAGGGGACAGAAAGCCCAGGGAGATGGGGCTGAGGAAACAAGTGGAGGGAGCCTAGGGGTGGGCAAGGGGAAGGGCTGTCCTTATGCCACTGGAAGTCATTGGTTTGGGGATACAACCTCTAAATCTTACTGCATCCTTAGAAGCAGCTGTTCTGGCATCCTCTCAAGACTGGGACCTGTATTTGCCCCAATCCCCCTACAGACTGCCATACCCTCTGCAAGGCTGGCCTCAAAGAGGGCCAATGGGCCCTTGCTGGCGGAGTCTCCTGTTAACTCAGCATCTGGGCTCAGCCTTCTGTGTATCAGTCTCTCACAGCCTCTGCTTTGGTGCTCAAGGTCCCTCAGATGTTTGTCTCCCAACCTGCCTCCCAGAAGCCTGAGGCGCATGACCTTCCTTAGGGGTCTGGGATAGGTGGCCTTGCCAGAGGGGTGGGAGGACCAGTTGGAGAGAGGTACAGAAGTCAGGGGTCCTCATGGGCCTTGCAGCTATGTAAGGCTTTTCTTTCCCTCAGCAGTGTGTGTGGTGTGTGGCTCAGGGAAAGGTGTCTCCAGAACAGCTGTGGCAGGCATGGAGAACCAGAGATTAGTCTGACACCCATCACCTTCAGTAGCTGAAGGTGGCAATGATGCAGCCAGGTACCTTGCTCTTCCAAAGGAGCCCCTTCAGGAGCTTTGGACACAGCTCTTGCCTGCCTGCCTTGCAAGAGTGAGTGGTAGACTAGTTAGGTCTACATGCTGAACATGATGGAATTCTGCATGAATATCCCTGCAGGTGCCACCCCTGCAGTGAGAGGTAGTTAAAACCCAGGCTGACAAGGCTTTAAGTCTCTGATTGTTAACCTACATTGGACATTGGAATCCTCTGAGACACAAAACATACCAATGCCTGGGCCCACCCAGAGATTCTGCTTTAACTGGTCTGGGGAGAGGCCTGGACATTGGAATTCAATGTGCAGCCATGATTTGGAAACCAGAGTTAGGTAATAAAGTGGCCACTGGGTTCATGTGATCCCACCTGGGGATATTGATGCAGAATCCCAAACTGCTTGCCAGGCTCAAGGTAATTAAGGCTTTCCACTCTGTGATGAGCTAAAAATGCAAAGTTAAAACAGGGATTCAGAGGGAGAGCCACTTTGGTGAAAAACTTTTGAAAGCAGGAAAACACAGGTAGCTGGGGGTTGGGACAGGGAGAGGCTGTTGCGGTAAAACAGGTAGGGCCTCTTGTCCCTGGTGACAGGACCCCAGGAATATGGCACTATTCCTGTGTGAGCAATGGAGAGTTAGGGGCCAGCCCAAGAAGGCTCATCCAAGGTCTTGGTTTCACCTCTGATGGCCGGGGGATCTTGTGACCTGGATGTGGTCTGGACCTGTGGGTGTTGGGCCCCAGACAGAGGAAGTGAAGGAGACATAGGATGGGAGTCCACAGAGAGGATCCCCTTTAGCAGCCAGATCTGTAGCTAGAGTTGGCCTGGATAAGTGGAGCCACCTATACGTCCTCAGCAGAGGTGAGGCTGCAGGTGGGGCTTTCAGAGGCAGACCCCTCAGACCCTCACAAACCCTCCCTTCTCTTCCTCACTGTCATTGAGAATTGAGCTACAGAAGTAACTCTCCCTGAGAATACACTGAAACAGTAGAAGTGAGGATGGTGAGAGGTAGGGGAGGAGCAGGGAGGGAGGATGCTTGCAGTCTTGGGGCAGGAGTGGGCATGAGGGCACTCTGGGGCACTCTGTATCCCCATCCTTGCTCCTCCTCCAGGAGACATTGTGTTCCCAAGAGATATGTGACCTAGGCCTGATCAACAAAGAAATATATATATATATATATATATATATATATATATATATATATATAAAATATATATATATATTTTAATATGATAGTCACACACACAGAGAGAGAGAGAGGCAGAGACACAGGCAGAGGGAGAAACAGGCTCCATGCATCGGGAGCCCGATGTGGGATTCGATCCCGGGTCTCCAGGATCGCGCCCTGGGCCAAAGGCAGGCGCTAAACCACTGCGCCACCCAGGGATCCCCAACAAAGAAATATATTGACCCTCAGACTGGCCCAGCATACTGGGCCCCTAAGAAGATAGTTGAGCAAGTGCCCACTTGCTCCCTCTTAAGCCCACCCCACCCTCTTAAGCTCCTCACTTGATACATCTCCAACCTCAGTTCTGATCCCACTATTCAGGGTTTCCATCCTACCTTGTCTTCTGCTTCTCTCTGTCCCACATGGCAAACCCAAAATGAGATGGCACTGCGCAATTTCAAGCTTTACAGTAACACTACAGCAATCAAGACAGTGTGGTATTGTTGAAAGAACAGACAAATAGATCAATGGAACAGAAGAGAGAGACCAGAAACAGACCCACACAAATATAATCAACTGAACTTAGAAAAAGGAGCAAAGTCAAACTTATGGAGAAAGTTTTTTTCAATGAATGATGTTGAAAAAACTGGACATCCACATGCAAAAAACAAGAGAAGCTAGATACAGACCTTACACCCTTCGTAAAAATTAACTCAAACTGTATCACAGAAGTATAATACTCCTAAAGCCATGAAAGAAATAACTGACAAGTTGGACTTCATTAAAATAAAAACTTCTGTTCTGCAAAAGACACAGTTGAGAGAATGAGAACACAAGCCACACAAACTGGAAGAAAGTATTTGCAGACACATCTGAATACAAAGGACCCTGACAGCTCAACAATAAGAAAATGAACAACTCATTAAAAAATTAAGAAAAGACCTGCTGAGCAGATATTTCACCTGAAAAGATGTACAGATGGCAAATTAGCTTATGAAAAGATGTGCACCATCATATGTTATTAGAGAATTGAAAATTAAAAATGAAATAACCCTATACATCTATTAAGAAACACTGACAATGGGCAGCCCAGGTGGCTCAGAGGTTTAGCACTGCCTTCAACCCAGGGTGTGAGCCTGGAAACCTGGGATCGAGTCCCACGTTGGGCTCCCTGCATGGAGCCTGCTTCTCCCTCTGCCTGTATCTCTGCCCCCTCCCCTGTGTGTCTCTCATGAATAAATAACATCTTTAAAAAACAAAACCAAAACCAAAACAAAAAAGAAACACTGAAAGCACCAAATGCTAAGATGTGGAGCAACAGGAATGCTCATTCAGTGCTGGTGGGAATGCAAAATGGCAGAGCCACTTTGGAAAACAGTTTGGCAGTTTAATACAAAACTAAACTAGGCTCCCCATATGATCCAGCAATTGAGCTTCTTCCAATTTACTCAAGTGAGTTGGAAAACATGTCTACACAAATCCTGCATATAAATGTTTACAGCAGTTGTATTCATAATTGCCAAAAATTGAAAGCAACCAAGAAGTCCTTCCAATGGGTAAACTGGTAAACTTATTGCAGTACATCCACACCACAATGGAATATTTAGTGACAAAAAGAAATGACCTCTCAAGCCATGAAAAAGACATGGAGGAAACCTAAATGCATACTGTGAAGTTAAAGTGGTCTGGAAAGGCTACCGATTACATGATTCCAACTATATGACGCTCTGGAAAAGGCAAACTATATAGAGACTAAATGGTTAGCAGGTGTTTGGTGGGAGGAATGAGGAATGAATAGGCGAAAAACAGAATTTTATGGTATTTAAACTATTCTGTATGATATTATAAATGAAGATACACGAAAGTATGTATTTGACAAAAATCATAGAACTACATACACGAAGTGACCTCTAATGTAAATTATGGACCTTAGTTAATAATAATATATATCAGTTTGCCAATTGTAATAAATGTACCATATTAATGTGAGATGTTAACAATAAGTTGAACTGTATGCAGCAGGATGGGGAACAGGGAGCCCATGGGCACTCTATTTTCTGCTCAATTTTCCCATATACCTAAAACTGCTCTAAAATGAAAGTCTATTAATAAAAAATAAAAGGCAAAATGATTAGAACAAAAGTACAAAATGCTGTCTGCATTTTTAAACACCCTGATTATGTACATAGAAAAGTCATAAAGGGGGATCTCTGGGTGGCGCAGCGGTTTGGCGCCTGCCTTTGGCCCAGGGCGCGATCCTGGAGACCCGGGATCGAATCCCACGTCGGGCTCCCGGTGCATGGAGCCTGCTTCTCCCTCTGCCTGTGTCTCTGCCTCTCTCTCTCTCTCTCTCTCTGTGACTATCATAAATAAAAAAAAAAGAAAAGTCATAAAGAATCTACCCCAAAAACTACTTGAATATATGAGTTTAGAACAGTCATGGGATACAGTGTCAATATGCAAAAATCAATTGTCCAAAGAAGATATACTTTCATGGCCAACAGGCACATGAAAAGATGTGCGACATCACTAGTTATTAGGGAAATGCAAATCAAAATGACATATCACTTCATTACCATTAAGATGACTTTCATTAAAGAAACAAACAACAAAAAAACAAAATAACAAATGTTGGCAAGGATGTGGAGAAATTGGAACACTTGTACATTGCTAGTGGGAATGCAAAATGGTACAGCTGTTGTAGAAAAATGGTATGACAATTCTCAAAATATTAAAAATAGAATTACCATCTGACCCAACAAGTCCAATTCTGGATATATACCCGAAAGAAGTGAAAGAAGAAATTCTACAGATATTTGGCACACATGGTCATAGCAACATATCCACAAGAACCAAAAGTGTCCATTGATAGATAAATGCATAATCAAAATGTAGCACATATAGAATGTTATTCCACCTTCAAAAAGAAGGACATTCTGACATATTTTACAATACGAATGACCTGAGGACATAATGCCAAATGAAATAAGTCAGCCACAAAAGAACAAACACTATGATTCTTCTTATATGAAACTTCTAGAGTAGTCAAATTCATAGAGACAGAAAGTAGAATAGTGTTTGCCAGGGGTAAGGGGAGGAGGGAATAGGAAGTTAGTGTTTACTGAGTACAGAGTCAGATGGAGAAGATGGTGGTGATGGTTATGTAACAATGTTAATGTATTTAACGCCATAGAAATGTACCTTAAAAACAGTTAAGATGGCAAATTTTATGTCATGTATATTTTACCACAGTAAAAAAGTAAGTTGTATCTTTTTTTTAAGATTTTATTTATTTATTCATGAGAGACAGAGAGAGAGAGAGAGAGACACAGACACAGGCAGAGGGTGAAGCAGGCTCCATGCAAGGAGCCCGACGTGGGACTCTATCCCGAGTCTCCAGGATCACACCCTGGGCAGAAGGCGGAGCCAAACCGCTGAGCCACCCAGGCTGCCCAAGTAAGTTGTATCTAACAACAAACTGCAAACTGAAATTAAATAAGCATTTCCAATAATATCCAAAAAATCAAATGCAGGGGCACCTGGATGTCTCAGTTGGTTAAGCATCTGACTTCGGCTCAGATCATGATCTCAGAGTCTGGAAATTGGGCCAGTTATCAGGCTCCATGCTGAACAGAGAGTCTGCTTGTCTCTGTCCCTCTCCCTCTGCCCTTCCCCCCCCCCACTTGTTCTCTTTCTCTCTTTCAAATAAATAAATAAAATCTTAAAAAAAATAAAATGCATGGGGTGCCTGGGTGGCTCAGTGGTTGAGCATTTATCTTCAGCTCAAGGCATGATCCTGGAGTCCTGGGATCGAGTCCCACATGGAGCTCCCAGAGGGGAGCCTGCTTCTCCCTCTGCCTATATCTCTGCCTCTCTCTCTCTGAGTCTCTCATGAATAAATAAAATCTTAAAAAAAAATCAAACAACATAAATAGAAGACTCCTACACTGAAAAGTACACATTGCTGAGAGAAATTAAAGAAGACTGAAATAAATGAAAAGATATGCCATATTCATGAACTTAATGACAATATTGTTAAGATTATAGTTTCCCACAAATTGATCTATATATTCAATGCAATCCCAAATAAAATTCCAGATTGTTTTTGTAAAACTCAAAAAGCTTATTCTAAAACCTATGTTGAAATGCAAAGGACCTAGTACAGCCTAGACAATCTTAAAAAATATAAAATAAAACTGAAGGACTTACCTGACCTGACCTCAAGATTTACTATAAAGCTACAGTAATTAAGACAGTGTGGTGTTTAGTAAGGTAAAAAATAGAAGTCAATGAGACAAAATTGAATCCAAGAATAGTCCTGCCTATTTATGGTCAACTAATTTTGTAATTACTTGACCAATTATAGTGGCACCCTGTGAGTGCCAATATAATTCAGTGAGGAAAGTAGAGTTTTTTCAACAAACAGTGCTGGAACAACTGAATATCTATAAGGATTAAAGCTAATATTGATTCTTATCTCATATCACATGCAAAACTTAATTCAGCAAAGATCTAAGTCCCAAATGTATGAGCTAAAAGTGTAGTTTCTAGAAAAAAAAGCAGGAGTGGAGCAATATCAGTGAAAATGATAAAGCAGGTAGCTCCAGGAGCCCATTTCTCCACAGAAACATAAAAAAATCAAACAAAAACTATTACAACCAACTTTATCAGCACTCTGGAAAAATAGTCAAAAGTTTACAGCAACCAAATGAATGCTGAGTATAGAAAAAGGCAATTAATTAACTTTTTTTTAAAGTAGGTTCTATGCCATGGAGCCCAACACAAGGCTTGAACTCATAACCCTGAGATCAGGAACTGAGCTGAGATCAAGTGTCAGATCCTTAACCGACCGGGCCTCCCAAGCACCCCAAAGAAAAATACAGTTTAAAACCAGTAGGAAGATTTTGTGGAATTTTTACTTGCCATTGTTCCATTCCCCTGTCTTCAGAATGAGGGCTGTCTTGAAGATGGCAGGCCACATCCTCAGTGTGAGACATGGTTACTGATTCCAGAGCAGAGCAGACCATATTCCCGTAGAATTGTGTTTGCTGGTCTAATATGTCCAGGTATTATGAAGATGAATGCAATGCAATTGCTTTTGGTTTGCCTATTTCAGAGCTCATTTGGGGTGGAAAAGCAGTAAGCATTCCTGTAACAATGTAAGGCAAATGAACAACTTCAGCTGCTTGGGGGGAAAGATTATAGTTTAGGCATACAGGAGAGTGCTAAAAGCCTCACAGGAAAATCAGAGGATAGTTTATTTCAGAAATTAAGACATTCAAAGTGCTTGTGTATACTGGGAGATTTAAAAAGCTGTGTTCTTGACCAGGGCAAGACATATGCTCAGAAAATACCTGCAAAGACCTGAAGCTTTCACGTCTCTCTGATCTCTAAGCTAAGTGCAAGCTGGAAGTGAAGGCTAAGACAGAGTTCTAAATGGCATGGCTAAGTGTTGGAGGAGTGTCCGGTGCAGAAAGATTTGCAAAAAAACAGGAGAGTTCTTTTTCCTTTCTTTGATTCTTCTCTCTCCTGGCATTCAAGAAATTTTCTAATAGATCACTAGCTGAACATAGTTAAAGGAAGACAGACTTTAGAGACCATATATTCAAAAGAACACAGACCCAAAATAATAATTTAGAAAAGTCACTAACCAAACAACTATAGCCCACTATAAGCCACAAAAAGAGAACTTGGAGAGAGAGAAGATTCTGATTTCCAGAGTTACCACATTATAATCAAAATGTCTAGTTTTCAATGAAAAAGTTATAAAACATGCACAGAAACAGGAAAGTATGACCCATTCACAGGAAAAATGAATAGAAATTGTCCCTGAGGAAGCAGACATTGAACCTCCCAGACAAAGACTCTAAATAAACTGTCTTAAATATTCTCAAAGAGCTATAGGACACCATAGACAAAGAGCTAAGAGAAACTAGGACAACAATGTGTGAACAAATAGGGAATATTTACAAAGAGAAAGAAATTATAAAAAGGAACCCAACAGAAATTCTGGAGTTGAAATATACAGTAACAAAAATGAAAACTATAAGAGGGTTTCAACAGCAGATTTCAGCAGGCAGAAGAAAGAATAAGTGAACTTGAAGATAGGCCAGTCAAAATTATCCAATCTGAAGAGAAGTAAAAAGAGAATGGAGAAAAATGAATAGAGCTTAAGAGAATGAGCCATCATCAAAAGTACTAAAACATTCGTAATGGGAATCCCAGATTAAGAGGAGAGAGAAAAGGGGGGCAGACAGAATATGAAGACACAGTGGCTGAAAACTTCCCAAATTTAATAAAATACAATAATCTAAATATCCTAGTTCAATGGTACTCCAAGAAGAATAAACATAAAGAAACCCACACTGAAACACTTTATAATTAAATTGTCTAAGGCCAAAGAAAAAAGAGGATCTTAAAATTACCAAAAGAAAAATTCATCATGCATAAAAGACCCTTAATAAAATTAGTAGATTTCTCATCAGAAACCAGGGAGACCAGGGACACCTGGGTGGCTCAGTGGTTGAGCATTGGCCTTCAGCTCACGGCATGATCCCAGGTCCAGGGATTGAGTCCTGCACTGGACTTCCTGCAGGGAGCCTGCTTCTCCCTCTGCTTATGTCTCTGCCTCTTTTTCTGTGTCTCTCATAAATAAATAAATAAATAAATAAATAAATAAATAAATAAATAAAATTGTAAAAATAAGAAAAGAAACAAACAAACAAACCAGGGAGACTAGAAGGAGTGGGATGATAGTTTTAAAGGGCTAAAAGAAAAATATGTCAACCCAAAATTCCATATTTAGGAATGAAGGAGAAATTAAGACATTCCCAGAAAGCTGAAAGTGTGCATCACAAATAGACTCTCCTATAAGAAATCTAAAGGTTGTATTTCAGATTGAAATGAAAGGATACTAGACAGTATCTTAAAACCATACCAAGATATAAAGAACTCCAGTAAAAGTAACTACACACTTAAAAATAAAAGCTAGTATTACTGTGTGGGCCTTTTTAAAAATTTGTAGCTCTTCTTTTTATTTCCTATTTTATTTAAAAGACAAACGTATGAAAGATAATATATTTGTGTAAATGAACACAATGCATAAAGATAGAATTTGTGGCAATAACAACTTTGGGGGAATGAGCTTTTTGGACAAAATATTTGTATGTTACTAAAGCTAAGTTGCTATCAATTCAAGTTAAATTGCTATAGGGGCACCTGGGTGGCTCAGTGGTTGGGTGCCTGCCTTTGGCTCAGGTCATGATCCCGGGACCCAGGATCAAGTCTCGCATTAGGTTCCCTGCAAGAAGCCTGCCTCTCCTTCTGCCTGTGTCTCTGCCTCTCTCTCTCTCAGTCTGTGTCTCTCATGAATGAATGAATGAATCAATCAATCAATAAATAAATAAATCTTTTTAAAAAACAAATTAGATTGTTATAAATTTAGGATGTTAATAACCATTTCTTCATAACCATTAAGAAAATATCTTTTTAAGAAAACACCAAAAAATGGGGCACCTGGGTGGCTCGGTTGGTTAAATGTCTGCCTTTGGCTCAGGTCATGATCCCAGGGTCCTAGCATCGAGCCCCAGGTCATGAGGCTCCCTGCTCAGCAGGGAGTCTGCTTTTTCCTCTCTCTTGCCCCTTCACTTCTTGTGCTTATGTTCTCTCTCTCAAATAAATAAAATATTTTTAAAAATACATAAAAACAAAGGAGAAGGAAATCAAAATAGTACACACACAAAAATCAATTAAATACAAAAGAAAACAATGGAAGAAATGAGAGTAAGAAGGGTATAAGAGATGCAGAAAACACATAACAAGGAAATGTAAGTTATTCCTCATCAGTAAATGTAAATGGATTAAATTCTCCAATTATAAGGCAGATATTGGAAGAATGGATTTCAAAAAACATGATCCATCTATATGCTATCTATAAGAGACTCACTTTAGATTTGAAGACAGAAGAATTGAAAGTAAAAGAATGGAAAGATCAATTCCATCCAGATAGTAAATGAAAAAGCTCCAATGGTCACACTATTACTATTATAAAATGTCTATATTAAAAAGAGATATCTCAAATTAAATAACCCAACTTTAAAAAATAAATAAATAACCTAACTTTACATCTTGTAGGACAAGAAACAGAAAAACCTTGGGCAGCCCTGGTGGCGCAGTGGTTTAGCGCCGCCTGCAGCCCAGGGTGTGATCCTGGAGTCCCATGTAAGGCTCCCTGCATGGAGCCTGCTTCTCCCTCTGCCTGTGTCTCTGCCTCTCTCTCTATTTATTTATTCATGAGAGACATGTGTCTCTCATGAATAAATAAATAGACATGTGTCTCTCATGAATAAATAAATAAAATCTTAAAAAAAAGAAAAAGAAAAAACTAAACCCAAAGATAGCAGAAGGAAGAAAATAATAAAGAGTGGAGATAAATGAAACAGAGAATAGGAAAATAATAGAATCAATAAAACAAAAAGTGGTTCTTTGAGAAGATTAAAATTGACAAGCTATTAGCTAGACTTATCAAGAGAAAAAGATATATATATAACTAAAATTTTAAAAAAGAAAATGAGTCCATTACTACTGACTCTAAAGATAAAGAATTATACCCCAGTGGTGGGCTTGCTGTCAAGCAAGCAGTCCCACCCACCAGTGGACCTGGCCAGAGCTCTGCTCACACCCCTGATAGTGGACCCACCACACACCAACACAATAAAGTAGTAGATGTTAATACCCCATTCTCAGTAATAGATAAATCATCCAGACAGAAAATCAATAAGGAAAGAGCAGAACTGAACAATGCTACAGACCAAATGCGTATAATAGGCATATGCAAAACATTCCCTTCAATGGCAGCAGCATATTCATTCTCCTAAAATGCACACTGAATATTCTCCAGGATAGATCATATGCTAGGTCACAAAACAAATCTTAATGAACTGAAGAAGACTGAACTCATTCCAAGTATCTTTTCCAATCACAGTGCAATGAAAATAGAAATCAACAACAGAAAGAAAAGGGGAAAATTCACCAACACATGGAAATTAAACAATGAACTCTTAACCATTGGACCAAAAAATAAATTAAAAAAGAAGTTAGAAAATATATTAAGAGACAAACAAAAGTGAAAAACATCACATACCGTATATTTTATGAGATGTAGCAAAAGCAGTTATAAGAAGAAAAGTTATAGCAATAATGTCTACCTAAAATAGAGGATCTCAAACAACCCAACTTTATAACCCAAGGAACTAGAAAAAGAATAAACTAAACCCATAATTAGTAGAAGGAAGAAAATATGTTAAAGTAGAAATAAATGAAACAGAGAATAGAAAAACAATGTAAAAATTGACGAAACTAAATCTTGTTTTTTTTAAAGATAAACAAAATCAACAAATCCTTAGCTAGAATAATTAAGAAAAAAATTAATTCAAATAAATAAAATTATAGGTAAAAGAGGACACTTTACAAATGATGCTATAGAAATGGAATCAAAAAGGACTATTATGAAAAATTACATGCCAACAAATTGGACAACACAGAAGAAATGAAAAAATTCTAGAAACATAAAATCTATCAAGACTGAACCAAAAAATGGCCTGTACAAACAGGGTGGCTAAAGCAGCAATCAAAAACACTCCAAAAATAAAAGTCCAGAACCAGATAGCTTCATGGGTAGAGTCTACTAACATTTAAATAAAAATTAATAACAATCCTAAACTCTCACAAATTTGTTTTATGAGGTCAACATTACCCTGATACAAAGGTCAAAAACACAAGGAAAAAAAATTCAGGCCAGTATTCTTGATGAATATAGATGCAAAACTCCTCAGGGCACCTGGGTGGCTCAGCTGGTTAAGTATCTGCTTTTGGCTCAGGTCATAATCCTAGGGTCCTGGGATGGAGTCCTGAGTCTCCATCAGCTCCAGGCTCAGTGGGAAGTCTGCTTCTCCCTTTGCCCATTCCCCCTGCTCATGATCTCTCTCACTTTCTCAAATAAATAAGTAAATATTTATTTAAAACAACTCCTCAAAAAAAAAATTAGCAAACCAAGGCACTTGGGTGGCTCAGTCAGCTAAACATCTGACTCTGGCTCAGGTCATGATTTCAGGGTCCTGGGATTGGGCCCTGCACTAGGCTCCAGACTCAGCGGGGAATCTGCCTCTCCTTCTCCCTTTGCTCCTCCCCCTGCTCATGCTTTCTCTCTCTCTCTGTGAAAAAAATAAATAGAATCCTTAAAAAAAAAATAGCAAGCCTTTTAAAAAAATAGTAGCAAACCGAATTTGGTAGCACATCAAAAGGGTCACACACCATGACCAAGTAGGATTTATCTCTGTATCTCTGAAATGCAAAAATCCCTACACACACAAATCAATCAGTGTGGGACAGCACATTAACAGAATGAAGGATAAAAATCACATGATCACATTTCAAGATGCAGAAAAATATTAGACAAAATTCAGCAGCCTTTCATCATTAAAAATAAAAAAACTCTCAATAAATTAGGTATAAGGAACTTACCTCAACACAATAAGGGACATTTATGAAAAGCCCACAGTTAACATCATACTCAGTGGTGAAAAGTTGAAAGCCTTTCCCCTAAGATTTGGAATAAGGAATGGATATTCACTCTTCTCTCTTCTAGTCAACATAGTACCAGAAGTCCTAAACAGATCAGTTAGGCAAGAAAAAAAATAAAAGGACTCTAAATCCAAAAGGAAAAAGTAAAATTATCTGTTTACAGATGACATGATCATAAACATTAAAAACTCAAAAGACTCCATGTGCACACACACACACACACACACATACACATACAACCTTGTAGAACTAATAAACTCTTTCAGTAAAGTCGCAGTATACAAAATCAACAAACAAAAATCAGTTGTATTTCTAAATAATCTTTCAAAAGGGGGGGGCACCTGGGTGGCTCAGTGGGTTGAGCATCCAACTCTTCATTTCAGCTCGGGTCATGACCTCAGGATTGTGGGATCAAGCTCCACATTGGGCTCTGTGCTCAGCAGGGAGTCTGCGTGAGATTTTCTCTCTCCTCCCTCTGCCCCTCCCCTGGTCATGCTCTCTCCCTCATGTAAATAAATAAATCTTTTAAAAAAATCAGGCCAGTATTTTTTACACTAACAATATTATACACTAACAATGATTTATCTGAAAAGGAGATTAGGAGAACAATCCCATTTATAACAACATCAAAAAGAAAAAACTATCTTGTCATAAACTTAACCAAAGAGGTGAAAGACATGTACACTTAAAACTATAAAACATTGATGAGATAAATTAAACACATAAATTAACGGAAGAATATCCCATGTTAATGGATTAGAAGAATTGATATTGTCAAAATGTCCTTATGACCCAAAGCGATCTACAGATTCAACTTAATCCTTAGCAAAACACTAATGGCTTTTTTTTTTTTTTTACAGAAATAGCAAAAACAATCCTAAAATTCATTTGGAGCCACAAAAGATCCCAAATAGCCAAAGCAATTTTGAGCAAGAAGGACAAAGCTGGAGCTATCATACTCTCTGATTACAGACTATATTACAAAGCTGCAGTAATCAAAACACAATTGTACTGACATAATAACAGACATTTAAGTCAACAGAACTGAATAGGAAGCTCAGAAATAAACCCACACATATATGATCAACTGGTTTTTGACAAGGGTGCCAAGAATACACAATGCAGAAAAGACTGTCTTTTCAATAAGTGGTGATGGGAAAACTAGATATCCACACAGAATGGTATTAGACCTTTATCTCATACCATATATAAAAATTACCTCAAAATGGATTAAAGACTAAAATGTAAAACTTTAAATGAAGACACAGCAACAAATAAAGAAGTACAAAAAAAAGGACTTTAATAGACATTTCAACAGAGAAGACATACAAATGGCCAATAGGTAGATGAAAACGTGCTCAACATCACTCATCATCAGGGAAATGCAAATCAAAACCACAATGAGATATCATCTCACACCTGTCAGAATGGCTAGATTAAAAAAGATAAGAAATAAGTGCTGGCAAGGAAGTGGAGAAGGAACCTTCACACATTGTTGGTGGGAATGTAAATTTGTATAGACACTGTGGAAAACAGTATGCAGGTTCCTAAAAAAAATTAAAAATAGAATTACCATATGATACAGTAATTCCCTACTAAGTATTTACCCAAATATGAAAACACTAATTCAAAAAAATATACGTACTTGTATGTTTGTTGTAGCATTATTTATAATAGCCAGAATACAGAAGCAACTCTAGTGTTCATCAATAGATAAATAGATAAAGAAGATGTATATATCTGCACAATGGAATATTGCTCAACCATGAAAAAAAGAATGAGATACTGCCATTTGCAACATCATGATTGGACTTAAGGGATATTATACTAAGTGAAACGAGTCAGTCAGAGAAAGACAAGTACCATAGGATTTCACTCACGTGTGGAATTTAAGAAACAAATTTAAAAAACAAAGAAAAAAGAGACAGACAAAAAAAAAAGAGAGAGAGAGAGAGAGAGAGAGACAAACTACAAACCTGACTTTTAAATAGAGAGAACAAACTGGTGGTTGTCAGAGGGAAAATGGGAGGTGGTGGTGGGTGAAATAGATAAAAGAGATTAAGAGTACACTTATGATGAGCATTGAGTATTGTATAGAATTGCTGAATCATTGTTGGGGGTTTAGAAAAAATAGAATTGTTGAATCATTATATTGGACACCTGAAAGTAATATAACACTGTATGTTAATTATACTTCGATTAAGAAAAAAAAGAAAATGTGATCTACATCATATCACACACTCACACTGGAATATTATTAGCTATAAAAAGGAAGGAAATCCTGTCACTTGCAACAATATGAATAAACCTGGAGGGCATTATGCTAAGAGAAATAAGCCAGATCCAGTAGGACAAACACTACATGATCCCACTTTTATGAGAAATCTAAAATAGTCAAACTGAAAGAGAATAGAATAATGATTACCAGGGCTGGGAGGAGAGGGAAACAGAAAGGTGTCAGCCAAAGGGTACAGAGTTTCAGTTATGCAAATGAGTAAATTCCAGAGATGTACAGTACAACATAGAGCCTATAATTAGCAATACTGTATTTTATACTTAAAAATTAGCTAAGAAGAGATTTTTTTTGTCAAGTACTCTTACCACAAAAGAAAAAAAATTAATAAAGAAATAAAGAAAATGGAAGGAAGATTTTGGAGCTGATGGATAAGTTTATGGTCTTCATTTTGGTGATGATCTCATGGGTATATGCTTGTCTCCAAATTAATCATATTGTATACATTAAATATGTACAGCTTTCTATACATCAATCATGCCTCAATAAGGTGGCTTTAAAAAGAATTCTAAGAGAATACTATGAACTATATTTCAACCAATTGGATAACACAGATAAAATGGACCAATTCATAGAAGTACACAAATTATCAAAATTGATCCAAGAAAAAATAGAAAATCTGAATAGATTGATAAAAGATTAAATCAGTAATCAAAAATCTCCCAACAATAAAGTTCAGGATCAGATGGCTTTACTGGTGAATTCTACTACACATTTAAAGAATTAACACTGGGATCCCTGGGTGGCTCGGTGGTTTAGCGCCTGACTTCCGTCCAGGGCGGGATCCTGGAGACCCGGGATTGAGTCCCACATCAGGTTCCCTGCATGGAGCCTGCTTCTCCCTCTGCTTGTGTCTCTGCCTCTCTCTCTGTGTCTCTCATGAATAAATTAAAAAATATATTTTTTAAAAAAAGAATTAACACCAACCTTTCTCAAACTCTTCCAGAAAATAGAAGAGGAGAGAACACCACCTGACTCATTCTATGAGGCCAGTATTATCCTTATACCAAAGCCAGGCAAGTATCACAAGAGAAGAAAACTACAGTTCAATATCCCTTATGAATATAGATGCAAAAAATCCTCAACAAAATACTAGTAAAGCAGATCGAAAAGCATGTTAAAAAAGATTGTACACAATGACCAAGTGAGCCCCAGAATTTAAGGGTAGTTCAACATACAAAAACTATTCCGTGTGGGCAGCCCCAGTGGCTCAGCGGTTTAGCGCCGCTTTCAGCCCAGGGCGTGATACTGGAGACCCCGGATCGAGTCCCACGTCCGGCTCCCTGCATGGAGCCTGATTCTCCCTCTGCCTGTGTCTCTGCCTCTCTCTCTCTCTCTCTCTCTCTCTCTCTCTCTCTCTCTCTCTCTCCATGTCTCTCATGAACAAATAAATAAAATCTTTAAAAAAAATTATTCCGGGATCCCTGGGTGGTGCAGCGGTTTGGCGCCTGCCTTTGGCCCAGGGCGCGATCCTGGAGACCCGGGATCGAATCCCACATCGGGCTCCCGGTGCATGGAGCCTGCTTCTCCCTCTGCCTGTGTCTCTGCCTCAATCTCTCTCTCTCTCTCTCTCTGTGTGACTATCATAAATAAATAAAAATTAAAAAAAAAAAAAAATTATTCCATGTAATACAACAAACACATGAATAGAACAAAGGGGGAAAATCGTATGATCATCTCCATTGATGCAGTGAAAGCTTTTGATCAAATCCAATATCCTTTCAAGATAAAAATATTCAGAAAACAAGGAATGTAAGATCCTCAACATGATAAAGGACAGTTAGGAAAAACCTCCTGATAACATCCTACCCAGCGGTAAAAGACTGACACCTTTGTCCCTAAGATTAGAAACAAGACAAGGATGCCTATTTTTCAACAATGCTCAATACTGCACTAGAAGTTCTAACCAGAGCAATTAGGCAAGAAAAAAAAGAAATAAAAGCATCCAAATCGGAAAGTAAAGAGTAAAGCTGTCTCTGTTCACAGGTGACATAATCCTACAAAAGTACATCCCAAAGACTTTTTTTAAAAACTGCTAGAGACAAGAGATGAATTTGCCCAAGTGGCAGTTACAAGACCAACACACAAAAGTCAGTTTTTATTATACACCAGCAATGAACAATCTCAAAATGAAATTAAGAAAACAATTCCACAATTCACAATAGTATCAAAAAGAATAATATATCTAAGACAAAAATCTACTCAGGGAGGTGAAAGACTCATATATGGAAACTACAAAAAAAAAAAAAAAACTGCTGAAAGAAATTACAGAAGGACCTGAGTAAGTAGAAAAACATCCTATGTTCACACATTGGGAGACTTAATAATTTTGTTATGATGTCCATAATTCCCAAAGTGGTCTACAAATCCAACGCAATTTCTATGAAAATTCCAGTGGTCTTATCTACAGAAACAAAAAACAGATCTTCAAATTCGTATGGAATTGCAATAAATCCTGAATAGCCAAAACAATCTTGAGGGGGGATAAAAAGAACAAAAAATCGGAGACTCACATTTCCCAATTTCAAAACTCACTACAAAACTATAGTAATAAAATCAGTGTAGTACCAGCATACAGTTAGATGTAGTGCTGGGATAACTGATATCCATTGGCAAAAAATGAAGTTGGGCTCCTACCACTGTACATAAAAATTAATTCAAAATGGATCAATAACCTAAATATAAGAGTGAATGCCATAAAACTCTTAGAGAAGGACAGAAGTAAACCTTCATGACCTTGGATTTGGCAATAGATTTTTTAGGTTACACCAAAAGTATGAGCAACAAAAGAGAAAATAAATTACTTCATAAAAATTGAAAGCTTTAGTGCATCAGAGAACATTATCAAGAAAGCAAAAAGACAACCTGCAGAATAGGAGAAAATATTTACAAATCTTACAACTGATAGTGGTCTAGTATCAAACCATCAGCTAAGTGAAAGACGACGGATGCACAGGATCACATACGCATGATTCTATTTATATCAATGTCCAGAATAGGAAAATCAGTAGAGAGAGAAAGTAGATTGATTGGTGGTTTTGCCACAGACTCTGAAGAGGGAAGAATGGGGAGTAACTGCTTAATGGATCCAGGGTTTTATTTGGGATTTGGAACTAGAGAGAGGTGTTGATTATGTAACATTATGAACGTGCTAAATGCCACTGAATTGCTAATTTTAAAATAGTTTTATGTTATGTTAATTTCACCTCTTTAAAAAAATACAGACAAAAAAAAAACACAGGAGAAAATGTTCAAACTTGGGGCAAGCAAAGACTTCTTGGACAGGTCATAAAGGTACTAATCATATTCCAGAGGAAAGTGGGCAGGGGAAGAGACAACATGGGTGAAGGGGAGTGGGAGATACAGGCTTCCAGTTGTGGAATGCATGTCACGGAATAAATGGCACAGCGTAGGGAATATAGTCAATGGTACTATAACAGGGTTGCATATGATATGGAAGGTATAATTGAGGTGAGCATAGCATAACATATAGAGAGGTTGAGTCACTATGTTGTACACTTGAAACTAATGTAACATTCTGTATCAACTATACTAAAAAATTTTAAGGCACTAACTATAAGAAATTGACAAATTGTATTTCAGCAAAATTTCTTTGCTCATTAATGGAATAAGATAATTAAAAGCAAAGCTACAGAATAGAGAAAAGATTCTCAATGCATTTATCCAAAAAAGAACTCATCCAGGATATATAAAGAATTCCTAAAAAAACAACATTAAAAAATAAATCACCCAATAAAAATGGACAAAAGGTTTGAAGAAATACTTCAAAAAAGAAGAACCAGAATAGCCTAAAAGAACACGAGAAAATGCGCAGTATAATTAATAACCAGAGAAACACAAATATAAAGCACAATAAATGCCACTACATACCCACTACAGTTAAAAGGATTTTTTTGTTTACAGTAAAGTGGCAAAGAGCACCTGGAATTCTCATATATTGCTTTAAAATGGCACAATCACTTGAGGAAAAAAAAATTTGGAAATTTCTAATAAAGATTAAAAAACACTAATTCTATGACTCAGCCTTTCTACTCTTAGGCATTTACTAGAGAAAACTGAAAACCTGTGTCCATAAAAGGGTTGCTCAGAAGTGTTCATAGTAGATGTATTTATAACAGCTTTAAAAATTGGAAATGAGGGATCCCTGGGTGGCGCAGCGGTTTGGCGCTTGTCTTTGGCCCAGGGCGCGATCCTGGAGACCCGGGATCGAATCCCACATCGGGCTCCCGGTGCATGGAGCCTGCTTCTCCCTCTGCCTATGTCTCTGCCTCTCTCTCTCTCTCTATCATAGATAAATTAAAAAAAAATTGGAAATGATCTAATATATATCAATAGGAAAGCAGATAACAGAATTACAATATATTTGTACACTGGAATACTACTCAGTGATAGAAAAGATTCAAATATTTGATTCTTACAGCAACATGGATAAATCATATAAACAGATCCAGGGGGGACACCGGGGTGGCTCAGTGGTTGAGCATCTGCCTTTGGCTCAGGTC
This sequence comes from Vulpes lagopus, assembly GCF_018345385.1. Lineage (NCBI taxonomy): Eukaryota > Metazoa > Chordata > Mammalia > Carnivora > Canidae > Vulpes > Vulpes lagopus. Next base: position 20,252,737 of record NC_054830.1, on the reverse strand, counting down.
GTGATCCCAGGGTCCTGGAATCGAGTCCCCTATCAGGCCCTCCGTGGGGAGCCTGCTTCTCCCTCTGTCTATGTCTCTGCCTCTCTGTGTCTCTCATGAATAAATACATAAAATCTAAAACAGTCCCAAAAAACAAATCCAGAGAAAAAAGTCAGACACAAAAGAGTACATACAATATGACTCCATCGAGTATGACTCCATTGATATAAAACTCGAGAAGAGGCGAAACTAGATAGAAGTGGTGATCAGAATCAAACAATGGGTCTCTCTGTGAGGAGGTGGTAGTTATTGGAAAGGGGCCCGAGGAGGTGGGGGTAGTGCTTTCAGGAGTAACGAGAAAGTTCTACTTCTAGATTTGGGTGATGTTTACATGAGTGTACACATTTGAAAAAAGTCACAGAATTGTGCCCTTAAAATCTGTCCATATTATAGTGTATAGAATACTACTTAAAAAAAAAAAAGAATACTGCTTAGTATTTGTTTTAAAATTAGACAAGCATCAAACTTCCCTATAGCAACACTCAAGGCTAGAAGACAACAGAGAAATGTCCACCAAGCTCTGAGGGAGAGTGTGGGCCACAAGGAAGGTGGTCAAAGGTACAAGCCTCCAGTTATAAGGTGAGAGCTAGGGATAGCTGGCCATGCAGGGTGACTGTAGTTACACTGCGGTATGGCATAGAGGGGAGCTGTTGAGAGTCTATCCCAAGAGATCTTATCACAAGGAAAACAGGTGTTTATAAGGAAAAAAAGATTCTTTTCCTGGCTTTTTGTTTTTGTTTTGTTTTGTTTTAAGTGGGCTCCATGCCCAGTGCAGAACCCAACACAGGGCTCAATCTCAGACCTGAGCTGAGATCAGGAGTCCCATGCTTAACCAACCAACTGCACCACCCAGGTACCTGCGTTTTCTTTTCACTTTATCTCCATGAGGTAATGGATGCTAACTAACCTCCATGCCAGAATCGTCGTGTAATACAGGTAAGTCAGACCACCCATTGTGCATCTTAGACTTATACAGTGATGTGCGTCCATATCAATAAAACTGGGAGTGGGAGGAGACATATATTTAAAAATCACAAATTAAAAAAAGAGAAGGCTGTCAGGTGGAAATTGGTGGTAGACAGGGAGGGCAGGAGAGAGGGGAGGAAGAAGCAGGCTGATCCAGATTGGTAGGTGGCTGGCTTAATAAGCAAGCGGACTTACTTCCAGGCTCGTCCAGGCTTGTCTGGGACCCTGCAGAACTGGGATCTCAGGCCTTAGCTGTCCAGTCACGAACCCCGTTCAGGAGTTCTCAGCATCACATTGCTGTCTCAAGGGTTGCTCCTCCATGGTGCAATGGTGGGCAGTGGTGGGATGGTGGGCGGCGGTGGGTTGGCAGGCTGCGTGCACTTTCCACAGCCGGGGCAGGACATGGAGCCTCTGAGCACAGAGCTACATGCTCCCTGCCACCTTCTGCAACAGAGTCTTGGTGGTTATTCCTGGATGCGATCCTGGAACAGGTAAAGGGTATCAGTGGAAGACCAGGAAACTTGAATAAACTATGGATTTTTCGTTAATAAGAAGGTTTCAATATTTGCCCAGTCATTGGAACAAATGTACTGCTCGTCACTAATTTACTAATGTAAAATAAAAACAGAGGAATCTGGGTGTGGGGCATGTACATGGAACCATCTGGATTATATTCAAAGTCTTCTTATAAATCAAAAACTGTTTTAAAATGTAAAGTACATCAAAATGAAATAATAAAAAAAAATGAAATAATATAGGGATCCCTGGGTGGCGCAGCGGTTTGGCGCCTGCCTTTGGCCCAGGGCGCGATCCTGGAGACCCGGGATCGAATCCCACGTCGGGCTCCCGGTGCATGGAGCCTGCTTCTCCCTCTGCCTATGTCTCTGTCTCTGTCTTTCTCTCTCTCTCTCTCTCTGTGTGACTATCATAAATTTAAAAAAAAAAAAAGAAATAATATAAAATTTTTTTTAAAAATTATTTTTATTTATTTTTTTAAAGATTTTATTTATTTATTCATGAGAGACAAAGAGAGAGAGAGAGAGAGAGGCAGACACAGGCAGAGGGAGAAGTAGGCTCCATGCAGGGAGCCTGACATGGGACTTGATCTCCGGTCTCCAGGATCACGCCCTGGGCCGTAGGCAGGTGCTCAACCACTGAGCTACCCAGGGATCCCTTAAAAATTTTTTAAAAAGAGCGTGGACCCCAATATACTAAATTAAATACATAAAATCTAAAACTAGCCCATTTTTATTCAAATAAAAAAGTCAAAGGGAAAATACCCCCATCACTAATCTGGGGTGATAGTTAAAAGGTGTGCTCATTTTGTGAAAAATTCATTAAGATTTAGCTCTGTGGGGATCCCTGGGTGGCGCAGCGGTTTGGCGCCTGCCTTTGGCCCAGGGCGCGATCCTGGAGACCCGGGATCGAATCCCACATCAGGCTCCCGGTGCATGGAGCCTGCTTCTCCCTCCGCCTGTGTCTCTGCCTCTCTCTCTCTCTCTGTGACTATCATAAATAAATTAAAAAAAAAAATTAAAAAAAAAAAAGATTTAGCTCTGTGAATTATATGCATTTTTCAATAACTTTTGTTTCATATCTGTATAATGAGTATATTAATAGAATGTACTTAACATTGGATTAACTAAACAATATAACTACAATATATACAACAACATATAGCTCTACAGTATGAGTGTCCAGAACACAGTAAATGCTCAATAAATGTTGTATATTATTTTAACTAAAAGGATAAGAATACATCCCCAAATTTTACATTTAAAAATTCTGAAAGGGAAAAAAAATTCTGAAAGGGATGGGAGGAAAAAAATGGGAGTCTATGTGAAAAATAATGGCCAGAGATTGATAATTCTAAAAGGTAGCTACTGTGTTCATGGAGGCATTCTACTTTTTTGCACGTAAATAAAATTTTTATAACAAAAAGGGGAAGTAATCATTAGAGACGAGGGGATCTTTTTACTAAGAAGAGTTACATTAAAATTTGGTAAAAATAAGCTAATAAGACAAAATCTTCATAATAACATTCATGGAGCGTGGTGGGGGGAAGGGCTTTGTCAAATATAAAAGAACTCAGAATATGGGGTGCACGAGTCTTCCATGAAAAAGAAAAATAAAATAATAAAATTCCAACAGTTAAAAGTAAGTCAAAAGTTGGAACTCAGGCTGAAGTAAGGACAGGCAGTGACCCGTGGATACATTGGATGAAGACTGAATGCAGAATGACTAAGCAAACTCCTTTTACCAAGCAGAATTTGGACATGATCAAACTGGACAGTGTAAAACTACTAGCTAATGCTGATGTTGTCACTTCAACACCGCATCAGTCCGTCCATACAGTCTAGAGTGAAAATGTGGCCACTAAAATCATCACGGCGCTGGAGGGCCAATGGAGTGAGTTTCAGATGTTGCAACCAAGAGGCTGCCCCAGCACCCAGTTTATTCTGCCTGGAGAAGGGATGCAGTCCAGGGAGCTCAGCCTCCCAGGGCCCTCAGACTCCCAGACACTGCCTCTCCTTCCACCACACCTGAGCAATGGGAACTGATGTGGGGGCAGAGATGTGAGGGCCAGGCATGCTGTGACTGAACCACAAATGCCACATTAGCAACCTGGCCCCTGTGGACACCTGGCTCAATGCCACAGTGAGACATGGCAGTTTAGACCACATTCCCCCCTGGACAGGCGCAGGGAGCATCTGGAAGGGCCTGCCCTCCTTTCCTTCCTGGGGCAGGGTCAACCAACCGACCGCGGGCTGGAACTCCCAGATTCCCTGAGACGAAGAGAATGTTTACCTCTAAATGTCACTCTCTCTCTTCAACTTCCAGGCATCTTTCAGGGGGAAAATATCTTGTGTGGTGAAGAAATGTCTGTGAGGTTCAAGAATTCCTTCAGTGTTACTTCAGATGTGTTTTCTTCAATTAGAATCAAGTAAAATTAAATCTTCACTTAAAAAAATAGACATATGGCATGATCCCATTTTTATGAAAGTATTTCTATCCCTCCTCCTATCTGTAAAAATGCATGGAAATATGTCTAGGATGCTGTACCAGAAATGTTAATGATGGTTATATTTGAATGATGCAACTGGAGCTAATACTTTTTTTTTTTTTTTTTTTTACTTTTCTGCAATGCTTAAACTGTCTATAAGGAGCATATATTTTTCCAACAAAAGAATAAAATGCTTTTTTCTTAAACAAACAAAACAACCAACCTCACTTCTTGGCAAGAGCCCTCGGGGTTCAAAGCCCCCATTTTACCTTCTTCCCTCTCTGGCTGCCCCCACTCATGTTCTCCTCCATTTCTCCCCCTCCCTTTGCCACCTACCCAGTCTTCCAGCCCCCTTTGCCCCCCACCTTTTCTCTTCCCCTGCTTTCCCCAGATCTAGCCCATCTTCTCCAGGACTGGGAACACCCCATCTTTAGTGCCTAGTGGCCTGCTGGCCCTTGGGAGCAGGGGTGCTGAGCTCCTTTCCTTTTCTGCAGGAGGTTGGGGTGGGACCTTTACAGGAGGCTTTGAGACCCTTAGGGACCTCTCCGTGTCCCTCTTCCTCTCATGACCCCCAACACCAGGGAAGGCGGTGAGAGCAGCCTGGGTGAAGTGGGAGGAGTAGAGAGAGAACTCTGACAGGAACATAGCTCCCCACAAGACCCAGGGATGTAGAAGAGCTTTCATCTTTTCCCAGGCTCCATGTCATCCCCTCAGCTCTACTTTTTTGTCCCCAACACTCAACAGATTTCAATATCCCATCTCAAGGGTCTCCTCTGGAAAGGGTTCACTCTCCCCTACCCTGTGCCTGGGGGAACAGAGAACAGAGTGGCTTCACCCAAGCCACCCAGACTCCTGGTTGAGAGAGAGAGCCAGGTCCCACCCAGACAGGCTGCTATAGCTTTCCCAGGACCAGCACAAGGGATAGGTGAAAGGGTGGCAGAGGGCAGGGAGGGGCTGTGAGCAAAGCCAGGAGAGACAACAGTGCCCCACAGTAAACTCAGCTGTCGAAGCAAAGCAGACTGCTGGTTACGCTCTAGGACAGTCAATTCACCACAATGGGTGGCTCCCTCTGGGTGGAGAGAACCCCAAAGGTTTGGCATATCTGCTGTCAGTCCCCCAAAAGGGCCAGACTCTTCTTGGAGGACTCTAAATACCACATAAGCAAGGCCAACCCAGCAGGGACCCCTGAGCCCACACCCAGTTCCAGGCAGAGATGTCAGGACTTTGTAGGATGTGGATGTGCTACTGAGGAGGAGAGCAGAGACATAAACCCAGGTGGTCAGGACTGGGAGGAGCACTAGGGGTGGGGCAGCTGGAAGGGCCTGGCCTGAGCAACATGTGGTAAGGACTGAGAGTTGAGGAATGAAAGCCTGGAGGTTCTCAGCCCACAGCACTGTAGACGTGGGCTGGGCAAGACAGGAGTGGTGGTGGAAGGAAAGGAATGCCCTCAGAGGACTGGCCCTTAGAAGCTTTTTACCCACCTCTTGCCCCCAGGTGATGGGTGACAGAGATAGAAGGAGAGTCTTCACTGAATATCCCTTGTACCTCTTTAGCCATGAACCATGTTAATTACTACCTTAAAAAATTATAATTATTACATTTTAAGGCAAAGAGCTGACACCATGGAAGGAGGGTTAGTTTCCCGGTGCAAAAGCATCAGAGCTCACTTTGGCCTGTCCAGGGGCTGGGAATATGGGCAAATGTTTCCTGGGTCCGGTTTGGCAGGAAGACCCAGAAAAGGCCACACTGGAAGCAGAGACCAGCACCACAGGTACCATGGGACACTGCCCCGGTGCTTAGCCACTGAGGGCTACATGCAGGCCCGGGGCATTCAAGACCAGAAATCTGGAAAAGAGACACTCCAGTAGGCTCACCAAAATTAGCAAATGAAAATACAGGATGCCACACCCCTACACTTCAGGTATCTGCTGGAGAGGAAAAGCCGTTCCTATAACTTTTTTTCAGTTTTCTGTTTATGTTTTTAAAATTGTTAACCCAAATTTCTACAACCTTGCTGGCCTGTAAATGCAAATGAGTTAACTTCAAAATAGCCAATGTCCTTGGCCTGCCAATCTCCTGATCCAGGACCTTGTCCCTCTGTGATACTCCCACCAGAAGTTGCCAGGTTCTGCTCCCCTTTGGGCTGTGTGCCCACTGCCACCTCCGCCACAGGAGGGCAGTGGTTGGTTGAGCACTGTGGCTGAGGCTGTGTCACTGCACCCTCTCCTGGTGAGCCCCAGAGGGCAAGTGGGGGGCACCCAAGGGTTCTTGGCTCCGCCCCCCTGCCCCTGGGTGAGAGCTCCTCCAAGACTGGAGAAAGGTCCCTTCTCCCACCTCTCACAAAGTCCAACAGCAGATGGCCTCTCCAGCTGCCCAGCCTCTGTTCTTCCTGCTTCATCGCCTCCCTCCTCATGAGCTCTTTCTGGCTTTGTACAAGCTGCATGAACAGGCAATGTCCAGCTCTGTGTCTGCTCTTGGCTCCCTCCACACCAACACTCAGCCTGGCTCTGTGCTAACCAGTAGCTCCTCCAAGGGGCAGGTTGGCCAGCTGTGGAAAAGCCCACAGCTACCTGTCACAGTCAGTGGCCCTTCCTGCCCCACTGCCCACACCATCCACATCTTCCCCTGGACTGTCACATGAGCCTGTGTCCATTGAAGCCTCCTGCCCTCATCCCACTAGTTCCTTGGCTGCTCTGCAGTGGCTCCTTCTCAGAGAGGATGGCTTTTTCATTTTCTGTCTCTCCATAAAGCAGGGCTGGGTCTGTCTTGCTGGCCACCAGGTCCTAGCATCTGGCACAGAGCAGGCACAGAGCAGAGTCAACAAATACTATTGAAAGGAAGATTAGGAGGCTCTGGAGGGCATTAGGAGTTTCCCTGGGTCAAAGGCAATGAGTGATTTTTTTTTTTAAATAAAGACACTTTATTTACAGATAATACAAAATAAACCACAGGACAAACTACTATGCAGGGAAGGGATGGCCCCCACAAAACCCCCCTCCCCATCCCAGAAGAACTTACGTAAAAAATTAAAAAGGCCCTAGAAGGAAGGAGAGGTGGGGCTGGAAGCACCTTTGCTGATTGGGGATTGGGGCCCACAGTCCTCAGCCATCCTGTTCCAGGGCAGAGTAGACCCTGGCTTGCTTCCTTCGGAGTCCTGGGCCTAGCAAGGAGGGGAGACGCTGCAAGGACAGTTGGTGGCTGTTGCAGAGGCTGCTGGGCCAAGGACCCTGACTTCTGACTCTGAAGGGTTGGAGTAAGTGGGTTTTGGGGATGGGCATGGGGGTGGCATTATTGCAGTGCTCCAGCTGACTTCTTCCTGGCCTGTATGCGGGTCTGCACCAGGTTTCAGGGAACAGCTGTGTCGGGGAGGAAAGCAGGGTCCTCAAAGTGACGATGTTGTTGAATCTACCACCTCACGGCCGTTGCAAACGGTGGGGACAAACTGGGAGCCAGATCCTAGGAAAGGAAGCCAGAGATTGGGGCCAACTCTGAGGTCCTTCACAGAGAGGGGGCAGCAGAGGAGGCAGGCTCCTTCCCCCTTCATTCCTCCCTCTCCTGTCCAGCCTCATCTGAGGGGCCCTCCACCTCCAGTCAAGGAATCCCAGCAACCCAAGGAGTGTCCCCCATGCTGAGGAGCTGAGGCAGAGAGAAGCCTGCTTAGGATGAGTTGCTGACCTTGGCCGAGGCTGGAGCTGGCCCTGGTGGCGGCGCTGCTGAAGCGGCTGGTGGGCGCACGGTGGCTGACCACATTCTTCTGTGGCTGGAAAAGGATGATGTGCAACTTGGGTGCAAAGAGACAGCCGAGCACCACAGAGCCACTGAGGCTGACTGATACGCACATGGTGGTGGTCTGTACCTGGGATGGGTGAAGTCAAGGATGAGTCTGGCCCCAGCATCCCTGCCCAGGCTATGGGGGTAGGGAGTAGGAAAGATGGTAAGCATCCAACACCGGGCCTTGGTCCATTTGCTAAGCCCCAAAGGATTTCTAGGAAGGTGGGCACAGTCCCAGCATCAGCCTGTGGACCACCTTCCCAGGGAGATCAAAATTCCAGCTGAGGGCGTGAACATGCAGGGGTGCAGGGGTGTATGTGTACATTGGAGTACACGTGCTGGTGTGTGTATGAGTGTGTATCTGCATGCATATGTGTGCAGGTATGTGTGTGTGCATGAGTGTGTGCCTATGTGCACATGTGCATGTGTGAGTACTGTGTGTGTCCAGGTTAGTCCTTAATCACCTATAATTGGCATGCAAATGCAAATCATATGCAAATGCAGGCTGAGTCAGAGCAGATTCCCTCCCCAGCCCTGGCCTCCACCAACCAGGCAGGTGGCCCAGCAGGTGCAACAGCAGCCAAGCCCAGCCGCCCTGGCCCCCAGCACTGCCCACCATACCTCTGTCCTGGGGGAAAGGGCCTTTCCAGGGGCTCTTGTCTCGATTTTCCTGCTCCTTTAATTGTTAAGATTGTCAGTTCAGACCCTGCTCTACACTCCCAAGCTGAGTGACCTTAGGCAAGGGATTGAAACTCCCTGAGTCTCCGTTTCTTCGTCTGTAAAATGGGGAGAGCCACGGAGTTTACTCCAGAGTCGTGAGGACTCACCAAGATGATCCTTTTATTGTTCAGAGCTCAGCTCATTGTCACCTCCTCAAAGAAGCCTTCCCTGACCACCCCATCAGAAGCAGCCATTGCCCCTTGAAGCTAAGGAGACCTACTGAGACACTCAGTGCCAGCTGGAACTTTGCTTGGAAGCCACCAACTGGGGTGCCATTTCCACCTGCTTTATCCTTCCTCAACCCTGTATCTCAGATCTCAAGCTGCTCTGTGCTTCACCTTCTCTGCCTTCCCTGCTTTCTTCTCTCAACCCCAGAGCTGCACAGCTCCAGGGGGCGCCATGCCACACTGCACAGTTCTGAGAGGCATCAGAATTGTGCCCTTTGGGGCCATATGGCCTGATAGCCTTGCCATTCCCATTCCTGCTTTCCACTCTCACCTCCACCTACCTTCCACCATCTGTGCCTCCTCTCCTTGAGGGAGGTCAGTGCACACCTTCTGCTCCAGTCAGCCTCTGTATTGACTACCCTCCCCTATCTTCTCCACCCAACTTATCCAAATCTGCCTGTCTTGCAGAGTGCAGTTCAAGGGCCCCTCTTCCAAGAAGCCCTCCATGATTCCCTCTAAACACACAGACACACACCATACCACACCACACCACACCTCCCTATTCTGTGCTCTTTCTAGGACCTTTGGTCAACCTAACCAAATCAGCAACATTTCCTGACTCAATTCTTTAGTTGACCCCCTGATCACCCACCCACTAAACCAGGTGTCCCCTTCTGCAGCTAACCCCTCAGTGGAGCAGGGCAGTTCATTTGGACATATTTCAGCACATGCATCTCCTCAAGCTTAGAGCATGACATCCAAGTCCTGAAATCTCAGCTGTAACTCCTCCACCTCCTTGGCCATTGCCTTAGGCCCCACTCAACCCTCCTGCACCTCCCCCCACTGGGGTCCAGTCCCACCTGGGTCACCACAAGCTGTGTGCCCATGGGTGAGCATTCAGCCTATTGGAACCTCTGAGTTATCAGAAGAGTAAACAAGATACTGGGAAACAGAAGGTCCAGTGTCCACTCCCACCCCCAGCTGCCACTCTGCAGCAGGTAGCTCACCCGGTAGTCACTGGAGGTGACATAGAAGATGGGCAGGAAGGCCAGCCAGATGATGCAAGTGGTGTACATGGTAAAGCCTATGAATTTGGCCTCATTGAAGTTCTCAGGGCACTTGCGGGTCTTGAAGGCATAGAGTGTGCAGAGTGCGATGAGGAGCACGTTGTAGGCCAGTGAACCCAGCATGCTTGCATCTCGATGGTTGCAGCGCAATGTTACCACCTCCCGCCGCTCTGGGGCTGTCTCCTTGCCTGTGCCTGGTGCTTCCACCACCAGCCAGGCAGCTACAATGAGCAGCTGGCCCGAGATAAGTGCCAGGCAGATGGCCACCTGCGAGGCAGGACTGATGAAGCGTGGTCGCTGGGCTCCCTCCCGGGCCCCACCAAAGATGCGTGCAATGCGGTTGGTCTTGGTGAGCAGAGCTGAGTAGCAGACAGAGAAGGCGGTGCCCAGACCAAGGCGCCGTAAGGTACACACCACCGTGGATGGCTTGGCAATGAAGATGAAGGTCATGCAGTAGCAGAGGAAGACACCGCCCAACAGGATGTAGCAGAGCTCCCGTCCAGAGGCCTTGACCACTGGTGTGGCATTGTGCCGCACAAAGACACCCAGCACAAAGAGGGTCGCCAGGGCACCTAGACAGGCGATGGTGACAGGTCCCACAGCCCAGGCATCACCCCAGCGGATGTACTCCTGGGGCAGCTCAAAGCAGCCGGTCAGGCTGGCATTGGGCCAGTAACCCAGGCCACAGTCAGCACAAGTGAATTCGTCCAGCCGGTACTCGTAGGGCTGGCAGGGGATGCAGAGCCAGCAGCAGACCTCCCCTGGCTGCACGCTCTTCACTTCATTCTGGAGACAGGGCTCACTGCAGCGAGAGGCAGGCAGGGGGCCGGCCGAGGGCGAGGCCCATGGGATGAGGCTGGTATCCAGGGTTAGGCCTTCTGCCCAGTAGCCTACCTTCTGGTAGCGATAGCGCCCACTCCCTGCCCGCAAATAGGTGAAGATGTTGTAGCGACCAATGCCATCACCAAAGCGGTCAAAGCGGACCTCACTGTGCGTGTCAGCCGGGCGGAAGGGGGCTGGAGTTGGGGAGGGAAGAGAAGGTTGGATTGGTGGGTAATCTTGATGTGACCTCAACCCTCACCCTACATGGAACCCAAACCACAGAGCTGAGGCCACTCCTTGCTCTTCCAAGCCTCACCCCAACACTAAAGTTAGCCTTCCTCCCCGCCATTTTTCTAAATGAGAGGCTACAACAAATCTCAACTCTAAACTCCGAATAGAACCTGAACCTCAAAGCCTAGGCACCTCCACAAACCTACTGCCCTCACCAATCCCCAACCATGACTCCCCAAAACCTAGCCTTATACCTACTCTCCCATATCTTCCAACCTAGATCCCAACCTTATCATAAGACACACCACAGCCCTCTCCCCAGACTTAACATGGACTTCCTCCCAGCTAAATTCAGCCTCGTGTCCAGTCCTGGTCCCACTTAATCCACTTAATGACAATCCAGACCCTCCAGTCCTAATACTAACCCCAATGCTAGCCAAACCCCAACCTCAGTGGTCATCTACAACCACTGATGGTCACCAGGATGTACTCATCAGGCAGCTCACAAGACACTTCAACTCCTCATCTCCCCTGGCCTGGGAACCTCACATCTCCCAGCCAGGCTCAGGAGGAAGCAGGATCCCTGTCATCCCAGGTGCCACTGAGAAGGTGGAGTTCATGCTAGCATATGATGTGCTTAAGGCCCCACCATGAATGGTGCAGCCTGGAGTCCCTTGAAGGTCCCCCACAGCCTGAGGCATTCATTGTTCTTAAAACCAGGAAGTTGATTAAAATAAACTGACTGACTCAGTTTGTTAAGTGTCTGACTCTTGATTTGGGCTCAGGTCATGATCTCAGGTGGTGAGACCCAGTCCCACATCAGGCTCTGAGCTCAGCGGGAAGTCTGCTTCTCTCCCTCTCCCTTTTCCCCCTGCTCCCATTCATGCGAGTTTGCTCTCTCTAAAATAAATAAATCTTTTTTAAAAAGGCCTATGGGGCACCTAGATGGCTCAGTCAGTTGAGCGTCTGCCTTCAGCTCAGGGCTTAGGTTGTGGTCCCAGGGTCCTGGAATCAGACCCTCCTGTCTGGCTCCCTGCTCCGGAGGGAGTTTTCTTCTCCCTTTGCCCTTCCCCCCACTTGTGCTCTCTCTCTCTCTCTCTCTCAAATAAACAAAATCTTAAAAATAAATAGATAAATAAATACCTATAAAAATAGATTTTGGTATGAAGAGACTGGCTACCTTGAATGAAAAAAATCAAGTCTAGGAATCAATTTTCTCAGAAAACGGAGTATTTCTTAATGTTCACTTTTAACCCATCCTTACTCTGACTCTCACTAATGTTTTCCTGCCTGAGAATGGGCTTGAGAACTGCCAGTTCCCACTCCCTGCAGGATAAAGAGTCAGGAGGGAGAGAATACAAGGCCCAAGCAGGAAACTAGAGACCCTCCAAGTACAGTACCATGCCAGAAAGTGGAACCTCAGTCCTGGCTCCAGTTGGAGAGCCCTGTCTAGCCATCCTTGTCCTGGCTCTGCCAGCCCCCTGGGTGACTCCCTTGCTTGCTGTAGGCCATGTTCCCTTAGCCAGGTAATGGAACCTGAGGACCCACTCCCTCCTGTCCTCCCAAGGCCAACAGCTGGTGGCTACTGGCTAGCCTCATTACCATCAAATTTGACATTGAGTACGAAGTCCTTGTAGAGCCGGCGTCCGTTGACAGGCCGCATTGCATCACAGAGTTGGGTGGTGTTGGGGCAGAGGGTTCGGTGCATGTTGTGCAGCGCATGGGCCATGGCATACACTGCATTAACGACAAACATGATCTTGGACTCTTGCTCAAAAGGCACGGCCCGTAGTGAGTGGGCTGCGCAATCTCGCCGCCGGAAGCTACAGTGGAACCTCTGCTCCCAGAACTCACGGAACCAGGGGTTCCGGCTGTTGTTCCAGGGGTCCAGGCTCCGGAAGTAGGAGGCAAAGTCACTGATGGGATAGGAGGCCAGCTCAATAGTGATGGCACCCTCAGCAGCCCTCTCACTGCCTGCCACCACACTCTCCAGGGCCCCCCAGCCATCGCTGGCCACCCAGGTGAAGCTGGCATTGAGGCGCTGGGTAGCCGCGAGGAGCTCGCGGGCATCCTCAGAACGGGTGAACAGGACAGCCACACGGGCACTGGGCTTCTGCAGCAGGGCTCTCACCACACCCTCAAAAGCTGCGCGGCTCATGGCACGGCCCACTTTCTCCGAGGTGGCCACACAGATGTTGCGGGCACGGGCCTCTAGCTCAAAGGCTTCGATGCCTGTCTCACCATAGTCACCCTCGGATGCCACAGTGGACACATAGGTCCAGTTGAAGAAACGGAGAATCTCAGCCATGGCTTTGGCTTGGAAGAAGTCGGGGGGCACTGTGCGGGCAAAGTAGTCATAGCGGGACTTGTCACTCAGCTTGGCGCTGGTGGAGGCATAGCTAATCTGTGGGATCTGAAATAGCCGCAGGAGGTTGGCCACCTGGGGGAGGGGTAGAGCAGGCAAAGATCAGAGATCAGGTCAAACTCAAAAGACAGATGTGTTCTTCACAGCTACTCAACCATGGGATCAAATGTCTGTGTGGTCAGCCTTGAGGTCTCCCTCACCCCAAAGACCTATATCCTGTCTTGATGTGTCTTCCCTCTAAGGGCACCGAGTTTTCCTTCCCAAAGGCTGGGAGAGAGAAGACCTAGGGCTGAGGCACCAGGCTCCTGAACCACACTAGAACCCTGCTTTCATCTCCCTTCAGATGCATAGCAGTAGCAAAAGTAGGGAGGCAAGGGAAGGCCCAAATCCTGAAAGGGGAAGAGGTTGGCACTTGGCTGCACAGGGCAGCAGGGGGCACTAGCTGGCATCTGGGCTGCTCAGGGTTCTTAGGCTTTCTATGTATTTGGAGCAGGTATCCCTTTGCCAGAGTCTATCCCGATGGAATGATAGAGAAAGAAGGAAAAAGCTTCCCCAGGAAAGAAGACCAGATCTGAAAGGCCTATGGCCTTGAGAACCCAAGAATTGGTCTCTACTGGATGGCTGAGCTTGAAATAAATAAGGCTTCCTGCTTACCACTGACTGCCTGGGATCAGCCCCCAAGAGTGGGGTCCAGACAAGGACCTGGTGAGATGGGTAGGTGAGAGCAGGACAAAATCCAGTTCCCACAGGAGGGAGTTTAGGTTTGTCTTTGCACACAGGCTCTTACTGTGAATCTCAATGCCTCTCTTGTACTTTCTGCCTGTGTCCCTGGGCAAGTTAGCAAAACTCTCTGAGCCTCAGTTTCTCATTTCTGCCTGACAAGGCTGCTGAGCAGATAAAAATGAGAATGTATGTGAGGCCACAGTGACTGGCATATGGAAGACGAGAGGGATTTGGGCAGGAACGGGGAAGAATGATTAACAGGCAGGTGCAACCTAAGGATGAAGGGCTGGGTCTTGTTTTGACTCAGACAAGGAAAAAGTAGACCGATGTTAAAGTGTGGGTCCTACTACCTACTATAGGAGGCAGCAGCTTGGGGTGGGAGGAAGGTGACTGGGTCCTGGAGATGAATGCATGGAGCCCTGAAGAGAATTATGGAGAGGGTGGGTGCTAGGAAAGCACCTCAGAGGCCCCTGAAGACATCAGCCAGTGGGAGGTGGCACATGTAGGTGGCTGCTACCGGCCACCTCCAGTAGGTGGGACTAGCAGAACCGGTAATTCACTCCCTGCAGTAGGGGGATGAGCAGGCCTTCCTGATCCTAGGCCAGAAGCTGCCTCCATAGTGCAGACTCCTGCTTCATTTCTCCTGAATAAGCATTCCACGTCAGGGGTCCTGGCCTGCCTCTAATTCCAGTGCTCTCAGCCAGACTCCTAAAAGAAGCTTAAGCACCAGCCAATGCCCTCCTTGCAAATCCCGACCCTGATCCCAGTTCTGACCTCATCTGGCAGCCTGTTCTGGGGACCAGGCAGGCAACGGTCCAGGTAAGAGGTGGGACCCAGTCTGGGAGGGGGAAGATCCCACTTGGGCTAAAGCAGCGAGGTGTGCTCAGGGATATCAGCTGGGCCAGTACAATCTGCTTACCTCTTGTGAGAAAGCAGGAGGATGGAGGACCTTGTTTCCACCCCTTCAAATCCTGTCTGTACCCCTTGAAGACCCTAGGGGACTCTCCCCCTGCTAGACACATTCTGCTTTTCTTTCTCCACGGTCTTCCACCCCTGTTTCTCTTCTCTGGGGTTCTTCTGGCTTCTGTCTTCCACCCCTTTCAAGCCCATGGAGAGATAATCTGACAGAGCTGGAGGCCCTTAGCTGAGGGCCCTGGGGGATTGTTTTCACGTGCCCTGCACCTGCCTCTCTTCAAGCCTCAGTTTCTCCATCTATAAAATGGGGTATTAATAAGAGCAGCTAATATTGATTATGCCTCTGATACATGTTTTGCATGTATTATCTCATTAGATTTCCACCACAACCCTAAGAGTGGCAAATGTTAGGATTGTCCTATTGTTCTATAAGGAGGAAACAGAGGCATAGAAGGGAGAAATAGTGCCCAGAGTCACATAGTACGTGGGAGAGCCAGGGTTCAAACCTGGAGTTCTGACTCAAAAGGCCTGGCTACTAAGCTTCTCATGGCTGTTTAACCTCAGGGGTGTGTGTGTGTGTGTGTGTGTGTGTGTGTGTGTGTGTGTGTTTGTGTGATGGAAGCGGGATGTTTTCCTTACACAATCTCTAAAAATCAACCCCCACTATATGACAGAGGCATTTTCTTAGTATCACACAAAAAGCTACTTATAGGAAGCTCCTAGCCCCTTTTCCAATGTGTGGCATCACAGAGCCCCGGTTCAGAGGGAATTCTGGGCTCCCACCTCCAGACTCCCTACCCAGCCCCCAGTTGGATAGCCCCCACATACCTGGATGGAGACATCGCTGTAGGAGCCGCCAATGACACCAGTGATGGCAGTGGGAGCATCACTGTGGGTGGCATACGAGCCATCGGGGCAGATGTGGCGTGAGCCATCGGCACCACGGCTAAGCGAGGCACGCACGAAGTCGAGTGCCTGCTCCAGGGCATGTGTGTCCTTGGAGCAGCTGTCGAGAATATGCGCGCCCAGGCGCACGCCTGGCAGCAGGTGTGGGTCACGGTTGATGCGGTCCAGTGCAAAAAGCATGGCCTCCAGGCGCTGGATGCCACGATGCTCATTGACAGGCCCACACTCCTCTGCTGGGCCACCCTTCTGGTGTACTGGAAACAGCCCACCCAGGACCAGGTCCCCCTCCAGGGTCAGCACCTTCTTGGCAGGGCCCTCAGCCACAGCGCCCCATAGCAGCAGCAGTGCCAGGAGCCCAAGCAGTGATCCCATAGTCCCAAAGGGGATGGATGGGTCCAGCAGACCTGGGCCTCCGGGGGATGAGGATAGAAGCAGCAAAGGCAAAGAAAGGAGGAAGCAGAGACCAGGAAAGGACAGGCAGGAAGAGAATTTAGAAGGGACCCAGCTCCTGCAGAGAAAGAGACAGACAGACAAACAGGGAGAAGTGGAACCCAAGAGTGGCCAACCCTTCTAACTCTGCCTTCCCCAATTCCCTTCCCTAGGGACTTTTCTAGGGAGTCAGGGAGAGACAGTATCACAAACTAGGCTGAAAACTCCCGGGACACCCTTTGGCCTGTTTCTCAACCTTGCCCTGATCTGGGTCTGTAGATAGGCTCCATGCCCATTCCATACTCAGCAGAGAAAGAGGGAGGCAGAGAGTAGAGGCCCAGACAAGTCAGAAGACCTGAGCCAACACTAATCCTGTTGTGAATCAAAGAGTGTCCAAGACCTTGTACAAAGCTTCTAGGACCCCAAAGTCAATACTGCAGCAGTGGCCAGGTTAGAGTATAAACTTGGGGCTCTAGTCCCTATGCTGAGACTTGTGTTTCCAGAGATGGGCCATTGTGGCTGAAACCCACCAGAAAAGAGGGAAGGAAAAAGGTCTCCAAAGGGTAGTTTCCAACTCCTACAGAGACTGGAGCCCAGGTGAGCACCCAAGGGTCCTAGCCCCTAGTTCTTAAAAATCCATCCCCAGAGCCCCCTGACTGAGGAGGTAATATAATCTCTAGGCCCTGGGAGTTTGACAGCAAGGTGGAGAGGCTGGCCCCAGGGAGGATCACTGAAGTGGCCTTAAGTGGTCTTAAGTCAGCAGGGAAAGTAGATGTGAACATATGTGTGTCCAGAGTCAGGGGCAATTCATCTGGTCAGAATCTCAAAACAGTGCTCAAGATGAGACTTTTGGACACCTTAGCTCTGCATTAGAATGCTGTTCGAGACTTTATGCCTGTTTTTTCTTCAGCTCAGATCCAAGTAGAGACAGTCATCATCTCTAATCTCCCTATCCTCATCCTCTCCCCATCCTGTCCACCTTGGCCCTGGCCCTCAGAGACCCTTCCTTCCCTCTTCCACTCTGCAGTTCATTGTTTGTACCCCAGCTACCCTCCTGGATGCCCACCCCACACAGGCTCTCACAATCACGCAGGCTTGGGAAGGCTAGGAGAGGGAAACTGAGGCTGAAGAAGGCCAGCCACTAGTTCAAGGACCCCAGGTCCTGACCACAGAAACTGGGATTCTTCACTTTGTCCCTCAGCTCCCCAGGGTTAATCTCTCCCTGGTGCCAGGGCAGGGAGACTGGGATCCTGTGGGTACCCAGAAAGAAGCAGTTCAACCAGGCAACCAGGAGAGAGAGGCAAGCATGAAGACCAGGACAGATAGGGAAGGGACCCAGATGGGGGCTGAGGCCCAAACTAGTCAAAACCACAAGCCTCTCGCAGGGGCAGCCAGGACCAAAATCCAGACAGGGACAATACCCTGGAGGGAGACAGAACCCCAGAGGTAGACAGCCAGGGGGCCTGTGCCACGAAATCCGGGCAGGGAGTGATTGAGCCCGAGAGGCTGACACAAAGACAGAGGCACAGACAGACAGACCAGAGGATGGAAGGAGAGGAGGAACGAAGGAGCGTGATGCAGGGCGTGCGTTCTCTGGGGAAGAAAGGCGGGATGCCTGGGGCTGTCTTCCCGCTTCCTGGAGCTCCTGGCAAGCACTGTCTGGGCGCCCTGGCCCGTCCCGGCCCGGGCGCCCCAGAACTCGAGGGCCCACGGGTCTCCGGGACATGGGGTCAGGATCGATAAGGTTGGCGGTGGCCGCGGCACCACGGGCTTACCCTACCTGGCGCGCCCGACTCCGGCGCGGAGAGAAACGGAGAGGAGCCGGGGGGCGCAGGGTTCCAGCTCTCGCTCACTGGCTTGCTCCCTCGCTCAGCAGCTCTGCGCTCTCCGCCCGCCAGCTCGCCCGGCCGCTTTCAATCGCGGCCCGCCCCGCCCCTGGCCCCGGCCCGCCCCCAGCCCCTCCTCCGTTCCTCCCCACTCCGGATCTCCCGCTCCCAACCCGGCCTCCGCCTCCCTCCAGACTCCAGCACAGCTCCTTGCCCTGCGCCTCCGGCTTCTGTTCTTCGCGGGGCTTCTGTCCCGGAGCTGTCCACCGCGTGGTGCTGAATCCTCGGGCGCTCCTGCTCTGCGCAGGAGCAGGTGTCTATCAGGCCCCCTCCACCCCGTGGTCACACTGCAGCCCACAGAGCAGCGGGTATGGGACACAGGGACGGGAAGGTCACTGAGTCCAAAGAGGTATACACAGTGTTATGGGTCCCATCTTTGAGAGCGGAGGGGCTAGCCTTAGGGTTGCAAAGTGCCATTGGGAGCTACGTAGAAGGACACCTGGGAGATAAGTAGAGAGCTTAGCCTGCTGCAACAAGTCTGTCCCTGTCCTCACATCCATTCTCTCCAACCACAGACTGCAGCTCAGTCCACAAGCCAGACTTGGGGTAGGGGCATATGCCTTTGGCCCGATGTGAGAGCTGGGGCTTGCTTGGGTCACTAGGAGGAAGACATGGGGGAGGGGTCAGAGGAGGATGGGGTTTCCTCTTCCTGCAGATGACCTTTAAAGCTGCTACCCACCACCCCCATACCTAGCCCTGACCTCCTGCCCCACCAACCTCCACTAATCCCCACCCTCATGTACAAAGGGTATTTATGGCAAAAAGATATCAACCTGGGGTGCGTGGGGGGTGCTGCAGGGCCAGGGACTAGGGTCAACCCTAAGGAACATGCTGGGGCTGGCAGGGGCATCTTGGGGAGGAAGGGAATAGGGAAGAGGTTCCTGAAACTTGCTGCTGCGTAGGAGGGAATGGGAGCTGGAGCCCAATCAGAGGGAGGACAGCTCTGAGAAGATGCTCTTGACTCTTCTTCCCTCCTGCAGCAGAATGGAGGATGCCCCTGGGTAGAAGGTGGTGGAAAAACTGCAGCAACCAATTGTGCTGAAGGGTTTGGGGAGGGGGCCTGCACTCAAGTTTAGCCTCAGAGCCTGCATGCACACCAGGTGCTAAGGCAAAGAACATCCCTACATATGCTCCCCTGGTGCTGCCCTTTCTTCCACAGGTGTCAGTAGAAGCAAAGCTAGCTTAGACACATGCTAATGAGCACATGCCAAGCCCAGGTCCCTCTGGCACATACATCTACATGTGTGTGTGGCAGTTAGGGGGCAGGAGTGTCACCAAGGAAGGACAGGCTTTTGCCCTGGACGCAAAACCCGGATGCCCCACTGTGCTGGGAAAAGCTCAGCTGTGAAACAGACAAACACATCAAACCCAAACAAACCCAAACTCCACTATTAATGGGAGGTGAGGTGACAGCAGGATGAGGGTTCAGAGTTGTCAGACAAGGCTGGAGAGACAGATACACTGTCTTCCAGCTCTGGCTGCTCTCATCATCTCTGGCTGGTTCAAAGCAACTGCTGCCTGGGGGAGGTGAGCGATGAGCTGAGCCATTGGAGCAGTGGGGTTGATAGCAGCAGGGTGCTGAGGTGAGAGGAGCTGCACAGCAATCCCAGCCCACTCACTAAGATAGCCTCACAAAAGACCTAGGGCTTTAAATACAGCATCAGTCCCAGAGGCCCATTACACGGCCCGCAGCAAGCAGGCTACACAGTGCTGCTGCAGCACGTGGACAGGCAGTTATGCACCCGGCTACGCAGCCACCACTCCCAGCTGTGCCCACAAAGACATATACCCAGTCTTATAGAGCTGTACATATGGACACGACCACAGAGAAGTACACACAACCACACACACAGCTTTACACGTAGACACATAACTGTATTCATGGATATACATGTGGACATGTCTACACATATACAGATAAACTCATAGACATAGCTGTACTGACCTATAGCTTTACACATGAACACACAGTACAGCTGTACACAGACACAGAACTACACATGGAGAGCTGTATATGGACAAAGCCCCCAAAATGATGCTTCTAGCTGGTCTCACACCCCTATTAGTACCTCCACACATAGTTAAGACACATAAAGGAGAGCATCGTGTGAATATAATAACCACATAGCCATCCACACAAACACAGCCATACCCAGCCACAATCACATCCTAATGCCTGCTTGAGTACAGCTTCACGCAGGGCTACCACAAGCAGACCCATCCACGGTTACACACATAGAACCAAAGATGTGTGTATGTATGTGCTTCTGCAGGTACATAGTCACTGACAGGCACAGCAGGGATATCCTCACCTGCTGAGCAGATACCAGCATGAGCACAGGTACACTCGAGCCACAGACACAAAGGCATCCCTTGGAAGTAGAGGCTGTGAGTTCCCCACTCCCGAGCCCTGAAGGATACCCTATGCTTGGCTCTTACACTCCTTGACCTGCTCTGCCTGTTCCCCGGCAACCTGGGGGAGCCTCTGGGACAGATTCAATGGAGGAGCAGCTGTCAACTGGGGCCACAAAGCAGGGAGTGGAGAGCCTTCAATATTCCTTTCCTCCTCTCACCCTACAGTACCTTGCCACATTTCCTCCTCTCCTCAGCCTGGGGGGGGTACTCCTGCCCACTCCCAGCCTGTCTGCACAGGGCTCCTCAAGGTGAAACACACACACACAAAAGCACAGCCCAAATCCAGATGAAACAGGAAAATCATTTGCTTTATTCTGGGTCCTGGAAGCTCCAATGTGAATCTGAAAAAACATGTCAGAAGGGCGGTAGCCCCGGGGTCTGGGTGCAGAATATAGTCCCTGGCTTCTTTGGCCCTGGAAGCCGAGAGGGTGGTGAGAAGGCTTGGCTAGAGCCCGGGGCAGTGGAAGTCAGGTCCCCCTGAAACCCCTGGCCCCAGCTTGGGCCTGAGAGGTGAAGAAGAGGGCTGGAGAGTCTGCTCAGTTCCTCAGCAAATGCACCCCAGAAGGGTACAGGCCTAGGGTTACTCCTCACCCTTTTCAGGAGTACTAGGTTCCCGGGGCCATTTGGTAGCCCCCAGGGGCTCAACCTCAGGGCTCAGCCTTGGCTCCCCCAGGGGTCCCTCGCCTTCCAGGTCCAACTCTTCAAAGGATGAGCCACTGGCGCCTGACTCGCTATAGCTGTGCTCACTGCGGGTATCACCGTCGTCCCAGCCACGGCTGCTCACTCCAGGGGACAGTGTGGCAGCTGAAGTCTCCCGGCTGCCAGGACCCACCTCCAGGCTTACAGAACTTGTGTCACTCGTCGTGTCAGCTCCTGTGCCAGGAAGAGGGAGCACACGTTAGCTAGGACAGGGAGAGGACAGACGCCCTGCCATTTGCTTAGGAACCGGCATACACAGTATGCTCATGAATAATAAAGTAGGCCCTAGCTCAGGAGGCTCATTCCAGCTGCCCTCTGCCCTCACCAGAGCTGCACTGACAGGGCAACAAGAGGGAGGGAGAGGGAAAGAAAGAGAGAGAGCACAGGCAGACAGCCTGCTATGCACTCCTCTCCCTTCCCCTGAATTAGCCTTATAACTCCCTGTGCTCTCACAAAGCCTGCTGTCCCCCTCCCCCCCCAACAGTCCATTAAGGACCACTCAGCCCTGAGGTGAGGATCTGAGGATAGAACAAAGAGACTCAAGCTAATGTCCCCTTCTCCACATCCCATTTCAGGCTTGGAGAGAGGTTTGTCCAAGGCCAGCTATAGATAGTACCCATAAGGCATGAGGACAGGAGAATGGACCAGGAGGCCTACTCTCTTGTCCCCTCCCCCATGCAGGGCTCCCCAAGGAGCAGCTATATCTAGGAAGGCAGCTGGCCTCAGCCTCTTGCCCCGGTTAAGTCCTGATGTGAGAAGGCAGCAAGGGTAGGGAGAAGTGGGATAGAGAAGTCCTGAGAAACCAGTTCCAAGGAAGGAGTGTACTAGGATAAAGCTTTTTAAAGGCTTTCTTCCCCTATGCCTGGGTCACCCCAGAGGAACCCTTAATTATCCCCAACCATTACTGGTGGTTCATGCACCACAAAGCAGCAGAAGGGGACCATGAGAGCACTATTCTGGCAGCTGGAGAACCCTGAGACAGGGCTGAGGGTCCAGATCCCTCCCAGTCTGTTCCTCCCACCCCTAACACGTCCTCCAGGCAAGGAGACACTTCATCTGCCCTGTTCAGGAGCAACCCCTTAATCCCTTAATTTATCTCCCCAGATCAGAGGCACTGACAACAGTTGGTGAGGGGCAAGGAGGAACAAAGAGCCCAGGCCCGCTGTGTAGGAATCCAGATTGAAAGAAGGCTGATATGCCTCCCTTCTGTGTTATCCGGAGAGAGGCAGCTGTCAAACATCACAGAGGTGAGGGGTGGGCCAACTTCCCCAGATCTTGTCTCCATGGTGATGGAGCCCAGAGCCAGGAGCAGCTGGGGACTGTCTGTTTGGCATTTGGACTTGGCCTGCAACTTTCACTGAGCCTCAGATGGGGACTAAAGTAAGGGTGGGGGGATTTGAGGCCTGCTCCTCCTGTTCCCTTGGCTCCAAGAAGATGCCCCTTGGGCCTATTGGCAGAGATGAGGTGGGCTCTGGAAGTGCCAGGCTACTGGCCTAGGGCCCTCTTCTTGCTGGGGCCCCAGTCATGGCATCCAGAATACAGGCAGCCAAAAGTGAGCCTGGGCTATACCTTCAGTTATGAGTGGTTGCCTTCTAACTCTGGGGCAGGACTCCAGCTCTTTATTCCCTCTTTAAATGACAATCAATGCCCCGAGTGCTACAGGCCTGAAAGGAGCAAATGAAATGGGGCTCCCAGGCCCCATTAAACTGTCATGTTCCACCAGCCCACCTATCCAATGGCTCTCTTGGGACCCAGGATGGGAACCTGCCTGCTTTCCAGGAGGCTGACTCCTCCCTCTCCCAGCTTCTAGGATAGGAATGATCAGAAGAAGGAGTCCAGGGATGCCCCTTCAGGCTAGGGCCCAGTATGCTAAGATGAGGACAAGCCCTGGAGACATGTGGACACTTCTGGCAAATGACTCCAAGGCAAGAAAAGTGGCATCCCTCCAGCCCTACCAAGGTCTGCACCAGAGGAAGTTCCAAAGTCTTGGGCCTGTGTCCCAGGGCAGAAAAGGCCAGGCAAAGAAGGGTAGCATCTATATCTCCAGGGCAGCTAGGGCAGGGAATGAAGCTGCCATCTTCACCCCAGTCCCTCCCTCCTCCACTGCCCACAGCCAGTGCAAGGAGATCAAATATTCATTGCCTCTCTGGAGCTAAATAATACATCAATGTAATAACAGGCATAAGGCAGCTAATCACCCCCTTTCACCTCCTAGCCCAAGTGGGGGCCCCAGTGGGGAGGCAGGCAGGGGCAGGCCAAGCCTTGGGCAGCCAGGCGCCCAGCATACATTGCTGTGCAAATGGCATGCACCTGGCAGGCACATACTCAGAGTCTGCCCTGAGTGTCAGGGCAGACCCTGTCAGAGGTAGGCAGACCCCTCGGCACTCCCACCAAGGAGTGGGCGGGCAGGCTAGTGCGGAAGACAGGCCAAGGCGCTGGGGGCGTGGGAGCCACACTGTAGCCAGCTGTAGCCGGTGCCAAGCAGTCCTTCAACACCCCTGGCAGGCAGTGTTTGGGAGAGAAGCTGGGTGGGTGGGCCAAGCACGGGGATGTAGGCAGCAGAGGGAGGTTGAAGGAAGGTCAAGACATCCCCCTTCTTGCCCTGGGGACTGCCTGGGCCTGCTGACCTTGTGCCATGTCTTGTGCTCACAGTAGGGGCACTGGAGAATGTCTGCCGGGCACTACCAGGCGGGTGGGAGCAGTGCCCCACGGAGGTAATTAAACAGCAGATGAAGTTAACTGTGTTGGACATGGCCTCTAGGGAGTGAAGACTGCCTGCCTCTCAGTACCCCCACCCGCCACCACAACATACGCCTCTCTAGGGTGACCTTGGCTATTGAAGATTGGCTGGACAGAGGAAGTCTCCTAAAGAAGGAGGGATAGCTGCTCTCCTCCCCACTGTCCATTGGGGGGAGTGTACCACTCCCACAGGTCATGGACCTCCACAGTTCAAGGCTCCAGCAGCATGGACTAGGGCCCCCCTGCTCCTGGGGAAAGGCTAGGGTCACAAGAGATGATGGCAGGGAGGTGGGTTGAGAGCAGACAAATTACCAGCTGGCCTAGAATGGAGTTTGAAGGCTGGCTCTGGTGGAAGGGGCAGGGCACTTATCTCCTGGCCCCCCTCTGCAGGCTTTCTGATTGTTCTTCCGCATGGAGAAAGTAGCTGCCTCTGGGTGGGGCTCCGTACTAGAAACACCCTATTCTCCTCTTTACCTTCCAGATCAGTGCCAATCTTATTTCCTGATGAGCTCCACCCAAGTGATGCCTTTCCTGAACAGCCTCATTCTCCTCCCATGAGCATCCAGCTGTCTGTGATCTGTTTCCAGGGTACTCCCCGTTGCATCTGGAGGGAATTCGGGCAGGGTCTTTGTATCTGTACTGCCAGGGCTAACACACATGAATCCAAATCCAGATGGATCCACATATCTAGAAATATGCAATTCTGCATGTGGGTCCTGGGGTAGGCAGGTCTCCTTCCACCTCTGCCAAGTTTAGCCTGGAACACTCACAGTGCCAGCCCAGGCAAGAAGAAGTCTCCTCAACCATGCCCCACAAGTCCAGGGATAGGCTTCACACAGGGCCCCACCCTCCATACCTGTGCCATCCATCTGGGTGTCACTGGCCTCCGCAGGCCCCCGGCTTTTCCGCTCTGTCTCCTTCACCTCAGGCACATAGAAGTCTCCCTGCCGTGCCAGTGGACACATGAAATAGATCTGGTCTTGCTGGTAGATCTCCAGCCGAGGGTGGGCACACAGCTTCCGCTCCTTGTCAGAAAGTGGCAGAAGGTGGAATGAGCCCTACAGGGCTTCTGACCCACTTGTCTCTGAGAGGCCCTAGGAACTATCTATTGTTCACTTCCTCCCAGAGGGCTGGCTCTGCCTTTTGCCTCAATCTCCCCCAAGTACCAAACCCCTGTTGAGGGAGGGACACCAGGACAGGGCCCTAGACTCCAGGAGGCAGTGATCTAAAGGACCAGGGGGTCCTTGGGACAATACGCTGGGACAGGTGCTAGAAGAATCCAGGGGCCTGGCACCCTAAGCCAACCTACTTGTATGTCTGTGACCAAAAGCTGTTCCAGAAAGCACTAGCCTCAAGCCATGATGCTTAGCATCCCAGACTACCCCAGGGACAGGGACCCCATGAACTCTGGCCCCAGGCACCCAAGCCAAGCCATGTTCTAACTTCCCATCCCAGGATCCCCTGACCCTGACCTCTTTCCCACCCTGGACAATGCTGACTGACCCAGAGCTCTCAGGAAAGGCCAGGGTCCCTGACCCTTAGGCTTTCAGCTCCTGCTCTTGCAGGCATGTTACCAACAAACCCTGGACAGGGGCTCCAGGCCAGCAGAACCCCTCTTCCACTTCCATTCCCTACAGGTTTGGGTCTATGCCAACCTCTGGGATTATCAGATGTGGTTGGTTCCCACCCCTTCTAGCACCTGTCCAGAGTTTCAGCCAAGGGGAAAGAGGCAGACCCTACACTTAGAGGCATAGACAGGACAAGTAGAACTACCACTGAACATTATCCTGACTCCCCAGTATGCCAAAGTAGCAGCTTATAGGGCCCCAAGCTCTGAGACAGGCACACTACTCCCCTCTGCCCAGATGCAGAGCCCAAAGCTCCCCTCCCCCAGTGTGTATGGAATGGAGCTCAGACGCATGCTAGAGCTGCACTGAGGCAGGCAGGGATGATCAGAACAGAGGTCAAGAGCGCACTGCTCCCCAGCCTGTCCCCCTTTCCTGCCATGGAGTGCAATTACCCACTGAGATGACTGTGAGGCCCCGGCCCTGTCACTGCTCACCCGCCAACCTTCACAACACGACTATTTATAGCACCCGCCTGGCTCTCACCACGAGCTCTGAAATGAGCCTTCCACTTAGCGGTAATGAAAGACTTATTGCCTGGTAGGGAGAAGCCACTCTAGGGCTCCACTTGTCCGCCTGCCTGGCCAATATTAGGGTTGAGGAACCCCTTCCAACTAAAGTAGTGAAAAGGGCTAAAAAAAATGAACCCCCCCCCCTGCCTCCAGGGAAAGAGAAGAAGAAAGGTGGGCCCATAAGATTTATCAGCCAGCAGCCAGTGGGAGGATGTCCAGCAGCCAGTGGGATGGCAGGGTATGCCTAGGAGCCCACAGGGGAGATGGATGGTCTGGCCAAAGTCTAGCTACAGCTCAGCTAGCCTGACAACATGGGTAACCCAAGCACGGTCCTGCACATTAAGTCTCCATGTGCTCAAACACAGAGAGGAATACCCCAGCCCTGACACCGCAGGGTCAGTGAAGAAGTCATTACTTTTAATAGTTTTGAGTCCAGTATTTTTTTGCCAACCTGACTGCTCTTTGTGCCACCTCATGAGTCCATGGGTCCAGCTCCTCCCATCTCTGCACACACTGATGGCTGCCTCTGCTTCTCCAACTGCCCACATACTTACCCAGCCCTGGTCCTCAGAAGGCTGAACAAGGAAGCCATGGAAGCAGGAGCTACCAGGCTCTGGGGCTACCCTACTGCCAGCACTTGGGAATGAGCATCTGCCAAACCTTAGCCCCATGCAGTGAACTGAGAAATGTTGCCAAGCCCAGGGTCAGAGGACTCCCTAAAGAAGGTCTAGGTCCTTCCCTGATAGCTAGAGGGAAGAAAAAGGCCACTGAGTGCAATCAGGGCATTCAAAAGGTCCAGAGGAAATCTGCTAAGTGGTCATCAACCTGGTAGCCCATCCCTCAAGGACTGTAGACATTTGGCTTTGAAGGATGCTGCCAGGAACCACAACCTGTGACTACCAAGAAATTCCAGGGACAATGGAACCCCACCTCAACCCTGGTCAACATTCAAGCCAGGCAGTAACAGGGATGATAAGAGGGAGTAGTCCTTTTTATCACTCTCCCTTCTAGACTGGGCATCAGGGTGGGCAGTACCAGGCAGCCACCATTACCACCTGCTCTGCCAGCCCCCTCATTGGCAGGCGGGAGGCAGCTCTGCGGCTGCTCTGCGCATCTGCCTCCTCCGGAGAGCCCGGCTCTGAAGTTGCCTGGCTGTGGACAGCCCCGTTGCCATGGAAACTGCATCCTCCATCCTTGCCGTCGCCTTCATCTCAAAGCCATCGGGGAGAACAGAGGAACAGGGGAGACAGAGGAGAGAGAGAAAACTGGCCTGGCTACACAGCCCTTCCTTCCCTGCCTAGCTCTTCCTTCTTATAGCATCCCACACAGGGACTGCCAGCCGCCCAAGCCTGCCCTCAGGCCCCTGGAGGGGCAGCCTCCCACCCAAGCCCAGCCTGGTCCTACCCCTACCACCTGGGGGCCCCTGGAACTAATTAAAAATCTCATTGACGGCTTAGCCTCAAATCATTTTAACACATGCCAGGTCCTGCCAAAATTCAGACTCAGGAGAGGAGCAGGAAGAAGGCAAAGGTGCAAACTTCCAACTCAGGCCCATAGGCAAGAGAGGGAGTTTTTAGTTGTCTCCATGGCATCTCAAGACTCACTCTGCGTTCTGCCCCCAGAGCAATAATAAGCCCAATCAGGACTGGGGCAGGGGAGGAGGGGACAGAACTAGCCATAAGCCCTGTCTCTAAGTGATCAAACAGAGGACAAGCCCTTTCCTTCCAAGCCAGGTACAGACTCTGAGGGAAGAAAGGGTAACCGTGGGCCAGCTCTCAGGTCCTCACTACACAGCAGGAGCTGTGGCCTGGGCCACATGTCAATGAGCTGATAAATATTGGAAAATCATTGGAGGAAGGCAAGACCAGCTGCTTCTCCCTCAGCTAGCCCCAGGGAGCCCTTGGAGAACAGACTGCCAAGGGCCAAGGACACCAAGTCAATGGCACACTGGGCTAGGACTGCTAAGGAAAGGGGCCTGGATGGACCTGATGTCCTTCCAGCCCTGAGAACACCCCTTCCCACAGCCCAGACAGCCAGAGGCCCCAGGAAGCATCACCAGGACAGGGGAGCCTGCTCTGGCCACTGAAGCTACTGGCCATCTGATGAAGCCACAACCCAGAGCAACTCACTCCTATGCAGAATCAAGGGGACCACAAGGTTCTCTCCAAGGAAGGAGAGATTCAGACATCCACAATCCTCCTCACCTAATAGGAAGAAGTTGCCATGTTAAGGTGCCATCAGGAACTAGATCCAGCTAGAAACTGGATTCAGGAGTTCTAATATCTCAGACATATATCTCCAAGGCTTGCTTTCCACAGCAGAAATAAGAGAGGGACTCGGAATACTATTCACAATGCAGGGACTTCCAGACGGCCTCAGTCACCAGCACTTACCACTGCTGCACCGACATGGGCTGACCCCCTGCCAGGGGTGCTGGCAGACAAGGGAAGGAGCGGTGTACATAGGCTGCCATGGTGCCACTGCCTCAGCTACCTTGGGAACACACCCCACATTCTCTTCTCACTCTAGGCTGAGCTCATTCCTGGGTAGTGGGCATGAATTTAGCCCATGCAGCTCAGGGCTCCCAGAGACTTAGATGGCCAAGGTTGCCCCACAGCACCCACACTGCTTCCCCTGTGAGTTTATACTGCATCAGAAGAAGGGAGGAGGGGGAGAGAGAAGACCTGAACTCCTATTTGGGCACCAAACAACCCATGCCTTTGGCTAGGGGTGGGGAGGAGGTGTGGGGCAGAAAAGGTCAGGTCCAGGTGGAGACCGAGGGTGGATCCTACTCCCAGGCTGCCCAGAGGCTGGGTTTGCTCAGAGCTGGGTGGTCTCAAATCCCCAAAAGGATGAGGCAATGGGTACAGGCCAAGGATTGGGTCACACATCTCCCACCTCTACTTGAGCCCCAGAAAAAGTTCTGCTCTGTTGTTTCTACCCAATCACAACCCCATAACCTCCTACCTCACTGGCATGAGGGACCCTGGGCGTTCCTGCTCACCATGAGCTGCCCAATCCTTCCTTACATCCCTCCACTCCAGGCTGGACAGCTGGGCAGCTACACAGGCAGCAAACAGCTGTTGCATCCCACCCGAGGTGGTGGCGTCTCCTCACTGGGTGAAGTGAGGCATGTTCATTTTTAATTACACAGACACCAACGTGTACCCGCCTGCACACAGCACTCCCTGCAAGTGGGGGCTCAGACCCTGGAGGCCCCTTAGGCAACTGGTCTGCATCGCACGTGCAAAGTGATGGGGGAGGCACAGCAGGCGCTGTTGCAGCTAGAATGTGGCACATTGTTATTATTCTGCCCAAGAGCTTCCGTCAACTTCCCTCTCCCTGGCTGCCTCTCATCCTCACTGGGCCTCCCAACAGCCTCTGGCCCAGAACCTAAACCTTCTGTGGGGCAGGAGGTGACAGCAGGAGATAGCTCTGCAGGCCTTGCAGAGCCAGCAGGGAGAGCCTGCAGAAGGGTTGGTGAGCATCCTCCCCCTTGTAGCAAGAGGGCCCAAAGCTAGGAAAATGAAGGGCCAAGGAGACGAGGAGAGAGATGGGGCTGCCATGGAGGGAAGTGAGGAAGCAGAAGTGGCAGAGAGAGCTCAGGCAGGATCCCAGAGCCTGGCCATTGACAAATAGGTAGTTTCTCTCTGTGTCTCAATATCCTCAACTGTAAAATAAAGAGACTGAAACAGATGATCCTAAGAAAAGTGAGAACTGGAAAAGGTGAATAAAAACACCATCACTGAAAGATAATTATATACTTGAAAAACCCAAAAGGAATCAATGGGAGAAATTACCACAAATGTTAAGATTGCAAAATTAACAAAAAAGCATAGCCCAGTTTTCTGTGTGCCAGTCAGCCAGTTAGAAAATAAAATGAAGCAACAGATGAAGGCCCTCTTGGGGTTAGGTCTATCTGGGAGCCCCTCAAATGGCAGAGGAAGGGATGGCAGAGGAGCCAGGCCTGGGTGGGAGGCTGGGGAAGACTGCAAAAAGGGGAAGGTGTGAGGAAGAGCGGGGTGCAGAAGCAGGGTGCTGTGCCTGGCACCCCAGCCTGCTGTGCCTGCTGGTGCCACTGCCTCAAGACTTTTCATTTTCACCTCGGAGCTGACAGCTTGCCATGTAATTTACACCTCTGTTCATATTCCTGTGCACCCAGGCTCTGGCTTCCTGGGCAGCTTGAGAGGGGGCCTTGGCAGCCATCAGAGCAGGGTGGGCTGGGGCACTAAGGAGCAGGGGAGGGTGATTCCTTCTAAGTAGGCACAGGGGACCCCTGCTCTGAAGCACCCTAGTATGTATCTGGACCAGGAAGCCTAGCCTTTCCCTCGCTAGGGCCCACAGAGCCAATTTCCAACACCAGCTCAGTCCTACTCCGGCCTTCTTGGGCTCTCATGGAACAGGACCAGGAGAGGGGAGTCTGAGGGTACTCAGGGAGACTATGGGAGGCTTGGGGGCTCAGCCCTGGGATACTCTACTCTCCTTTCCAAATCTGGGAGGGAACTCCAGATGCTGTTGCTACCACCACAGGCTCACCCCTTTCCAAGATCCAGCCATTCTCTGCAGCATCTGTGCAGCCAAGGACCTTGAGCCCCATCCAGTTCACAGGCTGATGAAAATGCTACTGATTGATGATCCAGCAGCAGGAAGGCTGCTCAGTGCAGATGGAACCATGAAGGCTAGCACCTGGGAGCCAGAAGCATCAGGAAACGCCAGAGGGGAAGGACAGGTGGGCAAGCAAGGATGAAGAGGAGAGGGGGAAGGAGAGGAGGTAGGTGAGGAGAAGGCAGCCCTGAATTTCTCGTCTCCAACTGGTATCTCTGACTTCTGTCTTCCATCTACCCCCAGGAAAGCCCTTCTCCCTAGAGCCTTAGGTTTCCCATCTATATAACCAGGCAGCTAATCTCCCCTTATACAAAGGCTCTGTTAAAGGACAAAGTGTTTCTGCTCGGGAGGGCAAGCCTCCTCAAAATCTCTCCCCCTTCTCCTCCCTCGTTGCTGGAATCCCAAGCTTTCTGGAGAAGAGCAATAGAATTCTTCCTTGGTAAATCCCATCTGCCTGGGGAATAAGGCTCCCTCTGAATTAGTGACAGCCCAACCCCACAGAACCATCCAGACAAGCCTCAGCCCCCAGGGTCCTGCAGGGCTGCCAAGCTACCACATTTGAGCTGGTATTTCAAGAGTGGTGGCTCCCACACCCGCCCCAGCAAAGGCTGGCTTTGTGCTTTCAGTTCTGAGGTAGGGGAGTGGGGAGAGGTGTAGCCAGAGAGACTGAGGAACAGGTTCCAGGGCCTAGGCCAGCAGTGGGGAGACCTGGCCTCCTATGGGTAGCCCCCCATACCTCAGCATCCACGGCAGCTCCCTAAGTGGAGAAGGGAACCCAAGCCCTGGTAAGGGAGGGGGGGAGGGGGCTTCTCTTGGCTTGAGGGTATCTGGGAGTAGAGTCATTCAGAGCTCAGTTCTGTGGCCTCCACCTCTCCCTCCTCAACTCCCTGTGCTGAAGTCCTATTCCAAAGCCCAGCCTAGACTAGAAGCAGTCATTTATCCACTCAGACACCATCAACGGTTCCCTAGAGCTTCATCTCCTGGGTCCAAACGCTTGCTCCTCCCTTGCACTCTAGCCACAATGTACATAAAAACCATGCTCAAATCAGTAACTCTGCCTGACCTGCCTTTTCACCTAAAGAATGCTACCCTTCCTTCAAGGCTGAGGGCAAATGCCACCACTTTCCAAAGGTTGCTTTGCCTTCCCTGGTGAATCCATCCTTCCTCTCCCTATCCCACTCTCCCTGGGCATGGCTAAATCCTATGTCTGGGAGAAATGGGGGAGAAAAGAATTCTGGGGGCCCATCACTCAGCCCCAGGTCTTGGTGCTGCTGAGAGTGCTCTTCTCCCTGAGCTGAGACAGGCCAATTAGCATTCGGCAGCACTGGCAAGTGAGCTGGCCCTGGAACACCAGTAAGGGAAGCCTGGGAATGGAGCCGTCTCTACCTCACTGAGGGTGAGGACATGAAGCCCAATAAGGCACCTGCAGCAGCTGCATCCTCTGCCCAAAGTGACTGCCAACGTCTCCCATAATGGGCACCTGCTGGGCAAATGGGCAGCCAGCTTCTCCCTGCCCTTTGCTTTTGGCTCCTCAAGCTAACTCCCAAACCAGCAGTTTCAGCCTTGACTCTGCCCGCCGGGCCTACAGACAAGGGCCAGTTAGATGTTGACCCAATGTGCTGCCATCCCAGGCCCACCATGGGGACCATCTCAAGTATATCCCAAGTTCATGACAGGTCTTGGGCCCAGTGTTACTCATGGATGGGGCAAAGTGGCAGAAAGCACATAGCCATCAGAATGATCCTCAGCCCAGGGCACCCAGTCTGGACTCAGCCACTGCTTCATCCATTGACCCTGCGTAACCTCCCCTCCTCAGCCCTCAAGTCTCCCCATTTGTAAAATGATGGGAATGTTGGCTTTGATTATGACCCTATGATTGCCTCCTAGTTGCTTCCCCCATCCCCTAAATAATACCATATAAAAGGCTCAGTAAATAACTGCTGAGTAAGCAACTGAGCGGAAGGGCCGCCAGGTGGCCTCCCTTATGAAAAATAAAGTTCCAGACCCTTCCATGTTGTTCAGCACAGGTGATAGGCACATAAAGAGAGAGGACCCCAAATTTCATACCCCACTGGGGCATCCTCACCTAGGTTCCCACTGCCAGGGCTATGTTGCTTCCCACTGGTGTTCTAGCCCCAGAATGGACTCAAATTCCCCACTTCCCTGCACTGACTCCCTCAAAGTTCCCCAGGTAGGTTAAGGGGAAACACAGAAGATTCTGAGCCACTGGACAGGACCCTAGGCTCTGACCATGCTGCCTCTCAAGAAGAAGCAACAGACTCCCACAGCTCAATAGGCTGACTCACTCCCACAGGCACCTTGCTGAGGCCACTACTCCTTAGGGCCAGCTGGCTGCCCTAGGACAACACCATCTGATCCACCACTCAAGAGTTCAGTCACTACCACCCCAGGGAGAACTGCTGGGCTCCCCTCAGGTCCAACTCCCAGCCAGTCATGCTCCCCAGAAACAACTGCCTCTTCTGGCAGCCCTGTCCCTGCCTACACACAGGACAAGCCCTGGTGTCTCCCAGATCCATTCACACTGCAGCTGCCACAGTGTCCTCAGGATCTGCAATGGACAAGCAGTAGGCCTGGGGTGAAGCAGGATATTGCCAAGCTGTGTACCTCTCTGAGGACTGAAGTTTCAAACCACTTAAATCTCAGATGCCCTCCTCCAAAGAAAAGATCACGAGGTCACCTGGTTCATTAAAACCCAGAGGCAGAGCTACTCCAGTTGAAGCAAGTAAGGGTCCAAGTGCAACCCCCAAACCTGGCAGCCAAGCCATGGGGACACCTCAGCATAGCCATAGGCTCCTGCCCCAGAGAGGTCTGAAAACTATGGTCTGAGGTTCCTGCCCACTTTAAAACCCCTAGTATGACAACCCTGTCAACCCAGCTGTCCCAGAACTTTACCACCAAGACACCTCCCAACCAACCAGCTCACTATATCCACCCTACCCACCCTGTCCCCCAATTTCTCCACAATTCTATGGAGAAAGAGCCAATGTCTGACTCCCAAGGCTTGCCTGCACTTCCCAGCCAACCAGCTTCCACATGGACAATGCCCTGTGTCTTCCTAAACTCAGGAGAAGATAGCCAAACATCACAAGGACCCTCTCCCTGAAAACTCCTGGAAGGCAGGGACCCTGGGAAAGGGATTTATGAAGACTAAGGATCCTGTTGAGAGGAAGTCAGGCACAAGGGGGAATTGGATAAGCAGTCTAACACTCTCAGTGACCTCTCTGCCAACTGCTGAGTTCAGGGGCCTCTCACACACAAGGCATCCCCAGTCCTCTCACTTGGTCCTGGTCTGTCCAGGTGCCCAAGCCTTCCCTGGATACTCATTAAGACTGGTTTTATCCTGTGGTGAATTCTGGGGCCCTTGCTTTTTGCTCTGGATAGACACCTGGGCCCCAAATCAACTGTGGCCCTACAATTTGATGGAAGTTCAGTACCCTCCTGCAGCTGCCAGAAGACCCCCTCATTCCTGAAGCTCAGGGGGTGATCTCTTTCTGTCCAAGTAGGCCACCTCCTTGGACTCTGGTGGAGCAGCCTAACAAAGCTGGGGAACCTTCCACTATAAAATGATAGTCACATGGTACCCAGGCATCCCCTCGCACAGACGCTGTCCAGATTGCTCTGCCTGGGGCCCCCCAGTGGTTTATGTGAAGAAAGGCAGAGTTTTAGCCCTTACAGCTCAATTTGCCAGGCTACCAAGCTGAAGAGGGCTGGCCAGAGAGTCAGGGGCTGTCACATAGATCACAAAGCTGGAATCTACACATTCCACAGAAACCTGACAAATGACTCTCTTTGGGTTCCTCACAGTGACCCCTAGGACCTTTCTGTCCCATCAGGTCAATCCTACCCCAGTCTCAGGCACATCTGCAACTTCCAGGACAGCAGCTGCTCTCTACCTCCCTCACCCAAAGTTCTGAGACCACTCACTCCTGTCGCCCGTCCCAGCCTGCCAAGTCCTCCCTCCCATCCTTCTGGCAGCAGGGTTACTGGCCTCCCTTACCCCTCACGCCTCCTGAAACAGAAAGCCAATGGTTGCTGTCATTTTATTTGAAACACCTCCCCAGCAGACCTAGCCTCAGATCCAGAGAGAAAGCAGAGAAGTGGAGAAAAAGAAGGGTGCACATATGCGTACACACACACACACACACACACACACACACATACACACACACATACAAAGGCAGCCAGCTGTCAGAGCTGGGAGAGCCCACAGTCTCATTATCAGCCTCCTTTCTCTGGTCCCAGGCCAGTGGGGAAGAGGGCAGCTGTGGGAGGGAGCTTTCTATTCTTTTCTCTCTGTTTCCCAGGCTAAGAGAGGCCCAGGGCCACTCCTCTATCCACTGCAGGCTGAGCCCCTTCCTCGTTCACATGGTACGCCCCCCAGAACGTAAGATCAGGCTAAACACAGGGGCAGAGGTGACCTCTGCCTCCAGAAACCATCAGAGCACCTTGGGCCATGTCTCCACTGTGGGAAGGCTGGCATCTCTCTCACTCTCCCAGCTGGTGGCCAAGCCACAGCAGCATGCCTCACAGACATCCCTGGAGAAGCCCCTTGCTCTCTCTTGTATCCTTGGCTTCCTTATCCAAGGCAGGAAAGAGAATGGTGGCCCCCTGCTCCAGGCCCCACCCCAGGAGAATCAAGCCCAGAACACAGCTGACAGGCTCCCACGGGAGGAGGAGGAAGGAGGAAGGGCTTTCATCAAAGAGGTGACGTCAAAACCAGGCAACTTGTGAAGCTGTCAGGGGCCGGGAAATTTGGACAAAGGTGTCTAAAAATAAACCCCTGAAGCCAGGAAAAGGCTTTGGTGGCTGAGTTGCTCGCCACCACACCACATGCTACACGTCCTGTTCTGAGGTCTGGAACCCAGAAAGTCTCTTCCCGGGGTGCACCTCCAATCCTGAGGTTAAGGATGGCATCTACAGGACTAGAGACACTGCCCAGCAGCCTTTCTTGGGTGAAATGGTTGAGGCCCCCTCAAGATGCATACTAAGCAGGCCTCAGGCACCAATGTCTGCGTTCCTGCCCTCATCACCAACCAGCTACCCCACCTCCTGCCTCACTCTGCCCAGAGTCTCCAGTCCAACTCACCCCCAGGCAAGCAGCTCCTCCTCAGAACACTTCTGGCTGCCACTAGCCAGCTCACAAAGAACTCCACCTCTATTCTCCCCTGCCCCTGCTCTACCACAGCAATAGCCGTCCTGTTTCTTCTCTTCCTGTCCTTGACCAAGAAGGCCACAGCTGGTGACCTATTTATACATTCCCCAGCCCTAACACCAGACTCCTTTCATCTCCTTAACCAACACCTGTCTCAGCTCCCATTTCCATCACCAAGGCCTTGTCCCTTCTTCTAGGCTGCTCTGGAAAACACCCATCAGGTTCCCTCAAATCCATCAAATTCAAATTCCTGCTTTCTTCCCCTGAACCTTGACCCCAGCCACACTAGCCATGCCCTCTGCACAGCCTCTGTTGCTAGGAGCTGCCCCCAGGGCATGTACTTTCCACAAGCTCAGGTCCCTTAAGATAACCACCAGCCCAATCTTCTCTGAGGTCTAGATCGCACATAGCACTGGGGATTCCACACCTCTACCTGAATGTTTCTCAGGCAGCTCCCCACTACACAGCCTACTGAGCTGGTTGCCTCCCAAACCAGATCCTCCCTCGGATCTCCGTATTTCAGTGAAAAGCACTACTACACACCTGTCCACCTGCCCAGGCTGAAAGGAACTGGAGCCTGCTGTGACTCTGCCCTCCCAGCTCCTCCACAACATCCAATCCATACACAAGTCCATTAGTTC
The DNA here is from genome assembly GCF_018345385.1 of Vulpes lagopus. Taxonomy (NCBI): domain Eukaryota; kingdom Metazoa; phylum Chordata; class Mammalia; order Carnivora; family Canidae; genus Vulpes; species Vulpes lagopus. The sequence goes on along the minus strand of NC_054830.1, from coordinate 20,216,317 downwards.
TGGGAAACCTCAATAGCTCAGTGGTTGAACGTCTGCCTTTGGCTCAGGGCATGATCCCGGGGTCCCAGGATCAAGTCCCACATTGGGCTCCCCATGGGGAGCATGTTTCTGTCTCTCAATAATAAATAAATAATACCTTTAAAAAAAATCCCAACAAGTCCATCAGTTCTATCTCCAAAATAGATTGTAAATTTCCACCTTTTCTGCACCTCTACAGCCACTGCCCCAGTCCAAGACAACCATTCACATAGATATCCTGCCTCCTTAAAAAAAAAAAAAAAAGAAAGAAAAGGAAAAAAGAAAAAAAGGAAATCCTGCCTCCTAAGCACCTCTGCTGGCCCCTGTGATCTGGATCTAGTCCCACCTTGCCCAGGATGAGAGAGCCTGTCTTGTACATGTATGACTAAGACGGTCAGATCATGTGTTACTTTCCTGGCTGGAACACTACAGTGACTTGCCAGTATCTTTAGGTCACCCCATGCTCCCACTCTGCTCTGCTTGGAATCTTCTTATCCCCTTCTCCAAGGTTACCTTGGAGAGGTTACCTCCTCCAAGAGGCTGTACCTGACCACTCTATCCAAGTTAGTCCCCGCACTTCCTCACCATTCTTTTCTAGCACATATCCCATTTTTGTCTGACATTTATTTTTTCTTAAGATTTTAAGTTATCTCTATACTCAACGTGGGGCTTGAACTCACACCCTCAAGATCAAGAGTTACATACTCCACTAACTGAGCCAGCCAGGTCCCCTATCTGACACTTATTACCTGTCTCTACCACTTGCTGTAAATGCCTATTTCATATACCAACTCTCCACATTGTATCCAGCACAGTACATAGACATTCAATAAATTCAAGTTGAATGGATGACTTTCAAGCCCAACTGAGTCATTCCCTAGTACTCAACTTTACAAAATGTTCTAGAGGACGAAGGATGTGCAATAGGGAAAGTTTAAAAAAATCTGTGGAAACAGAGATGCACAATCAGATCTCCTGGTGGTTGGCTCTTTTCCTTCCTCCAAGTAGCCCAGTCTGCAAGCACTGCCAATGACCAGGTCAGGAACTAAAGGAGACAGGCCGCTGCTGCCCCAGTCCTGTGCTCAGGGAGGAAGTGCATAAGCTCATGCAGGGGCCAGGCCTGGGGCAACACATGAACACCTGGGGACTGCCAGCCCCTGGAAGCCTCAGGGCTCTTGCTCTGTGGGCCCCCAGCAGGAAAAGGTCGGGGTGGACCTCTCCATCCATCTGAGCCTGGAGTGGGGAGCTGAGAACTAAAAATGTCTCTGGTCCAAGCCAGAGCTGAATTGATCAGGCTAGGTTTCTGAATAAGCTCCCTACGCTCCTAGTAGATGCCTTGGCATCCATAAGGTCTCGGGCATTTGGGATGGATGCAACAACCTCTACCCATCTTCCTAGCTCCACAGGCTGCTCTATGAGGGCCCCAGGGTGCTGCCCTCACAAAAACAGCTTTTCATCCCAGCCTGAACAGTCCTCTCTGGCTCCTACCCAAAGGACTAGCTGTCCCCCAACATACACATACACTAGACCTGTCTCTCACCTTGATGTAGGCATCCAGGGCAGGGTGGACACGGCGGGTAGCCAGCCAGATGGACATGGTAGAGGTGTAGGGGAAGGTGGTTGTCACCACATGGCTGGGTGCTGGGAAGGAGAACACCTTGAAGCCAAATTTCTGGTAGAGCTGAATGAGCTCAGGGGAGGGTGACTCCTCACCCTCACTCAGAATGCTGCCCACTGCACAGCGGCACTTCTCAGGGGGTACCTGAGGAGGAAGAAGAGGTGTGTCAGGGTTGAACAAAGGAATGAGGCTCTCAGAACTCTTGCCACCTAGGTTCTGTGCCAGCTTAGGCCTGGAAGAAGCATGAGTTCCAAAAGGCCACAGCCCCAGATACCACAATGGAGAAGAGTATTTTCCTTTTGAAACTTACATGGCCCCAGTCTATGGCATCCTGCTATAGGACTCATCCATCCTTTCATTTATGCCTCCAACAAATATGCTAGGCCCTGTGCTGTGGAAGGGGTACAGGAAACACTGGTCAGGAAGCAGGACCACACTGAACTCTGGGTTGCTGATGAAACAACCATCTTTGGGGAAGATCCTCATCCCCAAACCCTCAGGCTGGGCCAGCTACCATCACCAAAGCCTCCAGACCTCCTCTGTAATCTGTGCTCCATCCCAGACCCTGTCACACTTGCCAAGTACCTTCTTGTCTCAGCTACAGATTGCTGGTTTCCCTCCAAGTCTCTCTGGGCCCCCAGTACCTGTACATCACTGCACTCTGCTCCCCTCCCTAGCTGCCCTCCCTCCCCTGGATCCCATAAACCTAAGGCAGGTCGGCTCAATATTAGTCTCCAACACTTACTAAGCCTGACCCCAGACTTGCAAGGTCCAGCTCTCACCTCTTCTCCTGGCATCGAGGAGCCCCAATTTGTCTCACTTCCTGCACCTGAATATATACCAGTCCCTGATAGCCCTAGGGGTATCTGATCCTAAATCTAAGACACTTTTCACGGACCTTGTTCTGTTAATCCTGGATTTCCCTCAACCTGAAGGTCTCTCTCTCCCACTACCTGGGTCCCACTGGCCCTTAAATTCAAGCTTCCTCTACCTTCAATTGCTTCTCTTGGCTTACCTTCACAGCACCTGAAGTTATTTTTACCTGTTCTTCCTTGTGCTCTCCCTTTCTAAGCCCTGTCAACAATCCCCTAGGGGTTTCTCAGCCCAGTCCAGCCCTGTCCTTGGAATCTCACTTTGCCTGGGACTAATGCACCCACTCCAGGTTCTCACTTCCATGCAGTCCCTGGGGGTCACTCCCAGCTCTCTGCAGCTAGGGGCCCCTTGCTGCCCCCTAGAATCCTATGTCATTAAGCCTAGTTCAGGACTTTTCTGGCAGGCAATATGGTGCAGTGGTCAGGACCACAACTTCTGGAGAGAAGCAGGACTGGGTATGAATCTTGAGTCGTGTAACTTTGCATAAGTCTCTTGGTTTCTTGGAGTGAAAGTTCCTTACAGGATTGATGTATTGAATGAGATACTTCATATTAGGGTTCAGCCGGGTACAGCACTCAGAAACTGCCATAAAGGTCATTGGTTATCAGCAGCTATGACACAGGCCAAAGAAGTGACCCTTGGCCTGCAATTCACCAATTCACCATTCACCAAACCTCTGAACATGTAGTTCCTCCCTGCCCATTCTTTACGTTCGAGCACCCTCCATGGGAGTCTTTCAGGGTAGCTTGGTGTCACACCCCAGCACCCCCTCCACACACACAACATTTTGCTGTGAACTCCTGCCTCCATCAACTCTACCTGGTAGCAGTCACTTTGGCTGGCCTGACACTCCTCCCACCCTACCCAGGCAGAGGCACCGGAGACAAGTGCAGTACCACTTCCCGACTATAGATGGTGCAACTGCTCCATTCACATCCCAGGCTTGAGGCAGGAGGCTCTGGCAAGGCCTCCCGCTGACAGACTTAGGGACAGTGCCCACTGCAATGCCAATCACTATGATCCTGAGCCCAGGAACTTATAGATGTACAAAAGAATTATTCAATACAGTTTAGATGAAGAAATGGGTTATAAGGTCACCTGACTGATCATCTCTGGCCCACCTGGGTTTGGGTCTCAGGGTCTTTTGTGTGATCACTTCAGCAGCCTTTATGGAGCTCCCAAGTTCAATATCCTCCTTGATCCCCCAAAAGCACAACACCCCATAAAGCACCACAACACCCGTGACCACCCTGCTCAAAACTTTTCAATGGCTCCCAATTCTGCTCTAGGTTGAAACTCTTGAGCCCAGCATGCAATGTTGTCTTAAGTGATCCATGCAACACTGCCTGGATTTGTCCACACACTCCCCTAGCACTCCTTTTTTGCATTCCTAGGCCCCAGAAGGGGCCAGAACCCAGGTGAGCAGGTGTCCACTGAGCATCTGAATGGCAGAGGGAGGGGCAAATCCAGGCTTTGGGCCAACCCGCCTTGCCAGCCTCCTCTCCCACCACAACCCCGCACACACCCACACAGAACTATTTGCAGTTCCCCAAACATGCTACGTCCTCCCATGCTTCCTGCCTTTGCATAAGCTACTTTCTCTGCTTGGAATGTCCTTCTTCACCTTACTCCAAGGTCCCTTCTGCCTGGGAAATTCCTGCCCATCCTTCAAGATTTAGCTCAAACAACCTCCTCAAAGCCTTCTGATCCTCCCTGCCTAGAGCCCTTCCTCTGTAATCTCAAATAACCAAATGAAGGAGCAGGCCTTGTGCTGCACAGTAACTGATGGTCTCTTCATCTCTCCCCACCACTCCAGGCTTCTAGGCAGAAAGGCCCAGGATCCTGGGTACACATTAAGTTCTTGGTGTATGCTCAGCAACAGCACATGCATGCATGCACATGCACACACAGGCCCTGCACATTAGCAAAATTCTTCTCCCTCTACCTCGAAAGAGGAACTCCCACTACAGGGAAGGGAAGAAGCTAATAAAGAGACAGGACTCAGGACGCCTGGATGGCTCAGTGGCTGAGCACCTGCCTTCCGCTCACGGTGTGATCCAAGGGTCCGGGACTGAGTCCCACATCAGGCTCCTCACAGGGAGCCTGCTTCTCCTTCTGCCTGTGTCTTTGCCTCTCTCTGTGTGTCTCTCATGAATAAACAAATAAAACCTTTTAAAAAGAGAGAGAGAAAGAGACAGGACTCCTGAGATCTGGGAGGTGTGTTAGCCACAGGTATTCTCTTTCTGCCTGAGCAACCCCTCAATTCCACAAGTGAGGATACTTCCTGCCCTGTTCTGCCCTGGCCAGTGACTAAAGGGCATCCTAGGAAGTTACTCAGCAAACCCATCACCGGCTAAGCAGCCCTGTACTGAGCTGGAACCAGAAGGAAGCTGAACCAGGCACCAGCAAAGAGATGGAACAGGCCCTAAGACCAGCTGGGGAGTGGCAATGCTGATCAGGGGAAGGCTTCCCTGGACTCCCTGGAGAGCCCATGCCCACCACCAGAAGAATGGCCCACTAAGGTTGTCAAGGGCATGGAAGATAGAAGAGTGTCCTGATAGCTAGAAATTCCACACACCTTGGTTCAATGCAATGCCTCGATTTGGGCCTGACCCTAGGAGGTCAGCCTGAGCCTTTCAGTTCCAACTGCTTACTCCCTTTCTTCCCTAAATCAGTCATTTCTTTAGGTACCTGAGCCCAGAACAAGTGCTGTGAGAACTCCTGAGTCCTGACATATGAGAAGAGGGCAGTCTGCTTGGAATCTAAAGCTTCTGGGTACAAGCTGGCCCCAATGCTCCTTCCAAAGAGGTCTTGCAGTACCAGGTTGCCCTTGTCGGTGAGGCCATCATGAAAAGAAGTCCCTGCCTGGCCAAGACTTCATGGAGTCTAGAAACTGGACAAGACTGTTATCTTCCAGGATCCAGGAAGAAAAAATGGTGTAAGCTGGCCCAAACCAAACCCAGATATTGAGTTCAATAGAAATGGCCAGCCCTAGATCCATAACCTGCAACATGTGATGAGGACAGCTGCAATGCCTGCCGATCCCAGGCCCAGAAGGCTGCCATGACTCCTCCCTGGCCAGCATACCCAGCCCTGAGTAAGGTGACAAGTAGGGACAGTACCCTTCACTGGCACTGGTACCCCTGAGGAGAAACAGAGCAGCCACAGCTGTTCATTATTGGAGGGTAAACAATGGGTTCATTTAACCTTCAGGGTGCTGCAGGTCAACACATCAAACCCCACAGGTCCAACTTCCCCAAGCAGGTGGTATTCAAAGGCAAAAGCTGGGCTGGTACTAGGTCAGGATATGGGTAACACAAACAGCAGGGCCAGAGGACAGGACCTATATTTCAGGCTGGAGGGGAGGGGAGTCGGCAGGACATAACCTCCAAAGAGGGGTCCAGGGGCTTTCTGGGAACTCTCACCTAGAGGTCTTTCAGGGCCTTCTTTTCACCCCCAAGCATAATCCTAACAACAGCTGGTATCTGACAAGGTGCTCACTGTCTGCCCCAGTTGTTGCCTTCCACCCATCAGCTCATGCAATCCAAACAACACTGTGCAATAGGTACCATTATCAACTCTGTTTCTGGAACCAGACAGCAAAACTATTCAGCAAGGCCAACACAGCAAGGCATTGTTGGAGTTAGGATTCGAACCCAGGAAGACTGGCTCCAGAGCAGTGCCACAGGACCCAAAGCCACCTGGGAGCCCTAAGAAATAGGTCCTGGCTAGGAACAGCCTGTATAACAGAGTCTCCCTATGCTGCACCTCCTCTCATGGCCCAGGCAACCTGCAAGAGCCTAGGCCAGAGGTAGGCAAGCATGATTCCCAAAATTACAAAGTCCTAATGGCATGAGGCCCAGAGGAGGGGACTGCTAAGTATCTATTGGGGGCCAGGTACTGGGCCTCATCCTTATTTAGTCCCCAGAAAAACAAAACTCGAGGTAGGGATTCTCAGAAAGAACAAGTGACTTCCTCAGAATCACACTCTAGTAAGCGGTGGGGCCTTGATTCAAACTCAGAAAGAGTCCAAAGACCTCTTCTCCCACACTTTCCTCCCTACCAAAGGCAGCTCTACTAAGAGAGATGTGTGTCTTTCTAGTGCTGCCCCACACAGTTAACCCACTGCAGAGCAAAAGCCTGGACTCCATCCAGAAGAAAAATCATCACACTGGGGTAGGGAATGGCCTGGGCCCTTGGAAACAGCAGTTAGCCCACATTCCCACTGCCCTTGTTGAGAGGTCAACCCTGGGAAATCCTACTCTCTCATTAAGTCCCAGGCTCCATGTGGTCTTAGTGCCTCCAGGGATGGCAGGGGAGGCCCCATCCCCACACACACTAAAGGGGAAGGGGAACTGTGGCATAAGCCTAAATCAATACTTTTACCAGCCTTAACCCCTGCAGACTTGAAGGTCCCAGGCTGACTCTCAGTGGACTAGGAGAAAAAAGGGAGCTTCAATACAGTCTTGTTTACTAAAGGCAGAACCCAAGCACCACCAGTTCTCCAATCTGCCTGAGACCTGGGGCAAGCACCCCCTCCTAGGCTTCAGCCAGGTAAACTGAACCAGCTGCTATGCCCCATTTGCCTCAGCCAGACTCCCCATAAGGGCAGGCAGACAGGTTGCTTAAGGCAGTGTAGGTGGTAGCAGCAGAGGGTGGAGCAGGAGGTAGAGGGCCAAGATGACACACAGGACAAATCCATGGGCATGGTAATAGCCACTGAGCCAGAAGGATCCATCCACAGGCCAGAGCTGGCTAGGATCCAGTGAGCCACTCACGATCCTCCTGGCTCTTTCATTCCCCTCTGACAACCCCAGGTTCCCAGAGGGACCAGGCTAAAGTCACTGTCTAGACCCCCATACCCCACCTCAGAAGCAGGGATGAGGGCAGAGCAATCTTTATTCTTCTCCAGCTTTACAAGAATAGAACTGGATCTGTATGTGTATGTTCCCATGTACACTGTGGGGAGGGGGTAGGCACAGATCAGTGACTGACTCTGGAACTCACTCCTTTCCCTTGGTACTTAGAAGAGGAAATGGCCGCACTCCAAGAATGCTGGGCCCTGGAGAGGAGAGGAACACCTATGAGCCACTGCCAGGGTCTCTCCACTTCCTGTCACATGTTCCCTCATTCATCCTCCTACCTCTCCAAAGGCCCTCAGGCATGGAGAATGGAATCCTTTCTCTTGCCCAAGAACCAGTTGCCCAGACCCTAAAATTCCCTCTATACAAAACTCTCACAACCTGGAGTTGACTGACATATATAGGATGACCCTCCAGGACACAGAGTTAATGATATATATGCTCCAAAAGCATCTGACATGAAAGAGTCTACAGCAACTTGCCTTGGCGGTGCCCTTTCCTGTGTCACTCCTGGGCCCAGAGTCAGACCGAGTGAGGCTTCGCCAGGCCTTTCTCAGAAACCCTGTCCAGCTGAATCCAGGAGCTGAGGCCTGGAAGGGGAGTGGCTAGAGAGCTGTCAGTCTGCACCTTATGGGGGAGGGCAGCATTGACCGCAGGTGGCCACCTCTCACCTGGTCACTCCCTGCCCCACTCACAGAGCCTGAAATAGCCTCATTCCTCCACACGCACACTCACACAGAAGCAGGTTCTGGCTCCCATTGTGCTCACTGGGGAGGGAGAAGGTATGGGGATGGGCCACACAAAAGCTCAGCTTATATCCTGTCCCCTCTATGATCAAAATATGCAGGGTCCCATGCTGAACACTGCTTAGGGAGGCAGCCTAGGGAGAAGGCTTGGGTTCTTAGCTTTCCCCAGGCCTGGATGGGGTCTCTCACCCAGGCTTCCCTGATACATCCACACTGAGAGGTCCTGAAGGCTGGGCCTCTTGGCCCTCACGGAGCCCAAGTGTCCAGCAGCGTGGCACAGATCAGGTGCTCAAACGTGTGTTAAATAAAAACAAGAAGTATGAGCGAACTGTACGAGATCAATACCTCAACTCTTGCTCTCTGATCCTCAGTCTCCTCCTCTATAACATCAGCAGTGTGGACCAGTCTGCGATAACCAAGAGCACCTAAAATCTGGGGGTCCATGGTTCCTTAAACCCTCTGTGAGAATCCCTCCTAGGTAGAGAACATACTGCCCAGCTCTCAGAGTAGATGGAGACTATACATCCCTAAGCTATTCCAGGTGTCAGGGTGTGACCCAGCTCTGACTGGGGACACTGGTATCTTCTGGAGTGACCCAGGACTGAGAGGGACAGGATCAGAGGGGCCACTTTGACTTATACATTCATCCTCTGAGCCAGCCAGATGTCCACAGTCAAGCCAAGGGTCTAGGCCTCAGTGCTGAGAGCACAGGATGATGCTTCAGTGCACCTAATTAGCACGGATGTTTTATCCACCCTTTTTTTGTTGTGGTTAAACAGCTATCAAGAGCCAAGTGGCAGGATGAATGCCTCACATATGTCACCTAATTTAACTCTTGCCAGACAACATCCGAAACATATATCTTAACATAGCTCTATAGATGAAGAAAGAGATATTATATGATATGCTCAAGATCACACAGCATGACAGTGATAAAACAGAATCTGAACTCAGGACTGCCAACCTTGAGGCTGTACTCTCAGGCTGTGGCCCCACCCAGACTGGCACCCAAGTCAGGCTGCACCCAACCAACCCTGGACATCCAGGCCCACCACCTCCTCAAGGACAGCTATATGGTAGGTTGCCTTGAGGCAGTGGCTGGGCCAGGAGGCCATGGGGAGAGCACACCATGCCAGGATTCTTCTATCTCACTGCTCCCATTGTGCTCACTGGGGAGGGAGAACAGCCTCCCTGGATCAGCCTCTAGCACTGACCCCAAGGTACATTGCTTCCTTGGCCCTTTCCTATTCTGGAATTAGCATTTCCAACCTAAGAGGCAATGCGCTGCTTTAGTAATAGAACATGTGGATGAGGAAAGAGGTGACTGCAAGGACTCTCCTCCTTCCCACCAAGGCCTTGCAGAGGGCTCCAACTAGGCCAGATACGGAAGGAAGGGCAAAAACTTACAGAACAGAGCCTGTAGGAGTGGGGGTCGAGCATCTGGTCGAGCTCCTGCACCACATCACCTAGGCTCCAGCAATCTCGACTCCCACTTACTGCCATCTCCCAACCATGTGACCTCAAATCCTCATTGTCTACTCATCCCTCAACCAGGCCATGCCACCTCTCACTTGGGGCAAGCCCTATCTCCTCAATGGCCTCCCTGTCTCGTTTCCTCCTCTCCTCCATCTGCCATCCAGTTAGCTTCCTAAATTATAGGGGGCAAACTATGTTGCACCTTGCCTCCCAACCTGCTGTTCCTCCCACTGCCTGGCCCAGCAAACCCTTCTACCACTTTCTTCAGCCACCACGTGTTCACTGGCCACACTTCCCCCATCGTCTCATGTCTGCAAGCCTTTACTGTTGTACTTTCCTCAGCCAAGAGGCCCCTCGTGGCACAGCAAAGTTCGACTCGTGGGAGAAGTCCCAGGTAGAGTCCACCTCCTCTCTGAGCCTCTCAGGCAAACTTGAGGTATCCTCCCCAGACCCAGAGCTCCAAGCTCTGTGGGCATCAAATTACAGTGCCTATTAGAGATTCATCTATAGTGCTGACTTGCCAACTGCATGAAACTTTTTGAGGGCAGGGCTAGGTTTGTTCATCTCTGGAGTGTAGGTGTCGAGCAGAACCTGGCACAGAGTCAGCACACCCTTGCTTCTTTAAGTGCCCCCATGAGGCTTGGTAGCAGATAGCAGGTAGGCAGTGGACCTTGCTTACTTGAGCTCTTCAGGCAAGAAAACCAGAGCTGGGGATTCCCAGGGCTCTGTCTACCAAGACTCAGACCTGAAGGCTGAAGAACTCTTGGTAGAGCTGCCAGCCCATGAAGCTGTGGGCAGTACCATCCCATGGTATGGCAAAAGGCTACATTGGTGAGACCTGACTCAGGACAGGCTGTAAGTACAGCCAGACACCCACAGGGTGCTGGTGATGCTAGGCTCATCTCTGACCCCAGCATCCTAAACATTCTGGGCAGCTCACCTGGTTCCACTTGTCACTCCCTTCACTCCCTCTCCAAACCAGGCAGTGTAACATCCAAAGAAATGCCGTATCACTGAGGCAGGGGCCACTAGAATGAGGTAGGATTTTAAGCTCCATGCCCAGGACTTGCTCTCTCAACAGCTTGAGGAGCTGTAGCCACAGCAGGAAAGCTGAAAGAGGGAAGGCACAGAAACAAGATACGACCCCAAAGAGCAGGTGGAATCTGAACAGCTGGTCTTAGAGTACTAGCCTCAAGTGGGGATGGAAGAGAGAGGGACAGCAAGAGGCAGGAGACCAAAGCCCTGGAAGAAACTAGGGACACACAATGATGTGGCCCCTGCAGTCAGAAGTCCATGGGTAGCCATGAGCCGAGAACCAGATCTGGAGAAGTAGAAAGGATGCCTGGAGTAAGACTCCAGGCTAAATCTGAAAGGAGCTTCAAGCTCACAGAGGAGGTGGTCTGTAGGACCAACTCATAGATTTTCCCACCCCTTCCTCAGAAACTACAATACCCCTGCCCCATGTCCAGCCATGGGGTAGAACCCTAGCCAGGGAACAGAAGGTTTCTTACCACGTGGGGGTTGTCGTAGTAGATGGCGATGGAGCGGAGCTTGGGGGAGACACTGCAGCTCTCGGTGAAAAGCCGCCCAGTCTCGCTGTAGGGCCCAATGTGGAACTTGTAGGCCACGGTGACATTGCGGATGGGGGGTGAGCCGGCACTCACCGTCACCCCAGCCAGCAGCCCTGAGTATCCAGCAAAGGCCAGCAGTGTCAGCAGGAGCAGCACAGTCAGGCCCCCAATCAGGCCTAGGAGGAGCAGGTCAGACATGGCTCTTTGCCCCCAACACCGTGCCCCAAGACAGCTGCAAAAGAGACAGGAGGGAGAGGAGGCTGGTAGCCTGCTCTGACCAATGTCCCCACCTGCCTGCCAACCACTTCTGGCCCAACCTCAGTCCTGCCTTGGGTGCTCTGACCCAGGAGGGGGAGGAGCCAGGGTGTTTACACACAGAGTGACCCAGAAGAGAGCTATAAAGGATGACTGAAGCCACAAGCCTCTTTATTTCTTAATCACAATTGTTGAGGCTCTCAGAGCAGCTCTGCCTGTCAGCTGGCAGCCTTGGTCACACCTGGGGAAACTGAGTCATAGAGGAGCACAGGAGTGAGTCAGCCAGGGACATACTTCCAGCACTGACCAGCCTCCCCAAGATGGGCAAGATGTCAGCCAGGCTGCCTTTTCCCTACATTACCTCTTCCTTCCCACACACTGCCACACTGCCTGCCCAGCCTCCCCAGGCCTCATGGTCCATTGCCAAGGGGAAGATGAGCAAGTGCTAGGCCCAATCATTTATCAAAAAATAGGGAAACCATAAGGAAAAAACCCCAGGGAGAAAATGACCCAGGAAGAGACTCTCACAGGAAACTCTCCTTTGCTAAAGCACATCTGTCCCTCAGAATCTTGTTATCCAGCCAATTCATCTATCCAGAACCAAGGAAAGATGAAACCAGCCTGAGCAGCCAGAACAAAGTCCAGCACTGTGCTGCCCAGACTTGAGCCACTGGTGCTAACAAGCTTCACCCCACTTTTTCAGCCCATAGATTAGAAACAAGGGGGAGGAAGGAAAGTTTGCTAGAAATGGAAACACACCAGGGAGAACAATTACTCCCTGGCCCAAGCACTTCATCCCATGGGGAAAGGGTGCTGGCATCGGGGGAGTAACAGCTGGGGCCACTTGCTGCCTTATTCTTCCCCTCCACCAGCATCTCCAGGTGTTTAGAATTTTTTGTGGTTTTGATCCTGCCACCCCACCTCCTCTACTAGATAGTTCACAGCAAGGCATGAGGTGAGGTGCGGGAGTCTTTTTTTCTTTTTTGTGTTTATGTTGTTTACCTGACAATTGCCCCTCCTCTCCACTGGCCTTTCCTCATTCCTTTTTGTGTAGTACAAGACATTCATATCAAGAAAAAAAAAAAAAAAAAAAAGCAGAGAAGCTATCCAAGAGCAGGCCCAGAACACAACAGAGGCTAGTATGTGAGCCATTTAAGGCAGACCATTCAGCCCTCCATGAAGCTTGGGGCCAGAAGTCTAAACCTCTTATACAGAGGGCTTGACCTGAATCACCCAGGGGGGAAAAGAAAATCATAGCACAGAGAAGACTGTTTAAAGAGGAAGGGAAACATATGACCCACTAGAGGAACATTCTCACCCCAAGAATTTAAAATTCAAAAGATTTGGGAGCTGCAAGACAACACTTCAGCCCTGTAGAAAACTTAGTTCTGTGGAATAATTTGTTCCCTGTGGGTTCTGGAAATCAATTTTTTTTTTTTTTACTGAAAAATTCTTTGGAGTCAACGTACACATAATGTTTGCCTCATAAAGAGGCAAACTAAACTCCTACATCTTTGATGTCCTAACATTGAGGTGCATCACATTGGTCTTCTTACCCATATGTGTTCCTGCCCCAGAGTTGTGCTTCTTTTTGGATGCATTTTGCCTCCACTTAATTTCATTCCTGTTCTCTTTGGTGATAATGATGATGATGATAAATCTTTCACCAAGTACTTACTATATGCCAGGCACTATCTAAATGTTGAAACACAGCTACTTTATTAATCTTCAAGACAAGATAGATAGGTATGAATCAAGAGGTTAAGAGACTTGCTTAAGGTCACACAGGTACTAAATAGAGCCCCAGACTAAAATGCAGGCAATGGGAATCCAAGCAGTCTGAATCCAGATCCATTTCCACACTCTCCTTCCGGATGACAGGGTTTCCTTAAGCATTTTATCCATGCTGGGACATCTCTGAACCCAAGGCTCTCAGCTGGGAGCTCTCACTCAGCAGCTAGGTCTCTCAGTTGCCTTGAGAGTGACCATCCCTCATTTGACCTGCCCTCTTTGCTGCACACTCTCCATCCTCCTCAAAGCAACGCAGTTCCCACCTCCCTCTTCCTCTCACCTCCTGAACTACCCAGAAGAGAGGGGGAAAATGGGATCCCAGAACTTAGGTCTGCACAAGACTGAGGCAGGGAAAAGTGAATTCCCCCCTATTCAAGTGAAAGGGCAGGAGGAGGGCTGGGGAAGCTCACCTGAAAAGACAGGCTCACTTTAGCAACTCATAGCATCCAGCGCCGCAGGGACCAGGTGCTTCAAGTGCTCCAGTGCTGGGGGCAGAGAGAAAATCACCACTGAGCTGGGCACCCCTGCCTTGACTGTTCCCTCTTCAGGGAAAGCCCACTAGGGCCTCTACAATAACTCCCTCTTCACCACAAGGTTGCACCTCTACCTCGTCCTCCTACCCCTTACGGAAATCAGAAGCCAAACTTGGCCTCGGAAGGTCAACTCAGAGTGGGGCCATGCTCATGCCCCCGTTCTTGGAGTCCTCTTCCTGGAGGGTTCCGGCCTCTGCACCTGGCTCTGAAACAGCCCCGGCCGCTGACACGGGGCAGGCTGTCCCCCTCAGGCTTCAGTTTCTCCTCAGGTCAGAGACCGGGGGTGGTCGCCTCAGGCGGCGAGGTTGTGGGCGGGCTGTCCGGCGCCGGCTTCCTGAGGCCGCTCACTTGCGCCGCGGCGGCGGGCCAGGCCTTTCAACTTGGGCGCCGGCGGAGAGCAGGCAGACCGGGGTTCTGAGTGGCCTGAGCGGGAAGGGGGCGCGCCGCCTCCCACTCTGGGCTTCCAGCCCTGCTCACCCGCACCTCGCGTATTTACCCAGAACCTTTCTTTTCAGCCACGACCTCACCGGGCCTCACACACCTCCCTAAGTTAAGAGACGCTAAAGTTTGTAGCCTCCGCTGCGAGGCGCGGCCTCCAGGGGCAGGGGCGGAGTTAAAGTGCGGTTCTGGCCTCAGTTCCCCACCCCCACCCCCCGCTCCGGCTTCACTGCCTCGGGGCGTGCCCCGCACCGGAGGCCGAAGCAGGGGCGGCCCGGGGTGGTAGACTGGTCCAAGACCTTCGAGCCCTTGGACCGGGTCAGGGCCAGCTGCGGGTGAGACGAGCTGCAAAGAGCGGCCTGGGCCGCGAGGATCACGGAGGGGACGCGGGGGCCCCTGAGGTCACGCCCAGGCGGACGGAGGTTCCAGGCCCTCAGCGCGCGTGGGGCCGCCCCGGCGGGGACGCCTCTCCTCCGGCTCGGCCCTCACCTCAGCGGCCGCCCGCCGCGGACGCCGATCGGCGCAGGCGGCTCCAGGCTAGGTCGCGGAGCCTGCGCGCGCCCGCCGCGCACGCTCGCTCCGCCCCCTCTCGCGGCGGGACGTGGCCGTGGCCGTGGGCGCGTGCGCGCGGGACCCGGAGGGCGGAGGCCTGCCCCGCCCAGTCTCCATAGCAACGAGCGGCGCCCATTCCCCTCCTCCCCAGCCGTCGGGGGCGGAGCCCGCTGAGCACCTTCCCGCCTTCCACAACTTACCGGGCCCCAGTCGTGGGAGGCTGATGGCAGTCAGCGTGGTGGGTCACAGTAGAGAGCGGGGCTGGGATCCAACAGGGGAGACCGCACTAGAGTGAAGCGTTTGAAAAGGCTTGGGAAGTTCAGCACAGCAGCATCCGCCTCTGGCATTTATTTGTATCACACTTCGTCTTGCCACTTTCTCTCACTGAAGCTTCCCGGTAGACCTGGGAACCCAGCAAGGCAAGGCTACTTGCCCCCCTTTTACAACTGAGGAAACTGACGCCCAACTTGGACTCAGGGAAGAAGCGAGCGGATCCAACCTCTGGAACAGCGCAAATGTCAGTCATGTCTGCCAACACTCCACCCCACCGCACCCCTAACCAGAGCACAGGAGTGGTCGTTCATCCACCCAACACTTATTCAGTAAGCTCTCTGCCAAGATAGTTCTAGGGATTGGGGATACTGAGTGAGCAAAACCAACGCCCCGCCCCCTTGGAGCTAACCAGGAACCGCCCCCCTCCGGGCTCCTTTCTCTTGAGCCCAGGATGTGCTTTTGGGTGGAGGCTGGTCTGCCCTTCTAGTTAAAGGTGTTCTAAGGGGATCCCTGGGTGGCGCAGCGGTTTGGCGCCTGCCTTTGGCCCGGGGCGCGATCCTGGAGACCCGGGATCGAGTCCCACGTCGGGCTCCCGGTGCATGGAGCCTGCTTCTCCCTCTGCCTGTGTCTCTGCCTCTCTCTCTCTCTGTGACTATCATAAATAAATAAAAATAAAGATTAAAAAAAAATGTTTAAAGGTGTTCTAGGTAACTCCCAGATCAAGTGTAAGCTCCTCGAACATAGGTTGAATCTTCAGCTCATATTTCCGAGGACCTACAAACTACAAAGCACTCTTCTAGAGCCCCATAGATCAAACTTTGCCCTCCTGAGAGGCCCAGTCCTGCAGTGGAGGGGCAGGGGGATGGGACAACTATGCTCCTAAGCTTGGCTACAAGACAGGCTGGGCCAAGAGCTAACTTGGTGCTCCTGACACGGAAGATTGCTATTGGAAGAGGAATCATCTTAAAGTGGATTCCACTGCTGCACTAGCAAAGGGCAGAGTGGGCACAGAGGCACTCATAATCCTGGCTTCCTTTCCCACCACTTCACACAGTTCCTTCCACAGGCAGGAAAGGATGACCCTCATCCACAGGGCCAAGACTGTCCTCAGCTCTCCAGACAAACACTGGCAGAAAGAGCAGCTGGCCTTTCACAGGCACTCAAGGTTGGGTTGGTAGGGTCATGGCAGTTGTTTTGCTTATGGACATCAAATACATGATCAAATCCTTTAAGTGTTCCAGGTAAGTGGGCTATACACTTAGAACCATTTCCTGTGAGATAAGGGCCAGTTCATGGTTCAGAGACAATACAGCTTCTGCCCACAATATTTGCTGGGGCGTTTTTCTTGTTCTCAGAATCTGATGAGCTTCTCCTAGGAAACCGTTGTATGGAGCTGCCTTTCCTCTTGCCCTCTCTGCTCACTTCCTTCAGGCTGGTTGGGGAATTCCAAAGGCCAACTCAGAGTTCAGGGTGTGCCTGAGGAACTTCACCGCCTCTGTTGTGAGAGTCAGCCCGAGACTAAGGCTGCTGGCCATAAGACCCCCCTACCTCCTTTATCTCGCTCAGCTTCCCAACTGAGCAAGCCCAACCCTGGTAGGGATCTCCACAAGTCCTCTGCTGGCCACCAGGAGGCAGCAGCCAAGACAAGCCACCAAGTGAATTGTTCCTCTTCCCTTTTGAAACAGGTGTAAGCTGACATGTTCACCTAGCCATCTGCCCTACCCACACTCCACTCCCAGTTCTCTCCCCCAATAACATATATTCTCTCATGAGCCCAGATTTAGCCTTTGTTTCCCTCCTGCCTTTCTCTGTCCAAGAAATCCCCACAGAGCTTCTTTAATTCTCCTCCAGTAAACTTCCAGAGACTGTTTCCCTAGGGCTCCTCTCCTTACAGGGGCCAAACTTGGAGAGACAAAGGGTGGACTACCCCCACCTTCCCTTATCTCCTCATATTCCAAAGCCTG
Source organism: Vulpes lagopus (assembly GCF_018345385.1). NCBI lineage: Eukaryota > Metazoa > Chordata > Mammalia > Carnivora > Canidae > Vulpes > Vulpes lagopus. The sequence continues at coordinate 20,199,347 of NC_054830.1, read as the reverse complement.
GCTAATTCTGTGAGGCAGTGGTTAGAATCACTAACTCAGATGACAAATGGAGAGGACATATACAGGGTAAGATGGTCTGCAGACCCTGCCACCAGCCATCTCCCACCCTCTGAAGGCATGCATGCTGTACCTAATCCCCAGCCACCCACTCTGGTTAGAGCTGTGCCAACAGGACTTGCCTTGATTGAGGACCATCTATCCTCAAGCTACTCTGAGTCAGTTTCACTGTTTCCTCTATAGCCTGGAAATGTGGTTTTCTTCAGTGAGCAAAGGCAGAAAAAGCCTAGTGAACCCCACTGCAACAAAGCCTGCCAGCAGTCTGCCTTCTATTCCCACCTCCCTTTCCCAACCCACCAAACCCAAGTGGCATCTCAGTGTCCACTATACTCTGGTTATATCTCTTTCACCACCATCCAGCCAAATAGCTGTTTAGACAATTCCTTGATCAAACAACACTGCCTTCTTGAGTTTAAATTTTATTTTACAAAAAGAGAAATAAAGAAAACTGATAGGCAGTTATACTGACTTACAATTGTTCTGTTTGCTTTTTTAAAAAAGTGACATGAAACACAAGTAAAAATAAATACGTCATAGAAACAGCCAGTTGCCCAGTCTCTGGGGCAGGAGCACCTGCCCTGATGAGAGAGGAGGGAAGCCCATGATCACACCAGCAGCTGGAGCACCCAGCCACAGATGCTCCTCAAAGCCAGGTGCAGCAGGTCCCAGGCCTCAGGGGGCATCCTGAGGAAAGAAGACGGAAAACCAAAGCCAAGTGCCAGGTCCCTGGGGCCATTTCATATCCCCCTACTCTTCCCGGCAGCAGTGTGGCCTTAGTGGTTATCCATTGCGACCCCCTCAACCCACCTGGACCCTTCCCCTGACCCTTCTAGAGAGGGCACAGGAAAAAAACCAGTCTTGGGTAGGCTGAGGGGGATTTTTTCCCGTGAGTCCCCAGCCCACCCTGAGTAACACAACCAGATAACAGTTTACACCCATGCCCATGAGTGCACACTCTATCTCGCACGTGCGCACGCACGCACCCATGTACACGCACACACACTCATGCACATACACACTTGGGCTGAGCTCTCTTCCAGAGGAGGGTCCTGGGTCAGGTCACAGTATGAGGTCCCCTCTTCAGAATATCATCCCAGTAGTGGTAACAGAGTATCCAAATCTCCCCAGGCCTCTGCACTAGACTCTGCAGCCTACCTCGCTACCTCTTCCCAATGCACTGGATTACTATAACCAACTAACTTGTGAAAGGGGCAGACTCAGGTCCCTGAAGAGTGAAGAAGTTGGACACTGCCTGCTTGGGAAGTTCATCGTTAAGACTTGGGTATTCATAAAAGGCCTAGGGCCAAGCTAGTGGCACAGAAGAGACATGAAGGAGTCACATTGGAACACGTAGGGCAGAAGAGTCAGTAGAAGGGGACAGAGTCTGAAGGTGACTGATGGAAAGCGCAGCATTCTCAGGCCTTGAGGTGCAGATTTCCTGGGAACAAGTTAGAGGAGGGCCAGAAAGTCTTCTGTGGGTCCATTGGGGTTAAGAGCTCTTCTCTCAGAGGAGGTTTTTTGGGGAAAGAATGACTTAGCTGAGTGCACAGGAGGCCATGGCTCAGAAGGGAAACTGGTTTCCTGAGAAATCACAGGAAACAAAGTGGGAGGAAGGGGGTCATGGCCAGGAACACTAGGAATAAGGAATGTAAACCCCCCAGACTTTCCCCAGGGGATGAGGACTCAGTTCCAGAGCAATGCTAGGCTCAAACGGACTGAGACCGAGGGCCTTGCTCTGCTGAAAGCTTTGGGAGTGACAGTCCCATCCAGACTGCTACAGTTTGGTTGAGTGTTTCAACCTATCAGCAAAACTTTACCCCAGCTATTTGCTTCATGCCCTAGAGAGGGGAATTTCATATTTAGTTTTGAATCACAAGTATACAGAGAAAATACCACACACTAATTCCTAGGGAAGAGAGTTCCAGGGACCAGAAAGAGATAGATGCTCAAGAAGCATAACTTGAGGGGGCGAGGACTTGGCAGATATCCGATGATCTGATCCAACATGGTTCACTTACTTTCTTACTGAAATGGCTACTTTGTCTCTGGTTCAATTTTCATCCACAAAGATATTAAGAAAAGGAAATTGGGTATCATTACAAATGGTAATCCTGAATCATTAATGTAGTATTATATACCCTAGCCTGAGGATTTAGGCTAACTAAACCAGATGGATGGGGCTTGAATACATCCTATGGAAGACAATGGTGAGGGAAAATTCTGAGGGGCCTGACCTACTGCACCCCACCCCCACCTCCATCCCATATCACCACCCTTCCTTTACTCAGCCCTGGATGGATGGCAGGTGGAAGCCACCACCAAGTGTTTCTGATCAAAGAGGCTGTAAAACATGTAAAACATGCTCTTAGGCTCTGAGACGTTTCCTGCTTCCCTCACACACATGCTCATGTTTGGTGTGCATGCACACTTGCCTACCAGCATACATAAAGAGACAGCAGAAAAGTCAGAAAAGTGTTTTTCAGATTAAAAAACAAAAACAAAAAACCCCCAAACATGAAACTGGTAGCATTCCAATTTCCCATGATCCCACCCTATCCCCCCTATACAATAAATGCTGCACATATCAAAGAAAGTCTTCTCTAGCCAGGTCAGCCTCCCAAAACTATTGCCTCTTCTGACCTGAAACAAGACCCAGCCCCTGGAATCGGTGGGTAGAGAAAAGGTATGTGCTGCCTCTCAGAATACCCATTCACTTCCTGGTACCTTCAGAGACCCATCCCTCCAGTGACTGGTTTCAATTCCTTGCTGATAGTTTCCAGATTCTCAGAGCCTGCTGCTATAATTTCCTAGAGGTGAACACAGACATACTGCTCCTTCCCCAACACCATACACACGCGCGCACAACACACACACACACACACAAACACACGTCTCTGGGATCTCAGTATTCCGGGGCCTTAGAGGCATCAATTGTAGCCCAGGTTGTGAGTGTGCTCTGCAAATCAGAGATCCAGGCTAGCTCACTCCTACTGCACCAGTCTCAAACCTGAGAGCCCACTCCAACTGAGTCCCTTCAGCATCCATTCTTGGGATGCATCTGGAAGAGAAAGCACTGGTTGGAACTGCTATTTTAAAATTATTAAAATAATTTGCATAGCTAAATTGTAGATCTAAGGCTTCTATGAGTAGGAGAGTTAAGTGTCTGACAGGGTACCTATGAAAACAGAGAGTGAAAGCTCCTTAAGTTCCACTTTTGGTGCAACCAGACAGCACATAAACGCGCGCATGTGCATGCACGCATGTGCGTGCACACACACACACACACACACACACACACACACACACGCATGCAGCCCCATCAGCCAATTCGTTGTCTCTTCTCTGGGGACAATACCCCAGAATGTGCTAAAGCCCTACAACAATGGAAACAGGCTGGTCAGAAGAATTGCAGAAGCAGCTACTATTAGGGGTGACCTGGCTAAGCTGCCTCCAAAGTTGGGAAGAGGCAAGTGCAGCAGCTGCTCAGTGGGGAGTGACCCATGAATAGGTGGCAAAACTCTAAAGCCAGACAGGTTCGTTCATCATAAAGAACTGCCTAGCAAAGTCTTGGTAGCAGGGGGAAAAACAGCCAATAGGAAGACAGCCAGTGTTTATACTTAAAGAGTAGATGCCCCTTTCCCCACCACTGACAAGAAAGGTAGACCCAGAATGCCTGATGCATTCTTTCAGACAAAAGCCAGACTTAAGGCTCTTATAGAGGAAGGGCTGCTCTGTGTTCCTTCACAGAGGACAGAGCTAACACCAGGCCCACAGTAATCATCTGATAGACTGAGGAGGCCACAGCATTTCCCAATAGGAAACCAACAGCCTATTCTCTCAACCCAGCAGTCACCAATGCATAGTTTCACTGTTCAGCACAGAGGGCCTGCCTCTAAGGTTATCCGAGGAGGACATAGCTCCAAGTTGGGGGTCACTGACTTCCCAAGGGCAAACTCCATGATCCCAAGTTTCAATCTCTGGAATGAGTCTCACCCCCACTAACTATCCAGTCACAAGATTCTCTGATCTTCCTGAGCGGCCATTTCCCGAAAACACAGTTGTTTAGTGTAACCTTTGGTCAAGCCTAACTCTCTTTCCTTGGTCAATTCACCATCTACCTGGGATTTATTCACCAGCAGCTATGGGGTCCGGGAGATCTTAACATTTCCCTTCCTATTTCCTACCCTCCCCAAATCCAGCCCCCCCACCCCCCAAAACAAGACACAAGGAAAGTCCGAATAATAAATAATTGCCCATAAAAAATAAATTAACATGGAGCTTTCTAAAGGGGAAGGAAAGGAAAAGGAAAGGCCACAAGGATAGGCAGGTGGGGGCTCAGTTCCATCCTTGTGAAGGTCTATTCTGGCCACAACTCCATGACCTCTTGCTCATATAACCGCAGTATCCCTGTCCCAGCCTCTGCACACAGACAATCTCACACCCTGGGAAGGGAGATCTGCTCAGAGACAACCACTGGGGAAAGATACAGAGATTGATAATGCCCCATTTTCTCTCATAATATCCCCTAAATTCAAAATAAATGTGGCTCTGATAACTAGGGACTTGGATTAGCTGGGCCTTCTTTTCACCCAACTAGAAGGAAATTTATGGGTTCCATGGCTCTTCTCCTGGGCTCATCCCAATGTTCCTAATAATAGTTGCCATGAACCACCACTCTTATTTCCACTTTAAAAACAATAAATTCATTTTTTAGTTTCCCCCTTAGTCTCTCCCACCCTCCCCTCCCACCTCCATCCCTGCTGTTACATACACGTATAGACATAAACACACACATGCACGCGCGCACACACACAAACACACATACCTGGTCTGCTTCTTTCCTGCCCCTAAAAGGACTCCACTTCACATGAAATCTCCATCTGCTCTCCCTGCCCACCCTCCTTCACTTACCCTTCTTCCCTCCCCTCCCCTCTCTAGGCCAAGCTAAGTCACCCAGTAAGGCAGCTCTCTTGGGAGAGAATGTTCCCAAAGACAGAAATGGGATGTGAGCTTCTATACTCAGATGGCAAGCAAGCAAGCACACAGTATAAGCAAGGCAGGCAGGAAGAGAGGCAGGCTGCCCTGCCCCTCCATTCCTGTTTTGGGTCCCTGATTTCCCACTATTGCTGCTCTGTTGGCTTTTTTTTTTTTTTTTTTTTTGCCTCTTTTGTTAAACAGCAACAGAGCCCTGCCATTATGGTCAACCACCTTTCTTTGTCCTCTTCCTTTTCCCTCCTGCCAAGTGCCCAATCTCAGAAAGCCCAGATTGCTGCCTTTCAGCTTGGTGGGCAACCTGCCGGGGGCCCCAAGTGAGGTGGAGAGGGGCTCCCCAGCTATTTACCAGTGACCTCTATCACATCATCGTCCTTATCCTCATCGTCATTAGAGCTGAATCCCACCTCAGCAACCTCATGAGAGTCAAATGGAGGCACCTGGGACCGGAGGAGGCCACTAGCTGGGTAGCCTGCATGTGGGGACATGTAGCCTGGGTAGACAGACATGCCCCGTGAAAGGTTGCTGGGTAAGACAGGGGAAGGAAAAGGCGCGAACATCCTCGGCTCGGACAGGAGTGGCTGTGAGAATGGGAGTGAGTAGCTGGGTAGTATCCCTGGAACAGAGGGGTTGAGCATGAAGGTGGGGTTGCTGGCAGTGACTGAGGTAGCCGTGGAAGAGGAACTGACGGGGCCTGCTGGCACCAGAGGGTCAGTAGTCACTGGAAATACCAGGCGGGCATCTGCCAGCAAATTGGACAGCTGGTAGTAGGAGGGGGTACTGCCCATAAACAAGGAGTTCTCCCCAGCCTGGGAAGTGAAGGGAGCGGTGAGGTTATGGTTTAAGGAGACGGGTGGCATGGCAAACCCGCCAGAAACTGGATACCCGTGTTCATACGGCTGCACGGGGGCTGGCAGGTGGCCCTTCCTGGACCGCCGGCGGGCTGACTCCTGGGCAGCAGGCGGTGTGGCCAACTTTCGCTTATGGCCCCGTAAGTCCAACACTGGGTTCCTGTCACCACAGGGCTGGCCGGTCACCAAGAGGGAACTATTGAGGCAATGACCCCCATGTCGAGGCTCAGTCCCGAGAGCTGTCCCAGGAACAGCAGTGCTGTCCACAAGTTGGGCTGGGGGTCCAGGCAGGCAGGCATTGGAGCTTGGGGAACTCTGTTGGGATTCCCTGGCGGCAGCCACATCTGCATACTGCTGGAGCTCACTGATGATCTCTGGACTGTCTGGAGAGACGGGCCGGGCCAGCCCCTCAGGGTCGGGGGCTTTGGGTGATGAGGCACTGTGTCTGCCATTGCTTGTGGAGTCGAGAGAAGGCCCCTGGGAACCTGGGGAATAAAATGTAGGTCACTGAGAACCAGAATGGCCAGGGAGAGAAGGAGGACATAGGAAAAATTCCATTAAAAAAAAATCTTGTCCTGTGGTCCTCCAAATTGTATGATATCCAAACAATATCCTTCAGTCAACTTTTCCCAGTCACAAAGAAAGAAATCCTTTGATTGAGGAAACAAGTCTATGATAAGACATGTAACTTCTCCACATCCCAGTTCCCCAGTCTGTGAAACTAGATCAAGGTGAATCCTAGGAGATAATGAATATGAAATGCTAAGAAATCCTTCTTATAACTAGCTGGATTCTTTCTGAGAAGGGACAGAGACAGCCAGTGACCAGGATGGGACAGAAAAGGAAAATGAAGTTTAAAAAGTGGTCCATTCTTGTTTAAAAACAAAACCAAATCCACACTGTAAAAGACAACTGGGACGAGTAAGAATACAGCCTGGATTTTAGGTAATACTATGGAGTTGTATGTTTTTGTTTCAGTGTGATAATGGTGTTGTGGCTAGGAGGAGAATCTCCTTACTCTTAAAAGATGTGTGCTGAAGTACTTAAAGGCAAAATGACATGACATCTTCAGCTTACAAATAGTTCCAGTAATAGGAGAGAGAAACAGAAGAAAGTTTATAAGAATAACAGTCATTGGATCTAGATGTGGGGTACATGGGTGCTGTTCTTTCAACTTATCTATAGGTATAAAAATTTCCATGATAAAAGTTGGGAACAAGAGCAGTGTAGTGCTCATACTCCATGGCAGGAGGATAGATGAAAGCCACGCTATAGAGGAGAACCTGACCAGAGCTCCTAACATTATTAATGTGCCACACACACTCTCTTTTGATGTAATCCCACTGGTAATCCCACTTCTAGGAATTTATCTTTTAGACATATCCACATGATTATGACCTGTTGCTGTTAAGGGGGTGGGGGGGGGGGGCACAGAGTGGGGCAGATAAACCAATCTAAACGTCCAAGGACAGGGAACTCGGTAATGCACTGTGTTATACCCATCTAATGGTGTCCTGTGCAAACCATCAATGAGGCACATCTAATGAAATGATAAGGAACAAGCACTGAGATACACTAGTGAGTGAAAAAAATAAAAATAAACAGTATGGTATTGTGAGTTAGCATTTATTTTAAAAACATGGAGAGGGGTGCCTGGGTGGCTCAGTTGGTTGAGCTTCTGACTCTTGGTTTTGGCTTGGGTCAGGACCTCAAGGGTCATGGGATCAGGCCCCATGTTGGGCTCTTCACTCACCCCAGAGTCTACCTGTGATTCTCTCTCCTCTCCATCTGCCTTCCCCACCCCCACTCTCTCTCTCAAGTAAATATATAAATCTTTAAAGAAAATGGAGAAAAGTTATGTATATATATTTAACACAGAGACTGACACACCTATATAGAAGTGCACATACATTCCTGTATATGTATAATAGATCTCTGAAAAAAGCAAATGAGAAAAGCACCTCCAGAAAGGAGCAATAGATGGTTGGGGGCTTGTAGGGAGAAGAACTTACTTTTCACTTTACCTCTCTTACACCTTTTGTTGAATTGTGAACCATGTATACATTATTCAAAAAATAAACTAATTACATACCAAACAAAAACAAACAAAAAAATGCCATGTAGATCTATAGAAAGTAGAAGCCACTATACCTGAGGCAGCCATCCGACCATCTTCTGGGACCTTTGGTTTGCCAGTTGCCCGGACAGCAAAGATCCGCCCATCACTGGTGCGGATGTATGTCCCTAAGAAACAGGAGGAAAACTGCTAGGAGCAGACATGCAATCAGCCAACTTTGGGAAACTCTAGGCCTAGACACCATGGGTTGGGAAACAGACACCATGGGTTGGGAAACAGCTATAAAATTAGGTCTCATACCCTCTCTCAAGGTCCCTAAGATAACAAGTGGAGCACTGAGCTATGGACCCGAAATTATTCATTCATTCCACACAGCATGACTACCATGTTTGAAGTATTGTTCTAGACACTGAAGAGCACAAGACAGAAAAGGGCCCTGTCTCATGGGGCTCAGGCTCTAGAGGAGGAGAAAGACAAAGATGCCAGAAAATACTGGGAAAGGTTAACGCAACGGAGGAAATAAACAGGGTGCTGGGAGAAAGAGTAAGATGGCTGCCTTGGTTCTGGCCAAAGGACTCTGGCAAGGGTCTTCTTCTTGATCTGTGAGGAAGGAGCCTCATTGCCTCAACACCTTCTTCTCCCTTGGAATAATTCAAGACCAGCATTCTATTCCCATAGGACACTAACCTACCTTCTGTCTTTTGATCAATCTCCTGGAAGGTCAGAGGTCAGCAAACATTTTCTTAAAGGGCCAGTTAGTAAATATTTTTGCCTTTGTGGGCCATGAGGTTGCAACCACTCAACTCTGCTACCATAGCATGAAAACAGCTGGAGGTGGCTGTTCTCCAAAGATCTATCTTTATGGACTCTGAAATGTGAATTTCATATAATTTTCAGGTTCCACAAAATATTTTTTTGATTTTTTTCAACCAATTGAAAATGTATAACCCATGCTTAGCTCACAGGTACAGAAACAGGAGGCAGGCAGGATTTGGCCCATGGGCCATAGTTTGCTGACCTATGCTCTAGGCTAAGACAAGCCTAGTAAAGGGGCTGGATATAGTAAAGGTGGGAGCACCCCCACCTTTACAAAACCGAAGTCTACTTTCTATATCAAAAGGATGTTAAAGTTCAGAGAATTAAGACTACATCCCTAAAACCTCTCAGTGGAGTGGAGGTCTGAACCAAGGAGGATAAAGCAAGCAGGACTTCTTCTCACAGTTGTCTAACAGAGAATACTAGGAAAATGAGAAACTTTTTAGAAACCCAACAAGTAAACTCCAAGACACTAACCATCCCAACACCTGGACTCTAGTAAAGACACAAGTCTCCTTTCTCTCTCTCTCTCTCTCTCTACCTATGACCTCACTGTGTGGCCCTGGAATGCGGTATGCCCTCCAGGATCTGTGAGTAATAAACCTTGTTTTTTCAAAGTTCACTGGTGGTTGCTAAGGTACATCTTGCAATCATAGTAAGATCCACAAGTGTCAATTCAGCCATGACACTGGCTCTGGTAAATGTCTGTGGGGGCTTGCCACAATTAGTATACCAACAGGTGAGTCATGAGGTGCTTTTAGCTAAGAATATCATTATCAATAGGCTGAGACTGACATAAAACACAGTCGTCTATCCAAACCCATCGCAACATTCTCCAAAAAAACAATGGCGAAATGCACGGGCCCTAAGTCTCTTCTTTTAAGCCACTAACAAGTCTCTTTTGGGCCTGCTCCAACTCTGCTAAGCTCTTAGAATTGTCTTTTTCTCATGCTTCTTCCACATTTGACACTCTTATAGGATAATCCCTAACCTCCCTCTAACTCAAGCCATATATATTTCTTCTGCTTCCTAGCTCCACACTCTGAACCAAAGGTAAAGGATGGGCATCTTGATCAGGCTCTTACCTTTTGTCCCACGGATGATGTGGATGCTCTCACCAGCATTAATTCTTGCCTGCACATCTGTGGAGCTGTTGAGTCCAGGAATAACAATATCTAGTGAAGAGAAAGACCTCATATTTAGATTACTTGATTGAGAGGGCAAGAAGATGCTAAGTCTACATCCTCTCCTGTTCCTTAGTAGCTTCCCTAAAACCTCTCAGTGGAGTGGAGGTCTGAACCAAGGAGGATAAAGCAAGCAGGACTTCTTCTCACAGTTGTCTAACAGAGAATACTAGGAAAATGAGAAACTTTTTAGAAACCCAATGATCTTTCTGATCAATTTCCTTTGATTTAATTAAAAATTCATAGAGTTTTAGTTTGGAAAAGATTCTAGTTCAGATGGTTTGTTTGTTTTCCTCCTCCCTAAGCTATCTGCATCCATCTGCTCCACATCTCTTTAGACTCCAAAAGTGGCCTCATCTTCTTCCTTGCTGGTATTACTTCACACCTAACTAAAAAATAAAAAGTATGTTCAAGAATCAGCAGAGAAGTAGGATCACAAGGGGTTCCCTTTTTGTTTTTACCCATTTCACAAATATTTTACAATAGACATGCATTATTTTCATACTCAAAAAAATCAAGATATTTTTATTAAAATTTATATACCATAAATATTTCTAGATAATAAGATGAAACACAGCTCCAAGAAATGCTTTCCTTCCCAATTACCCTGAATCATAGAACCAATCGCAGGACAGAATGATTGCCAGCCTCCTACCACAGGCCCACCATGCTCAACCCATATCACTCACAAAGAAAGAAGCAAGTGGCATTCACGTATTCTAATTAAGTAGGGAGTTTGATGTTGTTTTATACACAGCTAACCCTACAGTTAGGACTCAATACATTCATACCTCTCTCAGACTAACCCTGTGTCCCAGTGACATTTCCACAACCTCTGAAGTGCTCAGAGTCTATCCCACACATCACATTTAAAAAAACCCTGTTCCGTTAAAATTCTTAAGATACTCCATCAGAATGCAAATTCCTCAAGATCAGGGACTATCTTCTCTATTTTTACCCACAGTGCCAATGCAGTAAGGCCTAGAATACAAAAGGTGTTTAATAAATACTTCCTGAACAAACAAAGTAAAGGGACAGGCAGCCCCAGAAGAGGACCTAGGAATTCCCAACCTGTTGTGGTGACCACCTTCTGCACAAGGACCCCAGCGCGCTGCAGGTAGTTGATCGGGAAGTTCATAGCTGGATTTGTGCTAGAGGCAGAGCTTACACTGCCTCCCAGTGGGACATGCCGGGGCATCATGGGGATGGGGGTGGACTGCACAGGGCGAACACTGGCCACAGGCTTCTCATCACTCTTCAGTGTTGGCTGCCTATGAGAGAAGGACAAGCAAACTAATAAAGTTCAGCAGAACAGCCCTTACTTACCTTTCTGCAAAGGCTGCAGAGCTTCTCTAGATTCCCCCATTCTACAGCCTTACTTGCTGCTGAGAAGGATCAGAAGAATCTGCAGAGTAGGGGTAATTCAAAAGGAGACTAGAGGTAGGACCAAGACCGAGTGCATGTGAGGGATAAAGCCTCTCAGAGTCTAAGAAGAATCAGATGTTGGTGAATAATATCTTTATGGAGATGCAAGGGGACACCTGCTCCTCTAGAATTTGGACTGTCTACATACTTTAGGAATTAGTCCTTGGAGGGAAGTTAGGGAGAGGTAAAGATGCAATAAGGGAGAAAAAATTCTTAAGAACACAGTGCATTGCCAAGTTGAAGACAAATGGGTGAAACTTTCCCACTCACCCAAGGAAAAAGGGCCACGTGATGTCACACATTCAGGTTCTCGTGAGAGAGCATCTGTCCAACTTCAACCATCTTTACTCTCTGGAATCTCAAGTTTCTTTTCTTTTTTTTTTTTTTTTTCAGATTTTATTTATTTATTTATTCATGAGAGACACAGAGAGAGGCAGAGACATAGGCAGAGGGAGAATCAGGCCCCTTGCAGGGAGCCCAATGTGGAAACTCAATCCAGGACCCCAGGATTACGACCTGAGCTGAGAGCAGACACTCAACAGCTGAGCCACCCAGGCATCCCTGGAATATCAAGTTTCAATAAGTAATGCAGACATCTCTCTTTCCTCCACATTACCTTTCATTGGGCTCCTCCGGGACCAGTGTCCAAAATGGCCCTCTTAAGTCATCACCACCACAAAAGCAGCAGCAGCAGCCAAAAAGCTGTTCACAGAATCCAGGCTTCTAAATGGCACATGGCCATGGCCATCCTGAGCACTAGCTATGCATGTCTTAAGCCAGCATGCAAAAATGCTATCCCATGGCACTCCTTATTCTTTACCTTTTCAACTGGATTTGGTACCCTGAGAAAGCTATTCCTGATTCAAGATTTTTGAAATTAAGACCCTGTCTATAAGCATTCTGAAGTTTGTGCCTTTGGTCTTTAGTTTTGGGGGAGAACCTCCCTGGACTGGTATATTCTTCCTTACCTGACTGAAGAACATTGCTCTGAGGTTGCGATAGGTACCTTTGGGCAGCCCTCTGGGCCCTGTGGACTCCCACATTTCAAGATAGGACAAACAGCACAGCTAACTCACCATTTCTGGGTCCCATTTCCTTAGTCTGCCCAGGGTGGCTTTGCAGGAGCTACAGGGCTCTCGTCAGATGTCAGTGGGACTCTTCCCAGGATCCAAAGTCAGATCAGAGTAAAAGCCAGGGTAACAGGAACCTACTGTAAGCCCCCTACTCTGGAGGAGCTAAAGCGAGGAAACTGGGCCAGAAACGCCCTTCAGGTACACCCAGACAGGAGGAGCAATCAGCAGGATCATAGTATGGCTTATCAAGTGCTATGAGAGGCTAGTGCCTCCCATAGGGCCAGAGCTGGGCCAAAAAAGGAGCTGACATTACCTCAGAGCCCAACCAATTTGTCACATCTTCCCCCCCCCAAAAATGGCTTTTCTTCCACTAGCTTTAGGTTTGGGCATTCCTGTTGTTACATGGGAAAGCCCAGAAAAGAGAACAAAAGGGGTGGAGGACAAAAAAGGAGAACATTCCCAGGCAACACTATCCTGGAAAATGACACAGAAATAAAGTCTGAAGGCTATGAAAGAGAATAACGTTTTTCTTCAAAGCATCTTGTACCAAAAAGCAGCAAATTTACTCACCAAATATAAGAGTCTTTCATAAAATTTACATGGTTTCAGTTCTTTTACAATCTCATTTGTCATTTTTTAACACGTAATTTCCATAAGAAAAAAGTTTTAAATCGGTCCCCTCAAATAAAAGAATCTTTAATTCAAGATAATAAAAAAGTCTTTTAACAAACCACTCAAAAATTTAAAAAATTAAAATAAAATAAACAAACCATTCAATCAGGTGGCTGATTCTGGTAAGGCCTATGAGGCACTTTGTCTTGAAATGAAAAAAAAAAAAAAAAAAAAGAACATAGATTAACAGTTTTGTAATGTCTTAGAAAGAGCAGAGCTCTCTCTTCACTCAGCAATTGGCTTCCATCACGTTAATACTCTGAACAGTTCTAGAAGTTGTATTCAAGAAAAGTATTTTTTTCTCAGGATCATGGCACAGCCACAGAATAAAATCTCATTAAGAGCAGGAAAATTCCTTGACTACAATCTAAGACCCACAGAAGACCTGGCCTTCACCCTTGAACTTCACTGCTTAAGCAAGATCTAGGACCAAGGCACTATAGATATGAAGGCAGCAATGTGGAAGGGTTAGGCCTCTGTGTCTTAGGAAGCTGCACTTCTCCAGGAGTCCAGAAGGACTCTCCTGAATCATAAGGCCAGTGGCTCACTCTTCCAGCCAGAGCCATTTAAAACACCAGGGCTGCTGAACTGCTTTGGTACCTCATCCAAGAGCAGACCTGTCAGTTCACAAAAGGCAACGAGCATGTTGTAGGTTCTCCCTTTGTTTAAAAACAGAACCAATCAAAACGTTTGGGCTGACCCAGCAGCATATCTTCCTCCTCTTTCAGTGACTCACCAGTTTCTCTGACTGAAAGCAGGGATGCTGGTTAGGCTCTGGTCACTGGCGGGGTAATACTGCGCATATGATGGGCGGGTGTAGGGGACGGATGTGCGCTTATCTTCTTCATAGCTTTTCTTTGCTGCTTTTTTCTCAGCCTTGGTCAGCTTGTGATCCTTTCGGTTAAGGAGCAATGACTCATGCTCAAAAGGCTCCTGGGGACACAGGAGGATGTTGATTTAATTACCAATCTTTGTGCCAACATGACTGATACACAATGAAGTTTCCTCTGAAAACAAAATAGGGCTGGCTATCTCCAACACCTGCAAAGAACCTGCTCACAGACACCCAGGCAGGTTTACCGTCTTTTTGACAAGAGTAGAATTCACGACTCTAACCCGGCCCCACCTTTACAAAACCCAAGTCTACTTTCTATATCAAAAGGATGTTAAAGTTCAGAGAATTAAGACTACATTTCTAGAATTTACTCCCTTCTTTCTGCTAGGAAAAACTCACACTGGCCGAATTATTCCATATAGCTGAGCTGAGCACTCCCAGGACAAGACTGGGGTAGGAACAGGTGGCTGGGGGACTGCATGGGGCAAGGAGAAGAATCAGCTGAGTTCAAGTCCTCTGCATGGAACAAAACTTTAGTTTTGCCAGATAAGCCTCCCTCAGGGAGACTACTGTACCAGGAACTGCATGAAAGCCAGGTTCTGACCTTGGTGATGAGGTGAGGGTACTTCAGACAGGCAAGCTGCAGGACTGGCTCCTTGATCCCCTTTACATTCAAGGATGCTTGGGGAGCTGGCTCCTTCTCAACAAAGTGCAGTAGGTTCTCCACCTCCTTCCGGGTAAAGTTCAGCATTGGATTGAGATCATCTACCACCCGATCTAGAAGGGAGAAGACATGGAGAAAGTCAGTACATGGCAGAGAAGACTACAAAAGCATAGCTACAAAGGTTGGCAGAGAAGAGAGGTTGTTACTGGCATAATTGTCACTAAAGCTAAAACTACCTCAGGCCATCCCATATTTGAAAGGTCTGAGGCTCTGGTGAAATGGAAATATTATAAAAGAAACCTGCACACCTAGCTCAGCTCTTTTCATTACACCTGGCCTCGACAAGTTGAGTTCAAGTCCCTCTTAAAGCAATTATTTGAACTGGGATAAGATGTGAGGAACTGCTGATTTTCTGTGATTCAAAGCCTACATATGTTCCCACACAAGCCCCTCCCCTCCCACCACTCACATAATAAGGATAGTATTGAGCCTGAAGGATGCCCCACCTGACATGCCCTGCTTGGAAATCTGACGGTCATAGATCTTCTTTTCAAGGGTGAAATCAGCCACAAGGCGATAGATATGACAGGGCTTTTTCTGGCCATAACGGTATACCCGACATACTGCCTGGGCATCATGGCAAGGGTTCCAGGAAGCATCAAACACCACCACTCGGTTGGCACCGATCAGATTTACACCCAAGCACCCGGCCCTTTAAAACAGAAGCCAACAATCACAGAACTTTTAGTTTAAAAACAGTTTTAAAATTGGTTTTACTCTGTGATTCCTGCCCCGGTATTACCTCCTTTGTCCTAAGCACAACATACTGGAAAGATTCTACTGTTCTGCTGATGAACAGTACATTCCTCAAGCACTGAAAAATATGCGCTGATAATCCAAAACAGAAGTGCCTACCAGCTCAGAAAGAAAACCCACTCACTTGGGAATCCCTGGGTGGCTCAGTGGTTTAGCACCTGCCTTTGGCCCAGAGCGTGATCCTGGAGTCCTGGGATCGAGTCCCACATCAGGCTCCCTGCAAGGAGCCTGCTTCTCCCTCTGCCTGTGTCTCTGCCTCTCTTTCTCTGTGTTTTTCATGAATAAATAAATAAAAATCTTAAAAAAAAAAAAAAAAGAAAGAAAGAAAGAAAGAAAACCCACTCTCTACTCCTCTGTACTGGGAAAGGTTCCTGCATCCCGGCTCCAGAGCAATGTCACTCAAAGGGAGACATCTGTATCCAGATGTTTCTGGTGTGTTTAGTCTACCAGATAGGAAAATGACTATTTCATACCCATCAAGGGCATTGTGGTGGCAGAACAGAGCATAGCTTTCAAGCTGCTTGGCATGAGACAAATAATGCCACCAGCCTTTAATAGTTACATTACACTTTCTACTTTTTAAAGCACTTTGATGTTAATCCCATCATCTAAGAGAATATTTCTGAGAGTAGAGCAAATTATGCCCATGGTTAATGAAGTTCTCAAAGAACTTCATGACACTATCATGATCACCCTCCTGATACAACTTCCTTTTGGGATCCCCTGTATGACCTCAAAAACAAGTCACACACCTGAGCAGATCTCTTCTGACGGAACTTGGATGAGCCTTTGGGTATCTGCCTATGTGACCAACTGCCCTGAACACAGCACTCTGACCTCACCTCTCAGGATCCACTCACCTTGTAGACAGAAGGAATAGCCAGGTGGTGAGGTTGCTGGGATCATTAAACTGATTAATGAGCCGCTCCCTCTCAAAGGCAGGGGTGCTACCATCTAGCCCTAGGACAGAAGGAAAATCACAAGAAATGGACAGATGAGGGCAGAGGTACACAGCAAAATCACTGGGAAAATGTGTTTTAAAAACAAACAAAAACCAACTATACTACAATACTCAGATTCCACTCCCTTGGACATTTCATGGGTTTATGGTGAGACTCAGACATCTATAATTTAAAAATACCCCATGTGCAAAAAGGATTATAAACCATGTTTCTCCCTTTAGTATTTTAGGTCAATTCCAAAGTTCTTAGACTTCAGAGTGCATAAGAATTATCCTAAATAGGGCAGCCTGGGTGGCTCAGCGGTTTAGCGCCACCTTTGGCCCAGGTTGTGGTCCTGGAGACCCGGGATAGAATCACAAGTCAGACACCCTGCACGGAGCCTGCTTCTCCCTCTGCCTGTGTCTCTACCTCTCTCTCTTTCTCTGTGTCTCTTGTGAATAAATAAATGAAAATTTAAAAAATGCTTAAAAAAAAAAAAATTATCCTAAATAGGGAAGCTTGGTAAACACTGGCTCAGGGTGACCTCTCTGCTTCAGTCCTGTAAATCTTGGTGAGTGCAGAAGGACCAAGAGTTCCATTTTGATATGGATTATATCCCTCCATCAGGAATTTGTTAACAAACTCCTAAGATTAAGGACTTGCTCTAAGGAGACATTAAAAGGAACAGATCTGGAACAGTGGAATGGGGTATATGGCTGAAAAGAGGGAAGCTCAAAGGAAGGAGAAAAAAGTAATCTTCAGTTTAGAGGAAGCATGAATAAGAGAAGAGGGGGCTTTGTCACCCCAGGGAAAAAAGAGAAAAGGGCGAAGCTAAAGAGATGAAACACCACATGGAGAACTGGATTGCTACTGCTATAGGAAGCCTTAAAGTGCCTGTATTAGAGGCTCAATCAGCACCCAATCGGAGTTCTCACAATTTCCAAGCACAGCTCAGCACTGACTCACACTTGGCAAGCCTGCAGTCAACACAAGGCTGTGGGCTAGGTCCTGTGCTAGAGGTCTTCCTACAACCCCATGCACCTCCATTCTCTAAATACTTCCTTTAGGCCAGTGCTTCTCAACAAGGGTGATTTCCTTGCCCTCCCCCTCTACAGGAGACATTTGGTAATGTGTGAAGATATTTTTGGTTGTTAAAACTAGGTGGATATTAATACCATCTAATACCGGGATCCCTGGGTGGCGCAGCGGTTTAGCGCCTGCCTTTGGCCCAGGGCGCGATCCTGGAGACCCGGGATCGAATCCCACGTCGGGCTCCCGGTGCATGGAGCCTGCTTCTCCCTCTGCCTATGTCTCTGCCTCTCTCTCTCTCTCTCTCTGTGTGACTATCATAAATAAATAAATTAAAAATTAAAAAAAAATACCATCTAATACCAGGGACGCTGCTAAACATCCTACGATGCACAGGACCACCTGCCTAAAAAGAACTATTTGGCCCAAAGTCAATATGCAGATAGTAAGTACCTGAGGTTAATATTTCTCAACTTTTGCTTTTCATTACCACCCTCTTAAGGAGCCTTTTTATACATTTTTTTACCAATCAACATACCCTTCATGAAATTTTAAATATCACAGATAAACTGAATATGTTTATTTACTACATGCCCATTTGTGCCCTATACTTTTGAAAAGTTAAAAAAACATTTGTCCCCTCAAGAACTAATTTTTACCCCTTTAGGGACACGTTCTCCCCTATAGAGAATGCATGATCTGGGCTTATTTACCTTCACTCTGCTTCTTTTCCTAGAATGACCTTTGGGCCACACTAATTCTATATATTTAAGTTCTGCCCATATTTGCAAGTCTACTGCAAGTTCCACCTCCTCTTCAAGGAAGCTTTCTCCAACCATCCTCCCTGCAATGATTCTGTTTTCCTTAGAAACTGTTAGGGCACTTGACCAGTACTACTCTGCATTTGTCTTAGAGTTGTCAAATGAAGACAAGGCTTATGCTTTCTACTTCTTTCTCTGCTCTCCCCCTATCTCACCCAAGCTCCTCAGCCTCCAGAATAATGCCTCACACACAGCAGCTTGTTCTCAGTGTCTCTCTGCTCCTTGGCTACTCCAGATACTCCTATGCAGTTGATGGAGAATGGAGTAGAAGACAAAAAGGCAGAGAAGGAAAGGGAATCCTTAAGCAGAACCTGCCAATACTCTAAAAACAAAGCAGCAATGAACTCACGGAAGTAGCTGACGTTTCGAACCCACTTCTGTACTCCTTGCCCATCAGCACCAGGTAGACAGGGCACTTCTCGTTTCCCTAGGAACTCCTCGATGAGAGCCAAGGTGGAAAGGCTCTGGCTGGAAGGGACAACATTTGGTTCAGAAGGCTCCCAGAGCCAAGGGAATCTTGTTCCCCAATGGGCTCATAATCATGTGCAGCCTTCTGACAGTGGGAGCTACTAGAACCTGGCCCCTTGAGGGATAACCCCACAAAGAACCCCCAAGGGTATTCTCCCTAGCTCATAATGGGAGCAAAGTCATCCACACATTTATTATCACCACCTCACTACATATGTTACCCTATTACTTCCTCAGTTGAAAAATTCTGGGGTTTAGCTCAAGGCATAGTAACAAATAGCATCATTTAAAACCAATATCGCATGAATATACATTAGATGTAATTATAGGCCACAATCAATATTATCTGTCTCACTAAGGAGACAGAATTATTTGGCTGCTTTCAAAAGTTATACAGAGAGAGAGGCAGTCTTGTATATGTTAAGTGATAACATAAAACCAGTGGAACACTAGACTGTCCCCTAGTTAGAATCACTGCTGTCCTCTCAAAGTGTGTCACACATGGAAATCCTTACTCTGGGAGGCTCCCATTAGCTCTTGTTGGAGCATTATTTAGTCAGAACAACAACAAAAATCAATCAACTCTATGTCTATTTCCCTGAGGAGTCAGGCCTTGATGGACATCAAAGTTCTGGCCAGACTGAGAATGTGACTCTGGAACAAATTGTATTATTTATTTGGCCTTATAAACAAAGTATATGTAAGTTCCACACCCAACATTGGGCTTGAACTCATGACCCTGAAAGTAAGAACTGCATGTTCTACCAACTGAGGCAGTCAGGTGCCCCCCACAAAATCTATTTAGTTAAAAAAAAATAAAGGCTGGTAAGGACTGAAGCAGATTAGACCACAAGTCAGCAAATGTTCTCTGTAAAGGGCCAGATAGTAAATATTTTTAGGATTTGCAGACTATACACAGTCTGTCAAATATTCTTTTTAAAAAAACCCTCTTCTTCTTTTTAAAAACACTTAAAAAATATAAAAGCTAGGGGTGCCTGGGTGGCTCAGTTGGTTGAACGTTCGACACTTCAACTCAGGTCATCATCTCAGGGTCGTGAGATCCAGTCCTATGTTGAGTCTGCTTGTCTCTCCCTCCTCCTCTGGATCCCCCCACTCAGCTTGCTTATAAGCACTATCTATCTATCTATCTATCTATCTATCTATCTATCTATTAATCAATCTTTTAAAAACAAATGTAAAAACTAGCTCTATCAATCAATCTTTTAAAAATAAATGTAAAAACTAGCTCTCAGGCAGGCCATAGGCCAGATCTGACCTGGGCCATAATTTAAAGAATTAGACTATGACCTCCGATGCCAGCCTAGGGTTTTATTTTTTATTTATTATTTATTTATTTATTTATTTTCAGCCCAGGGTTTTAAATTGTTCTCTGCAGAGAAACCACATTGGGTAAAATAAGAAAACTCCAAGAAAGAGATGAAATGCAAGAAGGTCCTCACAAAAAGCACTGGGCTGAAGAGGCATGAAGGAAAAAAAGTGGGGGAGCTGTGGTGACCCAAGATGGTCTCACTCTGCAGGGGCTGTGTCACTCTTCTACAGAGACACAGTGTCATAGGGGAATTTCTCTTCCTACCTGAATACAAGAATCTTGTCCCCAAGCTTCACACTTTCCTCAATCAGGTGGAAAAGCAGTACCATCTTGGGAGAGTTCTCTAAGACCCCAGTCTGGTAATTAGTCAAAAGGTCCTTAGCCTGTAAGACAAAAATGAGGCAGCTTAGAGCAGGTCCATGCCAGAACACTAGAAATAAAATTCAGTCTTTCCCAAGCAGAGGCTCATGGGCAACCTTTATAGTCCCCTGCAGAGACCTTGGTAGTATAGTACACTGTGCAGCCCCCACCATTTCCCCACATAGAATTTGTATCACCCCTTCTCAGCAGTGGTTTATGGGCATAAAAGGATCTGCTTGACTCACCCATTCATATGTAACAATGTTGTTGCCTCGCTCCTGGAAAGGGTTGAAACCAACCCCCTGTAGGAACTTGCTGTTGGTTGCCTCTCCCATCGAGGAGGCCAAGGTACTGTCTTCCCCCTTGCCTTTTGTTCCCTGGGACGGGCAGCGGGCACTAGTCCCCGCTGAGCCAAGCTCTTCCACATCTAGGTCCTGCTCATTGGCCAGACTCTCCTTCTGAAGGGCTTCATACAGCACATCCGGGTGATTCCAGATCTGAGGTTCAAGTTAAAGGAGAAATGGCACAGGGCAGAGAACAATCTAAGGGTATCCCAGGAAGCCTGGAAACATGCACTTGCTCAAACACACACCTCCCATAGCATAGTGTCACACCAAAAATCAAAGTATCTCCAACCCCCTCATATCCAAAGAGCCTATACATTCATTTTAACTAACCAGCTGTGACCATCATAATGTGAGTGAAAGAGTTCATACCAGTGGGCATGCCCATGTTTGGTACATAATCAGAAAAGCTATGTCAAAGCCTTGCATTCTTATTTAAATAAGAATAATAATGTTCCTGATTTGCTGTGTGGCTATAGCCAACGACTATATGAAACTATGAAACAAGACTAATCTCTCCCTATGGACAAATGTATCTGACTTACAGATGACCAACCAGAAGTCATTTCAAGGTCTACTCTGGCAGGAGTTGAGAATTCATGGGGTGCAGGGGGCTGGGGGAATGGGCGGGTAGGGGGACAGGAAGGGCATGTTGGCTCAAACACCATGTCTGCTCTAGCTTTCTGGCTCTGGTCTAGGACTGTGGCTACAAAATAAACAAACAAACAAACAAACAAACATACATTTTGAAATCCCATCTGTCCCCTGACCTACACCTTCAGCTGTCTTATTAAAGCAGTGGTCAATTGGGAATAATAACCAACAAGTCAGCTGAGAGCTGTCAAAGAAACAAGCCCCTCATTAGGCAACAGGGAGCACATACTAAAGATAAGTTGGGGTTCATCCACCTGTTCATGAAGCTTGGTGCTGAAGATATCTGGGCCCTGCTATCCCCAAAACCATCTCAAGCATTATGAGGATGAATGATATCTCAATCTCATTAAACACAGAATCAAACAGAAGGTACCCCAATAACTTGTCTAAGCTATATATTTCTTGAATTTTGATTACATTAACAGTCATAAACTGCCCCACAATGTTCTTTCATTACCCCATTTTTCCAAGGGAAAAAAATTGGTGAGAAAGGAAGTGGTTTCTCAAATTTTGTACAAATTGTACAAATGAATTGCACAACCTCAAGAAACACCATTTATATCCTCAGCTATGAGTGGCAGCCCCAGGAATTGTGCAGCACACATTGGCACACCTCTCTTTGGGCTCCCCTGTTCCCTGATGCAGCCAACCGGGGAAGTAGCCCCTCTCATTTTATTCTTCCTGTATCAAGGACTCCCAGTAGGAAGAACTCCCTTGGGACTGTGTGCATCCTTCATCTGTGTGTCAGTATTCCCTGAGGCCCCAACACACCTTGCAGCACACGCAGAAAGCCTTGAGGGGGTTCAGCCCCAGCCAGCCACTGCTACCACAGTCTCGGAAGCGGTCCATAAACTGTGTATACAAATCTCGCTGGATCTTCGAGAGCCGCACCAGGATTACATTTTCTTCCTTGGCAGGGAGATGAATCTTCAGCACAGTGTGGCCTCTCCTACAAAGGTAGAGATCAGAATTGTCAAGCCTGTGTGGCCAGGAGAGGTCAGTGCAGGAAAACAAGAGAACCTTGCATTTCTGCCATACCTCCTCTTGATCTCACCGTTCACAGCAGCCTTGCAATAATGAGAACTGGTTTAGCGAACATCAGAAGAATCACATTTTAAGACTAAGAATTAAAGCAAAGAGGATAGGGTGGCAGAGACTGGGAGCTTCAGGTTGGTACCTGGATCCAGGGCTATTTCTTTAAGCTTTCTGCACACATGCCATCTGAACAAGGAAAAACAAGGGGATTGCTTTAGACTATCCTAACTACATCTACCAAGATGCTGAAATGGGTGAGGCCATGCCCCTGAGAACCAGCACTTGTATGCTTTTGCCAAGTCAGCAGAAGGCTAGCTCTCTTTTGCTTTTCAGTAAGTAAGGCAGGTATCCCTGGAAACTTCAAAGATTAACTTCTAAGGGAAGCACTTCTAAGCCATACTTTCAGAGGACTGAAACAGTGGTTATCCATCATCTGTGTGCTATTCAGGAAAAGCTACTCACTAAAAAGAAAGTTTTACTATCACCCACTAGGAATGGACCCTCCTGCTGTAACAGCTCCCCTTTGGGACAGCTTTGCATGCCCATTACACCAAGGTCTCTCTGAGGGTTCAAAACACAGGGCCCTAAGGATGGCTCACCTTTGCACAAAGCCCTCTAGGAGGCTGTGCAAGACGTGGCTCCGGTAACGCATTAGGCGAACATCCTGAGGCGTGCTGTCAATACACTGTCCATTCAGGATGGGGCGTTCAAACATGTTGCTGAACTCTTGCCGGGTGCCAAGGAAGTCTGGGCGCACAAAGTCCACCATGCACCAGTACTCAATGAGGTTGTTCTGCAGGGGGTACCCGGTCAGCACCACCCGACGGCGAGAGCGAATGTTCTTCAGGGCCTGCGAGGTGCTGGCCTGGCAGTTTTTGATGCGGTGTCCCTCGTCACAAATCACCACATCGGGGCCAGGGCGGCATAAGGCCTTCTCAAACTCTAGGGAGGGAAGAGGATCCGGAGTCAGAGGGTGAGAGGGCCTGCTCTTAGTCAACAATATGAGAAGTAGGGGTGCACCCTGGAGGAGACAGAAGAAATGAAGGAAGCAGGAAAGCAAGAGTCAGCCCCCATTAGTGAAAGGGAGCCAGCCATCTAGGCTCCTGTGCATTTGGTGTGACATGTTAACCTGGACTATTGACTCTTGCAGTAAGTATCTCTTCCTTTCCTTATTTTTTTTTCCTTTAGGCTAAAAGTAAAACACCTTGCATTCCTAGGGCTTATACCAACTGGGTGGCAGAGAGTGTGACTTTACAAAGTACCAGACTAGGATTAAAAACGATTCTGGGTGAGACTGATGGGAATCATCCAGACATTGAGGTGGCTCTCACCCTTGTCAGCGTCTTGGCACCATCTATGGACTGGCTGGTGGTGAGTTAGCTAAAGGACAAAGTCTTCCTGGAGTTACCTGCCAGAATTTGCCATTGCTAAATGGCAAATTCATCCCAGCACTACCAAAGAAGCAAACCTAGAACATAATCTACAGATGAAGAGACCCCTATAAAATGAAACAGCTTCTGAACTTAAAACAAACTTTTTTCCCCAAATGGGCAAAAAACCCTTAGAAGAGGGAACAGAACTAGAACTATGAGAGGAATGGCTTTCAGTAAAAAAATTGGGTTAATTCTTTTATAAATTCATAATATTATCACTGCTCTGTATACCAGTGATATAAATCTTTTATAAATATTTTCTTATTGCTATTCCAGAACACCTCTAGAACAAAGTGAGGTAAACGGTCACTCTCCCAACTGCTGTGAGAGAAACAGGGCCAGATGGGCAGAGGAGTCTCCCTGAGACAGCC
This sequence comes from Vulpes lagopus, assembly GCF_018345385.1. Taxonomy (NCBI): domain Eukaryota; kingdom Metazoa; phylum Chordata; class Mammalia; order Carnivora; family Canidae; genus Vulpes; species Vulpes lagopus. Next base: position 20,175,099 of record NC_054830.1, on the reverse strand, counting down.
TGTATGTGGCCCACCCAGAATTCCATAGCAGGCAAGGAGAGCAGTACCTTCTCAAAGCCACTGGAGGTCATTCCACCTATCTTAGGGGTCAGGATTTCTGGTTCATGACAAGACAACTCACATCAATAATCTTCATATCTGACTTGGTGCTACTGCAGACACTATTTCTTTTTTCCTGAAATACCACCCCCAAGAGTATCCAGGGATAGGCTGCCTACCTCTCCGAAACTCCTGCTGTCGATCTTCCTCATCTAGATCAATGATGACCGGGTGAGAACGTTTCTTGGTTTTCTTCGATCTACCTGTGGCAAAGGATTTCTTCAGGGTGAGGAGTCTGTACATTTCGTAACCCATCAGCAGCACCCCACCCTCTGACACCCAATCAGCCATCACTTTAGCACGAGCTGCCATTGTCCTGCAAGAGTGAACAGAGAAAAAATTACTGCTTCCACTGGTCCCTAGGAAGAATTGCTCACAATCAGAGCCATGTTGATGGACATTCAGTGGCAGCATCACAGTGGCCGGCCAGCCGCCCCTGGATTTTCCCAGCATCTCAGAGATGTTCATCACACTGAGGACGGACTGGTTGGCTGATGACAGTTAAATAGTAGAAAAACAGAAATACAATGGCACAAGGCAAACAAAAGTGACAACTCCTGGGACACCTGGGTGGCTCGGTCAGTTAAGTGTCTGACCCTTGATTTTGGCTCAGGTCACAGTCTGAGATTAAGCTCATGTTGGGCTCAATCCACACCCAGCACAGAGCTGCTTAAGATTTCTCTTTCTCCCTCTCCCTCAGCCCCACCTCTTTGTCTCTTAAAGAAAAAGTGACAACTCCCTTAGATATACATGCATGGCTATAATTCTACATTTGAGAGAAAGAATTTCAAGTTGTTCTCATAATAAATACAAGGTAAAAGCAAGGACAATATTCCACATTTTACCTGTCCAGGCCCTGGTGAGTAAAGAACCAAGGATAAGCAGTAAATGAGAAAAAGCAGCAAAGCCCAGATGACATTCAGCACAGTTCCTCTACTCCTAAACAACTGAGCCCTGACTGTAATTCATTAACTGCATGTGGACTAACAGTCCTGAAATCCAAGAAAGAAGAGCAGGTGATCAAACCATTTAGGGGGCCACTCACAGTTTCCTCATTTTGATGTATGTGACCAAACACCACAAAAGGCAGCCTCTGCAGAAAACAAAGTCTATCTTCTCAATTATCCATGCCAGTAAGGGGAAAGGATAGCATGGATAGCTAGCTTGAACCAAGAAACAGTTTTAGCGTTTTGGAAATCAAGTTGAATTTATGGAATGGAAATATAAATAATTTTATTTAAATCTAAAACAAAAGCTTGTACTTTTCAAAGTTGGAAGTTGTACCATTAAAGGTAAACTATAGATAAGTGCTGAAAAGAGACTGCTGATTACGCTTCCAAGAAAGAGAAATGTAAAAGGTGAAAAGTTAGAAGGTGGACAGTTTTATTTCATCATGTTGAATTCTATTACTATCCACATGGGAAAATAAGACGATGTATGCATATTTTTCAGAATATAAAAGCATCTTTAAGCAGAATGTAAGAAATTTCCCAGGCTACCCAACTCTGACTTTACTGAAAAGCTAGGTAGGGAGAAAAATGAGTAAGGGGGGAGGCGGGGCAGGACGCATTGAGAAACCAAAAGAATCTAGGAAGGCAGGATTCAAATGCAAATAGACTCCCTTAATATCCAGACCCAGGGAAGAAGTTTAAAAGGAAAGGGCAAAGAGGAGAGGGTAGGCCACCTACTTGTGCTCATCATTCAAGATGTGAACTTTAAAGAACCGAGGCTGGACTTCTTCAGGCTTATTGTCAGCTGGAAGGGCTTCAGGAGCTGGAAGCCACATGTTGAACTCTGCCAGCCAATTCTGAAGAGTATTAACCTGTCAGATAGCCAAGTCCAGAAAGATGGTTTTAAGAAATAAGCTCAAAACAAAAACAAAACAACAAACAAACAAACGAGCAAAAAGAAACAAGCTCAAAGCTGGGCTCATTGAGCTTTTCAGTACCCAGCAAGGCATTAACTCAGACCTCCTCTGGGGCTGACTAAACAATGCCTTCCCCAACTCTTACCGGCACAATGGCAAGGACAGTTTTGGCTGGCGTGTGGCGGAAGAGGACGTCAATGAAGGAGATCACTTGCAAAGTTTTCCCCAGACCCATGCTGTGGGCCAGAATACAGCCAAAACCACTACTGGTCTTAAACCTCTCAAGAGATTCAACCAGGTTATCATACAGGAACCGGATCCCACCAATCTAACAAAGGACAAACACAGACAATAGTTAAAGGAGCTGGCAAAGACCAGGGCTCTAGTTTTATTCATCTTGGAATTAGTTAGAATTAAGTAAATGAGCAGGCACCACAGCAGACAGTTGGTATGGACAGCTACAGAAGTTTTCCTGTACCCTGACTAGTCTATAGGCTGGTGACAGTTTTCTTGAAGAAAACATAGAAAATCATTCACCTGGTAAAATGGCCCATATTAAGGCGAAAATCTGCAGTACCAAATTCTTGACAGGGCCTCTCACTCAGCCCTTGGTTCTTACCTCAAGAGAGCCCATTCCATTAGGAGTAGTTCTTATTAAGGGTTGTTATGTTAAGTCATCTCTATCTTCATGGAACTTCCACTCATTGGTCTGGGTTCAGGGCTCTAGGTCAATACAAACTACTCTGCCCCCTCCTATCAGAAAGTCCCTCAGACTTCTGACTCTTGAATCTCTTCTGGAACGACTTCCAGAATCAAATCAATTTTCTAATCAAAGCACTGCCCTCTAGATAGCATCTTAATCAGTCGTGCAGATCTCACAGAAGGAAGCTCAAGATCATCAAACCAAGAGATTCAGCACCTCCTACACAATAGGGCATCTAAGTCTTGACCTTCCCATTCATCAGAAATCCTGAAACATCAACTGTTAGGAGGAAGGATCAGGCCTTTCCAATAGCTGCTTGAGGTACCAAACAAGTATTTCATAGACTGTGGTGCTAAAAACTACCAGCAGGTGATGCCCTCAGCAAGGAAGCTGAAAGGAAACAAAGAGGAGAGTCAAGATCTGCTGTACCTGATGAGGTTTCACTGCCCTTGCCAACTGCGGGGCCAGGAAGACATTCTCCTCCTCTGGAGGGTGGTTCAGGTTGACGAGGACCCGCCCCAGAGCATCACGCTGGTTTAAGATGTCATTCACATGGGTGCCACCCTTCTCCTCTTCCTCATCCTCCTCACTGACAGACTCACTGCTGTCTACAATGTGCAGAGTGTCCTCCTCTCCAGAGCTCAGTTCAATCACCTCTGAGACAGCCAACAAAACAAAAACAAAAACCCAGGGAGCAGAGATAATTTATTGCCCATCATTAAAGCATTATAGCATGGAAATAAAGTTAGAATTTGTCATCACTTGTAAAATTTTATTATTTCTCTCTTCCAACTTCAAATTAAGATAAGATAAGGGAAAACTCTACATTTACAAGGAGACTCAGGGACATTTGTTATGGTCAGACCCCAAACCAAATGGAGAAGGACTAATTTTTATTCAGAGGTACAGCCAATTACTCGGGGTGAACATTGAGTAAGGAGAAAGTAGAGGCACCTCTGGCTCAACCTTACCATCTCTACTGCTTTTTTCATCCTCACTGCCACTGCTGCTGTCCAAACAAATGACTTCCTGGGCCAGCACCCGAGGAGGCAGCTGGGGACCATCGCTTGCTCTTAAGACAATTTCCTCTAGGGAAGGAAAGATGGAAAGGAATGTGAAAACCACATTTAGCTCAAACCTATCTCCCCAAATGATTCATCAGTTTCTTTCTTTGTTGCTTTCAAGGGGACTGAGGAGAGAATTAGAGGGGGGGTGTCTCAATCACCTTCTGTCCCCCTAACTTCCCTTGTCTTTACTAGTTCTCACCTCTAAGTGTCCACCTGACCACTAGAAGAGATCCTAATCCCTTGGCAGGTTATGATCCAAAATTATGGGAGAAAAAAATCTAAATAATAGGTCAATCTGAGGAGTATATTTTTTAAAAACCCACTTATTATCATTATTGCTTTATTTTGTTTTTTTTAAAGTAAAGTCTATGCCCAATGTGGGGCTTGAACTCACAACCCTGAGATCAAGAGTCACATGTTTTACCCACTAAGCCAGCCGAGGGCCCCTGAGGGGTACATTTTTACTCATTTAACTTTTTAGATGTTTCTGATCATTTGCTCCTAGAAAACTGAATGACTGAGAGGCCATGGTCTTATTTCCCACGGTTTTATTTCAGATCTGCCCTTCACCACTGTGTGTCCAAGGCCTCTTCTCCCTACACTGCAGGGCCTTTCCCACCACCTCCACTGCCCCTGGCTTACCGGGAAGGAACTCCAGGGGAACTGTAGGAATGGGAGCTGCATAATCCTTCCTCTGCTGCTCCAGGCGTTTCCTTCTTTCCAACTCTTCCTGTTGTGCTGCTTTGGTAACCGGCTCCAATTGATCCTCCCGGAGCAGCTTTCTAAATATTACAATAAGAGTGAGCATTTGGGTTGGTTTACTTGAGATTTGGGCAACATAATGTCAAACTAAAGAGTTCACTGCTGAGCTCAGAAGTCTGAGGCAAGAGAAGGAGCAGCTCCATCAGTCCCCACACATCCATGCAATAGGCAAGGTTTAAAAAAAAAAGGACTTCAAGGCTCAGGTGATTCTGGGCCAACATTTTTTCCATATTATTTAACTTCCTGAGATATGCCACTGGAGATTCATCTTTTTTTTTTTTTTTTAAGATTTTATCTATTTATTCATGAGAGACAGAGAGAGAGAGAGAGAGAGAAAGAGAGAGAGAGAGAGAGAGAGAGAGAGGTAGAGAGACAGGCAGAGGGAGAAGCAGGCTCCATGCAGGAAGCCTGATGTGGGACTCAATCCCATTAATCCAGGACCACTCCCTGGGCCAAAGGCAGGTGCCAAACCACTGAGCCACTCAGGGATTCCCCCCTGAAGGTTCATCTCTGCACATAACAGATCCAAGAACAAAACAGAGCAATTCGTGATTCATAAAATTGAAAAATATTTAAAATAGAGTTGTTATATGGGAAAGTAGGATTATAGATGATTCTGCATCTTTATTTCCTAAATTTTAAGTAATGTTTTTAAGCTATCATTATGATTTAAAAAAAAAAAATGAAAGTAGGGGGAGAAAAAGATCTCGGTGATCTCCTTTCAATAGCAAAAAGGGTTATGTGGCAGAAGGAAGGGCTGTGAGAGATTTGGACAGTTAAGGAAGCTCACATCTGCCACTCACTTAGGTCAAGGAAAAAGCCCTGCTTTGGACCAGACAGTTCCTACCAAATGAAGGTGAGCTCTAAGAAAATGAGGATTCAACTTACCTCCTCCTATGTTTTTTGTTTTTGTTTTTATTAAGATTTTATGTATTTATTCATGAGAGACACACAGAGAGGTAGAGACAGGCAGAGGGAGAAGCAGGCTCCATGCAGAGAGCCCAATGAAGGACTCAATTCTGGAACTCTAAGATCATGCCCTGAGCCAAAGGCAGATGCTCAACCACTGAGCCACCCAGGCATCCCTATCTCCTCCTGTTTTGAAACATAAGGGAAAAATAAAGGAAAAAACAGAGTCCAACCAAAGTTCCCTATCATCTTTAGGCTGCCCCCAGAGCCTCCAGAGAGTAAGAGACTCCCCAGCACAGCTTGAGCGCCAACCACGTTTGCCCATAACCTCTCACAGCATGAGGTTGTCCTGAGCTGCATCTCTCTATAAATCAGGAACACAGATTACACCTTTCTTCACTGATAAAGGGACTCTCTTGCTCAAACCAGTCCTGCTACTGACAGCCTTCAAATGAAAGTAATGCTTCTATTCCTTCCCTTCTCCTCTTATCCTGAGCACAGCTCACCGTATGTTTCTCCTCATATGGGAGGGCTTCTGAGCTCTCTTCTTTTTGGGGTCCTCGGAGGCTAGGCTCTTGCCTTGGTGGCGCCTAAGCTGCTCTGAAGGCTCAGACTGAGATGAGGTAGTTGAAGTGCACCGTGGTGGCCGCTGCCCATCTTCGTCCAGCTGGGCACACTCAGTGCCACACATGTCTTCCAGGGATGGGTCTGAAAAGACAAAGAGAGAAAGGTGCCAGGGACTGAACTTTACAGGGAGAAAAATTGGTTTTGATGCCAGGCAAACCTGGGTTCAAATCTCAACTCAGCAACTTATTAGCTGGTAAGCTAGGGCAAATGACTTAAAGCTCTTTGAATCTCAGTGGGCTGATCTGTAAAATGAGAGGAGTGATGTATACATTTCAGAGTTGTTATGAGAACTAAATAGTGTGCGTGTCTAGAACCACGCTGCTCCAGAGTAGGCTCACAACAAATGATAGCCATCATGCTTGCTTTAATCTAGCACTCTGCTCAGAGTGAGGAAGCTTCATGGTCTCAGAATGCTCTGAAAGGGGCAGTAGATTCCAAATTCAGCTCACACTCATTTGTGTCTCATCTGCCAACAAGAGAAATATCCCTCCTTTCAGGGTCCTAAAGCGTTCATTCCTTCTTTTTTTTTTTTTTTAAGATTTTATGTATTTATTCATGAGACACACAGAGAGAAACAGAGACATAGGCAGAGGAGAAGCAGGCTCCCTGCAGGGAGCCCAATGCAGGACTTGATCCGGGGATCACCACTTGAGTCAAAGGCAGACGCTCAGCCACTGAGCCACCTAGGTGCCCCGCATTCACTCCTTCAATTCACTGGCCATTTAATGACGGCCTACAACATGCCAAACACTGTTTCAAGATGCTTCAAGGATGTTTAGAAGACCTCTTCCTTGTAAGAAGTTTGTTTTCTAGAGATAATAAGGCAAAATGTGCTAACCACCACAGGAAGGGCAGGCTAACTGACCTAAAGAACTTCAAAATATAAGACATTACTTTTCTAGCCAGAGATAATTAGCTAAATCAAGAATAACTGCCTTAGGGTCACAAGAATATGAAAGATACTACTTTGTGGTGTGATCACACAAGAATTTTTGAGAGGTAAAATCTGAGTGAGGCCTTGTAAAGTGACAATGTCTAAAGATACTGCCTTAAAGGGGGGGAGGGGGGCGGAAACGAGGAAATTCCTGGCAGAAAGAATGTCATTTGTGGCATCAAACACCAGCAAAGACTGGGGTTGGTGTAGGAGGATCCGTGTGCACATCCCTCTTCCTCAGTCTGCTGAGCAGCATTCTGTTTACTGGATGGGTAAGCCTTGATAGTCACACAGACCATAAGCCTGTCCCCAAATCCACCAGAGCCTCCCAACTATAAGCACTACACAACTAAAAGGTCTTCCCCAAAAGTAAGAGTAATTTAAAACTAGATCATAGGGATGCCTAGGTGGCACAGCGGTTGAGGTCTGCCTTTGGCTCAGGTCGTGATCCTGGAGTCCCGGGATCAAGTCCCACATCAGGCTTCCTGCATGGAGCCTGCTTCTCCCTCTGCCTATGTCTCTGCCTCTCTCTCTCTGTGTCATTCATGAATAAATAAATAAAATTAAAAAAAAAAAAACTAGATCATCAATACTGTAACTAAGGTGTCAATGAAACTTGGCTTTCAGGCAGGCAGGAAGGACTCAGGAAGTCTGGGGTTTTGGTGGGATTTTTTTTGTTTGCTGTAATTTATTTTTATTTTTTAAATTTTTTAAAGGATTTTATTTATTTATTCATGAGAGACACAGAGAGAGAGGCAGAGACACAGAGGGAGAAGCAAGCTTCCCATTGGGAGCCAGATGTGGGACTCGATCCCAGGGCCCTGGGATCATGCCCTGAGCCAAAGGCAGACACTCAAACACTGAGCCACCCAGGTGTCCCTTTTATTTGTTTTTTAACTAAAGATTTGCTTGTTTGCTTATATATTAATTTTAAAGATTTTATTTATTTATTCATGAGAGAGACAGAGAGAGAGAGAGAGAGAGAGAGGCAGGCTCCCCACAGGGAGCCTGATGTGGGACTCAATCCCAGGACCCAGGAATCACTACATGAGCCAAAGGCAGATGCTCAATCACTCCCACTCAGGTGCCCTGATTTGTTTATTTATTTTAGAGAAAGAGAGCATGGGCAGGAGGGGCAGAGGGAAAGGGAGAGAAAACCTCAAGCAAACTGCACTGACCATGAGGCTGAAAGGGGGCTCAATCCTACAACCCCAAGGTCATGATCTGAGCCGAAGTCAAGAGTCAGACATTCAACCAATCACACCACCCAGGCACCCATGTTTTTAACTAAACTTTAAAGTTTATTTGGATTTCACCAGTTTTCCACTAATCACTAATATCCTTTTTCTGTTATAGGATTCCATCCAGGATATCATACTGCATCTAGCTCTCATGTCTCAGTCTCTCTAAACTGTGACAGTTTATCAGGCTATTATTTTTGTCTTTCATGACTATGACAGTTTTTTGAAAAGTACTAATCAGGTGTTTTGTAGACTGTCTCCTAATTTGAACATCTAATATTTTCTCATGATGAAACCACAGAAGTAAAGTGTCTTTCTCATGACATCTTACCAGGATACATGATACCAATATGACTTATTACTGGTGATATTAACCTTGATCACTTGTTTAAAGTGGTGTCTGCCAGATTTCTTCACTATAAAATTACTACTTTGTCTTTTCCATATTTTTATTCATTAGAAGCAAATCACTAAGCCCAGTCCACATTCAAGGGGAAGAGAATTAAGTGCTATATCCTGAGACGGGCAAAGAATTTCTGGACATATGTTAAACCACGTGAAAATATTTGGAGTGGTAGGGAACTGTGAGGCTTTGAGAATGCAAATATCCTGTTTCTAAAAATTTACACACCAGTTTTAACATTCATCAATGGATCTTACCTGGAGAAATTATTACTATGGTGTTCTAATGGTGGTTATTTCCCTCTTTGTGTCTACATTTATTATTTGGAATCCTTCTCTTCTGTAAGGAAGATTTTGTCCCTTCTCCCTCATTTACATATTCAAAAACTTTTTAATGTCAGTATGGACTCAGATGCCAAAGGGGGATAAATGAGAAACAATGAATACTGTAGGCTTTGGTAAAAGATACAGTGTTGCCATAGGCCTCAATGAGTGAACCAGTAAGCTGATGTCCCCACACCAAAAGAAAAACATACCATAAATCATCATCATATGCACTTAATCACCAAAAAAAACAACAAATGGACCATCTCATCAGCCAGTGGCAAGTCACAGAATCATGAGTGTCCCAGACACTCCATCACTGCTTACCTGCTGTGGTTTAGTATACCTCTATTACCATTGTGAGTTCCTTATGATCTCTTTCATATTGATGCCAGGTTCTAGAACAGCATGGAGTTGGAAACTAACGTTTCCTGAGAGTTAACCGGGCACAGGGGTTCACTATGGACACTGAAACCAGACTTCTGGGGTGTGAATGTCAGCTCTGTCCCTTATTTGTTCCTCAATTATAATAAGGGAATAACAACTCTCATGCTATTCCTCAGTCTGACGGTTGAAGAGATGGTTATGTGAGGTAGCCTAGATGAAGCTCTGGAACAATGCTCGACACGTAATAAATACCATATAAAACAGCTGCTGCTTTTTCTAGAACTACTACCATTCCAGGTACAAGGAATGGGTTTGGTTTCTCTTTCTTTTTTAATAACTGCAAGGTGAATTTTGCTCCCTTCATTCTAAATTTGAAAACCAAAGCCCTAAAAAGTTAAAAAAGAAATAGCTGGTCTATGGGTATATCATAAACAAGCAGAAACACAGGAGCAGACAGTTAACAGAATGAGCTTCATAGGCAGTACTAGTGTTGAATCCTGGCTCTGTCACTTACTTACTAGCTCTATGTTCACAAGTTCAATTTCCCTGAGCCATAGTTCCCCACATTTGTAAAATGTGGATGTCAATAGCTCTCTTCAGGAAAATATTCTTTTTTACACCCAGGTCTGCACACTCCCTGGAACTTCATACTCCCAACGACATTGAACTGTCTAGCAGCAAAGCTACAGGGCTTAGTCAGCCATGCTGAGTAGTAATATTTATTTGTGTGGAAAATTCAAACTTTAACTTTTTTATCCTAATCAAAAATCAGAAAATAGGAAAGCAAAAGGAGGAGAAATGACATAAACTGCTTTGTTCTCACAAAGTGTTTCTTACAAATACGCATTTGCGTGTATACCCCTCACACACATATCACCAGCCACATGAGACTACTGACCACATCTTTATTCTAAACCTCTCTGAATGAGACTACTGCAAACTAGCCACTGATGCCTTTTCCTGCCCCTTGCCTTTTAGTTTAGCCTAACACACTAAATGAGCATTTATATGAGCATTTGAGTACCAGCTCTGCGCCAAGGCACAATGGAATGATGCACATGGGAAAAACACATGAGGTGAGCACCTAATAGCAACAAATCTTGGGGAAAGGAACCCAATCCAGCCTTGCCTGGGGCTGGGCATGGGGGGCAGAGTGCTTCCTTGAAAGGTGAAACCTGGGTTTAATCTAATACAGTAAGTAGGCACCAACTACTACAAGGGGGAAAAACATTCTAGGGAGATATAGGAGCATAAGCAAAAGGAATAGAGACTTTAGACAAGGTGGAATAGTTGGAAAGATACCTGCAGTTCAATACTGGCTAAAATTAATTAAGCAAAACAGCAGCAAGAGGGACCTCCCAACCCAACAACCACTTCCCTACCTCTCCCCAGGGAATAACCCCTTATCCAAGGCAGACTGAGGTGTAGACCCAAAAACCTTCCTGGATGCTAGCACAGACATCAACCCCCGTCCCAGGGAGGACTACTTCCAAGACCCTTTTTTCCTAGCCTTCTACATTCCACTGACAACCGTTTGGTGAGGAGAGGAAGTTAATGTAGCCAATGTAAAATTTGGGGCTGGAGGAGGGTAGTGGGTGTGGACATGTGTGCACAAATGCACACAACACTCACATGTCAGTACCCAGGGTGATTTACTCTCCTGCAGCAGCAGTGGAAGCATCTTCCTTGGCCCTCATGCTGAGTGGCCACTGAAGGTTTTTAGTTAAATAACTTTTGCTTTTTGAAAAGCAAAGGGGAAATGGTGAAGGGAGGTACCAGTCAAAAAATGTTCATGAGCGGTAATGCAATACCATTAACAGGAGGGAGAAGTTAAAACATCACAGTCCCCTCTCTATTACCACAGGATCCACAGCAGGCCTTTTGTAAAAAGGCGTCCCAAAGACAGCAGAGTCCAGGGTGACAAAGAGCATTGGGAATGCTACAGGAGCCTTGGCTCATGCACATCTTCCATCCACTGAGAAAGTAAGGTGCTACTGCTTATGTGTCCAGCCAGACACAAGAACTAAAAGAGAAGCTCCATAAGAGCTGCAAGTCTCACTGGCTGCCCTCTCAAGTTTACTATCCTCCCATCAAATAGTCCTCTCCTATTTCCTCCTGAAGTACTACAAGAGGAAAAGTCAGCAATTCTGTTTTCCTTAAGAAGAATTACCATTCCTTCAGGCCTCTGGCCCCTCAAAAGAGCTAATGTTTCCATGGCATTATCACATATTATTGTCATCTCTCTCCTAACTCATAGCCCTCAATTTTTCCCTCCTAAAGGAGGAGGTTATTATATTCTTCCTCCCAAAGGAATAGGTGGCTGGACAGCAGAGTCCCTAACTGGGGATCTCTCTTGCTAAATGGCTACTTCCATCAACACTGCAGGTTGCCCTACACAATTACATGAGGCTGGGTTGGCACACTACAACTTGGTGTTTTGCTAGGTCCTCTGACCTGGTTCTGATAATGAAATTTGATGTTCTCCTGGCCTTAAGGCCTTTTGTTTCTATTTCACAAGCAAATTTATTGAGTAACCACTTGGAGGGAACAGGTGGAAGCAAAGTTAGAGAGTAGGCAGACAGGACAGAGTCACAGTATAGAGGGTAGGCCTTGAATGTCAGATTAGAGTCTGAACTTGGTCTATTGGGCAGTGGAAATTTGTTGCCAACTGCTGTATTTCCTTTTTCTGGTTTCTGTCTTGTAGAGAGGACTGTTTCTGGGGGGAGGAAGACAGAATCTGATAACTTTTCAATATCACAAATTCACAAACATTCCAACTTGTGAGGTCTCGCTATAATTCCTGTTTGATTCAGGGTTGAATGTGGCCAAGTACAGTAGCAATTTTAAAATGATCATAGTATATACAATTCTCACATACACATAGTAAAGACAAAGTAGAGACAAAGGTTTCCCCTTTACACTGAGGATACAGGTCCAAACCGGCTTCTTACCAACTGGTATTCTTTGAATGAATCTTCAGCTTCTGGGTTTAACAATTACTATTTATTTGTTAAAGAGTTTTAGTTGATAGATGTACTAATATTTAAAATTTGTTGTAATGTAAGTCAATGTTTTACAAGTGCTTCATTGCTGCTTCATGATGCTTATTATGAAGTTTCTGGTTTTTACAAAACATTTTGTACCACATCTTAAACTATTCTTGATAATAAATTATTTCAAAAATTCTATAATTAATTTTCCCTAAATCAAAATGTAACTTTCCACTGCATGCTCTTTTGTATCTTCTGAATAACGTACCATGTGAATTTACAACCTAGTTAAAATAAATTTAACTTTCAAAAAAATAGCCCTCCCTAAAATTCTGAAATATAATCTACCAAAAGCCACTAATGAAAAAGAGAAAAGAGTCAACAAAGAGGTAATGAGACATGTGGTTTAAAAGTCAATGATTATTACCACCCAAATGCAGGATCATAGAATCAGATCTGGTTGCAAATACCCCTGAACTTTCTCCTTCACGTGAGCCAGCTGTGAGCAGCAATCACCAGAGTTATATAAACACCAATGAACACTTACATAAGCTTCTCAGGAATGAGTTATGAACACCACCACGACAAATATGACTAGGCAAATGAGGAACGTTGAAAGAAAAATTTGTTTCCCTCATTGGGGGTATGAGATATAAGCACTTCCAGGACCCTTTCTCTAGCTGTTCCACCTCTTCTTCTTCCTTCCCCATCCCATCTGTATAAACAAAGTTCAGTGAATTCCAAGTCTTACTATATGCCTCCTGATGTGATCCAATAGGATGTATACACTACAGCTATTATGTATGTGTGCCAAAACATTACTTGAATCTCAGCACACCTTGAGATCTCACTACTGGTTTGCAAAAATACAGGGAAAAAGGACCATGTTGACAGAGTGGAGTGGCCACTGGAGATGCCTGACACTCTGTTCTGAGGAGTGACCAGCTGTGTGATGGAGCAGGCCAGGGATCGCTTACACCTGAGATATACTACAGGACAGCACGTACCAGAGGTGGAAGTCCAAGTCAAACGCAGAAGGACAGCCTCACTGAGCAACCAAGAGTGTCATCTGTACCCGAAGCGATTTCAGCAGCAGCCAGTACCTGTGGTGGATTTCCAGGTGAACTGAGGCATTCTTAGCTGAGACACCAAGATGTGGTTAAAGCAGTATTAGAACATCCAGGTAGCCGACTTCCAAGCAAAAAACCAACTGACAATGTATTGATGTATTTGAATCAGTTGACAACATAATAAAGATAATGTCCATGGTTTTCAGAAAACAAAAGAATTATGTTAAATTTGTTAAGCAAGACCACAAGGATGCAATCAGCAAAATCTAGAAATGCACAAAACTACAATAACAACTGAATCCTTTTCTTCTGCAAGCAAGTTGCAAGAAAAAAAAAGAAAAAAAGAGGTAGGGAAAGTTCAGATTGAAGAGATTTAAAAGACAAATGAACTAAATGTGGAACTTGTATGGATTTTAGCAAACTGGCAGTAAAAATAATCTTTAAATGATAATCAGGGATTATCTGGATATTTCATGTTATAAGGAATTACTGGTTTAAAAAATTTAGATGCGATAATGGTATTGTGTTTGTTTTTGTTTTTGCTTCTAGGAGAAGATTGAGTAAATACACTATGAAGTTTACCGATAAAGTGTTACAACATTAAGGATCTACTTCCAAATAATCCAAGGTTGGGGGGAAACAGATTAAACAAGACTAGCCTTGTATTCACAACTACTGAAGAGAATACTGAGAAATACAGGGTTCATTTATTACTGTCTCTTTTTATTTCATTTGAGATTTTCCAGAATAAAAACTTCATGGCTGTTTAATTTTAGAAATTTTAACAGAAGATAAAATATAATAAGCACTAATCTCTAAACTATTTAGATCTCAACTTTTCCACATTTGTTAATATACATTTGCATATTTATCCTGGTAACCAATGAATACACATCATTTTGTGTTCTGCTTTGGTCACTTATTACATACATATAAGTATTTCTTTGACATAGTCCACATACTCATCATTTTAATGGCAGGCTATCAGTATATCACAGAATGCTTTGTCATTCAGACTAGTTCTTAGTTTTTATTTGCGTCTACAATGGCATAAATATCTTTGTACAAATTATTTTTCCTTTTGATTTATTTATTTATGGTACAATCCACTACAGTTGGGGAAATGAGCGAAGAGCTTAAATGTTCGGATATTGGCAAACTTTTTCTATGAAAAGCCTGATAGTAAATGCTTTAGGTTTGTGGATCATAAGGTCTCTGTTGTAACTACTCAAGTTTTCCAGAGTAGCTCAAAAGCAGTCATACTTAAACATATACGTGAACAAACATAACTGTGTTCTAGTACGATGCTGTTTACAAAAATAGGCAAAAATAATTTTGAAAAAGAACAAAAGAGGACACACACTTCCTGATTTCAAAACTTACTATGAAGCTACAGTAATCAAAACAATGTGGAACTGGCATAAAGACAGACATATGGATCAATGAAAGGATAGAGAGCAGAGAAATAAACCCTCAAATACATGGTCAAAGGATTTTCAACCAGAGTACCAATACCATTCATAGGAAAAGGACAGTCTCTTCAGCAAGCGGTGATGGGAAAATCAAATTTCCACAGGCAAAAGAATGAAAATGGACCCTTACCTTATACCATATACAAACATTAACTCAAAATGGTCCAAAGACCTAAATGTAAAATCTAAAACTATATAAAACTTAGAAGAAAACATGAGGGGAAAACTTCATGACACTGGGTTTGGCAATGATCTCTTAGACAGGAAACCAAAGGTACAGGTAATAAAAGAAAAAAAAGACAAACTGAACTTCATGAAAACTGTGGGCATGAAAAGACACTGTCAACAGAGTGAAAAGACGACCCATGGAATGGGAGTAAACATGTGCAAACCATGTATCTGATGAGGGATCGATATCCAGAATATATTAAAAAAACTCCTAAAATTTCAACAGCAAAAACCAAACTGACTCAAAAATGGCAAAAGATATAAAGACATTTCTCCCAAGAAGATCTATAAATGGCCAATAAGCACCTGAAAAGATGCTTAAAATCACTAATCACTAGGGAATTGTAAATCAACACTACAATAGTGTATCATCTCACATGCATTTAGAATGGCTAGTACTAAAACATAACAAAACAAAACAAAACACACAACAACCAAAGAACCAGTGTTAGCAAGGATATGGAAAAGGTGGAACCCCTGTGCACTGCTGGCAAGAATGTACAATGACACAGATGCTATGGAAAACAGTATGGCAATCCCTCAGAAAGTTAAAACATTGGACTGCCGTATGATCCAGCCATTCCACTTCTGGATATATACTCAAACTGACAGTAGGGTCTTGACATGACATGCAGCCATGTTCATAGTATCATTTTTCATAAATAGCTAAGATATGGAAACAACCTACGTATCCACTGATGGATGAAGGGATAAGCAAAATGTGATAGATGCATACAATGGAATATTATTCAGCTTTAAAAAGGAAGGAAATTCTGACACATGCTACAGTATGAGTGAATCTTGAGGACATTAAGTGAAATAATTCAGTCACAAAAGGACAAATACTATATGATTCCATTATATGAGGTACTTAAAGTAGTTAAAATCATCAAGACTGAAAGTAGAATAATGGTGGTTCCCAAGAGCTAGGAAGAAAAAGTAATGGACTGATGGTTTAATGGGGATAGAGTTTCAATATGGGATGATGAAAAAGTTTTGGTTATGGATAGTGGTGATGGTTGTAGAACAATATAAATGTACTTAATACCACTAAATCCTACACTTTAAGATGGTTAACATAGGTGCCTGGGTGGCTCAGTCAGTTGTGCATCCAACTCCTGATCTTGGCTCTGGTCTTGATTTCAGAGTTATGAGTTAAAAAATAAAAAATTAAAATGGCTAAAATGGTAAGTTTTATGTTACATATATTTTAACAAACACATTTGGCGTAGTCATTATGCTAAGTTAACGAAGTCTGACACAAAAGGCTTCATATTGTGTAATTCCACTTATAGAAATGTCCAGGACAGATAAATCTTATTAGACCACAAGTAGGATAGTGGTTGCCAGGGACTGGGAAAGAGGGTGACTGCCTATGGATAATGGGGTTTCTTTTTGGGGTAATGAAAATGTTCTGAAACTAGATAGTGGGAATGGTTCAACAACCTTGATATACTAAAAATCACTGAATCATAAGCTTCAAAATAAGAATATATAAGAATATATACATATTTTAAAATATTGGCTTGGTGCTTCTGCATCTAACTAAAGTGGAATAGCTTGAGGCAAACCAATGCTTGTTAGAAATATGTTGTCAAATTTAAAAACAATAATAACAACAACAAAGCCTTTTGAAGGCATTGAAGAGATGCTGAAAGGACCAGAAGTAGAAAGGACAGGACACCAGGGTGGCTCAGCGGTTGAGCATCTGCCTTTGGCTCAGGGCATGATCTCACGGTCCCGGGATCAAGTCCCGCATCCGGCTCCCTGCATGGAGCCTTCTTCTCCCTCTGCCTGTGTCTCTGCCTCTCTCTCTATCTCTCATGAATAAATAAATAAAATCTTAAAAAAAAAAAAAAAAAAAAAAAAAGGACAAGATTCCAGAGAAAGGGAAATCAAGAAGAAATGAGCCAGCATTCTACTGCCATTTATTCCCCTCTTTTGCCAAGTCTGGGTGCTGGGGCAAGCAGAGTCACCAAAATAGAGGGCTGTCAATATGAAGCAAAGAAACCAGAAGAACTTTTGACCATTTCATAGGACTAAAAAAGACAAAACTTGACAACATGAGGAGCCACAATCCTGATGAAATGGGAAAGGCAGAACTGAGCCAAAAACTAAACTCAGTTTATTTACATTCATTTGCTCCACTCTAAAGCTGAATGAGATGAGAGGTTAAGAAAATACACAGAAAACCACTGAAAAGAAGAGCAGATGTTTCTGCAATCTTGAGGTGCAGAGAAGATAAGGATTAGAATTTAGGAACCACTAGAGTAGATGTTCCCAGTGAACATCTTGGCTCTCAGCTGGAACCCATGTGGGATGGCCACACTCTAGAAACAGGGGTGTGCCAGAAGTAAACAAAGGCTTCTAAACTATGATCAGCATTTAATCAGCTTTGTCCTGCTGGATTAAGGTGATCAGCCCCACCATATCTGCCTAGGAGAGGAAAAGGAAACCCTCTCTAAAGATATCATCCATAGTCTCAATAATTTTTTTATAAACATGCTCAGTGTTCAATGAAATATTATCAGGTGTGCCAGAGACAAGATCAAATGATCAAAAATTAAGAGGGACAAACAGACAACAGAACAAGAATCACTGGCGATCTAGATATAAAATAATAATAAAGTGTGCAAAAAAAACAAAGAAAGAAATGGAGAAAAAAATGAAAAGATGTATAATGTCACTAGGTAACCAGAATATTTAAAAAAAGAGAATCAAAGGAGATTCTAGAAACAACATATAGTAACTGGAATCTAGAAGCTCTGTGGATGACAGGTAGGATAAAGCAGAAAAAAACTAAAAACACAACAAAAAAAAACATTCCTATGGAGATTATAAAGCAAAACTGTTGAAAACTAATAAAGAAAAATTGTACAAGCAGTCATGAGTGGGGGAGAACACATTACCCTCAAAGGAGCAACAATAAGAACAATGGATTCTTGAAACATGAAAGACACTAGAAGACAGTGGAAAATTTCTAAGTTTTGAAAGAAAATAACTGGCAATCCAGAATTTTGTACCAGCTAATATATCATTCAAAAATGAGGACAAGGGAATCCCTGGGTGGCTCAGCAGTTTAGCACCTGCCTTTGGCCCAGGGCGTGATCCTGGGGTCCTGGGATTGAGTCCCGTGTCGGGCTCCCTGCATGGAGCCTGCTTGTATCTCTCTCTCTCTCTCTCAGGAATAAATAAATAAAATCTTAAAAAAAAAATAAAAATAAAATAAAAAATAAATAAAATCTTTAAAAAAAAATGAGGACAAAATAAAGCTACTTTCAGACAAACAAAAACACAGATTAAATCTGTTGCCAAGAAACATATCCAAAATAAATACCAAAGGAAATCCTCCAGAGAATTATCTCAAACAAAAAAGAGAAATGAAGGAAGGAATGAAAGACAACAAAAAGGGAAGTGTTCCTAGCCATTTCCAATTGGCACTGCTTGATTTGATGTTTATTCAAATAAACTCCTAAAAATCAAAAAGAACAACAAAACAGGTCTAGGTGTGGAAATATAAATGAATACTGACTAGAGAAAAACAACACTTTGTGGCATTTAAAATGTGTAGAGTTAAAATAAGGATATATAACATAAAAGGCAGGAAAGAGGTAAACAGATTTAAGATGTTCTAAGGTAGGGTGCCTGCATGGCACAGTCAGTTAAGCATTCAACTCTTGGTTTTGGGTCACGTTGTGATTTCAGGGTGTTGAGAAAGAGCCCCACATCAGCTCCACACTCAGGGTCAGAGTCTGCTTGGGATCCTCTTTCCCTCTCCTTCTGTCCTTCCTGCTCATGCTCTCTTTCTCTCAAATAAATAGATCTTTTTTAAAAAATTAAAAATAAAAAAAATGTTCTAAGAAATTGGGAGGTAATAAAAGCAATGATTTATATTAGAGAAGGACATATACTGCAATTTAGGATAACCACTAAAAGCATAGTAAAAGATTGTGTAACTAACAAGCCTGTAGGGAGAAAACTGAATCATTAAAAAAACAAAAAACAAAACAAAACAAACAACAACTTAATCCAAAGGAAGGAAAAGAACAAGATAGAAGATGAGATAGAAAATAAATACCAAGATGATAAATTTTAACACAACTATATCAATAATTACATTAAATATAAATAGACTAAATGTTCCAATTCAAAAACTAAAACTGTTAGACTGAATTAAAAAAAACAAAACCCAACTAACTGGTGCTAGCATGAAAAACTTAATAGAAAAAAGTTGAAATAGAAAAAAAAAAAGTAAAAAACCAGACATTAATTTAATGTCAGCTAACTAAAAGTTGACACATCTATACCAGGTGAAAGAGATATTAGCATAAGAAGTATTACTGGGGGGAGGGGGGGGTGCACCTAGATGGCTCAGTTGGTTAAGCATCTGCCTTTGGCTCAGGTCATGATCTCCTGGGATCCAGCCCCACACTGGGCTGTCTGTTCAGCAGGCAGTTGTCTGTTTTTCTCACATCCCCTGCCTGTGCCCCCTCTGCCCCTCTGCTCATGCTCTCTCTCTCTCTCAAAGAAATAAAATCTTTAAAAAAAAAAGCAGTTTTACTAGAAATAAAAAGGGATGTTTCATAATGACAAAAAGGTCAATGTACAAAGAAAATATACTAGTATCAAATCTGTATGCACACAATACCTTAGCTTCAAAATAGATCAAAATTGACAAAACTGAAAGAAGAAATACAGAAATCTATATTTCAGAAATCTACAATCATAATGAGAAACTAACATGATCACTTCTCGGCCTTTGGGCTAAGAGCAAGTGTAGAAACTAACATGATTCTTTCAAGAATAAAAGCCAATTGACAAAAAATACCAGTCAGGCCACACAAGAACTGAATGAAATATAATTTAGTTTCATTAACGAACTTATTTAGAACACTTCACTCGACAATGACAAATGAGATAAACAAATATCACACATTCTAAATGTGCCCCCCACACACAACACATTATAATCACACATTCTTTTCAACAGCTTATACAGGATTTATCAAAATTGCCCATTTACTGCACCATAAAGCAAATCTCAACAAATTTCAAACATGGAATCATTCATTGTATGTATCTGGCCACAGTAAGAGCAGAATAGAGATAGTAAATTCTAGCAGTGCTAGAGAAAGAGCAGTGCCAGGGCAACCAGGGAGTTCTAAACTTGCCAGAGTTGAAAGATCTCATTAACATCTTATATAAAACACCCCTATCATTCAGCTGAGACAAAAGAAAGGCTGTCCCTAGGAGTAAGAACCATACTCCAGAGTAAGACCTATACTAGAATCTCCCTGAAAAGCCTAAAACCAAGCCCTGACATGGTCTGCAAAATTCAAAGATTGAGTCCTACTAAATTAGATTGGGAAATATCTTGAACTTTTTTCACAGATTGGTACTAAATGGCATAAAACCAAGGCTTCACAAATTCAAGGTGATCAATCAGTAATTGAACTGCCCACTAAAATTAGAATGAGTACTCTTTAGAGGAAGATCACAGAATGCAGAGCCTCTATGATAATTATGTACAAAGACCATCTTATTTAATATTGCACCAGTAATGCAAACAAACAGGAAAAATACCCATAGTCAAGAAAAACTGAATCAAGAGAAATCTAGGAGTGCCTATCTGGTTCAGTCAGTAGAGCTTGCAACTCTTGATTTTGGAGTGGTGAGTTTGAGTCCCAACGTTGGGTACAGAGCTTACTTTAGGAAGGAAGGGAGGAAGAAAGAAGGAAAGAAGGTAGGAATAGAGGGAAGGAGGAAGGGAAATTTTGATGGCCTAAATGTTAGGACTGTCAGCCAAGCAGTAACCATGAGAAATAATAAATGTTACTGTATTAAATCATTTAAGTTTTGGGGAAACTTATGACATAGTATTAGTAACTGACACAGAAACTTGGTACTCTGGGTATATAAAAATTAAAAATTTAATAAAAAATAAAACTATGACCTCATGTTTGGGGTCAAGTGGTTAGTGGAAGCTAGAAAAGCCATGAGGAGACTTTATTAAAAGCCGGCAGGGCCTCAAGGAGATGAAGGCTTAAAGGAAAATGTTATAGGAAGCTAAAGGAAAAGAAACACTGTTTCAGAAGGTTTAGCAACTCTATCACCAGCAGTAACAAAAAATTAATGGGCCTCCTGGCTAAGTCTGTTAGGCATCTGACTTCAATCTCAGGTCATGATCTCAGGGTCCTGGGTCTGGCTTGCACTGGGCTCCACGCTCAGCAGGGAATCTATTTATCCCTCTCCTGGACCCCTCTCCACACCCATGTATAGTCTCTCCATCATGTGCATGCTCTCTCCAATAAATAAATAAAATCTTTTTTAAAAAACATGAAAACTTGAAATCAAATCCAGGGTAGATCTGTAAGATTCTTTGTTATGATATCAGAAATATTTAAAGTAATACCTCATTGACCTTTTCAGACAAAAGGCCTCCTAAAGATTCTGCAGGCATGCCTAACAGATCTTTCCCTGTTAAAAAAACAACAACAACAAAATAAACAAACAACAACAACAAAAAAAAACACAGAACTTAGAAAAATCTGAGAGTATTATTCTATAGCAACCTCCCAAGAAGGCCAACCAGAAAAGAAATTATCTTGAAGAGATTTATGGATACAGTTTTTTACTAATGAAGTGGATTTTATGCTGATACATAAGTTTATAGAGGAAATATATGAGCCTGAACTAAAAGGCATATAAACAATACAAAAGGAAAAAAGGATTTAGACCGTCAAACTTCTAGAGGCAATCAGCCAGCAAGCTGGGGTGCAACTGCAATCCAAGCTACTTTTTGTGAAATGGAAGGATTATTCAGAGGGTAGAACTAAGATCCTCGAGAACAACAACAAAATCCCTGGAGAATTATTGAACTCCCAATTAGTAATACTGAGTTCTAATCAAGAAACTAGCAAAATGCTCAGCTAGTGATTTCAGAACTGCTATGGATCAATGACCGCTGTGTGCCTCTCATTCCCTTCTCTCTCCCAACCTCCTCTGCTCCATCTTTTGAATGAGTATATATCTTGTCCCCATAATCTTAAATTGATAGAGAGGCAGATAATTGGCCTCTTTAGTTCATAAAAGTCTTCAGATAAGAGAAACTGTACTTAAGGAGTGAACTTAAGAAACAACGATTGAAAGCCACATTCATACATAGATCTGAGTTATAGTCTTGGACTATAAACTGATGCTGTACTAGGATGAAAGTCTGGGGATCCTGAGGAAAGGAGGCAGCGTATTTTGCATAGGGAATGATGTAAATTACTGTGGCCAGAGGATGGAATGCGGCAGACAGTTTTTTCCCAAGATGAATGCAGTAATATCTTTTATTGAGAAGTAGAGTCTAATCTTTTTCTTTTGAGTCTGGGTAGGCTTATTACTTGGTTATAACCAAAAGAGCAACAGAGAAGTGAAACTGTAACTTCCAAAGTTGCATAAAAGGCAATGTAGCTTCCACCCAGTTTGCTATTTTAACTGCAGCCACTATCTGACTGCAATTGAAATTGATGAGTCTAAAATTTTTATGAAAATGCAAAGGTCATAGAGTAATCAAAATAATTTTTTAAGACAACAACAAAGTTGCAATTCTTGTACTACCTGATTAAAACTACATTAATTATGATTTTGAGCAAGGACAGTTATTAATGTAATACAGTCCAGGGATGTCCAGGTGGCTCAGTGGTTTGGGTCTGCCTTTGGCTCAGGGCATGATCCTGGAGTCCCAGGATCAAGTCTCACATCTGGTTCCCCATGGGGAGCCTACTTCCCCCTATAGCTGTGTCTCTGCCTCTCTCTCTCTCTCTCTTCTGAATAAATAAGTAAAACCTTAAAAAATATAAAACACAGTCTAGAAGTAGACCGCATATTTGTGGTCAACTGATTCTTTACAAAGGTACCAAAGTAATTCAATGAAGAAAGATAATCTTTCCAAAACACCATCTGCAATAGATACAATCCTCACCTCATTCCATAGCATACAGAAACAACTCTTTCTTTTTTTTTTTTAAGATTTTATTTATTTATCCATGAGAGACACAGAGAGAGAGGGAGGCAGAGACACAGGTAGAGGGAGAAGCAGGCTCCATGCAGGGATCCCAGGACTCCAGGACCACACCCTGGGCTGAAGGTAGACACCCAACTACTGAGCCACCCAGGGATCCCTGAGAAACAACAATTCAAAATGGATCAAGGCCTAAACATAAAAGCTTAATCTATACTTTTAGTAGATAACATAGTGGGAAATCTTTGCAACTTTAGAGTAAGTAAAGATTTCTTAAGCAGGACACAAAAAGCTTGAACCACAATGGAAAAAACTGATAAACTGTCCTTCATCAAAAGTAAAAACTTCTGATCCTTAAAAGAAAAATAACAAATCATAGTCTTGTAGACAGTGTGTGTGTATATATATATCTATATATGTATCTAATAAACAACTTGTATCCAGAATATATATATTTTTTAAGATTTTATTTATTTATTTATTTATTTATTTATTTATTTATTTATTTATTTATTTATTTAGAAAGTGCGAGCATGTGGAGGGGAAAGGAGGGTGGGCAGAGGGAGAGGGAGGGAGAGCATCTTGAGCAGACTGTACTGAGCACAGAGGCCAACATGGGTCTCAATCTCATGACTCTGAGATCATGACCTAAGCCGAAATCAAGAGTCATGCACAACCAACTGAGCCACCCAGGCACTCCTATAATATATTCTTTTTTTTTTTTTTTTTTTTTTTTTTAGATTTTATTTATTCATGATAGACAGGGGGTGGGGGGGCTCGCAGAGACAGGCAGAGGGAGAAGCAGGCTCCATGCTGGGAGCCGAACGTGGGACTTGATCCCGGGACTCCAGGATCACGCCCTGGGCCAAAGGCAGGCACTGAACTGCTGAGCCACCCCGGGATCCCCAATATTCTTTAAAAACTCTACAGCTCAATAAGAAGATAACAACAAAAAGCAAAAGAGGAGGATCTTGTGTATCTCTCCACAAAAGAGATACACAATGTTCAATGACACATGGAAAGATATTCAATATCATTAGGGCATGCACATTTAAACTAAAATGACAGAATAGCTAAAATTAATAATACTAACTGAAAGAAGACGTCAACTACTTCCATTTTGACCTCAAACTTTCTAATTGATTAAGCTCTTCTTTCCAGCTTATCTCTTAACTAAGGCAAAAGACCCTGCAGGTAAAACACTCCCTGATGGGAACCAAAACTACCACACTTGAAGCAATAAGAACTGTCTTGAGCCAGCAAGATCTCAGGCAGTGATTGACCCTAGGACAATGATTGACTTGACCTTCACTGCCCACCTGCACATAACCACTGACCTTCGTCCCACATTTTCCTTATATAAACCTGGAAGTATTTTTAGCACTTTGGAGACAGCTTGGGACACTAGTCCACTATCTACCCCATGTTGGCCTCACTAAAGTAAATTCCTTTCTTCTTTCACCACCACTAGTCTCTCTGCCTTTAGATTTTGTCAACAGCAAGTAGCCAAACCTGCTGTGTTTGGACCCCAGAGCCAGGTGCTCTTACACCTCTGTGCTTGGCTATATGACCATACCAAGTGCTTACATGCACACTACTGGCAGGAGTCTAAAGTGGTGTAATCATTTTGGAAAACATTCTGGTAGTTTCTAATAAAGTTAAATATATACCTACCATATGACCTAGCAATTCACATCTTGGTATTTTATCCAAGGGAAATGAAAACTTATCTCTAATGATTAAAAACCAAGTTAACTTCACAGGAATGTTCAGAGCAGCTTTACTCATTAGATTAAATGTCTATCAATAGGTGAATGGATAAACAAGTTGTATTTAACTTTTTGCAGTTGGAATACCATTCAACAATAAAAACGAACAAACTAAGGACATGTGCAACAACAGATGAATCTCACAGATATTATGCTAGCAAGAGGCTAAACGCAAAAAGAAAAAATGTACTATGTAATTCCATTTATATGAAATTCTATAACAAGAAAAGCCTATCTATAATGACAGAAATCAGTTCAAGTGATTTCCCAGAAAATGGACTACAAATGGGTATAAGAGGACTTTCTGGAAAAAATGGGTATTTTCTGTACCTTGATCAGGTAATCATATTTGTCAACAGTTACTAATTTATATATGTGAATTTTACTGTATGTAAATTATACAGTAAAACTGATTTTTAGAAAGGTTTTATCCATTTATTTGAAAGAAAGAGAGCAAGAGCAGGGGGAAGGGCAAAGGGAGAAGGAAAAGCAGACTCCCCACTGAGCAGGAAGACTGATGTAGGTCTGGATCCCAGGAACCTGGAACCACAACCTGAGCCAAAGTCAGATGTTTAACTGACTGAGCCACTCAGGTGTCCCTAAAGTTGATTTTCTAAAAATCTGTGATATTGCTAAATTATACTTAAAAATCTGTGATATTTAAGTTATACTTATATGTAAATCCACAGCCTAAAATCAGTAATCAAAAAATAATAAAGAGGGCAGCCCCGGTGGCGCAGCGGTTTAGCGCTGCCTTGGGCCCAGGGCCTGATCCTAGAGACCCGGAATCGAGTCCCACATCGGGCTCCCTGCATGGAGCCTGCTTCTCCCTCTGCCTGTGTCTCTGCCTCTCTCTCTCTCTCTCTCTCTCTCTCTCTGTCTCTCATGAATAAATAAAATCTTTAAAAAAAAAATTGCCACTAGAGGGGCACCTGGGTGACTCAGTCGGTGAAGCAATCAACTTGATTTGGGCTCAGGTCATAATCTCAGCATTGTGGGATTAAGCCTCATGGTGGGCTCCACACTCAGCGGGAGAGTCTGCTTCTACCTTCTCCCTCTGCCCCTCCCCCTGCTCATACAAATACACTCTCTCTCTTTAAAATAAATAAATGAAAGTCACCCTTGTGGCTCAGTCAGTTAAACATCTGTCTTTGGCTCAGGTCATGATCCCGGAGTCTGCAGATTAAGCCCCACATTGGGCTCCCTGCTCATCAGGGAGGCTGCTTCTTCCTCTACCCCCCACACCTCACTTATACTCTCTGTCTCTCTCAAATAAATAAATAAATAAAATCTTTAAAAAAAAATAAACGAATCTTTTAAAAAATTGCTACTAAAGAAAAAAATGTATATGAATAAGAAAATCTACTGAAGTATATCAGATCTTATTAAATATGTTTATTTATCATATGTAGGCACATATTGACGGTTGTCTAGGACCAGCCTTCTCTGACTCTGCAAATGTCATGGAAAGCCAATATATTTGCCAATAGGCCTTAATAAGTTTAAAAGTCATGCAAGCCAAAATGTGATTCCCCTTCAAAATAATGCTAGAAGCCAGATTAAGAGAAAAAAAAATTCTCATTATACTTGCTCTTTGGGAAGAATAAATTTTCATAGTATTAATATACTAAAAAGCATTAGTGGATTCTAAATTAAACACATTTTAAAAAATGAGATCCAAGGGATCCCTGGGTGGCGCAGCGGTTTGGCGCCTGCCTTTGACCCAGGGCGCGATCCTGGAGACCCGGGATCGAATCCCACGTCGGGCTCCCGGTGCATGGAGCCTGTTTCTCCCTCTGCCTGTGTCTCTGCCTCTCTCTCTCTCTCTGTGACTATCATAAATAAATAAAAATAAAAAAAAATAAAAAAAAAAAATGAGATCCAAGAGCAAGGGAACCAATACCATTCTGACTATTTCATGAAACAAAATAAGACACAAAGAGAAAAAATGGCCAGCCTTCCCACTTGGCTCTCACAGCAGAGGGGAATGAATGCAAATCATTTTCAGATATCAAGCCTACACAGGGTTTCTCAACCTCAGTACTGCTGACATTTTAGACTGAATAATGCTTTGTTGTGGAAGACTGTCCTGTGCATTGTGGGAGGTTTAGCAGAATCCCTAGCCAGACTATAATCACACCTTCCCAGTTGTGACAACCAAAAATGTCTCCAGATATTGCCAAACGTCCCCTTGGGAACAAAACCACTCCCTATTGAGAAACACTGCTTTTAGCACAATCAAGACAAAAACTATAAGGAAACAATTATTTCTAAACACAACTACACACCTTTTCAATCAATCTGAAATTCTAGCCCTGTGCTGTGAATGATTTAACTTGGATTCTGCTCAGCATGATGATGATTTTTGGCCTTCTCTGCAACCACAGGTAAAAATTACCGGGTTCTCAGCAAAGCAGCAAAGCAGGAACTTCTGAGCAAAAGGTGGAAAAGAAGACAGACTAAGGCTGATTCCTTGAAAGAGTCTAGTCTCATTTCTGAATAACATTTAAGGAGTTATGAGAAAATTTAAAGCAAATGCCTGGTTCTACGAGAGTCTTAAAAAGTAATATCTTAAATATCTTAAAAAAGTAATATCTAAAATAACATCATAAAATCAAAATTTAAAAATCCATATAAAACCATAGATGCTGATGAAAACCACATTCCAATCTTTAAAATATGCATTCCCTATGTCCTCTTACTTTTTTCACCCATGAAATAAATGACTATCAAATCATGGAAAAGCTTATTTAAACTGACTACAATAAAACTACAGATTTTTTTTTACAACAAAGAACACTGTAAATGATGTTAAGAGATAAGCTACAGAATACATGCTATTTACAACGTAAATAACAAAAGATTAGTATATCCAGAATATAATAAAGAACACTTATAAATCTGAAAAACTTCAGGACCTCTAATAGTCAAATCTGAAATCATGACTTCAGAAATTTAAGTTGGTTCTTGAAATATTTCTTCACTTTCTCCAATCAATTTTATTATTCCATCAGCCACAAGAAAACATCCTCTAATTTTGTCTCTCCTTAACTAAAGTCTTCACGTTAAACACAAATGCTGAATTACACACTCAGCCTGATTAATGCCATCCTTCCATCCCCCAGAATTCCAGAAGCAATCCCACACCTAGTCATCCTAACACATTAAGGAAAGGAAACCCTAGTGCCCAGGGTGCGAAGGTGGAGAAAGAGCTGAAGCCTATCTGAAACTGGCTACAGCCCATCCAAGAGCAATACCTGAGCCAAGGTACCTAAGTGACTGTGGCATCAAGCAATATGCAGCTAGGTGCCTGGGGCAGGGTGTCTTCCTTTCAGACTCTGCCAAAGGCCTCAAGTGATAATATACTAGCCAGTCTTTCCTCAAAATTTCCCCCTTGCAATTTTACTTCCAAAAGTCTTTCATCTCACAAGTAAAAAGAAATAGGTTAGGGGTGCTTGGGTGGCTCAGCTGGTTAAGCATCTGCCTTTGGCTCAGGTCATGATCCCAGAGTTCTGGGATCAAGCTCCAAATCAGGCTCCCTGCTCAGTTGAATCTGCTTCTCCCTCTACCCCTCCTCCCACTCATGCTCTCTCTTGCTCACTCTCTCTCTCAAATAAATAAATCTTTTAAAAAAATTTTTTTTAAAGGAATAGGCTAGGGATCTTAATGGGAAGACAGAAGCAATGAAATGTTTCCTTGCTTCCCAAAGTATGAGTGATTCAAACATGGAAAAAATAAAAATAGAATTAAATACTCAAGCTTAAATTATCCCTGGAAACTTCAGAATTACTAAAGGGTCAGTGCTTCCTCCACTTGCCATTTAGCACTACAAGGAATAAAGTGGCTCCAGAAGCTGCAGCTGCTTGATGTTATATAACCAGTAAGAGGTATCAGAACTGGAGCTAGTTCAAGGGCCATGTCAGTCCATGCTGGGCTTCCTGCTCTTCATGGGAACTCCAACTGGCAAGCCTCTCTCAAGGAGGTTAGAAAGCAATCTCCTGGCACCCCCATTGAGCCTGAAAGCTGAGATTTACAGGAGCAATCAGGATTTCTGCATCCCCAAAATGAGGATTTTAAAAGAATGAAGAGAACAAGTCTGTTTGTGGCCTTAAGGATCTGTGGCCCCTCCCTCTGGAGCTCAGGCTGGTAAAGCCCCACATACATTCCCCCACCTGGAAATCCATTTTAAATGGTAGCAGAAGCACAGAAAAACATCAACTCTTCCCATAGCATGAGAACTCCACTAGGGCCCCATGTAAGGGTATTCACAATAAGCAAGAGTAAACTAGGACAGTGTAAGTGCTGCCTCTTTTAAGAGGGAATTAGCAAAGAAATAAATACCAATAGCTCATTCCCTTTCTTTTGAGAGAGGACTTGGGTACACAAACTAAGGTGATAATCCTCCAAAATTGTTCTCGCATCTGTGAACCTAAGAGTGAAGAAGACAGTAAAACTGGTCCAATGGGCAAACAAAAATATGCTAGTAACCCGTATGGCAGTGGGGGTGGGGTGGTGGTTGGTTGTAAATTAACAGAAACTCCTTTTACTATTCCATTCTACTGATGAACACTTTGAAGCACTGAGGCTACAACCACAGAAAATAAAGCCACAAAATTCCCAGAGGGACTCGTTAGTTGAGAAAAGGCTATGAACAAAGACTGCGGTTTCACAAGCACAACATCAGACTTCACAACAGAAATCATGGTGGGAAAGCACAGGAAGAAAGAGAGAAGATACCTTCATAAAATGCCCCAATTAGAGAATCCTGCTACAGCACATAACTTCCTCTACAAAATGCATTCATGTGTAACTGAAATATTTAAATGATCCCTTCAGACTCTAAATGATCAGAATTTCTGATCTGACAGCAGAGAAGTGGGTAGGTTGAGAAGCAAATACTGTGGAGGGCTGGGCCCAATGACCAGTCCCCACAGTCCATCCTCAAGAGAGCATCACTGAAAGTCACATCTTGGCAAAATAATAAACTAGTGCACATCACAGATCTTTGGAACAGTCTTTTGGTTGGAACCTTAAATGTTAACTCTATGAATGCAAAAGACTATAGAGGGTGACTTTGATCAGAGAAAGAAAGGTAAGGCCTTTCCAATCGATCACATTAAAAATTAAACAACAGGGATTCCTGGGTGGCGCAGCGATTTGGCTCCTGCCTTTGGCCCAGGGTGCGATCCTGGAGACACGGGATCAAATCCCACATCGGGCTCCCGGTGCATGGAGCCTGCTTCTCCCTCTGCCTATGTCTCTGCCTCTCTCTCTCTCTCTCTCTCTCTCCGTGACTATCATAAATAAATAAAAATAAATAAAAATAAAAATAAAAAAAATAAACAACAAACCTTTTCTGTGGGCAAAGAAAATATGTACTTATCCAGGAGCACACTGCAGCCTTGCTTCCCGATGGGTGAAGGGGATAATTAAAAGAGTGGCTAAGAACAGAAGTACAAAGTCTATGGTGAAAGAGCATTCCATAGCGGCTCTCCTAGCACCTTGCACCAGAGCAGCAACTCTTTAGACTTCCACCAAGCCTCATCCTTCCTTTTTTCCTCTCCTAATATTTAGTCATGAATTCTATGCCTGAAGAAGGTACCTAAATATCTCTCTCCTCTTCTCTCCACACAATGGTACTACCGGGTCTGGTTCCTGCTCTGGCCTCTAGAGTCTCCCTGCCTCCAGCCTGCTCCCCCTATAATCCACACTGCAGAGTGAGCTTTCTGAATCTACTTCAGTCAGTTTCCAGGCACTCAGGATCTTTTAAAACACTTTAAAATGGTCCCTTCTGCCCTTAGGATAAGACCTAAAATCCATCAGGCCTTTCAAGATTGCTAGCCTCCAGCCTTCTTTCTGACCACCAAGTACTTCTCCTCCACCCACACCATGCTCTCTAGTCTCAAAAGTATGATGCTGTGTCCCTCTTTCCCCACCTCCTTATCTAACAGGTATGTATTAGATTCTAATTTCTAATTTACTTCTAACCCATACTCTCTTTCAGGTCTCTGCCTGAAGGTTAGCTCCTTGAAAGCCTTCTTTAAGGTTTCTTCCTTTTTATTTTTATTTCAGTGTGTTCCCAAGATTGCTAGGCTGCAGTGCCTGTCAATATATCTGTGGAGAAAAGGTTAATAACTGTCGCTTTCTCTCTTGGTATGCTGTTTGGGGAATTTTATTTAAACTGGCACACCCTGCTTCTATACTCTTAATTGGACCAAAGATTACTTTAAAACTTCAGAAGACGATTCAGAGAATATTTTAAAACCTTCCCTTCAGGAAGGTAACTGGGAACTCTGAAGTCAGGACAGAGAAAGCAGCTAGCGAATGGCTATAGACTCCGCAACAGGTCTGTGGTGAGCCCTACTAGACAACGGACCCAATGCACTGCCTCCCCAGTCATGCTGGAGGCCAAACAACAACTGCTCCAGTCACTAGAACTTTCCCCAGAAGCACTGAGGCTCACCTCACCAATAATACTTACTATCAGTTAGATTCATGTTACAAATATTATAAACATTGGGGCACTTAGGTGGCTCAATCAGTTAAGTGTCAGACTCTTGGTCTCAGCTCAGGTCTTGATCTCACAGTTGAGAGTTTTGGAGTCCCTCTTTGGGCTCCGTGCTGGGCATGGAATTTATGTACATACATAAATAACATTAACTCATTCAGTTCTCAAAACAGCCCTATTAAGTAGATGATACTATAATTATTCCCATTTTACAGATAAGGAAACTTGCTCAAAAAGCTGTACATAGTAAAGACAGGATTTGAACCCAGGTGACTGATCTGTCTCCAGAGTTCATGCTCTTAGCCACTAGCCACCATACTGCATAATTTATCCTCTATTCCCATTTCCCTTCATGAAAGTTATGTAGAAAAAAATAGAGTTCAGAGAAAGAGCTACATATGTACTGTGCCTCGGTTTACAATAAAAGGTGTAAGAAAATGCAATACAGAATTCTGGATCAATTAGATGATCATATTTGGGGAACAGAGGGATGAACCTTGACCCTTACCTCATACCATACAAAAATCAATTCATGATGGATCACAGACCTAAATGTGAAGGCAAAAAAAACACTTAAAGCTTCTGGAAAATAGAATATCCTCTTAACCTTGAGGTAGCACAAAGCACTAAACATAAAAGGAAAAAATAAATCTGAAAGAACAGCTCGAGTCTGAAAAGACTATCAAGGAGCTGCAGGGCCAGCTGGAGTACGAACGGCTCCGGAGAGAAAAATTAGAAGGTCAGCTGGATGAATATCGTGCAGAGGTGGATCAACTCAGGGAGACACTGGAAAATATTCAGGTTCCCAACTTTGCTGTGGAAGATGACTCTTCTTGTGAGTCAAGCAAAGAGAAGAGGCAAATAAAGAAAAAGGTGTCTTCTGGGGGAGTTTTTGTGAGAAGGTACTAATCAGTGAAATAACTTTAAATAAACTTGCTTGATTTTTCTTTTAAAAAAAAAATTTAATTATAATTAAAACATATATTCATCAAAAATACAATCGAAAAAGGAGCATAAAACTGCAAAAAAAAAAAAAAGGAAGAAGAAGAAAACTCAATTAAGAGGGTGAAAAATCAAGCAATATAGAAGGGAAAGATGTATGTGTAAGTGTACCCAATAAAATTCATATCCAGATATGGAGAATTTCTATAAATCAATAAGATACAGATGAAAGGAAAGAAAAATGCTCCAAAAAATGTGTTCAGACACTTCCCAAAAGTGAAAATGGTCATAAGCATGTGGAAAAAGGCTAAGATCTTAAATAATCAGGGAAAGGCAAATTAAACCCACAATCAGAAGCTCCCATCCCCTGGATTATTGGGAAGAGGGTTAAAGGTCCTTCAAAGTCACTCAGAACAACTGTGTCAATATCTGACATGCTTTCCTAATGCAGATTTTAAAACAATCTTCTCCTCCCAGCACACCCAAACTCTACCTATTTGTGTTTTTAAGCTTGGAATGCAGAAAAGGACAGGAAATGGTATTAAAATTTGCACTACTTCATTTCTAACAAGAAGTCAACCTATCTTTCTCTGACTTATTTCACTTAGCATAATACAGTCACTTCCATCCACATCATTGGAAATGTTAAGTTTTCATTCTTTTTGAGGGCTGAGTAATATTCCATTATATACACATATATGTATATATAATGGAATGTATGTGTGTATATATATATACACATATACATACAAACACACACATATACCTACCTACACATCTTCTTTATCCATTCATCAGTCGATGGACATTTGGGCTCTTTTCATAGGTTGGCTATTATTGATAATGCTGCTGTAAACATTGGGGTGCATATACTCCTCCAAATCTGTATTTCTGTGTCCTCTGGGTAAATACCTAGTAGTGCCACTGCTGGATCATATAATTCTATTTTTTAACTTTTTGAGGAACCTCCATACTGTTCTCCAGACTGGCTACACCAGTTTACATTCCCTTTCTTTCTTTCTTTCTTTCTTTCTTTCTTTCTTTCTTTTTTTTTTTTTTTTTTGCTTGTTTTAAAGATAGTATGTATTCATTTATGAGAGACACAGAGAGGCAGAGACATAGGCAGAGGGAGAAGCAGGCTCCTCACAGGGAGCCCAATGTGGGACTCAATCCTAGGACCCCGGGACCATGACCTGAGCCAAAGGCAGATGCTCAACTGCTGAGCCACTAGGCCTCCCCTAGTTTGCATTCTTAAGGAAGGCACATGTTGTGCTATATGTAAGTGACGAATCACTGAAATCTACTCCAAAACCAATACTGTGTTGTATGTTAACGACGTAAAATTTAATTTAAAAAATTAAACATTAAAATTTAAAAACACTCAGAACAGTTTTTTTTTTTAAATGTCACTCTACACTCTCAATTTAGGCTATTCTGAAAGATCAGTCCAATGACAGATATTCAAGTTGTCTTAGGAAAAGGTTATACAATTTTCTGGGGCAGCGGAGAAGGAGGATAAAACAAATACAGAATAAAAAGATCTGTCTTGAACATAAAGACTCCTAACTCTGGGAAACGAACTAGGGGTGGTGGAAGGGGAGGAGGGCGGGTGTTGGAGGGGAATGGGTGACGGGCACTGAGGTGGACACTTGACGGGATGAGCACTGGGTGTTTTTCTGTATGTTGGTAAATTGAACACCAATAAAAATTAATTAAAAATAAAAAATAAAAAATAAATAAAAAAAAATAAAAAAATAAAAAGATCTGTCTTGGGGCACCTAGATAACTCTGTCAGTTAAGCATCCAACTTTTGATCTCAGTTCAGGTCTTTGATCTCAGAGTTGTGAGTTCAAGCCCTACATTGGGCTCCATGTGGGGTGTGGAGTCTACTTAAATAAATAAAAATCTAAAAAAAAAAAAAAAGATCTGTCTTAAATCTGTAATTTTTAAGAAAACAAACAAACAAACAAACAAACAAACTTCTATTTATTTATTCCAGAGAGAGAGAAAGACAGCAAGCAAGTGAAGGAGTAGGGGAAAAGCAGAGGGAAAAGGACAAGCCGACTCTGTACTGAGCTCTGAGCCTGACAAAGGACTAGATAGATCCCAGCATCCTGAGATCATGACCTGAGCCAAAACCAAGAATCAGATGCTTAACTGACTGCGCCACCCAAGCGCCTTTGTCTTAAATCTGTAATTTAAGGAACGGTGCTGGTCATATAAGTTGAGAAAAAAATGCTGAAATGCAATAGAGATCTATTTACCCTGTCTGTACTGCATTCAGTCACATGGCTAAACTGGCCTTTCAAGCTCATTCATAGCCCTTTTCTCTGCTTTGGTGATTTCTCTTCTTAGTTCCTAAAAAACATGCCCATCCTTCCCTGTCCTCATCTAGAACAAGAAAACAACAGATCTAGAGTTTAGGTTGCAGAATTTCATCTTGTGGAAATGAACCTAAAAGGCTTAGCAAGGTCTTGCCCAAGATCACAAAAGTTTAGATGAAGATGATTACTTTGGCCTGAGGGCCCCCTTTAGCAGCTGAGGCAAAGGCTTTTTCCCAGGCCCTAGGCAGTATGGACTGCCCCCAATTTTCCTGCCTCATCTATTTCTCCTTCCCTACCTGAAAAGCCCCATTGGCAAAAAGTTAAGATAAAACCTTTCAACTTTTAAAAAAGCCTCTCCTTGGTCTTCATTTACTGTTTTGATTTCCTTGTATACCAAAACTCCTCAAAAATACGGTCTGTTCTTGGGGTCTCCAATTTCTCTCCACCTCTTCTTTTTTTTAATAATTTTTTAAATTTTTATTTATTTATGATAGTCACACACAGAGAG
The DNA here is from genome assembly GCF_018345385.1 of Vulpes lagopus. Taxonomy (NCBI): domain Eukaryota; kingdom Metazoa; phylum Chordata; class Mammalia; order Carnivora; family Canidae; genus Vulpes; species Vulpes lagopus. Next base: position 20,139,958 of record NC_054830.1, on the reverse strand, counting down.
AGAGAGAGAGAGGCAGAGACACAGGCAGAGGGAGAAGTAGGCTCCATGCACGGGAGCCCGACATGGGATTCGATCCCGGGTCTCCAGGATCGCACCCTGGGCCAAAGGCAGGCGCCAAACCGCTGCGCCACCCAGGGATCCCTCTCCACCTCTTCTTGTTTATGCCCCTATCATGGCATGGAAACTGCTCATCAAGGGCACCAAGGACTCCCATACTGCTAAATCCAACAGCCAATTATTCTCCTTTAATTTTAATTCCAGTGTAGTTAACAGTGTTATATTAATTTTAGATGTACATTATAGTGATTCAATAGTTCCATATCTTACTCAGTGCTCATCAAGATAAGTCTATTAAGGGGGCACCTGGGTGGCTCAGTCAGTTAAGTGGCTAACGTTGGCTCAAGTCATGATCTAGCCCCACGTTGGGCTCCATGCTCAGCAAGGAGTCTGCCTCTCCCTCTCCTTCGGCCCCTCTCCTTGCTCATAAAATCTCCCTCAAATAAATAACTGAAATCTTAAAAAAAAAAACAAAACAGTATATTCCTAATCTCTTCACCTATTTCACCCATGCCTCCACCTACCTCCCCTTCCGTAAGCATCAGTTTGTTCTCTATAGTTAAGAGTCTATTTTTTATTAGGTCTCTCTTTTCCCCTTCATTTTTAAAATTTCACATAAGAGTGAAATCATATGGTATTTGTCTTTCTCTGACTGGCTTATCTCACCTAGCATTATATTCTCTAGATCCATCCATATTGTTACAAATGGCAAGATTTCATTCTTTTTAATGGCCAAATAATACTCACAACAGAGTGAGTATAGAGTATTATCCACCTCACATCTTCTTTATCCATTCATCTCCTGATGGATACTTGGGCTGCTGCCATATTTGCCTATCCTAAGTAATGCCACAATAAACATAGTGGTACATGTAACTATTTGAATTTGTGCTTTTGTAATTTGGGGGTAAATAAATACCCAGTAGTGTGATTCCTGGGTTACAGGGTAGTTCTATTTCTAATTTTTTGAGGAACCTCCATACTGTCTTCCACAGTGGCTGCACCAGTTTGGATTCCACCAACAGTAGCACATTAGGGTTCCTTTTCCTCCACATCGCCAACACTTGTTTCTTGTGTGAGATATCACTCAGTGATATCTGTCATTTTGATTTGCATCCCTGACGATGAGTGATGTTGAACATCTTTCCATGTGTCTGTTGGCCATTTGATATCTTCTTTGGAGAAATGTCTATTCATCTCTTCTGCCCATTTTTAATTAGATTATTTGATTTTTTTTCAGTGTTGAGTTGTGTAAGTTCTTTATATACTTTGGGTACAACCCTTTATCAGATATGTCACTTGCAAATACCTTCTCCCATTCAGTAGGCTGTCTTTCAGTTTTGTTGGTTGTTTCCTTTTGTGCAGAAGCTTTTTATTTTGATATAGTACCAATAATTTATTTTTGCTTTTGTTTCCATTGCCTTCAGGAGACGTATCTAGAAAGATGTTGCTATAACCAGTGTCAGAGAAATTACTGCCTGTGCTCTCTTCTAGGATTTTTATGGTTTCAAGTTTCATATTTAGGTCCTTAATCCATTTAGAGTTTAGTTTTATGTATGGTGTAAGAAAGTGGTCCACTTTCATTCTTTTGCATGTAGCTGCCCAGTTTTCCCAACACCATTGTTGAAGAGACCTTTTACCCTTGCATATTCTTTTCTCCTTTGTCAAAGATTAAGTGACCATGTAAGTGTGGGTTTATTTCTGGGCTTTTTATTCTGTTATATCGATCTGTGTGTCTATTTTTTTGTGCCAGAACCTTACTGTTTTGATTACCACAGCTTTGTAATATAACTTGAAGTCTGGAATTGTGATACCTCCAATTTTTTTCTTTTTCAAGAATACTTTGGCTATTGGGGGGGTCTTTCTTGGTTCCATTCCAATTTTAGAATTATTTGTTCTAGTCCTGTGAAAAATGCTGTTGGTATTTTGGTAGGGATTGCGTTAAATCTGTAGGTAGCTTTGGGTAGTATATACATTTTAATAACATTTGTTCTTTTGATCCATGAGCATGTAGAATATCTTTCCATTTCCTTGTGTCTTCAATTTCTTTCATCAATATTTTATAGTTTTCAGAATACAAGTCTTTTACCTCTTTGGTTAAGTTTATTCCCAGGTATTTTACTATTTTTGGTGCAATTGTAAATGGGACTATTAATTTCTCTTTCTGCTGCTTTTTTATTAGTGTATGGAAATCCAACAGATTTCTGTATATTGATTTTGTATCCTGTGACCTTACTGAATTCATTTATCAGTTCTAGTAATTTTTGGTGGAGTCTTTAGGGTTTTCTATATATATAATCATGTCATCTACAAATACTGGAAGTTTTATTTCTTCTTACTGATGTGGATGTCTTTTATTTCTTTTGTTGTCTGCTGTGGCTAGAACTTCCAGGAATATGTTGAACAAAAATAGAGTGTACATCCTTGTCTTGTTCCTGATCCTAGGGGAAAAATTCTCAGTTTTTTCTCACTGACAATGATGTTGGCTCTGGGTTTTTCATATAAAGCCTTTATTATGTTGAGGTATATTCCCTCTAAACCTACCTTATTGAGGGTTTTTTATCATGAATGGATGTACTTTTTCTGCATCTACTGAAATGATGATACAGTTTTTATCCTTTCTCTTAATTGATGTGATGTATCACATTGATTAATTTATGAAAATTGCAAATATCCAACAGTCAATTCTTATTCCTCATAGTACTCTGGCTATTGCTAGACTTTGACACAGTTAATCACTTCTTCCTTGAAATAATTTTTTTGGGGGGCTACCTTAGCAATTTTCTCTTTTCTACAACCTCAGTGGCCATTTATCCTCGGTCTTGTTTCCTAGACCATCTTCATCCCCCTCCCCACCGCTGAGTGCCTAACACTTAGTCACTCAGACCACTTTTCTCAACTTCTCTTATTTCTGGGATGATCTCATCCTGTCCCACGATATATATTTATACACAGATATATCCCATGTTTTTATCTTCAATGTAGAGTTCTCCTCTGAACTTCAACTCCATAATCTAACTGCCTTCTAGATATCTCAACTTATCAAATTTAACATGTCTCCAAAACGAGGCTTTGTCTGTCCCCAATCTGTTCCTCTCCCTCAATCTTCCCAAGCTCAGCAAATGGCATCTTCAAGTTGTTCAGTCCAAAAACTTTGGAATCCATCCTTGTCTTCTCTTTCACACAATCTATATTCACTTTATCAACAAACCCTATTGCTCTATCTTTAAAACATATCCAGAATCTAACTACTAACCATCAAGCCACCAATCACCTCTTGCCTGGATCTTTTTTTTTTTTTTCCTTGCCTGGATCTTGCAGTATCCTCCTAGTCTGTCTCTCTGCCTTTTGCCCTTATCTCCTTTAGCCTTTTCCCTACATATCAATCACAGTGATCTTTTAAAACCTAGACCAGATCTCATTCCTCTGCTCAAACCTTCTAGTAGCTCCCATCTCACATAATAATGCCCCACACGGTCTGATCCCAAGGCTAGCCTCTCATCCAGACATATTCTGCTTCAGCTACCATGGCTCCCTTGTTGTTCCTCTCACACATTGAGAAAGCTCCTGCCTTTGGATCTTTGATCTTGCTATCCTACCTGTCTGGAATGCTTTTTCCCTAGACAATCACCAGACTAGCCCCCTAACTTCCTTCATGGCTCACTCAAAAGTCACCAGTTCAAGTGAGGTCCTTCTTGACCATGCTACATAAAATGAATGCAACATCGTCTCTACCTAATGAATAAAAATCCCATGTGTAGAGGCAATTTTATGCCCTGTTATATTTTCTTTTTTTTTTTTTAGTGTTTTTTTTATTAATTTTTATTGGTGTTCAATTTACCAACATACAGAAAAACACCCAGTGCTCATCCCGTCAAGTGTCCACCTCAGTGCCCATCACCCATTCCCCTCCAACACCCGCCCTCCTCCCCTTCCACCACCCCTAGTTCGTTTCCCCGAGTTAGGAGTCTTTATGTTCTGTCTCTCTTCCTTCCTGATATTTCCCAACATTTCTTTTCCCTTCCTTTATATTCCCTTTCACTATTATTTATATTCCCCAAATGAATGAGAACATACACTGTTTGTCCTTCTCCGATTGACTTATTTCACTCAGCATAATACCCTCCAGTTCCATCCACGTTGAAGCAAATGGTGGGTATTTGTCGTTTCTAATTGCTGAGTAATATTCCATTGTATACATAAACCACATCTTCTTTATCCATTCATCTTTCGATGGACACCGAGGCTCCTTCCACAGTTTGGCTATTGTGGCCATTGCTGATAGAAACATCGGGGTGCAGGTGTCCCGACGTTTCATTGCATCTGAATCTTTGGGGTAAATCCCCAACAGTGCAATTGCTGGGTCGTAGGGCAGGTCTATTTTTAACTCTTTGAGGAACCTCCACACAGTTTTCCAGAGTGGCTGCACCAGTTCACATTCCCACCCACAGTGTAAGAGGGTTCCCTTTTCTCCGCATCCTCTCCAACATTTGTTGTTTCCTGCCTTGTTAATTTTCCCCATTCTCAGTGGTGTGAGGTGGTATCTCATTGTGGTTTTGATTTGTATTTCCCTGATGGCAAGTGATGCAGAGCATTTTCTCATGTGCATGTTGGCCATGTCCATGTCTTCCTCTGTGAGATTTCTCTTCATTGTCTTTTGCCCATTTCATGATTGGATTGTTTGTTTCTTTGGTGTTGAGTTTAATAAGTTCTTTATAGATTTTGGAAACTAGCCCTTTATCTGATATGTCATTTGCAAATATCTTCTCCCATTCTGTAGGTTGTCTTTTAGTTTTGTTGGCTGTATCCTTTGCTGTGCAAAAGCTTCTTATCTTGATGAAGTCCCAATAGTTCATTTTTGCTTTTGTTTCTTTTGCCTTTGTGGACGTATCTTGCAAGAAGTTACTGTGGCCGAGTTCAAAGAGGGTGTTGCCTGTGTTCTCTTCTATGATTTTGATGGACTCTTGTCTCACATTTAGATCTCTCATCCATTTTGAGTTTATCTTTGTGTATGGTGAAAGAGAGTGGTCCAGTTTCATTCTTCTGCATGTGGATGTCCAATTTTCCCAACACCATTTATTGAAGAGACTGTCTTTCTTCCAATGGATAGTCTTTCCTCCTTTATCGAATATTAGATGACCATACATTTCAGGGTCCACTTCTGGGTTCTCTATTCTGTTCCATTGATCTATGTGTCTGTTTTTGTGCCAGTACCACACTGTCTTGATGCCCTGTTATATTTTCAATGCCCATGACAATGCTTAACAAAGAGTAAGTGCTCAATAAATATTACTGAATGACTAAGTGAATGCATTCCTTTCTCCTGCCACTCTTGCACACTGTATTGCACTCCTAATGTCCTCTGCTCTCTTTGCAACCTGCCACTCTTTTAGGCATTGAAACTCACTGGACTACACAGATTTTTTACATAATTTGACTCCTAAAAGACTCTATTAGGTACCTTTCCCACAAAAACTTCATTTCGGGTGCCTGGATGGCTCAGTCAATTAAGTGTCTGCCTTCAGTTCAGGTCATGATCCCAGGGTGCTAGGATCAAGACCCATGTCTGGATCTCTGCTAGCAGGGAGCCTGCTTCTCCCTCTGCCCTCACCTTGCTCATGTTCTCTCTCAAATAAATAAATAAAATCTTTTTAAAAGAATTTCATTTCAACGAATGCATTTAATAGCCTACTCTAATAAGAGTCTTATAAATAGATGGTGATTGGTGGGCTGGAGAATAGTCATTTGGACCTACAGAGAGACAAATAATCTTATTCACTGAACATCTAAAGAGAAGTCTCTAGCAAAACGTCATTACATTCAATTCTCAGTTCTGATTCCCTATGACTTGGATAGCTAATAGAGATGACAAAAACCATCATCCAAGTAAAATGAAAGCACATATCCATACAAAGGCTTATATATGAATGTTCATAATGGTTTTAATTATAATAGCGCAAAACAAAAAGGAAAGAAAGATGGAAGGAGGGAGAACCCACAGGGAATAGATAAACTGGGGTATACCCATACAATGGAATACTATGCAGCAATTAAAAGAAATGAACAATTGATATACACAACATAGGTGAATCTGAAAATAATTATGCTAGGTGAAAGAGGCCCAACGCCCCAAAAGAGAATGAATACCCTACATGGTTTCAATTATACCAAAATTCTAGAAAGTATAACCAATAAGGACAGAAAGCAGATCAGTGCTTCAACAGGGACAGGGTTCAGGGCAAAAAAAGGAAGGAATTCAAAAGGGAATAAGGAAACTTTCAGGGTAATGAATATGCTCATTATCTTGATTTTGATGAGAGTTTTAAGGGTATATACATACCATACAATTAAACCTCAATAAAGCTGGAAAAAAACAAACAAAAATCCAATATACAGTACCCTGACTATACAGCTTAAGTGGGATATATTAAAAAAAAAAAAAACTGCAAAAAAAAAAACACACTATTGAACTTTAGATTTATTGTCTGTAATGGAACTCTCTGAAACTATTTTGAGTCTACCGTAAAATCGAGCAAATGAAAAAATACACTGATGCTACTGAGAACCAGGTTCTCACCATGAGAGAAGGGACTTCAAATATGGAATGGGAAAAGGATTAAAATTTAGAGCATTGTTCATGAACACAATTTTTAAAATAAACATATTTCCTAGCTCTACAGACCAAAAGAACCTACAATCAGGGATATGTGAGTGGCTCAGTGGTTGGCGTCTGCCTTCAGCTCAGGGCATTATCCCAGGGTCCTAAGATCGAGTCCTGCTTCAGGCTCCCTGCAGGGAGCCTGCTTCTCCCTCTACCTATGTCTCTGCCTCTCTCTGTATGTCTCTCATGAATAAATGAATAAAATATTTAAAAAAAAGAACCTACAGTCAATGATATCCCAGAAGTACTGAACACATGTATAGCCCAGATCTTGGTTTCTCAGTACCATTTCCTTCTAAAAGAAACCAGGAATCTTTGGAGAAAAAGCCAATTCCCAGGTTGGAACAGAGAAAATACAAGGTAGGCCTGGAACACTGCTGTGCCAGAAAGAAAAGGTAGTGTTCATAAATTGTAGGAAACATGTCAAAGAACACTGAAGTTACCTGGAACACACTCACGCTCCCACTAGCCAAATCTATGACAATTTGAGCATCAAAATGAACAACAGAATGGATTCTATCACTCTGAAATTTTCTTTTACAGATTTTATGTATTTATTTAAGCAGCGGGAGGGACAGAGCAAGAGAGATAGGGAGACTCCCCACTGAGCATGGAGCCCGACACAGGGCTCGATCCCAGGACCCTGAGATCAGGACCTGAGATGAAGTCAGACACATAACCCACTCAGCCACCCAACCAACTCAGCCACCCAGATGCCTCTATCACATTGAATTTTTAAAAAAAGGATCTGAGACCCTACAGGTATTTCTAAAATAATAATAATGATGATGATGATGATGAAAAATAAAGTGAAGAGGGAAAACTCATCTTTACCAAAAAATACAAATAAATGTAGAAGGAAACAGAATCAGGTAAGTCACCATTTTGCAGCTACCATATTAAGAAATTAGGTAGGTAGGAATCATAAATGGAAGCTGAAAACACTGGGTAAAAGACTGGAGGCACAGGATATTCCCAGAGTTTTAGGTTCACAGCAAAACTGAGAGGAAGATACAAAGATTTACCATATATCCCTGCCCTAACACTCGCATAGCCTCCCCCCCGCCACCCCGAGAACCTATTTTTATTCCCGGTTGAGACCCTGAGTCTCTTCTCTCCATGTAAAGGGTACAGCAGTGTCAGGGCACAATGAGGTCAGTATCTGCTCCTCACCAAAACACCCCCACCAGCCCCTGGGCCACAGCTCTAATGCTAACTGATGAGGAGCTGAGCCAGCCAGCTTTCCTCAGGACGGACAATGGCTTCATGAGAAATACAAACATGTTTGCAGTAAAATAAGGAGTCGCTATCTTAACCAGAAAGGGGGTGCAAATGGTGGCATCTCAGGCACTGAGACAGGCGAGGGGAGATAGGGTTTGAGGATTAAGGGTATCCCTCGGTATATGTATGTGGGGGGGCTATCCTTCCCTTTCTGCATTTAGAGTCTCTGATCCCATGCCCCATTATCAATATTGCCCATTTGTTAATGGAGTGGTCCATTTGTTACAGTGGATGAACCTACACTGTCACATCATTATTACCCAAAACCCATAGCTTACATTATGGTTCACTCTTGATGTTGTACATTTTATGGGTTTGGACAAATACATAATGACATGTACCTATCATTATAGTATCATACAGAGTAGTTTCACTGCCCTAAAAATCCCCTGTGCTCTACCAACTCACCCCTCCCTCCCCTCTAAAGCCCTGGCGATCACGGTTCTTTTTTTTTTTTTTTTTTTAAGATTTTATTTATTTATTCATGAGACACAGAGAGAGAGAGAGGGGTAGAGATACAGGCAGAGGGAGAAGCAGGCTCCCTGCGGGGAGCCAGATGTGGGACTTGATCCCAGGTCTCCAGGATCACACCCTGGGCTGAAGGGCGGTGCTAAACCGTTGAGCTACCCCAGCTGCCCAACCACCATTCTTTTTACTTTTACTTTTTTTTTTTTAAATATAAACAGAAAAGTAAAAATAAGTGGAATATCATGGAATTACAAAGCCACCATAATTCTGAAGAATTTTAAATGGCACACATAAAAGGGATACACAATAGCATTCTAGTTTTGTAAAAATACATATTTGCATAGCAAAAAGACAGGAAAAACTATGACAAAATATCTTGCTATCTCTGGCTGAAGGAATTATGAGTGATTTTGTGTCCTTTATAATATTCTGTATTTCCAAAATTTACCTAATAAAACAAATATTACTCATGGTCACAAATTTATTAAATAGTAAAGTAAAAACACACACACACACACACACATAAATCACAAAAAAAATAATAAAGTCAACAAGCCACTTGGCATTACAGATTTTGAAATATTATCCAAATTCTAGCCACATTCTCTAAAGAAGGATCTAGGACATTAGGCAATCATAGGGTCCATAATGTTTCTTTAACACTATTCTTAGAAAAAAAAAAAAAAACAACACTATTCTTAGAAAATAAATCTAGGTTCAAAATAAGGATATTTAATGTGACAGAGAGACCATAATAAATGGTGCAAACTTTATAGTTTTCCATTAACCTATGCTGCCTTGTGAAGGGCTCTGGGGGCTTCCATATGAGGGAAAGAACATTGGGTAGGATTCCCATTAGATTGCTGAAACCATTCATCCCAGGTGCAATTCTTTATGAAATAAAACCACACATTCTGATCTTAGTACAAATTTCTGGAAGTTCTCCCACAGTTCTTGCACTTCCAGCTGCTCAGAGAGCATGACTTTTACTGCAGGGTGTTAACCATTTACTGATATGTCCAGAACTCACAGTGAGGATCTGAAAGAGCAATGACTAAGACCCAAACAAATAAACCTGGGCTTCCAAGTATATCTCAAACTGCCACCACTGGCCCTACCTGCTGAGGGACCTGCCTATTGTCATCCCAGACCACTCTGGCCTTTACTCTAAGCTCCAGCCACCATGGCTTCTACATTCCTGATTCTTAAACAAGCAAATTTATTCTCAACCAGAGCCTTTGCCCTGGCCCTCTGCCTAGAACATTTTACCCCTGATTCTTTACATTGTAAGCAAAGAGGACAAACAGAAAGGGGTCAGAGAAAAAGCAAAAAGCAAACTTCCTGCAGGAGAGTCAGAGATCTAGGGGTTGAGAAGGAGATCAGCCTTCCCTACCCAATGGTACAAGATGAAGAAGGTCAGCCTGAGGCCAGAGTTAGCTTTCTGTCAACAAGATGGCTATGAAGCAGGTTCCAGAAGAAATATATCTAACTGCAATTCCAGGATCTCAGTACCCTGATATGCCATGTAAAATGGACAAGAATAAAACGAAAAAGAAAAAAAAAGAAGAAAAAGGCCTTCACATTCTAAAAAGATGTACCCATCAAGGCAGTCTGTGGCCAGATCTTGACTAACTTAAACTAGGACTTGTCAAATGTTTCCACTGAGGTGTTCCTAAATGCCTGCAGAAAACGTTCTTATCCTTTTGGGACTCTCAGGGTATCATTCAAACTCTACTCTAAAATTTATTTGAAAAAAATCCTATTTTACTTTAAAAATGCATATGAATTCTAGTTTCTATGCCTAATTTTCATTACAAAAATGTTTTTAATTCCTTACCAGTTAAAGTACTAACCCTCAAGCCCCAACACCATTCTCCCCAATCTCCTGATAAAATTGGCACTCCAACAAGGTCTATCATGTTCATCCTGAAGCTCCATAAACTTCCAATATGCCTACCACAACCCAAGGAACCAAGTTTGGAAATAAAACTCTTCAGCAAACAATCATTCTTAGAATAACCAGGAAGTTCTTAGTCTGCAGTTTTTGGCTAGAGCTTTGGTTTGTTCTCTGGTAAAACTCCTTTAGAAAAACCCTACTCTTCTCTTAGCTTAAGAAGGCTGCTCACAACATGGGCCAAACAGCTTCAATGAGTAGAATGCTCTCAGAAGAAAAGGGCAGTGGTAGCCCCAGAACCCTGCTAGAGAACCAGGCAAAGGCTGGAGAAACTGACACGGGTAATAAAGTAAAAATACCATAGGAAAGAAGTGGGGCATCTGGCTTTTCCTTGCAAATATTTCACAAGAATAAAGGTAGCCTACGAGAAGTGCAAGTGGTAGTGGAAGAAGGAATCATATTATTAACTAAGATTCATCATGCACCTGGAGAACAAGCAAAATTAGGAACTGGATCCATTAATCCAGGTGAATGTTAACAAGAAATACAAGTTCTCATTTAATAAATATCTTAAATTTTAAGCATCTCCTCCACTCACCAAACCTTTAGGGCATATTTAGGTTCAGGTTTCTTTCCCATGTCTCCCTGCTGAAGGGTTACAAAAAACTACCTTGGGGAAACAGATGTTAAGGTTTTTGCCATTTGTATAGATGGGAAAACACTTGGAAATATCTCTTGATCTAAACTCTATCACTTGTGGTTGCCAAAGCCATGAAAGGAAGAATCTACTATAGGCTTAGAGTGGAGTGACGCTGAGGAAAACAAATGTGCCAACAAACCACCAAGGCAAAGGAAGATCTCTTTACAAAGCTAAGTAAACATAGGACTCTGTGACATGAACAAGCCATGTCTTACTTTCACATCCACTAAAACACACATTAAACAGCAACTGAGGGACGCCTGGGTGGCTCAGCAGTTGAACGTCTGCCTTTAGCTCAGGACGTGATCCGAGGGTCCCAGGATCAAGTCCCCACATCGGGCTTCCTGCATGGAGCCTGCTTCTCCCTCTGCCTCTGCCTCTGTCTCTGCCTCTCTCTCTCTCTCTCTCTCTCTCTCTCTGTGTGTCTCTCATGAATAAATAAATAAAATCTTAAAAAAAAAAAACCAGCAACTGAAAACAAACCTTTTTTATAAAAGCTAAATTATTCTAGGAGTTTCCTTCATCTAAATATTTCAAAGTATCTTATCTGGGGTAAGATATTGGACCTAAAGCTGAGCTAGAAAAAAATACCAAGCCAGAAAAACCACATTTCATAAGGAAAGTCAATTCCAGAGGCACCAGGTTTTTTTTGTTTTTAAAGATTTTATTTATTGAGATGCCTGGGTGGCTCAGTGGTTGAGCGTTTGCCTTCAGCTCTAGGTGTGATCCTGGAGTCCCAGGATCAAGTCCCACATCAGGCTCCCTGCAGGGAGTCTACTGCTCCCTCTACCTGTCTCTGCCTCACTCTCTATGTCACTCATGAATAAATAAATAAAATCTTAAAAATATATATATTTTATTTATGTGAAAGAGAGAGAGAGAGCACAAAGCATGGAGGGGTAGCAAGGGAGAGTGAGAAGCAGACTCCCAGGTGAGCAGAGAACCCGACTCAGGGCTCGATCCCAAGACCCCAGGATCATGACGCAAGCCAAAAGCAGACATTTAACCAAATGAGCCACTTAGCCATCTCCAGAAGCACCAGGTTGTGAACTTCTGCCTCTGATAATGATAGACCCTAAAGGTGCTGCCATCTAATTTCTCCCACCATTCCAAGAGAATAGAGAAAATCCAACACAGACATTAGGAGAAAAAAATGGGAATGAAAAACCAATCCAAAATGTCTCACAACATGCCATAGTCCCCCAATATGTTAGAAATGGAAAGCAGTCTTCTCCCCACTCTTTTTTAAAAGATTTTATTTATTTATTCATGAGAAATACAGAGAAAGAGGCAGAGACATTGGCAGAGGGAGAAGCAGGCTCTGTGCAGGGAGCCCAATGCGGGACTCTATCCCAGGACCCTGGGATCACGCCCTGAGCCAAAGGCAAATGCTCAACCACTGAGCCACCCAGGGGCCCCTCTCCCCAACTTTTTAAAGACAAAATCAGGGTGCTGCTCCCCTAAAGCCAAAGCCTCCATGTTCTCAGACTGCTATCCCACATGTCAACATTCAAAGATCAGTATCAAGGGGAGTCAATGCCCTAACTTAACATAGCAAAGCTAAAAATATCTCTAACTCCCTCACCCACTTCCTATCTATCCCATTCTTCCCACGTTTGTATAGATTTCATCATCCTCCCAAGTTTTACCTGTTCTATCTTCAACTTGCCCCACATATGCAATAAGTCACCAAGTCCTATGAATTCCACCAGAACAACTCTGACCTTTTACTCCTCCTATGGGGTGAAGTGACCCCAACAGTTCAAATACTCACTAACCTTTCTACCTAAAGGTAGAAAGTCCTACCTTAAGTGCTACCACAGACCTAATTGGTCTTTACTATCTACAAGCCATCTCTTCTGTACACTGCTAAATAACATTCCTAAAAATTAAAGGTCTAATGAATGTTCTTCTGTAAAAACTTCCATCAATTCCATGTTGCCTTTATTTTGTTTTTCCCATGCTGCCTTTAAAACAAATTCTAACTCCTCCCTAACTTGATTCCAGGCTATCACTCCAGTCTCACTCTGATCATCCCTCTAATGTGTAACCAGTTCTATACCAAATAAGATAGGTCATCATTCTTTAGCATATGTCATACTTGCCCTTCTACTATGCCTTTACTCATGCTATTACTTCTAATTATCCTCTCATGTCTAGTCAGCAGTATTACCAATCAACCTCTCTCCTAAAAGCACAAATTGAGAGAGAAAGCAACCCATCACAGGCAAGGTAATTACATGAATCTATAGTCTCAGAAGTAGCATGGGTTTGAAAAAGGAGCACCACTTTGGAAACCAAAGGCCCAGCGTTGTCATTTTCTGCCAAAGTTATAGAGTGAGCCATTTGCTTTTCTGAGCCTCAATCTCATCTCTAAGGTATATCTGCCCTACCTAACACACAGGATTATCAAGATAATCAAGTAGGATAAAGTGTGCTAAAATGCTGTGAGAGGATGAACTAAAGCAGTACTTAGAGGGAAATTTATAGTTTTAATTGTTTTTATTAGGAAAAAAACATAAGCACATTCTTTAAGATTTATTTATTTATTTGAGAGTAAGCAAGAAAGCACAAGCAGGAGTGGCAGGGAAAAGGGCAGAGAGAATCTCAAGCAGACTCCCTAGTGAGTACAGAGCTGATGTGGGGTTCAATATCATGACCCTGAAATCATGACCTAAGCCAAAACCAAGAGTTGGGCGCTTAACCAACTGCACCACAGAGGTGCCCTGGTAAGTTCATCCTTAAAAAGTTTGAAAGTGGGCAGCCTGGGTGGCTCAATGGTTTAGCACCACCTTCAACCCAGGGCGTGATCCTGGAGACCAGGGATCGAGTCCCACGTCAGGCTCCCTGCATGGAGCCTGGTTCTCCCTCTGCCTGTGTCTCTGCCTCTCTCTCTCTCTCTGTTTCTCATGATAAATAAATAAAATCGGACAGCCCTGGTGGCTCAGCGGTTTAGCGCCGCCTTTAGTCCAGGGCCTGATCCTGGAGACCCGGGATCAAGTCCCATGTCGGGCTCCCTGCATGGAGCCTGCTTCTCCCTCTGCCTGTGTCTCTGCCTCTCTCTCTCTCTCTCTCTGTGACTATCATAAATAAATAAAAATTTTTAAAAAATAAAAATAAAAATAAAAGAATTATTCAGATGTTTGTGTAAATGAGGAGGAAGCCTATAAAAGTAAGTTATTGTCATCCAGTAGAGATGAAACTTAAAAAAAAAAAAAAAGGAGCTGAAAGGTCTTTTCCTTTTCTTTCAAAAAGGAAAGGATTTCTCAACCTCAGCACTACTGATATTTGAGGACAACGATTATGTGTAGGATGGAGTTTTCCTATGCAACGTAGGATGCTTAGCAACATCCCTGGTCTCTGCCCACAAGATGCCAGTAGCATCCTTCCCTTACCTTCCAGAAGTCATCACAGTCAAAACTGTTTTCAGACATTGTAAATTGTCCCCTGGGAGGCAAAATCATCCCAGGTTGAGAAACACTGCTCTAAGAGAACAAAAGGCCACATCACATTATACCAGCTAAGACTATTCATAGCTATTTCTAATTTTAGAATAGCTTGCTGCTCTACCCATTAAGACTGTGGGATGACCAGCAAGCCAAGGCAGGAAGGGCAAGACTGAAAAAATAGGCAGGTCTCAGATGTTCAGCAAAATTGCAGTATTCAAAATGAGAGAACCAGGAAAACTACAAGCTCTAAAACAGAGGAAGAGTTGCCACAAGTAACAGAAGTATCACTTCTATTTGGGAGTGACTGGATGATTAGAGCTCGAAAACTACTGTGAAACATCAAAAATTGATCAAATTCCAAGAAGTGAAATACCCTAGTAGAGCAAGAGAAGAAGACAGTACCTATGGAATATATTTTTTAAGACTCCGAACTTCATAAGTAATAAAATAATTCATTTCAAATTTTTAAAAATCATCTCATCTGAGAATTATATATACATTCTTTTTTAAAAACTCCAGTCATGGGGCACTTGGGTGGCTCAGTCGGCTAAGTGTCTGCCTTCAGCTCAGGTCATGATTCTAGGGTCCTAGGATCGAGCCCTGTGTCCGGCTTCTTGCTCAGCAGGAGCCTGCTTCTCCCCTCTCTCCACCACCTCATTCATGCTTTCTCATGCTCTCTCTCTCAAATAAATAAAATCTTTAAAAACAAAAAACAGGGCAGCCTGGGTGGCTCAGCAGTTTAGCACCGCCTTCAGCCCAGGGCATAATCCTAGAGTCCCATGTCAGGCTCCCTGCATGGAGCCTTGTTCTCCCTCTGCTGTGTCTCTGCCTCTCTCTCTCTTTCTCTCTGCGTATTCTCATGAATAAATAAATAAAATCTTTTTTAAAATAAATAAATAAAATAAAAACAAAAACAGAAACACTCCAGTTACATAGCTATACTATTCTGAAACAAACCACAATTAAATTCTCACCACTTCTAAATAAATAATAATAAAGTCCACAGAAGCATGACTTTTTTTTTTAATAATTAAGAATCTAACAAGGAAAACAGAATTCCAAGAAGCCAAGATAGAAGACAGCGTGTATATATCCATTATACCCATCAGGAGCATCTAAAATCCAATTTAAACTTGACAAGATTCTAAGGGGTGCCTGAAAATATAATTCTGAGAACCCAAATGATAAAAAGCAAAAAGTGATGCAGACACCTGGGAACTCTAATGCCATCTTAAGAACCATGAGAGCCAAGTAAGACAGTCTGATGGTGTACCCCTCCAGCACTATCCTCCACTATTTCTATTTATTCCACTTTATAGAAAGGAACTACAGAACCAGTTGGGGAGACTCCAATTGAACAAACTAGCAGTGGATAGCAAACCATATCAGGAAAAAAATAAATTAAAATGGTAATTTCTCTCCCAGCAGTGAAGTGGAAATGAAGCAGAGACTCCTAGACACTTATAAATGAGGGAAAACTGATCCCCGAACCATATGACATCTGTTAGGATGAATGAGAACTGAACATAGTACTTCAGCAAAGAAAAAGGACCAATGTTCATTCTTTTTGAATCTGGAGAAGAGTAGTAGCACACATTTTCCTAGGCTCCTGCAATGCTCAGTTCTACCAAGGTGGTTTGTTATAAACAGACAAAAACTATTCCTCAGTCAATAGGAAGCTTACAAACAACTAAATCCTATGTCATGAGAGGCTAGAGTTAATTGAGAAGCCTTGTGGCTGGCCAGATGACCTGACATTAGACCAAAGATGAAAAGAAAAAGTCAATGGAACTTTAACAAGTTGGGGGCAAAGGAAAGGGTGGTCAAATAGGAGTCCAGAGGGTCTACTAGCTATGGAGGTGCAGTTCTCTCCCATTAGGAGCAATTTACAGTTACTGGTAGTGACTGAAAAGCAAAGCAGCACCACAGGAGATGCAATAAACTTTCTGGAGTGGTGAACTTACCATCCGAGAATCTCTCCCCACATAATCCCCTCATGTCCATACAAGAAGAATTATAATTTCAGGAAACTCATGGTTACCCCCATGCCTGCCTATGGCCACCTGATAAATCCATGACTCCAGACCACAAAGTCTCACCACAAGGACTCTGCCATTGACTCCTCTATGACTTGGGCAAGAATGCTTCACTCTCAAATCTTTGGATCGGAACCTGCACATCTGTCAAAGACAAGTTAAACACTAATGTTTCTTCCAGCACTAAAGTGAAGCCTCTGTAGAAGGACAATCCATTTCCTGAAAAACAGCATATGGGTTAACTGTTGCTGTTACCAGTCTCTGCCTTCTCACAAGAGATGACCTAAGAAATCCAAGTGAAAATACCATGCTCTCCCAGCAAAAAAAAACCCATGACAAGAAAAGATAAGGCCATCTATGTCACTCACTAAGAGCCACTTACCATCTAGTAGGTCTTCCGCATCATCCCTGCCGTGCTCCTCCACTGCCACCTCCTCCTCCTCCTCCTCCTCTTCCGCATCCTCCAGCTCCACGTCCGGGTCCAGGTCTGGATCGCTCCCTGAGGCGGATTCGTCTGACATGGCTCCCAGAGGTCCTCAGTGGGCATTACCGACTCATGGTCCACCACAGGGGTCCTGCAAGGAGGACAAGAGGCATCAGAATCACCAAGCACTTCACTTAGGAACAGGAATCTTTCAAAGAGAAAATGCCAAGGATGAATTTCAACCTTCCTCACAAGTGCACTGACACTAATATATGTTTTGGGGACTCTGCCAGCTCAAGCTTCTCTTAGGTGCTTGGACAAGAAAAAAAAATTTTTAAGAAAATATTTTTTTTTTTTTTATAAACACATGACTTTTTTTTATAATTTTTTTTTTTATTTATGATAGTCATACAGAGAGAAAGAGAGAGAGGCAGAGACACAGGCAGAGGGAGAAGCAGGCTCCATGCACCGGGAGCCTGATGTGGGATTCGATCCCGGGTCTCCAGGATCACGCCCTGGGCCAAAGGCAGGCGCCAAACCGCTGCGCCACCCAGGGATCCCTTAAGAAAATATTTTAAAGTGAAAAAACAAACACACTCTATGTCTCAGAATTTCCATTTCTTCATTCCTTCAATTTCCTGAGCACCAATTTTTCATATCTTGATATATCCATACATATACATATATACATTAAGGATATTTAATCACAGACACTGTACTAGGCTTTGGGGACACAATAGGAAGCACAACAAATTATGTTGGGGAGTTGGTCTATGCCAGAAGGAGATCAGAGGCCAGAGGGTGCCACACAGACATCTGGAGGGAGTGTGTTCCAGGCAGAGTGAGCAGCAAGGGCAGAGCCCTGGAGTGAGAGTAACTGGGAGTACTCAGGAAACAAGGAGTGGGTCCTGCCTGGAGCTGCCTTAATGTACCACCTAGAAGATAGTACACTCTCCAATCACCTGGATGGAGGGCATCTAGCAGGCACCACACTGCCATTCTTCCTAAGTATGTGGGGAGCTTCAGGCTCCTATAACCATCTCTACTCTCAGGCCCTGCCCTACCTCTTATCCCAGTTCCAGCTCCATTTCTTCCAAGAAGTCTTGGTCAACTGCCCCTAGTCTTCTGGAATCAATTCCCTTTTCTGAACTCCAGTAACCATACTTGACCATGCTGACCTTCATATGGGCTACCCAGCAAAGTGGTTTGCCTTCTGTGTTTTCTCAACTGCAGACCCAAAAGAAACCACTAAGGGCAGGGGATTAAGTGGGAACTGTTTCTTTGTATCCTGGAGATGGAAGCATGTCCTATTCAGATCATTCATTCATTCATTCATTCACATTCACTCCCTCATTTGTCAATTTGCTCTATTATGTCTACTATGTGCCAGGTAGTACAGGTAGTACGCATGTCTGTCTGTCTCTCTCACTTGCTCTACTTTACTATTAGCTATAAAGGTCATTTCTCCTTGAGAGGGAACACAACAAGATAAAGAGAAAGCTAGACAAACTGCTTTGTGATAGAGCAAACATTAGCAAAATGTTAACATAAAGATTCACTGACCAATTCTTTCAATTATTCTATATATTTCAAATTTTCCATAATGAAATGGGGGGGAGGAGCACAAAATAAATAATCTTTTCTAAGACAAACTGCTACAGACACATCCACAATCAGGTTATCCTAAAATTCCTCCCTTCTCCCAAAATAAAAACCAAAACACAAGTCTCTAATTATTCAACACAAAAACTATTCCAGAACTGAAATCTCTTATTAAGGTCCAGACACAATTTGAAACAGAACTTTTACATTCTCCTAAGAAGACAGAAACAAAATGAAGTAAACTGAATCCTTAGAGTTCTGGAAAACTAGAATTTAAATTTAAGACTCTTTAGTCAACAACCATAGGAATTACGAATGTTGTGTGTACTGATGGATCATGTACTTAGCCTCTCAAGGAAGGCAAAAAAAACAGCTGAAATATGATTTAGTAATAAAATTTAAATTTTCTCGTTAATAGCATACTTCCAAAAACACCTACAAAGCGTGTTAAGGCAGAGGAAAGAAAGGTGTTCCACAAATACAAATTAATATAACTAATGCATTCACTGAATAACAAAGCATATTCCAAATTTCTGAGGGAATAACTATCTTATGTCTTTAAGTTCATTAAGTTTTAGAAAGGAAGCAGTAAATCAATTAGATGTCATCAGCTTTGGAAGTGAAATTTATTCTGAATATGTGTATGATGATAATTCAACAGCAGCTACTCTGTGCGGAAGTCAATGTTTGTAATCAGCATAACCCCTCTGGTTCATCCTACACTGCTTGAGATAAGTGTTTTGCTTACAGCGTGTTTGCCTGATTATGGAGTAGCTTTTAGAGGACAATTTTTAATTAGCTAGTACCTTTAAGTAATCTGAATGCCTGTCATTTTAGAGAAGAAATTGTGTAGTAGTGAAAGAATGACAACCACTTAGATGTAAACAGTAACAAGGAGACGCCTCCTGTAAGTCCCCAGTTAATGAATATCTTCAAAAACCTCAGCCCCAAGCTCCTGATAGAAGCAAATATCACTTAAACATCAACAACCACACATACTATTAGAATATGAGACATTTCCAGACTCCTACTCAAAACATTTTAAAAACAGGACACTTTGGAGACGCCTGGGGTGCTCAGTGGTTGAGCATCTGCCTTCTGCCCAGGGCGTGATCCTGGAGTCCCGGGATCAAGTCCCTCATCGGGCTCCCTGTATGGAACGTGTTTCTCTCTCTGCCTATGTCTCTGCCTCTCTCTCCGAGTTTCTCATGAATAAAAAATAAATTAAAATTTAAATTAAAAAAAAAAACACACACAAAAAAACCCAGGACACTTTAAAACAATACCCAGGTGATCAGATGCCCAAAACGGAGAATACACTAGAAGTGATGGATTTCTTAAGTCCCACCAAAATTGGTTATTTTCTTTCCCTACCTTCTTTGAACCACCAAATTTCTTTACAGAGATGACACAATGAATTCTTTTCTCTACTCTTCAGAATCACACCAAATACTTAAGGGGCAGGTTTTGCTGTTACTGATCTCCTTCAAGAAAGTAACAAAGGGAAAACAGCAGGGGAAAAGCTGATCCTGGCCAGCAGCAGCGCAGTCAATTACATTCTGTCTCTATGGAGTTCCACCTACACATACGAACACTTCCAAGTCAGTACAGCCTTTCAAGCACAAAGAAGGCAGCCCTGATTCAAGAAATTAACTCTCAGTAGAACTGTTAAGCAGACATAAGGAAAAAAGTTGGTAAGGCAAAAATGCATCTCCCTCATTTGCTCCTCAACCCATGTAAAACTCTGTCTCAATCTCCAGGGAATAGGAGCTCTAGGAGAGATTATGGGTGTGCTGTACCTTAATGAGGACCTGTATTCCTACAAAGCAAATTCTGGGAATCAAATTCTATTTTAATGAAACTGGAGAACTAGCTATTTAAAGAAGCTCTAAAAAGAACCACTCGGAAAAGTAAATATTCAATCTCTAAGTAATATGTTAATGTCTATAGTTTAATATATTGGGTTTACTAAAGGAAGCTGTAATTATGAAGAAACCCACAGCCAATCCCTTTCCAGCCCTTTATAGCAATCTTTTTTTTTTTAACTTTTTTTTGTGGTATATTTTTTTATTGGAGTTCGACTTGCCAACATATAGTATAACACCCAGTGCACATCCCATCAAGTGCCCCTCTCAGTGCCCCATCACCCAGTTACCCCTTCCCTCCGCCCACCTCCCGTTCCACCACCCCCTGTTCGTTTCCCAGTTAGGAGTCTCTCATGTTCTGTCACCCTCTCAGATATTTCCCACTCATCTTCTCTCCTTTCCCCTTTAATCCCTTTCACTATTTTTTATATCCCCTGAATGAATGAAACCATACAATGTTTGTCCTTCTCCAATTGACTTACTTCACTCAGCATAATACCCTCCAGTTCCATCCACGTTGAAGCAAATGGTGGATATTTGTTACTTCTAATGGCTGTGTAATATTCCATTGTATACATATATCACATCTTCTTTATCCATTCATCTTTCGATGGACACCGAGGCTCCTTCCACAGTTTGGCTATTGTGGACATTGCTGCTATAAACATCGGGGTGCAGGTGTCCCGGAGTTTCACTGCATCTGTATCTTTGGGGTAAATCCCCAGCAGTGCAATTGCTGGGTCATAGGGTACCTCTATTTTTATCTCTTCGAGGAACCTCCACAGTTTTCCAGAATGGCTGTACCAGTTCACATTCCCACCAACAGTGCAAGAGGGTTCCCCTTTCTCCACATCCTCTCCCAACATTTGTTGTTTCCTGTCTTGTTAATTTTTACTGTTCTCACTGGTGTGAGGTGGCATCTCATTGTGGTTTTGATTTGTATTTCCCTGATGGCAAGGGATGCGGAGCATTTTCTCATGTGCTTGTTGGTCATGTCTGTGTCTTCCTCTGTGAAATTTCTGTTCATGTCTTTTGCCCATTTCATGATTGGAATGTTTGTTTCTTTGTTTAATAAGTTCTTTATAGTTCTGGGATACTAGCCCTTTTTCTGATATGTCATTTGCAAATATCTTCTCCCATTCTGTAGGTTGTCTTTTAGTTTTGTTGACTGTTTCTTTTGCTGTGCAGAAGTTTTTTATCTTGATTAAGTCCCAATAGTTCGGGGATCCCTGGGTGGCTCAGCGGATTGGCGCCTGCCTTTGGCCCAGGTGTGATCCTGGGGTCCCAGAATCGAGGCCCGTGTCAGGTTCCCTGCGTGGAGCCTGCTTCTCCCTCTGCCTATGTCTCTGCCTCTCTCTGTGTGTCTCTCATGAATAAATAAAATAAAAATTTTTTTAAAAAGTCCCAATACTTCATTTTTGCTTTTGTTTCTCTTGCCTTCGTAGATGTATCTTGCAAGAAGTTGCTGTGACCAAGTTCAAAAAAAGGTGTTGCCTGTGTTCTCCTCTAGGATTTTGATGGATTCTTGTCTCACATTTAGATCTTTCATCCATTTTGAGTTTATCTTGGTGTATGGTATAAGAGAATGGTCTAGTTACATTCTTCTGCATGTGGATGTCCAATTTTCCCAGCACCATTTATTGAAGAGACTGCCCTTTTTCCAGTGGATGGTCTTTCCTGCTTTGTCGAATATTAGTTGACCACAGAGTTGAAAGCCCATTTCTGGGTTCTCTATTCTGTTCCATTGATCTATGTGTCTGTTTTTGTGCCAGTACCACACTGTCTTGATGATCACAGCTTTGTAGTACAACTTGAAATCCAGCATTGTGATGCTGGCTATTCAGGGTCTGGTTTTCTTTTTCATTTTTTTTTTTTAAAGTATTTTTTTTTTAATTTTTTTTTTTAAATTTTTTTTTATTTATTTATGATAGTCACAGAGAGAGAGAGGCAGAGACACAGGCGGAGGGAGAAGCAGGCTCCATGCACCGGGAGCCTGATGTGGGATTCGATCCCGGGTCTCCAGGATCGCGCCCTGGGCCAAAGGCAGGCGCCAAACCGCTGCGCCACCCAGGGATCCCTGGTTTTCTTTTTCAATATTCCACTGGCTATTTGGGGTCTTTTCTGATTCCACATAAATCTTAAGATTATTTGTTCCAACTCTCTGAAGAAAGTCCATGGTATTTTGATAGGGATTGCATGGAATGTGAAAACTGCCCTGGGTAGCACTGACATTTTCACAATATTAATTCTTCCAATCCATGAGCATGGAATATTTTTCCATATCTTTGTGTCTTCCTCAATTTCTTTCAGAAGTATCCTGTAGTTTTTAGGGTATAGATCCTTTATCTCTTTCATTAGGTTTATTTCTAGGTATCTTATACTTTTGGGTACAATGGTAAATGGGATTGATGCCTTAATTTCTCTTTCTTCAGTCTCATTGTTTATGTATAGAAATGCCACTGATTTCTGGGCATTGATTTTGTATCCTGCCACATTGCCTTCCATCTTCAATATTAAGACCTTCCATCTTAAGACGAAGAAAAAGGTTCCTCTGATTTGCTAAGCTCAAAAACATGGACACCTGTCTATAAAGCAGTGCCTAGCCAAGAATCAGTGAAATTAATCATGCGGGCCCAGCTCTAAGACACAACCCTGGGGAAGAGAATACACAGAAGGGAAAAACACAAAGACAAACACATACTTGCAAAGTCTTTCTTCACAAAGCAGACCATGCTTAGAGAGTCTACACTGAAATCATAAACGGTGGCACATACTGCCTCCCCCCTTCAGGGCAGCCCATGCAATTTCAGAGATGTCTTTCTGGTCCTCAGCAGCATCCTGATGCTGTGTTTGATATAAAAGAAACCATTCCAAGGGATGCCTGGGTGGCTCAGCGGTTGAGCATCTGTCTTCAGCTCAGGGTCATGATCCCAGGGTCCCGGGATCAAGTCCCACATAGGGCTCCCAGCATGGAACCTGCTTCTCTCTCTGCCTCTCTCTCTCTGTCTCTCATGAATAAATAAATAAAATCTTAAAAAAGAAAGAAAGAAAGAAACCATTCTAAACTGCCATGTCCTCATTAATTTTGGTGACCCTGAGTTGTATTAAATTTCCTCAAATTATCTCAAAGCAATTCCACAGCCGAGTGCCACACACACTTCTTTTTCCATTAAGAATATAAACAAAACCATGCATTTATGATAATATACAAGGGGGAAAAGCCTTAAGAGCATGAAAACATTCAGTCCAAAACTTTAGGCAACACTTATCCAAAGAAATTGCATTATTCAAGCAATTTATATAATTCAAAGACTTAAAAAAAAAGTTTAGTCCATTTCCAGTACTCCCAGAGTAAAGGATTCTTCCAGCCTGCTGAGAGATCCACTATGGATCTCTTAAGTTATTTCAAAACACCTTTTCTGGGCAAGAGAAAAACCTGACACATATATGTAGCCCAAATGCCTTTTGATTATCTTTCAGTTACTTAAAAACACATTTAATACATACAAAGCAGCCACAGAGATAGAAAGTGACACAGCTCAAAATATTTTATTTGGAAATCTAAGGAGACTTCTGGCAATATGGACCTTAATTAAGACAGAATAAGGAAGAGAAGGTGAACAAAACATTCAGGACTCCAAGGAGCAGGGCCACAGGAGACAACTCTCTCTAAATGGCAATGCAGTGAAGCCAGGTCCAGGGACTCAGCACCAAGCACAACGAGGAACTGGAGCCATGTAATCAGTCAAGAAATCTAAATTCTAGCCATGCTTTATGGGAAACTAGTTGCACGACCTTGGTCAAATCAGTTCTCCCTCAGCTTCCATCATCCCTTTACACTACCCAGGAGATAGACAGACCCAAGTTCATCTTCCAGATTCTATGACAGCAGTTCTCAGAGGGTGGTCCAGGGACCCCTGGGATCCTCAAGACCCTTTCAAAGTAGCCACAAAGTAAAAATCATGCATAGGTTAAAGAGTCATTCAAAGTGCAAGATAGATCAATAGATTTTAATGCAACAGAATATAAACAGTTCTTTGATATAATTTCAAATTCCATATTACAATTAATCTTGAAACTACCACTAGTCAGAGTTACGGTACAGTATCAAAGAATACAATTATCTGAAAAGGCTGTTAACATAGTCCTCCCTTTTCCAACTACATTCTTCATCTACTTCAACAATACAGTAAGTCAACAAAACAGTAAGTCACGACATAAAGAAGCAGATTTGAGAATCTGTCTCTATTCAATCAGACGTTTTCAAATTTTCAAATGTGTAAAACAATTCTACTCCTAATTTTTTCATTTTGGAAAATATAGTTATTTTTTATTAAAAATTATTTATGTTTTGGACTACGAAGGGTGGAGCAGCAACATGGCAGTGCCTGGTGCAGGTGACTCTCTCAATGCTAAGAGTGGACAGGCCCCTGTGGCTCAGTGCATCGACCCGACCCGGGAGAAGCTGACTCCCGCGCAGCTGCAGTTCATGCGGCAAGTGGAGCTCGCCAAGTAGCAGAAGAGGCTGCTGCAAAGGCGGACCCAGAACATCCTGACCAGCCTGGGCATCGGGGCTGTGGTGTTAGCTATTTATGGCTACACCTTCTACTCCGTGTCCCAGGAGCGTTTCCTAGATGAGCTAGAGGATGAGGCCAAAGCTGCCCGAGCTCGAGCCCTCGCGAGGGCATCAGGACCCTGAACCAGATGGGCACTGCACGTCTCCAACCCGCTGGAGCTCCTTTCACATGGTGGATGATGCCCGGTGACCCTGTGGAAATCCAAGCCTGCGCACAGCATTGATGGCCTCAACCTTGAACGATGATTGAGCCCAAGAATTTATTGCACTTGGCCAGGTCAAGGGAGTATTGCCCACCTTACACAAACTGTGTCCATTGAACCCTTCTTGCAGTTTGTTTCTTTTTTTGAGAGCTGTATAACCTTGGCTTTTCTCAGGCTTTCAGACTTTGTGGTTTACCCTCTTTACCTCCCTGGGGCTTAGCTGTTATGGAGGTGGCAGCTGTGTATAATGTTGGAGCCTCAAGTGGGAAAGATGGAGTTAGGTTGAGAATAATAAACTGAGTCACCTCTCTTGGAGCCAAAAAAAAAAAAAATATATATATATATATATATATATATATATATATATATGTTTTAACAAATAATGAGTTTATAATTTTTTAAAGAAATTGATATTTTTGTTTTAGTTTCTAACACAGTAAACATTGACCATTATAACCCATATAAACAAAAGCTTTTTGGGATCTTCAATAATTTTTAAAGTATAAAAGGATTTAAGAACAAAGTGTTTGAGATCTATGGTCTTAGAGTCCCTATTTTCAGGTATCATAAAGAAAAATTGGCATTTTTTAAAAAATGTAACAAACAGAACCACATTACATGAATAACATAAATATCTAAACAGCTCCATTCTGTATTCAAACAAAAAGTACAAGATTAATCTAATATATTAATGATACACATGGGTTATTTTATAAATATAATTAACCATCAAGGGCAAACTTTCCCAGTGACTTAAGTTAATATTACATTTCCAAAGTCAAATTTTTACTTTTGCTATGGAATCTCGGCTATCCACATGCCACTTTAAATAAGTGGTCAAGGGTTGGGATGTCTGGGTGGCTCAGTGGTTTAGCACCTGCCTTTGGCTCAGGGCATGATCCTGGAGTCCCAGGATCGAGTCCCACATCGGGCTCCTTACATGGAGCCTGCTTCTCCCTCTGCCTGTGTCTCTGCCTTTCTCATTCTCTCTCTCTCGCTCTCTCTCTGTCACTCATGAATAAATAAATAAAATATTTAAAAATAAATAAAACATTTTTAAAAATAAATAAATAAAACATTTTTTTTAAACTTATTTAAGATAGTCACACAGAGAAAGAGAGAGAGAGAGGCAGGGCCACAGGCAGAGGGAGAAGCAGGCTCCATGCACCGGGAGCCCGACGTGGGATTCGATCCCGGGTCTCCAGGATCGCGCCCTGGGCCAAAGGCAGGTGCCAAACCGCTGCGCCACCCAGGGATCCCTAAATAAAACATTTTTAAAAATAAATAAAATGGTCAAGGGCTGAGGTTCCCTGTGCTTGCCCCCAAAGCTTCCCTAACTTAGGTCCTTCATCCAAGAGGTCACTGAGCAGCATATCCCTGCAGGATCAGTCCCAGGCATTTTGAAGAAGTAGGAATAAAACTCTAGAAGGCTGCTACTGAGGGAAGCAAATTTTAAAAACTCATTTTATTCTCCATGGAGTCAGCTGGAAAAAAAAGGGAGAAAGAGGGTGATAAACAATTGTGTTGGGAAGATATAAGCTAAAGCAGAGTGACAGCTTTGGCTATGAGAAGGCTATGTGATATAGGCTCTGCTCCTCAGAGGGACCTGGCTCTGAAAAATTCTCTCCCTCTCTCTCTCAATCACAAACACACACCACATGAACATTTTAAACCATCAGTATAATGTGAGGGTGATTAAAAAAAAAAGAAAAGAAAAAGAAGAAAGTAAGTTTCCTGAATCTCTGATAACAGAGGATGAGGCACGAGATCCCTGCAAACATTAGGCACCAACTTTGGTGAAGACTTCTCTGTATCTAGTCAACCTATCCACCAGACACAATCCTGAAAACCTCTAAGCCAGTAGCATTTCGACAAACCAAAGCTTTTAAAAATAAGACTATAGCAGAAACTCTACATAAATCCTTCTATAATACAAACAATAAACACAATTTTCCGAGTTGATATGGATCACTTCTGAGTTCCAATTGTCATTCATTTTAAAATAGCTGTAACTACATGGTATACGGGTTGCATACTATGGTTTTTCCTAAAATGGCATCTATTACAGACAAAAGTTTTAATGTAGGGCTACTATTTTATGACATATACTCATATTTCCAAAATATTCTACAGGAAAAAATACAACATACTAACATGACTGTTTTTACATGGTTACTCAAGTTTTTCACTTTGACTTTGCCAAGTGACTTGGGCACTCCGTGTGCTTAGCTCCTTAAACACATAGGTATATTCTTAATATCTTTTTTCTTTTTTTAAAGTAGGTTCCACACCCAACATGAGGCTTGAACTCATGGCCTTGAGAACAAGAGTTGCATGCACTACCAATGAAGCCAGCCAGGCAGGTGCCCCAACATAGGTAAACTCTTCTGGCTCTGCTTCTCTCAGTTCTAAAATAAATGGGAATATTAGTCAGGTGCAGACCCCTATGGTGCTTGTGGTACAAAACAAAAATGTATTTGGTCTTTTCCCCTGGTTCCTGGCAGAGCTCCCAAAATCCTTGGAATTTTCTGAGTGACAAGAGTGTCTTTTGCTGTTTACACTGAGCCTCCTTTTGATCAGACCTGAATTTGTGCCAATGAAGTGACTTGGGTGGGGCCCCCAGATAGCCTCAGGATGGAACTGGTCATCAGAAAGATTGAGTCTAGAAGGTTGGCACTTTCAGCCCTACCCACCAACCTCCCAAGATGGAGATGGGGAGCTGGAGATTAAGCTCTATAAAAACTCTTGAACATTGAGATTCAGAGAGCTTCTGAGGTCAGTGAACACATCAAGATACTAGAGGAATGGCACAACTAGAAAAGGTATTGAGCTCCATGCCACCCCTCCTCCATACCTTGCCCGATGCATCCCCTAGGCATCTTCTTCCATTTGGCTGTTCTGAGCTACATCCTTTAAAATAAACCGGTAAACATAATCAAAGTATGTTCCGGAGTTCTAAGAGTCATTCTTAGAAATTACTGAGCCATTTTGAGTTTATCTTTGCGTATGGTGCAAGAGAGTGGTCTAGTTTCATTCTTCTGCATGTGGATGTCCAATTTTCCCAGCACCATTTATTGCAGAGACTGTCTTTCTTCCAATGGATAGTCTTTCCTCCTTTATCGAATATTAGTTGACCATAAAGTTGAGGGTCCACTTCTGGATTCTCTTTTCTGTTCCATTGATCTATGTGTTTGTTTTTGTGCCAGTACCACACTGTCTTGATGACCACAGCTTTGTAGTACAACCTGAAATCTGGCATTGTGATGCCCCCAGATATGGTTTTCTTTTTTAAAATTCCCCTGGCTGGATCCCTGGGTGGCGCAGCGGTTTGGCGCCTGCCTTTGGCCCAGGGCAGGATCCTGGAGACCCGGGATCGAATCCCACGTCGGGCTCCCGGTGTATGGAGCCTGCTTCTCCCTCTGCCTATGTCTCTGCCTCTGTGTGTGTGTGTGTGTGTGTGTGTGTGACTATCATAAATAAAAATTTAAAAAAATAAATAAATAAATAAATAAATAAATAAATAAATAAATAAATAAAATAAAATTCCCCTGGCTATTCAGGGTCTTTTCTGATTCCACACAAATCTTAAAATAATTTGTTCTAACTCTGAAAAAAGTCCATGGTATTTTGATAGGGATTGCATTAAACGTGTAAATTGCCCTGGGTAACATTGACATTTTCACAATATTAATTCTGCCAATCCATGAGCATGGAATATTTTTCCATCTCTTTGTGTCTTCCTCAATTTCTTTCAGAAGTGTTCCATAGTTTTTAGGGTATAGATCCTTTACCTCTTTGGTTAAGTTTATTCCTAGGTATCTTATGCTTTTGGTGCAATTGTAAATGGGATTGACTCCTTAATTTCTCTTTCTTCAGTCTCATTGTTAGTGTATAGAAATGCCACTGACTTCTGGGCATGGATTTTGTATCCTGCCACGCTGCCAAATTGCTGTATGAGTTCTAGCAATCTTGGGGTGGAGACTTTTGGGTTTTCTATGTAGAGTATCAGGTCATCGGCGAAGAGGGAGAGTTTGACTTCTTCTTTGCCAATTCGAATGCCTTTAATGTCTTTTTGTTGTCTGATTGCTGAGGCTAGCACTTCTAGTACTGTGTTGAATAGCAGTGGTGAGAGTGGACATCCCTCTCTTGTTCCTGATCTTAGGGGAAAGGCTCCCAGTGCTTCCCCATTGAGAATGATATTTGCTGTGGGCTTTTCATAGATGGCTTTTAAGATGTTGAGGAATGTTCCCTCTCTCCCTATACTCTGAAGAGTTTTGATCAGGAATGGATGCTGTATTTTGTCAAATGCTTTCTCTGCATCTAATGAGAGGATCATATGGTTTTTGGTTTTTCTCTTGCTGATATGAGGAATCACATTGATTGTTTTACGAGTGTTGAACCAGCCTTGTGTCCTGGGAATAAGTCCTACTTGGTCATGGTGAATAATTTTCTTAATGTACTGTTAGATCCTATTGGCTAGTATCTTGTTGAGAATTTTTGCATCTTACACTGTTGGTGGGAATGTGAAATGGTGCAGCCACTCTGGAAAACTGTGTGGAGGTTCCTCAAAGAGTTAAAAATAGACCTGCCCTATGACCCAGCAATTGCACTGTTGGGGATTTACCCCAAAGATACAGATGCAATGAAACGCCGGGACACCTGCACCCCAATGTTTATAGCAGCAATGTCCACAATAGCCAAACTGTGGAAGGAGCCTCAGTGTCCATCGAAAGATGAATGGATAAAGAAGATGTGGTTTATGTATGCAATGGAATATTACTCAGCCATTAGAAATGACAAATATCCACCATTTGCTTCAATGTGGGTGGACCTGGAGGGTATTATGCTGAGTGAAATGAGTCAATCGGAGAAGGACAAACGTTATATGGTCTCATTCATTTGGTGAATATAAATAATAGTGAAAGGGAATAGAAGGGAAGGGAGAAGAAATGGGTAGGAAATATCAGAAAGGGAGACAGAACATGAAGACTCCTAACTCTGGGAAACAAACTAGGTGTGGTGGAAGGGGAGGAGGGCGGGGGGGGGGGGTGAATGGGTGACGGGCACTGAGGGGGGCACTTGACGGGATGAGAACTGGGTGTTATTCTGTATGTTGGCAAATTGAACACCAATAAAAAATAAAATTTATTATTAAAAAAAAAAAGAAATTACTGAGCCAAGGACACCTGGTGGCTCAGCGATTGAGTGTCTGCCATTGGCTCGGGACGTGATCCCGGTGCTGGGATCAAGTCCTGCATCAGGCTCCCTGCAAGGAGACTGCTTCTCCCTCTATGTCTCTGCCTCTCTCTCTGTGTCTCTCATGAACATATAAATAAAATCTTTAAAGAAGAAAAAAAAATTACTGAGCCAAAGGAGAGAGTCATGGAACTCTTGATTTACGGTCAGTCAGAAGTATGGGTAATCAAGGACTTGCAGCTGGCATCTGAAGTAGGGGCAAGTCTTGCAGGACTTCGTCCTTAGCCTTAGGGTCTCTGCTAAATCGAGATAGTGTCAGAAATGAATTGTTGGATCCCTGCTCGGTATCTGGAGAATCAGAGAATTGGTTACTGGTACTGGAAAACATCCCAGTGCCACAAGGATTTAAGTGACAAATCACAGAAAAAAAATTATATCTGAAAAGTGCAGAAAGTCTGAAGATCCACTGTTTCTTGACTTCCCATGTACAAAAATAAATTGTGTATTTACTTCAATGCAAGAGGTAATCTGCACCTTTAAACTATTAAATGTCACATTTCTGGTGGACTTAGATTATTAAGTGGTACAGAGATTAAAAATGAAAATCCGTATTAGGTTCACCTCTCAAATCACAAAAAAGGAAAAGAACCACAGATCAGTCAAATCTGTTTCAGATGCATTCTTTTCTGTATTTCTAATGGATGATAAAAACTGATTATGAGGAGAAAACTCACAGAACCAATAAGGATCATTAGTAATTTAAGCAGTTCAAAATACATAGAGTCTAACCATTACTTGTCTATTAGATACTTCCCTTAGCCAACAAAACACCCTCTTACACTGCCAAATCTATTAGCAGCTGCCAAACGTGGAAGAATAAAAATGAGTCCTATTCAAACACAACCCCTTTCTTCTCAAAGTGGCAGCACCTTTCTCTAGAATGCCATGAGGAAGTCAGGATTAGAATGCGAACTAGAAGGTAAGAATACTGGGGCTAACTGTGTACACCCCACCATATATGTAAAATAATTCTTGAAAAATTGTTTCAGATTAAAGGAGACTAAATGCAATGTGGGATCCTGGATTAGATCTTGGACCTGGAGAAGAAAATAGCTATAAAAGCCAGTCCTGAGGACAACAGTTGAAGCAACTGAAATGAACTATGGGTTATACAATAGTATTGTATCAATATCATGTTTCCGGATTTTGAGACTTGTTTTGCGGTTATATTAGAAAATGTCTTTGGGGTGGGGGGGCGGTGCTGGGTAGCTCGGTCCATTAAGCATCCAACTCTTAATTTTAGTACAGGTCATGATCTCAGGGTCCTGAGACTGAGCCCCCTGTCTGGGCTCTCCGCTCAGGGGGGAGACTGCTTCCCCTCTCTCTCCCTCTGCCCCTTAACCTACTCATGTGTACAAGCATACACATGCTTGCTCTCTCTCTCTCTCTCTCTCTCTCTCAAATAAATAAATCTTTAAGAAAAAAGAAAATGCCTTTAGGAATTACACATGAAGCATTTGTGTATTTAAGAAATACACAATAAAATTAAAAATCTTCTAAAAGACAGTTTAACAAGAAAATAAAATCATCTATTCCTAGTTCTCCAAAGATTTAAACACTTGAGTACGAAAATCTTATTTCAAAGTACAGAATTGAAAGATTACCTATCTGACTATTCTCTATAGTTAATTAGTAACACATCAGTATGAAACTTCCTTTTCTTTAAGACACAAAAATGTAGGGTTAAAAGGCTTATAATTAAGCTTTCCAGCATCCCCATGTGCAGACAGGATGTCCTCTTGGCAGGAGATAGGCCTCTCTCTCTCTCTCTCTTCTCTTGAGCCCAGCAGGAGCTGGAATCATCTCTGAGGCAAGTCTCACCTGGGTTCCCTCTGGAAGGCTCTAGGTCTGGTCAATGTCATAAACAAATAGCACCCCACAGGCAGGTAGAAATTGGACTCACCAGCTCACCCTCCCTCTTTGTATAGATGTGGTCCAATCTGAACAGTCTTCTAAGGAGCCTTATGTAATTTATCTAGATTACATGTTTCACTGTTACTTATGGCCAAGGTTACTGAACCTGTGCTCAGTTCTTAGGCTCCTACACACACATACACACACACACACACACACACAGATGCATGTGCATGCATGCACTTCAGCATTACAGAAATAAGGAGCTTAAAATTCATACCACTGAACCACTTACTTTAGTACACTTGCCCTATGTCTCTCTCTGGTCATGAGTATTGATGAAAACAGTGATATCTGAACATTAGCAAAACTAAGTGGAAAAAAGAGTGTACACTTGACCTAAAGCCAATACAGTGAAGTAGAAAAAAAAAACCTGCTTCTTTCAAACTTCTCTCTTCTTTGGGGAAAAGCATATGGAGTCTGGACAAAACTCAGGCTTCAGATTTGTAAGTAAGAAGAGGACCTGCAGGGGGTGCCTTGGTGGCTCAGTGGGTTAAGCATCTGCTTTTGGCTCAGGTCATGATCCCAGGGTCCTGGGATGAAGCCCCAGAGTCTGGCTCTCTGCTCAGTGGGGAGTCGGCCTCTCCCTCTGCACCTCTCCTCCACTCATATTCTCTCTCATGTGCATTCACTCTCTCAAATAAATAAAATCTTAAGAAAGAAAAAAAGAAGAGGACCTGCAGGAAAACCTCATCTCTATAAACACAAAATAACAGATGTTGACCATCTCTCAAAGACTGGAACATGGCTTGTGTAGTAGATGCACACACCAACCAGGTACCTCTCATCCCTCTTCAGATAAAGATGCTTATTCCATGAAGACAAGCCATAACTTCATTGCACCATATAGGATGTACAGAAACCAAGATAATTCACACAAGAATCTTATGGCCATGATACTGTCTTGGTAGAGGGGACAAAGGGCACAGATTGAGATGAACAAAAAGTCTGAGTAAATACTTTAAAGAAAAAAGTAACTGACAGTTATTTTGTAGAAAGAATGGTCAAAGGAAAAGGCAGAAAGGTTAGTGATGAATTCAGTCCAAAACCTAGGTATGATATAAAAAGACACTATGCTAGGCATTGTGGGAATAATACAAATATATGCCTCAAAGAATGATGCAGAGTAAGAAGCTATAAGACTATCTGACTCCAAAACAGAAAGAATCAATGTCATTTTGGGACACCAAAGAAATCTGTAGCATTTGAGTAAATAACAAATTCCAAGTCAAATCTAGTCTTAATTTAAAATGATGTCCCATGGGACGCCTGGGTGGCTTAGCAGTTGAGCGTCTGCCTTTGGCTCAGGGCGTGATCCCGGAGTCCCAGGATTAAGTCCCACATAGAGCTCCCTGCATGGAGCCTGCTTCTTCCTCTGCCTATGTTTCTGCCTCTCTCTCTCTCTGTGTCTCATGAATAAATAAAAATTTTTAAAAAATAATAAAATAAAATGATATCCCTAATACAAAAATGGAAAATGATATTTTTGTCCCACTAGGAAATTTACAATGCATTTTCCCCCTAATTATACTAAACATTTGCCCTAAATACATTCACACTCTCTTATTTGATCCCTGGTGCCCAAGATTTCATTCACCCTCATGCAGTTAAGGGTACAGTCCAGACCCACATGGTTTCTCTCAAACCAGGTGAGGCTGCCCTGGAATTAAACCACAAGCCTCTGCCACATCACCACTTACTATGCCGACCTACAACAGTTGGCAACCACCATCCTAGAATAATCTAGTTGACTGAGAGTGAAGAATAAAAGTGGAACACCTAGAGACAACTGCCAAATCTCAAGGGCAGAGACTCCAGGCCTGTGTTTGGGTGAGATTAAGGAAGTTCCAATCTTCTGATCATTTACTCAACAATTAGTTATTACTACTTGTTCTTGTGGCTTGTTCTCAAATGGACATTGCCCCAGCACCATGGCCCAAATAAAAATGTACAAAAAGGAGAAAAAGAGTGACAGAAAAAGGACAAGATGAGGAGGTAATTCTTCCTCCTGCTCACCACAGCATGCAAGAATGAGTGTGACTCACTGTTACATCACAGTGAAGCTAAACAAAAAACCCAGCTAAGTCAATGATGGCTCTGGCATAGTTAGAAATGCAGGGCTAGAGGCTGCCACTCTGCCAAGCTAACTGAGAAACTACTAAACTACTACTGTCACAGGTAGTTCCAGAATCTCCTAATCCCATTAAATAAAGATTAAAAAAAAAAAAAAAAAAGGCAGCCCCGGTGGCGCAGCGGTTTAGCGCCGCCTGCAGCCCGGGGCGTGATCCTGGAGACCCAGGATCGAGTCCCACATCGGGCTCGCTGCATGGTGCCTGCTTCTCCCTCTGTCTGTGTCTCTCCCTCTCTCTCTCTAGCTGTGTCTCTATGAATAAATAAATAAAATCTTAAAAAAAAAAAAAAAAACAGTGGCTCCCACAGCAAACAATTCGGACAAGTAAGCCTCATCACATGCCAAATGTCCCATTTTAAGATAGTGTTTTATTTTTTAAGATTTTATTTATTCATGAGAGACATAGAGAGGAGAGAGAGAGAGAGAGAAAGAGAGAGAGACAGGCATAGGGAGAAGCAGGCTCCTTGCAGGGAGCCTGAGGAGGGACTCGATCCCAGGTCTCCAAGATCACCCCTGGGCTGAAGGGGGTGCTAAACCGCTGAGCCACCGGAGCTGCCGGATAGTGTTGTTCTTAATGAAGTTGTTATCATTAATTATTTTTGCACCAGTTTGGATATGACATACTAGGCAGGCCTCTATATATATGGGTGTGTGTGTATACATACATGTGTGTCTGTGTGTATATACATATACAGCTATGTATATATATACATATGTATATGTGTGTGTGTGTGTATATATGTATATATATATAAGATTTATTTGAGAAAGAGCACGCTCGTATGCATGTACAAGCAAAGGGAGAGAATCTTTTTTTTTTTTAATTTTTATTTATTTATGATAGTCACAGAGAGAGAGAGAGAGAGAGAGGCAGAGACACAGGCAGAGGGAGAAGCAGGCTCCATGCACTGGGAGCCCAACG
This sequence comes from Vulpes lagopus, assembly GCF_018345385.1. NCBI lineage: Eukaryota > Metazoa > Chordata > Mammalia > Carnivora > Canidae > Vulpes > Vulpes lagopus. Next base: position 20,104,519 of record NC_054830.1, on the reverse strand, counting down.
TGGGATTCGATCCCGGGTCTCCAGGATCGTGCCCTGGGCCAAAGGTAGGCGCCAAACCGCTGCGCCACCCAGGGATCCCAGAGGGAGAGAATCTTGAGCAGACTCTGATGAACATGGAGCCAACTACACAGGGCTGGATCTCATGACCCGAAGTCAAAATCAAGAGTTGGACACCTAACTGACTGAGCCACTTGGGTGCCTCTGTATATTCTGGACTAGATGTTAGTATTATACAAACTGAAGTTACTCTTTACAATAAATAAAGTACTGAAATTATAATAATACATATTTTGAGCTTGGGCTCAAAACTGCCACTAACATAAAAGTATGGAAAGAACCTGTATCATTTTACAAATGCCTTTAGTGCGGAGTTATCTTGATCACGAACTATGATATATTCCATTTCAAATTTCAGATTTAGTAAAAACCAAGATTAAGTGTGCTATTTTACAGCTTCCCTATGGATTACACTTTTGCCCCAAAGCCTATAAAATTATTATCTGCGAGTAAGTACTTGAATATTGGTTATGCAAGAGTCATGAAGGTAGGACAGTACCAGAAGATGATACCAGGTTAACAGCTCTAGAGCTTTCTAGTAGAAACCAACAACACAGCACCACAATGAACAAAGTCCATCTAACAATTTGGATAAGGGCTTCCTGCTTCTGCTTTGTATCTTGGCAGACAGGAGACCTTGTAAATACTCTTGCTGCAAAACACCTAGAAATATGGATAAAGTTATGTATAATACACATCCATTTTAAATCACATCTGTTTTTGCACACACACACAAAAAAATTTGAATAGACCAAGGACCAAGAATTAAAGGCAAACTGCAAATACAAATACTCTTGCTGACCCTATGGCAGTCCTAGGAGAAGAGGAGGGTACCAATCTTCTGGGTAGGTGTAGGTCAGATAAGAAATAATCCCTTGGGGTTCAATGAAGCTGAAAAGGAAAGAAAAGGTTGAAAAGCTGCAACCTCTACATAAAGACAGGAACTTAAAGAGGTATACTCTCAGAACTCCTGGGTGGCTCAGTGGTTTAGGGCCTGCCTTCGGCCCAGGGCATGATCCTGGAGTCTCAGGATCGAGTCCCACATCAGGCTCCTTACATGGAGCCTGCTTCTCCCTCTGCCTGTGTTGTCTCTGCCTCTGTGTGTGTGTGTGTGTGTGTGTGTGTGTGTGTCTGTGTCTCATGAATAAATAAATTAATTCCTTAAAAAAAAAAAAAAAGAGCTATGCTCTCAGAAAAGAGTGGTGTAGAAAAAAATCTAACCACCAATAGAGAAGACAACATAAAAGCTTATGTCAACCTAGTTTGGAGGAAGGATAAAAAATATTTAATCTACATGGTCCAAGAAATTAATCAATACTAAAATGGTCCAGGAGCACCTGGGTGGCTCAGTCAGCTAAGCATCTGACTCCTGATCTCAGGTCAAGTCTTGATCTCATGGTCATGAGTTAAAGCCCCACATTGGGCTCCATACTGGGCATGAAACCTACTTAAAAAAAAAGGTGGGGGGGCGACCTGGGTGGCACAGTCAGTTAAGTGTCCAACTCCTGGTTTCAGCTCAGGGCCGTAAGATGGAGCCCCACACTGGACTCTGAGCTCTGCGTGGAGTATGCTTGAGATTCTTTCTTCGCCCCCTCTCCCTCAGCCCTTCCTGCTCAAATAAATAAATAAATGAATCTTTAACAACAACAAAACCACTAAACCAAAGTGGTGCCAGGCAAGTGATAGATACGAGTTGCCAAGAAGTAAATGTAACACATCCCTGGGACATACCTCAACCTGCGCCACGTATGAGTCCCATAGATAAAACATTACTGAAGATGAGCATACAACCCCAAATTACAAACACATAAGCAATTAATAAAACAAAAGTTTTAGTTTCCTAAAAACTTCTGATAATAAAACTACCAGATTAAAGGAGATAAACTACATACTATCTGAAAAGAGGCAGAAAAAACTTTAAAACCAGGATGCCTGGGTGGCTCTGCAGTTGGGTGTCTGCCTTTGGCTCAGGATATGATCCCAGGATCCAGGATTGAGTCCCATATTGGGCTCCTTACAGGGAGCCTACTTCTCCCTCTGCCTGTGTCTGTGCCTGTCTCTCATGACTGGATAAATGAAATCTTTAAAAAAAAAAAAAAAAAACCTTTAAAACCCATGCATGATGACAAAAGCAAACAAACTCTTCACAAACTAGATGACAACTTCTTTGACTGGATAAAAGGAATCTACCAAAATCCACCACCCAAAATAATAAATAAAAATTCTGACAGACAGCCATCCCGAAAAGTCATTTCTCAGCATTAAAAATCAGTTTCAAAAAAAAACAAATCGTTCATATAACACATTTAGTATGAGACACTGGGGCATACACTATAAATTCAGGAATAAGATACAAATGCATGCTACCAATATTTCTATGATTCTTTTTTTTTATTCTTTTTTAAAATATTTATTTACTTTAGAGAGAGAAAGAGTGAGCGCAAGCAGGAGAAGGGGCAGAGGGAGAGAATACCCAAGGAGATTCCCACTGAGCACAGAGCCCAACATAGGACTCAATCCCAGACCCATGACCTCAGGACCTGAGCTAAAATAAGAGTCAGATGTTCAATCAACTGAGCCACCCAGGCACCCCAGAGTTGTTAGAGATTCTAACAAGTAAGACACACACACAAAAGCATAGAGATTGAAAAAAAGAAAGAAAATTGTCAACAATAGAGGATCCTATTATTTCAACATAGAAAATCTACAGGTAAACTAATATTAGAAATACAGAAAAGTGGGGATCCCTGGGTGGCTCAGTGGTTTAGCGCATGCCTTTGGCCCAGGGCACAATCCTGGAGTCCCGGGATCGAGTCCCATGTCGGGCTTCCAGCACAGAGCCTGCTTCTCCCTCTGCCTGTGTCTCTACCTCTCTCTCTCTCTATGTCTATCATGAATAAATAAATAAAATCTTTAAAAAAAAAAAAAAAGAAAGAAAGAAAGAAATACAGAAAAGTTTAGTAAGGCAATTAGATGAAAGAACAATATGGAAAGGTCTATCTTTTAAAAATATTTTTTTTATTTGTATTTATTTGAGAGAGAGAGAGAGAAAAAAAACACAAGCAGGGGCACAAAACACAAGAGAGGCAGAAGGAGAGGGACAAGCCAACTCCCTTTGAACAGGGAGCTCAATGCAGGGCTCAATCCCAGGGCTCCAGGAACATGACCTGAGCTGAAGGCAGACACTTAACCGACTGGGCCACCAAGGCACCTCAGATCTATCTTATTTCTATATGCAGTCAACACTCATTTAGAAAGTATAATGTTAAAAATAATACCTACAAGAGTAACAATGACCATAAATTATCTGGCAATAAATCTAGGGAAAGATATGTAAGACTTTTGTGGCAAAAAGTGTAATGCTTCACTTAAACAGACCTAAATAATCAGAAAGATTTGACATGTTCTAAGATGGACACTATTACAAAATGTCAACTTTCTCTAAAAACTCCACGCGCTTCTAATCAAAATCCCAAGGCACAAAATATGTAATATAAAGGGAAAGATCAATAAATTTCACTACATCAAAAATGAAAATATAAACAAAGCAAAGATAAGCAACAGTCTGGGGGATATCTGCAAGCATAGGACCAGTAAAAGGATTAGTATCCACAATATACGAGAAACTCTTAAAAACCTGTAAGAAAATAAAAGATACAACTAGGTAACTCTTCGAAGAGAAAACTCAAATGACCAAAAACCATTTCACACACATTTGAATAATTGGAAATATCTAGCAAGGTTAAAGATTCCCAGCCCTATGAATCATAAATTTTGCTCTTAAAAAATTCTAGAACAGGAATACAAGGAAATTTGCAATCTACATTGTATCATTGTAAGGATCAGTGGGCGGGGGGGAAGCAATCATTCATCATTCATTAATAAGAAAATGCACAATTGTTGTCCTCTCACCTAATGGAATATTATAACATAACTTAAAAATAAATGAACCAGAATATAACATAAATCAATATGGATAAACTTCAATAACATAATATTAAGTGAAAAAGAAAGTTACAGAAAATTAAATACAAGATAATATCCATTTATATAAAGTTTTAAAATATACAAAACATCTAATTGTTGTCAAGAAAACATACATGCAGTAAAAGAAGGAAAACATGCATGGGAATAATATATAATTCAGCAGAGTGTTACTTCTGGGGGTAAGGAAGTAAATGTGACTAAGAAATTAAATATCTTCACTCTGGTTTGTTTTTTTTAAGTATGAATATCTGAAACAGAATTATGATATAATATTGAGATATGACAAAGCTGGAGGGTCATAAGTATTTTTGGTTATATTATTCTGATTACTTTTCTATATGTTTGAAATAAATGAAATGAACAATAATTAACCACCACCCAAAATAATAAATAAAAGTTCTGAGAGGCAGCCATCCCTAAAAGTCATTTTTCAGCATTAAAAATTAGTTTCAAAAAAAGCAGTTCTGGAGCACCTGGGTGGCTCAGTCATTTGAGCAACAAACTTTGGCTCAGATCATGATTTCAGAGTCATAGGATCGAACCTGAGTCGAGCTCTGTGCTCAGTGTGGAATCTGCTTCTCCCTCTCCCTCTGCTCCTTCCCACCCCCACCCAAAAATAATAATAAAATAAATAATAAAAATAAAATCCTTTAAAAAATCAGTTTCAGCTCTTATGATGGAAACTTGGATAAGTGGAGGTTCATCACATCATTCCAGCTGGTAACCCAACCCTCAATCACCTTTGTCAGTGACTTGGGGACACACACTACTGGCAATATGATCTGCTGAGTTTCCTTCCACAGGCATGCTAAGTTTCACAAAATTCTCACATTAGTTCCAACTGTATTAATATGTAAAGATTTTTTTTAAGTAATAAGAATCAACATTTGATTAACATAAACACACTGTGAAGGAAGACCATACTTGCCAATTAAACAGGACAGCATCTAGGCTAGTTTCTTCAATAGGCTATCTCTGGTTTAGAGAAGAAGCCAATATCCATGGTGTACTAAAACCTAAGAATATTAATTAGCCTCTTCTTTAGAGGGTTAAAGGAAAAGAAAACTCCACGTGTGTTTGTTAGTTTGTTTTTATTTTAAGTGGGCTCCATGTCCAACATGGGGCTTGAATTCAATACCCTGAGATCAAGAGATACATGCTCATGCTCATGTTCTACCAACTGAGCCAGCCAGGTGCCTGAAAAAGGAAGACTCCAAGAGCACTCCTTATACTCCAAGAGCACCCCTTATGCCTCATATCTAGCCCATTTCTAACTCCTTGCTCTGTTTATATTTGGTTAGGTGTCCTAGATAACAAACTTCACATCTTCATTTATATATAACGTAGGATTCCAAGTCTACTGTATTTTACTAACTGGCCCACAGTAGGCATGTGTTTTCCTATGTAAGTCAGAGAGACAAATTCCTTCATTCTTTGGAAAGGATACTCCTGGACTGTAGATTTCCTGGGTCTTTACCAAGCCCTGGCAGCAGCTTCAAAGACTTGAGAAGATTTATCTATACAACACATTAACACCAGGATAAAGACATTACCACCAGCTGACTCAAAACCCCGAAAAACACATCAATAGCTGAATCAGTTATTTAAGTCTGCTTTCCAAAAAGTGTTTCCTCTAGGCTGCCTCTAAACTTGACAGAAAGTACAGTGATTCTTCCCTTATCTGAGATGGTCTTCCTTCTGATCTATCATCAGAAGATCACTGGTAACCTAACACTACGTCATGATGCCTAAGTCATCCACCTCACTTCATCTCATCACACAGGCATTTTATCATCTCACATCATCACATGAAGGGTGAGTACAATACAGAAAGATATTTTGAGAGAAAAGTGACCACATTAACATTTTTATTACAGTATATTGTTATAATTGCTCTATCATTTTTTTTAAATTTTTATTTATTTATGATAGTCACACACACACACAGAGAGAGAGAGAGAGGCAGAGACACAGGCAGAGGGAGAAGCAGACTCCATGCACCGGGAGCCCGACGTGGGATTCGATCCTGGGTCTCCAGGATCGCGCCCTGGGCCAAAGGCAGGCTCCAAACCGCTGTGCCACCCAGGGATCCCTGCTCTATCATTTTTATTGCTAATCTCTTACCGTATCTAATTTATAAAATTCAATTTTATTGTAGGTATGTATGTAGAAGAAAACACAATATATACAAGGTTTGGTACTATCTGCAGCTTCAGGCCCCCACTGGGGCTCTTGAAACATATCTCCCACAGGTAAAGGTCGGGGGGGGGGGGGCTGTTGTAATCAATTTTTAAGGAAGATTCTAAAATAACCACAGTATAATTAGGGAACTGAGAGGAACATTAGTGAAAGGAAAGGGATTATGATCGTGGAGGACAAGCTGATACTCTACCACCTAGTAACTAATCCTCCCATACCTGGGCGTTTTCCAGTGTCAGGGAAAGTCAATACTTCCATTATCTGCAGACTTAACAATCAGTTAAAACTCACTAAATGTACTACCAAATGCTTACACATGGAAAAGAGTTAAAAAGGAATAAACCGTTCTCAGCAAAATGATAAAGCAAATACTATGGTACTACTACATTCTAACTGGTGACCCTTGTGATTTTTGATAAACACACTGAGGCTGATGGGGGGTGGGTGGTAGAAGGTAGAAGGAAGGTATAGAGACCATGACTTTACAAACCAAGAGGTTCTTTTACTAAAATTCTCTGGGAGGTGCTTGGGTAGCTCAGTAGGTTTAGGCATCTGACTTTTGATTTCAGCTCAGGTCATGATGTTGGGGTCATTGGGTAGAGCCCCCCAATAGACTCTGCACTCAGCATGGAATCTGCTTGTCCCTCTCCTGCCACTTCTCCCCACGTGCACACATACATGCACACTCTCTAATAAATAAATAAAATCTTTTGAAAAATAATAAAAATAAAATAAAATAAAAATGCACCTTCTCTGTACTCTGACATAAAGAGGCTCTGCAATCTTGGATCAAGCTCTTCTATGAAGCTTCAGAGAATGAATAGAAGTGATGATGGAGAACCAGTACTTGAAAAGCTCAAATACCATATAAAACCAAAGCCAGTATTGGTTTGGTTCCTGGGGTTCTAGTCAACAAAGAATACTAAGTAGCAGTAGAGGTCCACTCAGCTCAGTATTTAGCATACTCTAAGTTCAAAACATGGCCTAGATCTATACTCTAAAAACTACAGAACACTTATCAAAGAAATTGAGGAAGACACAAAAAGATGGGAAAATATTCCATATATATGGATTAGAAGAATAAGTATTATGAAAATGTCTATGCTACTCAGAAAAATTTACAAATTCAATGCAATCCCTATCAAATTACCATGGACTTCCTTGACAGAGTTAGGACAAAAAATCCTAAAATTTATATGGAACCAGAAGAGACCCCAAATAGCCAGAGGAATGTTGAAAAACCAAAGCTGTGGGCATCACAATGCCTGACTTCAAGCTGTGTTATAAAGCTGTAATCATCAAGACAGCATGCTATTGGCACAAAAACAGACACACAGATCAATGGAACAGAATAGAGAATCCAGAAATGGACCCTCAACTCTATGGTCAATTAATCCTCAACAAAGCAGGAAAAAATAACCAATGCAAAAATAGTCTCAGGACATCTGGGTGGCTCAGTGGTTGAGCATCTGCCTTTTGCTCAGGGCATGATCCCCAGGTCCTGGGATTGAGTCCCACATCAGGATCCTCTCGGGGAGCCTGCTTCTCCCTCTACCTATGTCTCTGCCTCTCTCTCTGTCTCTCTCATGAATAGATAAATAAAATCGTTAAAAAAAATAAACAAAACAAAACAAAACAAAACAAAAAAAACCAGTCTCTTCAATAAGTGGTGTTGGGAAAATTGGACAGCCACATGCAGAATGAAACTAGACCATTCTCTTACACCATACACAAAGCTAAACTCAAAATGGATGAAAGATCTAAAAATGAGACAGGAATCCACCAAAATCCTAGAGCAAAACACAGGCAACAACCTTTTTGAACTTGCCCACAGCAACTTCTTGCAAGACACATCTATAAAAGCAAGGGAAACAAAAGCAATAATGAACTATTGGGACTTCATCAAGATAAAAACCTAGGATCCCTAGGTGGCTCAGTGGCTAAGCATCTACCTTCGGCTCAGGGTGTGATCCCAGGATCCGGGATCGAGTCCTACATTGGGCTCCCTGTGAGGTGCCTGCTTCTTCTTCTGCCTATGTCTCTGCCTCTCTCTCTCTCTGTGCCTCTCATGAATAAATAAATATTTTTTTTTTTAAAGATAAAAACCTTCTGCACAGCAGAGGAAACCGTTGACAAAACTGAAAGGCAACCTACAGAATGGGAGAAGATATTTGCAAATGACATATCAGATAAAGGGCTAGTAACCAAGATCTATAAAGAACTTATCAAACTCAACACCCAAAAAGCCAAACAATCTAGTCAAGAAATGGGCAGAAGACATGAAGAGATATTTCTCCAAAGAAGACCAACACACAATAACCACATGAAAAAAATGCTCCACATCACTTGTCATCAAGGAAATACGAATAAAAACAATGTGATACCACTTTACACCAGTGAGAATGGCTAAAATTAACAAAACAGAAACCAACAAATTTTGATGAGGATGCGGAGAAAGGGGAACCCTCTTACACTGTTGGTGGGAATGCAAACTGGTGCAGCAACTCTGGAAAACAGTGTGGAAGTTCCTCAAGAAGTTAAAAATAGAGCTACCCTACAACCCAGCAATTGCATAACTGGGTATTTATTTACCCCAAAGATACAGATGCAGTAAAATGACAGGACACCTGCACCCCAATGTTCATAGCAGCAATGTGCACAATTGCCAAACTGTGGAAAGAGCTGAGATGTCCTTCGACAGATGAATGGATAAAGAAGATATGGTGTGTTTATATACATATATACACAATGGAATATTACTCAGCCATCAGATAGGACCTACCATTGACATGGATGGAACTGGATGGTATTATGCTGAGTGAAATAAGTCAACTGGAGAAAGACAATTATCATATGGTTTCACTCATATGTAGAATATAAGAAATAGTGAAAGTGACCATAAGGGAAAGAGGGGAAACTGGGTGGGAAAAAATTAGAGCGGAAGACAAATCATGAGAGTCCTAACTCTGGGAAAGAAACAAAGGGTTGCAGAGGGGGAGGTAGGTGGGGGTGGGTAACTGGGTGATGGGCATTAAGGAGGGCACATGATATAATGAGCCCTGGATGTTTTACTGTATGTTGGCAAATTGAATTTAAGTTCAAAAAAAATTTTTTTTAATAAAAAAAATAAACAAAAAAAAAAAACAAAAACAAAAACAAAAAAAAACAAAAACAAAAACAAAAACAAAAAACATGGCCTGGGAGAAAAATCTGCTAGAAGAAATGCAAAGATGGAGTAAAACAGGAAATAGAGCCAGTTAAAAAGACAGAGGAAAGGCCAGAACTGAGAACTATTTAGGAGATAAACAGCTAATGGAAGAAGACTGTTCTTCAAGTCTCAGTGAAAGTGTAAAAGACACATGAGGCATCTCTTCCAGGTTTCTCTAACCAATGCCTAGGGTGCTGCTGTCACCTCCTCCTCAGACACCAGCCCAGGCTGGAGACCAGATGTCATGCATATGCCAGTTTTTACTATCAGCAATGTTGAAGAGGAAGTGGGTATATCACAGAGTGGTATTAGAGAGACTCAGGTTAAAGGCACCACTTAACTGGAGCAAATTATTTACCTTCTCATCTGAGTAATGACACCTTATACATCAGGTGCAGTAAGGTTTCACAGAGCATATGACCCAGCAACATAAGTACTTAATAACCTAGCACAATGCAAACAAATACTACATCAATGTGAAACTTACTACACTTATTACAAACTTATAGCCTTATTGCAGCTCCAGCCCATTTGAAAACTCCAGTAGGTGAGACTGCCCAGTATACAGTAGTATGTTGGTTCTCATATATTCAACCAATGTTCCACTTAGGGAGAGACCTGTTTTTCTTTCCAGTGTGTGTGTAACATCTTCTACCATAATATGTACTATCTGGTTTCTAAACAAATAAAACTGTTTTTGGAGAGCTCATCTCTGTGGACAGCAGCTGAGTTACTGTACAGTTTTACCCAAAAGTTAAGTAAAAAATTGGTCCTATGCCCAGAAAATAGGCATTCCATCCAGACAAAACTGGATAAACCAAGTCTACAAACAATGAGTGAATAAAACAGCAGGGAAGAGAAGAATACACAGACAGTAAGAATAACCCACACCAAAAGGCCCACTCACAGAACCAAATAGGGCTCTGAAATGTATCAGTTCATATCTGCAGCAATCAGGTGAGGCAAAAGCTAACAAGTTAACTGTTAAGATACCACCAAAGTTACTTTACTAAATGAAAAATATCCAGGACAGAGATATTCTCCCTTTAGGCTAGAAATAAGATTTATGTAAGCAGTAAGAACCAAATGTTCTACCCACATTAAGATTCAAGATTCCTTGTAAGAGGCTAGATAGCTTGAGAGACATAACCTGGGAAAGGAAGAATATCAGCAGATACAAAATTTAAACATATTAAATGTGAAAAACAAAACAGTTTTCACTTCAATAGGCTATCTTACTGAGCTGCTACTATTGCACAGATTTGATTTCTTGCAAGTAATGCAATGATTTTATACTTCACAAGGCACTCTTTGCTACTTTCACTTATGGAATAATAGTGCGAGAAGTGAGTCTTCAAGGGAGAAAAACTAGCCAAAATGCCCTTGATGTGAAATCGTTAAGATGCTATCATAGTACATGGTTTCAATTTAATTTTAATTTAATAAAAGAAAAAAAAATCAAGCCTTCCTCTAAGCATCTAAAATGTTTTTTAAAACATTTAATATGAAATATCCATTCTAGTGTCAATAGATGAGAAACAAGTCTAGAAGAGACCATCTGATATATGAGACCAGGTCACAAGTCTCTCTGATGGAGAAATTTAGGCTGAGAGCACTGGTTGGGTCAATTGCGTGAATTCCAATTTACCCTAATCAGAGTTTGCAAGACAGACCTGGTGAGGTTCATGAACAATTAAGTCTACCAATATATGAAACAGATGGCTCTATCAAAGAGGCTTCTAACCTTTACAGGAAGAATCTGAGAGCATAGACACAGTAGAACAAATTTCAGGAAAGAGTTTCAAGACCATTTTTATAATACTTTTTTTTTTTTTTAAGATTTTACTTATCTATTCATGAGAGACACAAAAAGAGAGAGGCAGAGACACAGGCAGAGCGAGAAGCAGGCTCCATGCAGGGAGCCCGACGTGGGACTGGATCCCGGGTCTCCAAGATCACACCCTGGGCTGAAGGCAGCGCTAAACCGCTGAGCCACCCGGGCTGCCCTATAATATACTTTTGTATAAAAAGTACCCAAAAGGCTTATTAATATTTAAATCCCAATTTAAAAAATAAAGTAACACTCATGCAAGTATTTATATATGCACAGGAAACACACAAACACAAAGGAAGTGCACCCAAAGGTTAACTGTTTTTATCTCTGGGTGTTAGTTTTACCAAAAAAGTTATCTTCTTTATTCTTTTGTTTTATAATAGATATGACTTTATAATTGTAAAATCAGCATTTTGCCTTTATACAAGTATTCTCTCTCTGTAAAGTCAAGCCATCAGAGAACAAATTCACCTTGGCCTCATCCCTATCCTTAGTAGTATCTTATTTTTCAGGCTGTGACTGCCCCTATTCATATTCACATCCAGTGACCACACTCTCATTCTGCTAACAAAAATTCACTAGGTACCTATACACAGGATCCATCTTAGCTAGGGCTCCCATGAAGGCCTAAAGCAGCATGTGAAAAAAAATCATCAATAAAGTCACCTTTGAAAAGCCTTTTCAGGACACCTAGGTGGCTCAGCGGTTGAGTGTCTGCCTTTGATTCAGGGTGTGATCCCGGAGTCCCAGGACCGAGTCCCACATCAGGCTTCCTGCACGGAGCCTGCTTCTCACTCTGCCTATGTCTCTGCCTCTCTGTATGTCTCTCATGAATAAATAAATAAAATAAAATTTAAAAAAGCCTTTTCAATTTTTCAATTGTCCACATAAATACAGTATAGTTCCATGTATGTATTCCTGTAGAGATAATATACACTGAAAATAATTCCAAAATTGTTATAGTATTCAGAAATTAATGTGTTTTGTTGCTTGAACCAGTCCAAAAATTTGATGAAGATTCCAGCTTGCAGACTTTCCCTATTTATCATCTTCCTTATCATTTCCAACAAATCTTTTTAAGTCAACAATTCTCTATGACTCCCCATTATCATTCTCCTTCTCCTTTTTTTGGTAGAATATTATCAACTCATCATCCCACCACCTAAATAATTTCTCTCCTACCAATGGTCAAGAATTCTTTAAATGTATAGATTTTGTCAACCATATTAATTATAACAACACTGCCTGTGGGTACTCATTCACTGAGTAAAGTGGTGAGTAGAAATTACCTCACTGTTTAAGTCATTATTTCTTGCTCCTTTTTTTTTTCCTTTTGCAAGGAATAGTTCAATTTAAGGTAAAATGTTAGATATAATTCCATTACATAATTAGAGTACCTTTTTATTGGGAGTACAAAAAAGGAATCAGTGTTGGTGGACCTACTGTCAATCCAGTTAAGGACAGAGTTAAGATTATATTTATTAAGTGCCTTATGAATGATAGAAACCCCAAATGCACCAGAGTTCAGACTAGAAAGCAATAGCATCTTCTACAGAGGCTACAGGTTTGAATACTCTTGGAAGGCTTTCTAGAGAAGGCTGACCTTGACACAACCCTGAAGCACAGCAGAATTAGACAAGTGAGGAGGGAAGGAGAAGACATTATCCACACAGGAATCATAGCTTGGATCTGAGGGATGCTGAAAAGGCAGAAAAGTGTCAGGTTTTCTAGAAAAGGAGATAGAGGGGCAGCCTGGGTGGCTCAGTGGTTTAGTGCTGCCTTTGGCCCAGGGTGTGATCATGGAGACCCGGGATCAAGTCCCACATCAGGTTCCCTGCATGGAGCCTGCTTTTCCCTCTGCCTGTGTCTCTGCTTCTCTCTCTTTCTCTGTCTCTCATGAATAAATAAATAAATTTTTTTTTTTAAAAAAAGGGAGATAGAACAATTCATCACTGAATAATGATTAAACATCTACTGACCAGTACTTGTAGGCACTAAAGATACACAGAATCCTGGTCATAGAGTGATAAATGGAGCCCTTTAGGGATCATCCCATCAACTGACACAGATATGCAAGCATACACTGTAAGCAATCTGGTAAATACAACATATGACTAAGGTTCAACTGATGAGGGGAGCCCTGGTGGCGCAGCGTTTAGCGCCGCCTGCAGCCCAGGGCATGATCCTGGAGACCCGGGATTGTGAGTGTCATGTCAGGCTACTGCATGGAGCCTGCTTCTCCCTCTGCCTGTGTTTCTGCCTCTCTGCCTCTCTCTCTCTCTCTCTCTCTCTGCGTGTGTGTCTCTCATGAATAAATAAATAAAATAAAAATCTTTTAAAAATAAATAAACAGTATTTCTTTAAAAAAAAAAAAAAAAAGGTTGGGATCCCTGGGTCCTGGGTGGCACAGCGGTTTGGTGCCTGCCTTTGGCCCAGGGCGCGATCCTGGAGACCCAGGATCGAATCCCAACGTTGGGCTCCCGGTGCATGGAGCCTGCTTCTCCCTCTGCCTCTCTCTCTCTCTCTCTGTGGGACTATCATAAATAAATTTTAAAAATTAAAAAAAAAAGGTTTAACTGATGAATGGATTAACAAAACATAGTATATGCACAGAATGGAATATTATTTAGCAATAAAAGGGAACGAAGTACCGACACACATGCTGATGAACCTTGAAAACATCACACTAAGTGAAACAACCCAGTCACAGAAGGCCACAGACTGACTGATTCCATTTATGTGAAATGAGAATAGGCAAATCCATAGAAATAGAAAGTAGATTAGCAGTTACCAGGAGATAGGGGGAAGGGAGAATAGGGAGTGAAGACTTAATACCTATGGGTTTCTTTTTGTAGTAATGAAATGCCCTGGAATTGGATGGTGGTAATGGTTGTATAATCTTGCAAATGTACTAAGAGCCACTGAATTGACTTAAAAATGGTGACATTTATGATATGTGAATTATATTTCAGAAGAAGGAAGGAAACGGGGGCACCTGGATGGCTCAGTTTAGCATCAATCTTGCTTTCTTTCAGCTCAGGTCATGATCTCAGGGTTGTGAGAAGGAGACTCATCGGGCTCCATGCTGGGTGTGGAGCCTGCTTAAGATTCTCCTCTGTCCAGAACACCTGGGTGGCTCAGTGGTTGAGCATCTGCCTTCAGCTCATGGCGTGATCCCAGGATTCAGAATCGAGTCCCACATCGGGCTCCCTGTGAGAAGCCTGCTTACCCTTCTGCCTATGTCTCTGCCTCTCTCTCTGTCTCTCATGAATAAAAAAATAAATAAATCTTAAAAAAAAAAAAGAAAGATTCTCCTCTGTCCTTCTCCCCCTACCCCCTACTTGCATACATGAGCGGGCTCTAGCTTTCTCTCTCCCTTTCCCTCAAAAAATAAATAAGTAAAAAATAAAAATACAAATAACACTCTGGTGACTGCATGGAAGCAAGATTAAGTAGGAAGCTGCCATAACACCGGGCAAAAGGTGGTGACACCATGAACCACAGCAGGGACAGTGAGAAAGGAGAAAAGTGGAAACATTAAAGACTGAGGACACAAAACCTGTAAGGCTTCAGGAGCCAACTGGAGCTCCATTAGGGCAGCCTTGCTCACCAATATCTCCCCAGCATCCATCACAGTCCTTGGTACATAGGGAGGGCTCCATACATTTTTTTTAAGATTTATTTATTTATTTATTCATGAGAGACATAGAGAGAGAGAGGCAGAGACACAGGCAGAGGGAGAAGCAGGATCCATGCAGGAGCCCGATTTGGGACTCAATCCCAGGACTCCCGATCATGCCCTGAGCCAAAGGCAGACACTCAACCACTGAGCCACCCAGGCAACCTGGGCTCCATAAATATTAATGAGATTGTTATTTTATTGACATTCTCTCATTATATCTTCAAAATAATACCATGAGGAAGGTAATGTTATCCCCATTCACAAAGAAGAAACCTAAAGTTTATTAGAGAGGTTAAGTGACCTATCCCAATTATACCCAGCTAAATAGTGGTAGTTCAACTCAGACTTCTAACTCTAAGTTCTTATCGATGGCCCAGGTTTCCAGCTTGAACAATGGTGTAGGTAATACTGTTGTTAAATAATAAAATGCCAGAAACAGCTGGAAAATGAAATGGGGTCAGAGATACAGATTTGAGTGTCCCTGCCATACTCTGGTAGCTGAAGTCCCAAATATGTAAGAGACTCAGGGAGTATGTGTAGAGGGGGAAGGAGAGTAAAGGAAGGCCAAACCATGAGGGAGTGGAGAAGAAAGCCTGCAGATAAAGTCGTAGAGGCAGAGGAAGAACCAGCCAGGGGAGTATGCTATTCAGGAAAGACATCAGCAAGATGGGCATAATCAAGAGTCAAAAACTACAGAAATTTCACATATGGAGGGATCATGGAACCACAAAGACATTTTAGAAGGAATTCTAAAAGGAACTGAAGGCTGCCTGGTGTTTCCGAAACCTGGTGCTTTTCAGGGCATCAGAATATGAAGACCTTATTAAAAATACATAGTTCCCAAGTTCCTACCAATAGTGATCTAGTATAAGTGCCTCGGTCTCATGAAGCCTCTGTTTTCTCATCTCTAAACTGCAAATAATAGCATCAAAGTCATACTGTTATTCTAAAGACTTTATATGCATTAAAGAAGCCCCACAGATAATTATGACACTATTTGAAAACTGGTTTTTAGAAATCACAGCTACAGGAACCACAGGACTTTTAACTGGAGGTAGATGGGTGAAAGACAATCCTTTTGTGAAGAACTGCAAAGATTGAAGAATGGAGGAAGGAAAATCAGCTGTCACAACCCTGGACTAGACTTAAAGGGCTTGAGTTAAGGGAAATGCAAAGAAAGCAGAAAAAAATTAAGAAAGGGTAAGGCATTATCAAGGAAAATTCAAAAGAATTTTCTGCACAGGAAGGAATACGAGGAATTAAATAGGACTCTGGGGGGGGGATCCCTGGGTGGCTCAGCGGTTTGGCGCCTGCCTTCAGCCCAGGGTGTGATCCTGGGATTGAGTCCCACATTGGGCTCCCTGCATGGAGAAATAAAGAAAGAAAGAAAATAAAATATTTAAAGAAAAATAAAATCATAAATAAAATAAAATCATAAAGAAATAAAAATCTTTAAGATAGAGAGAGAGAGAGAGAGAGAGATAGGACTCTGGGGCTTAAAATCTAGATGATTCCAAGAACAATGGCATACCTTCACCAAAATCAGGAAGAACAGAAGGGTACTTGGTTTGGGAAGGAAAAAATAAATTCACACAAGGTATTCAATAAAGAACGAGTGAAAATAAACATCAAAGAGTTAACTGGCAGTAAATGTGTTCTGAATAGGAAAGCAGTAAATCAATTAAGAATATGGGCTCTGAAAAAATAAATAAATAAAAAATAAAAAAAAGAATATGGGCTCTGAGATAAGATGGTCTGGGTCAGAGTCCTAGCATTGCCACTTCCTATCTAAAGAACATTAAAGAAGTTCCCTAATTTTGCTAAGCCCACATTTAATTTATAAAATGAGAATAATGAAGTGTATACTTCATATAAGATTTTTTTAATTAAATGAAAAAATAATTAGCACATTGCCTAGCACACGGTAAGTTAAATTTCTTTTTTTTTTTTAAGATTTTTATTTATTTATTCATGAAAAACACAGAGAGAGAGACAGAGACATAGGCAGAGTGAGAAGCAGGCTCCATGCAGGGAGCTCAATGTGGGACTTGATCCCAGGATTCCAGGATCACGCCCTGAGCCGAAGGCAGACACCCAACTGCTGAGCCACCCAGACACCCCAGTTAAATTTCAATAAATGTGATTACCTTTAGCTATCCCATAATGGCACAGTGTTAACAAAGATTCTTCAGAGAAGCTAAGTCATATTATTCAAGAGTCAGAAAAATCTCACAACTCTGAGACAGGACAGGAAAGGAGAGGATTATTTGAATTTTGAAATCAAGGAATTAGTACCCATCTGTACCATTTCACAATCCAGGCCTTCTTTATTCTTGACTATGTAATTATCACATCTTTTGAACACTCAGGTTTAAAAACATTTCTGTAAATGTTCTTACCTTGAAGCAAAGTCCACTTTATTTTTTTTTTAAGTTTTAATTTATTTATTCATGAGAGACACACAGAGAGAGAGAGAGAGAGAGAGAGAGAGAGAGAGAAAGGCAGAGACACAGGCAGAGGGAGAAGCAGGCCCCATGCAGGGAGCATGACATGAGACTCGATCTCGGGACTCCAAGATCACGCCCTGGGCTGAAGGCGGTGCTAAACCGCTCAGTCACCTGGGCTGCCGGCAAAGTCCACTTTAGTTCAGGCACTTATTCCATCAGTATTTATTGCAAAACTATAAGCAAAACAAATTGTATTAGAGACTGTATGATGCAAAACTACACATAATGTAAATGTGGTACCTGTACTAAAGGGGATTACAAACTAGAAGGTAAAAAAACAAAAAAACTTATGCAAATATATGAAACCAGGCATACTGTGAAACGTCACTGAAATAACGCCAGTCATGAAGAGTCGGAAGAGGGAGGACTCAATTCCACAATGTGGATGAAGTGGTCACCTGAACTAAGCCTACAAAGATGGTCATAATTTCAATGGCCCAAATACAGGTTTGAGGAAACAACATGAATACCACCAAAGGATACAATGTGAATACAGATACAAAGCTGAAAAGGCCCAAAGATGTGTTCCAGGAAGAGCCAGAAATCAAGATTACCTGAAGATCTATCCATGAGGTAACTAGCCCTATGCTGACGACAAATGAGAGCAAAGAGTCACAGGGTAAAGCCTGGATTTCCCAGAAGAGGCCCTGTGGGGAAAGTCAGAAACTTGTTTGGGGAGCAGAATGGTGGCTCTGGTTCCATCTATGCTGAGGACATTTCTAAAACTACCTTTTCACAGCTGATAGGCCTTTAAAGCTACAGAAGACTTCAGACTCTAATCCAGCCCTTCCGTCCTTCTGCCTAAGGACATCAAGACCAAGAGAGATGACTGAACTGCCTAAGCCATGACATTAGTGGCCAAGATGGAGTTGCAACCCTAGTTTGCAGACTCAATTCAGCGCACTTTACACTCATCCCACTGGCCAGACAGAAATGTCCAAAAGTCAAGATGAAATGTAGGTTTGCTGCTTGGAAAAGAAACCACAGTTATAGAATTGAGTCACCTGGACAGACTGAAGTGGTGGGAGTGAAAAAGCAAGGTCTCTGAGGGCCAGGAATGGAAGAGAAAAACAACAAATCTGGGTTACATCCATATCCAGGGGGATAAAAGGAAGGGCTTTTACAAAAGCACATCTGAGAGACAGGCAGAGAATCAAGACAATGTAGAACCCTAGAAGTCAAGGTCAGTGTTTCCTCTTCAGCTAAAACATACATGTTCAAAAATTATCTGCTGAATGAATGAATGAATGGAGAAAGACAAGAGTGAGACAAAAAAATGTTTCTGCCTCACATAGGTAAAGCACTGTGCTAAACACTTTATGTAGGAATATATATTATAATCTCACAATAATCCTATGAGATAGAATTATCATGATTATCCTCACTACCATTCAAGAGGAAAAAAACATGCTTATAAACTACCCAAATTAAACAGCAAGTATCAGAGCCAGGATTAAAAATCAAGTCCAGCAGTGCCTGGGTGGCTCAGGCTGGTAAGTGTCTGTCTTCAGTTCAGGTCATCATCTTACCTGGGATTATGCCCCACATTGGGTTCCCTGTTCAGCAGGTAGTCTGCTTCTCCCTCTCCCTCTGCCCCTTCTCCCACTTGTGCTTTCTCTCTCTCATTCTCTCTCAAATAAATAAATCTTTTAAAAAAACAATAAAATAAAAAATCAAGTCCTCACAAGTCAGGAAATAGTGTTAATTTTTATTAGGGTAGAAAATGGCAAGGTAATGTTTAAAAAATAGAATGTTCTTATTAAAAAAAAAAAAAAAGAATGTTCTTATTAGTAAGGCATAGTGACAATGTCTGAAATTTCGCTTTGAAATATGTCAAAAAGGGGGATCCCTGGGTGGCGCAGCGGTTTGCGCCTGCCTTTGGCCCAGGGTGTGATCCTGGAGACCCGGGATCGAATCCCACGTCGGGCTCCCAGTGCATGGAGCCTGCTTCTCCCTCTGCCTGTGTGTCTCTGTCTCTCTCTCTCTCTCTCTGTGACTATCATAAATAAAAAAAATTTTTAAAAAAATGAAATATGTCAAAAAGAACAAAAAAGCGGGGAGGACAATTGAGAGAAAAAATTGGAGAAATGTTGATAATTGTTGAAATTGGGTAACGGGTACATGGTATTCATATACTATATTCCCTGTTGTTGTTGTATATGTTTGAAATTTTCCATAATAAAAACTCCACTCCTGGGGATCCCTGGGTGGCGCAGCAGTTTGGCGCCTGCCTTCGGCCCAGGGCGCGATCCTGGAGACCCGGGATCGAATCCCACATCGGGCTCCCGGTGCATGGAGCCTGCTTCTCCCTCTGCCTGTGTCTCTGCCTCGCTCTCTCTCTCTCTCTCTCTCTCTCTCTGTGACTATCATAAATAAATAAAAATTTTAATAAAAAAAAAAAAAAAAAAAAAAAAAAAAAAAAACTCCACTCCTGCGTGGCTTCCCTCCCTGCAAAGATGGTGGAAAGTGAGTTGGTCAAAAGAAGAAACAAACATCAAGAAAAAAAATCACTGTCCCAGCAATAAGGAATTCACCTCAGATAGTGTTCAGAAGAAATGCAAGACCAGAAGCCAGACTACAAAGCATTAAGAGACATAGATAAAACAGGTGGTAAGGAAATGGCAGTAAAATTGCACTTTAGATAAGAAACAGGGATAAGGGGCGCCTGGGTGGCTCAGTCAGTTACACATCTGCCTTCAGCTCAGGTCATGATCCCAGGGCCCTGGGATCAAGCCCGGAATTGGGCTCCCTGGAGCCTGCCTCTCCCTCCTCCTCTTCCTCCCCCCTGCTTGTGCTCATGTTCTCTCTCCCTCTGTCAAATAAAATGTTGGAAGGAAGGAAGGAAGGAAGGAAGGAAGGAAGGAAGGAAGGAAGGAGAAAGAAAGAAAGAAAGAAAGAAAGAAAGAAAGAAAGAAAGAAAGAAAGAAAGAAAAGAAAAGAAAAGAAAAGAAAAGAAAAGACGAGACGAGACGAGACGAGACGAAACAAAACAAAACAAAATGAAACAGGGATAAGAAAGAGAAGACTAGGGTGACATGAGAGGCCCAGAACTAAGTAAAGTTACTATGGTTCTACCTTACATGTACATAAAAAACAAAAGGGGAGAGGAGGATAGGAAGATGCTAGAAAGGAGACACTGATTAATCAACTAATTAATCAATCAATTAATATATACAAACACATGAAAAGACGCTCATCCTCCTCAATAAGAAAATGTTACCCAGGCTTCAAAAAAAAAAAAAAATCAGTTCAAAATTAGGCTTCAAATTGGCAAAGATTAAAAATATTGATAATGTTCAGTGATAAAGGAGAACGATAAATACAATCTTTTCAGTTATTTGGTATTATCTCGAAAAATTTTAAACATGCATATCCTTTTTTTTAAGGTCTTATTTATTTGAGAGAGAGAGTCAGCACACACAAACAGGGATGAGGAGTAGAGGGAGAGGGAGAAGCAGACTCCTCACTCAGCAGGGAGCTGATGTAGTGGGATCAAGACTGGAGCCAAAGGCAGAAGCTCAATTGACTGAACCACCCAGGCACTCCAACATGCGGATGTTTGGCACAGAAATTCCACTTGTAAGACAGTACAAAGAACTATACCAAGTATAGAAATATGTATACAATGTATACAAAGAGTATAAAGATACATATACACAAGGATCCTTGTAGCTACAAAGACAGAAACAAATGTCTATCACCAGGGGACTAGAAAAATTGAGACAAATATATAATATAATATGTAACTATTAAATATATGATAGATATGTGTATTAAACATGGGGAAATGCCCAAGATAAAAGCATTAAATGGAAAAAAGTCACAGAAGAGTAGATACATTGTAATCCCTTTTCTGTAAAAAGGAATTACTTTACCTCTCTTCCTCTCACACACATATACATGTACCCTTACACACATTAGCATACACAGTGGGAAAAAATGTGGATATAGGTCAAAAAAAATTTTTAAGATTTATTTATTTATTTGAGAGAAAGAGAATGAGCACACAGACCCACAGAGAGGACGGGCAGAGGGAAAGGGAGAGTCTTAAGCACACTCTGCCCCATGCAGAGTTCTATCTCAACCACCCCAAGATCATGACCCCAGTCAAAATAGAGCAATTTTTAATGGTACTTTATACTGAGACACAGGATTATGGATTTCTTTCCTTATTTAAAAAGGCCTAGGGATCCCTGGGTGGCGCAGCGGTTTGGCGCCTGCCTTTGGCCCAGGGCGCGATCCTGGAGACCCGGGATCGAATCCCACATCAGGCTCCCAGTGCATGGAGCCTGCTTCTCCCTCTGCCTGTGTCTCTGCCTCTCTCTCTCTCTCTCTCTCTGTGACTATCATAAATAAATAAAAATTAAAAAAAAAAAAAGGCCTAATTTTGCTGTACTCAAATACGACTAGTATAATCGGGGGGGGAGGGTAAAAAGCCAAGGATTTTCCAAAAGTAAAAGACTGAGCGATCAAAGTGTCATGATAGAAAGGTTAGGGTTGAAAAAATAGGGAGCAGGAGCCTTAAAGTGAGGTCACAGTCAAGAAAGAGGAAGATGGAGAGTAGGTAGACCAGGGCCTATGGAAAAAATGAGCCTTGAGGTACCTGGCCAGCTCAGCTGGTGAAGCTGCAACTCTTGATCTCAGGGTTGTGGGTTTGAACCCAAGTTAGGTATAGAGAATACTTAAAAATTTTAAAAAGAAAAAACGAGCCTTGGGAAACATACAAGCAGTTGCTATGGGAAATGCCCTGAGAAGGCAAAGGAGTAGTACCATGAGGGACAGACAGAGCTCAACTCAGGGGGGAAGTGGGAACTGCTGTCAATCAAGACATCCCATTTTCTTGACTCCCCCAAAACACTTAGCAGCCTAGGATTGGTTAGCAAAAGAAGCCCTGGGATCAAATCCCGCATCAGGTTCCCCGCAGAGAGCCTGCTTCTCCATCTGCCTATGTCTCTGCCTCTCCATGTCTCTCATGAATAAATAAATGAAATCTTAAAAAAAAAAAAAAAAAAAAAGAGGGCAGCCCGGGTGGCTCAGTGGTTTAGCACAGCCTTCAGTCTAGATGATCCTGGAAACCTGGGATCGAGTCCCATGTTGGGCTCTCTGCATGGAGCCTGCTTCTCTCCTTTTGCCTGTGTCTCTGCCTCCTCTCTCTCTCTCTCTCTCTCTCTCTCTCTCTGCGTGTCTCATGAATAAATAAATAAAATCTTAAAAAAAAAAAAGAATTTTTTCCCAAACTTTATTTTGGTCCAATTGCTATACATCATCACATTAGGAGGAAGATCACTACTAGTGTCAACTATTGCAAAAACATCTCGACCTGGGCAGCCCAGGTGGCTCAGCAGTCTAGCATCGCCTTCAGCCCAAGGCCTGATCCTGGAGACCCGGTATTGAGTCCCACATCGGACTCCCTGCATGGAGCCTGCTTCTCCCTCTGTCTGTGTCCCTGCCTCTCTCTCTCTCTCTCTCTCTCTGTGTGTGTGTGTGTCTCTCATGAATAAATAAATAAAATATTAAAAAAAAAAATCTCCACCTGGCTCTAGTTTTTCTCTTGAGCACTAAGTGATCTGTGAGGAAGGTGGGGCTTCCTCTAGGTTCCTCCCCCATCCAGCTCTTTCAAAGTTTCCTGGCTGTTGTTAACAGAACAGGTGGTCTACGCCCTGTGTGGCACTACCTTCTTTGTGTGTACCTTGTACTGGCCAGAAGCCTGAAATAATAACTGTAACCCAGAGTGAGCCCAAACGATATCCTATAAAGATATAAATGGGGTCCTAAACTTAGAATCAGAAAATCTGGCATCAAGTCCCAGCTTTTCTTCTTTTTTTTTTTTTTTTTTTTTTTTTATTTTATTTTTATTTATGATAGTCACAGACAGAGAGAGAGAGGCAGAGACACAGGCAGAGGGAGAAGCAGGCTCCATGCACCGGGAGCCCGATGTGGGATTCGATCCCGGGTCTCCAGGATCGCGCCCTGGGCCAAAGGCAGGCGCCAAACCGCTGCGCCACCCAGGGATCCCCCCAGCTTTTCTTCTTATTGGCTTTGTGCACTTGAAAGCAAGCCACTTTGTCTCTTTGTTTTGCTTCCCCATCTGTAAAATGGCACTACCTGCCTCATAGGGTTGTTGGAAGGGCAAAGTAAAGGAAATGTATATTAAAGTATTTTATGAACTATATCATTCATATGCAAGGTATAATTATCATAAAGCAAACATTTTCATTTCTGCCTATGTACAACTTTCACTGATGGTATCTTAAGACCATTAAGTGGGCACTGGTACTCCCAATGTGTCTATCCTGGCTGAAATGATCCTTGTTTTTATTGCTTCTAACCTATAATATAACAATTTCCTTCTCAAAATCTCAACACTCCTCACAAAATATCTTCAACTTAACAGCCGCTTGCCATAGTTAACACGTCTTAAACTTTGCTTCAGTTTTCCTTATATCAATTTTTATCTTTAACTACAGTTACTTTTCATGCTTTCCTTTTCTGCAGTCTGTTATGTTTGTTACCTGCATGAAACAACTGCATTAAATAGGCTTTAAAAAGGTTCCTCAAAAAATAAATAAATAAATAAATAAAAAATAAAAAGGTTCCTCATACCTAGCCCTTCAGTGGGATTCCTATGTGGTCTGATCAACCATGAAAACTAAGTCAAAGTAATTTAGATAGTACACTCCCAAGTTAATTTACCAAGAAGAACCAAGAGGGTGACTTAATGAATCAGCACAATTCCATAATTTCTAGGTTAGTAACTCAGAACACATAGCCTCCTACCAAAGAATTAATTCATTAGTTTCAGTGTTAGTCCGGTATTAAGCTGAGCAAAGAACTAGTGTTACAGATAATTTCATAGTCACTGAACTCAAATTCCTGAATAAAGTTTGGGCAAATAATCCTTTATCCCTGAGAATGCTGATATTGAGCTCAACTTCCAAAAGAAAAAGTCACAACATACTGGTGTTAAATCCATTACCCACTCCCAGGCTGGCTGGCCACTAGTGTCTGGAGACCTTGTGACCCAAACTGACTAATCGCTCTTCTTCACACGAGAACAAAGTCCTCAGAGCAGTAAATGGCCAAAGGAACATCTAGATAATACCAATGAAAAACTTTTATTTCTTCCAAAGCAAACTGTTCTAAGACCCAGAGAAAGCAAGGAATAGCCCCCCAGCCTGAAACCAAAAACATATGGAATAAGCAACACATTTTCAAGCAAAATACTACTTTTAACAACATGGAAGTACAAAGGCAGAAGCACTATTTCAGCTAGGATGAGATGCAGCCATAAAATCAGAATTCTCATCACACCACCAGATCCATAAGGAATGACTTCCTTCATTCATTTTGCATTCAACCAACATTTACTGAGTACCTTTTCTGTGCCAGAGATGGTTAAGTATTAGGATATAAGGATAAACAAGACAAGGTCCTGCTCTCAAGTAGGGCACAACCTACCATGGAAAACACACAAATATACCAAAAGTTAAGAGAACAGTCTAATTATGAAAGAAGCTTAAGCAGATTGCAATGGCCACACAAAGAAGCATTCAGCTTAATCTAGAAAGAATCAAAGAATCTTTTAAGAGATAGTGGTGCCTTAATTCTTGGTAAATGCAAGCCTAGGAGTCAGAAAATCACTAGAATGGAGAGGAAAATTAGCAGGAGAAATATCCTATGCATGCCAGGACCCTTAAGGAGTTTACTATCACTAGGGCCTCAAGTGCCAGAGAAATTGTGGCAGAGGAGGGACTAGAAAGGAAGATGCAGAAGAGGCTAGGTCATAAAGGTCCTTCTGAGATGTTGGAGTAGAGACATACCAGGATCTAGATGTTCACCATATTTTAAGGTCAAAGGAATACTATTTACTTTTTTTTTTTTTTTAAGATTTTATTTATTCACAGAGACAGAGAGAAAGAGGGAGGCAGAGACACAGGCAGAGGGAGAAGCAGGCATCTTACAGAGAGCCTGACGTGGGACTCGATCCAGGGGCCCAGGATCACGCCCTGGGCTGCAGGCGGCGCTAAACCACTGCGCCACCCGGGCTGCCCTATTTACTTTTAACTGGAGTTAAAGACCAGCCAGAATGGAGGGGGAATTTGACTGAGGAAGACTAGAAGAGATTTGGGGCCAGTTATTTCTAATCAGTTCTATCAGGCTCATATTTATTTTTCTCTTGACTTTTTTTCCTCTCACAGTGGAAAAAAATAAAACTGAACAATTCTGTAACAAAGGCTGTGAACCTTCTGTTCGTCAAAAACATTTCTGAACAGAGTGCTATATTCTATCAAAATAGACCAAATTAGAGAGAGATGACAAATCCCTCCAGCATCTGGAGTCTTCCTAGCAGAAAGACAAAACCAGGTCTCTGATAAGACGAAAACTATAGAAACATCCTGACCATGGCCTACACAGGACATCATGCTGCCTGGCATGGAAATGCTTACAGTTCTCAAAACAAGGACATACCGAACAGTTACCTCCTGGCTTCTCCATAGAAACTGCCAGGAAAAAAACCTACCAGTGCCAGGAATGACCTTGGACTTTATAGTATGATCTCCTCCCCACCAGTACTAGATAAAGACTACCTCGACAATTCTCTCACCTGTCCAGAGTGCAAACAGGTATAGGCAGCAGGCTGCCTTCCTCAACAAAGAAACTGAGCCCCTCATCCACACATGGCACCCAGCTATATTCCTAATTAATACTACTGAGAATAGTGCCACCATTACTACTTCTAACTACACTAACAGCTACTAACAACAACACACTACTACTAACACCAAGTACTGACCACCCACAAAACACTAGGCCCTCATCTCTAGTCCTCAATACAATCTGCAGAGAAGGTTATAGTAACCCTACTTTACAGATGAAAAAAATAAAATAAAAAACAAGGCTCAGAGAGGCTAACAGCTTACCCAGGTCAAAAAGCAAGCAAGAGGTGGAGGTGGGGTGACTCTAAAGATATGCCCTCCCTATTGTACTAGGTATCTCAGAACTTTCCTAACTAAAAAAAGCAAAAACTCTGAGCTTTCTTTCCAAGAGTTCCTGAAGCTGATCCATTTGACTAAAAGGTAGTCAAATCAAAACAACATATGTAAGCTAGTTTTTATTTTCTTTGATCAAGTGAATATTCTAGATAGAGAATAAAAGGTATTTCAAAGAATTTGTTATGTGAATGCCTTGCTTTTAAATTTCTTCATTTATTTTTGCCCAAAATATAAACACAGAGAAGACAGCAAAGGATAGAATTTCATTCTACTAGATCAGAATGGAGATTAGCAATTAAGGCAAAAAAAAAATTTTTTTCAAATAAAATTTACATTATATTTTACGCAATGAATAACAAAGGGCAAGCAATTTCAAAGAGACTGAGCCTTACCTCAATCTTATTCCTCCTGTTCTAGGGGACAGCACTCCAAGTGATCAGCAGATATTCCCAGCCTACATACAGTGAACCAGACAAAGGGGATAAGCAACGCCTTCATGCTCCCAAACCACAGTGGAAAGGAAAGTGTGATGGCTTCCTGGGGAACCCAAGCACATATACAGTATTCATAAATCACTTTTCATCCAGACACACAGAAACAAAATGTTACCTGTGGTTTGTCTACAGAAATACTTAGTTAAGGGGTGTATTTAAATGAAATCATGCAAAAACAATCCCATACCAATGTAGCTAACCTTTTTCATGGAAATATATAACCAATTGTCAATAGTCAAAATTAATACTGTATAAAAACTTCATTCAACAGTTTTACCAATTAAGAGCTTCATATACTTGAATCACTTCTTCCTTCACAGGCCTATAGCCCCTTCTGAACTAAGAGCTACTATTAAAATGTCAAAAATATCACCATTGTGGAGATGCCCTACACGGTATCTCGCACAATTCAACAGATATTGGTTTATGAAAAAATTAATGATTTAAAATAGAAAATTTTTAAAGGAAAAAAGAAATGAAGGGAAATAAATGATTTTTTAAAGATTAAGGGGGAAAAAAAACAATCCCAGAACTATTAGTACAACTACAGATAGAATTACCTCACATTCCACCTGAAAATTTATAGTATACTCCAGTACCTCTTAACACTAAATAAACTCAGAAGGTGCAATGACTCTGATACTGTTTTTTCCATCTAGGATTTGATACCTCATCTACAGACAACACACCAACTTTTGTCTGAATACTACAAACAGAGCTCTGGTGTACAGCTGCAGGCCTCAGAGCTGGAGTTTGCACACTGCCTTTGAATAATACAGACGAGACACAGTGTACAGACCAAACTCACTGAAGGCGGATAACACTTCTAGTGAAGATAACGTCCTGTGAGAGCTCAAATAGCAGTCACTAAGATTTAACAGATTTAACATAATGACTTCGTGGCAGTAGGAGAAAACGAAGTTTCATGAATTTGGGGATACAAAGAACTTCTAACAACATAAACAGTTAGGGTCTTCACATCCCCCTCTAGAGTTGCACACATTAAACAATGACACAAAAGTCAGTGAAAAAGGGATCTTAAATTAATCTAGATTTATAAGGATTGGACTGAAAACCCCTATAATTTACATATATCACAGTGTCTAAGTTTGTCTAGCATTACAAACAATAGCCCCAGTGCTGAAAAGAAAGTATGAGTCACAATTCAAAAACAGGAGGAAAAAAAAAAAAAAAAAAACTGAACAGAAGAAAGCTTTGGATCCAAATAACCACACACACACACACACACACAAAAAAAAATTATTTACTTAAAATATTGTCAATGACAGCCACCATTCTGACTCGGGAGTGAGAGGGAATGATTTCACACTACCTTCTTCTACTCAGGAACAAGCTCCTCCAAACCCCCAGAAGCCCTTCCCATTCCCATCCACCTTGGTGTCCTGCCACTGATAGAGTCAGCCACATCCACCAGCGAGCACTGGAATTCAAACAGATCTGAGTCACCCACTCCCCCGCAGGAAGAGGTCATTCTCTATCGGGAAGCCCACTCTGCGAAGTTCTTGATCATCTCCCCAGGCTGCCACCACCATGGCCCACATAAAGCAGCCTACCAAACTCGGCAGCCTACCCACACACTCCTCTACACTCTCGAAATCACAACTCCGGCCTCATCCTATCGCCAAGGTGGCCAACGCTACTCACCGTGGCACTCTTGTGACACTCGGGTCCCCCGCCCGAGAATCTCTCAACGCCAGGATGCACCTGGGCCCCGGAGAATCAACTCCCCCGTGCGGGGCTGAGCTCCTGCCTTTCCAGGAACTAAATCCCTGGACACCCACCCCCACCCCACCACCCCCACCCCCACCCCACCCCCACCCCCACCACCACCACCACCACCACCACCACCAACCCGCCCCGCCCGCAGAGAAGCTAAACTCTCAGCGCCTCTTCTCCCCAGCCAGACTCCATCTAGTCCGCCAAGTTCACAGACCTCGGGCGGCGGCGGCGGGGAGGGAGAAGACCCACCGATGCGCCTTAGGGGCCAGGCACAGTGAGGCCCCTAGAATTCCAAACGCAAGCACCACCACCACCACCACCCCACCCCACCCCACCCCACCCCACCCCCAGCCACCCCACTACGGTCAGCCTCCAGGGCGTCCGCATCCAGCGTCAAGAGCGCACGCCGCTGGAGTTAGTCTCCGTGCCCCTGTGACTCCCTTTCCTGGCCACCACGATACAAAATAGAAGCCACCGAGGCCCCAGGTCGAGGCCAAGACCGCCCCCCTCCCCCCCACCAGGCTCCGGCCACTGGAGTGTCCCAGTGAGGATCCAGCTCCCCAAGGCCCGGGCCGCGGGGGCCGGCTTGCTGCCCCAGGCCGCTCAGCGCCATGGGCCCGGGCGGGCCGCGTCCCCACTCGGTCCCCATTGTTGCGGGTCCCGGCGGCCCGAGCCGGGAGCCGGGGGCCGGCACCGGCACTCACCTCCCGCGCCGCGGCTCTGGGCCGCGCAGGGCCGGCAGGGCCAAGTGGCCGCGCGTCCCGCGGCTCCGGCGGAGGCGGCGTCGGCGCCCGGCGGAGGCGGGGGTGGCGGCGGAGGCGGGAAGCGGCCGGCCAGGCCCGGGCGCCGCGGGCTGGCTCCGGCCGAGCGTCGGTCTTCTCCGGCGGCGGCGCTCGCAGGCTCCGCTCGCGGTCCGCGCCAGAAAGCGTCCCCCTCCCGGCCCGCGCGCCCGGCCGCCCGGACGGGAACACACGCCGCCGACAGTAAAGTTCCGCTGAGAGCCGCCCGGAGGCCGTTCTCCCCCAGCGCCGGGTGAACCGTGATTCTTCCCTCCCGGATAGAGCCATCTCTGCCACAGATGACCGTTTCAGGAGTGAAAGCGGTACGAAAATACCAGGCCTGAATCCACCTGGGAACGGTTCCGGGGTGGGATCGACAGAATGGGTCTGCACCCCGCCAGCTACAGTAGCACCTGGCTGCTAAGTGCTTCGACTGAACCTGGGTCCTCTTCGCTCTTCACGTAGGGGAGGCTTGTTAGGATTGAACGAGATGATGCAAGTGCCTGGCACGGAGATGCGGGGCCCAACATTGGGGCCCGATCATTGGTGATGCTGCTAATGATGACTGCTGCTATTACTACCATCTCATACAGAGGTTGTGCACAGCCCTCAAGGACCCTTGACATTGATGCGCACCCTGTAACTCTCGGTTCACACACACACACACACACACACACACACACACACACCTCCTTTCTTTTCCTATTGACTGAGGCTATCTTCAGAACCCCCTTAAAGGGAAAAGAAAGGGCTTTTATAATCACTGACACGGGGACAAGAGGTAAGGATGCAGATTCTCCTCCCTTGAGTTGGGAATTGCTGCCTTGTGGGCTCTAGTTAATGAGAAGAGTGTACTGTGTCAGCTCTCTCCCTACAACCTCAGGTTTTCCTCCTCCCTGCTCCTCCTCCTCCTCCTCCTCCTCCTCCTCCTCCGAGGAAGTGAACATCGGCAAGATGATTTAAAAAAAAAAAAAAATCTAAAGACGGATCTTTTTTTGGAAGGTTTGTTTTGTTTTCTTTATAAAATCAAGAGGATAAAAAATCTTTTCTCTTTCCCACTTCCTTTTCCTTCTAGGCCTTCACACCTCTGGATAGCAGACATAGTTATTTTCGGAACAAATTAGGTTATAAAAGTCCAAGTGTGTGTTCCAAACTATTGATGGGAATTTAGATCTGCAGAGGTCCTCCAAAAAATGTTATTGCTTTTCCATGTTCTCAAATGTCCCATTCTCAGTTCTGTGGCTACTGAGACTCAGGACATTTTGCCTTGATACCCTTCTCCCTTGTCTGAAGGGACTTTCCAGAAAGGCTCTGATATCAGTCACTTGCACCTGAATAAAATTTTGTCACTGTGTCACACACTTATACATTTCCTTTTAGATTATCCCCTGGGAATAGGGAAAGGGCTCTGTCTAAAGGCATTTTGATAACCATCTGGAAACGCAGGCTCCTGGATTAGAAAGCAGCTCTCTCAAAGCCTCTGGAGGCTCTCTGCTCCCTCAAGTAAAAGGACTTCATCCTATGCTCTTAAAAGACAAAGGATCCCTCAAAAGCTCATTCACTTTTCTTAGCATCCTGAGGTCAGATCAAAACTCTGATGCCTCCTTGCTCCAGGTCTTGAATTTTCCCAATTGGCCTCTTAGTTTGGACTCTTTGTGTGACACATAAAGCAGATTTGGTCTCAAGGATTGAAGCAGGTTTAGATAAGAACCCTTAAGATAACCAAAGTGAGAAAAAAGAAACCAGTGAAGCTAGGCAGATGCTTGGAAAAGGAATCATATTGTTTATCTCCCCTCTAAAAGACCAAATACACAACCATCAAAAACACAAACACTTACCTTCCTCCTTTGTTACTGAGATTGGAGCAACAAGGGCCAGCACTTGCTCCCCTTCTATTCCCTCTTCCCAAGATGCCATTGTCCTTCTGTGACATCACTATTTCCTTTCCTTCCAGGAGCTTCCTTGACTACTTGGATAATATTATGCCCTCATGATCACCTCTAGGGATCATAGTATCCCCAATTCACCTATAGGAAATGGATTCTATTAGGAGGAGTCCCTAGAGTGAGTTAAATGCATACCTTCTTGTTGATGGCCCTGTGTTCAAGAGAGGTTTAAAAATCTGGATCTTCCTGCTAAAATTAGGGAATTCACCAGCAATTTGCTAATCAATCAGAAGCTAGAACTAGGCCTCCTCCATCACTGTGAACTCACACTTGGAAAAAAACACCCCCTACCTTTCCCCTGTTTCACCAGCTCCTCATTCCATAGGAGCCAGCTTAATCCTTCCTCCACCAGCCAGACTTCCATCCCATCCCCACTTCTGGATGCCAAAGATCCCAGATGCCATGATCACTCTGAACCAGGTTCCAAAATGGCAGATGATTGTATTTCTTTCTTCAACAGCCATCTTATTCTTGGAATGTTTTTTTAAACTATCTGCTTACACACCACTTCCTTCATACTAGATTATAATCTCTAGGAGACTTTTTAAAGAAATCCACCAAAGTCTAATGAAAGCCTGGCAAAAATTGCTATACCATAAAATTCCACGTTCAGCAATTATTTATTGAGTATGAGGCACTGCTGGATGCTAGAGAATAGTAATAAGACATGCCAAACATAACTATAAGCATTTTATAGGTATTAACTCACTTAATCCTTACATTGACATTGTGAAGTATATACAATTAGCATCCCTCCAAAGTTGGAAAAACTAAACCTGAGAAAAAGGAGGTTGGGGTTTGAGTACAGAACACTTAGGGCCAGAGTCCACTCATAATCACACACTAAAGTGAATGAAGAATTGAGCTTGGAGGACTCTCCTCTGTAGAGTGTGAACTAATAAAATCCTGTTCCATGTGGATGTTCATTCAGCAGATATTTATTGTCCTGTCCCCAAACTGTATTTCAGATGCTGATCTAGGCCCTGAGGAGCACAGCACTGAACAAGAGAAAACATATCTCTGCTCTGAAGTAGCTCTTCTAAACCGGAAAGATAAACACTACAAAATCAAATTCTAATGATTTCTGAAAAGAACATACAACAGAGATCTGTATGGGAGAGGCAGTCAGGAGAGGGGAGACATTGGATAAGACCCTGATGAGGTAAGACCCTGAATGCCAAGAATGCTAGAAAGACACACATAAAGGCTCAGGGAAAAAGAATTCTATGCAGAAGGACCAGAGAGCAGGGGCAGCACGGTGTGTAGTGAGAGTCCCAGACGATTATCCTAGAGAGAAGTGGCCTGTAACTCTGCTCCCAGATTGCATGGTTTTGAGACATCACTTTTAGGGTTCGCCCTGGAAAGGGTGTGAAAGATGCTGTAGATCAACTGTCCTAGGGAAGCAGCACAGATTACTGTACCTGATAATTGACCATGTATATCTGTTAAGTCCATACACAGTTGTCATGGAAACAGTTGCTTTTAAGAAAGAATATTTCCATTCAGTTCCATCAACTCTATCCGCTTCCTCAGAGAAGCCCTCCATGACTACCTACCCAGTCTAAGTAGCTGCCCAGGCACCATTTTACCACCCTATTTTCTCTATCTGCGGAGAATTTAATGCTATCTGATATTCTTCTTCATTGGCTTATCATCTCTCTCCCCTAATTAGATTGTGAAGTCCATAGAACAAAGAACTTTGTCAATGTTATCAAGATCCCCAAGACCTAGAAGAGGTACAGAAAAACTCAATAAATATGCTTACCAAGCATGAATATGTGTTGGGCCCATCCTTGAAGCAGGCCTATGAGGCACTGGAGATGAAAGGGGAGGAAATAAAGAGCCCTTGGACTTTCTGGCATACCTGGTGGAACTTACCTGAATCCTGATACCCTACAGAATGAGGTCGTTTCTCCAAATCATGGGCTATGGGAAAGTAAAAGGGGTGGAAAGAGATCCCCTGCACTGGGCGGGGATGTAATGAAATGGAAGACTTTCCAAAAAGAACCCTTAAGGATAAGGCCTTGGGGAACAGCATGGGGAAAATCGGGGAAATAGAAAGATAAGAAAAAAGCCATCTTACCTCTTAACTATAGAGAATCAACCAATGGGTATCAGAGGGGAAGTGGGTGAAATAGGGATGGGGATTAAGGAGTGTACTCGTTGTGATGAACACCAGCGATTAAAATAGAAACCTCAAGGGCAGCCCCGGTGCCTTAGCAGTTTAGCACTGCCTTCAGCCCAGGGCCTGATCCTGGGGTCCCAGGATCGAGTCCCATGTTGGGCTCCCAGTATGGAGCCTGCTTCTCCCTCTGCCTGTGTCTCTGCCTCTCTCTCTCTCTCTCTCTCTCTCTCTCTCTCTGTGTCTCTAATAAATAAATAAAATCTTTAAAAAAAAATAGAAACCCCAAAAAATAAAAATAAAAGGGACACATGGCTCAGTCAGTTGAGTATCCAACCCCCGATTTTGGCTCAGGTCATGATCTCGGGGTCATGGGATGGAGCCCCATGTTGGGAATCTACGCTCAGCAGGGAGTCTGCTTGAAGTTCTCTCTCTCCCTCTCCTTTTACCCCTCCTTTTTTAATCATGAAAAGGCCAATTTGGATGCTTTTTCATTTTTCTCACCTAATTGCTCTGACTAGAACTATAATTGACCATGTATATCTGTTAAAATAAATAATTCTTTAAAAAAACAAAAATAAATCATCCTAGCTGGACTTCGGGATTTGGCTTGATAGGTTGGGATGTATAACTTCTGATAGCTCTTTAGTGGCCACTCCTAGATCACCTCAGAGCCAGAGGTTTGGTGGGCTGGGTGGGAAATGCAAAGGAGTCTCGACTTAAAAGAGTCATGAGGATTTGCCTACCCTCACTACACATGGATCCTCCCAGAGGCAGGGTTCACCTACATGATAAAAACACTCAGAAAACTAGGAAAGTGGGACACCTAGATGGCTCAGCGGTTCAGCGTCTGCCTTTGGCTCAGGGCGTGATCTCGAGTCCCACATCAGGCTTCCTGCATGAAGCCTGCTTCTCCCTCTAGCTATGTCTCTGCCCCTCTCATGAATAAATAAATAAAATCTTTTTAAAAAAGACAAACAAATTAAAAAAAAAAAAAAGAAAACTAGGAAAGCAAGGACCTTCCTTAACATGATAAACGGCATTTATAACAAATCCACAGCTAATACCATACTCAAAGGTGAAGTACTGAAAACTCTGAAAGCTTTCTCCAGACCAGGAACAAGATCAGGATGTCTGTTTCACCACTGCTATTTAACATTGTACTGGAAGTTCTAGTCAGAGTAATTAGGTGAGAAAAATGAAAAGCATCCAAATTGGCCTTTTCATGATTAAAACAAAAACAAAAAGAAAAATACCTCAACAACTAGAAATAGAAAGAACTTACCTCAACATAATAAAGGCCTTATAAGAAAAGTCCACAGCTTATATCATATAGTCAATAGTGAAAAACTTAAATTTTTCCCTCCAAGATCAGGAACAAGACAAGGTTGTCCACTCTCACCACTTCTGTTCAACACAGTACTGGTGGCCCTAACCAGAGCAGTTAGACAAGAAAAGGAAATAAAAGGCATTCACATTGGAAAAGAAGAAGTAAAATTATCTGTTCACAGATGTCATGATTTTATATGTAGAAAACTCTAAAGATTCTTCACTCCCACAAATGGACTAATAAATATTCAGCAAAGTTGTGGAATACAAAACCAAAATATGAAAATCAGCTGCAATTCTATATGTGAACAATGAATAATCTGAAAAAGAAATTAGGAAAACAATTCCACTTACATTAGTATCAAAAGAAATAAAATACTTTGGAATAAACTGAAGACCAAAGACTTATACTCTGAAAACTATAAAATATTGGTATAAGAGATTAAAGAAGATACAAAGAAATAGAAATTCTGTGTTCATGGACTAAAAGACTTAATATTGTTGTTTTTTTTTAATTTTTTATTTATTTATGATAGTCACACAGAGAGAGAGAGAGGCAGAGATACAGGCAGAGGGAGAAGCAGGCTCCATGCACCGGGAGCCTGACGTGGGATTCGATCCCGGGTCTCCAGGATCGCGCCCTGGGCCAAAGGCAGGCGCCAAACCGCTGCGCCACCCAGGGATCCCGGAAGAAAGATTTCAAATCATATAACTGATAAAGGATTGATATCCACAATATATAAAGAACTCCTACAATTCAATAACAACAGACAAGTAACCAGATTCAAAAATGAGTGAAGGACTTAAGCGGACATTTATTTCTCTAAAAAAGATATGCAAATGGTAGGTATGTGAAAAGATGCTTAAAATCACTGATCATTAGGGAAATGCAAAGAAAAACCACAATGAGATACCACTTCATACCCATTAGGATGCCTTTTATAAAATAATGCAAAAAAAAAAAAAGAAGAAGAAGAAGAAGAAGAAAAGAAAACCCAGGAAATAACAAGTGTTAGTGAGGATGTAGAGAAATTGAAATACATATTGTCGCTGATAGGAATGTAAAATGGTGCAATCACTGTGGAAAACTGTTTGGCAGTTCCTCAAAAAGTTAAGCATAGAGGTGCCTACATGGCTCAGTTGGTCCAGCATCTGCCTTTAGCTCAGGCCATGATCCCAGAGTACCAACTCTGGGCTTCTGGTCAAGCTCCCTGCTCAGCGGGGAGTCTGTTTCTTCCTTGCCTTCTGCCCCTCCCCCTCTCCCTGCTCTTTCTCTCTCTCACTCTTTCTCAAATATTTTTTTAGAAAAGTTAAGCATAGGGCAGCCCGGGTGGCGCGGCGGTTCAGCGCCGCCTGCAGCCTGGGGTGTGATCCTGGAGACCCGGGATCGAGTCCCACGTCGGGCTTCCTGTAGGGGGCGTGCTTCTCCCTCTGCCTGTGTCTCTGCCCCTCTCTCTGTGTGTGTCTCTCTGAATAAATAAACAAAAATCTTAAAATAAAAAAAAAGAAAAAAGAAAAAAGTTAAGCATAGAATTATTACTATTAACCTAACAATTTTACTCCTAGGTACATATCTCAAAGAATTGAGAAGAAAAAAAAAAGAATTGAGAAGAAAGACTCAAACAGATACTTGTATGCCTATGTCCATTGCAACATTATTCACAATATCCAAAAGGTGGAAACAATCCAAGTGTTTATCAGCAGACAAATGGATAAACAAAAGCAGTATATTCATACAATGGAATGGAATGTAGCCATGGAAGGAAAGAGGTACTGTGATATGCTACACATAGTACCATATTGAAAATATGCTGAATAAACCGATCTAGACACAAAAGCCTACATATCGTATGATTTCATTTACATGAAATATCCAGAATAGGTAACTCCATAGACACAGAAAGCAGATTGGTAGTTGCCAAGGCTGAGGGGTAGGAGCCAGCAGAGGGGACAGTGAGTGGAATGGAGAGTAACTGCTTCATGGGTAGAGTTTTATTTTGGGGTGGTGAAAATATTTTGGAAGTAGAAATGGTGATTGTATAACATTGTGAATGTACTAAATGCTACTGAACTGTTCACTCAAAGTGGTTAACTTTATGTTATGTGAATTTTACCTCAATTTTTTAAAAAAGAAACTAAAGCTCAGAAGTTGAGCCAGCAACTGGTAGAGCCGGCAACTGGTGGAGTCAGGATTTGAACCTAGTTTAAAATTTTTTTTAAATATTTATATTTTTATGTATGTTACACAGTGAGAAAGTAGGAGAATTTATTTACTTCAGGGGTAAATGACTTAACACTAGGTCTTTTTCTGAGAGCAGGTTTATTATTTACAAGGGAAAAGAAACGATGCCTTCTACACCACAGGTGTTCAATAGTTCTTTTTTCTGAGCAGAGGAGGAAGAATGGTCACCATTTACAGGCTTCAAGGTTTGGAGAGAACTTGATATTATCTGGAAGGAGCTGTAACTCCTTCCACGCAGTGGGAAAGAGGGGTGTCTTCCTCAAGGATGGGGTTTGGGGGAGGGACCAGCTCCTCCCACATGTTGTACGACCTTGGGCAAATCATTTAACCTCCCTGAAATGGGTTCTTCATCTGTAAAGTGGGAATAACATGCTTGCAATGGTGAGAAAGAATTGAGAAAATGCCTAAAAACATTATTTGAAGGTGCTAAATGTATGCGCAGGTTTATTTAGTTCAGAAGAAAATTAGGCTAACATCTTTATCGTTAAGTCAATCCCACTATCTTCTTCTAGGGAAGATTATAGGCTCATATTCACCTCTACAAGAGATTGGCTGGGATTCCCAGACTCAGCTACATTTTTGCAATTATCTCAGGCATCTATTTCGTTCTTATTGGAAATTGTATTTGACTCTTTCAGATAGAACTAGATTGGCCCATCTCAGTAGCCCCAAAGTCTAATACAGGATTGGGTTCCATGAACATGTACTGGATAGAATATTAGGGGTGTCCATGGTCCCTATTTGCCATAAGGGGATTTAGTTGCATTAAAAAGACCCTGGGGATTTGTTATACAAATATGAAAAGCACACAGCCCCTGAGGCTCCTGGGAATACAGGCACACAAACATAATTATGATACAGTCTTAACTCCTGTGAGAACAAACTATCAGTGGGGGTTCAGAGGAGGAAATATTTGGTTTGGACACTCTAAGAATCTAATCTCCCCTTTGGCTCCTCCATACTCCTTTCAAGGCCTTACTCTGCTCCCATATGTGTTTTTAATTGTTGGGTGCCCAGTAATGTGTGATTGGACCAATTCAGGCCACAGGGCCACCATCCTTCCTGCTAAACCTCTCCTCCCAGTTAGTAAACTCACTCTGCTTTAATGCCTGGGCCAAATGTCATCTCATTTAGATGGCCTACATGAATGTGAAGGCCAGTCCTTTCTCTGAGCTTTCTTGGCACCCACAAATATTTATTAGTCACATTCTGTTTCAGCCCTGAAGACAGTTATACAACTTGTCCTAAGAACTTATGTCCACTGGGGGAAGCAGACCAGTAGCAGACAGTTAGACCACTCAAGAGAGAATACCATAGGAGTTGCAGGAGATACCTTTGGGGACTACTTAGCACATACTCCCCTTTCCAAACTTCCCACCCACTCAGGAGTGAGTCCGGAGGAGTATGTTTGTGTTGTGTGACTCTAATTACAGATGGGTCAATTGGACTCTGTACTCCAAAATTTTGGAATTAAGTTTCAATGATACAGAAAGCTAGGAAGCAATCAGTCAGAGGGCACTGGGCTGAGAGTCTCAGAAAACGGGAGGGAGGGGATCCCTGGGTGGCTCAGCGGTTTGGCACCTGCCTTTGGCCCAGGGCGCAATCCTGGAGTCTCGGGAGCGAGTCCCACGTTGGGCTCCTGGCATGGAGCCTGCTTCTCCCTCTGCCTGTATCTCTGCCTCTCTCTCTCTATGTCTATCATAAATAAATAAATTAATTAAAAAAAAGAGGGGGGGAGGGAAGGAAGCACAAGGGCTCCCACCTGAGGAGTCCAAAAAGTACCCCCTTCTCTTACAGTCAGTACCTTGTTTACCTTACAGGAGTTTCAGGGTTTTTGAACATCATCACAATGGCCCCAACTGAGCCAGGCAGGCTCCCAACCTAGACTGGGGTAAAAGGAGAGGAGGAGACAGGTAGGTCAGCTCAGAAAAAGGAGTGAGAGTTGATTGAAAGACAGAAGAGGATTCTGAGCAGGTGCTGAGTCATGAGAGCCTCTTGAACTTTATTGCGGTCCTTTGGGTTGTTGGGTCCTTAGCATCTGTGTTTCTATTAAGCTTTCAGGTGAAGCCAGAGCTGTTGTTTCTGGTCCCCCTGCTTTGAGCAATGAGGCTCTAAGCAATCATACCCTCTCTAGCTTCTTTGCCTCTCAGGCAAGCTCCTCTCTCTACAAAGAGTATCTTCAGGTAGGTAGGTGTCACCCTGTCTCCTCCCTTGCCTTAACCCCACTTTCAGTTATGAAGACCTAGCCATGCCATTTCCTAAACAGCTCTGACTTCAATTTGTCCATTTGTGCCCTCTTTTCCCCTCCAGTTTAGTACAGCAATAGCTCCTGCTCAGAAGATCATAAAGTTCTTACTCCTCCCCCTGATATGATCCCCGGCCTTCATTCCTATTGCAATTTAAATTGCAAGTTGTCTTTGGCTTTCTTTTCTTTTCTTTTTTAAGATTTTATTTATTTATTCATGAGAGACACACAGAGAGTCATCAGTGTCAGCCCCATTCTTTTTCTCTTGTCTTGCTCTCTACCCAGTTTAATCTATTAGGGACCATAGAGAATTTTCAGCTCTTCACCAAAATTTTTATGTGGAGATCCCTCCCTGGGTTTCAGGGATCTGTGAAGATCCTGAATATGTATGTAGACTTTGAGGTGTATGGGCAGTTCTCTGAGGAGATGATCCATAGCAAGGTAAAGACCTATAAGGTAAATAAAATAGACAACAGGAAAATAGAGAAAATTCATGAAATCATAAGTTGGTTCTTGGGCAGCCCAGGTGGCTGAGCGGTTTAGCGCTGCCTTCAGCCTGGGGCCTGATCCTGGGGTCCCAGGATGGAGTCCCACGTTGGGCTCCCTGCATGGAGCCTGCTTCTCTGCCTCTCTCTCTCTCTCTCTCTCTCTCTCTCATTCCTCTGTCTCTCATGAATAAATGAATAAAATCTTAAAAAAAATACTAGCAAATCAAATTTAGCAGCATAGTAAAGGAATATATACCACATCCAATTGTGATTTATTCCTGGAATGCAAGGATTGTTCATCATACTTCAATCAATCAAGGTAACCCACTACATTAACAAATTGAAGAGGGGGAATCCACATGATCTCAATTGATACAGAAAAAACATTTCACAAAATTAAACACCTTAATATGATAAAATCACTAAAAAATTAGTATTAGAAAATACTTTAACATGTAATATTATATTACATGTCATATGTAAAAGCCCACAGCAAAAAACCAAAAAACTTGCAGCAAAAATCACAAAAGCTTTTTTTAAAGATATTTATTTATTTATTTTTTATAAATTTATTTTTTATTGGTGTTCAATTTGCCAACATAAAGAATAACACCCAGTGCTCATCCCGTCAAGTGCCCGTCACCCAGTCACCCCCACCCCCCACCCACCTCCTCCTCCCACCTTCCCCTCCACCACCCCTAGTTCGTTTCCCAGAGTTAGGAGTCTTTCATGTTCTGTATCCCTTTCTGATATTTTCCACTCTTTTTTTCTCCTTTCCCCTTTACTCCCTTTTACTATTTTTTATATTCCCCAAATGAATGAGACCATATAATGTTAGTCCTTCTCCGACTGACTTATTTCACTCAGCATAAAACCTTCCAGGTCCATCCACGTGGAAGCAAATGGTGGGTATTTCTCGTTTCTAATGGCTGAGTAATATCCCATTGTATACATAAACCACATCTTCTTTATCCATTCATCTTTCGATGGAAGCAAATGGTGGGTATTTCTCGTTTCTAATGGCTGAGTAATATCCCATTGTATACATAAACCACATCTTCTTTATCCATTCATCTTTCGATGGACACCGAGGCTCCTTCCACAGTTTGGCTATTGTGGACATTGCTGCTTTAAACATCAGGGTGAAGGTGTCCCGGTGTTTCACTGCATCTGTTTCTTTGGGGTAAATCCCCAGCAGTGCAATTGCTGGGTCGTAGGGCAGATCTATTTTTAACTCTTTGAGGAACCTCCACACAATTTTCCAGAGTGGCTATACCAGTTCACATTCCCACCAACAGTGCAGGAGGGGTTCCCCTTTCTCTACATCCTCTCCAACATTTGTGGTTTCCTGCTTTGTTAATTTTCCCCATTCCCACTGGTGTGAGGTGGTATCTCATTGTGGGTTTTTTTTTTTTTTTTATGATAGTCACAGAGAGAGAGAGAGAGAGAGAGAGAGAGGCAGAGACACAGGCAGAGGGAGAAGCAGGCTCCATGCACTGGGAGCCTGATGTGGGATTCGATCCCGGGTCTCCAGGATCGCGCCCTGGGCCAAAGGCAAGCGCCAAACCACTGCGCCACCCAGGGATCCCTCATTGTGGTTTTGATTTGTATTTCCCTGATGGCCAGTGATGCGGAGCATTTTCTCATGTGCTTGTTGGCCATGTCTGTGTCTTCCTCTGTGAGATTTCTGTTCATGTCTTTTGCCCATTTCATGATTGGATTGTTTGTTTCTTTGCTGTTGAGTTTAATAAGTTCTTTATAGATCTGGGATACTAGCCCTTTATCTGATAGGTCATTTGCAAATATCTTCTCTCAACCTACAGGTTGTCTTTGAGTTTTGTTGACGGTATCCTTTGCTGTGCAAAAGCTTCTTATCTTGATGAAGTCCCAATAGTTCATTTTTGCTTTTGTTTCTTTTCCCTTCATGGATGAATCTTGCAAGAAGTTATTGTGGCCAAGTTCAAAAAGGGCGTTGCCTGTGTTCTCCTCTAGGATTTTAATGGAATCTTGTCTCACATTAAGATCTTTCATCCATTTTGAGTTTATCTTTGTGTATGGTGCAAGAGAGTGGTCTAGTTTCATTCTTCTGCATGTGGATGTCTAATTTTCCCAGCACCATTTATTGAAGAGACTGTCTTTTTTCCAGTGGATAGTCTTCCCTGCTTTGTCGAATATTAGTTGACCATAAAGTTGAGGGTCCACTTCTGGATTCTCTATTCTGTTCCATTGATCTATGTGTCTGTTTTTGTGCCAGTACCACACTGTCTTGATGACCACAGCTTTGTAGTACAATCTGAAATCTGGCATTGTGATGCCCCCAGCTATGGTTTTCTTTTTTAATACTCCCCTGGCTATTTGGGGTCTTTTCTGATTCCACACAAATCTTAAAATAATTTGTTCCAACTCTCTGAAGAAAGCCCATGGTATTTTGATAGAGATTGCATTAAACATATAAATTGCCCTGGGTAACATTGACATTTTCACAATATTAATTCTTCCAGTGGCTTCCCTGGGGAATTCTATCAAACGTTTAAAGAAGAAACCAGGGATCCCTGGGTGGCGCAGCGGTTTGGCGCCTGCCTTTGGCCCAGGGCGCGATCCTGGAGACCCGGGATCGAATCCCACGTCGGGCTCCCGGTGCACGGGACCTGCTTCTCCCTCTGCCTGTGTCTCTGCCTCTCTCTCTCTCTCTCTGTGACTATCATAAATAAATAAAAATTAAAAAAAAAGAAGAAACCATATCTATTCTACTAAAGCTGTTCGGAAAGATAGAAAGAGAGGGAGTACTTCCAAACTTGTTCTATGAGGCCAGCATCACCTTAATTCCAAAACCAGACAAAGACCCCACCAAAAAGAAGAATTATAGACCAATATCCCTGATGAACACAGATGCAAAAATTCTCAACAAGATACTAGCCAATAGGATACAACAATACATTAAGAAGATTATTCACCATGACCAAGTGGGATTTATCCCCGGGA
The DNA here is from genome assembly GCF_018345385.1 of Vulpes lagopus. NCBI lineage: Eukaryota > Metazoa > Chordata > Mammalia > Carnivora > Canidae > Vulpes > Vulpes lagopus. The sequence goes on along the minus strand of NC_054830.1, from coordinate 20,061,685 downwards.
TGCAAGGCTGGTTCAACACTCATAAAACAATCAATGTGATTCATCATATCAGCAAGAGAAAAAACAAGAACCATATGATCCTCTCATTAGATGCAGAGAAAGCATTTGACAAAATACAGCATCCATTCCTGATCAAAACTCTTCAGGGTGTAGGGATAGAGGGAACATTCCTCAACATCTTAAAAGCCATCTACGAAAAGCCCACAGCAAGTATCATTCTCAATGGGGAAGCACTGGGAGCCTTTCCCCTAAGATCAGGAACAAGAGAGGGATGTCCACTCTCACCACTGCTCTCTCACTGCTATTCAACATAGTACTAGAAGTCCTAGCCTCAGCAATCAGACAACAAAAAGAAACAAAAGGCATTCAAATTGGCAAAGATTTTTATTTATTTATTCATGGGAGACACAGAGAGAAAGAGACACAGGCGGAGGGAGAAGCAGGCTCCATGCACGGAACACGAACTGGGACTGGGTCCCGAGTCTCCAGGATCATGCCCTGGTCCGAAGGGGGCACTAAACTGGGAGCCACCCAGGCGTCCCCCCCCCCTTTTTTTAGATCTTCTAACATCAGGAACAAGGTAACAATGCCCCCCTAGGCCACTTCTATTCAACAGAGTACTGGAACTTTTAAATGGAGCAATTAGGCAAGTAAAAGAAATTAGAGCTATCCTTTTGGAAAGGAAAAAGTAAAAAAATTCCTGTTTGAAGATACTAAGATCTTGTAGAAAACCCTAAAAATTCTACACTAAAAAACCCTGTTAGAACTAACAAATGAATTCAGCCAAGTAGCAGAATACAAAGTCAATAGTCAAAAATCAGTTGCATTTCTATACATAAGCAATGTAATAAACAGAAATAACAAGTGTTGGCAAGGATATGGAGAAATTGGAATCTTTCTGCACTGTTGGTGGGAATCTAAAATGGTAATCCACTGTGGAAACAGTATGGTGGGGTAGCCCGTATGGCTCAGCGGTTTAGGCTGTCTTCAGCCCAGGGCATGATCCTGGAGACTCTGGACTGAGTCCTACGTTGGGCTCCCTGCATGGAGCCTGCTTCTCCCTCTGCCTGTGTTTATGTCTCTGCCTCTCTTTCTCTTTCTGTGTCTCTCATGAATAAATAAATAAAATCTTAAAAAAAACAGTATGGTGCTTCTTCAAAAAATTAAAAATAGAATTACCATATAATCTAGTAATTTGGCTTCTGAGTATGTACCTCAAAGAATTGAAAGCAGGGTCTCAAAGAGATATTAATTAATTTATTAATTTATTTTTAAAGATTTATTTGTTTGAAAGAGAGAGAGCATGAGCTGAATGGGTAAAGGGAGAGGGAGACAGAATCTCAAGCAGACCCCACACTGAACACAGAGCCTGACACGGGGCTCAATCTCACAGCCCTGAGATCATGACCTGAACTGAAACCAAGAGTTGGGGGCTTAACCAACTGCAACACCCAGGCACCCATCAAAGGTATACTTATATACTCATGTTCATAGCAGCATCATTCACAAGAGCTAAAATGTGGAAGGAATCCAAATGTCCATTGATGGATAAATGGATAAATAAAATGTGATGTATACACATAATGGGATATTATTCAGCCTCTAAAAGGAAATCCTGTCACATCCTGCAACATGGAGGAAACTAGAGGTCAGTCATTGGAAAGACGAATCCTGTATGATTCCACTTATATGAAGTATCTAAAGTAGTCAGATGGAACAGAAAGTAGAATGGTAGTTGCCAGGGGCTGGGGAGAACAGAGAATGGGAAGTTAATGTTAATGGGTATAGAGTTTCAGTTTTAAAAAATAAGAGTTATAGAGACAGCAGATGGTGTTCATGGTTGCACATTATGAATATATTTAATGCCATTGAACTGTACACTTAAAAATCTTAAGGGGGATCCCTGGGTGGCTCAGCAGTTTGGCGCCTGCCTTTGGCCCAGGGTATGATCCTCAGGCTCCCAAATGGAGCCTGCTTCTCCCTCTGCCTGTGTATCTGCTTCTCTCTCTCACTCTCTCTCTCTCTCTCTCTTTCTCTTTCTCTTTCTCTGACTCTCATGAATAAATAAATAAAATCTTTTTAAAAATGTTAATAAGGTGAACTTTATGTTATATGTGCTTTATTACCAAAAAAAAAAAAAAAAACAAAACAAAAACAAACAAACAAAAAAAAACCAGAAAAAGAGTTAAGAAGTCCTGGGATCCAGAGAAATGTTTTCACAGTTGGATGTGGGATTACAAACACAATGGAACACTCAATATTGAGAGCAAATTAAACTTTTTGTTTTTGTAAAAAGCATTTATTTCCTATGTAAGCATATCTGGGATTTAAGAGACACAGATCTGGACCTTAAAGAGGTACATGTCAACTGTCCTGAATGCTTTGACCTTCTTAAGCAGCCTTTGGGGTCCTAAAACATGTTCATTAAGACTTTGTCACACTGTATGGCTGTTTGTGTGGCTGTCAACCCTAGGAGCCTGTGAACATGAGGTAAGACCCTGTTTCCTGCCCAGCATATGGTACTTCATGAATGAATGAAAGAATGAGCAAATGAGTGACCATTAGGAGAGAGATGCTTCTGCAGTTCTAAGGAGGATGAAGGAAATAACATTGGGTTCTTCCCTATATACCTTCTATCTCTTTCCACTCTTTGCAGCCTGCCCCTGACATTTACCACTTGCAGAAAGCCTTCCCAGATCATGCCCAGCTACCACTTTGAAGGGCTGGGCCTACAGGAAAACTCATCTTCACCATTCTCCCTCTCACCTGGGGAAGGAGGTAGGCAAGGAGGTTCATGCAGGGAACCATGAACTCCCTTTTTAGGCAGGTAGGCCAAGGGATGGAGGATGAAGAATCAGGCCCCCTGCTCTAGACCCCAAAGGAAAGGGGCTAGGATGCTTGTTCATCCTTCCCTAGGGCAGGGGTCCCAATAGCATGGTGGAGGCCAATGGGCTGCTCAAGTACCTCTGGGAAGAAGATGTTGTCCTCCAAGGTGGCATCTTCAATAAGTTGCTGGAGAATACGTACCACAGGCCAAGCAGTCTCTGGGGTGCTGGCTGAATGCTCTCCTTTCCAGACAGAGGAAAGAGCAAGAGCTCTGGACTTTGTCCTTATAGCTGAAAAAGCTTGGACAAGTTAGTTAACTTCTCTGAGCCACAGCTTACTCATCTGTTAAAATGAAGCAATGATGCCTACCTTGTAGGACTGTTGAAAGGACACCTTGAGGGGCTGAGCATGAAGCCTTGCTCAAAGGAAGTGCTCAGTGCCTGCCTGGACTTAGCACAGAACTCAAGCTTCACAAAAGTCAGTAACTGCCACCAGAAGCCTGACTGCAGCATCACCAGTTAAACCATGTGACTGAGCTAGTGACAAAGCCTCTGGTGCCTCAGCATCCTGAGATAAAGGGTGAGAAAGATCTGTTCCCACCATCTCTCTCCCATGAATGGCAGCTGAGAGGAAACCATGGGACAGGGACAGCTTTAGAAAAAAAAAACAATAACAACAACAACAACACAAAAGCCAACCCATATTGAGCAATTGCCTGAATCAGGCTAAGTCTTTTATGTCCATTAGCTCATATAATCCTTGCAAACACCATAGGAAGGACACTATTTTCTGTATATGTCAGTTTATTTCTGTCTACTTACTATTTTTTAGAACAGTTTTAGGTTCATGGCAAAATTAAGCAACAAGTACACAGATTCCCAAAACCCCCTGCTCTCCCACCCCCCAGCCTCTTCAACTATCATCATCCTCCACCATAGTGGTATATTTATCAGAGTCAATGAGCTACAATGAAGTGTGGGCTAACACATCATCATCTCCCAAAGTCTATAGTTTACCTTAGGGTTCATTCTTGGTGTTTGTACATTCTATGGGTTTGGAAAAATGTATGGTGACAAGTATAGTTTTAATTTCAATACAATTTATTTTTACAAAAGCAGTGCATGCTTAGTGGCTTCAAAGCTAGAGTACAAAAAAAAGCTTATATGAAAAACCAACCCTGGGATGTCTGGTGGCTCAGTGGTTGAGTGTCTGCCTTTGGCTCAGAGTGTGATCCCAGGGTCCTGGGATCAAGTCCCGCATTGGGTTCCTGGTGGAGAGCCTGTTTCTCCTTCTGCCTGTGTCTCTACCTCTCTCTTTGTAGCTTTCATGAATAAAAAAATAAAATCTTAAAAAAAAAAAAAACCCAACCCTGCCCTGATCACTCTTCCTTTCTAATCCTGGGCCCAGACCCCAGTAGCAGAATGGCATCCTTATTACATGGTCCTCAGCCTCAGGAGGTTGCACCCTTAGTACTGAGGTAATGAACCTTCTTTCCTAGGTCAGGAATATCAAAAGGGACTGGGGACAAATAGACCATTGGGGCCAAATGGTCAGAATGGCTGAATATACCCTCTACCCCAAGGTCAGCCAGGCATCTCCAATAAGACATCCTAGAGGTTACTATAAAATCCCCACTCACTTCTTTAGAAGCCCCAGCAATCAAGTTTGGACTTTTGCCAGATGAGGAGAGCTAAAGCCCAGCACAGGAAGGCTGCCTTTGTGAAGCTGCTGGGGTGGAGGAAGATTGGGTTGTGGCTGTCTTTGTATCCTGGGCAAATTTCTCCCCTCTGGACCTTGAGATCTTCATGTAAAAAATCAGAGGGTTGGACAACTGATCACTAGGACATTGCCTCTGCTGAAAGAGGGAGTCTGAGGGTTGGCTGCCTAGCAGCCCAATCTCTGGTGCTCTTCCTGTGAGCTGGGTACTTCCTCTTAACCACCCTCAAAGTAGGCACTCATTTTAACAGATGAGGAATTAAGACCTAGAAGGGTGTCAGGGTCACATAGCTAAAGAGGGACAGGGACAGGGACAGGGTTCTAAACCAGGGTGCAGGGGCACATGGGTGGCTCAGTGGTTGAGCATCTACCTTTGGCTCAGGTCATGATCCTGGGTCCTGGGATTGAGTCCCACATCAGGCTCCCCCTGGGAGCCTGGGGAGCCTGCTGTTCCCTCTGCCTTTGTCTCTACCTCTCTATCTCTGTGTCTCTTGTGAATAAATAAATAAATAAATAAATAAATAAATAAATAAATAATCCCCCCTAAAATAAATAAACCAGGGTGCATGTTCTCCTTCTCTGGAGCTGGATCACTGACCCTTCTGTCTTGTCTGGCTTTCACTAGAATAGGTGCTCTGGTGTATGTGTGGAAGGTGAGTGGGTATGTAGGTAGGTGGGAAACAGGGGATCCCATGGCTTCCAGTAGCAGCAGGGTCCATCTCGGCCCCCAGGATTTCAAGCCTCTAGGCTCCATGTCAGGGTGAAGAACATCACACTCATGTCCTATTTGATGCCAGTCTCTACTCCCAGACCAGTATTTCTCTGCCTTGGCTGTAATGGATCACCTGTGGAACTTTGGGAACCAATGATGCCTATGACCCGTCTGTGGAGATACTGATCTAGAGTTGGCACTCCGCAGGTGATTCCAACGTGCAGCCAGTGTTGAGAACCCAGCCTGTCAGCTTACTGAAGGGCCTCGTTTGTTGGCTCATCATGCCTGGCCATAGGGAATGTCTGCTTTTCTTTGTTTGCCTCCCTCGCCATAAGGGCAGAGCAACCTTTGCTTTAAGATACAATGTAACTATATCTCCCTGTAACAAGGTCCACAGAACCATTACTCTGGCCTCTTGAATTTTCTGTCCTTAGAGTAGTCAAGGCCAGGATGCTTTTTATAGATTCTTTGAAATGAAAGCCCCTGGAATCCAGTCTTGCCTGCTTTGGGGGCAAGGAGCTCATCTTACTAGAATCCCCTCTACTCTACATCTTTGAGGAAAAGAAATGGCGAGGCCAAGGCTTGCTCTCTACCCAGGCTGCCTTAGGTATCTTCTGGCTCCTAGGTAAGGCTTGCTGGCCCCATGAAATCAAATATGTCCTGCATTCAAAAAGGACAAGAACAATTCTGGAGGCTACAAGAATCTCAGGAGAGAGTCAGACAAATTTGAATGCTACCCCGAGAATGAGAATCTCCCATCTCCTGCTTAACTGAACTCAGGTACAGATAGGTGCCTGTTTTATATCTATGTGGCATTGGGCCACAGAGGCCTGGATGCTGATTTCAGAACCCATAAGTCTAAGTTAGGAGCAGATGGCCAGATGAGAGGTGAGTTGGGGATGCTGTGGCAGTTATAAATAAGCTGGCCCAGAACCAGGAAACAGAAGTGGTAGTGGGGAGAAGATTCTCAGGACAGGACCCTGAGGTGGCTACTAAATATGGTATTTGTTGGCTTGTTCTCTTTCTTTGTAAAGCCTGGAGTATGAAGTCACAGATTAATGGCAGGTCAAGCTTGGACGGGGCTGGAAGCCACATGACAGTTTTCTATTTTTTTTTAAAATGTTCAAATGTAATTTTATTTTTTATATAATAAATTTATTTTTATTGGTGTTCAATATACCAACATACAGAATAACACCCAGTGCTCATCCCGTCAAGTGCCCGCCTCAGTGCCCGTCACCCATTCACCCCCCACCCCCGCCCTCCTCCCCTTCCACCACCCCTAGTTCATTTCCCAGAGTTAGGAGTCTTTATGTTCTGTCTCCCTTCCTGATATTTCCCACACATTTCTTCTCCCTTCCCTTATATTCCCTTTCACTATTATTTATATTCCCATATTCCCTTTCACTATTATTTATATTCCCCAAATGAATGAGAACATACACTGTCCTTCTCTGATTGACTTACTTCACTCAGCATAATACCCTCCAGTTCCATCCACGTTGAAGCAAATGGTGGGTATTTGTCGTTTCTAATGGCTGAGTAATATTCCATTGTAGACATAAACGACAGTTTTCAAACTGAGTTCCTTTGAATCCTGGGAGTTCCTCAGAATTGGTAGTAACTCTGCCACACCGTGTCTTGCAACACCTAACATAGCTTCTTTTATCTACTTAATGAATAGCTGTACAAGATTTCACTGGGAAAAACAGGATTCTACAGTAAATTAATACTAACAAAATTTGAAAACCACAGATCTAGTAAACTTCTGATGGGGAAACTCGCCCAGGATTATCCTCTATTCTTTTGCTTAGGCCAAGCCTGTCCCTACAGTTCACTCACAGGCTCCACAGAGTAGACAACAGAAGTCCCTCTGGGAGGCATGACTTGAATGTTACAACAAAAATGGCAATGAGAGGAGCCACAAAGGGAATGGCTGCTCTCAACAAATTGAATGACACAAAACCCAGAACTGCAGTGCCTGAGAAGCAGGGCGAAGCTGCCCTGGCTCTAATGTCCAAAGCCCTCAAGATTCCAGTGTGTTCTTACCCTCAGGGAAATGTGGGGGCCTGGCCTCAGAGGCAGGGCTCTAGGGTTCCAGGCTGCCCCACTACTTCCTGGGAGATTAGCCTTCTCCTTGAAAGAGGCAGCTGGGCACAGCCACTGAATCCCTAGACTATGGGCCCTTGCGGGCAGGACATGAAATCTCTACCTTGTGCTGCCTTCTCCTCAGCCCAAGAGACACAGGGCACAAGGCTAGGGATAAAGACAGAACTCAGGGATCCTCAAGACTGAACATATTTTTTTGTTGATTTGTTTTTGAAACAAGGCTTCGCTCAAATAGCTCTCCCTATCCCTCACATACAAACAGTGGCTGACTTTCCACGCTACATGTAGTGAAACTTTCTTCTTCCTTCTGTCTTTTTTTTTTTTTTTAAGATTTATTGATTTATTTATTTATTTACTTACTTACTTACTTACTTATTTATTCTGAGAGAGAGAGAGGCAGAGACATAAACACAGGCAGAGGGAGAAGCAGGCTCCATGCAGGGAGCCTGATGTGGGACTCAATCCCCGGTCTCCAGGATCACGCCCTGGGCTGAAGGTGGCACTAAACCCCTGAGCCACCCAGGCTGCCCCTCCCTTCTGTCTTCTTTCCTGGCTTGGCTTATATGGTGGTGAAAATTTCTATACTCTGGGGAGAGTGGGCTCCAGGCACTCCCATTTCTTATCCCAACTTTCTTCCTCTGAGCAGTCCGATGGGTATCGGGGCTATTTATCAATGCAGGAGAATTTGAGATCATGTGCTTGCCCAGGAAACAGGTGGAATATTCAGCTACAAGTGAATCATTGATGTATTGCACTGAGGAGAAGATTGGGTCCCCAGCTCAAAGGTCTTAACCTCTCTTTGCCACAGAATATCCAGAACGTCAGATTAGAACTTTCATATGTTCTCAGTTTGTGTGGGGCCCTCTAGTTCCCCTCTTCCTCTGGTTTCAAGGGACAGAATGATGGCCAAAGACCACAGATCCAGGCTCCTGCTGTTCTCACCTGCTGACCATGACTAAGATCTGAGAAATTGTCCTCATCCCCAGGTCCGTGACTGACCCCCTCATGCTTTACAATCTGAGCCTCTTCAGACCGTACACATCTCTCCAGAGTTCAAACGCCGCTGCTGAAAACCCCCCGTACCACAAGTCATGCCTGCTTGTCCTAGTCCCTGGTCCTAGTCCCTGGTCCTGTGGGGAGGCAGCCAGCTTTGTGACTTCACAAATGGCTATCTTGTGACAAGTTTGGACCGGATGAAGCAGGAGCTGGGCAGAGGGGCTCCCCCCAGAAACATCATGTGACTTTTCATGGAGAGACATCCCCACCTCTGAGGGAATGAAGAGGAACTGCCTCATGGTAAGAGCCCAGGACATCTTCTACACATAGAGACACCTTTCCTTGATGACTTTGGGTTCCAGTCCTGACTGGATATTCCTGGCTACACTGGCAATATTTTTCAGAGGTCCAGGCCCATTGCGACCAGGTTTAGGCAGGGGCAGGAGGTGATGGTTACTTCAAGTGATAGTGGTGGGCCTCTGGTTTTTGAATCTGAAGTCAGACCAGCTTCCTCTCATTAGACAAAGCCATTCTTCTCCAGGCTTTCCAAAGTGAAAGGACTGATAGGAGCTTTATGTGGCTCAAGTCCTCATCAGGGTTGGCCCCAGCAGTCTCCAGTATGCATCCAAATGGTTCAGGACTGAGATCCCTGAATTCCATAGAAAGGTCTCATGACCACAAACAGGTATTGTCAAAAATTCAAGGTCTTTTCTCTCCAGGGTTGACTCCCCTGTTGTTTCTCCTGAAAGAATTTAGGATTCCAGGAACCTGAGGCAAAAGAGGTTGGGGGTACTTTCTCTTTACCTTCCTTGCACCTGTTCCCCCACCTCTGGAGCATAGCCTGTGGAAAGGGCAGGCCCCAGGAATCAACTGGCAGCCAGGTAGGGGCATCTGACAGGTCCTGGCGGGGGGTACCTGGAAGGCAAAGGTTGGCCCTCTTCATGCACCAGCGCTTGTTTGTGCTGGGTGGGATCATTGAGAGGGGAGCCCAGGGTATATTTCTGGCTAACCCCTCCACCCTCTACTTTGATTGTGACATCACCGTCTTGTCAGAGGACCTAAAGAAAGAAGCAAGTGTGCTCTGGGAAAGGGTTCCAGATGCAGGTTTCATCCTGGCAGGGAGGCAGGGTGGATAGGCTGGTTTGGGGAGAATGACATGTCTGGCTTCACATCCGAGGGGCTCCTTGGCCTTGACTGCCTTCACCTTTTTTTTTTTTTTTAAGATTTCATTTATTTATTCGTGAGAGACAGCAAGAGAGAGAGAGAGAGAGAGAGAGAGAGAGAGAGAGACATAGGCAGAGGGAGAAAAAGGTTCCCAGCAAGGAGCCCGATGTGGGAGTCAATCCCAGACCCCGGGATCAGGACCCGAGCTGAAGGCAGACGGTCAACTGCTGAGCAATCCAGGGATCCTGACTGCCTTCACCCTTGATCAGTGGTAGCCCTTTAAGACATGAGGATGGCTAGGAGTAGATCTTCTTAAACCACCCTCTGACCTATGATGTTTTCAGTTCTGGGCTGGGACAGAGTGGATAGGTGATCTCTGGGGGTGCTTACTTCACTACTTCCTAGCACTTCTTAAAATATGCCTGATGATTTTTCTGGTGAGGTGCTCATTTCTTATTTAAATGAGGAAAGTCTGAGTTCTTCCAGCAGGCAGTCCTGAGGGGTGGGGGGCAAAGAGAAACCAGCGGAAGAATTGGAACAGTGATGGCAGCATTAGATCAAGAATAATCAAAATAATCAGAGTAGGAATAGTCATCACTTCCCTGGTAGTTGCTGTGTGCCAGGCCTCAAACTAAGCATTTTACATGCATTATCACATTTAATTCTCAATGCTAGAAAGGAGATCTTATTCCCACTTTCCAGCCAAGGAAACTGACACTCAAGAGGTGAAGTGATTAGGGCAGGGTCCCACAGCTGGTAAATGGGAGCACCAGTATTAGGATGGAGGTCTGTTTTCTTTCAAAGCTGGACTCAACTGCTGACACATTTTCTGCAAACTCTTCCCAGTAAAGAGGAGAAGCTATTTTCTCATTCTTGACCATAAGTGATAGAGTTAAAGAGAGAAAGGTGAAAGGGAATACCTTGAGCCTTCCATCACCCACATTGTCAGCTTGTAGCTGAAGGAGCCTTGCCTGCTTGTCTAATCTTGCTAGCAGTCTTGTCTAATCTTTAATGAGACCCATTGGGAGCCAGCTGTTCTGATTCACTTCTAAATATTTTGCAGATGATTTAAGAGGGGCTCTGGGGGCCACTGGTGGGGAGTCCTTGGGGTCTGTGGCTGAGCAGTGGTTCTGGGGTTGCCAGATAAAATATAAGATGACCAGTTCACTTTTAATGTCAGATAAACCATATTTTAAAAAATATAAATGTGTCCTAAAGATTGCATTCTGGGGGTTCCTCAGTCTTGCTGGGCCCCTAGTAGGTGGGAGCTGGGGTGGGTCTGGGGGTTGGGGGGAAGGTCATTGCTTCATTTTTCACTTGAGCCTCAGGCCTCTCTATAGAGGAGGGGAATAGGAGGCAGGACTGGGTTCTGGAGATGCAGGTGCTATGGCCACTGGACAAGGTGGGCTTAAACTTGTCTTTGTGGAGCTTCAATTTCTTCCTCTGCAAAATAAGAGTGGTGGGTATGAATGCTATTATACAGGAGTGGTTGTTTTGCACACTGCATGGGCAGTGGGGGTAGTGTTACATTTCTCTAGAGGGCTGCCATGGTTCTCAGGCAGGGGGAGGGCACCAAGTGAATGACTGGAATTCCCTCTTTGTCCAGACTGGGGTCCCCAGGGCCTGGCAGCCCTAAGCTTCTCTATGGTGGCTCCTGTGACCCTTGGACACTTGCTGCAGCAGTCTTGTTCAGCCAACAGTGGAGCAAGGGTGGATGTGAGATAGCTGGCTTTGTTTTCTGGCCCCAAGGAGTTGAAGAAGGTGGCACGGGAACTGTGTAGCACCAGGGTGGGGATGGGCGGGTGAAAATACCTGGACCCTGTGAGCCTGGAAGTAGGTGACTGGAGAGAAGGAGTGATAGAGAGGGGTGGAGCATCCTGAGGCCGAGAAGACTTGGTGCTATTGATTTTCCTACTCCAGTGCATGGGCATACTTAGTAAGGGTGAGGGCAGGTAAAGCATATCGGAGTCTGTAGCCCTTGGTGTTGGGGCCAGGGATGGGCTGCTCTTGCTCTTTCTCTGCCACCATGCATGACTTATTGCCCTTTTGGATGGTGGCTGCTGCTTTCTGAGGCACACCACAGGGAGGGTTTGGGCACAGGCAGAGCAGGGGGAGACGGTCCAGAGATGTTCTTTCAAAGAGGCCCAAGAATCTCTTTCCAGTAATTCAGGAGTAATGTGCCAGACCAAGCCAGGTATGTGGGTTTGTGCTTGCATGTTCTTAGATGTGAAAGTGATGTCTTTGCGTATGTGTGCCAATGCATAGGTGTGCATTCTTGTGTATCAGGTACATGTTCCTGTCCTGTGAAATGTGTCAGTATGCCTGGGAAGTGTATGTAGTCTGGAAAACCAGGGTGTTGTCCCTTCTGCTTCCCAGAATGGGAATCTGGATGTGCCATCAGTTGTGTGGCTGTGTGTATGTGTGTTGGTAGGGGTAGGGAAGCTGCAGGCATTATGGAGCAAAGATTCTGGAGGGAACAGCTCTACAGGCCCTGTAAAGCTCCTGCTCTGCTTCTCCAGTCTCTTGGGTCCTGGCTTCTCCAAAGCCATCTGTGATGCTCTTCAATCCCATCATTGACCTGGGGGGAGGGGGGGAGGGGGTCCAGTCTGAGTTTCTGAAGGGGAGCAGTGCCATCTGGTGGTAGACTAAGGTTGCACCAGGAGCAGGTGAGCTTGGACTGTGCGTTCCTGTAAGGGCTCTTTGAGAACCCCAGCCAAATGGGAAGTCACCACTGTGTTAGCTAGACCATGGACAGAGAGGGAGGGTATCTAAGGCTTACATGTTCCAACCTCATGCATTTTGGGTATGTGGCTCAGGGAGGCATGGCAGGAAAGTCAGCCAAAGGAGCGCTGGGGGATAGGTGTAGGAAAGTTGTGAGTGCAGCCTCTGGACCCACAAACCTGGGCCCCATTTCTTGAGCCACCTCTCTAGGTTCAGATTTCTTATGTGTATAGGTGGCTAACTGTATCTACCCTGTGGGATGGTAGTGAAGGTTATATGAAAAAGTTTGGCTTAAACACTTGGCTCAGAGCTGAGCCTGAGGTGAAGTCAAAGGAAATGGTAGTGGCCATTATTAATACAGGCAAAGTTCCAGAAACACAGAGGAGAGAGCTGTGTGTCATGGCAGGTGAAAGGTTTGCAGAGAGGTGACAGGTTTGTGGCACTGCTGCCCCACACTCTAGAATTTCGTGCCTGAGCAGTTGCTCCAAGTTACACACTTAAAATGAGAAGGGAAGTCTCTTTTCTGGAAAGAGAGGAATGGAATCAAGAGAACCACATCCAGGCTCTGGCTAGCTTCTTAAAAGTGTGGAACCTAAGCATAGCAGCAGGATTGCTGCATCCTGTGTTCCCACCCCCTTGAAAGTGGTGTCTGTGAGGACTCCATAGAAATGCATAGAAACTTGTTCAGTAGTCTAGAGAAAGAAAGACTGGGTAGGATCTTGTCAGGGAGAGATTCTGCTCAGCTGTGGCATCACATTTATTTTTCATATCCCTAAAAAGGGATACCTGAGTCAGAGTCAGGAGTTGTTCTGGTTCCACTGCTAATTGGTTGTGGAACGTGTTGGGCAACTCATTCACTTTCTGGGCCTTTTCTCAGTCGCAAAATAAAGGAATCAAATTAGATAACCTCTGAGGTCAGCCCTGCCTTACTCTATGGTCTTTTAATTTTCTCCTTTTCTCTTCCTCCCGTGAGACTTAGGATAAGTATTTATTGATCCTACAGGTTAGGTCTTGAACAGAAAGACAAAGAAAAACCAGTGTCTTCTGTTTAATGAGTGCTGTGATTTCTGATACTCCTGTGTGTAATATTTTCCTAGATGCTGGTATACTCTAGGTATAATGGGGCCAATGAGAGAATAGAACAGAGGTTCACCCCTGCCACAAAGGGGAGAATAAGGTACTGAGAATGTGTTAAGTGGTTGTAGCGCTGGCTTGGATGGATCAGGTCCCCTCTCTATTCGCTTCCGCCTTCCGAAGCCGCCAATGAGTACACAGCAGTTCGGGGCTATGCAGAAAAACTACAAAGCCCAGAAGTCACTGCGCGGGGAGTGAGTACTCAAGCACCAATCAAAACTAGCGGGCCCCGTTCCTATAAGCGGAACTTCATTTCCCAGACGACCCCGGGGCTCTTCGATTTCTCCTCCCGCCCCCTGCCAGCGAGCCTCGCGCCAAGTCGGGGCGCGCGCGCGCTACCGCGCGCGGGGCACGTAGCACGCGAGTGACGCATAATATGTGGGCCGCTCTGGATCTGTGGTCGCGCTGTGTGTGAGTGAGGGAGAGTGAGTGCGGGACCTGAGGCGGTGTGTGTGAACTGTGGCCGCTGGCGGGGTCAGGGGGAGCGGCGGAGCCGCCCGGGAAGGTGAGTGGGGAAAGGAGGGAGACGGCTCTCTGGGAAGGCGGAGAGAAGACAGGGCGCGTGGCCGGGCAGGAGGGAGAGTGGGCGCCGGACTGGGGGAGGGGCGGCACCTGCCTGGGCCGCCGGCGGGGAGGGGGCGGGCCGGGCCGCCAGGGAGGCTGGGTCCGGGGCCTGACAGGACTTTGCCTCCTCCAGATTCTTGGCTCGGGGGCGGGGCCTCCACGTTCTTCTCCCAGTCCGCAAAAGAAGCTTCCCGAGAGTAACTCTTCCGCCCGGATTGGGGGGTGGGGGTGCGCTTGCCCCTGCCTGGAGGAAGGGTGCCTCTCGTTCCCCTCGTCAACCTTTTTCCTTCCAAGTCTTCCCATTTTCCGTTCCGTACGGGCTGGGGGGCTCCATCTTCCCTGCCGTACGGCGGCCCCCTTCCCAAGCTGTGTCTCCGCCTCCAGCTCCAGTCACCTGGGCGGGCTCTCCCCTCCCTCGGCCTCGTGCCACCTCCCTTTGCACCCGTCCGGCTTTCTGACCGGGCGAGGAGGGCGGAGCTTTCCGGGCACTCCTCCCACCCCCATGGTGGAGGGGAGGGGTGGAGAGAGAGGTGTGTGGATCTTGCCGCGTGGAAACAAACCTCGGAGTGCCTGCCTAGCTTCCCGGGAGCCTATTTCCGGGGGTTATGGTCGTTTTCAGCTGGGGTGATAGGCATTTCCTTAACTCTTCTCTTCCTAGACGGTTTCTCACTTCCTCTTACTGTAGGGTTAGCGCTTGGGTTTCGCATCTGTTGAAGAATAATTTTGGAGTGTGTAATGGTTCTTTTTAAACCCCAAACGTATGGAAACGTCTTTCCATACCGTCCCATTGTCCTGTTTTTTTTTTTTAACTCTGCTTTTTCAGTGAAGCCTTTTAATTAGTGTACACGTTTAATTAGCATCATATTCCTGTTCTATATGCTTTGTTAATGTACAGAGTGAGAGGTTCATTGGCAATGTCGTCCTGTAATTTTCTTTTTCCAGTGTATTGGAGTTTAAAGTTTACATAAGCTTGTGTATTGTAGACTCTTTAGGAATTGATTTGGTATTTTTTTGCTTGATGTTGGCGAGATTTTTGTATAAAGCAGTATTATTTTTGAGTTGTGATATATTTTGGATGGCAAGGAGGTAATGGATACAGAAAGTGGATAATATAAAAGGAGTCATTTTATGAACAAAATCTCTTTAATTGAGCACAGTGTTTTACTGTTCTTGTAAAGTTTTTTGATAGGGGAGGAATCTAAGAATGAACCACAAACATAGTTTGAAGTTTATGAAGTTGGGTCTATATCAGTTTCCTTATTATTATTTTTGTAATTGGCATGGAGGCTAGTAGAATATTGTTATATGTGATCTTATCTGTCATACCAATTATTGGGTAAATTTTACTTGAAGCTCTAAACTTGTATTTCTCACCTCTCTCCTCCTCTTTTTTTTTTTTTAAATAAAGAAGAATGCTTTTAGATTTGTTTCATGATTTTAACCTTGTGAGATCTGTCCTTAACATGTACTTGATTTTAGTCTTTCGTATAGTTTCTACTGAATAGGCCATTATGAATCATGTATTCGGGGAGGACAGATTTTATGATTTAAAAAATTCTAAAAGTTTACAAAGTAGCAGAAAAATGATAGAACTAGCATACTCTGAAAAATCCTTATCCTACCATTATCCCTCAGAAAGTCTGTTACTTGCACAAAAGTGATAGGTATTATCTGTTTCTTGTGTGTTCTTCCAGAGATATTCAAGGAGCAGGTGCATACACACGCACACACACATTTTGCTTTTTTCTTTCTTTTTTTTTTATAATTTTTTTTCTTGTGATGAGAACTCTTAAGATCTGTTTTCTAACAACTTTCTCTTTTTTTTTTTTTAATATTTTATTCATGAGAGACACAGAGAGAGAGAGAGAGAGAGAGGCAGAGACACAGGCAGAGGGAGAAGCAGGCTCCATGCAGGGAACCTGACGTGGGACTAGATCCCGGGTCTCCAGGATCACGCCCTGGGCTGAAGACAGTGCTAAATCGCTGAGCCACCTGGGCTGCCCACATTTTGCTTTTTTCATTTGGCATATATATATATTTTAAAGATTTGTTTATTCATGAGAGACACAGAGACAGAGACACAGGCAGAGGGAGAAGCAGGCTCCATGCAGGGAGCCCAACATGGGACTCAATCCTGGGACTCCAGGATCAGACCCTGGGCTGAAGGTGGCGCTAAACGGCTGAGCCACCCAGGGATCCCCTCATTTGATGTGTATTTGAGATTTGGTTGTGTATTTGAGATTTGGTTCACATTAGGAAAGGAAATGCTTTTTAATTTTTTCAACTTCTTAATTATGGAAATTTTCAAATAGTTGAACAAATAGTGAAGTGAACACTTGTTTATCCATTCAGATTCAATAATTATTAATAATTTGTTATATTTTCTCTATAGATGTGTATTTTTCTTATTTTGTGGAATCAATTGGAAGTTAGTTGCAGCCACATCACCCCTAAATATTGGCAGGCGACATTTAGGATAAGGATGTTCCGCATATTTTTTGTAGGGTTTTATATTATTTCATTACATGGACAGTATTACCATTTAGTCCTCACAAAAACCATTTCCATTTTACACATAAGGAAATTGAGATTTGGAGAAGTTAAATAACTTGACCAAGATCTCACAGGTTTATCTGCAGAGTTGGCATGTGAATGCTTGAAACCCTTTTCTACGAAGTTACCAGTTGATTGGTCTTTGGGACTTCTCTGAGCCCGTTTTATCATATGTAAAAAAAAAAAAAAAAAAAGGGACGGTGGCTGTGAAAATTCACAGTAACATAAGAAATCACCCAAATGTCTGTCCAATATTAATATTCAGTAATTGGGGGATCTCAGGGTGGCTCAGCTGTTTAGCACCTGCCTTCGGCCCAGGGCCTGATCCTGGAGTCCCGGGATCGAGTCCTACCTACATCGGGCTCCCTGCATGGAGCCTGCTTCTCCCTCTGCCTTTGTCTCTGCCTCTCTCTCTTTTTCTCTGTCTCTCATGAATAAATAAATAAAATCTTAAAAAAAATTCAATAATTGGTAACTATTGTGTTATTACGGATAGGCCATAAATTCTGTATACCACTTAGCTCACTTTAAAACATGGTGAATTGAGTAACACACCGTCACTGTTGGATGCATAACAGGATGACTGCACCTTTAACATTTTATATTGTCTTTCATTGATAATTAAATGAATTATCATTGTTATTATTTTAGTCTGAGTTTATATTTTTCTTGGGCAAGTGATCATTCCCAAAGTTATAATTATTCTTCATCATAATTAATTGCAAGTTTTGAAAATGATGCCAAAAGAAGATGTTTCTGGGGATCCCTGGTGGCTCAGCTATTTAGCGCCTGCCTTTGGCCCAGGGCCCAATCCTGTAATCCCGGGATCGAGTCCCGTGTCGGGCTTCCTGCGTGGAGCCTGCTTCTCCCTCCTGTGTCTCTCTGTCTCTCTCTCTCTCTATGTCTATCATAAGCAAATAAATAAATCTTAAAAAAAAAAAAGATGTTTCTAAATTAAACTCTAAAATTTTAGTATTTTGGGGCACCTGGGTAGGCTCAGTGGTTGAGTGTCTGCCTTTGGCTCAGGTTGTGATCCTGGGGTCCTGGGATCAAGTCCTGGATCAAGCTTCCCAGGGGGGAGCCTGCTTCTCCCTCTGCCTGTGTCTCTGCCTGTCTCTGTGTGTCTCATGAATAAATAAATAATATCTTTAAAAAAATTTTAGTATTTTAATGCCCTTGAGTTGACCTTTATTAAATGTAATATTTTCCTTAAACTTTGGCTTTATGTGCTCTACTGTGTTGATCACTTAAGTTATCAAAGAGACATTCCCTCCTGATCTTTTTTTTCCCCACTTTATTTTTTAGTTAATTTTAGTTTTTTAAAGTGGGCTCCATGGGGCTTGAGCTCATACAACCCTGAGATCAATGCCTGAGCTGAGATCAAGAGTTGGACCCTTAGCTGACTGAGCCACCCAGGCACCCCGTTTTTTCTGCTTTTAAAAGAAATTGTGGTAAAATTCACATACCATAAATTGATCGTTAACCATCCATAGGAGTTGTTTATATATCCTGGATACTAGATCCTTATCAGATACATGATTTATAAATATTTTGTTTCTTTTTTTAAAAATTTTTATTTATTTATGATAGTCACAGAGAGAGAAAGAGAGAGAGGCAGAGACATAGGCAGAGGGAGAAGCAAGCTCCATGCACCGGGAGCCCGATGTGGGATTCGATCCCGGGTCTCCAGGATCGCGCCCTGGGCCAAAGGCAGGCGCCAAACCGCTGCGCCACCCAGGGATCCCAATATTTTCTATTTCATGGTTTGTCTTCTCATTTTCTTGATTATATCATTTGATGCACAAAAGTTTTAAAGGTTGGAACCAATTTTACTGTTTGCTCTTTTGTTGCTTATGCTTTTGGTGTCACAAGTAAAAATCCCTTGCTAATTTGAAGGTCATGAAGATTTATCCCTATGTTTACCTTTCAGACTAGTATAGTCCAAGCTTCTACATTTAGTTCTTTGTTTTATATGATATGAGTCAGGGATTCAACTTTATTCTTTTGCATGTGGTTATCCAGTTTTCACAGCACAATTTGTGTTTTTTTTTTTTCTTTAAGATTCTAATTTATTTATAAGAGACACAGAGAGAGGCAGAGGCCTAGGCAGTGAGAGAAGGAGGCTCCCTGTGGGGAGCCTGATGTGGGACTCGATCTCAGGACCCTGGGATCAGGCTCTGAGCCGAAGGCCGATGCTCAACCACTGAGCTGCCCAGGCATCCCTTCACAGCACAGTTTGTTGAAATACCATTAGTCTTTCTACTAATGTCTACTGGTCTTTGAATAAATTCTTTTCCCTGTTGAATGGTCTGGCACACTTGTTGAAAAATAGCCATAAATGTGAGATTTTATTGCTGGGCTCTCAGTTCTATTGCATTGGTGTTTGTGTCTATCCTAATGCCATTGCCATACTGTTTCGATCACTATAGCAGTATCTAAGCTTTGAAATCAGAGGTATGAATTCTCCAACTTTGTTCTTTTTTTTTTTTTTTAACTTTGTTCTTTTTAAGATAGTTTTGGTTTTCAGTATTTCCATTTTTGCAAAAAAAGGTCAGTAAAATTTTGATAGGGATTGCATTGACTGTTGACCACTTTAGAGAGTATTGTCATCTTAACAATATTAAGTCTTCTAATCCATGAACATAGGATGTTTTTCCATTTATTTATTTAGTTTTTCTCTAATTTATTCCAGCAGTGTCTTGTAATTTTCAATGTATAAATCTTGTGCTTTTTGGGGTAAACTTATTCTTAATATTTTATTATTTTTGATGCTATTTTAAATGATATTGTCTTCTTTTTTGTAAGCTTAACTTTTTTTTCCCCCCCGTGATCTCTGTATTCAATGTGGGGCTTGAACTCACAGGCCTGAGATCAAGAGTTGCATGCTCTTCTGATTGAGCCAGCCAGGGGCTCCAATGAAATTGTTTTCTTTCTTTTTTTTTTTTTTTAAAAGATTTATTTATTTATTCATGAGAGACCCAGAGAGAGTGAGGCAGAGACATAGGCAGAGAGAGAGAAGTAGGCTCCATGCAGGGAGCCCAATGTGGGGTTCGGTCCCGGGACTTCAGGATCACGCCCTGGGCTGAAGGCAGACGCTCAACTGCTGAGCCACCCAGGTGTCCCTTGTTTGTTTTCTTGTTTTAAAGATTTATTTAGTTCTTCCTTTCCAACTTGGATACCTTTACTTTTTCTAGCTTACTCTGGCTAGAACTCCAGTACAATATTTAATATAAGTGTGAAAGCAGGCATCCTTGTCTTTTTCTGTAATTTTAGGGAGAAAGGTTTCAGTCTCATCATTGAGTATAATGGTAGCTGTGGTTTTTTAAAATACCCTTTACCATATTGAGGAATTCTCTTCTGTTCCCAGTTTGAGTTTTTTTTTTTCTTTCGCAAAAGGGTAATGGATTTTATCAGATGCTTTTTATTTTTTAAAAGATTTTATTTATTTATTCATGAGAGACTTAAGAGAGGAGAGAGAGAGGCAGAGATAGGCAGAGGGGGAAGCAGGCTCCCCACAGGGAGCCCCATGCGGGACTTGATCCTGGGACACCAAGATCATACCCTGAGCTGAAGGCAGACACTCAGCCATTGAGCCACCCAGGCGTCCCTCAGATGCTTTTTCTATATCAATCAGATGAGCATGTGTTTTTTTTTTTCATCCTATTAATACATTACATCAATTGATTTCTGTGTGTCACACCCACCTTTGCATTTCTAGGATAAATCCCACTTGGTCATGATATATGTTTCTATTAATGTGCTGCTGTATTCATCTTGCTAGTATTTTGTCGAAGATTTTTGCATTTCTATTGATAAAAGGTATTTGTAGTTTTCTTGTGATGGCTTTATTTGGCTTCAGCATGAGGGTAATACGGCTTCATGGAATAGATTAGGAAGTGTCTTTCCTCCTTTGTGGAAGAGTTTGAGGATGATGTTGATTTTCTTTAAATGTTTTATTAGAATTTATCTGTAAAGTCATTTCGCTCTCATACTTTTAGGATGTGCCTTAAAAGCTTAATTTTGCTGTTAAGTGCTTTGCACAATTTCTAGATCTTTATCATAAAATCCCCCCTTTCTCCAATACTACTCAAGATTGTCAAGGTCGTGGAAAACAAGGAACAACTAAGAAAGTTTTTAACTTAAATATAAAGGAGACATGATACCTCAATCCAATGTAGTATCCTGGATAAGATCTTGGAATGGAAAAAGGATGTGAATGGAAAAACTGGTGAAATCTGAATCAAGTTGATTCAGATTTTTTTGTTTTTAAATCATTTTTTTTTTTTAAGATTTTTAAATTTATTTATTCATGAGAGACAGAGAGAGAGAGAGAGAGGCAGAGACATAGACAGAGGGAGAAAAGCAGGCTCCATGCAGGGAGCCTGATGTGGGACTCAATCCCCCGTATCCAGGATCACGCCCTGGGCTGAAGGCAGGGGCTAAACCGCTGAAGCACCCAGGCATCCCTCAAGTTTAGGTAATAATAATCTACCAATGTTGGGTTTCTTAATTTTGACATTATATAACTATAAAATGAAATGGCAGCATTAAAAGAAACTGGGTGAGGGATATATGTGAATTCTCTCTACTACCTTTGCAACTTTTTTGGTAAATCTAAAATTATTCCAAATAAAGTTATTTAAAAATATGCATAGTTAGTCAATTGTGGTTGGGTTGGGTTTTCTCAAGTTAAAGCTTGGGTTTTCTCAAATTAAAGTCAGAGGTCCTATTAGTCACACTGCAACATTTCCTTTTTGTGACTCTGGCTAGAAAGAGTCCTTTGGCTCAGGGTGTGGTCCTGGGGTTCCGGGATCGAGCCCCACATTGGGACTCCCTGCATGGAGCCTGCTTCTCCCTCTGCCAATGTCTCTGCCTTCTCTCCATGTCTCTCATGAATAAAATAAAATCTTAAAAAAAAAAAAAAGTATTGACAGGGATAGGGGTACCTGAGAGGCTCAGTCAGGATTGAGCCCCTGCATGGTAGGGGGGTCTGCTTCTCCCTTTTCCTCTTCTTCTGCCACTCCCCCTGCTTGTGGTCTCTCTCAAGTAAACGTTCTCTCTCTCTCAAATAAATTCTTAAAAAAAAAATTAAGGGGGGATCCCTGGGTGGCGCAGTGGTTTGGCGCCTGCCTTTGGCCCAGGGCGCAATCCTGGAGACCCGGGATCGAATCCCACGTCGGGTTCCTGGTGCATGGAGCCTGCTTCTCCCTCTGCCTGTGTCTCTGCCTCTCTCCCTCTCTCTCTGTGTGACTATCATAAATAAAGAAAAATTAAAAAAATATATTAAAAAAATTAAGGGACATGTTGTTTATCTTTCATAAACTTCACCTGGAAGACTTAGAAGAGCAAAATATTTTGGAGCAGTGGTTTTTGCTACATTTTCTATTAAAAAAACTTAGCTTCAAAGTTTTGGACCATAGAGGTCTAGATTACGGTTTTGTGTGTCTGATATGTAGGTGTATGCATTTTAAAAAAATATATTTATTTATTTCTAGAGAGGAAGTTGGGGAAGGAACAGAGGGGAAAGGAGAGGGAGAGAGAATTCAAAGCTGACTCTGCATTGAGCCCTATTTGGGATTTGCTCCCGTGACCGGGAGATTATGACCTGAGCCAAAACCCAGAGTCAGACACTTAACCACCTGAGCCACAGAAGTGCCCCAGGTGTATGCATTTTTGAGGAGAGAAAATGAGGACCCTAGCTTTCTGTTTGTTCTTAGAGGGGTTTCTAATCCTAAAAAGGGTAAGAATCATGATTTTGATTCAGTTCCTTGTCTCATTTGACAGTTGAGCAAATTGAGGTTGGGAGGGGGTGAAAGGACTTGAAGAGTATCCTGGTTCCCAGTGCTGAGTTTCCCATTGTGCCACAAATAAAATTATCTGAAGAGTCTAGAAGTTAAGCTTTGTTGCTTGCTCACCCCTTTTCTCCATCCTCACTTTTTTTTTAAACTTTTTTTTTTTTTTAAGATTTTATTTATTTATTCATAGAGATGCGGAGAGAGAGAGAGAGGCAGAGACACAGGCAGAGAGAGAAGCAGGCTCCATGCAGAGAGCCTGACGTGGGACTGGATCCACGGTCTCCAGGATCACGCCCCGGGCTGCAGGCGGTGCTAAACTGCTGCGCCTCCGGGGCTGCCCCCTCCTCACTTTTTTTAGGAAGTATGTCAGGTTTATTTGCCTGTGTTCATGTGTTATGTATATTTTTGATTCCTTAGGCCAAGCCATGACTACAGTAGCGGTGCATGTGGACTCCAAAGCTGAGCTCACTACCCTGCTGGAGCAGTGGGAAAAGGAACATGGCAGTGGGCAGGACATGGTACCTATCCTTACCAGGTATGAACAATTATTATTATTTTTTAGAAATTCATTTTAAAAAAGGGAAAAATTAGAGAATGGTATGGGAACATTTTCATCTTGACTATGAATTCTAAAACCGTTTTGTCTCTCAGAACTAGTCTTTATCTCACTACTTCTTGAAGCTCTTTAAATTTCTTACTTTTCCTCTCAGGCTGTTGGTCCTTATTCTCCTTTGTAGGTTCTTTTCTTGTGTTTCAACCTTAGGGTTTTGTTGGTGGTTCTTTTTTCTCTTTACCCTACATATTCTACCTAGATAGTTTCATTCCTGCCCATGATTTAAAACATTATTCTTAGGTTAACTTTCAAGTCGCTATTTCTACTTTAAACATTTTTTAAAATTTCAGACTCTTTTCTCAGCTGCTTGGTGTACACATCTTTACCTGCCTGTTTGCAGACACCTGAAACATACCATGTCTACAATAGGGCTTATCATCTTCATCCTGCCTCCTTCCTCCTTCACAGTTTGTACTTTTGTACTCCCCACCTTGGTGTACGGTGTCTTCCTGTACTAGCACAGTTCAGTCTCTACACCCTGTGAGGATTTCTACTTTCTCTTCTTCCCCAGTCCCCCATACCACTTCCTTCATTAGATACTGGTTATGTTTTGACTGGCCTCTTAGGCAGTGTGAATTTTCTCTCCATCTCCAGATTACCCTCTTCTAATACATCTTCCTCTTTGCTAAAGAGTCTTCTTCCTTATATACAAATCTAATTGTCATACCTTTGATCATAATTCTCTGGCTCTATTTTTCTTTCAGAATAAAATGTAAACTTTTTAGAGTGGCCAGTGAAGCCATTTATGGTTTGGCCTCTATCGCCTTTCTCTGCCTCCTAATGTTAGTTTCCTTCAGTAAGAGATAGTACCATATTTTCTAATGTCTGTGTGTGTTTACACTTGCTATTCCTTGCCTGAAATGCCTTTCTTTGGTACATCTATCTGCCTGGTAAACTCTCACTCAAAAAGCAGTTTGAGACTCATGTAGAATTTGTAGAACCTTCTCTGACTTTGACATCCACAGGTGTAGGTTTGGGCACTCTTTTATTTTCTTTATTAATACTCCAGTTATGTGTGTGTGTGTGTGTGTGTGTGTGTATATACATAAAAATGTATATATAAAATGTGGTATAATTATAATTCCCCCCTTTTTAACTCTTACCACATTATACTAAAATTATTTTTTTTGCATGTGTAACTTCACTAAATTGTAAGTTTTTTTTTTTTTAATTATAAATGCTTTATAGACAGGTACTGCACTTTTATTGGTGTCTCCTCAGGCAGTGACTTGTGCATGCCTGGTACATAGTAACTGTGTGGGACATTATTTTCCTGAATGATTGTGTGAAACAGGGGAGTGAAAAATAAAGGCTGGAGAGGAATGCCCATAGTTTTTCTAAGTAGGAGGTTCCTGGAACGTGGAGATCTTTAACATTTAGCCTTTGATATAGCAGAGGAAAAAGCCTTTTGTTTGTGCAGTGATGTATTCTATACGAATAAAGAGAACTATGGTCCTGTGAAAGTTTAAGAGGGGATAAATGCTCTGTTGCTCTTGATGGGGGAATATGTAAAAAGTACAGTTTTTTTAGGGACAGGATTATTGCTGACTGGTGGAGAGTGGATTTTAATCTGTAGAGGCATTGGAGATTAAGAACTACTAATCACAAGATATTTGAAATGCAGCCACATGAATTAAAGAATCTGGGGGAATCCCTGGGTGGCGCAGCGGTTTAGCGCCTGCCTTTGGCCCAGGGCGCGATCCTGGAGACCCGGGATCGAATCCCACGTCGGGCTCCCGGTGCATGGAGCCTGCTTCTCCCTCTGCCTATGTCTCTGCCTCTCTCTCTCTCTCTCTGTGACTATAATAAATAAATAAATAAAAAATAAAAAAATAAAAAAAAAAAGAATCTGATTATTGTGCAGTTAAAACGTGGATTATTGATGTAACTGTGAGAGGATAAAGACATAAATGGGGATGATAATGTCAATGGTAGAGTCACTTAATTGGAAAAATATTTATTGAGAACATATACTAAAGTTACTCAGTGTTTTATTTTTAAGATTATTTCATATCCATGATCATATTTGACCCTCAACTTTGTCACTGTGCTATGATATTCAGTAGTGCAAAGCCGAAAATAGAGGGACTCTGTCTTCAAGGAAATAACCAGCTGGGAAGTAACTAACAGATATGAAACAATGCAGAATAGTACAAATAAGTATATAATGAGGTGCTAAATTTGGGAAGTATGATTCCTGAATATTGCATGGGTTATGAGAATGAATGAGTCAGTTTCTTTTATTCACTCAACAAGTATTTGAGGACCTTTTGTGTGTGGGAATTGTCAGATACTTCCCTGAACCTAATTTCCTCTTTTGTCACTAGAAGTATCATTGAGAGCTACATTGTTAAACTACAACCATTCTTGGAGCTGCTTGGAAAAGACAACATAAGTAGACAGTGGAAAGCTAAGCTTGGAATTTTGGATTTTAACTCCTAACTCCACTGGGCTTTCCAGTATAGGATGTGGTAAAGTTTTTTTGGAATAGGGACTTGAAAGGTGGTAGAATATAGCTTGATGAAAAGCAGAGAATCAGACTTTTCTAGGAAAAGTGAAAAATGTGACTCCCTAATTGAGAGGAGAAGGAACCGGGACATGTTTTTGTGACAGTGAGGAAATAGGCCTCACCAGAGTGGAAGGTGAATATAAGGTAGAAATGGAAAATAAAGTTACATGGAGCAAGATCTTTAAAGGATCAGCAAGTGTGAGAGATAATAGGATGAATTAAAAGTATAGTTTATTTTAGAAAGGGGCAATTCCCATTATCCAAATTGTGAGTGTATTAGTTCATTGAATATTTCCTGAAGTTCTTTCACATGTCTGTGGTCTCCCCCTTATCCCCCA
The DNA here is from genome assembly GCF_018345385.1 of Vulpes lagopus. NCBI lineage: Eukaryota > Metazoa > Chordata > Mammalia > Carnivora > Canidae > Vulpes > Vulpes lagopus. The sequence goes on along the minus strand of NC_054830.1, from coordinate 20,035,935 downwards.
GCTTAGCTGGCTGTAGGTTTTTCATTAGAAAAACAATGAATTTCAGGCTTGCCTATTTTATTGGCCACAGCTTTCATGATTTTTGGTCAGTTTTCCTAAGAAAAATGTGTGGCTTATAACTTTGACTTTTTTTTTTTTTAAAGATTTTATTTATTTATTCATGAGAGAGACAGAGAGAGAGAGAGGCACAGACACAGGCAGAAGTAGGCTCCATGCAGGGAGCCTGATGTGGGACCTGATCCCAGGTCTCCAGGATTATACCCCGGGCTGAAGGCAGTGCTAAACCACTGAGCCACCCGGGATGCCCTTACCTTTGACTTTTTATTTATTATTTGTATTGTTGTTTTGTTTATTATAATCAAGCCTTTGACTTGATTCTGTGAAAAGGGACTAGCATTGGACCAAGCTATGTGAGTACTACCCAGGTTCTGTGATTTGTTTTTTTATATTACTGAGATATATAGTGTATAGTACTCTGCTTGATGGATTCTCTACTTGTAAAACTATCACCTATATCAAGTTAAAGAACTTGAGTACTGTGTCCACAAGGCTCCTTCCTGTCCTGTCCTAGTCAAATCTACCTTAAATTACTTTTCTGTTTGTTTTTGATTCACAGTATTCATTACAATAACACTTAACTAGCTTTCACGTGTCAGGTTTTGTTTTAAGCAGAGAACATACGTTACCTTAAACATCAAGGAATCTCTATAAGATAGGGACCTTTATTTTATAGATGAAGCATAGAAAGGTTAAATAACTTGACCAGAGTCACCCAGTGGAAGAGGTATGGTTTGAACCCTGGCCGGCTGGCCCCAGAATCCATGTTTTTAACTTCCATTGTGTTATATTGTTAGTTTCAACGGAAGATACTGATAGATCTTATATTGTGTAATTCTAAACATATTTTGTGTGGTAGCCCTTTGTGGCAAAGTGAATTTTCACAGTTTGAAGGGGAGAGTAGAAAAATAGAAATATTTTGGAGCCTTAATGGGGAAAAATATGCCAGAGTGGGCACAAGTTTTTCCAGGGAGCTAACCTTTTGAGACTAGGAAGTATGGTTTTGTGGACATAATACATATAGGAGTTTGAGTTAGGACAGAGCATGATATATGTTGGAGAGTGTGATAGCCTTGTATTTGACTGTCATGATAGGTTAAAATGTCATTCTTGCTTAGGGTATTCAAAATGTGATTTTTCTTGTTTCAAAAAGAAAGAATGCATGAATAAAAAAAAAAAAGATGATTCATACATGCAAAAAATAACATGGATCATTCAAAATATGCTGAACTCAAGAGGCCAGTTATGAAAAGGGTATATGTCATTTCATTTGTATGACATTCTAGAACAGGCAAAACTAATCTGTGGTGAGAGAAAGCAGATAATTGGTTGCCTGGGATAGCGGTGGGAGCTTAGGGGGGGGGTGAGGAATGTTACAGACTGAAGTAATAGGACTTTGGCCGTGAAACAGTTATGAACTTGGACTCTTTGAAGAGCAAAGAAGGCCATATGACTGAAGCTTATGAAGGGAGAGTGGATAGTAGAAGTCAGAGATGCAATAGAGGCTAGATTAGTGTAAGCCATGGTAGTACTTGGGTATAATTGGAGTTATTGTGGTAAGTTGTTGGGAGATGGAGAATGAATTGTGTCAAGCACTAAAGCAAGAAGTTGGGGAAAAGACTGTTGCAAGTAGTTCAGGCAGTTGATGGTGTTCTGGGCAAGGATAGGAATGGTCAAGATTGAAAGAAATGATTGAAATCAGGAAATGGTAGGTAGGGCTAACAGGAATTGTTGTGGGGGATGAGGAGAAAAGGAAGGTTTTAATGATGACTTAGGCTTCTGAGGAGATGGTAGTGCTATTTTTTGAGACAGGAAAGTGGAGATAAGGAGTTTGGGAGTGGAAATTGTTTTATGAGATGATTGCTTAGATCTCTGTTCATCAAGAAAATACTTTTTGCTAACTTTTTGCTTTTATTTTACACCTTCATTGTTGAATTGACTATTGTAGGTGGTGGTACATTTTTTTGTATACTTGTTTAGAGTTGACCCTGTCTTCCCTTTGTGCTAGGATGTCTGAATTGATTGAAAAAGAAACTGAAGAATATCGTAAGGGGGATCCAGACCCATTTGATGACCGACATCCTGGTGAGACCTGTGTTCTCTTAAGCCTGGCTCTAATTTTCTTAAAAAAGAAAATAGCTTAATAGGAAAATTTACATTGAAATAGCATCTTTCATGATAAGTTGTAAGATCATCTAATTGTTAAAATATTGCTCAAGGTGGAGGTAGTGAGGAAAAATAAATTCCTGGAAAATTGAAATATTTGTAATATTTATCGAATAGAAGATAACCAACTTCAGGGAACTAAATTATGTTTTATAGCTTACTGACTCCATTGGAATGTTACTTAAAAAGAGAATAATGTTCTCTGTTCTTGACTTTTAGCCCCAAAGAGGTTATCCTCTGTGCCTTCATCTTTCAAACAACAGTTTGAAACAGTTATGTACTTGGATTCTTTGAAGCAGAAAAAGGGATAATTATGCCTTAACTAATGAGGAAATGTAGTTGAAAATACATTCAGTGCCTTGTTTTTGGTTATAAAATTGATACTTGGAACCTTGAATAATAAACATGTTTCTTGATGTCTGCTTTAGTATCTCAGCAGCTAAAGTATGGCATCTCATGTTAATTTGGTTTTATTTTGGGCTGATTAGAACCATGACAATCCAGTCTGCTTTGGCATGGAATTAGGTATGATATAGAGCTATATGAGACTGGAGACTTTACCATTTTATGTTTTCTCTAAGGTAGAGTACTAGTGGGTAAAGCTTAAATCATATGAGCCCATGCTGCATATCAACTTTCTCTGTGTAAAGTCAGAAGCAGTCTTCTGTTGGAAAAAGAGATTGTATGTGGAGAGATATGAGAATGAGTGAGACTAATTAAAAAAAGGGCGTTGTATGCCTACCTGAATGGTATAGGTTAATTTCTATTTCCTAGATTTTTGTTCTCAAATATAAGTAAGTTAGGCATTTCAGATTGAGTATCCAGTTATTTATGTAATACTTGTTGCACTTGTCCTAGGCATCCCTACTTGTGACTTTAGAGGATTACTCACCTATTTAATTCTTCAGTAAGGGAATCAAAGCATGAAGAAGTACGAATGTGAATGTGAATAAGAAATTAAGTTAACATTTGGGGTTATGAAAAGAATTAAAAGAGAGATGATCATGTTTAGTGACCTTGGAAGGGATGAAATGGTAATGAGGAAGAAGGAAGAGACAGAATGATACCCTTTTTTTAGTAGTAAATTTAAAGACTTTTTTTTTCCTCCCTACCTCTTACGTTAAGCAATAGTTGTCATTAGGCATAATTTCTATTAATAAAAATGAGGGTGTCATTTTCATCATTTGTAAAAAAATAAAGTTAGGTAATCTGAGGTCCTCATCTAGTTTTTATGATACCATTCTGTAACTTTTCTTTTTGTGATTTACTTTGGAATACTAACTATAGCTTGGTAGAAACTTTGAATCAGTAGCTCACCTCTTTTCTTCATCCTAAATTGTATCCTTTGACTAAATTTGCCACTCTAATGATCTTAAAGGAAAATTAAAATAGATGGTATCTGTTTTAAAAACCAATAATTCCCTCAATCATTAAGTAATTCTTTTACCTTTAGGCTGTGTATTGAGTAGATCCTAGGTTCCTGGCCTTTCTTTCCCCAGGAACTCAGAAAGTTAAGATGGCCAAAGTTACCATATCTTTAGAGTTGGTGATTGCTAAGTGGGATTCCCCTCCTGTACCCTGCCCCCACAACCTGGGGTATCATTACAGGTTTGAAGATGCATCTCTGCTATTGTTGGCATTATAGTTGAAAGATTGGACTTGGAGTCTTATCTCCTCCAGGCCACCCATCACAATAAGTTGTGCTTCCTACCTTAATCTGGCTGGGATATCAGGGTTTTCTTTCTCTTAAATCTCCTTTATGATTCTTTTTTAGACCTTGTACACTCTTAGTAATGCTGGTCTGGGTCTATTGCACAATTATTTAATTTAGCATTGCTGGGAGATATGCTGGGAGTTGGGAAAGTTAGAGAGCAGTGTTTCGAGTTTTTATATTAGCACTTTTAATTTTAGAGTATGTTTCTTATGAAATCTAATTCATCAAGAGAATCTTTTCTTTGTTTCCGTTTATTTTGGCAGCATTTTAATAGTACTTGTAACAACCTAGGTGCCTTTCCAGAGGTTTAATTTACTTGACTGGGATGACTTACTCATTCCTTTGTTTGTTCCTCCCCTCTTCTTTTGGTAGGTCGGGCTGATCCAGAGTGTATGCTGGGCCACTTGCTGAGAATACTCTTCAAGAATGATGATTTCATGAATGCAGTAGGTTTGCTTTTTACTTTTCTCGAGAGATTTTCATCAGCAGATTCTATACACTTTATTATTTGTGAATAGTTTGCTTTCTCTTAAAGTCTTGACAAAATTGGGAATAGAGTGCGTAGATTTTTTTGTTTGGTATTGGTTCAACGAGATAAGCATCATGGATTTCTTTCTTACCAAAGTCTTGGTTGTGGCCAAGGTGTTTTCTTGTGGTGTATACCTTGTTCAGTTGAATATCATCAAGGACTCACAAGGCATCTGCTCATCCTTGGGCAAGATGATTTTGAGTTTGGGAATATAGACATTTTCTTGGGTTTCTGAATAGAAAACTAAAAGTAATATATGAGGCATGATTCTGCACTGAGACTGTGGTGTGTGCATTGGGCATGTGGAGGGAGAGAAAGATACTAAGTCAGCTATTGAGAAGTAAATATATCTATTTCTAGTGTTCACAGCTCCTGAGACCTAGTAATGGTTCAGTAAGTTGTAGCTATTAGGTTTGTTTTGGGAGGCCGAATTGCATGATGTTTGAGAGCATGGGTTTTGGGGTCCGTGTTTTGGATTTAAATGCAGTTCTACTGTTCACTGACAGTTTGATCTTGGGGCAACTTAAGCTTCTAACAACCTTCATTTTCTCCAAGCTTTATTTTCCTTTTTTTAAAAAAGATTTATTTATTTATTCGAGACAGAGAGAGAGAGGCAGAGACACAGGCAGAGGGAGAAGCAGGCTCCATGCAGGAAGCCTGATGTGGGACTTGATCCCGAGACTCCAGGGTCATGCACTGAGCCAAAGGAAGATGTTCAACCACTGAGCCACCCGGGCATCCCAAGCTTTATTTTCCTAATCTATAAAATAGGGATGATCTTACCTTAAAAATGTTTTTGTAGTCTTTAATGAAATTAATCATGAAAAGTTCTTTTTTTTTTTTTTAAAGATTTAATTAATTTATTCATGAGAGACACAGAGAGAAAGGCAGAGACATAGGCAGAGGGAGAAGCAGGCTCCATGCAGGAAGCCCGATGTGGGGACTCGATCCAGGGACTCCAGGATCACACCCTGAGCTGAAGGCAGATGCTCAACCGTTGAGCCACCCAGGTGTCCCACAAAAGTTCTTAACGCAGAACCTGGTACATGAGGTACATGAGGACTCAGTAAGATTAGCTATTATTATTGTCTGTATTGTATTAGCTCCTAAATTTATTTCTCAGTTATCAGTGTCTCTTCTGTACCTCAGGTTATTTCCAGCAGCCTTCTAAATATTCCCACCTGGATATTCTCCACAGGCACCTTGAATTCCACATGTCTAATTGTTGCTCTACAGTCTGTTTCTCTTGTTTTCTAGCTCAGTGATGGTGTCCTTGTGTAGCCAGCTAGAAGCTATCCTTTATTTTTCCAAGCTCTCTTATTCAGTGAACTTACAGGTCTTACCATTCCCATTCTATTAACCTTCACAAATTCCTCCACTTCTTTCTGCCCTTGTTGCCAGACTTTAGTTTAACCACTACCATTTCCTGGCTATTACAATAGCCTCTTAACTGATTATCATCTTGTCTGTTCTTCAACCTATTCACTTTATAGCCCAGAAATTTTTCTAAAATGCAAAAAGTGATGGCACCATTTTGCTTACAATCCATTAGTGGTTTCCCATTGCCCTAAAGATAAATTTTAAGTTCCTTAGTTTGAAATACAAACCCAATTTCTCTCTGGCCTTTTTGTTCTCTTAATTTTAAATTGTCACCTTTTGGCTCTCCTCTCCTCCCTACTCCTTAGCTATTCCTACTTTTCCTTTACAGTCTGCCTTAGAATCCCTTCTCCTTTAAAGTCTTCTTTGATTCCTCTGCAGGGGTTGTGTGGCCTCCTACAGGCTTCTATAGCATTCTGTATTCAATGATATTTGTTTTTCTGTCACCTCTTTTGGATTATGAGCCCTTTGATGGTGGGACTGCATCTTATTCACTGTTGTATACCCAGCACAGAACACAGTGCCTCTTAGTAGTAGAGACTGAGTAATATTTGAGTGCCAAGAAGAAAGTTTCATTAATACATTTATATATATAATTAGAATTTATGTGTAATATTAAATGTATGTATGGTGTAAGTACAAAGTTCAGTTTTTTATTCACCATTGTCAGGAATGGGCAGGGGGTTATCTTGCCCTACTTTATCCTTCTGAAAAGGAGTAGGGGGTTAAAAAAATGATACTCTTTGAGCTTTAATTCTGTGGTTGTTGATAGGTTGTTTTGTAGGGGGATTTGATTTTAAAGCTGCAGAAGAAATAATATATGACTCCATCATGGCTCAGCAGGATTGTAACTGTTTATAATAAATAAAGGTGTAACGAGAAATCGTTAGTTCTTAATATCCTTGAGGCAAGTGATGGGAATATATTAAGGATTTATTATAATTTATTTACTTATTTTATTTATTTATTTATTTGTTTATTTTTAAAGATTTTATTTATTTATTCATGACAGACACAGAGAGAGAGAGGCAGAGACACAGGCAGAGGGAGAAGCAGGCTCCATGCAGGGAGCCCGACACGGGACTCGATCCCGGGTCTCCAGGATCACACCCCGGGCTGAAGGCGGTGCTAAACCGCTGGGCCACCAGGGCTGCCCTTTATTAGAATTTATTAATATGATTGGGTTGAATTTCAGATGAAAATTATTCCTCCTTTTTTTATAGCTGGTGAATGCTTATGTGATGACAAGCCGTGAGCCCCCTTTAAACACTGCAGCTTGCAGACTCCTACTGGACATCATGCCAGGGCTGGAAACTGCTGTTGTCTTTCAAGAAAAGGTATTTACTAAAAAGAAAAGTCATCATTTTATTTTTAAGTTGAATGTTGATCTGTTTGATTTGTCTTTGTTAAAATATTATAGATTTATGTAACAATAATGTAGAAATGTAAGAAATCAAGCAATAAGAAAAAATCTAAGAATAACTGTTTTCATGCTGCTTAGGTGCTATAGTATTTCTTAAAATCTTAAGGTCATATGTTTTTATGATCTCATTCAAACTCTAATTCTTAATGAGTTGTCTTAGTGAGGAAGGACTTTCTACTTTGAGGAGGCTCATTCTCTTCTTCTTGGTATTTATTTTTTAATTTTTATTTTTTTCTTTTGGGTGGTATTTACAATTTCTTAATATTTGAAGACATATTTTGTGCTGTGTTTTATCCTAGGGGTTGGTAATATTTTGTCAGCAAGATGGGAGCTTACATTGACATAATGTGTCTGGGAAGGCAGACACAAATAAACTGATAATTTCAAATAAGGATAAGTACTAGGAAGACCAGAAAATGATAATTTGATAATGACTGTGTGTGTATATTTTAAACATTAAAAAATTACTCTGCTTTTATAAGTAATGTAGATATTTTTGTTTTCCGCATTAAGAATTTGCACATGGCTTTCTTTTTTTTTTCAAAGGCATTAAAATTTAATCTTCTGAAACAGCCTGTAAGCCTTAGTGTAGTTAAATGTATAAACCATTCTTTTTTTAAGATTTTATTTATTTATTAATGAGAGAGAGTGTGGCAGAGACACAGGCAGAGGGAGAAGCAGGCTCCATGCAGGGAGCTTAATGTGGGACTTGATCTCGGGTCTCCAGGATCAGGCCCTGGGCTGAAGGTGGCGCTAAACCGCTGAGCCACTTGGGCTGCCCTAAATGTATAAACCAAATGGAAATAGATTTTCACTTAACTTTTAAGAAAATTTCATTATAGAATTGTATAACATAAAGGCTTTTCAAGAATAATGTTGCAATTAATGCTACAATTGTATACAGACTAGATTTAAAAATCCCAATTAGTTTACTATTGTGGGAGACTAAAAAATATCTATATGCTTGTCAGAAATATTTTAATATGAATTCTTTTGAAAACAGAATGACAAGTGAAGCATTTATAGCAATGTATTTACATATGCAAGGTTTGTAGATTTCAGATGATTTTACTGTGCTTTGGGAAAGTTTCCTGGTTGTCATTGTAGGAAAACCATCTCTGGTTCCTTTATAGTTTCATCATTGTATATTTAGAATGAAGTACATACCCTTTGGATGTCAGAAACACTAAGGGATATTTTGAATAATAAAGCTTTCTGCAGTTGGAGAACACTTTTGTTTCTTTTTCTTTTCTTTCTTTCTTTTTTTTTTTAGAGGGGAAGTGGGGAGAGGAGGGAGAGAGAGAAACCCAAGCAGGCTCCATGCCCAGTGTGTGGAGCCTGATGTAGGGCCTGATCTCACTACCCTGAGATCGTGACCTGTGCTGAAATCAAGAGTTAGCTGCCCAAATGAATGAGCCACCCAGGTACCCCAACAGTTTTGTTTATGAATAATTTCTTTTGGGAGAAGTGAATTATTAAGGAAAATCATAAGAAATAACATAACCTTGAATCCAGTGTCCTAGAAACACAGATTAAAGTCTTTTTTTTTTAAGATTTTATTTATTTATTCATGAGAGAGAGAGAGGTAGAGATACAGCAGAGGGAGAAGCAGGCTCCCTGCAAGGAGCCTGATGTGGGACTTGATCCTGGGATCACGGGATCATGCCCTGAGCTGGAAGCAGATGCTCAATTGCTGAGCCACCCAGGCGTCCCACAGATTACAAACTTCTTGGATATTATGAGACCTTACTGTTGGATTACATGATCTTTATCTTTCAGAAGTATCCTATGCATATTTTTTGATATGAATCAATATTTTATTTCTTTAAAAAAACATTTAATTATAGTTTGTTAATGAGTTGGAAATCATTATTTTTGGACAGATTGGCTACTGGTGTTTCACAGAGCTGTGGTTAAAATGCATTGCTTAGGGCAGTGTTTCTCAAACTTTGTGAAACATAATGTTTTTACATGCAACCCATTACATACATTGTATGTATGAAAAGTTTTTTGAACATTGTTTACTCTTTGTGTAGTGCATTCATGTTTTGTTTCCTTTTTAGAGGTGGTTGCAAGTCACTAAATTGATTCTACTACTTCTAGCCACCATTTTATAAAGTTGCTAATTTGTACTTTGAGATACTGAAAATATCTTTAAATTTTATCTTTTTTTTTTTTTTAATTTATTCATGAGAGACATACAGAGAGAGGCAGAGACATAGGCAGAGGGAGAAGCAGGCTTCCCATGGGGAGCCCAATGTGGGACTCAGTCCTGGGACTCTGGGATCACGCCCTAAGCCAAAGGCAGACGCTCAACCTCTGAACCAACCAGGCATCCCAGTTATTGATTTTTCACTTCATTCCATTGTGATTGGAGAAAATTCTTTTTTTTTTTTTTTTTTTTTTTTTTTAAGATTTATTTATTCATGAGAGACATAGAGGCAGAGACACAGGCAGAGGGAGAAGCAGGCTCTCTGTGGGAATCCCAGTGTGGGACTCAATCTGGATTCTGGGATCACGCCCTAAGCCAAAGGCAGACACTCAACCTCTGAGCTACCCAGGCATCCTTGGAGAAAATTCTTTATAAGCATTTATTTTTGGGACACCTGGATGGCTCAGGGTTTAGCGCCTCCCTTTGGCCCAGGTCATGATTTTAGAGTCCTGGAATTGAGTCCCACATCAGCCTCCCTGCATGGATCCTGCTTCTCCCTCTGCCTATGTCTCTGTCTCTCTCTCTGTGTCTCTCATGAATAAATAAATAAAATCTTTAAAAAAAAAAAAAAGAACTTTTAAAATTTATTACCAATGGTGTTGCCTAACATGATCTATCCTGGAAACTGTTCCACATGTACTTAGGAAGAATGTATATTCTGGTCTTGTTGCATGGGGGTATTCTCAATATGTCTATTAGGTCTAATTGATTTATGGTGTTCAACTCTGTTTCCTTACTGATCTTCTGTTTGGTTGTTCTATCCATTATTGAAAGTGGAGCATAGAGTTTTCTGTTGGGATAATAAGTTCTGGAAATATAGTGGTGATGGTTATGCAACATGGTGAATGTACTTAATCCCACTGAATTGTACCCTTAAGAATGGTTTAAATGGTTCAAAATTATTGAATGTAAAAGAATTACAACTCTCAAGAAAAGTCCAAGACTGTGGGAGACAAATGGCCATTTGGGAAAGGAACCAGAGAACTACTGGATATAAAAAGTAACAGTTACTGAATTTAAGAACTTAGTAGATGAATTAGAGTTAAGTTTAGACTCAGCTAAAGATAGAATTAATAAACTGGAAGATCTGATAGGATAACCAATAATAAAGCCCCTAGAAATGAGAGCTGAAAAATAGGCAAGAAGTTGATTTATAGAGACTAGAATTAGAAAGTTCCAAGTGTATCTAAAAGGAATTTTTAGGAGGAGAGAATAGAAAGAAAAGGGAAAGGTAATATTCAGGGAGATGAGGCTAGGATTTTACAAATTAATGGAAGATGTGACCACTCAAGATTCAGGAAGCCCAATAAAGAAATACCAAAGACAGATGCGATCTTAAAAGCAACCAGAGTAAAAAAGATTCCTGCAAAAAATCAAACAGAGTGAACTTTGCCACAGCAGCAAAGGTAATAGTAGAGGCCAGGTACTAGTAGAAAATGTCTTCAGAGTACTTTTGTAAACCTAGAAGTATTGACCAAATAAACAAAGAGGGACAAAAATTCTGAGTAAAATGTAGATAGAAGGAGCTCATTGGAGTTAGTATTTTAAAGTTCTTAACACTGTTTGGAAAGAGGGGAAATAAAAGGCACTTAAAATAGTAAATATGTTTTCATGTCAAATGTTTTTTTTTTTTTTAAAGATTTTGTTTATTCATAAGATAAAGAGAGAAAGACCGAGACATAGGCAGAGGAAGAAGCAGGCTTCTCACAGGGAGCCTGATATGGGACTTGATCCCAGACCTGGGATCATGCCCTGAGCTTAAGGCAGACGCTCAACCACTGAGCCACCCAAGCTCACCTCATGTCAAATGTTTTATTTTATTTATTTATTTAAAAAAATTTTTTTTTAAATTTTTATTTATTTATGATAGTCACAGAGAGAGAGAGAGAGAGAGAGAGAGAGGCAGAGACACAGGCAGAGAGAGAAGCAGGCTCCATGCACCGGGAGCCCGATGTGGGATTCGATCCCAGGTCTCCAGGATCGCGCCCTGGGCCAAAGGCAGGCTCCAAACCACTGCGCCACCCAGGGATCCCCATGTCAAATGTTTTAAAATAAAAATTTTCAAAATGTATTTTTCAGAGTGTTAATTTTTTGAGAAGAGGTTAAAGTATATAGAAATATGTGGGATAATGACTCCATGACTCTAAGGAAAGGTTTAAGATACACAAAATATCAAAATTTAAAAGAAAATATTGTTAAGTCTGATTACATAAAAATTAAGAACTTGTTTTTATCATAAAACACCTTTAAAAGGTGTGTATTTCATAGAAGTAGAAGCCTGAATGGTCAGTAGGCATGAACTGTGCCTAACCTTATTAATAAATGAGGAAATTAAAATTAAATGCAATGCCTTTTTTTCTTTTTCTTTTTTTTTTTCTTTTTTTTTAAGATTTTATTTATTCACTCATGAGAGACACAGAGAGAGAGACAGGCAGAGACACAGGCAGAGGGAGAAGCAGGCTCCAAGCAGGGACCCCGTTGCGGGACTCGATCCTGGGTCTCCAGGATCACGCCCTGGGTTGAGGGTGGCATTAAACCGCTGAGCCACCTGGGGTGCCCGCCTTTTTTTTTCTTTAAGAGAGAGCATGTGAAAAAAAAAAAAAAAGAGAGAGCATGTGAGGGTCGAGAAGGGGGAGGGACAGAGGGCAAGAGAGAGAATCTTAAGCAGGCTTGCTCCACACCTTAGCATGGAGCCCAACACGAAGCTTGATCTCATGACCCTGAGATTGTTGACCTGAGCCGAAATCAAGAGTCAGACACTTAACGGACTGAGTCACCCAGATGTCCCTGCAATACTGTTTTTTTTTCCATTTGTTTTATTGTTTTTTTTGAAGTTTGATTTGCCAGCATATAATGCCCAGTGCTCATCCCATCAAGTGCCCTCCTCAGTGCCTGTCACTCAGTTACCCGAACCGCCCCCCCCCCACTTCCCCTTCTGAAATATTGTTTTTATACCCACCAGACTGCAGAAAATAAAAAGTGTGACAGTGGCCAAGTTTTGACAACTGTTGTTGGAAATAAGAATTGTTGCAGTCACATTGGAAGATAACTTGGCATCCTTCAGTAAAGTTGAGCGCATACATATCCTGTGATTTAGCAGTTCTGATCTTAGATTTCATCCTAGGGATATGCTTGCACAAAAATAGTTGTAGTTGCTTAAACTAATAAAATAGCAGCAAAATATGGAGGTGAAGAACATCTGGAGGTCGCTACTTGGGATCAGACACCCTTCTGCCACTCATATTTCTTAACCTTATTGTGACTCAGTTTTGTCTTCTGCAGGTACTTACCCAAACATACAGGGTTGATACAAGAAATTAATAAGTTTTTTAAAAATATTTATTTATTTATTCATGAGAGACACAGACTGAGAGAGAGAGGCAGAGACATAGGCAGAGGCAGGCTCCTCGCAGGGAGCCTGATGCGGGACTCAGTCCTGGACTCCAAGATCATGACCCGAATGAAGGCAGATGCCCAACTGCTGAGCCACCCAGGCATCCCTAAAGATTTTTTTTTTTTTTTGGAATTTATTTATTCATGAGAAACACAGGGAGAGAGAAGCAGGCTCCATACAGGGAGCCTGATGCAGGACTCGACTCTAGGATGTCAGGATCCTGACCTGAGTGAAGGCAGATGCTCAACTGCTAAGCCACCCAGGTGCCCCGAGAAATTAATAAGTAGTTATGTCCAAAGCCTATCTTATGTTGAATGCTGTGGGTGACAGCTTCATGTAACTATAGGTGAATGTAAAAAACATGTTGAGTAATAAGTTGAAGAAAAATACAGTACCATGGGGTTTATATAATTCAAAGCATGAAACATTTAACAAAAGTTTAATAGGAAAATTGTTAAAATTCCGTAACTGTAGATACCCTTTGGGGAGAGAGCATAGGAGTGGCACAAAGAGGGACATAGGGAAGGTTTTTATTAATCTCAGTGGTAGATCATGGGTGATTTTCATTTTCTTTGGATTATATATATTTGCATGTATTATTTCACAATAAGTTTGGGATATGTGGAGTTAAGTACTTCTTTGATGGATGACTTCTCATTAATATTGTTAATTGTGCATTGTGAATTTCAAAGGAGGACATAGAATTTTTAGTGCTCCGTACTTGATTATTGAACATTTTGGGTCTTAAACATTTAATGTAGGACTATATTATGTGGTTATTGACCTTTAGCTTGAATTTTAATGGTTAAGTAGGAATCTATTTCACAGATGCTCAGCTATTTTTTTTTTTTTAAGATTTTATTTATTTATTTGAGAGAGCAAGAGCCAGGGAGAAAGACAGAGAGAGAGAGAGAGAGAAACAGACTCCCTGCTGAGCAGGGAGTCGATGTGGGGCTCTGAATCCCAGGACTCTGAGATCATGACTTGAGCTGAAGGCAGACACTTAACCAACTGCCCTAATGGATAGCTATTTTAACTAAATCATTTGGAAACTTAGTTTACTTGTGCTTTTTAATCTTATAAGCAACATTGAAGTATTTTATTAACTTTTTTTTCACAAGACTGAAATCTTTGCTTATATCTTTATGAAAATGATCTTTGCTGAATTGTACTATTTAATTTTCTTTACTATATAGGAAGGAATCGTTGAGAATCTTTTCAAATGGGCCCGAGAGGCTGATCAGCCATTGAGGACGTATTCTACTGGATTGTTAGGAGGTGCTATGGAGAATCAAGATATTGCTGCCAATTATAGGGATGAGAATTCACAGCTGGTAAGGATTATGTTGGAATTTCTTTCTGTATAAGATTGGAGCATATTCACAAGTTTTTTCTTGCTACCTGAACTCAAATAGGTAGATCTTATTCATTACTTTGTATTGGAGTATAGCTATAATTTCGACATTGGAAGATTATTTTTCACGTTTTGATTTTACTTTTTTTTAAAAAAGATTTTGTTTGTTTATGAGAGAGACAGAGAGGCAGAGATGTAGGCAGAGGGAGCAGACTCCCTGCAGTAAGCCCGATGTGGGACTCGATCCCAGGACCCTGGGATCACAAACCCAAGCCAAAGGCAGATGCTCAACCACCAAACTACCCAGGCGTCCCTGATTTTACTTTTTTTTTAACTTGAAATAGACATTTTCCATTTTGTCAAGGATCATGATAGTTTGTAATAGGTAAAGAATAGTACCATCCCCTTTCTTTTCCCAACATTTGCATTATGAAAATTTTTAAGCATATAGCAAAATAGAATTTACAGATAGTAGCTATATACATCCACTTAAATTATTTGTGAATGTTTTAGTATACTTATTGTATACCCATCCACCCACCTTTCTTTCTATTCATCCATTTTTTGCAGATAACTTTTTTTAAAGATCTACGTATTTATTCATAAGAGACACAGAAAGAGAGGCAGAGACATAGGCAGATGGAGAAGCAGTCAGGGAGTCTGATTCAGTGCTCAATCCCAGGACCCAGGGTTCACAACTTGAGCCAAAGGCAGATGCTCACCCACTGAGCCACTCAGGCGCCCCTGTTTTTTTTAAAAACTATGCATACTACTACATTTTAGGGTTGGCTTAAAAAAATAAGTACTTTTTTTTTTTTTAGATTTATTTGTTTATTCATGAGAGACACACAGAGAGAGAGAGAGAGAGGCAGAGACATAGGCAGAGGGAGAAGCAGGGTCCCCACACGGAGCCCGATGTGGGACTCAATCCCAGATCCTTGGATCATGCCCTGAGCTGAAGGCAGACGCTCAACTGCTGAGCCACTCAGATGTCCCAAAAAATAAGTACTTAAAAGAAAAAGTGAAAAAGCGGTAAACTTGAAAACTAGATCATGTAATTATGTAGATGGCAGTATCTAACAATACAATTTATAACAGGTACAAGTTTGAGAAAACCTTCATGTTTTATTTTCAAAGATACTTTTTAAAAATCATGAATATGTCTGGTGTCTGCCTCATTAGGTGTGATGGTCCAGCCCAGCTTGATCTAGGTAGATCAATTGTGAAGGATGTGTGATATGTAAATGTGGTTTAGGTTTTCTGGGACATTTTATGAGGAATGAGACTTTTAGCTATTGCTTATTTTATCAAACTATAGAAATAAAGTCAAGATATTTATTAAGTCTTTACCATTTCCAGATATTAAGATGACTCCTTGAAGATTCAGTTTTCCTTAAATGGAAATAAGAATATTTATTAAGAATCCTTTAAATTAAGATGCAGGAGAAATAAAGCTTTTTACTCCAATATCTATTGATAGGTGGCAATAGTACTTCGAAGACTGAGGGAGCTGCAGCTTCAGGAAGTGGCTTTACGGCAAGAAAACAAGCGTCCCAGCCCACGAAAGCTCTCCTCTGAACCTCTTTTGCCTCTGGATGAAGAAGCTGTGGATATGGACTATGGTGACATGGCTGTAGATGTAGTGGATGGCGAACAAGAGGAAGCTTCTGGGGACATGGAGATCTCTTTTCATCTTGATTCAGGCCACAAGACCAGTAGTAGAGTGAACTCAGCAGCCAAACCTGAGGAAGGAGGATTGAGAAAAAACAAGGCAGCAAAACAGGGTGACAGAGAGAGTTTTAGGAAAGCCAAGCAGAAGTTGGGTTTCTCAACCTCTGATCCAGATCGCATGTTTGTTGAGCTGTCTAATAGCAGCTGGTCAGAAATGTCACCTTGGGTGATTGGCACCAATTATACCCTTTATCCTATGACTCCTGCTATTGAGCAGCGTCTTATTCTCCAATATTTAACCCCCCTAGGAGAATATCAGGAGGTAAGGTTACTGTTCATGCTTTGGGACTATTGTGCTTATTTCTGAGATAATTTATGGTAGCATTTTATACTTTGATATGTTTTTACTCTAATGCAAAAAGGCTTTGCCCTAAACTGGTGAAGTCTAATGCTACTGGTAAAGTCTTAGGTCCCTTCTGATGCAGGTCTCTTTGATAAAAGTGTGTTTGTATGTTCATAAAGGAATAGAGGAGAGGTATCTCATTTTTAAAATTTTTTTGTACTCAGAATAGAAAATATGTGAAAATAAAGCCAGTGTTAAGATTTATTTTTGTCTTCATTTCAGTTACTTCCCATATTCATGCAGCTTGGATCACGGGAACTGATGATGTTCTATATTGACCTGAAACAGACGAATGATGTCCTGCTTACGTTTGAGGCCCTCAAGGTAAAATTCTTTTTCTTTTAGATTTTATTTTTACACAGTCTCTACAACTCAATATGGGGCTTGAACCCACAGCCCTGAGATCAAGAGTTGCATGTTCCATTGACTGAGTCAGCCTGGTGCCCCACTCATGGTAAAATTCTTAAAAATATTAGATACTGACCATTTTATTGACATGGATCTTACCCATGTGTTTGGTCTATGGCATCTCTGGATCTTATTGCTCAGGGCTTTCTATTGCCAGATGTGAAAAAATTGTAATGAATGAAAATTTCTTATTTAGATAGAACACATGAGGCTTACCAAGTGCTTTCACAGAAATTCAGGGGTCAATTCTAGGGGGTTGAATATTAATGTAGAAACTGGATCTAGATTTTGGAGTGGCCTCAGTTATTATTGCTGAATAGGAATGGAAAACTGTGTAGTACCTTATGTCTTACTAATTTTTAAAATATTACCCCTGTCAGGCACCACCACTTTTTCTGAATTTGTAATTATACATACTGTGTGATGTTAGATTATTTAGATTGAACAAAATACAAATCAGAAAAGACGTAAAGAAATAAGAGGCCCACCCGAATTCAGTAGAAGTAAATGATTTCCTAGGTTGCAGAGGTATTAAATATGGGAAGGCAGGTTAGTCTAGCCCACCAAATCCATACTTTTCTATGATAATAAAGGTAATCTGTATGGAGAGAGAGAAGTTGAATGAATAACATTGTGGCTGTCATATAGTTCTACCAAGCAGGTAACTGATGAACAGAGTGCTTTTCTGTGAATGTTTACAATGTTAAGATAAATAGATCAAATCTTTATGATTTGGTTAAGAGAGACAGTCATGTAAGCCTATGATTTCTTTTAGATATTACAGGTGTTGTGGAAAAAAGTATAGGATACAAAGGAATAGGTGGTTTCTTCTACCTAAAAAATGTTTCCAGAAAACACCTCTGAAAAAGAAGTGATGCGCCCTCTGGCTCTTTAAAGTTACAATTTGAAGAAAAAAAAATAAAGCTACAACGTTATATTTGATATTCCAGAGCTGTGCTGTCCAACAGAAGTGTTAATAATGATGGAAATTTTTTGTATCTCTGTTTTTCAGTACAGTGGCTACTGGGTGTATGGGCACTTAATATGTAGCTAGTGCCACTGAGGCACTGAATTTTTATCTTAATTTTAATTTTATTAGCTGCACGTGGCCAGTGACTACTATATTGGAAAGGACTGTTCCACAGAATTTTGAAATGAAATAGAAATGAGGAAAATTGTCTTTCAGATCCCAGAAATTTTAAATTTGGAGGAGGACAGATATACACTGGGGTTACTTAGGTTCCTGTGTGTGGATGTGGGGTGTGTGTGTGTGTGTGTGTGTGTGTGTGTGTGTTTGTAAATTCATTATCCTTTGAACAATGAGATGAAGCTGGAGGTCAGAGTTCTCTCTGCTCCAAAGGTGTTGCTTTCCAGTGTAGCATTCTGTCCTGAATAGGATATAGCAGAAGAGGGGATTTGGGCAGTTATTATTTCTATAGGTTACATATGAGGAGTTAAAATGGGTGTCATTATTAAACTGTTTCCATGCAGAGTTATATAAAGGATTAAAGAAAATAAAATAAGGGTGAATAGGGAAAAATCACAAAAGAGATCTTTATTATGGAGAAGTAGTAATGTAGATGGGGCCCCTGGGTTGCTCAATTAGTTGAGCATCTGGGCTCTTGGTTTTGGCCCAGGTTGTGATCTCAGAATTGAGTCTTATGTTGGTTCAATTGAGCCTTATGTTGGTTCTGTGGTTGGTGTGGAGTCTGAGATTCTTGCCACTCTTTCTCACTCTGCTCATACTCCTACTTGGGCGCGTGTGCGTTCTCTTTCTCATAAATTAAAAATAAATACATTAATTAATTTAAAAAAATCTTTAAAAAAGTAATGTAGAGGGGCACCTGGGTGGCTCAGTGGGTGAACATCTGCCTTTGCTCAGGTCATGACCCTGGAGTCCTGGGATCAAGTACTGCAGCAGGCTCTCTGCAGAGAGCCTGCTTCTCCTGCCTATGTCTCTGCCTTTCTCTCTGTTTCTCTCATGAATTAAAAAAAAAAAAAAAAAAAAAAAATATATATATATATATATATATATATATATATATATATATATATATATATACACACACACATATAGAAAGGTGTACTTTTTATTCAAAAGGAAAATTCAGTTGTATAGGAGGAGGGACAGGTATTGAAATTAGTAGAAGCAAAATGGATTAAAAGAGTAATTTGAACCAGTCCTTATATGGAGACACATCATAAGGACTGAAAATAGAATCTCTGTTTACACTAGTGATCTAGGTTATAGGCTTTGTATTGGTATATGTGCTGCTGAAGCAAGCACATAAGCCTTGTATTGGTGTAAAGGGTGAGCCTGCTTATTCTGTTTTCCCACCTACCCATCCTGGCAGTGAAATTGCCACTTTATGGTAGTGGCAGACATATGAAAGACTATACATTCAGTGGCCTAAGGGTAGGAGGGGAACCATATGTGGTTTAGCTACTTCTTGGGAGATGGATTTGTTTAACAGACAAAAAGACTAGAGAGGGAAGGGATTTGAATTACATATAAGGATTAATTTGAATATGGATGTTGAGAGAACTTCAGAAGAGGATACATGCCTGTCTTTTTTAGCCATTGGCAAGATTTGTATCAAATTATGGACTTGCCAATTTGTGTTGTCTGCACTTGTGCAACTTGTCACCACCCAGAAGACACCTTGGTAGGAGAAACAGGAGGGGGAGCTCTAGTTCTTCTGAGGCGCTGTCCACGTTCGCCTAGGTTCAGTCATCAAGTAGCCTGCTGCTTAGCATTATACTTCCTGCCTTTAAAATTGACCCCGAAGATCGGGTCCAGTGGAGAAGCTAGTGGTTATTGAACAGGAAGTTAACAAAGTTTTAAAGATAACAAACTTTTTTTTTTTTAAGATTTATTTATTTATTTGAGAGACAGAGCAGGGAGAGGGGCAGAGAGAAGGAGAGAAGCAGACTCCCCACTGAGTAGGGAGGCAGATTAGGGGCTTGATCCCACAAAAGTCTGAGATCACAACCTGAGCCAAAATCAAGAGTCACCACTTAACCTATGGAGCCACCCAGGTGCCAACTTTTAAAGGTCAATATAAGGTGTATTCTGATAAGTTTAAAGAATTTTACTAGTTTTGGTAATTTGTTGAAGATGGTATGTGGGGTCATATATATTGAGAATCAGTATAAAAGAAGACAAAGTTTGTTATTTTATTAGATGATGAATCCGTGACCGAGCCAAAACTAAAACATAGAACTGATTATGTTAGGATTTATTTTTATTTTTTTATTTTTTTTAAATCTATAATATTTTTAAAAATTTATTTATTTATTTATTTATGATAGTCACACAGAGAGAGAGAGAGAGGCAGAGACACAGGCAGAGGGAGAAGCAGGCTCCATGCACCGGGAGCCCGACATGGGATTTGATCCTGGGTCCCCAGGATCGCGTCCTGGGCCAAAGGCAGGCGCCAAACTGCTGCGCCACCCAGGGATCCCATGTTAGAAGGATTTAAATGGGAAGGTTAAAAATCCTTTAGGGAAGCTATGTAATAAAATGGTTATGGGATTATGCCATTTTTTTATAGCAGTATCTTTCATATCTTGTTTTTCACTCTTATGAAAACCTTTGATGTTAGAAGGGAATATTATAAAATCTTAGAGTTTTTTTGGATTTTTGGCTTTCCTTTTTTAAAATCTTTTACTTTATTTTAATTAATTAATTTAGGATTTTTGGTTTTCCTTTTTTTTTTTAAAGATTTTATTTATTTATTCATGATAGTCACACACACACACACACACACACACACACACACACACACAGAGGCAGAGACATAGGCAGAGGGAGAAGCAGGCTCCATGCAGGGAACCGACGTGGGATTTGATTCCGGGTCTCCAGGATCGCGCCCTGGGCCAAAGGCAGGCGCTAAACCGCTGCGCCACCCAGGGATCCCCGGATTTTTGGTTTTCCTTAAGCAATACTGGTTTTACTTCTGTTTTTAGGGAGTGGTTGTCTACTTCAGGGGATTCCTTCTATTTAGCAGTTTGACTTAATGTTTTGTGAAGAGATTTTGTGATTATTCTAGATTGTTCCACAATAACATGTGTCCCTTTTGCTTATTAGCACCTTGCATCTCTCCTGCTCCATAACAAGTTTGCCACAGAATTTGTTGCACATGGTGGAGTACAGAAATTACTGGAAATTCCTCGTCCTTCTATGGCTGCAACTGGTGTATCCATGTGCTTGTATTACCTGTCCTACAACCAGGATGCTATGGAAAGAGTAAGTCCAGTCCATTTAGGGTATGGAAATGGAATTGGGCGGGCAGTCACTCTAACACATTCACAGAATGACTTTTGGGTAAGACAAAATGAATAGTTAGAGTAAATTTTATTTTATTATTTTAAAGATTTATCCATTTATTTTAGAGAGTGTGGGTGGGAGGAGGAGAGGGGGAGAGGGAGAGGGAGAGAGAATCCTCAAGCAGACTGCCTGCTGAGCATGGAACCTGCTGTGGGGCTCAATTTCAGGATCCTGAGATCACAACCTAAGCTGAAACCAAGAGTTGGACGCTCATCTGACTGAGCCACCCAGGTGCCCCTTGGAGTAAATTTTAATGAAAGAAGCAAAGAGCATGAATATATGACCTTTAGAAAGCATTCTAAAATGTAAAATTGTTTGCAAAAGTTTGATTTTCCTGACTTCTGAATAAAAACAAGCAAGATGGATTAGAGTCTCAGGGCTTTATTTAGTTTATGCCATTTCTGTTGAATTAATATTAGTTTTGGGGCTCTCTTCAGGAGTACCTCCCTCATGGAGTTTTATTTTGGATTTTGAGTCAACCTGTTATAAAAACAGTAGATAAGACTTTGTGTATGTTATCAAATATTGGGTGCTGGAGATAATAAAATAATTCCAGTTGTTTTTGGGGCTCCAGAGGTTCCCCATCTGGTTCTTCAGTTTTTCCAGTTAAGACTTTTTTATTTAGTGATTAAAAAAATATTATTAAGTTATATTTGAAAAATAATGGGTCCTTAGACACACTTGGGGAGGCTTTTATCATTTTTATGCTTGGAATATTTTTCTAATATTCTATGTGGTGTGGCTTTGCTGGTAGAGTGAAGTTGGTAAATTCTTGGGCTATGGCTTGATTCATCTTTGCATATGTATTAAAAGGTAATGTTTTAGTTTTAATTTTTTTCCCTCGAGATCAGCATTATGCAAAGATATGTAGTCTCTTTGAGAGTAGTAACCTAATCAATCTGTGGGTGTATATACAAAATTAATTATGGCTAAGATTAAAAAAAGCAAACCTGGGTAATGCTGTAGAATTCATCCATCTATAAGAGACATCAAATGTGTGAAATGAATTTGAGTGGTTGGATAACAAACTTGTAGACTTTAGTATCAGAAGGCTTGGTCACTTTTATCACCCTGGGGAAGTCCTTTATCTCTTTGAACTTCTTTCTCTCTCTCTCTCTCTCTCTCTCTCTTTTTTTTTTTTTTTTAAGATATTTATTTGAGAGAGAGAGACAGCACAAGTAGGGTAGGGGCAAAAGGAAGAGAAGCAGACTCCCCATTGAGCAGGGAGCCCAACACGTGGCTCAATCCAGGACCCTGGGGTCATGACCTGAGCCAACAGCAGACGCTTAAACTATTGAGACACCCAGATGCCCCTCTTTCTTACCTTTTAAGGGGCAATCCTAATACCTATGGAACTGAGCACTGTGAGCATTAAAGGATGTTAATATTTGCAAAATTTGGCACTCAGTAAATACAGCTCAGATTTAAGTATGTATCTAAATTTAGGTTTTCAGGTTTGGAATAGATTGTTACAGAATTTCATTTGTAACTTAAGCTTTAAACTCAGAATGACTGGATTAATAATGATCATTGCATTCTGCAAAGATATTTATACACTGCAAAGATACTCACTACACTGATGAATTTTTCATCTCTTTTGAAGGTTCCTTTGCCTGAAATTTTTAAAAATTATGTTTTGTTTATTGTTTGCAGGTTTGTATGCATCCCCACAATGTTCTGTCTGATGTGGTGAACTATACCCTGTGGTTAATGGAATGTTCTCATGCCTCAGGATGCTGCCATGCTACCATGTTTTTCTCAATTTGCTTCTCTTTCCGGGCCGTGTTGGAGCTCTTTGACCGCTATGATGGTCTTCGTCGTCTGGTGAATTTGGTGAGGTTCTCGATGGCTCCTCAAAGTGAGGAGTAGGGCTCCAACTTCTCTTCACTATCTTTCAGCAGTGTTGAAGGGAGGAAGCTTTTTTCTTTCCTTTTTTTTTTTTTTTTTTTAAAGATTTAATTTTTAAGTAATCTACGCCCAACGTGGGACTTGAATTCAAGAGTCATGTTCCACCAACTGAGCCAGCCAGGTACCCTGAGAGGAAGCTTTTGACTGGAGGAATTTTGCTGTTATTCTCTGTGAATGAAGTCTTTTTCCTCTCTACAGTCACAAATTTCTCTTCCTCTTAAGTGGTTAGAGAACTCTGTGCTAAAAGACATGTCTTGAATATAGTAATTTCATAAGGGGATTTGTGTCTATAATCTTGATCTTCTTAAAAGCAATGGCTATGTACCTGGATGTCTTTCAACATGTTTAAGAGCTATGTAATTTTGGGACAGGTGGGTGGCTCAGTGGCTGAGTGTCTGCTTTCAGCTAGAGCATGATCCTGGGGTCTGGGGATCGAGTCCTGCATCGGGCTCCCTGTGAGGAGCCTGCTTCTCCCTTTGTCTATGTCTCTGCCTCTCTCTCTCTGTGTCTCTTAAATAAACAAAATCTTAAAAAAAAAAAAAAAGCTATGTAATTTTTCTTTTTTCTTAAATTAATTTATTTTAGAGAATGCATGTGCCCAAGCAAGGTGTGGGAGGGACAGGGAGAGAGAGAATCCCAACTGGACTTCCTGCTGAGCAACAGAGCCCTACATGGGGCTCAGTCTCATAACCCACGAGATCATGACTTGAGACGAAACTATGAGTCGGATGATTTAACCAACTGAGCCACCCACACACCCCAAGCTATATAATTTTTCAATAACTTTATTTTTTATTATTATTTTTAATAACTTTATTTTTAAAAGCTGTTTTGCTTTCATATGGCTACTCTTAGCATGTTGTATGGATAAACTTTGATGTTTGTCAGTGTTGTTGAGCATAAAATTTTACTGTAATCTTTTTCTTCCTTTTACTTTTTTCTCTGTTTTTCCTTTCCTCCTCTTTTGCCCTATTTTGTCTCTTTCTTAATAGATTAGTACTTTGGAGATTCTAAATTTGGAAGACCAGGGTGCACTTCTGAGTGATGATGAAATATTTGCCAGCCGCCAGACTGGGAAACACACTTGCATGGCCTTGCGCAAGTACTTTGAGGCCCACCTGGCCATTAAATTGGAACAAGTGAAGCAGTCCCTTCAGAGAACTGAGGGTGGCATTCTTGTCCATCCTCAGCCCCCGTACAAGGTGAGAGGACCTTGTCTTAAAAGGAAAAATTGTTAGCTCTCCATAGAATCTTAGTCTTGAAAGTCATTCAGATCAGTATGGCATATCCATTGTTGGTGTATACATGCCCTTTGGAGGCAGAACATGTGAAAATGGGTGTACCAGGGACTTGTTTTGCTCCCAGTTCTAGGTTGCTACTTCTCTGGGATATTAGAACTAAAAGATGAACTGAGGTGTGTATAAAAGGGCTTTCTTTTATGAAAAGTACTAGATATCCTACCTCCTTTGTGGAATTTTTTTCCTGAAATGGTACATCTGTTACTCCACTTCTCTGTCATTTTTTAACTTGCTGTGTTTTAGAGTGAAGATTAATATCTGCATGTTACAAAAATCACATATTGAAAACAGACCAATTATTTTATGTGGTGCTTCTTTAGCTGTAAAACATGCATCAACATGTTGAATGTTTTGTTAACTTTTTGGGCAAAATGTATTGTGAGTCTGGTTATAAATAA
Source organism: Vulpes lagopus (assembly GCF_018345385.1). Taxonomy (NCBI): domain Eukaryota; kingdom Metazoa; phylum Chordata; class Mammalia; order Carnivora; family Canidae; genus Vulpes; species Vulpes lagopus. The sequence goes on along the minus strand of NC_054830.1, from coordinate 20,011,293 downwards.
AAGGTGAAACAATATTTGTTTTATATTTGTGAGCTATTGACTCATATGTGGAATTCGAAAGCTCTTATTACTTAGCTTTATTAAAACTTGTTGGCCATTGAGCTATGATGGAGAAGGTAGCAGGCAGGTGATAGAATTCCTTAATAATATGTATATTTCCTTATAGGCATGTTCATATACTCATGAACAGATTGTGGAAATGATGGAGTTTTTGATAGAGTATGGCCCAGCGCAACTGTATTGGGAACCAGCTGAAGTCTTCCTCAAACTTTCTTGTGTTCAACTCTTGTTGCAGCTTATTTCAATTGCCTGCAATTGGAAGACCTATTATGCAAGGTGGGATTAGGGAAAGGTTTTAAATTAAATTGGATTTTGCTTTTTTGGTATAGTTGATGTTGGTTTGAATATAGTGTATGCTTAGCAAACCTTTGTTGAACTGAAGTGAAATTTTGGGTGTGAATTTGAGAAATTAGAGTAAGGATGATAATATCCATATGTTTTTTAAAGATTTCATTTATTTGAGAGAGCAGAGAGAACACGAGCGAGCAGGTGGGGAGAGGGAGAAGCAGGGACTCCCTGCCGAGCAGGGAGACTAACATGGGAGCCTGATCCCAGGATCCCAGATCATGCCCTGAGCTGAAGGCAGATGTTTAACTAACTGAAGCCACCCAGGCGCCCCAGGAGGATAATATTTTTAATTTAAAGAATACTTGTTTATGTTTATGGTTCTGATGATGAATACTGCATGATATGCAGAGATCAACATCTCTACTCTCAAAGAAGCTGTATAATTTACACAGCTACAGAGGTAGGGTTGAAGTCCTATCTTGAGACTGCAATCTAGTATTTTTTGGTACTTAGACTGTAAATATCTCTCTACTGTTTGACAGCCACATGTAATGTTTATCTTCCTCTCACATAAAACTGTATTTTGTGCTTTTGTTAATGATTTTCACGATTCAGTTAAGATTCATTGGTGCAAAACAGGAAGAGGCTCAGAAAAGGACAGCTGATAGAATTAGGAGCTTGGGTGGCTTCTATTTGAGGATGATGTAAAAGAATGAAAACTATATTTTGGAAAAGATAGAATCTGAAGAGAAGATAACAGTTCATAAAGAGTGGCTCTTTACTTTTTTTCCCTACCCAGCCATTGCTATTAAAGACAAGACAGGCTTATTTAGGGTGCATATGGCTTGTTTGAGAAATGTCAGGATATCAAATCTTGAGGAGATAACTTTTTGCAGCAGCCATTTCAAACTTTTTGGTCTCAAGACCCTTTTATTAAAAAATATTGAGAACCTCAAAGAGTTTTTGTTTTTGTGTTAAAATCTATTGATAGTTAACATTTTAAAAATAAAACTGAAAAAGTGTAAAAATACTTATGAATTTACTTAAAAATCTGAGTTAATGAAAAAAAAAAAAATCTGAGTTAATGACATCAATTAGCATTTTTTATGAAAAATTTCCATAATAAAATCCGATAATTTCAGCAGAGTTGAATAGAGTATGGCTCTATCTACTTAATATTTAAATATCTACTTAATACTTCATATCTGCCTCTGTATTTACTCTTTCGTGACATCACACATGACAGCCTCTGGAAAGCTCCAGTATCTATCTGCCTGTAAGAGAATAAGAGTGAGAAAGTATAATATCTTGGTGTTATTATGAAAATAGTTTTGCATCAAAGGACTTTCTGAAAGGGCCTCAGAGAACCCTGGGGTCCCCTAACCACACTTTGTGAACCATTGTTTTAAAATATTAAAGTAGGTTATTATAAGTACTTAAATGTTGTTGAAAAGATGATGAAAGCTCTAAAGAGAACTAGGAAGATTATAAAAACATTTTTTGAGTGGTAAATCCATAGAAATGTAAATATATTGAGAATACATACTGTAAAAGTTTATTTTTAGAAATAAAATTAAGTACGTTTGTTTAGAATATACAGATCCTTAGAAAATTATTCTTAGCCACTGTTAATTTCTCCAGTCTTTTTTCTATAATGTATGTAAATATACGTAATTGAGAATATAGCATTTAACCAAATTCATCTTTTTTATGAAATAATTAAAAATATAAAAAGGTACAGAGACCAATAAAACAACTACTTAGTGCCCAGGGTTGGCATGTGGTGGCATTATTCTTTCTCAGTTCCTTTTTCTGCCTTCCCATAGTGACCAATCTTATGAAGTGCATTCTCTCCATTTTTTTTCATGTTTTTATATGTATGTGTGTGTATGTAAACAGTAATGTAATACTTCTTTGTTTTTTTAACATATATTATCCTGCATGTATCTTTTGCAACTTGCTTTTTTCACCCTATGTTTGAGATTTATGTGTGATATTTATTTGAACTCTTGTATTTCTATATTAGTTTATGATCCTATTGATGGGTATTTAGCGCTCGTTACTTCTTTTTTGCTGTCATGTGAATGGTACCACAAACCTCTTTTTGGAGTTTCTTTGAGGATATGATGTATGTAGTCTGGATTATAGGGCTCCTGCATTTCATCTTTAGTAGGTGTTGCATACCATTTTCATCTCTCACCAGCAGGATATGGGAGTTTTCATTTCTCTACCTTTTTTTCAATAACTGGTAATGTCAGACATAAAATATTATCTTATGTTCTCCATTTCATTAATGTTATATTTTAGCCTTTCCCTTTGTCCTTTAGAGTTCTTTGAAAACAACTGTCTGCAGTGCAGAGTAGTTCATATGAATGTACCATAATTTGACACCCATGTATTCCTATTGTCTTTTAGATTTTCTAATTCTTTTGTTATTTTATTTATTTTTTTTATTTTATTTTATTTTTTTTTTAATTTTTATTTATTTATGATAGTCACAGAGAGAGAGAGAGAGGCAGAGACACAGGCAGAGGGAGAAGCAGGCTCCATGCACCGGGAGCCCGATGTGGGATTCGATCCTGGGTCTCCAGGATCGTGCCCTGGGCCAAAGGCAGGCGCCAAACCGCTGCGCCACCCAGGGATCCCTCTTTTGTTATTTTAAATGATGGGGTAATGGACATCTTAACACCTAAATGCTTGTTTGTACTTTTGATTATTTCCTTAGGACAGATTCCTCCAGGTGAAATTTCCTGGACCAAAGTTTATGCACATTTTAAGAATCTTGTTTCCTATTTCTAGATTATTTTCTCAAAAGAGGGTCCTATTTCTACTTCCACCAAAAGTTTGAGAGAGCATTTGTCTTTATACATCCTTACCAGCATCGGGGATTATCCTTTGTTTTTTTTTTTTTTTTTTTTAATTTTTTTTTTTATTTATTTATGATAGTCACAGAGAGAGAGAGAGAGAGGCAGAGACACAGGCAGAGGGAGAAGCAGGCTCCATGCACCGGGAGCCTGATGTGGGATTCGATCCCGGGTCTCCAGGATCGCGCCCTGGGCCAAAGGCAGGCGCCAAACCGCTGCGCCACCCAGGGATCCCTTATCCTTTGTTTTTAATCTTAGCAGCGTGAGTGGTGAAAATTCCATTCTCATTGTTTTGGAAGTAATGTCATGGTGACTTACCAATCCTCTCTTGATGTCATGTCTAGGGACAGAGCCACACAGGTAGTAGTTCTGATCCATTGTGTATCTCTCTCTTTTTTAACTCTTGTTTCTTTTGGCTGTATCCTAGTTTCTATTTGAGTAATTGTTTTTCCTGTCCAGGAATGACACTGTACGCTTTGCTTTGGATGTCCTGGCTATTCTCACTGTTGTGCCAAAAATCCAGCTCCAGTTGGCAGAATCAGTGGATGTGCTGGATGAGGCTGGCTCTACTGTCTCCACTGTAGGTAGGTTGTACCTTTCCATTTTTGTGATTGCTTGGTCTGGATTTGTTTTTGTTTGCTATTCTGGCCATGTTTGTTTACTTAATTTACAACATTAGAACAGAAGGTAGTAGTGGAGGGTGCGTTGTCCCATCTATGTTGTGCCATACACTTTTATTTAAGGGAAGTTATGTTAGTGAACTCAGGTTTTCTGAGTAGTACATGTGCTATGATGGTACATGTTCATTCTTGAAAACCTTGTACATTGTAGAGTCTTGTGCTAAAAATAAAGTTTGTGGGAAAAATGGGTTGGGACAGACAGTAAAAAACTTAAAACTACTTCATAATCTGAGCTCTAACAAAATCCGTAATTGGCAAGCAGCTCAGAATGGACAAAAGCAATCATACACAAGAACAAAAGGAAAATACAGTTTTTTGAAATATACTTTATTAAGAGAAGGGCTGGTAAAGGCTCTTGCTAAGGTGAGCATGCAGAGTGGTGTGACTGGTTGTGAGTCTTGGGTGTACCACTTTGGGGAGAAAGCCTGAGATGCAGCTATTTGTTTTTACCTTTCTTCATATGTAGCAAAAGGGGTTCCTGATGCCACTGTGGCATCCAGGCTGAGGGCTCTTCCCTTTTTTGCTAAAGGTTTTAATTTATTCCTCCTATTTTTGTTCCCCTTACCCAGGAAAAATTGCACATAACCCTTGATGACTTTCACATAATACTGACATCATTCCCTTATTTAACAACTGCATATGATGTATTGCGTCATGAAGATATATTGTAGTAGAACTGATTGCATTTTATTCAAAAAATTCTTGTACCTTAATACAACAGTGTGGTAGTTTTAAGTGGAACAACATGAATGGAAGTCTGAATTTTGACTCTGGAACAGTCATTGAAGTTGCTTGTTAGTTTTATGAGGAACAATATGAAATGTTTTGTATTTCTACTCCATAGGTATCAGCATTATTTTGGGAGTGGCTGAGGGTGAGTTCTTTATCCATGATGCTGAAATTCAGAAGTCAGCACTTCAGATTATTATCAATTGTGTGTGTGGCCCGGATAACCGAATTTCCAGTATTGGCAAATTCATCTCTGGGACTCCTCGGAGAAAGCTGCCTCAGACTCCCAAAAGCAGCGAGCACACCCTGGCCAAGATGTGGAATGTGGTCCAGTCCAACAATGGCATCAAGGTGCTCCTGTCCTTACTGTCCATCAAGATGCCCATCACTGATGCAGACCAGATAAGGGCTCTGGCCTGCAAGGCCCTAGTGGGCCTATCACGCAGTAGCACCGTGCGGCAGATCATCAGCAAACTGCCTCTTTTCAGCAGCTGCCAGATTCAGCAGCTGATGAAGGAGCCTGTTCTGCAGGACAAGCGCAGTGACCATGTCAAGTTCTGCAAGTATGCTGCTGAGCTCATTGAACGAGTATCAGGAAAGCCACTTCTCATTGGCACTGATGTGTCTCTGGCACGACTGCAGAAAGCAGATGTTGTTGCCCAATCGAGGATTTCCTTCCCTGAGAAAGAACTGCTTCTGTTGATACGAAACCATCTCATTTCTAAAGGGCTTGGGGAGACAGCAACTGTGCTGACGAAAGAGGCTGACTTGCCTATGACTGCTGCCTCTCATTCTTCTGCCTTTACCCCAGTCACTGCTGCTGCTTCTCCTGTCTCTCTTCCCCGAACCCCTCGCATGGCCAATGGCATTGCAACTCGACTGGGCAGCCATGCTCCTGTGGGTGCCTCTGCCCCTCCTGCTCCCACTGCCCATCCTCAGCCACGGCCCCCCCAGAGTTCTCTAGCTTTGCCTGGCCCATCTTATGCAGGCAGTTCCCCCTTGATTGGTAGGATCAGTTTTATCAGAGAGAGGCCATCACCCTGCAATGGCAGGAAAATCAGAGTGTTGCGGCAGAAGTCGGACCATGGCGCCTACAGCCAAAGCCCAGCCATAAAAAAGCAATTGGACAGACATCTTCCGTCCCCACCTACGCTGGACAGTATCATCACAGAATATCTTAGAGAGCAACATGCTCGATGCAAGAACCCGGTTGCCACCTGCCCACCTTTCTCTCTCTTTACTCCTCATCAATGTCCTGAGCCAAAACAGAGGCGGCAAGCGCCAATAAACTTTACCTCAAGGCTAAACCGCAGGGCATCATTTCCAAAGTATGGAGGGGTGGATGGAGGGTGCTTTGATAGGCACCTTATCTTTAGCAGGTAAGGAGAGGCCACCTCCCTGGGAAATGGAATGATTCTTCTATTTAAAACAAAGTGTATGGGTGATACTAGTATAGAATGATGAATCCAGAATGCCAGACTATTTGTTGGCCTGAAATTCCAATGATTATCTCCTTGTGTGAATACATGAGTAATGTGACTATACCCCCTTTTGTCAACCGTGGGTTCTTTGTGTGATTGTTGTATATTGTTAGGATACTCTGTGTTCTTGTTATAACTCTTCTGTTTTCTAGAACCCATGCACCATGGTGTGCCTAACTAGACTCCCAAACTTTTTTTTTTTTAATTGGTGCAAGTTGTTTCCTACTCTGATCCTTCACAAATTTCACATAAGATGATGGAATCGCAAGGTTTAAACATGGGGATTTTTGTTAAAATTTGTAAGTAGAGGTCCTTTTCTCTCACTTAAAATGCAAATGAACCACTGAACGTCACTGTGATGTTTTGGAAGAATTTGAAACATATGTGTTTTGTTTGTTCTTTCAGACTTCTAGCAAAGTTTTATTTTTTGGAGTCCTTGTGCATTCTTTGTTTCTGATTCTTTCTTTCTTTCTTTCTTTCTTTTCTTTCTTTCTTTTCTTTCTTTTCTTTCTTTTCTTTCTTTTTTTTTTTCTTAGGTTCCGTCCAATTTCGGTATTCAGGGAAGCCAATGAAGATGAGAGTGGCTTCACTTGTTGTGCATTTTCAGCACGGGAGCGGTTCCTGATGCTTGGCACCTGCACTGGGCAATTGAAGCTCTACAATGTGTTTAGTGGACAGGAGGAGGCCAGCTATAACTGTCACAACTCGGCTATCACACATCTTGAACCTTCCAGAGTAAGGATCCCTTCTTAGGTTGTTCTAGGTCATTCTTCTAAGGTGGGTTGGTGAGCTGTGGGCTTGTAGGCTGGCTCTTTATTTGTATATAAACTTTTATTGGAACATAGCCATGCTTATCCATTTATATACGGTCTGTAGCTGCAACTGTGCTACAATGGCAGAGTTGAGTAGCTGTGACACAGACATATGGCTCACAAAGCCCTTCAAGTGAAAGTTTACCAGTCCTCTTCTAAGAGGGGGAGCTGTGTGTGAATGTGAAAAAAAAAATTTTTTTTTTTATTTGCCTCAGATGGAAACAGTCTATTAACTATGATCACAGAAGTTTTCTTTTTGTATTAGGAAGAAATCTCAAAGTACTGTTTTTAGGAAAACATTATAGGATCCTAGTGGGTCCTGGTTTATTAGTATTATTCTGTGGATGGAATTGATACTTTCGTTATTTCTTTTTTTTTTTTTTTTTAACGATTTTTTATTTATTCGTGAGACACACACACACACACGCACACACACACACAGAGGGGCAGAGACACAGGCAGAAGGAGAAGCAGGCTCCTTGCAGGGAGCCTGATGTGGGACTCGATCCCGGGTCTCCAGGATCACGCCCTGGTCTGAAGGTGATGCTAAACTGCTGAGCCACCCGGGCTGCCCTGTTATTTCTATAAGTCATTGAGAAGTCTATAATTCATTAAGATGACAAGGGTAATTTTCTTGATTTTAGAGTAAAGGAGACTCAGCTCTTATTGGGCTTTTTTTTTTTTTAAGATTTTATTTATTTATTCATGAGAGACAGAATGAGAGAGAGAGGGGGGTGGGGAGGCAGAGACACTGGCAGAGGGAGAAGTAGGCTCCATGCAAGGAGCCTGACGTGGGACTCGATCCTGGGTTTCCAGGATCACACCCTGGGCTGAAGTCGGCGCTAAACCGCTGAGCCACCCAGGCTGCCTGGGCTTTTTTCTTTTGAAAGAATTTTAAGAGTTTTTAGCTAAGAAAGTCTAACAAATGTTTTCAGTTCATTGGTATTTCAGATGAGGGAGACTGAGGTATAATATAGCCAAATATTTAAGAAAGGAGGAACCATCTTTGACATCCTTCCAAGTTTTGTCTTCCCCTACCCTTGTAACTATTATATTTTTTTGTTACTAGGTCAGGAGGATTTAGTATTTCCTAAATTTAAGTATTAGGACATTGCATGTGCACATATTGAAATTCTAGCAGCTTCAACCATTTCTTGGTTCTTTGTGGAGTTTTTCTGTTTTCTATATAATACAGTAGTATTTTTTTAAGCTGGCATTTTAAAATGCTAAGGGCAGGTAGCATTTATATAAACATGATTACCCACTGTGGGCCTCCTTCTTCTTGTAGGATGGGTCCTTGCTGTTGACATCTGCTACTTGGAGCCAGCCTCTTTCTGCACTTTGGGGAATGAAATCAGTATTTGATATGAAGTATGTATCTACTTTTATAACCCTAGTCTTTCTGTTCTGTAAATCACCTAATTTGTATTCCCCTTCATCCAGTTCTTCAACTTGAAGCCTTTCGGGAAAAGATGAATGCTGTGAGTTATTGTTAGTTTCTCTTTCTCATCTGTGGCTCATATTTAATAAGATTGTATCCTTTTTAATTCCAGGATATTCTTACCAAGTATTCTTACCACTCCCATCACACAGCTGACCCTTCACTAATCCAAAATGGCACATCTGTGTATTTTCTCATGGTCACATATGACAGTTGCACTCTTTATCTTTCAAAGACATCTGTGGCCATTTTTTCTTTTAAACCAAGTAACTCCTGTTAATTACCTGTAATTAATTCTTTTGGGTCTTCTTGGTCAAACATGGAGGAAAAAAAAATTTTTTTTTTTAAATATTAAACATACAGTTTTTCCTCTTTCGTTGCTGGGAATCCTGAGATGAGTATGGTCAGGCAGGAGGCTGAGAATCATGTTTATTTTCAGTGTCGAGTGGATATGTTCTGAAGGTCCATTGCTTATGTACTTCTGTTGTTTGTCTGTAGGCATTCCTTCACAGAAGATCACTATGTTGAGTTCAGTAAGCACTCTCAGGATCGGGTCATAGGTACAAAAGGAGACATTGCTCACGTAAGTACTTAATCCCCTGCTTTCAAGCTAATTATGCCCATTTGTTTGTGCTCAAAGCTCCTGGACTGAAGGACAGTCCTAAGGGTAACAATAAATTACTTAGTGATATTCTTTGTAGATAGAATCTAGAAGTGTATTTAAGTAGTTCTAAGCTATATGGGACCAAACATGAACTAATCTGGCAATTCGAGAAAGATTTCTTTAGCATAGCAGTTATTTTCAAATACTTACTAAGTTTTAGATGAATTTTAAGTCTCTGCCTTTATGAAGCCTCACTGGGGAGACAGTATATAAGCAAAAATATACTATGTCAGTTGGTAAGTGCTGCCAAGAAAAAGAAGCAGGGTAAGAGGAAGTGGTGGTGATGGTGTGGGGGACTTGTATTTTATCTAGGATAGTCAGTATCACTGAGTGGGTAATGTTTAAGGAATATTTTGAAGGAATTGTGGATGTCATGTAGATATTTGGGGGGAAAGTATTTTAAGATAGAGGGAATGTCAAGGGAAAAGTCCTTACTTGGGAGGTGGGAGAGAGAGGAGGGGGAACAGCTCAGGTCAGTGTCAGGGGGAGAGGGTGACATGTCATAGTAGCATCTGACAGGCTGTTGTTAGGACCTTTGACTTTTCCTGTGAATGAGATGCAGACACTATAGGGTGAGCAGAGGACACATGACTGGCTGTAAAGTTCCTAAAATGTGAGTCTAGAGCAAGAGCAGGCTTTCCATTTAGGAGGGTGTCATGACAACTGACATGTGAGGCCTGCAATGGGCTGGGCCCAGTTGAGCATGGCACAGGTGATGAGAAGTGATACAGCTAGGCCCTGGGATTCTGGATGCATGCAGTTCTTCTATTAGACATTCAAGTAAGGAATGGCAGTTGAATATACAAAATGGGAATTCAAGAGAGAGGTCTGGGATAGCAGATATTAATACAGGAATTACCTACAGGTTGATAGTCTTTAGAGCCATGAACCTGGATGAGATCCTTAAGGAGGCTAGAGAAGAGAACTGTGGGGACAGTCCTAGGATGTGCCAATATTTCAGATTTGCCATGTGACCAGGACTTGGGATGGAGACCAAAGAGAATGGCCAGTAAGACAGCAGGAGACCTTATGAAAAAAATATACCACAGACGGCAAGGGAAGATTCTTTTGAGGAAGTCTCGATCAGCTGAGTCAAAAACTATTCATGAGTTTTTAAGATGAGAGTTTGAGAGGTGCTTTTGATTGAACAATTGGAGCTTTTTATTAACCACGTGAGGAGCTAATTCTGTGCATCAGGGCGACAGTCTGATTAGAGTAGGTTCATGAGAGAACAGGGAAGTGGAGACACTGAGTAGAGACCAGTCTTCTGAAGTATTTTTGCTGGAAAACAAAGCAGAGAAGTGGGGTGTAGTAACTTGAAGGGGGGGAATTCTCTCAAACTCTTCACTTGAAAATGTTAAAATACATAGAAAAGCTGAAAGAGTAGTACATATACCGACCACCTAGATTCAGCAATGTAATGTTTTACCATTTTTCTTTCTAAATATATGTATGTGTTTCTGAATCATTTGAAAGTTAGTTGCAGGGGATCCCTGGGTGGCACAGCGGTTTGGCGCCTGCCTTTGGCCCAGGGCGCGATCCTGGAGACCCGGGATCGAATCCCACATCAGGCTCCCGGTGCATGGAGCCTGCTTCTCCCTCCGCCTGTGTCTCTGCCTCTCTCTCTCTCTCTCTCTCTCTGTGACTATCATAAATAAATAAAAAATTAAAAAAAAAAAAAAAAAAAAAGAAAGTTAGTTGCAGACATCGGGACATTTTATCTCAAAGTCTTACAGCATGCATAGTCTAGCAATAAGGACATTTTACAACATAATCATATTCTATTATCAAACATAAGAAAATTTATATTAGTTCCCAAATAATCATCTAATATTCATCCATACTCAGTTTTCCCCATTGTTCCTTTGTTCCTGATGTGTTTGGTTTCAAGTGCCTTTTTTTTTTTTTTTTTGAACCAGGATCCAGCCAAGATTCACATAATTGCATTTGGTTGTTATGTCTCACTAATGTTTTATTTTATCCTATTTTTTTTAAAGATTTTATTTATTTATTCATGAGAGATACAGAGAGAGAGAGAGAGGCAGAGACACAGGCAGAGGGAGAAGCAGGCTCCATGCAGGGAGCCTGATGTGGGACTCAATCCTGGGGCTCCAGGATCACGCCCTGAGCCGAAGGCAGGCGCTAAACTGCTGAGCTACCCAGGGATCCCCTCACTAATGTTTTAAAGCCAAGCAGCATTTCTTTAGTTTTCATGACATTGACTTTTGAAGGGACCAGACTAGTTGTCTTGTCTCATGATCTCAATTTGTTTGTTTTCTTGTGGTGTCTCCTTATTTGTTCCTATATTAAAGGAGGATTTTTTTTTTTTTTTAAGATTGGAAATATTATATGTGTAAGCTGATGGGAAAGATCTGGTCTCTCTGCATGGGTTTCACATTGTAGACTTTGGAACTGTTAGTATTGTAGGCTAAAATACTGGGAAATTTTAAGGAGAAAAGGGTCTTTCATTGATACCTTTCTCCAAAAAGTGACCCTTTAATAATATCTATGGGTAATTATTGGTCAATCCATATGAATTTCTCCATTTCAATCATAGAAACATTTTCTGTTTCTTGAAAGGAGGAGGGGTAGAAGAGGGTTTTCATATCTTTATTGCAATCTCTTTTGTTTTGTTTTGTTTTTTTGCAATCTCTCTTTTAATTTTCTTGTGGGAAAGAGACTTTTCAAACCTTGAATGGGAGCCAAAGCACTTAAACCTTGCTTGGATTGGTATAGTTTTCCTACTTTTCAGGTATTCTACAACATTAGGACTTTTATGATTTTGGTGGGATTTGGAAAGCATGGAGAGAGATTTTACACAGCTTCTCTTTGAATTGTCAATGGATGGATTGTTCTGATTTTTCTCTTCCCACCCCTTCTTCTCTAAAGATTTATGATATTCAGACTGGCAACAAGCTGTTGACTCTGTTTAACCCAGATCTTGCCAACAACTACAAGAGGAACTGTGCCACCTTTAATCCTACAGATGATCTTGTCTTAAATGATGGCGTCCTCTGGGATGTCCGCTCTGCACAGGCCATCCACAAGTTTGACAAATTCAACATGAACATCAGTGGTGTTTTCCATCCGAATGGACTGGAGGTCATCATTAATACTGAGATTGTATCCTTCATACCTATGTCTTACTTCCCATTTGTTAGCTGGTTTGTGATGCAGAAATAATTTATCTTTCTACCAACATCCTGTTAAAGTATCCACACAGGTAATAATTTGGTGCCTCTCCTTTGATTGGAAGTGTTAATCTCCAGTGGTTGATAATTACCAATGACTTTGATGAGCATGTTTTTCTTTGTATGGAGAAGAGTGACCAGATTCCTCCTTGTGCTTTTCAAGTATTAAACAGATTTTCATGTCTTCAGAACAATTTTACTTTTGCATTACAGAAATCAGTTGCTAGATGTAAGAGTAAAATGAAGTGCTACTATTGAGAAGAAGGGAATTTGTATCACTTTCATGTATATATGTGAGAATACCATAGTAACTTTTCAGGGACGTTATTCTATAATACGCATTCTAAATGCTTTTGTTTTACTTTGAAAGCATTTTTATTCTGCCTTTAAAAAAGTGTACTTTTAAGGCATTCATATCTCACAGGAGGGGAAAAAAGTGGTATTTCAGAATTTTCCTCATGAAGTTGCATAAAAAATTTTGTATAAAATAGTTTTCCTTGACCACTCTCCTCCTAGTGGGATCTTCGCACTTTCCATCTTTTACACACAGTTCCTGCTCTGGATCAGTGTCGTGTGGTATTTAACCACACGGGGACAGTGATGTATGGAGGTAATAAACTTTTTACTTTTCTACATTGTTATTTTTCTCTTTTCTCTTCCTCCTCATTAATTTGTTTGGAAATGTCTTTCAAATGTGAGTTGGAAAGCATTTTAAGGCTGTAACGTAAAAGACAACATGATAGCACAAATGGTGACAAAGTTTGTTGATGAAAATAATGTTGATTTAGGGTGAAAGGCCACTAGTTTTGAAGATAACAACCCTTGTATATAGAGAAATTTCATGCATTAATTTCCCATCTGTATCTTTATGAACTTGAAGAATCTTTGCATTTGTGGTCTTGTGATGTTGTAAGCCTTTAGCTGTAATACTTGCTGAGAGCTAGATGAGAGGTTGAGGATCCTGTTTGGTGTATGCAAGGAGGATGCATTGAGAGGAACTAACTAGATAGAGTGAATTTACTACAACGAAACTCACTAAAGTCTTGATTGTCCATTAATACTTCTGCACTTGTGAGTAGGGGATGTTTCTTATGTCTAATTGTATTTTGCTCCTTGCCCCTTTTATCCCTTCTTCCCAATTAGCTATGCTGCAGGCAGATGATGAAGATGACTTAATGGAAGAGAGGATGAAAAGCCCTTTTGGATCATCCTTCCGAACATTTAATGCAACTGACTACAAACCTATAGGTAAGCATGAAGAAACAGACATTATTCATTTTGTCATGTTTTGGTTTTCCTTATTTAATCCATCTCTTTTCTGTACTTATTTCATTGAAAAGCCAAGAAGTTATGGAAATATTTATGAACAATCACCTTGAAATTCCTTTAGAGGAATTTTTAAGGTGATTGTTTTAAGGTCACAGCAATAGTCCAGTCCTGAGTCTTGTCACATTCTGTTTTCCAGCAACCATTGATGTGAAACGGAACATCTTTGACCTGTGTACAGACACCAAAGACTGCTATCTTGCTGTCATTGAGGTAAAGTGAGCCAACAGAAACCTTGCTGCTTTGTTCTGATGTTTAGAATCATTTTCAAGTTTTACAAGCATTTTGTCTGATCTAAGATATGTTCTAAAGTTGATGCATTTCCGAAGGTGGTTATTGATAACCTACTCATTTGATCAGGAGATAGACATTGTAAGAGACATAATAAGAAAATTCCAATATAAAACAATATGGACAATCTTATCTTCTAGTATCTTGGATTCACTGTTATTCCTTTCTTTCTTTTTTTTTATTTTTAAAAATATTTTATTTATTCATGAGAGAGAGAGAAAGAGAGAGAGAGAGAGAGAGAGAGAAAGGCAGAGACACAGGCAGAGGGAGAAGCAGGCTCCATGCAGGGAGCCTGACGGTGGGACTTGATCCTGGGTCTCCAGGATCAGGCCCTGGGCTGAAGGCAGTGCTAAACCACTGAGCCACCCGGGCTGCCCCTGTTATCCCTTTCTTAAAGGAGTCTAGATCTCTTGCCAGAACAAGATAGGTTCATTCTAAGGATGGTGGTCTCTCTTTTGTATCCCTTGCTCTTCTGAAGCCTTCTCATCCTGCTTTCTTTCCCTTTCTGTGTTCCAGCCAACATTTTCAGAATTAGTTCAAGAATTTTGAGTATCAGAAGCTTTGACAGTTATAGGGTCAAGGTGCATGGGTGCTACTCATAATTAAGATGTAGATGTGGGCCTTCTGAAAACTAACTGCTCTTTTTGGACTGGGTGTTCTATTTCAGAACCAAAGCAGCATGGATGCTCTGAATATGGACACAGTGTGCAGGCTGTATGAAGTGGGCAGGCAACGTTTGGCAGAGGATGAGGATGAAGAAGAGGACCAGGTCAGTGGTCTTTGAGATTTCTTGTTTCTAAACAATGCTTTATAGAACAATAGATTTTGCTTTTCTGCTTTTTGCCATAAAGATTTTTTATTAGTCTTTGCTACCTGTTGGTATATTCTGCAGGTGTATCAGCTATACAATTATTAAAATAACTAAAACTCAGAGGAAAGTAGATTTTTGTTATTCTAAAACTTTAACCCCAGTACTTGATGGTCTTGTGAGTTCCATTTGTAGATTAATTTGGAGTTAGCAATCTCTGAAATTGTTTTAGATGTTAGATGTTTCCTTGAACTCACTTTTGGACCAGTGCCCTGTATGGCTTCAGGATGAGCAGTCCCCATATTCCCAGTGTCAGTACAAAACAATGTCAGTCTGCTGAGATGGGTCTTAGAAAATGGCTTAATAAGCCTTGTAAAGGTCTGGTTTGCATTTTCTGTTTTATGGCATAGTCTCTTTTCACAGTAATCGATTGGAGCTTATAAGTAAAGAAGATTTTGATGCTTTTGGAAATTAAACATTTATTAAATGTGGATAGATAGTATGTTTCACAGTATTTTTCATAGGGGATTTTAAATTATGGTCAGACTATGCTAGATGCTTGCCTATGTGGTGTGTTGGTATCTGTTATGAAAAGTTTCTTAAACTTCTGATTTTCAGCAGATCTTTCCTTTCAACTGGGCTCATCACATTCTCTATGCATAAAGCTCCTATAAATATCCATGCTTTTGTGTGTTTCAGCTCCTTTGGGTAGATACTAAGGAGTGCTTTTGCTATGTTGTATGGGAAGATTTATATTTAGTTTTATAAGAAACAAACTCTACCAGAAAGGCTGTATACATACATTTTGCATTTTCACCATCAGTAAATGAGAATTCTTGTTCCACATCCTTACCAGCATTTGGTATCATGTTTTGGATTTTGGACATTGTTATCAGTGTTTTGGATTTGGGACATTCTGATAGGTATGTAGTAGTATATATAACTATTTAAATTAAAAAATTGATAGACATTCCTTTTACACACAGTCAAAATGTGTGGTTTGATTTTTTTGGAGTAGAAAGGAGTTAGTCTTGTAGTTTTATGAACCTCTACAAATGTTCTCTGAGAATGATTTATGAACCTTTGACACCCTTCCTGATGGCTGATACCAGACCAAAAGGAAGGAGACTTTCTCTACAATCCCTTTTGGGCTCCTCCCGCATTTCAGGGAGCTTCTTTTTAAGTGGAAGGCTCTCATTATTTTAATTTGCATATCCCTGATGGAGCATCTTTCCGTATGCTTATTTGCCATTTGTAGATCTTTGATGAGATGTCAAAATCATTGGCCTATTTTATAAATTGGTTGCTTGTGTTTTTATTGAGTTTTATGAGTTCTTTAATATTTTGGCTAATAATCCTTTACCTGCAAATATTTCCTCTTCGTTTGTAGCTTATCTTCTCATTCTCTTGACAGTGTCTTTCAGAGAGCAGAAATTTTTGTCTTCATGAAGTCTAGTTCATCAGTTATTTCTTTCATGAATTGTGCCTTTGAGGTTGCATCTGAAAAGTTTTCAAACTCAAGGTCATCTAGATTTTCTCCTTTTAATTTTCTAAGAGTTGTATAGTTTTGCATTTTGCATTTAGGTCTGTGATTCTTTTTGAGTTAATTTTTGTGGAGGGTGTAAAGTCTGTGTCGAGGTTCATTGATTTTTTTTTTTTTTTTTTTTGGATGTCTGGTTTAAATTCCATTTGTTAAAGACTTTTTTTCCCATTGTATTGCCTGTGCTCCTTTCTCAAAGATCAGTTGACTATTTGGGGGGAGATGTGGAGCAGATGGAGAAGGAGAGAATCCTATGCAGGTTCCATGCCCAGCACAGAGTCCGACATGGGGCTCTATCTCATGACCATGAGATCATGACCTGAGCTAAAATCAAGAGTTGGACACTTAATCGATTGAGCCACCCAGGCTATTGACTATTTTTATGTAGATTTATTTCTGGGCTCTCTACTGTTCTGTTGATCTATTTGTCTATATTCTTCAGAACCACCGTCTTGGTTACTGTCATTTCATAGTAAGTTTTGACAAAAAGTTGGTATGGTGTCAGTCCTCCAACTTTGTTGTTCTTCAGTATTGTGTTGACCATTTTGGGTTGTTTGCTTCTCCATATAAACTTTTGAATCAGTTTGTTGATATCTGCAACATAGCTTGCTGGGATTTTGAATGGAAGAGCATTGAATTTATTTCTATACCAGGTTAGGAAGGTCTGACATCTTGACAATATTGAGGCTTCCTGTCCACGAACATGGACTCTCTCTTCATTTATTTAATTATTTGATTTTGTTTATCAGAATAATGTAGTTTTCCTCCTACAGATCTTGTACATATTTTGTTAGGTTTATACCTAAGTACTTAATTTTGAAAAGTGGGGCAAATGTAAGTAATACTATGTTTTTAATTTTAGTTTCTATTTGTTCATTGCTGGTGTACAGGAAAGCTGTCCTAGGAAAGATTATGAATTCACTTTGTGTCCTGCAACACTGCTATAATGGCTTAATTCAGTTTTCATTGTCACTTCTTTGGGATTTTCTGCATAGAAAGTCATATCATCTGCAAACAAAGAGTTTTAGTTCTTCCTTCCTAGCCTGTACCCTCTTTTTCCCCCCGTATTCTTGTCTTACCGTATTAGCTAGGACTTTCAATATGATGTTGAAAAGCAGTGATCTTGATTCTGATCTTAGCAGGAAAGTTCTGAGTTTCTTACCATTAAGAATGATGTTAGTTGTGGTTTCTTTATAGATAGGTGTTCTTTATCTAGTTGAAGAAGTTCCCCTCCATTCCTGTTTTACTCAGAGCTTTTAGTTATGGGTGTTGGGTTTTGTTAGTCTTCTTCTGAATCTATTGATACGATCTTTTTTCTTTAGCCTTTTGAAGTAATGTATTACATTAATTGATTTTAAAATGTGAACCAGCCTTGCATAGCTGTAATACATCCTATTTGGTTGTGGTGTATAATTCTTTTTATACAATGTACAATATGATTTGCTAATATTTTGTTGAGGGTTTTTACATCTGTGTTCATGAGAGATGTTGGACTGTAGTTTTCATTTCTTGTATAGTAGTCCCTTCCCCACCCTCCAGCCCCCCATCTGTAGTTTCACTTTCTGTGGTTTCACTTTCCATGGTTTCAGTTACTTGCAGTCAACTCCAGTCTGGAAACAGATGGTCCTCTTTCTGATGTATGGTCAGAAGGTCATTAGTAGCCTACATCACAGTGCCTCATTCACCTCACTGCATCTTACCATGTAGGCATTTTATCATCTCACATCATCACAAGAAGAAGGGTGACTACAATACAATCAGATTTTGAGAGAGAGACCATATTCACATTAATCTCTTACTATGCCTAATTTATAAACTAAACTTTATCATAGGCATGCATGTATAGCAAAAATATATATATAGGGTTTGATGTTGTCCTCTGTTTTCAGGCATCCACTGGGGATGGGGTATCTTGGAACATATCCTTATATCCTTATTGGATAAGGAGGGGAGCCTTACTGTAATATCTTTGGAGTTGGTATTAGGGTAATGCTGGATTCTTAAGATGAATCAGAAAATATTTTATCTGCTTCTTTCTCCTAGAAGAGATTTTAGAGAATTTATATATATATGTATATATATATATATATACACACACACACATATATATAATAATATATTATATATGTATTTATGTTTAAGTAGGATTCATCAGTGAACCCATGTGGGCCTTGTGCTTTCTGTTTTGGAAAGTTATTAATTATTGATTAAGTTTCTTTAATAGCTAAAGCCCTATTCAGATTGTCTATTCTGTGCATTTTGGCAAATGGTGCCTTTCAAGGGGTCAGTTCATTTCATCTAGGTTATCGAATTTGTGGTCATACAGTTCATAGAATTCTTTTATCCTTTAAAATTTTTTTCTTAAAGATTTTATTAATTTATTTATTTTTAAAATATTTTATTTATTAGAGAAAGACTTTGTGTGTGTGAGTAGGGGGAGGTACAGTGGGGTGTGGAGCCTGATATGGGGCTTGACCCACAACCCTGAGATCATGACCTGAGCTGAAGACAAGAGTCAGCTGTTCAACCGACTAAGACACCCACCCAGTTGCCTCAGAATTCTTTTATCCTTTTAATGTCCATGGGATCTGTAGTGATGTATCCTGTCTTTCATTTCTGATATTAGTAATTTCTGTCCCCTTTTTTTCTTAGCGTGGCTAGAGGCTTATCAATTCTATCAGTCTTTTTTTTGAGATTTTATTTATTTATTTGAGAGAGAGAGATCAAGCAGGGGAGGAGCAGAGGGAGAGGGAGAAACAGAAGCAGTATCCCCACTGAGCAAGGAGCCTGAAATGGGGCTCAATCCCAGGACCCTGGGATCATGACCTGAGCTGAAGCCAGACTCTTAACTTACTGAGCCACCCAGGTGCCCCCAATTTCATCAATCTTTAACATTTAAAGAACCAGCTTTTTTGACTGCATTGATTTTTCTCTGTTAATTTCCTGATTTCAATTTCATTGGTTTCTACTCTAATTTCTGTTATTTCTTCTTCTGCTTGCTTTGGATTTGATTTGCTCTTCTATTTTTAGTTTTCTAAGGTAGATGCTTAGCAACTGAATTTAGATCTTTATTCTTTTCTAATATGTATTCAGTGCTATAAATTTCCCTCTATGCACTGCTTTCATTGCACCCCACAAATTTTTATAAGTGTATTTTCATTTAGTTTAAAGTATTTTTTGAGATTTCTTCTTTGACTCATGGATTCAGAAGTGTGTTGTTTAATCTCCAAGTATTTGGAGTTTCTGAGCTATATTTCTTTTACTGATTTTTAGTTTAATGCCATTGTGGTCTGAGAGCAAACATTATATAATTTCTATTTAAATTTGTTATGGTGTGCTTAATGGTCCAGAATGTGGTTTATCTTTTTTTTTTTTTTTTTTTTTAATTTTTTTTTTTTTAAATTTTATTTATTTATGATAGTCATACAGAGAGAAAGAGAGAGAGGCAGAGACACAGGCAGAGGGAGAAGCAGGCTCCATGCGCCGGGAGCCTGATGTGGGATTCGATCCCGGGTCTCCAGGATCGCGCCCTGGGCCAAAGGCAGGCGCCAAACCGCTGCGCCACCCAGGGATCCCGAATGTGGTTTATCTTGATGAATGTTTCATATGAGTTTGAGAAGAATGTGTATTGGGATCCCTGGGTGGTGCAGCGGTTTGGCGCCTGCCTTTGGCCCAGGGCGCGATCCTGGAGACCCGGGATCGAATCTCACGTCGGGCTCCCGGTGCATGGAGCCTGCTTCTCCCTCTGCCTGTGTCTCTGCGCCTCTCTCTCTCTCTCTCTGTGACTATCATAAATAAATAAAAATTAAAAAAAAAAAAAGAATGTGTATTGAGTTGTTGGACAAAGTAGTCTATGGATGCCCCATTATACCCTGTTGATTGATGATGTTGATCACTTCAACCATGTCCTTACTGATTTTCTGCCTGCTCTTTCCTTTTTTTTTTTTTTTTTAAGATTTAATTAATTTATTTGAGAGAGAAAGAGTACAAGTAGGGGGAGAAGCGAGGGAGAGGGACAAGCAGACTACGCTGAGCACGGAGCCCAGTGTGGGGCTCAGTCTCACGACCCTTGAGATCATGACCTGAACCAAAATTAGGAGGTGGGTACTTAACACTGAGCCACCCAGGCACCCCTTTATCTTTCCATTTCTGATAGAGGGGTTTTGAAGTTTCCAGTTACAGTAAGTGGATTCGTCTATTCTGTCAGTTTTTGCCTCTTGCATTTTGATGCTCTATTGTTAGGCATATGTATGTTACAGATTGTTATGTTTCCTTGGAGAATTAACTCCTTAATCATCATATAATGTCCGTCTTTATCCCTGGTAACTTTCCTTAGTCTGAGTGTCTTGGTCTGAAAGTAGTTACGCTGGCTTTCTTTAATTCGTGTTAGCATGATAGAGCTTCCTCCATCCATTTATTTTTTATTTTTAAAGATTTTATTTATTTATTCATGAGAGACAGAAAGAGAGAGAGGCAGAGACACAGGCAGAGGGAGAAGCAGGCTCCATGCAGGGAGCTTAATGTGGGACTTGATCTCGGGTCTTCAGGATCACGCCTGGGCTGAAGATGGCGCTAAACCGCTGAGCCTCTGGGGCTGCCCTATCCATTTATTTTTAATCTGTATGTGTCTTTCTATTTAAAGTGGGTTTCTGGTAGACAGCATGTACTTGGGTCTTGTTTCTTGATTCACATTGATAATGTTTTTTAATTGATGCATTTGGAATATTGACACTCTAAGTGATCATTGGTATAGTTGCCTTCGGGGCACCTGGTTGGCTCAGTGGTTGAGCATCTGCCTTTGGCTCAGGTCATCATGATCCAGGGTCCTGGGATCAAGCCCTGCATCAGGCTCCCAAAAGGGAGCCTACTTCGCCCTCTGCCTATGATTCTACCTCTCTTCTGTTTCTCTCATGAATAAATAAATAAAACCATAAAGAAAAAATATGTATAGTTCCCTTCATATCTGTACTTATTACTGATTTCTATGTGTTGCCCTTGTTTTTTATTCCTGTTTTTGTTTGCTACTCTTTGTATGCTTTTTGTTGTTTTAATTGAGCATTTTTATAGGATTCAACTCTTTGTTAACATTTATACTTAAAAAAATTTTTTTTAGTGGTTGCCTTAGAGGTTGCTATATACCTTTTCTAGTAATCCAAGTCCACTTTGAAATAATACTCTACCTCTTTACAGGTAGTACAAGTACCTTAGAATAATCCTAATTCTTCCCTCCTTGTTTTATTGCTGTCCTTTATTTTACTTATGTGTAAGCATTCAGAAGAATATGTATGTATATGCATAATCATATAAGCACACATTATTGGTGGTTATTTTGGATAAACTGTTACTATTTTGTACACAGATCCATTATAAAAAAAAATAAGGATGCCTAGGTAGCTCAGTCAGTTAGTAGTCACCTGCCTTTGGCTCAGGTCATGATTCCAGGGTCCTAGGATTGAGCCCTATGGCTTGCTCTCTGCTCAGTTGGAGTCTGCCTCTCCCTCTCCCTCTGCCTCTTCCACCCTCTTGTGTATGCACTCGTTCTTTCTCAAAATAAAAAAAAATTTTTTACAAAGAATAACTGAAATGTTTATTCTACCTTTACTTCCTTCTCCACTGCTCTTCCTTTATTTTGATTGGAGTTTCTGACCTTGATCATTATCCTTCCCTTTGAAGAATTTAACATTTCTTGCAAGATGGGTCTACTGGCAACAAATTCCCTCAATTTTTGTCTGAAGAAGAATTTCTTTTCTTTTCTTTTCTTTTCTTTTCTTTTCTTTTCTTTTCTTTTCTTTTCTTTCTTTTCTTTTCTTTCTAAAATTTTATTTATTTATTTATTTATTTATTTATTTATTTATTTATTTATTTATTTATTTATTTATTTATTTATTTATTTATGAGAGGCAGAGACACAGGCAGAGGGAGAAGCAGGCTCCATGCACCGGAGCCCGACGTGGGATTCGATCCTGGGTCTCCAGGACCACGCCCCGGGCCAAAGGCAGGCGCTAAACCGCTGCGCCACCTAGGGATCCCCAAGAATTTTTTTCTCTGCTTTTGAAGGACAGGGCTATGGAATTCTAGGTTGGTCATTTTTTTTGTTTCTGAACATTTTAAGTATTTCACTTTCCTCTCCTTGCATGGTTTTTGAGGAGATGTGTGGTACAGTTTTTATGTTTTTTCCTTTTTAAGGTCTCTTTCTCTCCTCTGGCTTCTTTTAAGGATTTTTTTTTTTAATCTTTGATTTTCTGTAGTTTGGAAATGATGTCCCTATGTGTAGGTTTTTTGGGGGTATTTATCTTGCTCAGTGTTCTTAGAGCTTCCTGGATCTGTGGCATGGTGTCTGCCATTAATTTTGGCAAAATTTTCAGTCATCATGATTCAAATACTTTTTTTTTTTCTTTTCTTTGAGAGAGAGTGAATGGGGAGGAAAGGGCAGAGGGAGAGGGAGAGAGGGAATCTTAAGCAGGCTCGATGCCCAATGTGAAGCCCGACATGGGGCTCAATCTCACAACTTTGTGTTTTTTTTTTTAAGATTTCATTTTATTCATGAGAGACACAGAGACATTGGCAGAGACATAGAGCGAGACATCAGGCTGTCTGTAGGAGCCTGATGCAGAACGTGATCCTGACCTGAGCCAAAGGCAGACGGTCAGCTACTGAGCCATCCAGGTGCCCCTTGGTCTCACAACTTTGAGATTATGACCTGAGCTGAAATCAAGAGTCAGATTGGTTAACTAACTGAGCCAACCAGGTGCCCCCAAATATTTCTTCTGTTTCTTTTTTTCTTTTAGAATCTCTGTTATGTGTATGTTACACCTTTTGTACTCATTCCACAGTTTTTGGATATTTTGTTATGTGTTTTTAAGTCTTTGTTCTCTCTGCTTTTCCGTTTTGGTGTGGTGTCTTTTGAGATATCCTCAAGCTCCGAGATTCTTTTCTTAGCTTTGTACAGTCTACTAATAAAGCCTATCAAAGCCATTCATTTCTGTCACAGTGTTTTTAATTGATAGCATTCCTTTTGGTTCTTTAAATTTCCATCTCTCTGTTCCCATTGCCTGTCTGTTCTTGCATGCTGTCCAGTTTATCCATTAGAGAGCCACTTCAGCATCTTGATCATGGTTGTTTCAAATTCCTCATCTAATAACTCCTGTCATATCTAAGTCTGGTTCCATTGCCTTCTCTGTCTCTTCAAACTGTTTTTTTCCCTTTTAGTAGGTCTTAACATTTCTTTTTTTTCGAAGATTTTATTTTTAAGCAATCTCTATAGCCAACGTGTGTTGATGACTGGGGCTCAACCTCACTACCCTGAGATCAAGAGTCACATGCTCCACCAACTCAGCCACCCAGGCATCCTGTAATTTTTTCTTTTCTTGATACCTGGATATGATGTGCTGGGTGAAAAGACCTGCTGTAAATTGGCCTTTAATAATATGGTGGCAAGGTGTGGGGGAAGGGAAGTGTTTTATAGTCCTATAAGTAGGTCTCAGTGTTTTAGTGAGTGTATATCTCTGTGCTGTGAACTTCACACAGGGTTCTGAGTTTTTTCCATCTTGTTTTGGAGGGAAAGGAGGGCTACAGTGGACTAGAGTTTGGATATTTCCCTTCCCCCAGGTCAGTTAGGCTCTGATAGTGTCCCAGCAGGTTAGCCTCTAGTTAAATACTTCTCCGAAGGGGAGGCCTTGTTAAAAAGAACAGAATGCTCTCGTGTATTTCAAAATAGTCCCCCCTCTGCCCTCTTTGGGAAGGCCAAAGGGATTTTTCTCCAGTACTCACTATGAAAACCTGGTCAAGTTCCTGGAGGTAAAATTCATGTAAGTGTGGCGGCCCAGTTGAGTGGGTCTTTCTAGTTTTCTCTCTGAAGATTTATCCTCAGAATTGTGTTTAGTAATTTATCAGTTATAGTTCAGGTTTTCCAACCTTGGCACTGGTTCCTATGGACGTTTATCCTTTTGGATTTATGCCCTGATAAGTTGCAATTTTCTGCATTTTCTTGCTGGTGTCTTCAATTTTGGGGGCATTGTGCCCCTGTGACCCCAGCCCTCTGTCAAATCTAAAAAGAGTTGTTGATTTTTCAGTTTGTTCAGCTTTTCACTTGTTAGGATGGGGACTTCCAGCTGACATGCCACTTTGGAAACTAGAAGCAGTACCATGTTGTTATTTTCTAAGATTTTATTTATTTTTTAGAGAGAGAGAGAGAGAGAGAGAGAGAGACAGAGAGGGAAAGAGAGGGAGAGAGAGGGCACAAGCAGGGACAGAGAGAAGGAAAAGCAAGGAGCCTGATGCAGGGCTCAATCACAGGATCCTGGGATCATGACCTGAGCCAAAGGCAGAGAGTTCACTGACTAACCCACCCAGGTGCCCATTACCATGGTTTTTGAATGCCTTATTTATTAAAAGACAGGCTTTGGAGTTTAAACCACTTTACCCAGTGCTTCTAGGGAATTCCCTAGTGTGGAAGGGGATTTCTGTTAATGCTTTCCAGCTTCATGGCTTGGAGAGTCCTCAGTGATCTCCTTGGTTTCATGGATGAGAAGGAGCCTGTTTTGTTGAAAGTTCATGTGAGTTTTGAGATACGGACAAAAGGGAGAGGTCTTCAGAAGGATATTTGAGGATTTTTTGTTTGTTTGTTTGTTTGTTTGTTTTTTAATACGCTCCATACTTAGCATGGAGCTAAAACATGGGGCTTGAACTCACAACCCTGAGATCCAGACCTGAACTGAGATCAAGAGTTGGTCGCTTAACCAGGTGGCTCACTTGAGATCTTTGTGACATGGATCTTCATGTTCTCTTGAGTATTATACTATTTAACTTGTACATGTTGGTAGTGTTTCTTGGTAGCAGAGCCCACAAGTGCTACTAGATCCTCCAAATGTTACATGGTTACCTTGATTTGGTGGTTTCTTAATAGTGGCCAACTGTTATCTTAGTCACCTCACTCAATGCATACTCTTTTCCACTATAACTGTCATGAAACATGATGTAGTTTATCCTTGAATAGATACAGAAGATGATGTTGTTGAGCTATTTGTCAGTATGTTACAGTGGTACAGACGATCTCATCCTCTATGGCTTCATTCATCACTACCCCCATCACCTGTAGATCATTACCACTTCTCAGTTGTCTCAAGCTTCTTGGATGTTGCACGTTGTACTGTAAATTTAAAGCAGGAATGGAGTTTATTTATCAATACCATTATTCCTACCCTCCTAATATCCTTGCAGTTTATGAGGGAGTGGCAGTAATAGTCTTGGGACTGTCACCTGGATCCAGTCCATGTGGTACCTATTATCTTTGAGGAAGAGGTCAGGAGAAGTAAAACTAGCATTGCCCTAGACACCTTGGGATCTGGAAGGCTGCTGTTCTCAGGGTTGGCCTCATTCTTCTTGCAGACGTAAAGTGATGAGAAGTGAGTTTTCTCATGGCTGGCTGTGGAAGCAAGAGACCACCATAAAAGAACAACTTAAGGGAAGGGGCTTCTTGATTCTTTTCCTATGCTTCTGTTTAACTTTCCTTTTGGTAAGGTTAAGAGAGAAGGAGAAAGGGGGCTGGGTAGGGTAGTTGTTAGGACTTCTGACTGTGGTACAGGAAGGAAAAATAGACTTTCTTGTCACAAATAGCCAAGGTCGAGAGAGGCAGGCTCAAGAAGGCCCTAATGAATGGCTCTAGGCCATTGTGGACTATGTGTCTGTGTAGGCAATGTAGGTGAGTTAGCATTGCTTCTGGATTTGATTTCAAGGCTTGTTTCATTACATAATGACATCACTGTCCTTAGGGATCATCTGGTGCATTGCATTTTTGAAGGACCTCCTTAGAGATCTGGTTTTACTCTCAAGCCCTTGGCATTTTGATTTTGATTTAGAGTTGTTTTAGTGGGAGATACCATATCTACCTAAGCACATTTCCTTTGTCTCCTGAATTCTGTTGATTTACGTGTCAACTTGGAATCTTGCAGTAGTAGTATTTTGCAGTATTTACTACTATTTCCATTAGATTTCTCTCTTCCCTGTGCCAGCTTGATTTTATTTTTAACTCACTTTCCTTTGTGTGCTTCACCTAATTTTAAAATTAGAGACTTAATTTTCTTGCAAGTCATTTGCCATTCAAAGTTTTGTCCTAGTCTAGATATCTGCTCTCAGGTCTCCTCAGATGTTCCAGGTATGACTTATATGGCTCAGGGATGCCAGCACCTGTGACTGACACTTTGAATTTGCCTTTTCACCTTAGCAAAATAAAATTAGAAGTATGAATGATCAGCTGCCACCTGATAAAATGGTCCAGCATAAAGTGCCTATATAAATATTTATTAGAAAGCTTTATTGAGATATAATTTACATACCATAAAAATGGTTGTTTTTTGCCCTTACATTTCAGTAAGTTTGGAGATTAACAAGAAGGAACAAATGGAATCAATATATTGTTGAATGAAAACATCTATGATGTATTTGGCTTCCATAAATATTTGGTTCCTAAGGTTGCTAGTCCTCCAGCCTTCAGGCATTTGATGAAAGCAGAGATAAGCCAGTCATTTATCAAAGCTCATACTATCCATTGGAATTTTGGTATCTGTGTTGTTTTTTTACAAATCAATTCCGTCAACTTTGATGTTGGCTTTTAGGAAAATTATAAAATCAGATTAGTAATTGATCATTGTTTCTATATTTTGAAAAGGCAATACATTTCAACTAATTATAGTTAACCTTAAATTTAAAAAACAAAAACAAGGGAATAATGCTCTCTTTTCTCCACTCCATTTTGGAATCTGGGACACACTGTGTGCTGTGCTTCCTGTGTGTTCTCCACTGCCTAGAAGCGGATGGTAAGAGTCTTTACTGATTACACACCTGCTATAAGCCTGGTCATTGATTCCTAAAAGACATTTTTCTCCCCACTAAATTTTTTAAATGTGAGTTAGATTCTACCCATGAGATGAAAAACCATAAGTTTATGACTTTGAAATGAACCTTTTAATGATTGTTAAACACCAGGAACAACTGTCAAAAAGAGAAGCAGGAGTTTAACTTTTATAAGATAAGACATGTTGAATGAACTGTCAAGAAGAGTAGGCTCAGATTTCATTTCACTTCTTTCTTTCTTTCTTTCTTTCTTTCTTTCTTTCTTTCTTTCTTTCTTTCTTTCTCTCTCTCTCTCTCTCTCTCTCTCTCTCTCTCTCTTTCTTTCTTTCTTTCTCTCTCTCTTTCTTTCTTTCATTTATTTATTTATTTACGAGAGAGCACAAGCCAGGGG
Organism: Vulpes lagopus; assembly: GCF_018345385.1. Taxonomy (NCBI): domain Eukaryota; kingdom Metazoa; phylum Chordata; class Mammalia; order Carnivora; family Canidae; genus Vulpes; species Vulpes lagopus. The sequence goes on along the minus strand of NC_054830.1, from coordinate 19,983,876 downwards.
CAGCAGCATGGAGAGAGGGAGAAGCAAGCCCCCTGCTGATCAGAGAACCCATTGTGGGGCTCAATCCCAGGACCCTAGGATCATGATCTGAGTGGAAAGCAGACGTTTAACCAACTGAGCCACTCAGTCACCTCTAAGCTCAGGTTTTAATTACATTTTTATAAAGTTATCTTGATGTTTAGATTAACTGTTCTTAAAGTATGATCAGAAGTTTGGTTTTCTAAGAGGTTGGTTATATTTTTGAAGGTAATATATGCTAAAAGAAAAAAATATATATATGCTAAAAGCTATTTCTCTTGAAAATGAGACGTATTCAAGAAGAATTTTAAATGGTCTAGAAACAAATGCACTGATTTAAAAAATCAAATTGTTTAAGTTCTAGACAACAGGACAGTTGGATGTAGCAGAGAACATCAGTGAAATACCTGGAATTACCTTTTTAGTTCTGTTTTTGGGAGTCTGTGGATAGGGTATATTATTACAGAAAAGGAGAACATTAGAAGATACTTATACAGAGGTTCTTCATTAGGGGTGCACTTCACAGTTTCTGGGGAAACTTTCCAAAATCCATCTGTGTGAGCTTCACTTGTAAAGGTTAGCTCTGTCAGCCTGGACCCTGGGTGTGGTTTAGGAATTTGTATTTTGGGAAACTTTTTCCCAGGTGCTTCTGATGATCACATTTGAGTAGGAGCCACTCACCTCTTTAACAAGAAATTGGGATTCACAGAGGTTGGCATTAGAGAGTTGTTCAATAAGTAGTGCTTCCCTTGTAATTCTGGAACATGGTCAGTATTTGTGGATCTCCTGTGGTTTTGGTTCTGGGAATGGATAAGACTATAGAGAGCTGGAGAGACTAGAGACGGGTAAGAGAAGGGAGATGCATTAGTGAGTGTAATGAGAGTGGGTAGGAGGGAGTCCTGGGTACCTGACATTTGTGGGAAACAGTAGTCAATTGGATTTGAAGCCATAGGAGTGGGAGAAGTGAAAGATAGTTGAGATTTTCAGCTGGTAACTGGGAGAAGTATAGAAAAGGTACTGGCTTTAAAGGTGCTTTTAGAATTAGAGTTAGTTTTAGAATTAAGAGATTTTAAGTTTCTGTGGTATGAATGGATAGAGCCACCTGAGAGTTCAAGAATTAGGAATTAGAGGAAATATGAAGGCAGAAATTAAAGTTGTAGGAACCTCTGGGTTGAGATTTGCAAGAGACCAGGTACAGATAAGCCCATTGTAGAGGCCAGGATTGGTGTCAGTCACCAGAGAGAAGCCCCATGGTTGGCTCTCCAGGCCTTCTTGTTCCTTTAGGAAGGTTTCAGTCATTGTAACAGGAACAACAAACTTTTGTTGAACACTTTGTATATAATAGGCACTTTTCAAAGTGATTATATACATACATGTGTACACATTATTTCCCTCCCTTAAGCCCTAGCAACAACCCTATGAGGCAAAGTAAGTCATCCAAAAATCAGTTATTCCATCCGTAGAGTTTGGGTTCAGTGGCAGCAGCCTGGCTCCAGAGTAAACACCATTAATTACTGCCCTATGGAGTGATGGGGTAAAAGTCAGAGTCCAGTGTTAGAGGAGGAGAGAGTGAGGGAATGAGTGAGCAAGTGGTGGTGGGGTACCTGGAGGCCTGGAAGCAATGTGGAGCCTGTGTGGATGGAGCAGTCTTTAGGTTTGGGCAACTTTGACCCTCCTCAGAGTAGGTGAGAAGCCAGTGGAGAGAAGTGTTGAAGGTGGGTGTGTGGGGGTGGCAGGTGGGTGGCAGTGGTAATGAGATCCAGAGAGGACTGCTGTGCAGAGTATGAATGAAAGGCTGGCTTCCTACTCAGACCAGGGTTAAGTCAGGTTCAGATGTGGAGATGGGATCAGAGGGCAGTGGAGGGAGCTCATACCAGTTGACCTCCTCTCTGTACAAGGAGGGGAATTGGGTTCTTTAATTTGCAGGGGCTTGGGGTTTTGGATAACCATGAAATTGACTTAACAGTAGAATTTATGGGCAGCCCGGGTGGCTTAGCGGTTTGGCGCTGCCTTCAGCCTAGGGCATGATCCTGGAGTCCCGGATCGAGTCCCACGTCGGTCTCCCTGCATGGAGCCTGCTTCTCCCTCTGCCTGTGTCTCTGCCTCTCTCTGTGTCTCTCATGAATAAATGAGTAAAATCTTAAAAAAAAAAAAATGAGACAATTCTGGATTCTACCAAGATTTTTGTTTTCATTAAGTAATAATTTTTAGTTTCTTTTATTTCCTTTTTTTTTTTTTAAACCACTTTTGACAACTCCTTAATTCTTTAGATATGAAAGAGAGGGGCTCATGTTACCAACTAGGTAACTAAACCAGCAGAGAATGCTGCTAAAATTACTTTCTAAACTCACTTTTGGGTTCAGCTACAGAATTAGATTCTGTATTTTGTTTTCTTTTCTTTCTTTCTTTCTTTTTTTTTTAAGATTTTATTTATCTGAGAGACAGCACTAGTGGAGGGGCATAGGGAGAGGGAGAAGCAGACTCCCCATTGAGCATGGGGCCTGATGTGGGGCTTGATCCCGGGATGCTGAGATCATGACCTGAGCCAAAGTCAGACACCCAACTGACTGAGCCACTCAGGCGCCCCAGATTCTACAGTTTTTTGGACAGATCTTGTGAGCCTCTGTTTCATGATTTGGGTTTCAGATTTAAAATTTAGAAAGTGAGTATACGGCCATATCCATGTATAACAAAATACGTGTTAAACCAGCATTGGTCATTAACCATGGAGTTTAAAAAATGATGGATTCAGGTAGACTTTCCTACTCGTTTCCCTTGCCCTGTCATGGTCACATAAGTCCTCATGGCCTTCCAGGATGAATATATATAAACTATTTCTTCTACAAGATTAGGTAAGGTTAGATTTGTAATAATCTGGAATGTTATCTGTAGTTCAGAGCTCAGACCTTGATTGACCTATTTTCTAAGAATGCTTTTTTTTTTTTTTTAATTTATTTATTTATGATAGTCACAGAGAGAAAGAGATAGAGAGAGAGAGGCAGAGACACAGGCAGAGGGAGAAGCAGGCTCCATGCACTGGGAGCCCGATATGGGATTCGATCCTGGGTCTCCAGGATTGCGCCGGGGGCCAAAGGCAGGCGCCAAACCACTGCGCCACCCAGGGATCCCTCTAAGAATGCTTTTGATTTAGGAGCTGTTTTGCAGTTCTGGATCAGCTAGGCTTTGATATTTTTAGAAGTGAAAAAGAAGGGTCTACTTAAATTTGCTGGTTAACAGGTGCCTGTTTGAACCATGTAACCTTTATATACCCACTCAGCTGTGGACCTTTAAAAGTTATGGGACGTTGAAAATTCATGTAAATTGCCCGTGTTCACACACCATGTAATTGGCAGGGCTAAGATTCTAACCAGGCGTGTTTGATCCCAAAGCCCAGGCATTTTCTCCTGTCCCATACTCTTTAAATAATGCCAAATGTGCATCTGTATCAGTAACTGTGTATTAATTTCGGAATCAAAAATAAAAATAAAAAAGTTCTCTTAATTTTTAAATGTAATTATATTGTCCCATAGAGGCTTAAGAACCATAGGGCTATGGATACTCTGTTCTTTAGTGTACTTGTTTTTAACTATGGTACTTTATTAATGGATTAGAACTAATTTTGGTCAAGGCCATGAAAATATGCCTGAAGAGAGGCAAAAATTGTAATCTGGTAAGCACTTTGGATTATTTCCCTGAATTTTGACCATTCTCCCTTTTTCCTAGTATTTGTATGAGCTGATGTGCTTGTAGGGGCTAAGGAGCTTGTCTGTGGTTGTTTGTCATTACTGCCTCCAAGCACTCTCAATGCCTTTCCAGTAAGTGAATGCTTAGTAGCCATCCATATGGAGGTAATAATGTGGCCTAGGCTGTGGAACAGTGATCTAGGCTATCATGTGTGTTCTTATATACAAGCATGTGCAAGCTCTGGTTTAGACCATACACACATTTGTACAAGCCTTAGGTTTACTGGGTAAAGGGGTTAGTCTTTCCCATATAGCTGCCAAAAATTGTTGAAAAGTCTAAGTCATTGGGCCAGACAGTATATCAAAAGTCTCTAAAGGGTGGTTCCAAAATTATCAAAAGTCCATAAAGCATGGCTCCTCTCTCTGCTGAACATTAGTCTAGTTTATATTATAGATGATGAACACTAGTGGCCAAATAAGTACAACATTTTAGGTTTTTAAGTGATTGGCATGCAGCAATACTTTTTTTTTCCCCCCAGCAACACTTTTAAAAATGTGTTTTACCTATTTTTTCCTGTATATCTTGGGCTTATTCTTTTTTGACTCTCCTTAGGATGATGATGTATTAAATGAATTTTATATTTTATTATTGCAGGAATTAGAGTCCTTTTGCTACTGGCAAGGTTGACAGTTGGTGTTTGAGAAGGATAAGTGAATGATGGTCACATTTATTTGGGAATACCTGTTACTCTTTTCAAAACAGGGGTGTCTTTGTTTCCTTTCAAGCAGAAGACACAATTTGGATTCTAGTGCAAAGTTGAAATCTGTGGCAGATGCTAGAATGTATCCTTTACAAAGCCCAGTACCCACAGTCAGTATTTCATTAGTTTTCTGGTAGTTTTCCTGTCTGTCTGAAGATCTCTTAAGAATTGAGGGAAGGACAGTTTCTCTAGCACACTTTGTGTTTTCCTGTGTGTGGCTTGTAACAGAAAATGTACCTATCTATGTTCTGTATTGTAAAGTCAGTTTTATTGGATCATTAGATACTTATGATAGCACTGTTAAGAGGTTTACCTACTTCTTTATAAGATCAAGGGCAAGACCTTGAAGGTTTAGGCATTGACTCAGCAGTTGTGTTCTTCCTCTGTCTTGTTAAAGCACTGATTTTTAGATTCCAGTAGAAGCTTTTGTTCCAGTGGCCCAACTGATTTCACTTGGTTTGGTTGATGCAGGAGAGAGAGAAGAGCTCCCTTGGTTTTGTTATTAGGTATTTAGGAACCTAGAATGTTGATGGCAGAGCCTTCTGTGAATGAGCTATGTTTTTTTTCTTGGATAAGGGCTGTGTAACCAGTAATGCCTTTGTGGAGTGACCAGTAATCCTTATCTGAGAGGTGCTTTGAGTATCTTGGGGGCCATGTGTGTACCTGTCTCAGGCTTCATTAGATTCTCTAGATTACCACTCTCTCTCTACTGACAGTTTCCTCCACTGCCCTTTGGGAAGGAGGGAAAGACTGCCCATGTGGCCCATGTGGGTTAGGCCTCTCTGTTTTTCCTAATGGACCTCATGCTTTCTTACCAGGAAGAGGAAGAACAGGAAGAAGAAGATGACGATGAAGATGATGACGATACTGATGACCTAGATGAGCTTGACACTGACCAGTTGCTGGAGGCGGAGTTGGAGGAGGATGACAACAACGAGAATGCAGGGGAGGATGGGGACAATGACTTTTCTCCCTCTGATGAGGAGCTAGCAAACCTTCTAGAGGAGGGAGAGGATGGGGAGGATGAAGACTCTGATGCAGACGAGGAAGTGGAACTGATCCTGGGGGACAGTAAGTCTAGGGCCGACCCTGAGGCTGAACCTTGGCACCCAGGGGAAGGTCCCTTCCCTGCACCCTCCCAGGAAGCAAGCCACACAAGGGTTCTGTGCCCCCATAACTATAGATTCACCACTCTGACCCCTTGAGGAAAAGCAGTTTCATATCTCTGATCCTCTGTTTTTTTACCAGACTGTGTTACTAAAAGGCTGTTATCTTTAAAATAGAGGTTGGCAAACTTTTTTTCTGTAAAGGCTGGACAGTTAAATATTTTACACTTTGTGGGCCATATGGTATCTCTTGCAGCTCCTTGGCTCTGCTGTTACAGTGTAAAAGCAGCCAGAGATGAGACGTAAATTAATGATTGTGGCTGTGTTTTAGAAGTAAAACTTTACTTACAAAAATATGTGGTGGGCTTGGTTTGGCCTGTGGATTCTAGTTTGTTCACTCCTGCTTTAGAGGATCAGCCTTAGAATGGAAGGCCAAAAGGTAGTGCTTCCCACCTAAGTGCCCCGTCCTAAGCCGCAGAGCCGGAATTGGCAGCTGCTTATGGGGTGCCCTGGTGCCCTCCCTGCTTCTTTCTAAAGTTATACAGTAAAAGCCCCTTTGTGGAAGAGTCTTCCTGTATGCTTTTGCCTAAGCCCTCTTAAAGGCCAACTGACAAATGTTTCTCTTTGACTTGTTTTCTTGTCCCCACCCCCTCTATGTTATAAAGTACAAGCTCTAATTTTTCTAGTAATTTCCCTTTAGGACAGGTTTCTGAAGTCAAATTGTCCCCTGACTTTGCTAATGAATCCTGAATAAACCAGCTATTAGCTCTAAGAGTCTGCTACTTCTGCAGTTATAGTCTGCCCACTTCAAGAGGATATATCTGGCAGCATCACTGTGACATGCGTCACTGCTGACAGACTTATGCTTGCTGTGATCTTGGTTCTTGTGCTACCCTGGCTAACTGGGGGGTAATCCCTGTGATATCCAGCCATTTTCATGTTGCTAACCAGGCCATGATGCTCACAACTATGGCACATATTATGCCTAATGTGGTAGCCACTAACCACATGTGGCCATTAAAATTTAAATTAAAAATTCATTTCGTAAAAAAAAAAAAAAAAAAAAAAATTCATTTCGTCATTTTGTGTCCACATTTGAAGTATCTGGTAGCCACATGTGATTACCATATTGAACAGCACAGATAGAGAACATTTACAGGAAATCTGAGTGCTGGCCTAGGCCCAATTTATGCCAAAGCTCTCCATAGTAGATCCTTGGTTTTTATAATCATTGGTGGTTGGTGGTAGGAGGAAAAGTGTGCATGTACATGCGTGTGGTAGCAGAGGGTGGGTGATAGTGTTTATTTAAGCATACGTATAAAAGATTCTATTCTACAGTGACCCAAGTCCATTTTCTTTGGGATAAATCTTATATGTGCTTCTAGCCCTCAAGATTGAAGGTGGGTTTGGCTTAAGGGAGACTTTTTCTTACGTAAGTCCTCTTACCAAAGTTGTATATTGAGGAAACTGGGGCGGGAGGGAAGGGGGGCTGGGAGTGCGTGCTTTTTATCTGCTCATCTGCTGTTTACAAGCTTCCATTTTTGCATATTTGGAGGTTGAGGTGATTCAGTGGAGGAGGACTTGCCTTGTCCCTAGCCGTGGTCAGAGAGCCAGGTAAGAAGGATTAAAGGGCAAGGCACACATGACAGTATTCAGAGTAAAAGGGCAGTTTTTACTGAACCTTTTTGTCATCTGTGAATAGTGCCATGTGGGATACAAGTTCTCTTTCCTTCAATTACAAGTAACAAGGTAGGAGAGCACTAGTATGGTATGCCTGACATGAGAGGATCACTAATTTTTTTATTCTTAATTTGAATATAAAGCCACTAAATTTGTATTTGGCCTGTAAAATTACTGTCTCTTTTAACTCTTTAGGAAATTCCTTCCTTTAGGCCCAAGAGGTACTGGAAAAGCTTAATTCTTTTATGAACAAGAATATCACCTTATTTTTGTAGGAATATTTATGATGTAAAAATGCCATAATAGTTGACAACTTGAGGACATTTCAATTCAGGCATTAGAATTGAGGTGGTGATATAGAGGTGGCATGAGTAGTGTGTCCTGCATTCCTGTTTGTTTTAGAGAGGCCTCCAGGAGCTCACAATAGAGCAGGCAGGAAGAACATTCTTTGTACCCTTGGTGTGCTGATATTTTGCTGTAGTAATCATCTAGAACATTAGTTCTTAACCTTTCTGAGCTTATAGAGCTCTTTTAGGATGTGATGAAAGTCCACGAGACTATAGAAAACCACACTCCCATGCTATCCCATAACTTTGTGAGGCCCCAGATCCCATAGAGCCCCCGTGATTGGTTTCAGATATAGAACCCCAACCCTAGGAAGAGAAAACACCTTGACTCTAAAGTCTTTTGTGTGTTTCTCTGTTCTAGTCAGTTCTACCTTCTCTCAAAGCCTGTATGTTATAGAGCAGCAGGTTAAGCTTTGCAGGTATTGATTATTTACATCTAGACTGCCTTTGTCTCAAAGGGCCTTTCAGAAGAGCCCCTGACCAGGGTCTGGAGTTGGGTATTTAACACTTGAGGATGCGAAAAGGCTGAGAAAGGTAGAGAAAGGAGCCATTGACCACCTAGAGGGAGTCCGTGCCTGGTCCTGAAGGTTCTCAAACATTGTGCCTGACTGTTATTTGTGTAAAGACGACTGTGTCCTGGTCCTCATCCAGCTGCATTCATACTCCTTACATGTGATGCAAAGTTATTAAGACTCTTAGCAGCCGTAGAGCTGATGGACGGTCTTAGGCAGTTGGTCTGGCATGGTCAAATCATAGACTGCAGGAGCACTGGGAGTCTCTGGGGTCTGCCTGGGGCAGGACACGGCGCCGTGCCTGTTGTCCCTTGTTGGCGCTTCCTCTCAGAGGTCTTGCAGCAAGGAAGCTGATGAGGCCATTGGGCTCACCTTGTTAGGTGTGTGTTTTCCCCACTCTTCACCAGCTTTTGGGCTCTGCTCATGCCCTCTTAGGCCCAGGAGTCCTGGCTTTTTCCAGACATCTCTTTTGTACATCCAGGACTTTTTTGTATCACAGCCAGGCGTTTGTTGATTTTTCTTTATCTGTTTCAGTTTTCTTTGTAAAGGAGATTGTGGTGAATGAAAGATTTGGGAATGTGAGGCGTCTGGGAAAGGCTGATGGGGAATTCTGTGGAGCCACTGGTGTCCCTCTCTGCATGGGAAGCCCACGCCTGGGGATTCATAGTGTATCCGCCCACTTCCCTGGAAACCTTGTTATAAAATGGTTTCACACCTTCTTGAGCTGTAATCAGAGGGGGCACGGAGATCTTTTCCTTACCTTCACCCAGCAAATACTAGAGCCCTGAGGAGCTAGGTACTATGTTTCTCTCCAATTTTGACCAGCCACACATGATGTATCGATCTCATTTTGAAGGTTCTTTTGCCTAGTTTCAGTCCTCAGTGGTTCCTTGCAGAGGTGTTACTTAGTGTGGTCTGCTCACTGCTTGAGAAGGAAGGTGGTTAAGTGTAGGGCTCCTCCTGTGCCAGAGACCTGGTGCCGCCTTCCAGGAGGTCATAGTTGCTGCCTGCTGGCCTCTGGTCTGGAGTTTCCAGGTACTTGTTCTCTGGTATTGCCACATGCTGGGAACCCTTTTGGGAACTTGTTCCCTGCTGATTCTGTTCAGAACTACGGAGGAGTGAGTCCTAGGGTGACATCTCAACCTTTATATGAGGCCTTCTGTTAAGAGCTGTTGTTTGAAAGAAATCTCATTCTTGCCTAACTAAGGCTCAGCCTGCTTAGTGGTTCTAGGTGGGTCAGGTAGGTCTGTGCACCCATCCCAGGAGGAGGATGTGAGGCTAAAGAGCTGCCGAGGCTCATTCATTTCTCCCTTGGCCCTGTCCCTTCAGGGCCCCCCAGTCAGGGAGAATGTCTAAATGGCACAGAGTGTTGCATCCAGGTCTTTTGAAAGGTACAAGAGCAAGAGGTCCCAGGAGTGGCCACTGTTGCCAACAAGTATATTCTCCAGAGCCAGCTCCAAGGAGTTAATTGGTGTGTTTTCTTCTAGAAACTGGTGATTAACTTTGCTTAGGTATAAATGTATGTATATGTAGGTGCTTCCTTTGTGAAAGCTTCCTATAAGCCTGATGCATAACCTAGTCTTTCCCTCTTACCTTTCAGCGGACAGCTCTGACAACTCTGATTTGGAAGATGACATCATCTTATCTCTGAATGAGTGAGGAACCGTCACCATGTGGAAGACATTCTTGATAGGCGAGAAACTGAGTCAGATGAATTCAGAACACCTTCCTTTCCCTTTCTCCCAGGGCTGTCTTTTAAGGAACTGCATGCCCTGCATTCAGAGGATTATGGCTTAGAGAGCCTCACTGGAATCTGAGGGTCCTTCTAAAACAATAACAACCACAAAAAAGACAACAGGGGTTAGGCCCTATTCTGCTTCCCCCTTCTCCTAGGATGGACAGCTCTTTCCTCAAGGGAAAAAAAAAACATGTCTCTGGGGTTATTTCACAATATATTTTCTTTGTATAACGTTCTTTACTTAAAGAACAAGAAATAGTTTTTTATAAAATTTAAAAAGAAAAAAAAAAACAGGCATTTATAACTGAGGGTATGAACTTATATCCACCAGGTCTCTTGTCCCTGCACTTCATTTTCTATGGAAGAAAATGATGTCTAAAGAACAATATAGAGGCATTTTTACATACGTATTTAAATGAAAAGGAAAATCGTGGTTTCTTAAATTGATAAGGATTAAGAATATTTTATTATAAATATAATATATGATTTTTTAACCTGTTCTGTTGCCTCATATGCTGTCAGGTTAATTTGTTTTCCTTCGTGCCAGAGGTGGGGAAGAAGGTAGTACATTGCTTGCTGAGTAAATGCCTAGATTCACCCACCTTTATGGTTTGGGGGCAGCAAGGTCGTTGTGGATATTGGTTTTGTGGAGTTGAGGGAACTTAGGATATAAGTTCACTCCCTCTATTTTTCTTTGTGATTCAGTTTTTCAAAAAATTTTTTTTCTTCCCTTTCTCCCCAATGTGGAAATTACAAATCAAAGGCCTTTTTCTTTAATGTAAAGTGTATTTATTTAAAAAAAATACAAAATAAACTACAAGTCTGTCTTTGTTTGTTTATGGCCTTTCCCTGTTCTCTTTTACCAAAGTGCAGTGGTCCCTTTCCCTGCACCTCTAGCCAGCCAGTAGAGAAGACGCCTTCCGAGAGGCAGTCCAGGATGGTTGTGAGAACACATTCTGCCCAAATAAAGCACTCTGGGGAGAAAAGTAGCTTAGTCACAGTATCTAACCCTGGTCTGCTGCCCTCCCCCAGAGGGAGTATCGGTTTGTGCCCGAGAAGCACGCTGGGGTGGAGGAGGAGGTGCTTGGGCCTGGTCAGCTGTGGACACCTCTCTGTCCTAGGTTCTGACTAAAGAAGGCAGCTCTGCAGTACAGATCTAGTGGAGCTGACATGTTAGGGGTCCTGGGTGCTGGCAAAGCTAAGGAGTGGCCACCTCTCTAGTTAGTTGGGTGACTGTCATTACGATTTCCTCAAGGGAGAGTTAACAGCGGACCAGAGCTGTTTTTCACTTTTGGCAGTTTGGAGGCAGCGGGGGCTGGGCCCGGCTGGGTTTAGACAGGTCTCAGGCCTCTGAAATCAGCCTGTGGTTGGTGAACATGGGGAACCGCCAGGGAAAGTGCCACATGCTCTGACCTTTTCACTTAACCCACCTCACCCTTTCCTCCTACAATAAATAGATTGCAGTCTCTTCGAGTTGTCCAAGTAACAGCTTCTTGGTTTCTATTATGTAGGTATCAAATAGCTAGGGACTTTTCTCCCTTTGCTGAGAAGAGGGGACAAATTTGGTTGTGAAATAAACAAGACAAGACGGCTATAACTCACCAGGGGCCAGCAAAGCCCTGCTGGGCTTCAGAGCACCATACAACTGATCGCACACTGAAGTGGGCCTGTGTCACACAGGTACCTCTTGGTCCTTTAGAGAGCAGAGGTCTCAGCTCTTACGTTGCTTCATGCCTCAGCTTAAATGGGTTACTAACACCTAACCAGTGGAGTAGCCTTGACTGCTGGTGCTGGATGGGTGCATCAAAAGAAAGCAGGTTAAAAGTCAAGAAGTAAAAACGCTATTCTAGTCATGAATTCAGCTGAGCTGCTGCTGGCTGCCTCCCTCAACTCTGCCAACAGCTCTTGGGAGTGCCTGCAGGTCTCTGTGGTGGCAATGGGGGCCTCCAACAGGGAGGCACAGTTCTGGTTGACTTGACAACCCGCCCTTAGGGCAGTGCCCTGAGAGGCTAAGGAGACATCAGCCCTCTTTCTTACTATACCAGAGCTGAAAATCTGAGTCACTCAGAAGAAACCGGTACAATTTGCCTCAGATTGATTTCCCGCCCCCCATTTAAGCGCCACCTCAGACAGGATCTGAACCCGCAGGTGGAGGCACTGGACCCCTGCAGTTAAATTGTTCTCTTTGTGGGGCAGTCCTAAATCAACCAGCGCCTTGACTTCCTGCCCTACTAGGGCTGGCCAAGGCCTGAGAGTTCACAGAACCTGTGTCTTAAGAGCCAAAGGAAGGAAGTGGTTGAGAAGAGGGTCACACAGTGGGCTGTGGTTCTTTACCAAAACTCTATAGTTCTTTTTGGGGCCAGAGAGCACCTATCCCTGTAAAGTAGACAAAACAAAGGTTGAAGTGTCTTCTCCAACCACATTTCCTAGCAGGTTTATATCTGGAAATGCTGCTAGGTGGTGTAGTATTCTGGGTTCTGAGCACCCACCCTATGAAGAACAGCCCAGAGAAGTTTTGGACGTAACAGGACAAGGCAACTCTGGCTGATATGTGACCGAGGCATTTCTCAGACATCTGCAGGAAGCCCTGCAATACGCCTTCAAGCCACCCCTACCTTGTTTACTCTGAACAAGGCCCATTCCTGCTCTGGCAGTACGAGCTACCCTGGGATGGTGGCACTGGGGTCAGCTGGTCCCCGCCACGGACTTGCTCAGACACCTGGCAGTTGTGCCACAGCTCAAGTACAAACTGGCAAACACATTTAACACTTCCTTTGTTCATGTTTTCTGTTGTGAACATGCCTGTTCTCTCATGAGCACCAGCTATAGCCCAGTGAGCAGTACCTCCCCAGGCACCTTCCCCTGTTCATTTTAAATCCCTAAGGTCTCAAAAAGCCACCTCTTCCCTGTCCTTGTGAAGCCTGTATTGTCCAGGCAGTCCACCCTCCAGGCCTCACCCTCCACCTCAGGATGGTCTCTCAAAGCATCCCAGCCGTCCCATGTTGCCCTGCATGGACTGGGAGTGGACCAGGCCAGGAGAGTGGAACAGAACCTGGAGTTCCTGGCCATTTGGGGGCTCACTTCTCTGAGGCTTCTGTTGTCCCTCAGCTCTGACAGTGATCCTTTGGGACATCCAGACTGCCACACAACACACTCTGAAAAGTCTATTTGGGCAGTGTTCTATGTTGACAACTGCTCTATGACTGGCTTCCCTCCTTAGTTGACGGTGCTGGCTTCGTTTGTCCTATGACCTCATTAGAGACCAGGGATGACAGCATTTTTCTCTTTCAAGCCATCTTTCTCTCCCAGCTGGAAGATGCCTCCACATTCCTCCCCAGCTTGGCTTCAGTGGCTCTGACGAGCACTGCCCAAACACCCTGGCACCTGTGACTTCATTTCCCCACAGAGGCACCCTTCTCCCACCTCAGCAGCAGGGCAGGAGGCTGAGGCACACGTTCTCACCTTACACCCGTGAAATTGATTAGTTAAGAGTATCTGTCTAATCCACCGTGCTCCCTGGCAGCACTGCAAAAATTCTTCAGTCCAGGGTTTGTAGGGTCCCCTACAAAGCTCTAGGTACTGGGAAGAGGTCCCCTCCACTATACATCAGCCCCAAAACAACCAAAGGAAGAACCAGAGTGGTTCACTGGGTAAATTTCAAGAATTAGCCAAGAGAAGCTTCCTCCCACCCTCCATTCCAGCACTTGGCCTTCAGGGTCCCTGGGGGGTCTGAGGCAGCTCTGCCTCCAACGGGGTGCTCCTGGGCTGCCATGTTAAGGCTGGAAGGGAGGCTGAAAAGAAGGGGAGCCTGCTTCAATCCGTGACACCAAGACGCTGTGGCATCAATACTGTACTCTTCTTCCCCGTGTCTACAAGACCACAGAACTGCTAAAGACTACCTGCCTGCAAAAGACCTCAAGATTAGGCACATTGTCCAACAGCTACGGTTCAGACAGATCAACACACACATTTAGGGCAGAAAACAAAAACTCCAAAACTACCAAAGCTGCCGGCTATAGACCTTAGGCTCACCCCCTTCCTTTGCATGGGCTCTGCTCAAGCAGGCAAGGCAGGGTGCCAGAGGCAAAACGAAGCCCACCTGCTCTCAGCCAAGGTTAAAAACAAATGTGAACGCAGTCCCGACTCGGCCCAAAGAGCTGAGGGGCCGAGAGCGACCAACACAGCAGGACTTTGAGCTAATACCAGTGCTGTGAAGTTGACGTAGGGCATTTGTGTGCGTGCAGTGGGGAAAAGTCTTCCATTCATTGAGGAAAAACTCGATTAAACCAGGACTCTGAACAGGATTAAAAATCCATCCTCTGACAAAGGTTTTACTGACAACTTTCCATACAGTTAGTCAAAAAATAAAAAAAATACAGAACACAGCAGACAGTATCTCGTACACTAGAAATCAACGTGACAGGAGTCCCTTTTCTCATTGCTGGAAAAAACCAAAACAAAACAAAAAAACAAAATCCCCAAATTTAAGAACTTAGTTTTGGTGGGGGTCAGGACTCTGGTTCCCCCATCAAATGAACCAAAATAACCCAGCAGAGAATTCAAACCAAGGGGTAGGGGGAAGGGTGGTGGTCGGATTTTAAAAGAACTGCTTTTGTGACACAAACGCGGAGCTGGAGCCAGGTCTGGGCTAGGCAGTGTCTCTTACTATAACTATCACCATGTGTTCCTCCTCTAGCTTGCCCAATGTCCTCAGTGCTGACTGGAGGTACTGCTGTGAAAAGTCGCAGGGCGGGAAGGCGTAGAGCATGCCCGTGCTGTCTCTGCCCTTGGACCCACCCACCGGCAGGCTGATCACCCCTGCGGCCTGCTTCTGTTTCAAGTAGGAGACCAGGTTCCTGAGAAGCCGCCTCTGTAGGCCTGGCTCCACCGTGGGCAGCCCCTCAGTGCCAGGCCCGCTGGGGGTCGCCTGGGTGGCTAGGAGCACCGCATAGCCATTGGGGCTCCCCTGCTTGATGCGCCGCGTGACCTCATCGAGCTTGGGCTGGTCCAGCCGCAGACGCTGGGCAATCTTCAGCTGGGTCAGCTTGCTCCCGGAAGTGTGGTCTTTGAGGAGGCCCGTGATAACCCCTTGGTCCCCCTCTAGGATGTGCATAGATGTTGGGAAGCAGCTGTTTTTCAACACTAGGAGCCCATTCCAACCCAGCTGCAGTGTCTGGGCATACTCGGAAAGATTCTTGAGCTTTTTGGTCTCGTGTTTTGGCTCTTCTAGAGGCTTGGGTTCAGCCTCAGCGGTCCGATGATTGCGCTCGCTCTCTCGGGTCTTCTTCCCATGGGAAGAGTCTGGAGCCTCGTGGTGGTGGTGGTGGCTCCGCTCCTCAGCCCCGTGTCTGCTGTTGCTGAGGGAGTTGCTGCTCGACTCCTTGGTCCCATCACTGGAGTGATTCTCCTTACGGCTGCGCTCAGGAGTGCGGTCAGAGCCCCGGTCCACCTGTGGCCCACCACCCTTGGTCCTGCTCCTCTCCTCGTAAGGGGAGTGGGTTGTCCTCCCGCGGTCACTGGAGAGGCTCCTCCGCTTCCGCCTCTCCTCCCAAGGCTTGGGCAGGCCCCGGTCCCCATCTCCCCAGCGCTCCCCACTCCGGCTGCGCACTGAGCGGCTGTAGCCCTCCAGGCTGTTTCGGCGGTCAGAGCTTTTACTAGGGCTGGTCCAGTCCCCTTCCAAAAAGGTCCGGTCCCGGTCTGAGTACAGGAGGTGTGGGGGGGTCCTATCCCGCACCCGGAGGTCTGCATCCAGGCTTCGATGCCGGGTATATCCATCTGGGAGCAGCTCATAATGCACAGGGAGGGGTGAGGGCTGGTACTGCTGGGGATACCGGGTCTCCTCTGCTTTGGCAAAATCCACACGCAGCCTTCGGTCTGGACCACCCAAGGGAAAGCCCCTCATTTTTGCGCAGGCGGCCTGAGCTGCATCCAAGCTCTCATACTGGATGTAAGCAAAACTATCTCCCTTGACGTGATCAATGGTCCGAATGCTCCCGAAGCGGTCAAACTCCCGGGCCAGAGCGGCCAGTGAGGTGTTAGGTCCCAGGCCGCCCACCCAGAGGCGAGTGGTGGGGTTGGCCTTGCCATAGCCTATCTTAATGGGGTTTCGGCCAATCACCCGGCCCGACATGGCCACCTTGGCCCTGTGGGCCATGTCTAGATTCTGGAACTTGAGGAAGGCATACGCACCACCCTGGCCACGGGCAGGTCTCTTGATGACCACCTCCTCAATGATGCCGTACTTCTCAAAGGCCCGCCGCAACTCCACCTCGGATACGCTGTGGTCCAGGTTCCCGATGAAGAGGTTGCGCGTGGCCCGCTGGTCGTCCTCAGGCATCAGGTCCTCCTCGCACACGGCGGGGTAGCCGTATGGGCGCCCGCGGTCGTCGTACAGACCGTAGTAGTCCAGGGCCCGCTCCCGGGACAGTCCTACTGCGGCGGCGGCGGCAGCATCCAGGGCAAAGGCCGCCGCGGCGTGGCGGGCGCGGGGCTCCCGTAGCGGAGGGGCGGCCACGGGGGACAGAGAGCGCTGCTTGTACTGGTAGCCGCCGTGCAGCGGCAGGTAACCGAGCGGGTCGGCGGGCGCGGGCGGCCCTGGGGGCGGCGTGGAGGCGGCAGCACTGCTGCTGCTGCTTCGCCGGCTGCTCCCGCCGCCGCCGCCGCCGCCGCCGCCACGCAGGTACACCGGCTCCACCTTGAGCGGCCGGTCGTAGAGCAGCAGCTGGCGGGCCAGGGCGTGCTGGCGGGCCTCGCGTGCGTCCTGCGGGTGCCGGAAGTTCACGTAGGCCACGCGGCCCAGCTCTGGCGTGTGCGACAGGCGCAGGCTGATCTCGCCAAAGCGCTTGAACTGGTGAAAGAGTCGGTCCTCGAGATGCTCGGCGGGCAGCGCGGGGCTCAGGCTGCTGATGAGCAGCGTCTTGTACTCGGGTGCGGCCGTCGATGAGCCGGGCCCCGCGGGCTCGGCCCCGGGCGGTGGCGGAGGTGGCGGCAGCGGAGACGCGCGAGGTGATGCACCTGAAGCGCCTGGGTCCCCGGAGGCCTTGCCACCGCGTCCCCCGCCGCCAGCGCCCGAGCCCGAGGAGCGGCCGCTGCTCGCACGGTGATTCGCGTCCCCGGCGCCGCGGCCGTCGCGATGCCCACCCCCGCCGCCCCCGCTACCGCGGGGTTTGTCGCGGGCCCGCGTTGGAACGGGATGCTTGGCGCCGCCCGAGGCCTTGTGCGCCGCCCGCCGCCCGCCCGCCTCCGCCTCCCGTTCGCGCTCCCGCGGCCGCTTGGCCGACGATGACGAGCCGCGCCCGCTCGGGCTCGAGTCTCGCTCGCTCTGCCTCTTCATGGCGCCGGCGCGGCGGGCGGGCGGGCGGCCCGCAGGCCCCTCACAGCGGCGGCGGCGGCGGCCGAGGAGGCAGCGCCCCCGGCGCCGCCATCTTGGACAAAAGGACTCGGCGCGGCGGTGGCGGCGGGGCGGGGCGGGAGCGGCGCCCAGGGGCTGGGCGTCGCGTTATCAGGCAGCGCCGGACTGTCACGTGACCCCGTGGCAGGCGGGGCGAGAGCTACGCCGGGTGTGCGTCATCGGACTGCGCCGCCCCCATCACGTGACCCCCGGGGGCGGGGCAGGGAGGCCGGCAGGCGATCGCGGCCCGGCATTGAGCTCTGGCGCCACCGCGCGGCCTTGGGGCCCGGCTGCGCGGAGATGGGGGCCATCGCGAGAGCGGGCCTGGTTCGCTCCTGCCCGCCCTAGGCTTCCCGCTTCCGGCTCGGGGCCCGCGCTGCGTGGAGGAGTGGCAGTGCCTGTGGGCGCCGGGCTCCCGACTCTTGACCCAGCGGCCTCTTTACGTAGCATCCCCCGACTGGTCCGGGATCGACGGTGAAGAGGATCTAAGCACGCCGCTCCCTAAGCCCTGTCCAGCGCCCACGCCCCACAAAGCAGGGATCCTCCGCATTCAGGTATCACCTGCTGCGGTCCCTCGAAAGGCCGCGATGACCAAGGGCTGTCCATGCAAAAGGCGAGGCTCAGCAGGGTTGAGGCGGAGAAACCTGAGCCAGCAAACCCGCCGTTTACCGAGTGCGAATTGGCGCCACTAGGTCCACCCTCTGCTGCGGCCCTCCGAGTAGTGGGCTGTGAGGGCAGGGCCACGGAGCCAAGGGCGAAGAGAAGGCCAAACCCAGTCGTTAGCATAGCTTGCTACGCTTACCTCTTGAGGCTGACCAGTGCCCTTCTATCCACTTCCAGGGCCAGGACCTCTTCTCCAGAGGTGAGGTGCGGGGGAGGCGGGGAGAATCCTGCCTGGGTGCCCAAGCGGCCTTGGGATGGTTTTATTTCCGAGAGCTGCTGGACGCATCGCAGAACCTGACCCTTCTGCACGGAAACCGTGGGGGCGGGGAAGAGGCTGCCAGTTCCTCCTCCTCCTCCCACGACCATACATAAAGCAGCTCCCGGAGCAGCTGAGACAAGTGCAAGGGGAAAGCTCTTAAAAGAAACATCTGTAACATTGTCTGATCTTAATTCCGCTTCCAGCAGGAACGAGTTAACCCTTCGTAGATAACCGTGGGGGTCAGCCCTAGAGTGGGAGTGGTTGGGTTGTTTTTCTGTTCCTGTATTCAGTGTGGCCTGTAGGCCATGGCCATCTACTTCCTAAGATTTCTATCGTCAGCCGTGGATTTTCCCAGCACCTATAAGGGGCTCAGGACACACTGCGCTGGTCACATCTCAACAGCCCACCTATTTTCCCCAAACAAGAAAATCTCGGCCTGAGGAGTAGCTCAGCGTTCTTGCTTTCCCTCTTAGACATCGTGATGAGGATGTGCTGAATGTGGGGCTGCTGTTGGTTGTCATTTGTGGAAGACACGGCAGGTTGTAACAAGGCCTACATAGGCAAACTGAATTCAGCCAACTGCACAAATGTGATCTGCAGTCTTCCTAGGAAAGCACTGCTTTAGTCCTTTTTTCCGGTGGTCTCCGCAGGCCTGAGATGCAGAGGGTTCTCCACCAAGTCACAGCTCATGCTGACAACTGGGTTTCCCAAAGCCAACCCTGGAGATGAACTAAAAAACCAGACTTGGGACAAGACCTCATCGATTAGCCTTATCTTGGGAAACAATGCAAAAGGTAGTCTCTCACTGATTCTTTGTATAAACCAACTCCTGCAAATCGAGCAAAACTCCAATTAGGCATCAGAAACTTGGGGCTGAGAGCAGACCACAAACTCAGATGACCACGTAGATGGCCAGATCTAGACAGTGCTTGGCGGAGGTAGCCAGGCTGAGAGCATCTTAGAAATGTGATGGTACAGGATGCAGGCAGTTACTGAGGTCATCCTCCTGGAAAGCCACACCAATCATACTCTCAGTCCTGCAAGAAAGCCCCTCCCTCCTAACACCAGATGCGACCCCCTGGGCTCTGCTGGAAGCTGTGTGGCCTCCTGCTCCTCTTGTGTGACTTCGCCTCAGTGACCTCAAGTGACCTTGGAGGGGGCGCCTCAGGCACAGCCTCCTCCAGGATTTGCTCCAGTCCTGCTCAGCACCCCCCCTGTGCCTCAGTCCTGCCCTGGCATCTCCAGCCCTGGAGGACTAGAAAGCATAAACTGGTGGGATCTTCATTAGGGTCCAAATCCTATTTCAGATTAACTTTAATTCTCCAAGGACAGCTAGAAATTTTCTTCCTTTAATAAAAAATTCCCAGACACACTTTGAAGTCCTAGAGAAAACCAACAACAGAATAAAGTGAATCCCCCAATGGGGGCGCTGGAGAGCCAGCATCGTCAGGAAAGCTCCAGGCTTCACACGGACTTTCAGGAGCCGGCCTAAAAAATAAATTACAAAACGGCTGTGGGGAAGGCGTAGGTGCGCTGCCTTCCCTCAGGGGCAGCAGAGGCGGGGCAGACTACAAGTCAGTCCGTGAACTGGCTGCCTTGGGGGCATATTTAGGCATCAGTTCATTAATCTTCCGGATGTAGTCAGACTTCTCTGCACAGCCTTTGCATGTCTCCCCCCAGTCGTCCAGAATCTTCTTGAGCTCTCTAACCCGGAGCTTCTTCAGGTCCACCGTGCGCAGGTCGATCTGCTTGTCTGGGGGAAAGAGCAGGGAGAGCTGGTGGGAGCAGCAACAGACACCTCCCTGTCCCAGACACGGTCCCGGGACGGGTCACACCCACAGGGCCCCCCAACCCTTAAAACAAGCAGCCCTACTGGCTGGAGGGGGGACAGATGCTTCCAGATGCGTGCTGGTGTGTCAGCACCCACAGCACCACACCAGGGGCACTGACCGGAACGCTGGTCTCCCGAGGGCAGTGTCCTCCCATATGTGCGGTGCTGCCAGGGACCAGGATGGAGGCCATGTGGTCCTTACAGGACAAAGGTGGTTCCTGCTCCCCAAGTGCCTTGACAGTCACTGGAGAGTGACAGCTCCAGGGTGACAGAGCAGATAGATCCCCCAGCTCCAATTTCCCACCATAGGCCCTGGTCGGAAGCTTGCCCTCCATGACTGCTTGTGACCAGAGGCCCGGGGCCAACCGCCCCTGTTCCAGGGCACCTCAGGAGACCAGACATCCTTGATGCAAGTGGGCAAACACAGGCCCTTGGACACTTGAATCGCAATAAAATAAGTTGGTGTCTAAATTTTATAGACAAGGACAACTATTCCTGGTCCTGACTCTTTCTGAGCACCTGGCCTGCTTTGTTCTACCAGAGAGCTCTTCCACAAGAGGTGCCACAGTGCCAGCACTCTTCAGAAGCACACAGCAGTTCTCTTCAATATAGTCAAGATTTCTGGGCCTTCAGCAGGATGAGCCTATTAAGCCCAAGTCAGCCCACATCCCTTCTTTGCTCAAAAACCCATGTCCCTGGGGCCTGGGTGGCTCAGCCAGTTAAGCGTCCAACTCTTGATTTTGGCGCAGCTTGTGATTTCAGGGTCATGGATCAAGCCCCTCATTGGGTTCTATGGTCAGTGGGGAGTCTGCTTGAGATCCTCCCTCCGTGGCTCCCACACCCTAAAACAAATCTTAAAAAAAAAAAAAACAAAAAAACAAACAACCTCTCTGTCCCCCACCCCCACCCCCTGGACAAAACCAAACCAAACCAACCCACATTCCCAACTTTATTCAGATTAAAGATCTGAAGCCAAATCTTCACCAACCTGCAAGGCCCTCTGTGACCTGTCCACACATCATGCCACTGCCTGCCTCTGCACGGCCTATTTCCTCTGCCTGGAATGCTCTTCCATTAGCTCCCTTTGGCTCATCTTCTACCGCCTTGAAAGTTGGCTCAATGTCCCCTCCTTGGGGAGGTTTGTTCTAACCTCCACTGACCAAGAATGCCAGATCCATAGCCCCTCACTTCACACCATCTAGCTGTAGATATCACGCACCCTGGCTCTGGTTTCTCATTGGTCTCTCCCAGCTAGAAAGTCAACTCCATAAAGCCTGAGCACACATGCTCTGTGTTGGTTACATAGGCCTGGCCACACTCACCATACTTTAGCTCACAGATCTGGCTGTCCTTCTTCTTGAGCTTCTCACAGACCTTCTCCACAGGGATGTGGTGGGCCAGGGGCTTTGACACCTCGTTGATGATTTTAGTGGCAGCATCGTCTGTGGCCCCAATGTAGTAGCACTGCAGCAAGAGAGGACAATGGCCTTTAGGCGCTAGAGAGCCTTCTCCTCCACAACATACTGACACCTCAAAACCTCTGTTTCTGGCAGGGACCTCATGTTCCCATGCCCTGCCTGTACTGCCATCAGACTGTCAGTGTAAACCCTGGGCTCTTAATACATGCCCGGTCCTCAAGCAGACAGCCTCCAAGTAAGTTTACAAGTTACCAGGATTCAGACCTTTACACAGACAAACCAGCAACCGCCAGGGAGAGTAAAGCTACAAAAGCTGTCATTTTGTCAGGGCTCTTGTCTTCAATTCAGCCCCAGCCCACCCTGTGCCCACTGTTATCCTGTGTCCTCGCACGTGGCCTCTGGTACTCACAAAGGCTGTTCCCTTGGCCTGGGATGCTCTATCCTGTCCGACAATGACGACTCTTCCTCAGAAAGATTCTTGACTATTCTGCCTAAATCAGCACCCACCCTCTCTGCCAGAGCACCCTGGTCATTTTCTCCAGGACCCTTATCTCACGCCATGTGTTTGTCATTTCTTACCGCTGATACTCCCGGTGCCCAGCACATAGTAGGTGCTTGATCAATTCTAACAGGATGAAAAATATCCTAACTGCAGACCGCAGGAAAGCACCTGCGTCCCACACCAGCATCCGGGCAGAACAGAGGACCTCCTGAACAGCAAGTGGACAGGGCCAGCCCGGGAGGGTAACCAGTTACTCACCAACCGATTCTCTTTGCCTCTTGCTTCCCGGCAGAATTTTATAAGTTCTTTTTCAATAGAGGATGGTGAGAATGTGACATCTCTGTCTTTGAGGTCCTGATAAAATCTTCCCAGATAAGAGATGCAGACTGGAAAAGAGAGGGGACATGCTCAGCAATCACCAAGTTGTACCCCAATCCACCAGGAGGGAACTCCGTCAGCAATTTTAACAGGAGACACGGAGGTGAGTTTTTCTATCACCGGGGTTTCCCAGGTGCCCGACTCAACCTGGCTCCAAGTTGCTGGGGTCCCCCCGCCCCCCGTACACCCAGGGCACGCGGGGTACGAGCATCACCCGGTGACCTACACACGGCTCCTCCCTGCTCCTTCCACAAACTTTAAGGCGAAAACGAACACGTGTCCTTGAGATGGACTGACTGTGACCTCGTAAGAGGCCAAGCCGGAGGGCGAAGACAAAAACGATCCAAATGCTTCTCTTTTCCAAACACAACGCCGAACCCCGAGGTGCGGCTTCGCAAGCCCACGGGCCCGGCGCGGTGCCCACGGCTGGCCCTAGGGCTCCCGACCTGAGCCTGGGAGAGCCTCTGCTCAGTGATGGGAAACGACAAAAACTCCGGCGTTCTCTCAATGTCAAGCCAAGTTTTCTGCACGACCTAGTCCCAACTTTTTCTTGTCGGGCCAGTTTCCTAGGCCCAGGAACTATGTTCTAGGCCGGCGTCTGCCCCTCGGACAGACCCCGCTGGGGCCGGTCGCCGCCCCCTCCCGTTCCAACCCCGGCCTCTCGGCCGCTCGGTGGTTTTCGGCGCCGCCGCCGCCAGGCGGGCCTCGGGGCGCGGACCCTGGCCCTGCCGCACCTTCGCAGTCGCCCGGCCGCAGAGTCCGGCCGCCGGGCAGCACGCTCAAAGCCAGCGCCACCGCCAGCCCGTGCGTGGCCCACATCCTCCACCGCCTCCGCCGCCGCCCGACTGAACCGCGCCCGCCGTGCGGCGCTACCTCCAGGTCCCGGCCGCGCGCCGTAGTTCCCCATTGGTGGGCGGCCCCCGCGCCCTCCTACTCGCCGCGCTCCCATTGGTCCACGGGCCTCGGAGCCCAGACGGGCGGCTCCACGCTCCCCTTCCCTATTGGCTCGTAGCGTCGCCCGCCCTTGGCCCTAGACAGTTGTCGGCCGCTGATTGAACCAGGGTGGCCCGCAGGAAGCGGCGGCGGGGCCGGCGGAAGCGCCCGGGCCGCCATCTTGAGTAGGGGCAGCGGCTGCGGCTGAGGCCGGACGCCCTGGATTGGAGGGGAGGTCGGCCGCACCCCTGCGCCCGCTGTACCGTCCTGAGTACCCCCTGCTCTGGGAACCACGCCCTCCCGGAAAACCCCGCGGGCTTCCCCTCCCGGCGGTCCCAATCTTGGCGCAGGCCAGCGGCTGTGAAGTCAGCCGCGGCCCAAGGGCAGCCTCCGGGCCGCTTCCTTTTCTTTGCATTTTTTCACACAATCCCGTGGGCGGGGGATCCAGGCTCCCGCGCCCGCGAGGCCCGCCGACTAGATCCGAAGGTCCGCTTCAGGCCGGAGGCCGCCTTGTTCGGGCCGGCCGGACACTGGCAGGGCGGACAGACGCTGGGCTGCAGGACTTCCATAGGAAGGGCCCCCCCGAGCTGCCGTCCTAGGCCCCAGGGGAGCGCCTGGCCCGGTTGGGCGCTGCGGCTTGTGATCCGAGCCGGCCTCCCCGGGAGCGCTCGGGGCCCTGGCCGCCGGGGGGCGCCTCGCGAGTAGGTCGGCCGACTGGCACTTGGAGGGGGCTTTCCTCGCCGGCTGCCTCCTTTCGAGTGCGAGGCTTGGCTGGCTGGCGCAAGGCAGGACGTTGTAAGGCTGGCTCTGTGCTCGGTGCAGAGGTTCCTATGGGGCTAAAGGGCTTGGAGCCCAGCAGCGAGGGGCGGAGAGGGGCACTTGGGCTGCTCCCATTCAGTGAATTCAGTGGGTCAGTATCAGGTATTCATCTTTAATTCATTTCACAGCAGTCAAGGGAGTGGGGAAAGGGGGAAAATCAAGTGGCAGATATTTACATCTAAAATTCACATTACTTGTTGGATTTAGAACATGCTACCACAATATATACAGTAAAATACTTCTTGGGACACTAGTACAAATTTTTTTTTTTAACTTTGCTTTCTGGTACAGGTAAGATCATTTTTAAATCACTTTTTTAAAACATAAATACACAAAAGAAATGGTTAGAAGTTTTCTTATTTTAAATAAGCACAGAATGCCAGAGGTTAAAAACACATTTATAGGGCTGAATACCAATTGGACATCACACTCTATACATTTTTTGCTCAAATTCCTGTACAAATACACAGCATTCAAATAGGTATTTACAAATAAGCTTGAAAGAATGAAAATCAGTATTTCACAATCTTTTCAGAGGATTCTCATTTCTGACCTCCCACTTCCCCTCAGACTGGCGTTCTCCAACGATAGGGATTTGGATTATGTCCTTTTCATCCAGTTAGGGAAAATGGAAAGGGAAAACACAAACCTAGTTCACCTTGCATAAAAAAGCAAGGCCAAAGCAACCCACACTCCCCTCCCTACTATCCTGTGCTACCAGGTGGAGAAGGTCGATGTTCTTATGTGATGACTGCCTTGTCCAGGGAGTGATGTTCAGAAGTGCCCTAAGATCTAAAGATGCCCTCCTACCTAAAACTCATACCCAGAGCTAGCCCCTGACCCTGTAACACTTGTGAACACCAGATGCTTCAGGCCTGCCCTCTGATGTTGAGGTTGCCATGACTGACCCACTCTGCCTGAAGCCAGCCTTACAGTATCAGAAAGGGCCCACACTGGTGAGAAACACCCTCCAGATGCCCTGAAGGTAAGTGGCCCTCCATCTTTCCCAATAAGTTACTTGCTGGTATTCCTGTTCAGTAAGCTGGCGTTTGTTTAAAAGAGAACACCCTGACTGGCCTTGTCTGTTTGGAAAGAGGAACTGTGGGGAAGGGATGGGATCTAGGGCCCCAGGCCTGGCCACGGAGGTCAGGCCAGTAGAACTATGGGAGAACACACCTGCTCAACAAGGAGAAGGCTGCCTTGTGACCATCAAAGTTAGGAACTCAGGCAAATGAAAGAAAAATATTTTATCTGTAGGCTTTTTTTTTTTTTTTTTAGAGTAACTTAGAAGCACCCTGGTAAAATACTATTACCACCCCACCCTATCCCCCAAATAATAAACCAAGAGGAAAATCAGTGCCCTGACCTGAAAGAGTTTCCTATAAAGATACCTCTGCACTCTTCCCAACAGACTGGGGAGGCTGGAGAAACTGCCTTCCTGCCCGCCCGGAACCCTGAGTGCTGGTCCCTAAGGGCCTAGAGCAAGGGGTGGGGGGCAGGGACGACTGCACTTGGCCACTTGGGAGAGGATAATTCAACCTGCATGGCTCTCTGCTTCCAAAAGGAGGAGCTCCGTCCCACCCCCTTTACCCAGGAGCTTGCTGAACCTGACCAGGAGTCCTCAGGGCTGGAAGCCTGGCTGGGCAGCCAGCCCCACGGCTCAGAGGTAGTGCTGAAAATCCCTGATTCAGGAGCTGGATGACAGGCATTCTGGCCACTTCTGAAAGTTCAGAGGATTTCCGGCCCCTGCCACACCCTAGCCTCATTACTATGCCAGCTCTTTTCTCAACACTTGGCCTCCTGGGCCCTGGGGAGGAAGGTGGCTAGGGTCATCACTCTGGCTCAACACCCCTCCCACAAACCCCAGAGGGCAGAGAATCACCTTTGCAGATCCATTTGCCAAGGGGGCTCCTGCAGGACATGAGGTGTATTGAGAGTGGAAGTGAGCAAATGGTCAGAAATAAAAGTGATGGAGGGAAAAGTCCAAGGTAGAGTGGGAGGCAGGGCTGGCCCATGGAAGCCTGGCAGTGTGCCCTGGGCGTGCAGTTAGGCCAGGTCACATGCCTGAGCTGGCAGGATGGCCCAAGCAGCCCCTCAGTTGCACACTCCTTGACTCAAGACTGGGCAGGTGGGTAGGCATTTGTGCAAAACGGCTTGTAGCTCCCCTGTCCACCTGTGACGTGTAGTCCACGTGGTCCTTGCAATCCCTGAATACAACCATGAGCTCTTCTGTCCATGCAGCAACGGAAGAAGTCCCTAGTGCAATTTCCATTCTTCTGTGCATCTCTGTCCTGGAGGGAGGGCCTGGGCTCCTACCTCTGGGACCCACAAAGCTGCAAAGCAATTCTGTCTGTGCAATATCTCCGAATAGCTCCACGTGGTCTGGAACTGCAGGAGGAAGAAAGCATCTACTGCACAAAGGAAAGAAAGGAAAACCCATAGAAATGGAAACGTAGAAAATGAAATAAAAAGAGAAGCCACAAGCCTTCATGCTGCTGCGGCCTCTGCACATGGCAACACACGAGTTCACGGCAGTAGAACGTAGACTCGGGGTGGTTCTCTCCTGAGTGCCAGGCCTCTCTGGCTCCCTGGCGGGGGGGGACTTGCTTTTCCGACCTGGAGTGGTTGGGCAAGCTGCTCACTGAGGGCGGCATCATAGCCACCCCCCCACCCGCCCCTCACTGTTCCCCACGGCCGTGCTCCCATGCCATGCGGGCCTGCTCTTCCTTGGCACTCCCGGGGGGCAGCGAGGCTTTGCGGTGCAGGCCTCGAGGCCTGTCGGCATCTTCACGTAGCAGCACGCCCTCATCGTGCTCTAGGGCCGGCAGGCGGGTGTGGTAGGGCTTGGGGGGCAGCGCAGGCGGGTCCATGGGGTCCTGAGGGATGACGCACCCTGGGGCTGAGTGGCTTCGGCATGGCTGGGCCTTGATGGAGTCCAGGACGGCGGACTCGGAGAGGCTGTAGTGGACAGGGAGGTAGGGTGGCTCAAGATCTTCATCGGCGTTCCAGGCCTGGCTTGGCATGGAGTCCATGGTGTCGGTTCGAGGTGGGGCCTCCGAGGAGTGCCCAAAGTTACTCTCGCTCAGGGAGGACACGCCGCTGCTGGCACTGCCAGACAGTGTAGAGTTGCTGCCGTCCAGACCCGACTGGGGGCTGGTGGGGGAGGCCGGGATAGGGTGGAGAGGAGACTGCAAAGGAAAGGGTGGGCACGTTAGAACCCCTTCTCCAGGTGGGCTGGCTCCCGTGGGAAGAGAGGGCCAGGCACTTGTACACATCAGCTGTACACATGCATCTTTAGCAGCCATCCCCTGGCTCCCCCTGCCCCCAGCAAGCTAGTGGAGCCCCAGAATCAGCTGCATTTGTGTGGGCAAAAATGGCCCTGCCCTGGTTGCTAGGCACTTGTACCCTGTGGCTCTGGGGTGCTGACAAAAGGGCTGGGTCATCAGGCCATTGGGGACAGCAGAAAGAATCCTAGGGACCATGGGCCAGATGAATGCATTCTGCTGCTAAAATCTGTGACAGAGTCCATCTTTTCCAATGTGCAGAAAAATGAATGAGTTTTCACGAGGCTTTGCTGCCTCCTGCTTCTTGCTTTTAACTGGACTCTAGTTTAAAATGCTCTACCACGGGCATATTTCTTTACTTGTTGAAGGGTAGTGTGCCAATACCCCACGGTGTCAGCAAGGAGCCCCTCCAGCCCCTCACTGCCCCTTGCCCATGCACTCTGTGCTCTGGGTCCCACGTGTTGCTGTCCCCAGGACCCTCTAACCTCCCTGTCCCTGTCACTTTGGTTGCAGGACACATCAGTCATCTGCATCCCGAGCATGGCTCTGGCTGCTCCCAG
The DNA here is from genome assembly GCF_018345385.1 of Vulpes lagopus. Taxonomy (NCBI): domain Eukaryota; kingdom Metazoa; phylum Chordata; class Mammalia; order Carnivora; family Canidae; genus Vulpes; species Vulpes lagopus. The sequence continues at coordinate 19,955,994 of NC_054830.1, read as the reverse complement.
CTTCTGCCAGGTTGGGAGCTCTGGGACAGAGGAGCAGGGGAGGACTGCAGTTCTTTTTGTAGAGCCAGGTGATTCCAGAGGAGATGAGAAGATTCTTCTCACACCCTGGTGGGGCTGTTGCTTCAGTACATTACCTTGCGCAGAGTCCGGGCAGGCAGGGCTGGGGGGGTGTCACCCAGGGGGTGGTGGAAGGCGTCAAAGTGTAGGGAGTAATGACCTGCAAAGGGAACAGAACCAGAGCCTCAGCTGGGGCCCTTCTTGGGTTGTGTGCCAGCATATCCTGCTGGGCCAACTGGGCAGCCATAGGAAGAGGCTCCTGGGGACCCCTCAGCTTGAAGGCCACAGAAAAACCTCTTTTCACTGGAGTTCTCCAAAACAGGCTCCTGGAGTAAAAGACACCTGTGCCACACAAAAGGTCAAGAAAGTCGAGTATGTCAGAGCCCATGGAACGATGGGCTGCAAGCAACTGCAGCTCTCTAACAAGTTGGTAGGCAGCGGGCTCAGCACAGTGAGTTCCATGGTCTTCAGCCCCGCTGGCTGGGAAGGCATTACTGAGTTCACCTGCTGTACTCGGAAACCTCACTGACCCCAAAGCCCAGCAGGATCCTTCCTGTGGTTGGGATGTGTTTTCTTTTGCTGAGTCAGCCCAGAGAATGGCCCATCTTCTTAGTTTGGAGGGCTCTGCTGCCCTTGCCCCTGAGTAGAGTCTGTCCCAGGGATTATCTGGGGGACCCGCTGGAGGTCTTCTTACCATGCAGGCTTCGGGGAGGCACTGGGGGGGCCAGGATGTGCCCCATGTGGGCAGACAGGAAGGGCTGGGCCTCTTGGGCTCCGCTATCCAGGCTCCAGCTGCTGGGGGCTGCTGGCACCGCTGAAGGGTGGAAACAGATGGCATGAAGGGAGGTTACTTCTTGAGCCATCCTCAAGGAGAAGCCTGTCCTACAGCCTATGGCTTCTCCAGGTGTCTGCTAAGTACCCAGCACATGTGAGAACGGCATGCTAGCCTCTAAAAATGCTGGCCAAGTGAGACACTGTAGCCCATGAAGAAGGGACAGAAGCTGCTTAAGAGGATGGCAACAGAGGGAACTGACATCTGAAGAGTACTCGGGGAGAAAGCTGAGAGGGCAGCAAGAATCAAACAGCAAGAATCTGCCTCTGGGACTTGCCAGGAGGAGGATAGAGAACAGAAGAAGTGAGCAAAGCAGAGTGGAACGGGCTGATGAGAGAATGCAGACATACAGCAGGCCATAGAGCTCCTCCCCAGAGCCAGGTCAGGGCTCTCCAACTGCCCTGGCCCAGTGGGAAAAGCAGGGAGCATGGTGGGTGGGAGCCAGAGACCACCCCTCCTAGAGCTAGTGCACGGATAGGGGGTGGGCAAGGGCTGTCTTCCAAGGTGCCTGTGGTAACAAACAAGCTGTGCTCATCTTACTACTTCTCTGCCTACTGCCTGGGTTTGGGAAGCACAGGGGTTTTCAGGCAAGGACTAGTGTTCACTGTGCCTGCTGGAGGAAAGAGTATACAGCTCAAGAGCTGTGGCTCATGTCTGGCTGGACTGGCAGCTTCCCAAGAAGAGGGAGGACTATAGAGCCAATGGTGCTTTTAGGCCTGCAGAGAGGCCCAGTTCCTGGCACCCACATGTCATGGATACAGGGTAGAGTGGGCACTGGACAAGGGGAAACCAAGAGTGTCTACCTATGCTAAGGAAGGAGTTCAGTGCCAGAATGCTTCCCCTTCGTCCCCCAGCTATGGCTAGGGTGAGTGACTTTGCAGGAAGGGAGACAAAAAGAGGAATGGCTGGAACTTGAACTCTGAGGGTGCTACTCTGCAGGATGTAAATCCTGTTGGCCAACAACTGGAGACCAGATCCCACTGACAAGAAATGTACCTTTTCTCTGATGGGGCCAGGCAAGCATAATATCCCTTTGGGGCGGTCAGCAGCAGGGAAGAAGCTCACAGTCCAGGCACCTAGGTGCTGGCTTTGTTCTGAGGCAGCTATAACTAAACTGTGCCTCAGGGGGCTGGAGTTTAGAGTCTCCATGCTCCAGGTACTGACTGGGGAAAGCTAGGGCCTGATGGGACCTAAGAGGTTCAGGAAGGGAAGGAGCTGGAATCTAGCCTTCGAGAAGGATGTGGCCAGGAGCAGTCGGGCCCACATAGTCTGGGGATAAGGTGGTGATGTCCTTTCTCTTTCCCCCATGCTTCTGGAACTATAGTGGGCCTGCAGCAAAACACAAAGTAGAACTCCACTGTCTGAACAGCTTCAGTTCTCAGGACCATTCAGTGTCTTGGGATGGTTGATGGCGGGTGGTAGGAGGGAGGGAATGGTGGTTACCAGGTGGGCAGACCCTCAATTGTGACTAAAGAGAGGAAAGAATTCTGAGTTTGATGAGCACCACCAGGTAGATTCCACCATAAAGCCTCCTCAGGAAGCCAGGAGCACCGGAAGAACAGGACAGACCCATTCTCACATAGGCTTCCTCAAAATGGAGCAGGAGCTTCTGGGTCCTCAGCACTGAAGCTCTCTATCTCCAAAGAGAGAGGTTCCAAAGAAAGTCACCTAATGTCAGAAGTTAAGAAGCTTGGAGATGGGTATGGGCAGCTTCCTCAAAGGGGTGCTAACAGTGCAAGACCTCACATGTACATCTAGGCCCTGGAAGACCTGTGGGGCCATAGAAGTTCACCCACAAGAGCCAAAAGAAACCTGCAGGCAAGGGAGGCTATGGGGGAAGAAAGCTGGCAAGGCTGCAGTGCTTTACAAAGGGTGCCTGCTTGAGTCACTCCGTGTGAACCAAAAGTCATCCAGTTCACCTTGTAGCCTGAGATTAGTGAGTAATGAGGCCTATGGACTTTTGTTATGTGGCACAAGTACACTGGGACTAGTGGAAAATCTAAGATAGAGTGACTTAGCATAGGAGAGGGGGGGCAATCCCTGCTGTGGCCTGGCCATTTCTCTCTCTCTCTGTTTCTGTTAACAGAGGTCCAGCACTGGCCTGAGGTCCCCACTGCACAGCCTACAGCCCTGAGGGCAGGCTTATCTGGGCTGGGAGTCACTGGCAAAGAGAGATGACTACAAGTGAGAGGTGGAGTCCTTGTGGGACTCAGGATCCTGATGATAAGAATGGTGACAAGTATGTACAGCTCCTGCCCTGGAGGATCCAGGTAGAGACTTAGGGAGCTATTACTCTGGCCTGTGTGTTCCCACTAGGTAAATGTCTCATTTGCTGCCCTCGAAGTGCCGGCATTGTGGAGTGGACGTGCTTGCAGTGGGCTCAGACTCTTTCCTTCCCACACCTGTGGTGGGCGTGTCCAGCTTCTTGCTGCAGCCTGGTCTGAGGCCTGATGCTTTTCTGTGTCCAGCTGGTGTAGAGTCCTGGTCTGGCCACCAGCACCCATTTGAGCTCTGAGCCTGTCTGTGCTCTTGGCTAGCTGTCAGAGGGCTCCGCATCTCAGGTGAAGAAAAGGCACTGTGGATTTGGGCCGCTGAGGCACTCTGTAACAGGTGCAGGGTCCAGGTAGGCTGCATATTTCAGGGATGTGCCGCCTTGAGGCTAGGAAAGCATCTTCAGCCGGAATCTCCGTGGTCTTTATGGTTGAGCACCTGGTGCTGATGTCCACCAGCCACTGAGGCTGTGGACCTTGTGTCTGGTCTCCTTAAAGAAGACACAGAGGCCTGTCCTCAGTGGTGAGTGAGGAAGGAACAATGACAGTGGGGATAGCAGACAGCAGTTGGTGAGGAGGTGCAATGACAACATGACAGCTTTTTAAGGACAGGTTCTGATGGGACAGCAGGTTGTATACCCAGGGACTGAGTGTGCCCTACACTCCAACATATGGGGGAGAGGGAGGGGAAGCTACAGGGAGGGGGGCTGGTCTGGGCCAGGTTCTGGGTGGCAGGTGTGCTAGCACAGTCCTCATAAAGGTATTGCTCTGGGTTAAAATGAACTCAGATCTCCTCATGTGAGGCTTTGGGCCAAGGTCCTGTGGGTCCAAGTCTGCTTCTTCCATCAGCTTGCTATGGCAGAACACCACATAAAAGTGCACTATCCACACAGCCTCTGTTCTAAGGATTGCCCAGCCTCACGCCCAAGCTGATGGGCCTGCAATGTATAAGACGGACTCACAGCAGCCACTGGCCAGAGTGGTTACAGGAAGACTAGACTCAGAGTACCTGGGCCTCCCTTAGAAATGACTGTCTCTGGGAAATTCACTTTGCCATGGTCTGTCCTTCCCATTCTTCTAGGGGCTTGTTTGGCCCAGGCCTATTCTGGACAAGAAGGAGAGGTACCTGAGGGCCCAAGCTGAGAGTGACCAAAGGGGCCACAGGGCCGGCTGAGTTCTGAGGCTGGTTGGAAGGAGCCCAGAGGAGTGACTGCCCACAGCCTGAACACAGCAGCCTGAGTTTCCATAAAGGTGGGCTCAGGGAAGGTGGAAGCTGGAGCCTCTCTGAGGGTGGACCCTGGGGAGGGAGATCTATAAACTAACAGGATCAAAACTTAGCATCAAGCCAGACATCGGTTTAACAGTGAGCACAGGAGGTGATCAGGACTCTGGACAGACAGACAGGCCTGGGTGTTGAAGTATGGCACAGCCTTGGCCAGTTGGTGCTCAGGGACAAGAGTCAGACGCTCAGGATGGGAAAAGACATGGGGGGAGGCCCCCTGGGAAGGGGAACAATACCTTTTTCAGCCACAGACAGATTGGGATCACTGCAGGGTTTGCAGGATCCGACCACTTGCTGGAACAGGGCCCGCTGGAAATTTGGCAGCTGAGGGAAGGAGAGAAGTATCAAAGAGGGTGAAAACAACCAGTTATACCTTGGGGAGCAATGCTGTGGGCCCAAGAGCCAGGACATTTTAAGAGAAGACGGGGAAATCAAAGCAGTGGTAGGGTTCATGCTTGAGATGTGTTGAAAAGCTCAGGCCAGCCAAAAGAAGACTGTCCCTCGCTGTCTGGCTCTGAGTGCTGCCATGGCAACATTGGAGTCACCTCCCTACCATGCCTGGCTGGGCTCCAAGCTGTCTTGGGCATGGCCAAGAGAAAGGACATAGGCACGTGAAGGTGTCTACCGGCATTCCTCTGTCCTGCAGGGAGACCCACTGGCAGAAAGGGCTGAGGGACCCCTTGACCCCTCAGCAGTGGCAGATTTGGCCTCCTGAGGTCCTCACATAGGCCCAAGTCAGCACTGAGGGTAAGAAAAAAGGGCAGCACTCAAGCCGAGAAAGTCACGGACAGGACCCACTGTTCTGATGCGCAGCTGCCAAGCAGGCCTGTTCCCTCTGCCTGGCGGGACTGATCAGGCACAGAGAGGTACTGCTGAGCAACTCCTGACACTCTGGAACTAGGTAACAGTTGCTTGGAGGTGACTCTCATGGACTCTGATAGAAGGGTAGGCAGGCTGGGTGGGGAAGGAGTTAATCTCCCACAGCTTCTGATTCAAGACCTCTAGGTAGGGTGTCTGGAGAGCTGTGCAAATGGCATGGAATAGTCCCAGCAGCTAGTGAGGGGTTTCCGGTAGATGGATGGCCAGATGAAAGAGGCAGAGTTTGCCCAAGTGAAGATGGCCTTTACACACACACGGAGAAAGGCCATCCTCCAGACCCACATCTACCACTGCCTTCTAGGGACAGGAAAGAGCCAGTTTCCTCCACTAGGGGGAGGAGTCCAGGAGACAGGCAAGAAAGACGGATAGCTACACAGGCAACAGTGGCTCCACCACACCACCATTCTTCCCACAGTTGCACTCCATCTGGCTTGCCGAGCCTCAGAGCCACTGTAGTCCCCATTCAGGGGCCCAGCAGCCTTCTGAGGGTCTCATGGCAGAACGAAGGAGGCACGGAGGACAATACAATAAGCCTAGCAGATGCAATGAGAAAAGCCCAGGCTGACGAACTTGCAGCAGAGGGCAGTCAGGAGTCTGTGTCTACTACCTGTCCATTCTCCAGAATGGCTGCTGGATACATGGCACTGCTTGGGCGGTCCCGGTGTGTGGGCAGCAGCAACATCATTTCCCGGGCGTGGCGGTACTTATCTGGCAGAGAGGGAGAGCCTGTAACCAAGTGAGAACAATCACGCACAGATGACAAGCCACAGATGAAGGGCCCAGCAGGCAAGCATCCTTGGGGCCAGGGAACCAGGGTAGATGTCCCCTCGCAGCTGGGGTGAGGATGAGCTCAGCAAGCACAGGAGGAATGAAGCAGAGCCTGCTGGTGAGATGGGGGGTAGGGGTGCTGAACCTGACGTTCCGGCGGAGGTGGGTATACTGTACACCAGGGTGATGCAGGCCCACTGACAGAGCCCCTTCACCATGCTCAGAGGCAGGAGAACTGAGGACTGGAGCCAGGCCCCAAAGGGCCCCCTGCACCCAGCACTCTTGGGAGATGGATGTGGCCTGGATCTGGGCTCTCTCAGGGGGCCCAGGCATGGGCACAGGCCGGCTTGCAATGGAGTCATCACACAGAGACAGACACTCAGATAACATAGTGGTACAGTTCTTGTTTGATACACTGTGTCTCCATACACTTACCGTCTCCAGACACCATTGGCCCTGTTCTCAGCTGGCTCCCTAGCACCTTTTCCCAGAGGCTTCTCCTTCCCAGATTCCAGGCCCCCAGAGCCTGGTCTCTGCTTTGCTGGCCATCCTACTGCAGCCCCAGAGCCAGACTGGCAGGAGCTCCAGAGCCCTGCACACAGGTGGCTCTCTAGGGTTTCTCACTCTGAGACTTCCCTTCAGTGAACTTGGGAGTCATGGAGCTAGGCTGAGGGTTGTGGGCCTTTAACCCAAGGCTCTTGAGTTGACTTGGTTCACGCTTTTCTCCTGTGAGGTTTCTGTGGTGACCTCTGGCCTGAGGGGCTGTTACAGAGGCCAGATCACACTAGATGTGTGGCCCAGTTTCCATCAATGCAGGCCATAGCTACAGGCCCAGAAACCTGCTAGCCCATGGTTCTTGAGGGGACCTTCCACAGAAACAGAGCATAACTTGCTGGCTTTCCTTGGGAATGGATAATTGAGAAGGCCCTCCACATGTGTACCACTCATTCTGCCAGACACCAGCACATCCATGAGAAACTGGCTGCCTCTGGCTGGCTCAGGTGGTTGAAACCCTTCGGTGGCATGCCCTCTGTGAAGCTGGTGAGCTCATAAGCTCCAACTGAGAGGTGAAGCTGGAGCTCTGGAGGTGCTGTGTCCCTGAGACTCAGGGTCCCTGAGTGTGCAGTGCACACACTGTCAGGGCACAACTATAAAAGGTCTCTCTAGTCAGCCTGCCCCAGGAGTCCTTGAGATAGCCCTCCTGTACTCATTTTAGACTAAGAAGATGAAGCATAAATTCTTTGCAGAAGTCAATATAATAATAATCAGTGACTGTTTAGAGAACAATGGAAAAGAGCTCCTAATCCCACTGATTTCTATAGTGCCTTCCCACCAAGAAACTGAATGCTCCCTGAACCCTGCCATCCACAGCTCTGGACAGGGCTCCCCTCCACTTAATGTGCTCAGAAAGAGATGTGCGCCTTTTCACCAATTCAGTTACATATGACTCCTAATGACACCCATTCTACACTAGGCATGTATCTGGCACATGACATACTGCCTCACTGCGGCTGGCTATGGTCCTTGACCTTGCAGAGCTTACTGCCTGCTTATCAGGCCAACCTCAGATCTGCATACTCAATGTCCTGATACGTGTTGGGGGTGTTAGGATGGAGGGATGGGAAGCCTGCAGGCCCTGGGTGCTCTGCAGAGGATCTGAACCCGGGTGATGGGGGCCTCTCTGGTACTATAACAAAGGGGTGCTCTGTGCTACGGCTGCTTTTCAACTCTACCATCTACTTCTCTCCCACTGCCCTCAGCCCTGGGAAGCCAATCCCATGGGAGCAGAGAGTGATGGCTACTTTTTGTGAATATATTTAAACATCACAAGAACTTTTTTGTCACAGGACTTCTGCACTACTTGAGCTGTGGTCTGGGTAAACCCAAAGGAAGCTAAGTCCCAGCAGGACTGAGTTATTTAAGGAGGATCAGAATCCCCGTTTCCTAACCCCAATTAGTCTTTTCACCACTAGAGGGAGCTACCTACTTACAAGAGTTTAGAGTGTGCCTTCCACGCCTTATGGAAGGTTTCCAAATCAACAGGGACCACAGCAGAGAGTATCAATAGGCTTGGCAAGGAAGGCCACTGGTGTCATGACCACTCCTGGGTGTGGAGGAAGTACTTCCAATGCCAAGGACCCTCCAGAACACCTTCTCCTTCAAGGCCTTCCCTTCCACCCATAACGCCAGAAACAGAGTGGACTGCTTTCTTCCTTTTGGGCCCCCAGAGCATCTCCACTGCATCTCCCACATTATCTGACAATATCAGCTTCCTCTGTGATGTCTGGTCTAGGTCTTCTCTCTATCATCTCTCATAGGGCCCACCGCTGGTAGGTTACATACAGGGCCCATGGTTTCCTCCATATTGGCCTGCACATGGATTGCATGGATGGTGTAGCCTGAAGTGAATCCTGCTCTTTCTTAGTTGCCTCTGCCATCATCACCATACCCTGCCAAGTTCCATTTAACCTTTTTGTTTACTTTGTATTTAATGTCTACTCCAGAAACGGAAAGGCCTTCTGTAAACCTTTCTCTGTGATATTCTGGAGTTTGATCCTGGTGATAGCTTGCCTCCAGAGATGGCAACCATCAATGCTTTCCCTCCAAAACACAAATGCCACTCCTCACATGAAGAGATGGAGTCTCCTTCCCCACCCTGGTATCTAGGTTGGCCTTAGTGACTTGACCAGACAACAGAATGTGGCAAAAGGGACATTCTGGGATTTCCAAGCCTAGGTAATAAGAAGCCTTGCAGCTTCTGCCTAGGTATCTTGGAATGCTTGCTCTGAGAAAATTCAGCTGCATGTTGTGAGAAGCCCAAGCCAGGGTGAAAGGCCCTAAGTAGGGACTCAGGTCAGTAGCCCCAGCTGAGCTCCCAGGTGACAGTTACCATCAGCTGTGTGAGTGAGCCATCCATCCTGGATGTCCAGCCTAGTTGAACCTTTAGATGACTCTAGCCCTAGGTGACATCTGACTGTAGGCTCATGAGAGACTGCAAGCCTGGCAGCAATAGCCAGTAGTTGACTGGCCAGTGAGCTCTGACCACTCTCTTCTCTTGCCATCTCGCACAGTCATTCCGGGAAGCACTAGTTACTACAGCCAAGTATACCATTCTACCACAAATGCTTCTGTCTAAATGGACAGAGAATCAAATTTCACTGTGAGAACTAGGATCAGACTTTGAAAAAGACGCTTGCTCCCAGAGAACAATATTTTTTGCCAAATGATAAGAAGTCAGGCAATAACTGGCAAAATACATGGCTTTTCACAGAGCTTTTTACATCTCTCCTGATTAAGCCTTTCTCAATTGAACAAGGTCTTTTTGATTGTTGTTACTTTTTAGAATAACATTTTCCAGGGTTAAATTTAGTCTTCAAATTGAGTTTTCACACCGTGCATTCACATTCTATTCCTCAAGACAAGACTCACTGTTGCCTTCACTTTGATTTTTATTCTTGCAAACATTTCAATGGGAAAGAACTGAGCTTTCTCATGGACTGTGTGTCTTCTTACTGAGGTGGAGATGTGACAGCGGCCCACCTCTGTGGCAGCACAGCAACATCCACTGCTCAGAGCAGGGCCTGGAGCCAGCCAGAGAGAGAGCCAGGGCTAGGAACCCTTGAGTCCTTAGTGCTCAAAGGGGAGCATTCTCTAAGTCCCAGGGCCGCTTTCAAAGATGGAGCCACAGATGAGAGGAGGACAGGTGGGGCTCATGAGGCCCTCTCCTCTCCCTTCTGCAAGCAGCGCCCTGCCCTCCTTACCTCGGGCACTGGAAGGGGCAGAGGTAATCATCTGGGATGGTGCTGAGTGAGTGGAACTCAGGCTGGAGGAAGAAGGGCTTGCCTGGGACGAGGACAGAACAGAGACGTTGGTGACTGAGCCCTGGTACCTGGGGTTGGGATACGCGAGCTGCAAAGGGAGAAAAATCAGCAGGATAGAGGTCTCAATGGCCAGGATTGTAGGGCTGACCCAGAGTTGGCTTCTTCATGCCATGAGGTGCCCAGACCCGGTGTCTGATGTAATACCCTAGGTCTGATGGAGGCCAGGTTAATGGCTGGACTAAGGGTCACCCACACCACCCATGGAGCAGGGTTGTTGGGTTGACTTTAGTGATGGTGCCCACTGAGGATGCAGGACTTAGCCGTCAGGAATGCCAAGGAAGGAGGGCAATTTGGTGGAGGACCTCTCCCATGGGATCTCTAAGAGCAACCAGGACTGAAGCTAGATTTCCTTCTTGGGAAATAAAGCCTGGGAACTGTGACATGGGATGTGTGGAGGGAAGGCAGTTTTACTGGCTCTGGGTATTCTAAATTCAGAAACTAGAAAACTAAGCAGTGATGCCAGTGCTCAGATCAAATCAGCCAGTAGAGAGGTGAGTCCTCCAGGTATGGTGCCCTGGCCCATTCTCTTTGGACAGCTCTGGTACCTGCATATGATGGTATAGGTCCTCGGGAGCCTCGCCCATGGAGCTGTCACCCAGCATCACCACGTTTCCCGCTTCACTAGATGCGTGTGAGGAGAGAGAGGATGATGAATGGCGGCCTGTGCCCATCAAGTTCATGGGGCTGTGAACAAGAGTGGTAAATAGGGAGGAGTCAGGCCTGGAGCTGAGAAACCTTGCTAGGTGGTAGGACAATGTAAGGGGATGTGTGAAACAATCACCTCGAGCCTCAGCCACCAGTGGCCTGGAGGGTTTCATACCTAATACTTATGCCTATCTAAGGTTTGGAGCAGTTGTGAGCCCAACCTGCTGCTCAGGGTTCCCCTGGTCTGGGAGGGCCAATAGTAGGCTGGCAATATCTCCACCTGGAGTTAAATGGTTTATGGCCACTCAGTCTGATAATAGCAGCAATTTCTCAGAAGGATTGAAAATGATATGCTGAATCAGGTCAAGGATTCCAGGTCCCCTTGCTATGGGGTGTTAGTCTGAGCCAGCAGCCACCCCCTGCTGGGATCTGCTCCTAGGCCAGGAGCATCTTCCTGGAATGGGCAAGCTATTAAATAGCTGGTTGGCAACCATCTGTTGGCTTTTTTACATGTGTGGTCACAGGCTTGCTAATACTCTCCTCTATCAACAGTAGGCAGCCCCTCATTCATTCCTTCCATCTCCTTTATGGAGGCCCAGTCTGTGCTGATTGACTGTTTATGCTGCAAAACAAACCCAAGAGTGAGGGGCTCCTCTCCCTGGCTCCTCCTCTGAGCTGGCCTTCCTGCCCTGGAAACTTGGAGCATCTCCAATTGAGCCCAGACAGACCAGGACTCCTGAGTTCAGAGTATCTACACCTTTTTTTTTTTTAAAGATTTTATTTATTTATTCATGAGAGACACATGGCAGAGGGAGAAGCAGGCTCCATGCAGGGAGCCCGATGTAGGACTTGATCCCAGGACTCCAGGATCATGCCCTGGGCTGAAGGCAGGAGCTTATCTGCTAAGCCACCCAGGGATTCCCCAGAGTAGCTACACCTTGATGTGTTTCTACTTTACCATGCGCTTTTCTCCCTTAAACCGCCTAGTGATCCTCATTCCCCTTGGGATCAGGTCCAAAGGCCTGAATAAACATGGCCCATTTAGAGCTGGAACTGTCCCCCTTCCATGTTCTGGAATCCTGCATTATAGCCACGAGGCTCTGCTGGTGGGGATGACCAGGCTGGCTTATTTACTTCCTGAGGCATCTGCATGTGTCTGTCTCTTTCCCAGATCCTGTTTCATCACCCTCTTAACCTCAGCTCGTTTCTGCCTCACAGACTTCTACTTATCCCTCTAGACTTACCCCAAATGCCCCCTCCTCTGTGGTCTCATGATATCATGCACACTCCTTTGTCACCCAGAATGACTGGATGTGAGCATGGGTTCTGTGGCAAGAGCTGTGTGTTTGCTGTGTGCCATGAGTAAGACAGTATGTAAGCAAGTACACACACCTACTTACTATTTCAGACTTCCTAGCTCTGACCTTTGACATCTAGACTTCCCTCTGTGGAGGGGACCCTCCCCAGCCCTAAGGCCATACCTGTGCCGGTGGGTCATCTTGATATTCTCAGGGCTCATGGGACTATGGGATGCTAGGACATTTCCCCGCGGAGTGCTGGTGCCTGAACATGCAGGACTTAGCTTGTCCAAACCCGGAAACTCCTGTTGAGAAATGAATGCCCCTTCATCAGAGTAAAGAATGAGTAAGTAATTAAGGGGTGAGTGGGCAGAGTGTGGGCTGGTGGTAAAAATATAAAAGAAAAAGAATCTGATACTGTTGGTTGAACCTGAACTGCTGAATACTTTTGGGCAATGGCCCCTTCATGACTAAAACACCCTTCTAATGGCACTGGAGTCTAAACCAGAGGCCAGGAGGCCCTGGGTTAGTCCCACTAAGAGAATGCATCTGGAAGAAGCTGACATTGCTCTGAGTTCATAGGAGTGTGTTAACAGGCATTCTCAGGACAGAATAAGAGTAATAAGAGCTGGGAGCAGGAGAGGAAGAGTTGATTATCAGCTGTCAGACAGTGGGCACCTCTTACAGAAGTTGGGTTTCTTGGATTGTTAAATGGTTCGGCTCTTAGGGACCTGGGTTAAGTTGCCTATGACACAGTCTATGGGAAGATAGGATCCCAAATCCTGATATTAGTCCTTGAAAAAACAGTACAGTTCTATTTTGGCATGATTAAATTCTTATTAAGTAGACAGACATCTTAGCAGAAATTTTTGAACCCAAACCCTCCTGGGTAACACACATTGGTCTGTGTTCCTATCTGTGACTCTGGAGAAACAAAGCACAACTGTCTAAATTCCTTCAATCCTTCACAATCTGTGGGTCATAAGTCCTACTGGGGATGTTTCTGAGCTTGACCTGAAGAAGCAGCTGGTTTTCCAACCCCCTCCTGCCACAACATGGTGAAATGAAAAACAAGCGCAAACTGGAAAAACACCTGCACGTGTTTCCTGGTGACTCTGATGTATGCAGGTGAGTATTTTCTGATTTTTACTGCAGTGACCCAACAGTCTTGCATGGCAGAGAACATTCCTCACCTCATTGGCCAGGCTCCAGTCTGCCTGGGTCACCTGCTGTGATGTGAAAGTTTGCACACAGTAGAGACCAGCCAAGAATGAGAGTTAATGGAATACCCACCAGATTCAGTGCTATTACCCAGTTCTTTACTAAATGGACATCTTAATTTTAAGGGGGAAACACTTTCTCTGCATGTTTCACCCTGAAATACCATGACAGAATCCTTACAAAAAGGACAAATTTCAGGCTCTGGAAAATGTACCCATTTGTCAAACTACAGACAAATTTCTTTTTCTCTTTTTACATTTCATGCTATCTATACCTGTGCAGGAATGGCTGGGGGCCTGAGATCACCAGAACCTCCACCATCAAGAACAAGGCAGGTCAGGTCCACTGAATCTGAATGGTCCAGCTTCCCCCAGCCCAGTGATCATCCCTGAATAAGAAACTCTTGTTTTTGATGGCCTTGCCCTACACTGAACAGCTACTTCCCTTGCCACAGTACCTGGGTTCACACCCCTTGAGATCTGGCAGCCAACCTGTTCAGCAGGTAAGTTTTTCTAGAAAACACTTGGAGTGTTTTGAAAATGGTTGAAAATGGGGTAAGAGTATGTAAACAGGGGGCTCAAGACCACTGAACTCTAGTCCTGGAATACAGGCTCTTCTTTTGCCTGTGTGAATCATTCCTCAGGCCAAACTCTGCCACAGAGGCCTAAGAGCCAGGTTAGAGTCAGGGAGAGCTTCTGGAGCCTGGGCTCACCCTAGGTTTTGTCAGATGTGAGTCTGGGTTACCAGACATGTTGGAGGAAGAGGGATGGACAGACAGAAAGTAGGTAGAATTTGGGAAAGGTAAAGAGAAGGAAGAGGGATGGGGAAGGACATGGCATGCAGATGGCGAGAGAAAGATGGGAAAGAGGGAGATGAGGAGAGAGGGCTGGCTCAGGCTATGCCTTACCTCTGCAGGGTCTTGGGATGAAAAATATCTCCAAAGAGATATCTACGTGTGGGCCTTATACTTTAGCTCTTTTCTTTCTCATATGAAAATCTCTCGTCACCAGCACAGTATCTTGAAAAATGTTCTTTCCCTTGAATCTTACTCCTCCTCAGGGAGGGGAGTGAATGAGGGGATCCTGGGCATCCTTCCCCTGGTTAGAGCACTCACCTCTGCCTCCTGCCCCTCTGTGGTGGGAACAGCTTTCCTTCACATTCCCCACCCTTCTCCCCTTCCTTTGGCTTGTGGCACTCTGCAGGAAATGACACCCTTTTCTACTGCAGCAGGGGCATGACAGGGATCAGCTTACATGGTAGAGACTGGCACGCATCATCTGGAACTGATCAATCAGCTTCTTATGCAGGGGGCGCATCTCTGGGTGCACAAACTTCTCGTGAACTGCCAGCCCAACTCCAAGGACGTGGACCTATTAGGGTGACAGACAAGGCCACTCTGCAAGCCAAGGGGGTAGCCCTTGAGAACTACAGGCATCCTGTGGTACATAGCTGTTCCCTCCTAGCCACTGGCCTCTAAGCTCTGCAAGACATACCTGCTCCTGCATGAGCTCCTTGAGCTGAGTAATTTTCTCTGCATCTCCTGGGTGCTTGGTGATATAATCTTTATCAAAGAAAGCCTGTGAAAGGAAAGGCTAAGTCAGGGAAGACTCTTTCCAGGACTACCACTTACAGGAGGTCTGGGAAGCCTGAGTGTAAGGTGCCTCTTGAAAGGCAGATCCTCCCTCCTCACAGGTATACACACCATCTCTAGTCTGGCCTGCTTGAACCTCCTACAATCACAGGTGTGTTTTTTGTACCTAAGAAGGACTGAAGGTAGCCAAATAATTTAAGCCTGGAGGCTCCCTCAGGGAGCCTGGATGGTCTGGGTGGGGCAGACAGGGCTGGTGGCCAGGGTGTAGGACCACTCTCTTAGCCACACACAACTTGCTTCTTGTGAAGGGCTGAGCTCCAGGGCTCCTCTTGGAGGCCACTTAACACCTTCCATAGTCAGACAGATTACCCATCTGCCAGAGTTATAAAAAAGAATAAAAAAGAAGAGAAGGTCCCCTGGGAGAGCCAGGCCACAGAAAAGGGAGTGGTAGGGAACTTAAAAGCCTTACCCCTGGACCATCCTCAGTCAACTGAGGCACAGTGAGGAGAGGGCTAGTTGGGAAGGCTGTCTTAGGAGGTTGGAGTCTCAAGAAGAGGCACCCAACCCACCTTCCCAGCAAGATCATGGGTTTGGTCCAGGACCTAGCTCACCTCTTGGTAGCGTGCAATGCCCCCATTGACAGCTGCATCGATGACACCATTCAGGCACATGCTGAGCAGGTTGATGTTGCCATGCACCTGTTTGTGTTGATACTGGCTGATGAGGGCCCGTAGCTCCTGGTTCTTATTCTCAACCACTTGGATGGCATTCTCCAGAGGACTTACCTCCACCTGAGGGCACACAGCATACAGTGTCATCTCAGGTACAATGACAACCCTTCTCTTAGCATAGTCTTAAGAGCAGTGGTGATCTAAGACCAGTGGTGCTGATTCCCACCCTTGTTCCTGTGGATTTAAGATTCCTTGACCTCTTTTGAATTTTCTCTTCTGATCTGTGGGTACTTAGAAGTACAGTAAATAGTGAAGAGCACCAGTTCTGAAGTCTGAGAGCTCTGGCTTCTTGAACCTCGGAGAATAGTTTCCACATATGTAAACTGGGAGATTAAAAATACTTGCTGCCTAGGGGTGTTATGAGGATTCAAAGAGAAAAGGTGTACAGCTCTGTATAGGATATAGGCATAGGATTGGCCTGTGGCAGCCCAAGCCAGGCAGGTGGCTGAAGCTCGCTTTCTATCTTCAGTCCTTAAAGGAAGGTCCCCAAAGCCAGGGCTGAGGGTCAGCACATCTGAAACATATCTCACCAGTTCCCTCCTCTCCACTTCGAACCACCGAGAGATGCCGGGCAAGCTGTGGGTGAGGGTCAATGTGGTGCGCTCGATCCACAGGCTCTGTAAGGAGGGCACAGGCGGGTACAGGCCATTAAGCAATTTTTGCTGTGCCTGCCTGCCTGAAGGATAAGACACAGATGAGATTCTGAGAAAGTGGGGTTTGCCCGGCTTTCCTAGAGTTGTTCACCTTGAATTCATTCTCCTTGTCCTTGGGGCCTTTGTGAAAAGGCCTGTCGTACCGGAACTTCCTCACATTGTTGACACGGTAGAAGCTCTTGACGCGATCTGGGACCCTATCCATCTGCAGGACATCCACATAATCTGGAATGGGTGTCACTGCATAGATCTGCAAGTCTGGGCAGGAAGTAAAGGGGAAACCCAGGCTTGCCAGAGAAATGGATCTGAGTACTCACCCCCGTTATCCCCTAAAGGAGAAGAGAATACCACAGTCCCTGTCCCCTACTGGTGGCAGCAGCTGCATCTCAAGGGCCAGATGAAACCCAAGTGTAGTTAGATCAAACCTCCCTATCTGTATCCTCTTCCAGCTCTAGCACTGCATCTCCTGAGCACCAGCCAACATGAGATGTCAATAGCCAAGAAAAAATGGAAAGGGGTCAGGAGAATGCAGGTGCCCACCCTGCAGGAGCAAGAAAGTTGCAAGGGCCAGGGCCTGCCCACTGTAGGTAAACTGTATTTCCTGAAGAAGAATCTTTTAATAACAGTACTTTTTGGGGTCTTTGTGGAGAGATATCATGGGAGTCCACCTGGTCTCCCATCTCTGGAACAAGCCTGTACAGTCATCATGACTGTCATGAGGTCTCCAAGGAAGCTATGTGAAGGGGAGGAGGGGCAGGCTAGTGTTTGCCACCAGACTTCCAAGTGCCACTAAAACCACAGGCACTCCCCATCGCCTTCCCGACTCCCTCCACATCCACTCCCAATGCTGTACCTCAGTCCTCCTCACATAGACTAGGCATAATGACAGATGCACATAGAAGCAGGGCACAGAAGTGGTGGTTATCCCTGTGGTAAGAGCCTTGGTGGACCCTAAATCATCCTGTTCTGTGACTGTTCCTAGATGCCTAGACAGATCCTTCACAGGGCAAGGTAGGGACTAAGGTAATGGTAGCAGTGAACCTCAGGGATAAAGGTCCCCCTGAAGCCCTACTTAGGCACTCCATGGCTAAGGGCATGCCATGGCTGCCTCTGTGAGGCATGAGGGCCCTCCTACATGTGGGTTCAGTGATGAGGACACACTCTATTCAGGACGTATGGGTAATCTAGCCTGTAAGGCCAACAACACAGCAGAGACACAGCTGACTGGGTGGGCCTCACCTCCCAGGACTCCAAAATGCCTTCCCCCACCAAGCATCAAAAGATACACTGGGCATCACACTGCAGGATGGCATCGTCAGGGTGGTTGGGGTGCTGCATGGCAACAGCCTGTGGGAACTCGCTGAGCATCCTCTGCTGGAAGGCCTCCAGCCTTTCGTAGTCATGGCCTCGGCACACGTATTCTTTGTTCTGCCACAAACAAGAGAACATGCTCTATGCCTTGCCTCCAGTCTCCCGCCTCCACATGGCTGTCACCAGCTACTCACATCACAAGCATGTCCTAGGAGCTCCTGTGATAGGCACAGAAGTCAGTCCCTGCCCTAGGGGAAGCGATGATCTGAAGGAGGGGGACAGATAAAGGGAGACTTGCACTGTGATGTGGCAACCTGGAAGCAGGGCAGAGGCTGTGGGAAGCTTGGAGGAAGGAGGGTATCTTACCCAGCAAGGGGTTGAGGTGGGGGGTGGGCGGATTTTAGAAAAAGTCATGCCTGAAGGGAGTACTGAAAGGCCCAACTGGGTCAGCTCTAGGAGAAAAGTGGGGAAGGGCACTCTGTGTGGGTACAGTGACAACCAGGGCCTGCTTTGGAAGGGCTACTTTTATTAGCTGGGAAAACAGTCTAAATATCGCCCAGTGTTCAGTAGGTATTCAATAATTACTCATTGCACTGGCAATAAATTCCTTTGCAATTCATCAGCAGAACAAACTGTTAGGACATCATCCTAACTACACATTTCTTAAAACCTTGTGTTACATCATATTTGGTTTGAGTTAGGTCTCAGTTTCTCTCCTGGTGGGCTGATGTCATGACAAGGCACCCTCAATCCTGATGCTCTGCCTACCTCACAGCTGGTCACGCATGAGTGAGTGGAAAACTCGTTCAGACCTCTGGTGACATGGGTCTGCCTGCCCAGCTGCCTCACTAGATTCACTTTGACAAAGTGGCATCAGGCACTGGCAACCCCTCCTCTTGGCATATTTTCAGAGGAAGAGAGACAGAAAGGTCCACAGGGCCAGCCATATACTTACCGGTACGGGGATGATCACTGGCCAGGCCTTGGAGGACCTTAAATTTTTTTGGAATAGAGCCTCTGCCCCCTTTTCACTTCCCCTCTTACTATGGGAGAACTCAGCTAAGGCTGGGCCACATGTCTGGATGGATCAGAATGAAAATACCAGAAGAGAAGTCAAGGTCAGGAGGAGCAGGCTGGCCTCTCTGGTGGAACACACCAACAGTCAAAGGACAAGAGACATTTCTAAGTCCCTTGCTTGATAAGCAGAACTAACAAAGAAGATAATGATAAAGAACTGGTCTTTTCATATCAACTTGCAAATGTACTATCCTTACCAGTATTTATTCATGGGTCAAATGAAGAGAAATAGAAATTCCCCCAAGAAGGGAGGGCTGGATGTTTTCCTGACTCTGTGCCCATTAGTAGATAATCTCGCTTTGTGAAGCGAGAGAGGCAGATGGTCCAGAGAAACCAAGCTGACAGAGCCAAAGTAATAGATGGCCTATGTGTTCAAAGGAGGTGAGGGAGTAGCCTAGCTTTCTGGGGAAGACTCAGCAGGAGGAAGGCACATAGCATTGACCTTGAGGCTCGTTGTTGGTTTCAAGTTTGCTTGCATAATCTTCATGTGAGACAGATCTGGCTGCCATTGCTTTGTACTTGGTCCTTGCCATCTACCAGGCAAAACAGCTACCTCCACTGGGACTTATTCCATTTGCCAAAGATTAACCAAGCAGCTGCAGTAAGGGAAGGCAGCATGTGTCTAGGCCAGGCAGATTTGTATGCATGAAACATAGCTCCTAGGAACTGCACCTTGTGTGGAGATGGTGATGGACTGGTGTGTGACGTTTCCTAATACCCACTGCTATTCTTCCTCCATTACTGGCACCACTGAACATTCAGACCGTTGTTTCCAAGCATTATTTGATGGGCCAGATGCATACTCTGCATGTCGTGAAACACCGAGATGCCCTGTGACATGAGCATGTGGGGTGGAAGCCAGGGAAAACTATGATGGAGACCTCTGTTTGGCAGGGACAGAAATGAGGATACCAGGGCCCGATTTTGTAACATCCAAAATAATGTTTGATTGATGATGATTTTAAGAGTAAAATCTGGTTTTGATATACAAATTATGGGACCGAACAAGGAGAATAAAATGACAATAAAGCATAATTTGCAAAGACAAAATGAGAAAGAAATAAGTTATAAGGCCAGAATCATTAGTTTGTCTAAGGACTTTCTAGAGATGCTTTTGGTTTCTGATTCTTGTGTGATTCCTTCTTTCTCTTCTGCTGACCTCTACTTCCTGACCTAAGCTTGTGGGGGCAATAAGGATGCCACTTCTGAAATGCCTGAGGTGGATGGTCCCTAGAGAGTGAACAAGTCCAGTTCCCCTGAGGAGACCCTTTAACTAATTAATTAATTAATTTAAGGGAGACATTAAGGGCACCTGACCGGGGATCCCTGGGTGGCTCAGTGGTTTAGCACCTGCCTTCGACCCAGGGCGTGATCCTGGAGTCCCCGGATTGAGTCCTGTGTCGGGACTGCATGGGGCATGCTTCTTCCTCTGCCTGTGTCTCTGCCTCTCTCTCTATGTGTCTCTCATGAATAAATAAAATCTTAAAAAAAAAAAAGGGCACCTGACCTGTAATGTGAGATCAAGCTCATCGCTGATCACTGGCTAAAGCAATTTCTCCGATAAGACAGGATCTCAAACATATCAAAGTGATTCTATGAACTTTCCCAACTGCTTTTTGAGAATTGCAGACACAGAACTTTAGTAATATATTGGAACTGGGGACATTCAGAGCTAGCCCTAGTTCTCAAGGGCCCTAAGTCCCTTTCATCAGCACAGGTTCATTTTTTTTTTTAAAGATTTTATTTATTCATTCATGAGAGACATGGAGGGAGAGAGAGAGAGAGAGAGAGAGGCAGAGGGAGAAGCAGGCTCCACACAGGGAGCCCGACATGGGACTCAATCCTGGGACTCCAGGATCACGCCCTGGGCCAAAGGCAGATGCTTAACCGCTGAGCCACCCAGGGATCCCCATCAGCACAGCTTCATTTAAGCCACCTGAGAACACTCAATCCCTCTGGGCTACAGACTACAAGCCTCCAACTGCTCCTGGAGCCTCTGGCTTTTGGGGAATAAAGAAGAAAATTACAACTGTTCAGCTAGTGTCAGTCCATCTATCCTCAGTCATTCCTTCCACTCTGTTGGTGTACCCAGCTCAGACTTCCAGGGAATGATGGGGAGAAATGGCTTTTACCCTCCTGGGCCAGAGATCTGGCTGCTTAGAAAAGGCTTTCCATAAACTAGATCCCCTCTGGCAGCTCCGACAAATTTCTCTGAAATCAACAAGTTCTCCATCCTGGCTGCATAGCCTATAGTACAGCCAGAGGGAGAACCATTATCTTAAATGACAAACCAAGAGGCCATCCTACTATTGAGGTCAAGGCTGTATTGGTATCCTATCTGGCTGAGAATGGTCACAATGGAGGATTCCAGGCACTGGAACTTGAAGTTGGAAGGTTTCTAGACATACCTTATGGGACATTCTCAGACTTGGTCATTTCCTAAAGGAATAGGTTTTGGTAAGAAAATCACACTTATATATTCCAGGTTGCTACAAAATAGTACAGCAGAGTAAAAGTCTAAAGTTGGCAGCCAGTCCAGTCAAACAAAGTCAAATGCCTTTTGTTCACTAGTTAGTCCTTCAAAAAATGGTATTCAGTAGAATAGGGAAAAAAGTTTCAAAAAATGGTATTCAGTAGAATAGGGAAAAAAGTTTAAAAAAAAACAGTTGTAAATGAATTATGTGTAAAATATAAGTTCTTGTGACTACCTCAATGGACTCACCCGAAGAAAGAAAGGAAACTTCCTGCCATAGAAGCCGACCCGAAAGAACTCGGGTTCCAGGCGTTGCTGCTCCATGATGTTGTCATAGTAGCTGGCCTCCATTTTCTGTGAATGAAAAAGGCAGTTGCCTTCAGGCTGGCCTGACTGCTAGTGGTGTCCAAAGCAAGTTCTCCCAGGCCCAAGACATTATCTTTTGGAAACAGAACATGGAAACTCAGACTGTGTAAGAAGTGAGCCCTTTACCATGATCAGCCTCTCCTTAGGTTGCAGCATGATGGCAGAAGCAGACCTCCTCCTTCATCATCTTCTGACGGGTGGGGACAGTGGCTCAGCACTCTGAGGGTCCTACCCAGTGTGTAGACCCAACCCCACACAGATCCAGGCTTCTTGGTCTTTCAGGGGCACGTGTTTAACATGGACTTCCCCCCAGGGATTTCTGGTTTTGGTTGACACTCATTACACACAAGTTGACTTCTGGCTGGTGTTAGTTATAGGTGGTTGGTTAATAGCTCTTCTCAGCACCACTTTCCATCAGTCCAGCTGCACTGCTCTTGTCCATCTATCATCTGACTGACGAGGCTAACAGTCATAGTGAGAAAGTCTCAGTTGCCAGTATCACTGGTACTGTTCCAATTTAGGAGATCTTAAACTTTAAAACTTCAACTAATATCCATGATATCTGGCATTACCAAGGTGAGTATATTTCTTAGTACTGGCTGACCTGGCTTTACATTCAGAAAAACTCGCTGAATTTTGACTAGGAAGGTAGCTCTAATGCACTCAATCAAGCCAGCTTGCTGGAGAGCAGTGGCCGTCAAAGACCAGTCAAGAAGCTACTTCTAGAGAACCCCACTTGTTAAATAGACCCTAATCCCTACCTGGAGCAGAGAACATGGCAGAGCTAGCCACATGGACTGGGTGGAGGAGGAGGGTGAGCTGAGACTACTGACTTCTCTCTGCTAATGAAGTCTGTAGCTGCTTTGCTTTGACTCACAGCATTAACAACAAGGAAAATTTGGGGAGACCTTCAAAGTCCATGGGACATTTCACTTAATTTTTGAATATTTTGCATCAAAAAATGCAGTAAGAACAAGGTGCTTGAAAGTGACCACAAGCCAAAGCAGAAAAAGATCTTATAAAGTTTTCAGATGAAGCATCCCTGAACAGAATCATTTTAGGAAAGCTTCTCTATAAAGTTGAGCTGCCACCTCTTTCTTCCTTGAACCCCCTCCATCTTATTCTGCATATGCTGCTTCTCCCTTCCCTGAGCACCAGTGGCTCCTGCGGTCTGGATATCATCCTTTGTCATATGCGTGTTTTAACTAGTTCCCCAGTCAGACTGTAAGAGTCTTGAGGGCAGGAACCTTGGCCTCTGCTTCTCTCATACTGTCCGCAGCACTAAAACAAGGTCTAGGCCCACAGTGAATGCTCACTCAGAAGTTGATGCCAGGAAAGTGCTAGCACCTCCAGTCAGGTTTGGGATAGGGGAAGGGGCCAAGCTCACCCGAATCCAACTGAGGCTCTGATAGTCGTAGAGGCTCTCATACTGACATGCCAGCTCCCTGCACAATGGGATCCCAAACTCCCAGCTCTGTGTCAGAAATAAAAACAAGGCTTCAGCACATCAGACATCCTCAGAACAGTCCAAGCTCACATGGAACACATCAAAGGGCACAACCAAAGGCCTCCTGCAACTCATCACAAGGAACATCCACTCAAGAGGAATCTGTGGAGGACAACACATAGTGCTGTGGCTTTCTAGCTCAAGGCATAGCTCTCAAGTTTCTCCTCAAATGTCTTTACTTCAAAGAGGCCTTTCCCTGATTACCTCATCAAGGACAGGAACTCCCCCATCCCCTGCATTCTGTTTTGTTATTCTCTAGTTATCTTAAAAAAGTATTCACTTTTTTGTGTATTAGTCTCAATTAGATGACAAACTACATGAAGACAGGAACCCTGTTTATATACTTTATCCTCAGAGCCTAGAGCAGTGCCAAGCGTGAGCAGGTATTCAATAAAGATTTATTTAATGAGTGAATGAAGATAACAATGACTTTTATTATTTTTAAGTTTTTATTTAAATCCCAATTAGCTAACATACAGTATAATATTAGATTCTGGTGTAAAATACAGTGATTCAACACTTCAATACAATATTCAGTGCTTACCACAACAAGTGTACTCCTTAATCCCTATCACCTATTTCACTCATCCCCCCACTCTCTCCCTCTCTGGTAACCATCAGTTTGTTCTCTATAGTTAAGAACCTGTTTCTCAGTTTCTCTCTTTTCTCCCCTTTGCTTATTTGTTTTGCTTCTTAAATTCCACACGAGTGAAATCATAGGGGATTTGTTTTTCTTTGACTGATTTATTTTGCTTAGCATGATACCCTCTAGCTCCATCCATGTTGTTGCAAATGGCAGGATTTCATTCTTTTTGATGGTTGGGTAATATTCTCTTGTATACATATATACCACCTCTTCTTTATCCATTCATCTGTCAATGGACACTTAGGTGGAAACAATGACTTTTAAATTAAGATTACTGAAGCTCAGAAAAAAGTATGGAAGCCAAGCAGGTAGTGACTACCCAAGGACTTAGTAGTGGCTCTATTTCCTTTATAGAAATATTCTAGTCTTAAAGAAGGTTTCAAATGATCCTTACCTAGTCAGATCCCAGGGTGCCTCTGAGGTGTGGCCTCTGATATGGTGATAGGCCCACATAACGAGTGCCTAAGGAGGGCTTAAAAGGCCTTCACTGAAGGCCAGTATTGCTCATTTCCTCTGCTTTTTAATATAGTGCTTTGTTTTGTTAGATTGGGAATCATTGGCTTACTTGATATTTCAGCTAGGCTCTTCTCCCCAACTTCTAAGTTCTAATTAAAATTTTTTATTATAAGACATTTTAAGCATATAGAAAAATAGAAGAATGAACCCCTAGGTACTCATCACCCAGCCTCAAGAATGTCCAACTAATCGCCAGTCTTGTATCATTCAGACCCCAATTGCTTATTGCCCCCCAGAGTTTTTGAAGCAAATCTCAGACATCATATAATTTCACTCAGTCATATTTCAATATGAATGCATAAATAATAAGAACTATATTTTAAAAAATATTTGAAATATCATCAGGGAGAAGGATAACACTATGTCATTTGGGACGTGTTTCTCAAAAAGAGCTTATTATTTCTATCCTTTGAAAGAATTAGTGCCATATGGATTGAAACTGCAGGACCAATTAAAAATATTAAATCAAAGGGAATTTTTAAATAAACTCTAGCTCCCTGAGCCAATACAATGCCTCTGCCTCAGTGGGCTAGAAAACCTCTTATACCCCCATACTCCATCTTTCAAGGGGGGACATGTCAGCCCTCTTTCTGGCTCCAAGTGCCACTAAGGCAGGCTTCAGCCAAGTACCCACAACAGGGTCTGCCTGGCAGGCAGCTCCATGGGGGCTGGCTAAGCAGCCCAGCTGTGCAGACTTCTGGCCAGCTTGCCAAGAGCACCCCGTGGGGAGCTGCTCATTTAGGTGATGAGAACCCCACGTGGGGCTAAAGGCACTCAGTCTGCTGACAGTAGCTCCTGCTAAAGCAGATCTTCTCCCCTACTGGGATCAATGCTCATCTGCTTTGCTGGCATTTCTGCCCTAATTTGTGTAATTTGCCCTCCTGCTCTAAGCCCTCCTCCTACCTACTCCCAATTATCCTTAGAGTGAGCCAGGACCAAGAGTTTGAAGACATTCTGTCAGCCTTAATGGATTGTGCTGGAACCCTGGCAGGTCTGGGTGCTTTGAGAGCTGCCTTTCAACAAGGGTAAGGAATGTGCTGCAGGTATACTGCATCCCTGCTATAGTTTTTCTCTTGGTCTCCTTCTTCTGGCAGAAGACAAAGCCAACTCTAAAACTCCTTATCAATGTATGAAATCCAGTTATTTCTACCAACTCTGGCAGACGTATGCTTTTACGCATCCTTGTGGCCTCTCTGAAAGGTACGGCAAAAAAGTTACATGATTTAGGGCTCACTCTAATAAAACTGGAAAGGAAGCTTTGTAAAGGCCTGGGACTCCAGCCTGGTGGTCTTTGTACTTCTGTTTACACACAGCATATAAGAAGCAACAGATTCAACATTCCTTCAGAGGAGCATGGGCAACAGCAACCCTTAGTAGGAGAGCCCAAGCCCAGCTCCACAGAGAAGGCTGTGGAATACTGATCGGGTACTGATGGTCTGTATGCCAGATAATTAGAGGTCAGAGGCCTTTGTCCAGCTTCCCTTCCTGTTTGCTCCCTCTGCCCTTTGATGGAGGACTTATTCCCATCTTCACATCTCTCCTTCCTTCTTTCAACTCCCACTCTGCCAGACCCTTTTTGAGTGCTCCTCTCTGTCTGCCTGGGAATGCTGACCCTCTGTGGACTGGAGCCCAGTCCAGCTTGGGGCAAGCTTCTAGGAAAACCACCTCACCACTGGAGAGAATGGCCCTGGGCTAGACTATGACCTTGAGTTGAACTTCTGACTCAATCCTTCTAGGTGCTTATGAATAAACACAGCACCACAGGATGTTGAGTTGTCTGTACATGGCAGATAACAGAAAGGCTGGATGTGTATGGGAGAAAAGTGGAGAGCCTGCCTTGTTAGGCAGGGTATGCTGGCAGTGCTGAGGGCTAGAACTAAGTGCTAGATGTGCAAAGCTGGTATGTGGGGTTGTCTCTTACACCCTCAATCTGGAATTGGCTTCTAAGCCACAGCATTAAACTGTTATATATCTTTTTTCCCCAGAGAAAAAAATCATGCTGCCTCCAAAGGTAATGCACACCCATGGGCATCTACCCACTCACCGCCCCACACACCACCCTCTAGCTTTTGCCCTTCCCTACGTGTCGAGATGCCATGCATTATAGCAGAAGTGTAAGAGTTGAAAGGCTAGTGTAATGGCACCTACCTTGCCTTTGTTGAAGTAGTGGATGATCTTGCGGCATAGTCCCTCTTTCCGCTGCCACTCTGTCTGGGATGGGTAGTGCAGGAATTCCCGCAGTGGCCGTTCCTCCCACTGCAGCAGCTCACAGTAGAGAAGCAAAGTGAATGCAGCCTCTGTGGGGACAGGCAATGTGGAGGTCCAGGGGCTTCTCATCAGGGGTCCAGGAGTAGCCTGGTGCCAGGGGACTAGGCTAAACACCATGCTAGGGCAGGGCATGTGCAGCCTGGATCAGGGACACTGGATACCAAAGGTAAGACAGAGGGACTGTGCAGCCAGCCAATAACCCTTGCCCATAGCTTTCAGGGGCCTAAGATCCTGGCAGACATTTTCCTCTCATGTACTAATCACTAATGTGGGGCTCCAGATAAAGGATGGCCTAGTTCCCTGAGAATCTGTGCACAGGTTGCCTTACTTTGGGACACTGACCTGTCAGAGAGTTGTTGGGTTCCTTTTTGGTCAACTAACTACAGCTTCTTTCCCAACCTTTTCAGAGTGGCTCTTGTGGGTGAGCACTGACCAAGACTTCCCTCAGCCCTCCCTAAGCCAGCCCCAGTGCCTCTAGCATGATTTTTTTTTTACCTCAGCATGACCCTTATCTCTACTATTTCTAAGAGGACCAGAGAGAAGTATAAATGGTGGTAACTATCTGATGGGCATGTAGCCAGAAGCTCCATTCCAGCATCTAAAGTTGATGCTGGAGCCAGACCAGAGGACCAGTGACATGTGGATGTGGAACTTACCCTGGATGTGGAACTGTTGGAGAGGGTTACAGAAGACAAAAGCAACTAAATACTATGGTTCCCTAAATTCTAAGGCATGTGTCACCCTGAATTATAACCACTGTTGTACTTGCTCATTTTTAGTGGGCCTCTCCTACTGGCAAGGTGATTAGCCCAGTTTCTGCTTGGCCTTCAAGGCCTACTCACATCCGTGCCCCATGACTGTGACGAATCTCATTTCTAACTATCCCATAACCCCCTTCTAGTTTTAGCCAAATACAGCTACCTCCAGCCACTCTCCAGGCTCTTTCTCATAGTCTCTCTGCCTGTGCTCTGGCCACTGACCTTCCTGCCCAGGGATGCACATGCCTCCTCACTGGATCCAGATGGGAAGTCCTTTCTTTCTGGGGGCAAGACCCTGAGGCACTCAAGGCCTCCTCTGGAACTGAGGAAACCAGGTGAGATATTTTCCTTTCTTGGCTGTGTCCTTTACATGTTATTTCCGAGGCCACCAGAGATGTGGTTCAGCACCATCTCTCTATCCAAATCCCTGACCCAGCCTCTCAGTCATGGCCAGTCCTTGAGGAGTTTAGTAAATGCCTCTAGAGTCCATGAAATTTATCAAAGTCTATTACTTCACCACTTTCTCAGAGGGTTGCTGGAATCATGAGTGGAAGCAGACAGAGATTGTCAGAGTCAGCCCAGTCATTTCAGATTTTAATTCTTGCTAACCTGTGTGGTCAGGAAAGGTTGTATCTATGCCACACAGTATCTTACATTTAGAGATAAGGAAGGAGGATTCTGTGTTTCTATAAATCCATCTAATTCTAGTCATGTTTATGGACAAGAATAGCTTGAATTTCCTGGTCTGTCACACAAATTCAAGTTGTATGGCTCAAAAGCAAGGATATGGTGGGTGGTCACTACAATGAAGAAGGTGGCTATTTGGGGGGAACTATGGTAAAAGGTGATCAGGCAGGAGAGACATGCACATATACCCACCTAACTAAGAGTGGTACTCAGTAAACAGCATGACAGGCAGGCTGACTGCTGTTAAATTTATTCCATTAGAAAAGGCCTTGGGATGCCTGGGTGACTCAAGTGAGTTGAGTGTCCGACTCTTGATTTCAGCTCAGGTCATGATCTCAGGTGGTGAGATCAAACCCGGAGTTGGGCTCTGTACTCTAGGGAAGTCTGATTAAGATTTTCTCTCTCCCTTTCCCTCTTCCTGCCCCTACCCCTCCAAAAAAAGAACAGGCCTTAGTATGCATTAAATTGTAAATACAATGAAAAGGTGTCTGGCCTGTCAGAAAGCCAGGTGAACACTCTCTATATTCTCCATTGGGAGCTCAAAGTGGGGCTGCTGTGCTGCAGTTGCAGGGCAGGGCAGCGTAGGCTGCAAAGCAGTTCTGCCAGTGAGTTCTGGAAGTCCCAGGGTTAAGTGGGTATTTCTGTGTTATGGTCTCACTTAGCTCTGGCTATGGAGGTCCTTAGGAAGGCTCTGCTCATGGAGTGACACTGAACTCAGGATGCTCTGAACCTAGCACATCAGAATTTGAGGTTACCCTTGAGGCCTCACAGTGAGTAGATATGAGGCAAGGAGAGAGCAGAACAGCTTCAGACAGCAGAGGACCTGGCATGGCAGTACAAGGGCGATTTCTGCCCACTTTCTCTCCACTACATGTTACAAAGGAGTTGAGGGAAAGCAGTGAGGTGAAGGCACAGCACAGACCCCAACACTCTGCTAAGATCTGGAAGGTACCAGATCAGAGCCTTTTTCTGCCAGCTGTGTCCAGCCTGTCCTCAGGGGGAGGCATGACTGTCCCCCGTCCACTCACCTGTATAGTTTTCAGCCTGCAAATGCATATCACAAAGCTTATGGATGTAGCGGATATACATCTCTTCTTTGTTAATTTCAGATTTGTAAAAATTCTATAAGAGAGAAGGAAATATACATAAAGATGAGAGAGGCTTCCACCAGTAGTGGCCATACCTGAGCTCCAGGCAGCTGGCCAAGGTCCTGGGTGTGCTGGGCAGGAGAAGGAGGGCAGGGTATGGAGGCACTCAGCACCAGAAAAAGAAAGGACCAGCCAGAAGGCACACCTGCTCCCCAGGTGTGGTGGAGCCTGTGACAGATCTGCAGGAGTCCTAAGTAGTGAGAAAGAGGAAGAGTGCCAAGGCAGACTGAGAATTAGGATATGTCAGGGTTGACTTGACCTTGCCAAGAGGCCAGGGTGGAGTTTTGCCCAAAGAGAAGCTCATGTCATTCCTTTTCCAAATGGGAATGTGACTGATGAGGTGCCAGTCTCCACGATACCAGGGACAAAGCTGAAATCTTGACTCAAACCCTTAGGCTCACAGCCACTGTAGAAGGGCCATGCCCATCACAGTGCAGGACAGAAACCATTCCACTAGGCAGATAGGAAGAAGGGCCCATGTCCTCTCACCATCAGGTTAACAGTGCAGCCAATCTTCTTATTCTCTGTTTCCTCTCCTTTCATGCAGTCCCTGGAAGGGAGAACACAGGAATGTCCCATGGCATAGAACTGCAGTATCATGGAGGTATCAGTATGACTAAACCCTAAATTAGGATGCCCTCCAACAGGAAATGCTTCCACAGATGGGGACTGTACAGTGAGCAACCTCTGAGCTTTGGGCCCACTTTTAGGGTTCAAAAGTCTCTGTTCAACTGAACCCCTCATTCTGGTGGCAGAGTGTAGGGCCCAGGTAGTACATAGGGCATTAAGTGGCACTGACCAATATCCTCAGCACAGAAGAGTTTATCAGTAAAACAGAATATTGAATCCCCAAGTCCCCAAGGAGAGGCACAGAGCTTTTCTTTCAGGGAAGTTTCCTTTTTTTTTTAAATAATAAATTTATTTTTTATTGGTGTTCAATTTGCCAACATACAGGGAAGTTTCCTTTTGTAGGATAGTGTTTAACAGAAGCTAAGATGCTCTACTCCATGGACTGAGCTTCAGGACTCTGTGGCTACAGCAACCATAGCATGGTTGCCATGTTAACCACCTCACTGGCTTTTCTCCCTGTGGTCTCCTTCCTGTGCATTAATGAGAAGCAGCACATCTGAAGTTTCTTTCTGGCTTAGGGATAGCTTCAGCCAGGGCTGGGTGTAGGAGGGGTCAGGGCTGGCCTGGGAGACACAGAACAATGGGAACCCTGAGAATGGATCTTTCCCTATGGAGAGAGGGGTCAAAACTAAACTCCTCTTGAAGAAGCAGAGGCATGGCATGAGGAGACAAAGGAGAAGGAGAACCAGACTGGTGAATCCTGCAAGAAGCCTCCTGTGCACACAGCCAGTCAGAGTCCCATTTGCCTGTTGTGCCTCTTTGGCACCCCATACTGCTCTGATATATAGATATAGTTCCTTGTATAGCTGTGGGTTAGGGAAAGGCTGCATAAGCGGGTTTATGGAACACTAAGATCAGGTAGAGAGGGTGCCTTGGCTTTCTCCACCTACAGGCATGGGGCACAAAGGTGTGACTTTTCAAGAGGAGGGCCAGATGGTCAACTTGTTACAAGCAACACACAAGGTAGCAGGAGGCATCTGTCTCTCCAATAAGTTGGCCCCACATAGGGCAGTGAGATCTCAACTAGCTACTTTGGCATTAAATGGTTTGTTTTTTTCTAGAAAGCATCTGAAACACTTACCAGGCATCACCTTCTGTTTGGCCATAACAAGAACTTCACTGCCAAGTCAATTAAATAAAAGCAGTGGCCTCAACCCTGTGGTGCTAGGGGCATTTCCTATTCATCTTTGTGTGCTATGACCACCTTTCCGATGCACTGCGAACAGCTGATATTTTTCTTCTCTGTGGCTACTCAACAAAGATGATACCTTTTATTTTTTATTTTTTCAAGATTTTATTTTTCATGAGAGACATAGAGAGAGAGAGAGAAGCAGAGACATAGGCAGAGGGAGAAGCAGACTCCACACATGAAGCCTGATGTGGGACTCGATCCCAGATCCCAAGATCATGCCCTGAGCCAAAGGCAGACGCTCAATCGCTGAGCCACCCGGGCGTCCTGAGAGGATACCTTTAAAGCCAATGACTTGGGTGCAGCCACTGCTCTGCTCTCCTTCACTCTTTCTCTGGAGGATGAATAGGGAAGACTCTCCTAAAAAGGCTTCTGAAGCATCTGGCTGCGAGCATCTTGCTGGTGCTGATCTAGAGTAAGGCCAGGGCAGCCTTTAGTGAGACTGGAGAGGTGTGAGAATGAAGGTTCCATAACCTCCAGTTCCTCTTCCATGTGGATGGTTCCACTTAAATCCTCAAGGGTTTGGCAACTCTATCTCTGTCCCTAAGAACCACTCCCCCCAACCCTGACCCCCAGGGGGTCTGCTTCCTCACATGGAAAGTATAGCTGCCACCAGTGAGCATCTTTATATCTGGCATAAAATGTCACTCACACAAAAGCTGAAGACATTAACACAAAAGTTGAAGAGGTACTCAGAGGAGGTTCATGCTGGTCTAAAACTGAATCTCCCGCTCTAGGTTCAGGTCATTCTGGAGTATAACCTAAACCTATTAATTATTTGTATAATTAATGTATATACATTTAACTGCCAACAACTATTTTCTTTTTTTTTTCCAACTATTTTCTTAGTAGGTTCTTACTGAACTAAACTGCATTGTGGTTGAAGAGACTTCCTTGGTTTCTGCGTGGTCTCCCAATCAATCAATATGTACTGTACATATAGTGACAGGGAATATAAAGGAAGGGAAAAGAAATGTTGGGAAATATCAGGAAGGGAGACAGAACATAAAGACTCCTAACTCTGGGAAACGAACTAGGGGTGGTGGAAGGGGAGGAGGGCGGGTGTTGGAGGGGAATGGGTGACGGGCACTGAGGTGGACACTTGACGGGATGAGCACTGGGTGTTTTTCTGTATGTTGGTAAATTGAACACCAATAAAAATTAATTAAAAAAAATAAAATAAAATAAAATATGTACTGTACACCTGACAGAGAACCATCAAGTCTCCATGCAGGGAACCAGGGAGATAAGGACAAGGTCCCTATCCTTAAGGAGCTGCTCTCTTCAATTGAATGAGTCAGAAAGGTGACAAATGATCATCATTCAAGGTGACTGATACTTTGAAAAAAGTATGTGCAAAGATCCAGGTAAGCTCCTATCTGCAACAGCCTCCTTGATGGAGCTTGGTGGGACACAGTATGTAAAGAAGCCTAAAGAGAAGGATGTGAGTGGTGACAACATGGATGAAGGGGCAGGGCAGGGCTCCTGAATCAGATGTGGGTTCAGATCCTAGCAGTGGCATTTCCTACCAATGATATTTCTTCACTGATAAAAACCAGGATAACTCTTCAGGACTGCATATGGGCTTAGAGACAATGTTTATCAAGCGCAGAGCACATGGTGTGTGTGTGTGTGTGTGTGTGTGTATATATATATATATATATATATATATATATATATGATTTTATTCATTTATTCATAGAGATGAGAGAGAGAGAGAAGGGCAGAGACAGCAGAGGGAGAAGCAGGCTCCATGCAGTGAGCCTGATGTGGGACTCGATCCTGGATCTCCAGGATCACGCCCTGGACTGAAGGCGGTGCTAAACCACTGAGCCACCTGGGCTGCCTCATATGGTATGTTTTTAATAGATAAGAGCCATTATAAACATTATGGTGTTTCCTTTCCTGTTAACAAGGAGGAAGCAGACTCCACACATGAAGTGA
Organism: Vulpes lagopus; assembly: GCF_018345385.1. Classification (NCBI taxonomy): domain Eukaryota; kingdom Metazoa; phylum Chordata; class Mammalia; order Carnivora; family Canidae; genus Vulpes; species Vulpes lagopus. The sequence goes on along the minus strand of NC_054830.1, from coordinate 19,923,366 downwards.
GTAGGAGGTTAGAGTGTACACATGGGCAGTGGGACTGTCAGGGGACAGGGCTGGAGACATGGGCAAAGGCTAGTTTATGAAGGACTTTTATGCCTTGTGAAAGAGTATGAGCCTTGTTTTTTTTTTTTTTTTTTTTTTTAGGAACCCTTTCTGAGACAATAAATGGAAGAGAATGAAATTGGTTTTGGCCATGAATTTGAGTTGTTTGTACAATGTAGGTACAAAAATAAAAAAGACAGCTAGAAATTAATTTTGACTCTTTCTGGTAGGCCACAATGAATAGAACTGACCTTTAGTAAATGTTTTGGTGGAGAGGAAGGTTACAGAGTTTTGTTCACCCTTCTTCCCTGTCTGATGGCAGGTGCAGAAAAGGTTGGGAATGTGGCATGAGCAAAGGAGTTCACTATTCTAAAAGGGGTCCCCAAAAGGCCACTTGTGACCTCCTTAGACCCCCCCCCCCAAATGGGCTAAAACTCACAAAAGCACAACTGTGCTACAGGAAGAAGGGATGCTTAAGATGCAAGTCCATTTCTCAGGAATCTCAATTCCATGTCTGGCTAGTGCACTGGACACCTGAAGTTTTGCAAAACAGAAGTCTTGGCATAGCAGTACCCTCTATTCAGCAGCCACTGAAGGTGGCCTCCACTCCCTCATTTCCTGATACGTGGATTGAAAGTGCTCCCCCTAGTGTTTGCACATCTTGTAGCAGAGAAGAGACAACTACTGCTTGGTGATGGATTTCTTCTGTTATTCTTCCTCACTCCCTAGCACCTTCCTCTAGGCTCCCAAAAGGTATCCTTAGCCACCATATGAACTCTGCTGGGAAAATAAGCCTGCCATGGGGGCTTCATTGCCACTTCTGGAGTAATTCAAAACCCATGATATGATAGAAGGCAAGACTTCATGAAAAAATTAATTTTACATGAATTCTCAGAGTGAACAACAGCATAAAGATCTCTCAGCTCACAGTCTGCTTCCTCTAATCTGTTCATGGCCAGGACCGAGGAATAGAAATAAATAGACTTTAGGCAAAGAATAGAGGCATGGAAAAGTAGGGTCTCCAGTCCCTGGAAAAACCAACTGGAAGTCCTATGAGGTCACACTTCTGCACTAGGTGACATTTCCCTACCCATCTGCCATATAGCCCTCAGGAACATCTGCACAAAGGCCTACAGTTGTTTCCTGCATTGCTAAGCTGTGCCCATTCCTCTGAGCCTTTTCTGGATGGAAAGCCAGTTGGTGGCATGTCCCTGGGATACCCCCCGGTGGCACATATTATGGGGGAATCCCAGGAAGCCCTGGCCTACTTGTGGGAGAAGCCTCTTTCCCTCTCTTTCCTGCCCATCAGTAGATTCCTAATGACTAGTGATGGCACTGAAAACAAGAACATGGTTCTGAGGGCTACATGGGCTCAATTTTAAGGTCAGGGGATGTCCTTGCTGAGGAAAATATCCTGATCAGAGAAGAGGTCAGGTAGGTAGATGCCTGAGAAGATACCTGTAGTCAAGCAGACGTTCCATGAGGCGGGTTACTGAGGTCACAAAGGAAATGCCGGTTTCACGCCATGTTTCCTGTTCAACCTTCTCCAGCAGGCTATTGGTAGGAGGGTAGGGGAAACAAACACAACATACAATTCATGAGCCTTCCCTGGGCACCAGAGTGAGGTCCCGGAGCCCATGGGGCCTGTGATGGATCTGGAGACAGCAGACTTACCACACTGCAGTCTTACCTGGGGTAGGGCCCAAACAGCTGGGTTCTACTCCATGCAGCAGAAAGCAAAGACAAGGTGATTACTGAACTGGCAGGAACAGATGAGCATATTTTTCCATTTTCCTGTATAAGTTCCTAAGGATGCCAATGAACTGAGGAAGGTGTTTTAAAGCCCCAGCCCTTTAGTGTCACTGTGAGGTTTGAGGTGAAATAGCAGCTGAGCGAGAGCCCACTGAGGATGGATCTGGCTTTGTTGTTGGCTGTCTACCTCTATCACTGCTCAAGAGGCATCCTTGGCAAACATACAAACTTATCTTTTCCCATAAACCAAGAAAAAGGTTCCGACTACTCTTGAGGGTCCAGTATGAAGAGTAGTGAGGTAGCTCCAGGAGCTATATCTAGTCATCTCCACTGTCCAGGGATGCTTTCCTGTGAAATGTACCAGAGCCAAGAGCTAAATGCCCAGGTCCTTTTCTCATCTGCCAGCCCATGTTCCTGGTACCTCAGGGCAGCCTCTGGCTTCTCTGCCTTCTTACATATCTCTCCTAGCGGATGATGACCTGGACTCTCTGCTTGCTCCAGTGATAAGCCCAGGTCCAGGTCTCTTTCCTGATTCTTTTCCACACTGTCTCTCACTCCCTAAAAATCATGAAAAGTCACCTGGAATGGCAGGTTCAGATAGAGGTCCAGCCTGGCTGCTGTTAATGCTGCCATGATGGTGATGGTCTTCCCCACACAGTGTGTGGCTTTAGCCGAAGCTTTTGGGAAAGTGAAGCTTTCCTATGTGACCCATATTACTCTAGAGAGAAGGCAGAACCATTGCTCTGGCCTCTAAGCTGTGTGGATGAAGCCGCTGTCAGTATTTCTCAAACTACAGAGCTCTTCTGTCTTGGAGGACTGAGAAAGGAATTCTGTGAACAAAGAAGCCTGGGAAATGCTAGTCACACACCTTTTGGAGGTATTTCACATATTTCTTTGTGTTGTAGGCTTTGAGAAATCCTAAAATACAGAGGACTGTTCAATTTTGTCTAATTGAATCTTTTTCTGAACTGATTAGCCCATGATCCACATATTTTTTTTCCCAGCATCTTCCCCTAAACACAAATTGGGAAATGCTGTTCCATGGCTCTCAGCAGCTTTTTATCCTCAGACACGACTTAGAAGAGTTTATGAAATACTATTTGGTCAGGTAATCAGTAACTACAAGTTATTTGTGTGCTTTTTTCCTCTGTAGTAAAATCATCTGCTAGTGACTTAGGAAGAGATTTTTCTGCATTATTTCCATAATTAGAAACATATTCAGCTAAAAGAAAAATACTATAATATGGATTAATTTTCATGAATGATAATTATTTAAATTTCAAATAAATTCAAATTTATTGTGTGACTCATCCAAGAACAAAGTGGGCAGGATTTAGCAGAAAGATTTCCTGCTGTCCAAATTAGAAGATCTGAGTCTTCCCTCACAGAGCTGCTTCTCACTGGTCATTCAACTGAAGGCCTGCTAACACTTACTTTCTTGATCTACTTACTTTCTGGATCTCAGTTTTATCACCTCATCAGGGTAATTTTTGCTCTGACCACTTCACAGGTGTGTTGTGAGGATCAAGCAAGAAATGTCAACATATTCTGTACACTGTAAGGTTCTAAGCAAATGTACAGTATTATTATTGGAAAAATATGTTACAGGCTTATCTTTAAAATGGCACTAAAACAAAATATTAAAGCTGGAAATAATGAGTAAGATGTGAGGGGACTTTAGAGCTGAAAGAGTCTTATGATTTTGTTTTTTAGGAAGATAAAGTGTCCAACATCACTATCTAGGAGGACCATGGCTCCCCGGAGTCCCTCTTTTGGACTTAGCCCTATGGCAATTCCTATAAGGTCTCTTGGCCTCCATCAGTTCAAGACAGAAGCTATGAATGGTGGACTTGGGAGAACCCTTGACATAATTCAGTACAACCTCGTTTCACAAACAGGGAAGCTGGCCTGGAGAGTGGGTACAACGTGTTAAAGTCACAATATCCATGGTAATGTTTTTTTTCAAGCTAATTATATCATGTTACAAACCAGGGACTTAACTTTTTTCCTCTTAGAAATGCCAGCACTGAGCCCTCACTGAGTCTCCATGGGCTGTTTGCCCAGCTGGATACAGTGCATGCTATGAAGACATATGATGATCCTTTTCCTATCAGCAAATATAAGAGCTCGGAGTTATTGCCCATCTCTACCTCTTTAGTCAACTATGGCAATGCCTGAGAGAGCTTGCTGCCTAAATGCCACCTTCCTGTTGACTAGGAACAGCCCAGGTCTCTCCTGATACCTACCCTCTGAAGCTTGGGGTGCACTACCCTTTATCAGCCTACTTCACCCCCTCCCCCAGTGTAGGGTGCCATGGGCTGAAACAGCTTACAGCAGGCCGAAGAGCTCCCTGTAGCTCTCGTCGCCTTTTCCTTCTGACACCATGCTGTCCAGTTTGTCAATCAGCTCGGCCTCCACCTAGAGGGAAGCAGAGACTTTGTAAACCTATGCTGACTTCAGAGGAAGGATGGGAAATCCAGGTCCTACCACAGGTGAGGATGGTGGGGAACTCCTTCCTGATTTTTTCCTTGTACCAAATAAATCCTAGGGAAGGCAGGATCTCATCTACGGCACCCAAGAAACCACCCTGTCTCCCCCGATTAGATAGGCCTCCCACTCCAGTGGTTTAAATAAAAGTTGGAACTTACACACCTCAGATACTCTTTTCCCAGTCTAGGGACAAAAGGCAAGGATTCCCTGGAAAGAAAAGTATTTTGGATCCAAAAGAGGCCTTTATCAAGTATTCATCTTTCTTTAAAAATGCTCATTCTGAAAAATTTGTGTAAGTAAAATGTATTTGGTTAGAATTTTCCCCTCTAGTCAGCCAGTCAGAAAGGAAGCTTGCTGCAGAGCTAGTCCTCACTGTAATGGCTGATATGATTCTGAGGTGAGCCAAAGATGAGTGCTTCATTCAGAGATTCTCCTTCAGGATACAAAGCTCCACTGTTTGTCCTAGGACCTAAAAGCCCTTGGAGCTGCTGCTGCTGTCTCATCACTGGGGCCTCTGCATTTGTTATTGAATTCCTAAACTGCAGGGAGCAAGACTGCACTTGGTCCCACCTCACTGATCTGCAAGGCATTCAGCAGTGCTCAGCCTCTTTTCTAATAAGCCTCCCTGGATTTACTCTGAGGTGGGAAATTAGTTGTAAGTGGTGTGAGATAAAAATCTTTAAAACCCCTCATTAGCCTTTAAAATGTGGTATTGTGGTATTATTTATACAGATAGTTCATATAAACAAAAATGGCATGGCTGCTTTTAATGATGAGCTATAACAGAAGCATTTTCTCACTTCACATAGGGCCAAAGAGTCCTAAGGCAATGAAGTAATAAAAAAATAATTGAATTAGGAAATTCATCAAAAGCAATTATGGCTTCTGAAATCCCTTCAGCAGAAAATGAAAATGGATGAAGAAATACAGTCCTGTTATAGTGGGTCTGCTATGTGGCCAGGATGGACTCTCATACATTTATGTTTGGCCTGGTGAGTCAGCTGCTTGAATATACATTTCAGAGAAAATAGAAAATCTGAGACCAGGGGTCCCTTAGGGATCAATGCCATCCATCCTTTTTTGTATGGAGAAGAGCCTTCAGCAAGGACTTGCCTGGAGTGATACAAAGTCAGAAAGAGCCAAGCCCAGAGGCCAAGGTATCTCCTTGGTTCAAATCTTGTCTTGTCTTACTGGGTCAATCATCCGGCTACAAGCCTCCTAGGGGAAGAAGGGTCTGTTTATAACAAGGGATCTCTCTTAACACATGCCATACAGGAAGACTGTATTTTCCAGAACAGGGCAAAGGTGGGGAGGGGACCTGGAGCAGCAGAGAGTAAAACAGTGCACACATGGGTGCAGCAGTTCCCTGGAGTTCTCAAAATGGGTCTCTGGGCCAGCATTATCAGTCATCAGAGATGTTATAGAAGTGCAAATTTTCAGGGTGCCTGAGTGGCTCAGTTGGTTATGCATCCAACTCTTGATTTTGGCTCAGGTCATGATTTCAGGGCCATAAGACTGAGCCCTGCATTGGGCTCCAGGCTCAGCAGGGAGCCTGCTTAAGATTCTCTTTCCCTTGCTCTTTACTCCTACCCCCACTTACGTGCCTGCAGGTGTGTTCCTTCTCTCAAATGAATAAATAAATCTTAAAAAAATGCAAATTCTTAGGCTCCCAATGGATCAGAAACTTGAGAAGGGGAGATGCACCCTGTTTCAAACAAGCCTTCCAGGGTAGTTCTGATACCTATTCAAGTGTTAGAACTTCTGTGTTAGGCAAAGGAGCTGGTGATAGAAGGCTGTGGGGACATTACATCATCAACCTCTGCAGTCTGGATAAAGGAAGAAGTTTTAGGAGAAACTGAGAAATCCAAAATAGGGAAGGCTGCAGATCAATGTATGCAAAACCAATGTCTTTAAGTCAAATGAAATGCTAAGTTCTTCAAATATATCATGTCATAATTGGCAATACTGACAATTTAAGGTTTGCAGAATTACTTTTATTCTATGGAACCAGGATTCCTAGAGTGACAAGTGACACCTTGTTATTCATTCATTCAACAACATCTGTCCTGTGACAACCAGCCGCCTACTTCCGAGCAAGATATTTCCTCTTTCAGCCTATGTTCCTTGCTTTTGAAGCAGTAACAGAGGTTAACAGTCCTCTTTGGTATTCCTGTGCCCTAGCTCTTGGAAGTGTTCAGTGAATGTTAATTTGGATTTTCATCTCCATGAATCTAGCATGTCTCAGGTACTATGTTGAGTTCTAAGGAATAAAAGCACAAGAAATAGCCCTGTTCCCCAATAGCTAGCTCATCATCTGGTAGAGGAGGGAGGGACAACAGCTGACACAGCTCAGCATGATCAGCGCTTGGGACAGTGCACAGAGAGGGTGGCCTGCAGTCTGAGACATCAATGGACAGCAGAATTTTGAAAAGTAGTGTTGTAAAAACTTAAGGAAGGCTTTTTGCTCTTTGATCCAGTGATTACAGGTGAGTTTACCTAAGAGAGGAATTAGGAATGGATATGTTTTTTGCAATATTAACAACAAAAATCTGGAATGAACCTGAGTTTCTAAAACTAGGAGCCTAACTAAAAACACTGTGATCTAAGCCATGCAAAGGAATATTCTGTGGCCTCTAAACTGACATTGCAGTACCAAGAAGCATTAACCGACTGGAACAGACAGTGATGACAAAGTACTACTAAAAGGGAGATGAAAACTCAAAAGACACAATGGTCCCTGAAACAAAATACACTTTTTTTTTAACTTCAAAACCTCAATGTATGGAAAATGTCTAAAAAAGACATACCACACCCCACTACCCAAGTTACTAATTAGTAGGATTATGGATTAAATTTTTTCATTATAGCTTATTTATAATTTAAATTTTTCTACATTAAATAACTATTGGTTTTATAAGTAAAAGAAATATTTTTAGTAGGTGGGAAGAAGTAAGGGAATAGTTAACAGAGCCAAAACTGTGGAAAGCAAAATTGGAATCAAGACAAAAAAGTCACTGAAAATTGATGATTAGAAGGTAATGGGTGATCTTGAAGACAGCAGCTTCAACAGAAGTGGGTACATAATATACACTACACTGAACAGATAGGAGGAGGGTCAGAAGCAGAAAAAGGGGGATGCAAAGAGTAGACCACTCTGTTAAAATATTTGATAGGGAAGCAGCAGCAGGATTTTTCTAACCAGGGACAACAAGGTTTACATGGCTTGCTAGATATCAATTATTTAAAACAGTCTTTTTCGGGGGAGGGCGAGGCCAGAGGGAGAGGAAGAGAGAGAATCTTAAGCAGGCTCCATGCCCAGAATGTAGCCCAACATGGGGCTTGGTCTCACAACCCTGAGATCATGAACTGAAATCAAGAGTTGGACTCCTAACTACTAAACCACTCAGACACTCCACAACAGTCTTAATGAGTGAAAGAACACAGCTTAACAGCTGAGTCTTAAAGTGTGAGACAAAGGAGTTCCAACTTAGTCTTCTACAAAGCTAACCTTCTTTATTCAGGAGTAGTAATGGAGGAATGCAGCCTAGCCCCTCTTTTAACAGACTCAGATGATCCATGGTGCAGCTCTGCAATGCCATCTACTTCTTGGTAACTAGGTTCTCTCATCAGGCAGTTGTGAATTTTGCACAATTAGAAGGCTGTGACAACACAGAAAAGCAACAGTTTTTTTTGTTTGAAGTTATTATTTCCCCAGAATAAGGGGTGCCTGGGAAGAAGTAAGGGAATAGTTAACAGATAGGAGGAGGAGGAGGAGGATCGAACAGATCATTCGATTAAGTGTCTGACTCTTGATTTCAGCTTAGGTCATGATCTCAGGGCTGTGAGATCAAGCCTTGCATCAGGCTCTGCACTGGGTGTGGAGCCTGTATAACATTCCCTCTCTCCCTCTCCTTCTACCCTTACACCTCCATTTGCACCTGCACACATTCTCTCTCTAAAAGAAAATATAAGAAGAGAAAATAAGAAACATACAGATTAGAAAGGAAGAAACAAAACTGTCTCTGTTTGAAGGTGACATGATTATCTAATAGAAAATCCCAAAGAATTTCCAAAAACCTTCTGGAAGTAGAAGTGAGTTTAGCAAAGGTGCAGGAAATAATATTAATATATAAAACAACTGCATTTCTATGTACTAGCAACAAACTGAAAAATAAAATTTAAAAATCAGAATAATTTATAGTAACACCAAAAATAGGAAATACATATAAATCTAACAACATGTATAAGATATGTATACAGAAACTATAAAACATTAATGAAAAAAATAAAAGAATATCTAAAAAAATAGAGATACATTGCCTTCATGGACTAGAAGTATTAAGTATTACTAAGACAGAAATTCTTTCCAATGTGATCTATAGATTACAATGTACTCTCAATCAAAATCCCAGCAAGAAGTTCTGCAGATGTTGACATGCTAATTCTGAGACTTATAGCTAAAGGAACTAGAATAGCTAAGAAAACATTGGAAAAAAAAAAAAAAAGAACGAACTTGGAGGATTTACACCACTTCATTTTAAGACTAACTATAAAGCTACCATAACCAAGAGAGTGTGGTTATGGTAAAAGATAAGACACAGACCAATGGACTAGTAAGTCCAGAAAGAGAACTGCACACATACGGTCAACTGATTTTTGACAGTCTTTTCTTTCAATAAAAGGTATTGGACATCCAAGTGGAAAAAGGAAAAAAAAAAGAGTCTTGATCCCTACTTCACATCTTATACAAATGTTACTTCAAAATAGGTAATAGATCTAGATATAAAATTATATAACCTCTAGAAGAAACACAGGAGAAAAAAATTTGTGGTCCTGGGTTAGGCAAAGGGTTCTCAGATATGATTCCAAAAGCATGATCTATAGAAGAAAATCACTGATAAACTGGACTGCATAAGAATTAAAAAATTTTGTTCTATGAAAGACACTGTTTGTTGTAAATGAGAAGACAAGCTAAAGACTGGGAGGAAATATTTGTAAAACATATATTCAACAAAAGACTGACACCCAGGTTACATAAAGAACTCCCAAAATTCAACAATAAGAAAACATATAACCCAATTAAAAATGAACACAAGTTTTGCATAATAATTTCACCAAAGAAAGTATAAATATGGTAAACAAAAATATTAAAAGATGCTCAACATCGTTAATCATTAAATAAATGGAAATTAAACCACCATGATATACATCTATATACCTATTAGAATGGCTAAAATAGGGGCACCTGGGTGGCTCAGTTGGTTAAGCGTCTGACTCTTGGTTTCAGCTAGGGTTATGATCTCAGGGTCCTGGGATCGAGCCCTCTATCGGGCTCTGCACTCAGCAGAGAGTCTGCTTGAGGATTCTTTCTCTTTCCCTCTCCCTTTGCCCCTCCCTCCACTCACATACACACACTCTCTCTAAAATAAACACATACATCTTTAAAAAAGAATGGCTAAAATAAACATGCAAAGAGATAATACTGAATTATGGTGAGCATATTGATCAATTAGAACTCTCATACAATGTTGTTGGGAAATGGTATAGCCACTTCGGAATAAAATTTGATAGCACTTCATAAAATTAAACATATATTTACCACAACATCCAACAATCCTATTCCTAGATATCTACCTAAGAAAAATGAAAGTTTATATTTATATAAAAACCTGTTGAGCACTGGGTGTTTTTCTGTATGTTGGTAAATTGAACACCAATAAAAATTAATTAAAAAATAAATAAATAAAAAAATAAAGGTAAAATGGTAAAAAAAAAAAAGGATGCAATGATGCTGACTGTGAGTAAAGGAGTTTTGTATAACTGCAAAATCTAAGAATATAAAATTTTCATATAACTTCAAAAAAAAAAAAAGAAAAAGAAAAACCTGTAAAGAAATGTTTTTTAGCAGCTTTATTCGTAATCAACAAAAAGTGGAAATAATGCAAACGTCTTTTAGATGGTGAATAAACTGCAATGGAATACTACTCAGCCATAGAAAAACTGACATGTGCAACAGCATGGATGAATCTCTTGATGGCATTATGCTGAGTGAAAGAAACCAGTCTCAAAAGGCTACAGGGTACACGATTCCACTCACATGATTCTGGAAAAGGCCCACCTACAGTGGTGGAGAACAGATCAAGGGTTGCCATAGGTTAAGGACAGGGGGAAGGTCTGACTACAAAAAGGTAGCAAGATGGAACTTTTAGGAATTTAGGAAATCTTGGTTGTGGTGGTGGTTACATGCCTATATGTTTGCCAAAACTTGGAGAACTGTGAATCACAAAGAATAAGTTTTATTCTTTGTAAATTTAAAAATAAATAAGAGGGGATCCCTGGGTGGCACAGCGGTTTGGCGCCTGCCTTTGGCCCAGGGCGCGATCCTGGAAACCTGGGATCGAATCCCACGTCGGGCTCCCGGTGCATGGAGCCTGCTTCTCCCTCTGCCTGTGTCTCTGCCTCTCTCTCTCTCTCTCTCTCTCTCTGTGACTATCATAAATAATAAAATAAAAAAAATTTAAAAAAAAATAAATAAGAATTAAAAAAATTGTTTGCTGTTTCTTACTGTTATAATCACTCACTTTAAGATCACTGCTTTAACTCAAGAGTCACAGGGTTGGGAGGGAACTTAGTGGGGAACTGGTACAGTCCCCAATCTGATACAGAAATTTCTTAGAGGCCTCCTGGGAACTTCTGCTTGAGAATCACCAGCAAAGAATTCCTCATCTCCTAAAGCAGGCCAGCTTACACTGGACAGCTCCTGTTACTAGCAAGTTATTTCTTTTATTAGATAAAATCACTTTCCCTGACACCGATCCCTACTGATTCTAGGTCTATCTTCTAGAGCTACACAGAGAAAGGAAGGGGCATCTCCTTTACCTTAGAGGTAGCAGAAGGTCTGCATAGAGGGACAGCTTGAAGCTACTTAGTCAAAAGCTAAGGGCTTACACCTCCTGAACCCACCTCTCTCTGCAAGGGTCTGTGTAATTCTGGGCTACCCTGAGCCATGAGAAGTCATCTGGTCTCGGCTCTAGTCTTAGAAATGCCCAGATCATGCACCAGAGAGGAAGGACAACATGCTTCCAGGGCCCTCTCCTGAATGAAGCTGGGAGGTTACAGTCTCAGCCATTCTCTCCTTGAACAGAAAGTTTCTTTCATATGATGCTCATTCCTTTCCTCTGATTCTTTTCTGACCTCTAACTTCATAAATAAAATCCATAAATCAATTCTGGCTAGCAAATAAGGGAAAACCCCTGAATAGGATTCAAGATGGCCAAGCTCTGGCCCATTCCCACTGGAACCATGGCCTGGCCATTTGGATCATCTGCCTGGACAGAAGGGGTCCATGCAGAGGAGAGCACCCAGAATACTGTCAGGCATTGTCTTACCTGCTTGAAGTTGCCGTTTTTCCTCTGCTCCCAGTCCATCATGTCATGAAAGATGGGAATCATGATATTCCGCACTTCTGGCTGTGGGACCAGTGTCACGCCCAGAAAAGGACCAATCATTCCCGGAATAAAGTGGATCTTATGTTCACCTGAATAACAAAACCCAACAGATATTAGTTTATGCTTTCTTTGCTCCTTCTACAGAAGCTTCCCAAGTAGGGCCACAGTATATACTTTCAACTGCCCTGGAAGCATCTGAGAACAAAGCAAGCTCTCCCCTATGGCTTTCTGAGAATTCATAGGTAAAACTGGCCTAGCCCAGCTAAAACAAATGTTCAATAGGCACAAACTGCCTTTCCAAAGAATTCATGGAAGGCTCAGCAAACTATCTGAAAATCATTCCGAGGTCAAGGGACAGAATTCATTACATTAGACAGAAAAGGATTTTTGAATAACCCTATGATAGTTTCAGATTGTCCTCCTCAGGGTTTATTTAGCAAGGAAAATCCATATATTTCTGCTTAAACACTATCCTTGGGGGTTCTACCTCTGGTCTAGCAGCTATAGGCCTAAAGTTCATGAGCCTCTTCACTGCCTGTGCTCATGTATGCCCAAGAGGTTTTCTCCTTAGTTAGCAGGAGCCTCCTGCACAGCCCTAATCGGACAGAATAGTTCAGGGACTGTCTGTGATCCTCCCCATCCCTGCCCCTTGTCTTCCCATTGCATTTTTGATGGTAGCACTACATCTACCCAGGCCAGCTCAGCATATCCTCCAATGTTCTTATGAGGTCTTTCCATAGGAAGTGGGTAATGCAGATTTCCCTGTAACTGGCCTGTAATCTGAGGCGTATTTCTAGAAGCCAAGGCTAGTTCAGAGGACTGTGGGACAGAACTTTCCTCTTCCTAGTAGTGGTGAAACAGAATGAGACATCTTCTAAGAGCTCTGCTTTCAGTCCTTCAGAAACTATAAAGTAGACAAACTGTGGGCCTTGTAATGATTGCTCCAGCCAATGTAAAATCAGTTCTTGAGGACCAGAAAATTCCATTTGCACCAAAACCCAAAATGAAGCAGGAATGGCTTTATCAGGCAAACTTGGCATCTATTTTTATTTCCTCCATTGTGAAAGCCTATATAAGGAGCAAATGTTAGCCCTGAGGCTGACTCTACATATTCCAATCTCAGTATTTGGTACGGTTTGTTCGTACCTTGTGTTCCTGGGAATATGAATGTCAGGTTGAGGATTAAAATCTATACCTTGACTATGCTGGATGAAGGATGTAGGAATACTGAGGCTGGAAAGCCTTCGTTAAACGTATCTTCATTCATGGAGGGAAGTCTTAGTGTTAACTGGCAGGGATGCCTCATACCTTGTTTGCTGCTTCCAGGGTTAGTGATTGAGATGGTTAATGGAAAAGTAAAATTTTATGCCCATCATTCCTAAGGCCTCAGAATCATGATCTCAGTTGAAGAGTAACAGTTAGGAAGTGTAATGGCCTCTCTAGCATCCTGAGAGGCCACTTAGAAGCCTATATACCAAAGGATGGCTCTCCTAGTCACTGGGGCAATCCAAGGATTCTATCAAACACTCTGACAATTTCAGATCAAAAGCACTGGATATTAGAGAAGCTACAAATAGAAACTGCCAAAAGAAAGCGGGATAAAATCAATTTCACCTAGGGGCTACAATTCCCTTCTTGTGTGCAATCTTCATGTAATTGGTGGCAGAAACCTGATCTGCATGGTCTTAATACCAGAGACACCAAAAGTGTTTCAATATTTATGAAAATGAATAGCTGCCCTTGCTCATTTGCTGAGTATTTCCAATATCTATGCTTCTATACACCTATCATGATAAACACTGAGTAATGTATAGAATTGCAAAATCACTATATTGTATACTTGAAACTAACACAACACTGTATGGTAACTATATTGGAATTAAAATTAAAAAAAGATCTATGCTTCTGAACCTGCAACATCTGGAGTGGGATAGCACAAAGGATCTTACCAGCATGAGTCCTTAAGCTGGGAAAAACTCCAAGAGCCTTTATATTCTTCTCTTTTTGACTTCAGTTCTCAAAAAAAGGAGTGTGCATATGTGTTACTGGGGTCTTGCTTCTCGGCCTAACTCTCTTTGCCAAGAGCTCTGTGCATGTGTGCTATGCCACCCAGCTGAGGTGTTACATTAAAGATACGTAAAGGTCTCTTGGGTCTGAGTTAGTATTCATAAATCTGGGGGAATTTGTTAGTCTTGTCACTTTTTATTTGGCTATGCAATATGTGGAAGGAAAAAATAGGGAGAAAAGACCTACCCAAATTCTGCCACATGCTGAACAGTTCATAAGCCATCATCACACGCATGTCCCCATACCTGGAAATAGTAACAGTGAAGCCAGCTTTCAGTGGAAGAAAGTTCAGGAAGGCAGGGCCACAAAATACAATAAGGCTAGCACTTCTGTTTCTAATGCTTCCACCCAGTACTAAGTCATTTGGCTGTCAACTGAACTCTCACACTTGGCTCCCTGGGAAGCTACCCAGTGAGAACCTTGTGGACTTCTGAGGAGCCTCTCACTTAAACATAACCCCATCTGGGCATGTGATAGGGAGGTGAAGAAGAGACATATGTCTTACTTATCTAGAATCTTCTTCCTCTTGGCTGAAGTGATGATTTCTAGCTGCAGGCTTGGCTGATTTATGAACAGAACTGCCAGACTAAAATAAGAATTCCACACCTAGAGAGACAGAGAAACAGAAAACATGTGACAGCCTGAGTCCTTAACCTTGCAAAGAGAAATTCTAAATATATGTATGTAACAGAAAATTCATTTCACAATTTTAAATCTTGATTTTTTTTCTCCTTTTCAAGTATCTTTGCAAACAGAACTTTTTTTTTTTTCTTTCTTGACTCCTTGAAACCAGTAGTGTTGATTCTGGGCTAGAAAGCCTACTCCTGGTTGTCTGGCTTCCAGTACCTCCAACAGGGGGGCTCTTAGGTTATATCCTAGTCACTCTCAAACTTGGAAGTGGTTCAATACTTTACAAACATTTTAATAAAGCAAAAATCAGTCAGCTTGCCCCAGCTCGTAGCCACCCATCCGACACCTAGCAGTCCTTCTGAAATTCCTAACCTGAAGAATTGTTAGCAAAATAGAATGGTTTTATCTTTATTTTAGTAAAAACAAAACAAAAATAGTGAGCTTGTTTTCTGGCATCCTAATGTTATTACAAAGATAGTGATGGATTTCAGGAGCTCCTACCTTAAAGTCAAAGTCTGTCTCTGTGAAATTCTTGTGCAGTGCAGAAGACAGGTACTGGACAGTAGTGACGATAATACTGCAGTAAGGGAACAAGGCATTGGCAGGGTTAAAAGACTAATAATAGTGTCCAATAACTTAGCATCTACGACCTATGAGTAAACATCTTGAGTACAACTTGCTCTCATATAAGATGTGACTATAAAGAGATAGATGGCACGAACCTCACAGAAAACTGATCTTGGAGAAATGCCCCATAGTTGGCAGTACAGGATAGAACATCAGTGGGTTCTAGGCCTGGTTTTGCCATTATCTGGCTTTGGCACAACTTCTGTCTGGGCCCCAGTTTCCCTGCCTATAAGAGGGGATGGGAGGAATTCGTTGGTTCTTTAAGATCTCTTCTAGTTCAAAGAGGGATTCTAGTATTTTGAGGACTTCTGGGTAATGAATGTATATTATGGACTTCCAGAGGGCTTAGAGTATAATTTTATTATTTTACTTGATAATAAGGGCTTATAATGATTAAATCCCTATTGTTGTCACATAGTATTATTTTTATCTATAAGTTACTTGTTTTCAGTCTTTGGTCTAGAATATCAGTTCCTCAATTTTAACCTGGGTATATATAAGGAGCAATGGGAGGCTGGCTTGCTGGAGCCGAGGTTCAAGTAGAAAGGAAATGAAGTGGGACAGGCAGAGAAGGGTTTGATTGCCTTGGGTGCCTGGCAAAGGAACACTGAGCACTCTGGCTTTGGTGCAGAAGAGGGGCAAGGCAAAAACAGTGCCTAGTATACTGGCAAAGCAAAAACAGAGAGCCTAGTCTACTGGCAGGGGAGGTGACAAATTTGAAGGGTAAAAGCCTTGGAAGAAGAGGCTGTTCCTGTGGGATGGGCTCAGGGCCCTGAGTGCGCTGAGGAGAGCTAAGAGATAGAAACAAGAGGGGGAAAAAAAAAAGAAATGAGGGAGTCAAATGGAAAATCCACTATTTGAGAAAATATGTATGTAACTTTGTTTATAACCATTCTTGCATTCTGTATAAAGTGTTTGCAGTTTTGAAAAAAGAAAAAAGTGCCCTTTATATAAAAGGTACAAAGTGGAACGATCATGGTGATAGCTTGCTAACAAATCAACATAAGTAATATCACTACGTTCTGCATAATGTTGACATAAAAAGCAGATCAGGGTGCCTGGGTGGCTCAGTCAGTTAAGCATCTGACTCTTTTTTTTGAAATGGCCATTTTAATGCAGAAAACCATGATAATTTACAAAAGCATCTGACTTTTGATTTCAGCTCAGGTCATGATCTCAGTTGTGAGATCAAGCCCTACATTGGGTTCTGTGCTGGGCATGGAGTCTGCTTGGGATTCTCTTTCTTCCTCTCCCTCTGTCCCTCTTCCTCCACTCTTTCTCAGAGAAAGAGAGAGAGAGAGAGAGAGAGAGAGAGAGAGAGAGAGAAAGAAAGAAAGAAAGAAAGAAAGAAAGAAAGAAGAAAGAAAGAAAAAAAGAAAGAAACAAAGAAACAAACAGAGAGAGAAAGGGAGAAATAAAGAAAGAGAAAGAAAGCTGGGAGAAGGCAGCAGGTTAGCGAGTGGAGGCCAAATGGCCTTCTCCAAAGTAGAGCGAGACCTGATGAACCAGTACTATGCTACCTGCATAGGTATAGGTTATATCCTAGTCACTCTCAAACTTGGAAGTGAGTGGAAGTGAGTCACCCATCTGGTTTGCCAATTAGGCTAGAAATATGAATGGAACAGGCAATTTGGGGGCAGTCTAAGAGTGAATTCTGTTGCTGGAGTCAGAAGTGGTCAGAGCCTTACAGCCAGTTTTCGGGTGGGTAATTAGCACTAGCTGTGGGAGGCAGATAGTGTCTGGCAGACAACAGAAGTCAAATCAAGAGGAGGTCTTGGGATAACTAACTGAAACTATAGAGCAACAGAGGCCAGTGGTCCATGGAACAGGCTTCCCTCAAGGAGGAACCTTCTTTAGGTATTATTATTTCACATTCTGTACATTCCTTTTCTGTCCTGACCATGACATCTCTGTCAGGCACTTAAGCCTCCATTTTGAACTACCTTTAACACTTTCGTCTTCTTGAACTTATGGTAAATGGTCATGTCCATCTGATTATGCTTCCAAATATTTTTCAAATTTACCCTGTCTTCTCTGCCCCCATGGCCTTCACAATGATCTCTGTCTTGCTTTCTCTCTCTGCCACACATATACACACGCACATACATACTCTCTCCTTAGTCTGAGAATAGCTCTGTTGATGCTGGGTGCAGGCCCCTTCCACACTCACTTGCTTGTAAGAAGTCTCATCACCATCCAGTCCCGAGGGAAGACACTCATCTTCATCAGGTTCCGGAAGACACAGAAAATCTTCAGCAGGAATTCCTGATCCAGCAGGAAAATCTGATGTGAGACACCACCACTACCACTACAGCATGCATTTCCTTTACAGGGCTCTCCTGACATCTAGACCAGGAGAATGGATGGGACTAGTGGGTTAGATTCTGGTTTCCGTTGTGAGTTATTTTTTTTAGAGGCCTACACGAAAGTGAGATCTAGGCACTCTATCAGGCCAGGTGGGAGCAGACCCAAACTGGGTAGAACAGAGCCAGTTCTATACCCCAAGCCCAGTAGCTAAAACCCAAAGTGTAGAGAAGGCTACAGGCCAGCAGAACTGGTATCCAACTGGGTTTGTGAGTCTCTTTATTTGGGCCATGACCCTTGAGCACCTGACTATAAGAACCTGTCTTTTGGCACGGGTGCCAGGGTGGCTCGGTTAGGTGTCTAACTCTTGATTTTTGGCTCAGGTCATGATCTCAGGATCCTGAGATTGAGCTCCATGCTCAGCCTGGTTTCTGCTTCTCTCTCTCTGCCCCTCCCCCCACTTGCATGCGCGCTCTCTCTCTAAAATAAATAAATAAAATCTTTAAAAAAAAAAAAAAAGAACCTGCTTTCTTGGATGTTAAGAACACATTGACAGGAGAAGCATTTTAGGAATGGTAGAGTAAAGACCTCCATAATGTGCTCCTTCATTGAAGTAATGAGAATACTGGCAAAGTCAGGTTAAGCAAAGTTTTGTAAACAATCCAAGGAGTGTTATTCAAGAAAAATAGTTGAATTTCAATAGAAATAGTGAACTTTGTTGCACTTTAGCTTGTCTCATTACTCTTCCTCTTCCTACCTCTATGGTATCCTCTTCCTACCTCTATGGTATCCTTGAAAATAAGCAACTGCACAACCACAGTGGTAGTGAGCTCCTGAAAAAGCTCCCACCCCAAACTGCTACTTTTCTATCTGTCTGGCAGAAACCTGGGAAGTCTCCATTCAGAGGGCTTATTTGATCTGACCCAGAGCTCACTCAGTGAAGGTTTTTTACCTAGAGTATTTATGGAAAAAAAATCAGCCATAATAATTTAAGATTCCAGCCGATGAAGCAGCCATATTGTTAGGGCATCAAGAAAACTGCCAAAAGAATTAAAAGAAAAATCTGGGGAATGGGATATCTCTAGGGAACTTTGAAAAGCTCTGACATACTCCTTGGTACCTAGAAGTCCACACACATGTTTAGGGCTGTGCATATTCCCAGGAAAGATGTGAGAAGCCTAATCTCTTATCCTGGCTGATTTTGAGGCTCTTTTGAAGCAGGACGTGAAAGCTAAGGCAGTAATATAAGCTGTTGGAGCACTGAAGGTGAGCCCCAACACACACATACAGACATTCAGCAAAGTATCAAAGACTTACTGACTTAAGACATTTTAGAAAATTTCTGTCCGGGTATTAGCTGACCACTGAGCTAACAGAAAGAAGATCTCAGTGGCTGGACACAGCACAAAGAATATAGACATTGTAGAATTAGTCCAAGAAAGTCACTAAACAAGCAACCAAATATATATTAATAACAACAACAAAACAATAAAAAGTAAAAACCCCTGGGATGTGGTGGTGGGGATATAATTTCCAGAGTTGCTGAATTATTTAAATTGTCCAGTTTTTAACAAAAAATTATAAGATATGAAGTTAAACATGGAAGTATGACCCATACACAGGAAAAAAGAAGTCAACAGAAACTTTACTTGAGGTAGCTCAAATGTTGGACTTATTGG
The DNA here is from genome assembly GCF_018345385.1 of Vulpes lagopus. Taxonomy (NCBI): domain Eukaryota; kingdom Metazoa; phylum Chordata; class Mammalia; order Carnivora; family Canidae; genus Vulpes; species Vulpes lagopus. The sequence continues at coordinate 19,904,330 of NC_054830.1, read as the reverse complement.
GGAAAAAACTTTAAAGTAGATGTTTTAAATATGTTCACAGAATTAAAGGAAATCATGCCTAAAGAATTAAAGGGAAGTACAAGAACAATATCTCAACATATAGAGAATATCAATAGAATAGATAGAAATCATTTTAAAAGCATCATATAGAAATTTTAGACTTTAAAAGCACCATAAGTGAAATGTAAATCTTGCTAGAGGGGCTCAACAACAGTTTTGAACTGACAGAAGAAAGAACCAGCAAATTTAAAAGATATGTCAGATTATCCAGAGGAATAGAAAGAAAATGAAGAAAAACAAACAACATGAGACCTGTGGGATACCACCAAGTATAAAAACATTATAATAGGAGTGTCAAAAAGAGATGAGAGAAAAAGAGGAAGAAATTTTGAAGAAATATTTGAAGAAACATCAGTTAAAAACTTCTCAAACTTGAAAAAAACCTTTAATCTACACATCTAAATAGTTCGATGAACTCCAAATAGGAAAAAAAATCAAAGAAATTTACAAACAGACATAGTCAAACTATTAATTGTCAAAAAAAAAGAGAATCTTGAAAGCAAGAGGAGAAAAATAATTTATCATGTACAAATTATTCTCAATAATAATAGGTGACATACAAGCAGATATGATGGAGGCCAAAAGGTAGTGAAAAGGTAGAATACCATATTCAAAGTACTGACATAATGTCAATAAAGAATCTTAAATCTAGCAAAACTATCATTAAAAAATGAAGAAGAAATTAAAACATTCTCAGATTTAAAAGATACTGTGAGAATTTGTTATTAATAGAACTGTTCTAAAAGAAATACTAAAGGGAGTCTCAGACTTAAATAAAAGGACACTAGACAGTAACTTGAATCCAAATGAAGAAAGAAAAAGTACTAGGAAAAATAGCTCTACAGGTAAATATAGAAGATAATATATAGGTAAGTTTGTAACTCTTTTCCTATTTGATTTACAAGGCAACTGCATAGAGCAATAACTATAAAATTATGTTGATGAGATTATAAGGTATAAATATGTAATTTATATGATAGAGACAGCAAAAAAAAGGAGAAAGGATTGGAGCTTTAGTGGAGTGAAGTTTTTGTGTACTATTAAATGAAATTGGTAGATTGTTTTGAGATGTTAATTATAATTCCCAGGGAAATTACTAAGAAAATAACTATAAAAATACACTAACAGAAACAATGAAGGAATTAAAAATATTAAACATAAAAGAAGGCAGAAATAGAGGAATACAGGAAGAAAGAAGATATAAGACAGATTTAAAACAGCAAAATGGTAGGTGTAAATCCTAACTTATTGGTAATTATACTAATTGTAAATGGATTAAACATTCTAATCAAAAGGCAGAGATGGGAAGATGGAAAAAAATACACATGACCCAATTGTATGTGGTCTACAAGATACATAACTTTAGATTCAAAGACATAAATACATCAAAAATAAAAGGATAGGAGATATATATGATGAAAAATGCACCCAAAATAGAACTGGTGTGGCTATTTTAAACAATAGAGACTTTAACAAAAAGTGTCATTAGAGACCAAAAAGGGACATTTTATGACAAAAGAGCCAATATGTCTGAAAGACTTAATTATAAACACATATGCATTTAAAATAGAACCTCAAACACATAAAGCAAAACCTGACAGAATTAAAAGGAAGGAAAAATAGACAATTCAACAATGATAGCTGGAGGCACCAATATACTACTTTCAATTGTGTATAGAAAAAAACTAAATAGAAGATCAGCAAGGAAGAAGAAATCTTAAAAAATACTATAAACTAACTAGACTTAACATCTATATGACACTCCTTAACAGTAGCAGGATATACATAGAAGGATATATGCATTTTCTTCTCTAGGACAGACATGATGTTAGTCCAAAAGAAAGCCTCACGATATTTAAAAGAACTAAAACTCATATAAAGTATGTTTTCCAACCATTATGGAAGTGAGCTAGAAATCAATAACACAAGGAAATTTGGGAAAGTAAAAAAATATGTGAATTAAACAATATATCCCAGGTAACCAATGGTCAAAAAACAAAGCATAAGTAAAACAGGAATACTTTAAGAATAATAAAAATGAAAATACACCAAATCAAAATGTATGGGATGAAGCTAACACTTACAGCTGTAGTGCCTATGTTAAAGAGAATGAGGTCACAAATCAATAACTTACTTTATGCCTTAAGAAACTAGAGAAAGAAAAAAAAAAGAAACTAGAGAAAGAAGAGCAAACTAAACATAAAGCAAGCAGAAGGAAGGGAATAATAAGTGATACAGAGATAGAAAAATAGAGGAAAAAATAAAACCAAAAGTAGGTTCTTTGAAAATATCAACAAAATTGAGAAACCAAGGGAAAAAAAAGAAAAACAAAAGCGAGAAAGATGACTCAATTACTAAAATTAGGGATGAAAGAAGGGAATCATTACCAATGTTAGAGAACCAGAAAGGATTATAAGGGACTACTATAAACAAATGTATGCCAACAAATTATGATTAGATTATACAACAAATTAGATTATATTATCATCTAAATTACATAACTTAGATGAAATGGACAGATTCTTAGAAAGATACAATCAAAATTCATTTAAAACTAAACAAAATCTGAAGAGACCTATCATAAGTGAAGAGATCAAATTAATAATTTAAAATCTTCACACAAAGAAAAGTGCATGACCAGATGGCTTCACTGGTGAATTCCACCAAATATTTAAACTAGAATTAGTACTAATATTTGTCTTTTTGATGATATCCACTTTCAGTGTGAAGTGGTATCTTATTGCAGTTTTGATTTTCATTTCCCTAATGACTAATGATGTTGAGTATCTTTTCATGTGTGTTTTGACTGTTTGTGTATTTTCTTTGGGGAAATGTCTATTAAAATACTTTGCCCATTCTTTTTTTTTTTTTTTTTTTTTACTTTGCCCATTCTTAAACCAAGTTGCCTTTTCATTCTTGAGTTGTAAGAGTTATTTATATATTTTTCATGCAAGTTCTTTATTAGATATATGATTTGCCAATATTTTCTTCCATTCTGTGAGTTGTCTTCACTTTCTGGTTGGCATCCTTTGAAATATAGTAATTTTGATGAAATCTAACATCGATTTTTTCTTTTTTTGCTTGTGCTTTCGGTGTCATAACTAAGAAATCATTGCTAAATCAAGGGACATAAAGATACACTTTTTTTTTTAAGATACACTTTTGTTTCCTTCTAAGAGGTTTATAGTTTAGCTCTTACATTTAGGTCTACAATCCCTTTCCAGCTGTTTTTTTTCATATGGTATAAGGTAGAGGTTAGATATTAAGTTGTTCATCATTTGCTGAAAAGACTTCTTTACTCTTTGTATTGTCTTGATAATATTATTGAAAATCAACTGAGTGTAAATATAAAGGTTTATTTCTAGACTCTCAATCCAATTCCATTGATCTTTATGTCTATTTTTATGCAAGCACCAATTCTGATTACCATTATTTTGTAAGTTTTGAAACTAGAAGTGTGAATCCTCCAATTTTTTCTTTTTCAAGATTGTTTGGCTATTCTGAGTCCCTTTCATTCCTCTATGAATTAAAGATCAGATTGTCAATATCTACAAAAAGGCAGCTGAAACTTTGAGAGGTCTTGTATCAAACCTGTCGATCACTATGTGAAGTACTGTCCTCTTAATAATATTAAGTTTTCCTATCTATTAACATGGGGTGTCTTTCCACTTATTTAGGTCTTTTTAAATTTCCTTTCCTATCTATTTTGTGTTTTTATACTATTATAAATGGAATTTTCCTCTTAATTTCCTTTTTGAATTGTTAATTGCTAGTGCCAAGAAATATAATTGATTTTTGTATATTAATTATATATTGTGAAAATTTGCTGAACTTGTCTATTACTTCCAATAGTGTTTTTATGAATGTCTTAGGATTTTCTGTATTCAAAATCATGTCATCTGAGGATAGAAATAGTTTTACTTCTTCCTATCCAACTTCGTGCCAAATTGCTCCAGCTAGATCCTCCAATATAATGAGTGTAAATGGCTAGACCAGCTATCTGTCTTTCTCTTGTTTCTGATCTTAAGAGGAAAGCATTCAGTCTTTTGTTATTAAGTATGATGTTAATAATTTTTCATAGATGCCCTTTATCAATCTAAAGAAATTCCTTTCTATTTCTAGTTTTTGAATGATTTTTATCATGAAAGTTTGGTGGATGGATTTAAAAAAATGTTTTTTTTTAAATATTCATTATGATGGTCTTGTTTTTGTCTTTTATTCTATTTAATGGTGTATTATGTTGATTAATTACCGCATGTTAAGCCAATCTTGCACTTCTGGGATCAATCCCACATAATCATGGTGTATACTTCTTTTACTACGTTCCTGGATTCAGTTTGCTAGTATGCTGCACTTATATGTTTATAAGGGATATTGATTTATAGTTTGCTTTTCTTGTGATGTCTGCCTTTCGTTTTCATGTCAGGGTAATATGGACCTCATAAAATGAGTTGGGAAGTGTTCTTTCCTCTTCTATTTTTTATGAGAGCTTGTAAAGGATTGGTATTAATTCTTCTTTAAAAATCTGGTAGCATGCACCAATTAAGCCATATGCTCTTGGGCGTTTCTTTGTGGGAAGTTATAAATTATTAACTTGATCTTGTTATTTTGTGAGAAGTCTTTTAAGATGGATATAATCAGAGACACTGAATTGTACCGTTTAAAAGTGTAAATTTTATGGTATGCAAATTATATATCAATAATGCTGTCATAAAAAAAGAATAAATGTGCTGAACTCTATATTTGGTGTGGTGGACTGCATATGTTCCCTCATCTGTTTCAGCTCAAATCCTCTAAAATGACAGTCAAGTAATAAATATATACCCACAGAGACAAAGGAAACAGGAAATAAGAACACAGTAATGAGAAGAGGTGAATACATTTTTTTTTTGAGGTGAATACATTTTGAAAGCTTGTATGTAACTGACTTAATATACTTGAGAAAGATGATAGCCAACAGCCTTGGGAAGTGACAGCAACAGGAAGCAAGAATCTCAGAAACTGCAGGCATCACTAAGTACCTCTGTGGGACTGGGATATGAAGGCTGAAAACAGGAAGACTGATTTACAGTCTCCCTAAGACCTCTTCTGTCATCTCTTCTCATCTCATGTCCTTGGGTGACCAGGCTTTCCCCATCCTGTCAGAAGAACTGAGGGCTGCTTTCTGGAGTAGTTGATCACTGAGGAACTGTTCTCAAGGATACAGCAACAGGTAAGGGCTGAGATACCAAAATGAAAATAGGCATTGAGAGAAAGTTCACCTGCTGAGCTGGAAGGTTCCCAGCCTCTTTTTGCTATTTGATCCCCAAATATTGGTGGGCTATTCCATTTCTAGGAAGGGAAAAGGATTCTTTTCTCAGGAAACAGACAAGTCCAAGAGCACAGACTAGTTGATACAGAGATTAGAGGAGGCTCTGACCAGACTTTCTTCAGTCAGCTACAGGGAAGGCCTGCACACAGATACACATACACAAAGAGCTTATCATTAGCACCAGAGTGTCTCACTTTAGACATAGACTAATATTCAAAAGATGAATGGATAAAGAAGATGTGGTTTATGTATACAATGGAATATTACTCAGCCATTAGAAATGACAAATACCCACCATTTGCTTCAATGTGGATTGAACTGGAGGGTATTATGCTGAGTGAAATAAGTCAATCGGAGAAGGACAAACATTATATGTTCTCATTCTTCTGGGGAATATAAATAATAGTGAAAGGGAATATTAGGGAAGGGAGAAGAAATGTGTGGGAAATATCAGAAGGGAGACAGAACATAAAGACTCCTAACTCTGGGAAACGAACTAGGGGTGGTGGAGGGGGAGGAGGGTGGGGGGTGGGGGTGAATGGATGACGGGCACTGAGGGGGCCACTTGACGGGATGAGCACTGGGTGTTATTCTGTATGTTGGCAAATTGAACACCAATAAAAAATAAATTTATTATTAAAAAAAAAGGAACAACAACAAAAAAAGGAACAACGAAAAAATAAGTCTCTAGTAGGAGGAAAGTCTCTAACATGAAAGTTAGAGACTGAAATAAATAAAAACAGGGCAAGTTTCTAGGAAAAGAAAAAGTGACTGGACAGTATCTGACAGATCTGATCTTGGAGAAAGCTGGAAGAAGAGGTTTATTACAGAAAGGGAAAAGAAGAAATCCTAGCCAGATTTGAAAATCAAAAGAAAACAAAAAATGTGCAAATAACAAAAGAGGCAAATAATTCCAGGAAAAAACCAATACGTTTTATAAGAAAGGAAGTGTAATAGTGTAGCAGCTGGCCTGCCACAGTATTTACCTAGCTGTAATAAAGAAGAGTCGATTGCCGATTTAAACAAAAATGTATGCAAACTATATTGGAAGAATGAGAGGAAAGACTTGTGTGTGAGAGAGGAATGATACAGGAGAGTCACTCTCATTTTCCATGCGAATACGAAAATAGATAATAACTACCAGTTAAAATTTAAAATGGCAGTAGAAGTTTAAAGAACAGCTTTTGCTGTTCAAAGTGACTGCTTTTTGGGGAATAGAAACCGGATATGAGGCTGAACCAGGGAACAACCATTTCATGTTATAAGCTTTGTAACATGCTTTTGGCTTTTAAGATTATGTATACATATTCACTGTATATTAAACTACACTAGAATTAAAATTTTAAAAACCCATAAGGTCTGGGTATAATGCTTACATATAGCAGGTTTTCAATAAATGAAGAATAAATTTACAATTAAAAATATGTATACATATTGCTGTTATAAAAATAAACTTGTAAATAAAAAGTAAGAGAATGATGACAGCCTAAGCTTCTGATTGTGAATCAGTTAGTAGAAAACACAAAGGATGAAAATAATCTAGAATAGCTAACACTGGATTTTCAGGCTCTACAACCTAGCTCAAGCACTGCTTTGGCCTCTGGCTAACTTTTGGTTCACTTCAAGGGCTGTCAACTCATCCCTCCAAGAAGACAGTCTGACCTTACTGAAACGAGTTAATGACAACAATCTGCAGAGCTCCATGTCTGTGGAAAGTCAGGCAAGACCAGATACTAGAAAGTGACACATAATACTTATTAACTGATACAATATGATTAATAAAGGTCATAAAAATGAGAAAAGTGTAATGCATTACTATGAAATGCAAATGACTTGGTTCTGAATAGAGGCAGAGCATACCACTAAAATTTGCAATTGTTTGTTTATCCAGGGATGAATTGAGTAGGGCATTCTAAAGCAAAGACACAAGCCCCAGAAGTTTGTCAACAGCTAATACCACATGAAGCTTGGGAATGTTCTTCTGTTTTGTGGATCATGGGCCCATTTTTCTGCATTATCTGCCCCAGTGGTCTAGATCTTGAATCTGGTAGCCAATGGGCACTGCTCACTTTTGCTTTCTAAGGTCACTTCCAGAAATACATGCTAATGAAGAAAAGTCATCATCATTATTATAATTATAGCTATTAAACAGCAAAGTCTGGTTTGCAGGGGCAAAATATAAGGTGACTGTTGAGTCAATAAGAAAGGGAAGAGTTCTGGTTTTTGGATGACTACTATGACCTAGAGCAGCCTCTCACTGAGGCACATAGTCATAGAACTGCTAGGAGTCAGGGAAGACTTGCTAGTGTTACTAGAATCTGTCTAAAAATATAAAAAATAAAAAAAATAGAATCTGTCTGTCTAAGAACATTGCTGGCTTTTAGCTTCTGGGAGTCATACATCCCCAGCTGTAAAGGGGGCTGGTGAACCCTTCACCCTAGGCAGTCCTGATCACTTGCACTTGCCCCCTGGCAGAAGGAAAGCTCCTGGAGAGTCTTAGCTGCATGAATCCTTTCCTCAAAAGTCAGTTTTAAGAGAGGTTTGTTGCCCACCTTGAGTTCATCTTTGCTCTGGAAGTTGTCCAGGAGATGCTGGTAATGGGTGTCACACATCTGGCGGAGCAGTGAAAGAAGGCAGGACACATACTCACCCTGGGGATCAACCAAAAAAAACCACTCAGCACAGCTAGTCATAAGGGCTGTGTTTCCCCAATCCACAGAGGGCAAGGAGAGAAGGAAGGGTCTGAAATGGCCCCAATGATCATGAAAGGGAAAGGGAGGACTCTGGCCCTGAGAATGAGTTTTCTTTTCTGCTAAAGAGAGGTCTGAAGGGCTTGGGAGTTTTAATAAGACCTCTGCAGCATGGGGCTAATGGAAAAACCTTAACCTGTAACAAAGAAGTACTGCAAAGCGAGACAGAGAGTCTAGATTTTTCTCCTAGGAAATTTCTGGCTAAACAGTCCATTGTCACTATATATTTCCAGGCCACCACACGGAGGTCTAAAGGGGTTCTTCAGAACAGGGTACTTGGCCTTTTCTGGGCAGAATTTGGGCTCTTCCCATCATACTAGGTTGGAGTAGCCCTTCTACAAGGATCTCTTGGGGACCTCCCAGAGATTATATGTGGTTACTAGACCAGGAAGATGGAACACAGTAGGTCAACATAGCTTTCTGGAATCCAGAGGAGTCAAAACTGACCTTTATGAGAAGACATTAGGGGCTTTAAGATAAGAAAAAAATCTAAGGATAAAAAAAATGAATCTTTAAAATTTCTTTAAGTTCCAACTGCAGTAACATGGAAGAAAATCTTGTTTTAAGGACTTCAAGATTTTCACCATCCTATGGCAATTTCTGTCATGGGGCAGCTGACCAAGTGTTTTTAAACTCACGGAAATTTTACAATAGATTTTATTGTCTCTCAAAGCATTTCTAGACACACAAAATTATTATAGCATATGTATACACAGAATATATATACATGTATATGAACCACAGTTTTATCTGAGAAATGGGCATAATAAGCCATAATTCATAGATTTGTTATGAGGGTCAGAGGAATGAATACATACAAAGCTTCTCAGTGGACAAGTCCAGTACATAAAGGTGTGCTTGGTAAATTATGCAGTTATTATCATCTTCATTACATCTATGTGATTTAATATTGCTAAATGAAAGGGTACAGAGTAGAGTTTGGCTCACAGCAAGCACTGTGTGGTTGCTGGATAGGATGGGTTACCAGGACATAGCAGGGCACAATTGTTTTTACCTGCAGCCAGAGTGCCCTCAATAGGAGATCCCAAGGGAACAGACATTCTTTCTAAACCCAGTGCTTCAGAACACATGTCTGCTCTCTGCTCTCCCTAGCATGCTGGAGCTTGGCTTACTCCCACAGAGGACTCACTTCAAAGAAATCACTGTAATCTCCCACCTGCCAACTGGAAGAATCCATGCAATCTGTTAATGGAGTTCTAACATCAGGGTTAAGAAGTCCACTCTGGGTACAGGAGTGGGGGCTGTCTCTCTGCCTCTTCTGAGAAGCCTCTGCAGGCCACTTCTCTTCTGTCCAGTAAAGCCAGTGCAACTCTACCTCATCACAGTTTTCCAGACGCTAGATATTTGGATACAAACACTGTAGACAAAAACAACTAATCTGTAGATACAACCTAATTCTAAGAAGATTATTCTGCTGGTGCACAACATTTAGGAGAACCTGCTCCTGTAAGGAAAAGTCTATTTTTCACCTTCAATCTCTTAGTACATCTCTGCTCCATTCTACACAATAGAAAATGAGTTGGCATAAAAGCAAAGGCCAACAGAGACAGTGTGCAGAAAAACAGGACAAGAAGCATTCCCTGCATCAACTCTATAGTAAATTTCTGGGACTATGAACCTAGAGCTTTCAGAGTGGAGATGGGAACCAGGTGCGAAAAGGGAAGAAGGCAGCATGCTGACAACCATGCAGGAAGGGAGGTGGAGATGGAGGTGGTGCAATGAGGAGGTGGGGGTTGGTGTGGAGGAGCCCCAGGTTAGAAAAGAAAGCAAGAAAACCTGAATGTTAGTTACTAACAGTGATCTCGGCTGTGCACTGCGGGCACCGCTGCCCTCTTACCGCCTCCTGAGCGTGCGATTTGCTCATGATGGTGAGCAGAGTCTGCAAGAGCACGTCCAGGAGGCTCTCCACCATCATTTCTACCTCCTCCATGACATCTGCCTCCTGGAGCGAGCAGCGAGAGAGCACACCGTTAGCACCCAGGCCAGGCTGACACACAGCTGGCAGCACTTACTAAGTCAGCGACGTCAGGAGTGGTCTTCTGATTGGATTCTTAACACTGAGCTCCGGCCTCACTAGCATGCAGTGTCAAGGAACCTGGACAACAGCTCTGAGAGAAGGTGAGGCGAACCTGCCTCTGTTGCCCTGGTATGGTGGCCAGGGCCTTCGCCTAACCCAGCACCACCTGACACCCACAGTTCTGAACCTCAAGTAGATACATTAGTCACAATATACAGGACAGAAGTGACCGTCCCGAGTTACATGTTTTCTTTGGTTTCCATAGAAAAATCAGGAAAAAGCACAACACTGCTAACACTGTGAGAAAATGGTAAAGTGTTCACGCCATAGGGTGTGGTAGTAGCACCTTCACTATTGCTAACACAACTGCCAATGCACATAGAAGTATCTCAGTCTTTAAGATGACTGTTTTCTCCTCAGGATTTTCTCCTTAGGTGATCTCAAGCATTGCTAGCCCCAACTGCTGCTCAGATATGGCTGCATCTCACTTCTAGGTCCTCAGCATTTTTGCTTGTGCTCCCTAGTTCACCTGAAGGACTCTGGTCTCAATGTGTCTTTCTTGGGCAGACTCACAGAAACAACAGAGCATACCTCCTCACTAAGCTCTGCTTCTCAGCCACCACACTCTAAATTTAGAAAGAGTCTGTGCTATGCTTTTACAGGCCTCTCAACACTGAATCTCAAATCAGATTTTATTTATCTGAAAGATTCCCATTGTCCCTTCTCTAGCCTCTTAATATTATTACTGGTATAAATGTCCATCTGTTGATCCATCTACCAATCCATTATTTATTAAGCCTTTACCATGTGCCAGTCACCATTTGTGAACCTGAGTATACAGAGGTAAACAACAAAGATAGTACTGCTACTCTCATGGAGCTTAAATTCCACCCCAACCCATTCATTCAATGTAATTATATTGTGCCCTATTCCACATGAAAAATGTGAGGAGCTCCTGGGGCCAAAGTCCTCTTTCTCATCTGCTGAAGTGACTGTAACACTCTTATTTGGAGTAACAGTGTGATGTCTGACTAGTTGTAAGCTACTAATTGCACCCAACTCTCTAGCCCCACAAATACAACCAGACCATTCCCTTCAGGCTTTTACCTGTTTCCATTCCTCTTCCATTCCTCTCCTGCCCTTTATTTTCTCCCTTCAATTTCTCTCCTTCCTTTAGCAATAAGCCTCCAACCTCCTCAAGTCTGACCTTGGGCTGCTAAAAGACCTTATGTGTCTAGTGTTGCCTCTCTGAGGCCCAGTGGGAAGGAGAGCTGCCAAGCCTTGCCTGGAGCCAAGAGCAAACAATAGGGCCACTACAACCACCGTAGGCACTCTGCCAAGTGAGGCCCCTGACACCAGATGGCACTTTAAGTCTGGAACCAGAGCACCCTATTGGGTCCCTAATCCTGCTCAAAGCAACCACGCTCTTTTCTTTCAGGACTTCTCCTGCTCTACATGGATAGCCTAACCTTGTACATTCTTATCACCTGGCTTCTGGCCTTCATTTTAAATGTGGTTGAAATTTTATTCTCCAGAAACTTTATTTCAGCTTAGTACAATGTTGTAATAAAAAACTCATTCTTGTTCTTAATTTCTCTCTTTATACTTTCCTACAGTTTACAAATTTTCTCTAATATGCATTTCTTCTACTATAATATGTATAAAATAAATATCATTAAAATAGATTCCTACCCTTATTCATGCCTAATACATGTCTTTCCTTCCTTCCCTCCCCTCCCACCACAGAACTCTTTTTAAAATAAAAAGTAAAGAGGAAAGAAAACAGACAAAAGCATTACTAGTTGCAACCTCATCTTTAAAGTGCAATTCTCCCATCCATGAGGCTCAGAGCTCCTGCGGGCAACAATTATCTCTCTTACATCCCGACCTCATCTGGCATGGTATAGGAATGCCATATGGGTGGAATCAAGCTGCTAGGAAGCTGACAGAAAAGTCTGAATGAGCAAGCTGCCTCTCAGCCTGGGCCTGCCTCCCTGTGCTTGTGCCTGAGTATCCTCAGAACACTCCCAGGAACACAGGATTAATACCTTTTGATAGAAATAGAACATGGCACAGGATTCGGCTTTCTGGTGTTAAAGATAACTACATTTCTGGGTGGATTTATGGAAACACAACTTTTTCAAATAGCAAGGCTGCTGTGTGAAGAAGCCTGCTGGGCATACACAGGCCTCCATTCACTTGGGCACCTTCCTCTCACTGATGAAAGCTTCTCTGAGGAATGTACAAAGTGATGTTTGTTGCTTTGTGTCTGGCTAAAGTAATATAAGACTGGGGCAGAGCTGACGGGGAGAGGGGGGTGGAGCAGATGTGGGGCCACTACCAGAGAGCTGGTCTTGACGATGGAGAAGATGCTGCCGAGAATCCCTGAGCAGATGAGCAGCTCTTTCTGCTGCCTCAGGTGAAGGTGAATGTGATGGAGAACCACAGGAAGCAGGATGCGGCGGGATTCTGAGAGAGAAAACACAAGGGTGAAGCAGCCCTTCAGAGAACTAGCTACCTCTGGAAGCCAGTGACACTGGGGGTCTTAAATGGTCTTAAAACAGGTGGGGCTAAAACTGGTGCCAAGCTGGAGGTCACTCCTTCCCTTCTGAGGGTGTAAAAGACCACTTCTGGACATTACGAAGACATTCCACAGCATTGTCTTTCCATCTCTCTTTCCTTCTTTCTCATTTTAAGCCTCAATATCTATGGCATTTTGTGCAGGATGAACATTAGGTTACTTCCAAACAAAATCTCTTTAATGACTAGATTTCAAATTAAAAGCATAGCTTACAGTGAAAATTCCATTTACATGACACACCTAGTTCTGTGAACTCTACTGATTGGACCTGCAGACTTGATATGGATTATAAATGGTCGCTTTTTATGATGCTCTGGCTAGGTGGCCTGGCATGAGCATTAACTTGGTGGCAACCATTAGGTCTATCTCCTAATGGCTCAGGGGACAGGTTTGGCATGTTCAGAGCAATGAGTAGAATAGTAGCAGGACTTTGTTTTGTCCTAAACCTTTGATAATGAGCTAATGCTAATGCTTTTCTCCTTAATGTTACCTGAACAACATTTTCATCAGGAGATGACTATATTTAGAACTGTCAGGAAGGCTGAATCCTCGTTCAAATTCCTTTATTAACTCACCCTAAGGAACCTCAGGCAGGTTCATTCCTCCTATAGGCTTGCTTTTTCCCATCTGTATGATGAGGTACTAATGGCCTTTTCTGCATTTACTTCACAGGTGTGATGAGAAGACAAAGTGAAATACAAGTGTGAACATTTCTGGTGCTCTGCACTCCTATGTGGTCAGTGACTGTGTGACTCTGCAGGTACTCCCCTATCTGGCCAACATGATGTAGTTAGATTACCAATAATAACAATAAACAAGCCAGGCCATTTTGGATTTATTGTTCACGTCTGACCATAATTAAGTGTTCCAGACAAAATTCAGAAAGAATTTTTTTTTCAGCCAGAGACCAATTACATGACTTACAAGAGATTTGGGGCTGTCTTGTCAAATACTTAGAATATATTCAAATAAAATGAATGACAGCTATTTTATGTTTAAAATGATGGTTGGACAAAAGAGGAATTCATAATACATTCTGCAGACCAAAATACCAACAGAGAAGAATTTATAACAACCAATAAGTACCTGCGGAGAAAACAGTAGTTTCTTGCCAGAACCTGCTGAAGAAGAGACCAAACTGATGTGCTCTGAGAAGACTTTTAAGTGTTGCCTAAAAGACACCACTGGTAAAAATCTCGCTTCAAGGGAGATGCTGCAACTCAAACATTCAATGAAACAGAGATGCAAATGAAAATCTGGTGGTGGCCTGTCATCTCAAAATCCAACTACAAAGTTCCACTGTCACATAAAGTTTAGAACGGTTGTTGTTAAGTGATTATGGGAAGGAGTAAGTACGTGCAAAAAATGTTAGAAATAAAGGATGTCAGTGAGGGCACTTTGCTGTCCCCCTTCCCATGTATTTGAAAGCATCTTCTTTAAGCAGTGCACAAAGCTTGAACGTATGCAGTGGCCTCCGTGTCAATGCATCCAAACCAGTGCTAAAAATCTCCAGCCCATGAAGTGGTGAAGGGAGAAGTGTTTACTATAAATAGTTACTGGTAGAGAAAAGCTAACTTTCTTAGTGTCAGCTTTGCCATGAATAATACACTAGCAGAATTAAGTTAAAGGGAACATTTATTTAGTATTGCAATTGTGTAGCATTTGGTTGAGAAATTATTTTTCTTATATTTTAAAAGTCAAAGATTTTTACTACCAAAAATTCTAAAGGTAAAAATTCTAGAGACACCTGGGTGGCTCAGCGGTTGAGCGCCTGCCTTCGGCCCAGGGCATGATCCTGGAGTCCCAGGATGGAGTCCCGCATCGGGCTCCCTGAGTGGAGCTTGCCTCTCTCTCTGTGTGTCTCTCATGAAATATTAAAAAATAAATTCTAATAACAACTGTTTTGTTACTGTTTGAGATTTATTTTTGTAACACAGAAGTTTATCCTATGACTGTGATATTCCATTTAAAGGCTAAGGCTCATATTGATCTTAATTAACATTTGGCCATTGAGCACTTGGTACTACTGCCAGGCTGATAATGCTAAATGTAGTTTCAGGTATGAATCCAGAGGTTCTTTCTGAAGGAGTCTGGGCTGTTTATTATTTGTTAGGCTGCTGTGAGCTCTTGGGGTGTGGAGGGCTTACTGTTTATTTCTTTTTTTTTTTTTAATTTTTATTTATTTATGATAGTCACAGAGAGAGAGAGAGGCAGAGACACAGGCAGAGGGAGAAGCAGGCTCCATGCACCGGGAGCCCGATGTGGGATTCGATCCCGGGTCTCCAGGATCGCACCCTGAGCCAAAGGCAGGCGCCAAACCGCTGCGCCACCCAGGGATCCCCGTTTTTTTTTTTGTTTTTTTGTTTTTTTAAATTTTTATTTATGTTTATTTCTTTATCTAATCCTTAGAGGTACTTTCAAAGACTGGAAAGGAATCTATCTGAGAAAAGGAACAAAGTAAACACAGTGGGTTATCAGGGCTCCCTTTCAGGGTCTCTCTAATTTTCTTAACTTACTCTTTTTTTTTTAATAATAAATTTATTCTTATTGGTGTTCAATTTGCCAACATACAGAATAACACCCAGTGCTCATCCCGTCAAGTGCCCCCCTCAGTGCCCGTCACCCATTCACCCCCACCCCCCACCCTCCTCCCCTTCCAAAACCCCTAGTTCGTTTCCCAGAGTTAGGAGTCTTTATGTTCTGTCTCTCTTTCTGATATTTCCCACACATTTCTTCTCCCTTCCCTTATATTCCCTTTCACTATTATTTATATTCCCCAAATGAATGAGGACATATACTGTTTGTCCTTCTCCAATTGACTTACTTCACTCAGCACAATACCCTCCAGTTCCATCCACGTTGAAGCAAATGGTAGGTATTTGTCATTTCTTTTTTTGTTTAATTTATTTTTTATTGGTGCTCAATCTACCAACACACAGAATAACCCCCAGTGCCCGTCACCCCTTCACCCCCACCCCCCGCCCTCCTCCCCTTCTACCACCCCTAGTTCGTCTCCCAGAGTTAGAAGTCTCCACGTTCCGTCTCCCTCTCTGACATTTCCCACACATTTCTTCTCCCTTCCCTTATATTCCCCTCACTATCATTTACATTCCCCTAATGAATGAGACCATACAATGCTCGTCCTTCTCCGACCGACTTACTTCACTCAGCACAATACCCTCCAGTTCCATCCACGTTGAAGCAAATGGTGGGTATTTGTCATTTCTAATGGCTGAGTAATACTCCATTGTATACATAAACCACATCATCTTTATCCATTCATCTTTCGATGGACACCGAGGCTCCTTCCACAGTTTGGCTATTGTGGACATTGCTGCTAGAAACATCGGAGTGCAGGTGTCCCGGCGTTTCACTGCATCTGTATCTTTGGGGTAAATCCCCAACAGTGCAATTGCTGGGTCATAGGGCAGGTTTATTTTTAACTCTTTGAGGAACCTCCATACAGTTTTCCAGAGTGGCTGCACCAGTTCACATTCCCACCCACAGTGTAAGAGGGTTCCCTTTTCTCCACATACTCTCCAACACTTGTGGTTTCCTGCCTTGTTAATTTTCCCCATTCTCACTGGTGTGAGGTGGTATCTCATTGTGGTTTTGATTTGTATTTCCCTGATGGCCAGTGATGCGGAGCATTTTCTCATGTGCATGTTGGCCATGTGTAGTACCTGTTCTTATCAGTTTAATATCTGATACGTCCTCTATCCTTAACTTACTCTTAACCCTTTGGGCTATACCCTTCACTCTTGTTCCCCCTCCTTTCCTTCTGCTTTCCCAACCTGCTAGAGGTGTGGCAGGCCCTACCCTTGGCAGCTGTAGACTTGTGAGCCTGGAAATTGCTCTGCAGGCCATCCCATGGGCATGGCCCAGGCTGTGGGTTCCTGGGGATAAATCATGAGTGAGGCAGTAGGCCTACATCTTGGCTGCATTATCTAACATAGTTCCTCAAATACTCTGCATTTTTAGGGCCACAGGCTTCTTGCATGATGGCTGATAAAACCAATCCTTTGGTTACAACTTGATAACACCCTGGAAAGGAGGAAAGGTGATTCTGACTCTCATTCCAACGTGATTTACCTGAGAAAGAAAACAGGCGGCTATCCACAGTTCTGGCGATGGACTGTAGCTTTACCACATCCATTGACTGTCCAATGTGCACAGTGCTGGGCATGCTCCCTAGAGTCCCTCTGACAAACTCTGCCACCTCCTGCACAGTGAACATCTGCAGCAGCTCATCAAAGATGGTTGGGAAGGAATTAAGGAGTGCTGCCTGCAGAAGCAAGTGAGGCTGTGGTTAGTACAGAGTAAGGTGTCTAACTCATGTGATCAGACAATCATACCCAGGGGTGAGAGGCTGAAAATGCATTGCAGCACCCCTGCCTCATGGAGGCTCCTCCAGGGCCTTTAACTCCACACATCCTCTACAGCACTCTTGGGGCATGGAACACAGGTGCAGAAAGGAAACTAAAACAAGAAAATTTGCTGGGGCCCAGGCCACTTGAAGCTTTCATAACTTGCCAATACATTTGCTGGCAGGAGAAGGGAATATAAAAAGAAATCAGCTCAATATGGTTTAATAGCCATAGCTGTTTTGCTCACAAAATGGATTTAAATTTTTTGTCTGTCTCTATGGTCAAACTCTCAACTTTCTAATTTTGGTCTCAAATTCAAGCCGGGAATTGCTCAAAGAAAATACGGTGGAGAGAGCTGAGCACCACCAAGCAGCATGAGCTGAGCTCTGCTCACAGCCCTGTAGCCAGCAATCTAGCTCTGAAAACTGAACCATTTTCCCAGGATAGGGACATTGACTTGAATACATAAAATCTGACGACTTTGTAAATCATGTCCTTCATGTGATGCTTGGCAGTGGCAAGTATAAATCCACAAGGTTGGAGAACGTGTGGATTTAGTCAGCTGTGAACTCTTGAAGACTGGGGGTGATGCTGGCATACAGTCTGGCAACCTAGGTGGCCCAGACAGGAGTGTTTGTATTTGGAGATTTCTCTTCATGGATCTCAGCTCTGGTAGACCCATGAAGTGGCCTCTTCAGGACAATCTGATAATAGTTCCAGAGCCTTTCAGAGGCAGTGTAGTATAGGAAAAAGAAAACGGGTATTGGAATTAGACAGACATGAGTTCAAATCTCAGCTTTACTACATATCTGTCACATAATCTTGGGGGAGTTACTGCCTATTTCTGTTTTCTCATCTATAAAATGAGAATGATGCTATCACTTATCTCCTGGTACTGGCATGAAAAAAAATTAAGTGCATTAAGTTAGTTTCCAGCAGAGTGCCCAGCACCTCATTGGTCTTTGATAAATACTGGTTCTCCTTCTTCTATGAGGAAGCAACACGAAAGAGGCTTTCCTACTTCTCAGTCCTCTTACACAATTAACCCAGAATCCACAAAGGGGAATGGAGTGTCACTGTGAGATCAGAAGGTGAGGGTGCATTCCTCTCACGTGGCAGGCAGTGATGGGGAGTGGGGTGGGGCTGCTTTCCTTAACTGCTTCAGCAGGCAATAGATACTTGCTTACAGTAAGTGAAAATTTATGCCATGGGGAAACAGGCTGGTTATCATACTGCAGTCTATATTCAGGCCAGACCTAAGGACAGAACTTAGATGAATTATATCTACAGATTTATAACTCCTTGGGATATCAAAGAGAATTTTTTTGCAGCAATTAGAACAAGCACAAAAACCTATTATCATAAGCAGTTAGATACAAAAGACAAAGTGGGAAAAACAGGCCTTTCATAATCCACAACAAACCGTAAATGTTTTCTTAAATGGTGAGCTTTCCTATACTTATGCACTGGGACAGAAGGACATTGGCATCCTAACATCTCCTAGTAGTCAAAGAAAAGACATATAATCTGACTGAAACACAGACTTGCTGAGAATTCTGAAACTCATGAAACATGAGCCTGACACCAAAGAAGCAGGTCTAAGCTGAGACTAGATCTGAACTCTCCTGATGTGATAGGAACATGCCACTGAGTACAAGGCATTGCTAAGTTCTGAGAAAGCATATCTGCCTTGCTCTGCTAGCTATCTCTGAGCACCTCATATCTCTGTATGCTGAGGGGAAAAGTAGGTGTCCTGGGCCCTTCTTGGTTTGAACAGATGGGCAGGAGGACAGATAGGAGGAGGAGGATGCATTGTGTGGGGTGTTTCACAAGGGAGGCCATGGAATGACCTTTTCTTATAGAGACACTAGAAACCTCAGGGAATTCCCACTCTTTTAGAAAGTCTAGTTTGCAGTTGCTCACATGTTCTTTGGTCCAAGGGGCTTAAAGGCAATTGGCATCAGGGGCAACCTATGGTCAAGTGGAAAACAAAAAGCAGACTATTCTAATCTTAAAGGAGGCATTTAAACATACATTTGCACTCATGACAGTCCTGGTAGCAACTGAATGAATGGACGGGAGAGTGATCATTGCTGATAGGTTTTGAGTAATAATTGGCTTCAAAAAAAATCAAAGAAATGCATCTATTAGATAAAATTCTGACATTTATTTATAAGAGAAAAATAACCCCCTTGTGATAGGGTATGTAATAAACAGTATCCTTGATCCTTTCTAGGGTGAGGCTCCCTGGAAAAGATAACAATTTAGCTGACTGGAGATTTGTAATATAAGGAAGCAAATTTTCTTCCCACACTGATATTTCTAATAAAATTTAATCTTAATTCTTAACTGAAGTTTTCTAGTTATGTCTGCCTATTTTACTCTTAACTTCTGGAATGGATAAGTACTAATCCAAAGTTTATTTTTTTAAGTTTCTTTAAATTAATAGAGTGACTAGGAAACAAAATTCTCTATACATTCTGACCATTCCCTCTAAATAAGATGTTCATAAATGACAAATATTATGGTAACTAAATAAATGTGGTGCAAAGAGGGCTTCTGAGAATAAGTTGTGCTTCTTCTCTACCATAAAGCCACTGGGCTGTTTCATATTTGGCAGCTGGGGCAGAACTGGCTTTGAAGTAAAAGTAGCGTTTTGTTCTATTAGGTATTTCCTTGCAAATCACCTCTCGCCCAAACCCCAGGAGTCTGGCAGGGCTTCTGCAACTCTAGAAGCCAGAGGACAAAGAAACAAACAGGGAAGGCAGACAAGAACTCAGCAGCAAAACATCCCTGCAGCTCAAAGACCTGAGTGAAAAGAAGTGTTTCCGAGTTTCTGCTGTCCAGACTGAGCACAAAGCGGATGGACTGGAAAAGTTCTTGGATGCTGGACCGGAACTGCTCTTCCTCCATCCCACAGGTGGCTCGGGAATACAGGATCCTTGACTGCACAATAAACTTGAAAAGGTACTCCAGGGCCTGGAGGGGATAGAGAGGTGTTACAGATGGCCAGAACTAACACAGTAGGGCATCAAGGGCAAAGTAACAGTAAATTCTACACCAAAATCAGGTGATGGACAATTTCAACTGTGGAGACAAGCACTTTTTTTTTTTTTTTTTAATGTTTTCCTCAAAAGCCCAAATGGGCACTGAACAGAAGCTGACTTCTTACTGAAAGAATCACCAAATTGTTTCACAACTCTTTTTGTGGTTCTTAAAATGAGGAACCACAGACTGTTATGGGAGCAGTTGAACTCAAGAACATACAGGATCAAAAGAAAATTAAGTTTCTTTGCATTTTTTTTCAGGTTTGGAAATAGGAGGCTTCAAAAGCAGTGATTTAACTTCTCTTGAATTTGTTCCAAGAAGGAATTAAGGAGACTTCTGCACCTTTGAGATATAGCTAGGGCCTGATACAGTGCCAGCCTTCTCACTGGGGATCAAGTCTAGAGAAAACTTACCCCAGGTTGCACAGCCCCAGGCAGAACTGACACATTCACTCTCTATCCTCTTCCAAACCAGGACACATTCCATACCCAATTTTTGACCACTGCAGAAGATGAAGCTCTCATAACATGTTTTAGGAGCAGAATCTCACTCTGAGGAGTCCCTGCAGCTTGGCCCATGCTTATGAGCACAGTAATTATCTTTTAAAAGAACAGATTGAAAATCTAAGACCATGCATTCTCATCAAAGAAATGCCACAGATTTTCCAGATACTGGAAAGGCAGAGACACTAGAGAAACTTATCCAAGAATGAAACAAATAGAGTTCAGCTACTTAAAATATATAGTAGGAAATAATTCTTAAGCTACCTTTCATGACCTATGCATGTATAAGGTTTGGCAAAACAAACAAACAAACAAACAAACAAACAAAAACAAAAAACAAAATAAAACAAAACAAAAAAACCCACACTTTGTTTTGTGGCCCAGATAGAATTCAGTTGGCATTGCAGAATGGCTAGGTCAGAAAAATGCATCTTCCAAACCTTGTACCAGTAGAAAAAAGTTACAGTGTGTGGCCTTATCAGCATAAATGCTACAGCCTCTGTTTCTGTAGCCTTTTAATGGTGGTCTGGAAACAACCAGGAAAATCTGTGCTACATACTCTAATTTTAAAAAGAAAAATGACCATTTTTTCTTCTTTCAGTTTGAAACAGCTAACACAAGAAAAGTATTGAATGGCTTGAAACATCCACTAGTTTCACAGTAAAAGAACTAAACAGCAGAATTTCTTGCACTTCCTGAGCATAAGTGGTGGAGCCTATGAGATTTATGTAAAGTTCTAGGGTGCTCCTAACCCTGTGTGGAGACAATGGACACTTAAACTGTGGGTGAAGAGGTTGCTCTGTCAAATTCTACTTAAGTTAATCAACCTGAAGGGAAAAGCGATCCTAAGAATTATTATAACCCTCTATCACAAGAAGATCCACTGTGCCCGCTCTTTCCTGATGCCTGGAGGACCTGATGCAGCTCAGCAGTGAAAAGTGTGCTATCTTTTTAGAACGTTGCCAAATACCATCCTCAAACCCACCAAAGATATCTCCTACAGGCCATTCACAAGGGAACAAACAACTGAGTAAGAAAATAAAGGACTCTTTATTTTCACTTTCCTTAGTGGTCAAACTTTCTTAGAAAGGTCATGACTTTGAAAGTGAAAGGAAGACATGGGGTATGGGTGGCAACATGTATTGAATCAAGAGTAATGAAGAACAGGTTTCCTGGTCCACACTTTATCACACCGAAAGGAGAGTTGCCAGACCATGAAGGATGGCATCCTCACCATGAAGGATGAAAAGAGGATTGGATATGGACTTACTGATTTAGTCAAGAGGATTTATCAACTAAAATTTGATGAAGGGGGGGATCCCTGGGTGGCTCAGAGGTTTAGGCGCCTGCCTTTGGCCCAAGGAATGGTCCTGGAGGCCTGGGATCGAGTCCTACATGGGGGGATCGAGTCCCACATGGGGCTCCCTGTGTGGAGCCTGCTTCTCCCTCTGCTTATGTCTCTGCCTCTCTCTCTCTCTCTTTCTGCATCTCTCATGAATAAATAAATGAAATTAAAAAAAAAAATTTGATGAAGGGGAAATGACCTGATAAAACCTTAATATGGTATAGATTACTATGAGATGCCAAACAAGCCTGAAATGATGAGAATAAATATGAAAGTACCTCAAAAAAGTGCTCCCCCAAAGGGAACTCCTCTTTCTCTTCACCCAAACCTGATATCCTGAAGTACATCTCCTGAGGTAACCCTGAGATCAACCTAGCTGATCTAGCTAGACTCCTTGGAACCAGCCTCAGTTTTTCCCTTCTGTTACCTCTCACATCAAATTTATCATTTGAAATCCCTTGCTTTGGTCATTATCAGCCACTTTTTGGTTGCTTGAAAACTCAAGCTTCCCAGGGTTTTGTTTTCGTTTTTGTTTTTTGCTTTGTTTTGAGAGCAGAGAGAGAAACTTAAGCAGTCTCCATGCCCAGTGCAGAGCCTGATATAGATCATGACTTGAGCTGAAATCAAGAGTAGGAAGCTTAACCAACTAAGCCACCCAGGCACCCCCTAAAGAGGGTTTTAAACATGCTGTTTCCTGTTTGGAATGCTCATCCTCCTACTCTGAACATTGATTTAAGCCCAGAGGTTACCTCCTCAGAGAAGCTTTCCCTAAAATCTGTCTGAAGTAAACCTTCCTCTCTAGCTAGTCTATCCTATGATCCTGTTTATTCCCTTCATAGTATTCATCAAGTTTTTTTTCACGGACTTTGTGTATTTATCTGTGTTACATGTCTGTCTCTCCTCCACTTGAAGTGCTATGAAGGCCTAGCCTTTTCTGCTTGGGCCCCTGCTGAATCCCCAGCGACTACTACAGTGTTTTGACACATAGCAGGTATCAAGCAACACTGAGTGACTGGATGACTGAATGAATGATTCTTAGGAGAACAACTTTTGTGTTTGCTTCAGTATCCTGAGCAATTAATTTTGAGACTCACATAGAATATCTTGCATTTAACTCAATTTTTATCTCCTCAAATATCTATGAGGCATCTGACAGGTACTGGGTTAAGAGAAGAACAGAACTCAGGCCCTGCCCCCACATCAAATTCAGAACACTGCTCTACATCTGTGCTTCATGCATGCTTCACTGAGAATGTTTTCTTCAAGGGGAAAGGCTTGTCTTACTCCTCTTTGCATCCTAACACCCACGATAGATGCTGACTGCTTTGCAGATATGTATTATTTGAAGGAGCACAGAAATAATACTTGTGGCCTTAGAGTTTTACAGAATGTACAGAGAAGAGGCAAGGGAACACAGACCTATGACTCTGCCTCTTCAGTCTGATGATGCTTGGGGAAACACCTGTCTCACCTGTTACCATGTGGATAAGAACAGCAAAATCACAGGCCCAGTAGTACTTAGAGCAGATGATGTAAAATTAAAAGAGGACAGAGAAAAAAAAGAACTTTGTTGCCCTTCTTTTATTGCTAACTGGAAAGGGTGGGGAAGACATAGTTAAAAAGCAAATGAAAAAAAAAGTAACTCAAGAACAAGAAAACGTAGGGGCCAAAAGGGAGAAAGCACAGACTCGCTGTGAGTTCCCAGAGGATATGGCGGCTTTCTTTAAATAGCTATCTGGAGAACTGTTGAGCAAAAGAGGGATCAACAGTCTCATAGGTGGTTCATTACAGTAGAAGCAGTACCATAAAAAGAAGTTACCGGAAAGTTAACTTGCAATGAGGATTTCAGTACCCTGAAAACTGGAGCTGCCCAGAAATGCAAAGGGCTGCCTTATCATGGAACCTGTCCATAGAGAGGCACTGCCAGGGGTTACCCTGGGTTCCTCCAAAGGTCAAGGTTTTAAGATTATCTTCTTCTCAACACATCCATAGATAGTGCATCCACACTTAGGTCTTTTTATTTAAAACAGTTCTACAATGTTTAGTTACCACTGAACAAGGGAAATTGTTGGAAGATCAGTTCTAATCAATGTTGCCATCAACATTTAGAAGGAGATATGATGCTTTGGCCAGCAGAAGCAGAGACGGATGCTGTTGGCAAAAACTAGGTAGGCAGGATGGCCAGGAGCTACATGCACATCATCCATCCTGCCTGCCTTAAGGATAATAATATTATCCAGAATAAAGATCTTCTGAAGCAAAACCAAGGTGAGGAAAGGGGATTTATGTGGTCAACAGCATTCCTGAAAGCACACTAGTGTACTAGGATGTCTGCTTGTCCTGCACACTATAAACCATTGAGATTACTGACAAACAACTGCAGGGGTGGTCCCTTTATGTACAGTGAGCTTAGTACATTACCCGCATGGCTTCCTGAATATGGTCCTGTCGAATCAGTTCTGCTGAGCAGTCCATGTACCACTTCAAACAGCGGATGAGCTCCCTGGGAAAGAGAACAGTTCCAGAAACCCCACTTTAATTCAAAAGCAATGCAGCTTGAAATTTTTGCAGCCCAGAATTAGCCACACAGGAATAATATCCTGCTGATGAGCCAGAATGTAATGATGGATCCATTAGGCTGTGGAATCTCCAGATCATCTGAGACCAGACAACATATCTCACTCAGACAGCATACTTCCTCCACAGAGGTGCTACATTTTAATTAGCAATTATAATCATTCTTTCTCACTCTCCCTGACACACATTTATTCTTTGATTATAAGAAAGTTACCCCAAATCCCGGATTTTACATGTATTTTTATTTTGTCTAAAATTGCTATGTCTCCAGAACATACAACAATTACTAGTAAATAGTAGACACAGATAAAGGTATACAGTCCTGTATGCTCCTCCTTGCTTCACCTTTATCCTATATATTTTATTTCCTTAGGCCCAAGTAACCTGAGTGAAAGGAGATGACAAGATCAGAAGGCCTGCTCCTTTATGTGGCAATAGAGCACAGAAGTCAAATACAGACCTTGGTCAGACAGCAGGGTTCACATCTGTGGCCTATCAATTTCTAGCTCTGTATCCTTGGGCAAGTTATTTGATCTCTTTGTGCCATTTTCTTTATTTAAAATACAGAGAAATCAATAGTACACTTCAAAGTTATTGTGAATACTAATGAGATGATGATGCTTAAAGCACAGCATAGTGTCTGCCCTACAGAGTGACATCAAAGCACCAGAGTACCAGTAACTCCACAGTCTTGTTACCTTGGGTTTTACTTATATTTACAAAACTTGTGGTAATTCCACAGAAGAAAGTGATGGCTTTTTTAAAAATTGCTTCAATGGTTTTAAATAACCTGTTTCCCATGTTAACTATTTATATCTTTTATCAACTTTTTATTTCTTTGACATTTATTTGTGGGTGCTATATTTACCTATTCACGTTTCTCATGAAAAAGGCAAGACTTACTTTTAGTAGCTTTGCCATCATTTCCTAGAAGGAAAAGTATGACAAGTATGTAGTAAACTATGGTTTAAAATGTCAGCTCAAAGACCATACATAGCTAATACCCTACTCAACAGTGAAAGAAAGTTGTTTCTCTAAGATTAGGAATTAGGCAAGGATGCCTGCGTTTGCCATTTCTACTCAACATAGTACTGGAAGAAGAAAACTGGAAAGGGAGAAACAAAGTTATCTTTGCAGCTGACTTGGTGTTATATATAGAAAAAAACTGAAGATTCCACAAAAAACCTTTTATTTATTTATTTATTTTTTTATAATTTTTTTTAAAAATTTTTATTTATTTATGATAGTCACAGAGAGAGAGAGAGAGAGAGAGGCAGAGACACAGGCAGAGGGAGAAGCAGGCTCCATGCACTGGGAGCCAGACGTGGGATTCGATCCCGGGTCTCCAGGATCGCGCCCTGGGCCAAAGGCAGGCGCCAAACCACTGCGCCACCCAGGGATCCCAACAAAAAACCTTTTAGAACTAATAAATGAATTCAGCAAAATTACAGGATATAAAATTAATATACAAAAGTCCTTTGCATTTCTATACACTTACAATGAGCACTTCAAAAAAGGAAAAAGGAAATTATGGGGAAAAAATCCATTTATAGTAGCATCAAAAAGAATAAACTACTTAGGGTCAACTTAACCAAAGAGGTGAAAGACTTGTAGAATTGTACTTTGAAAACTATAAAATGTTGTTGAGAGAAATTAAAGAAGATATTAATAAATGGAAAGACATTCATGTTCATTGATTGAAAGACTAAATACTATTAATATGTCAACACGACCCATAATGATCTACAGATGCAACACAATCTGTATCAAAGTCCCAATAGCAATTTTTGCAGAAATAAAAAAATTCATTCTGAAGTTCATATGGAATCTCAAGGGTCCCAAAATAGCCAAAACAATCTTGAAAAAGAACAAAGTTAGAGGACTCATATTTCCTGATTTCAGAACTTACTATAGAGCTACAGTAACCAAAACAGCATGGTACTGGCATAAAGACAGGCATACACATCAATAGAATAAATAGCCCAGAAATAACTCCTCACAGAGACAGTCAAATGATTTTCAACAAGGGTGCTAAGACCATCCAATGGGGAAAGGATCGTCTTTTCAACAATTATATTAGGAAAACTAGATATCTATGTACAAAAGAATGAAGCTGGATTCTTATGTAACACAATAAACAAAAATTAACTCAAAGTGGGTCAAAGACCTAAATGTAAGATCTAAAACTATAAATTAAATTTGTAGACAAAAACATAGGAGAAAAGCTTTATGACATTAGATTTAGCAATGATTTCTTGGGCATATCATCAAAAGCACAGGAAACAGAAGAAAAAATAGATAAACTGGACTACGTCAAAATTGAAAAGTTTTGTACATCAAAAGATACAACAAAACCAAGAGAAAGAAATGCAATGGGAGAAAATATTTACAAACTGTGTACCTGACAAGGGGTTAATATTTAGATTACATAAAGAATTCCTACAACTCAACAATAAAAAATCAACCTGCTTAAGAACTGGGCAAAGGACTTGAATAAATTTTTTCTCCAAAGAAGATACACAATAAATACATGAAGAGATGCTAAGCAACATTAATCATTAGAGAAATGCAAATTAAAATCACAATGATATACTACTTCACACCAATTAAGGGTGTTTACTATAAAACCCCCACTCTTCCCAAAAAACCCAATAGAAAATAACAAGTCTGGGCTTGAGGATGTGGATAAACTGGAACCCGTGAACACTGTTAGTGGGTATGTAAAAATGATGTGGCCACTGTGGAAACTAGTAATGGTCGTTCCTCAAAAAATTAAAAAAATAGAACTATCTAACTAATAAACTCATGATCCCATTCCTGGTATATGTCCAAAAGAAATGAAAGCAGGGTCTTGATGATATATTTGTATACCCATGTTCACAGCAGCATTATTCACAACTAAAAGGCAAGAGCAACCCAAGTTATTTATTTATGATAGTCACAGAGAGAGAGAGAGAGAGAGGCAGAGACACAGGCAGAGGGAGAAGCAGGCTCCATGCACCAAGAGCCCGACGTGGGATTCGATCCCAGGTCTCCAGGATCGCGCCCTGGGCCAAAGGCAGGCGCCAAACCGCTGCGCCACCCAGGGATCCCGGCAACCCAAGTTATTTATCGATGGATAAGTGGATAAACAAAATGTGGTATATATGCACAATGGAACATTATTCAGACTTTAAAAGGAAGGAAATTCTGACACATGCTACAACATGAATGAACCTTGAAGACATTGTGGTAAGTGAAATAAGCCAGATACGAATAGGTAAGTATTGTATTATTCAATTGACATGAGGTATCCAGAATAGGCACATTCAAAGATAGAAAATATAATGGTGGCTGCCCAGGGGCAGGGGGAGAGGTGATGGAGAGTTAATATTTAATTGGTACAGAGTTTCAGGTTTGGAAGATGAAAAAAGTTCTGGAGATGGCTGTTGTACAACAATGTGAACATACTCAATGTCACTAAGCTATATATTTTAAAATAGATATTTTATATTCTATATGCACTATGTACACTTAAAAATAGAATATTTTATAGTATATATATTTTACCACAATTAGAAAAAAATTAATTTAAAAAAAGCTCAGCTGAATGAATGGTGGTTGTCACTGAGCTTTTTTTAAGCTTGTCCTTCTATCCAAACACAAGTCCTAATGCTAAATGAACTTACTTGTATGCCAGGGCTCCAGCAAAGTGCTTCTGGATGTATGTGTCCATTACAGGCCGGAAGTGGAAATACTTAATGTCTCTGAGCAGGTTGATGATGAATACCTGGAGGACATGAAGGGTACCAGGGTTCACTGAAGGCCTTGGACTTCTCTCCAGCAGAAAACAGAACTCATGTTTCTCTAAAGAATGACAAACTGTTGGTATTTTCTCTAGTGTTCCCCATGGGAATGTAAGATTTCTATTCTGGGTCTGTATTTCTGTCTTGTCTCTTCTATTCCTATGGCCCCCAATCTCTGAATTCAGACTTGGGGCTTATCTGTCTGTTCTAGTGTTACTATAAGTCTCTCTCTTCTCAATAATGTTGGGTGGTGCAATACAGATTAGGAAAAAGCAAAACAGTACCTATGTAAGGTGGCATAAATACTAAGGTATCTCAAAAAACTTAGAAAAGAGAGGGAAAAATTTTTTTTTTCCCTCTGAGCTAGCTCAGCCTATGAGAGGCTGTGATCTTCAGAAATGGGGCTGGCAGGCCAGGAGAGCAAGGAAGAAGAAAAGTCAAAGGGGCAAGCTATGCAAGTGTCATTTTAACTCTCACTTCTTCTCATCTATCAAGTAGACTTAGAGTATGTGGTTCCCTTTGAATGGACAACACTCCTATGGAACTGGATATATTAAGCTAAATGCACTGAACATTCAAATCACTGCCCATTCTCACTAAGCAACCTTTGGAGACTCCAGTTTCCAAACAACTGCACACAGGGAGACAGTGTGATGCTCAGACCAGAGCAGGTGAGTCTCTGCTTTTCTTGGTGGTTATATCCTCCTGTGTAGGTGAAAGAACAAGCCATCTGGTTTCCTATATTAGTCTCTGAGCATTCTGTTTTTATAGGTCTCTATTTCAGAGGTTAGGCAGCTCTGCAAAAATGATGAGACTGAGTATCCGAACTGCAAAGTTGAGGCATGGACCAGACCAGGCTCAATTCTTCAAATCTGATACTGTAGGGAACTGCCTGGTAAGTTGGTTGGGTGGTCTTCCTTGGGTGACACTTTTCAACTAGAAACTTCTGTATCTTGTGTTGACTCATTCTATAAATTGTTTCCCTTGGAGTTTTAAAAACATTTGACAGAAATAATTAATAAGAATGAAAGTCAGGAAGGATGATAACTTACCAAAGACTGAAACACCAACAGGCCATATTTCTCTGTATTATCATCCAAAATAACAAAGAGTGTATCTAAGATGTCTTGCAGAAACTGTAACATAAAAATCAGGGGGCTCAAGTGTTAGGACCTAGTACACATAGTCAAACTTCCATACACCAATGAATTTATCTTCCAATAAACAAACTCAAAAATCTCCCAAGATCTCAAATCACTGTTTAAAAATAAATGAGTATCCTACGTCTACCTAGCTAAAGGATAACTAGGTGGACTCAGGGTGTTTGCATACAGCCCAAGGGTTCTGACAGAGATTTTCAGAGGCTCTTTCTCCTTGGTAAGTGCTAAACTTCTAAGAGCAGTTACCTAAAAAACACAGGACATCCATGTAGATTATAATTTTGAAACAAAGACAATTGTAAGTGATTCTGATGCCAAATTGATTTTGAGAAAAAGAGCTCACTTTCCCAGGACCCCAGAGAGTGCAGGAGTTCCTTACTCTCTACTGTAGCCTAACTCGATAGAGGACACTTGAACAAGGGTGTGGCAAGTAGGCCTTAAGTACAGAAACCATGTTTTGGTCTAGAAATCAGTATTCTGGGAGAAGAGAGGAAGCTACTGATGAGGGCTATCAACAAGGGTAAAAGATCTGGAAGCACCATTTTGGTTTTGTTATGTTTTGTTTTATTTCTAACATATGCCTTTTTATTTCTGAGATGCAAAATCCATGGAAAGGATGAATACTCATGGATATTGGCAGTCTTTAAAAGTCAAATCTAACATTCTGTCAGTCAAAAGGCAATTGAATGATACTATGTTTACAGTTCATTTTATAGCAATGTCTAATGTGGAGGTGTGGATGGGGGTGCTGATGGGCAGGACTGGCCACAGGATGATGATTGTTGATCATCTAGGTGATAGGTACACATAGGGTTCTTTATACTATTTTACTTTTGTGTATGCTTGAAATATTCTAAAAAAAGCCAAAAAAATTTTTTTAAATTCTAGCAGATTCTTTTCATACTCTTCTGGTGGCTTGAAATCAATTACTGATGCTAAAACCAGATATGCTGATAGGATATTCTCTTATCAGGAATAAAACAACTCAGCCTTAAAAAGATTACAGAGTTTTTAAATACATTTTTGTTTACTAATTAATATTTTTAATATTTAGAAGAAAAAAATGCCCTGAAGATAAACTGATTTTTAGTTTCAAAAACTAGTATTAGCAGGAGCACCTGGGTGGCTTAGTTGATTAAGCGCTCAACTTTTTTTTTTAAAGATTTTATTTATTTGAGAGAGAGAGTACAGAGAGAGAGAGAGAGAGAGAGAGAGCATGAGCAAGGAAAGGCAGAAGGAGAGATAGAAGCAGGCTCCCCACTGAGCAGGGAGCCTGACATGGGGCTTGATTCCAGGACCCTAGGATCATGACCTAAGTTGAAGGCAGACGCTCAACCATCTGACCCACCCAGGTGCCCCTAAACACCCAACTCTTGATTTCAGCTCAGGTCATGATCTCAGGGTCATGATCTCAGGGTTGTAAGACTGAGCCCATGTCAGGCTCTATGCTGGGTGTGGAGCCTGCTTAAGATTCTCTCTCTCCCTCCCTCTCTAAACAAAACAAAACTAGTATTAGCTTGTTTAAGAGTTCTTTGTCTCTGCCTCTCTCTCTCTCTCTCTATCATAAATTTAAAAAAAAGTTTTTAAAAATCGATGATACTCTGATTAATTGACGAAAACAAAATTCACACAAGACTTTATAAAAATACACAGAGGTATACAGACTTTAAAACTGTTTCTCATTGGGAGACATCATGTATGTTACTGAGTCAATGGAGTTGTAAAATTAAAGTATTGGCAGGATATCTGTGTTGATTTGGTAATTACAATGACAGAATTAAGAATGCTCATTGATAGGCAAGGTGCCTTCCTGAGATTTAGTCTCTATCCTACATTCCACTGCTCTTGCTGATCATCAAAAGCACATCCATTTTCCTCAGCAGAGTTCAGTCCATCGTGTAGAATCCACGTGCAGGGCTTACAGCATCAGGAGGTACTTTGGGGTTTTCTTGTGCTAAAACCAGGTGGGCAAACACTTTGTACAATGCAGAGAAGCCCTATGGAAGACAACTGAGGACTGGTAGTATTGTCAGCCTGCTCAGGTCATTAGATGGGAAATGTCACAAAGGTACCTAGAGAAAGCAGTTGAGGCAGGGAGTAGGGAAGGATCCCTGGTATAGACTGAGAGACTGGGCAAAATCAGCAGCTCTAGGTTAATGGAGAGTATTTTGAGTTCTCCTATATCATCAAATGAGTAGAGTCAGAAAAGACTTCAGGCTAGGTTTGTGGTAAAAGGGTTACAAATAAGGAAAATGAGAGAGACCTAAGGAAGGGAGAGGAGACAACACAAAGCACTGGGTGTGTTTCTGAGAGGATGGTTTGACCACTACCCTCTAATTATTGTTTTGCTTTCTAGGAAGTAAAATGAGTCAGAAAATAGAATTTATAACCTAAATATAGTTTCTAAGAGGTATGAGCCCAATGTGATACCTCTAAAAAGGGAAGCTAACAACAGTAACAAAAAGGAAAAACAACTTTATTTCTACTCATCTGATTATATTTCAAGAAGTGGTCTTAGAGGGGTACTGGTAGAAATCAAGGGGAAGTAAAGACCTCCTGCCCAGATTCTTGCTCAGGCAGCATGTATGAATTTCAGAAAGCCATACCTTAACAATTTCTTCCCCACTGACATGCCGCAGTCGCCCTAGGATGTCCATGATCCGGTCTGGAAAAGCCTTCCATTTCAGCAGAGCGAGGAGGTCCACTAAAAAGCAAGTGCAAAAGATGGTTAACACTGGCTATGCCAAGGGCAAGCAAAACCCAGTCTCTCCCTGCCAAGGACAGGCGGAATCTAGAGGAAGAGCAATAGCCACAAGCATTAAAACAAATCTCTTTAGTGCTGACGTTAAGGCCAAAGGCACATCCATGGAGTCTAGAGGTATACTCCAGAGCTGCTAAAACCACGGGAAATCTTAAAGGCTGTTATTGCCAAGTGGTTCCTCCAACTTCAGGTGAAAAGAATGCCCTCATTGTGGCATGAAAAAGCAATGAATTTCTGTCTCCCTTAGTATGCATCAGCAATATGAAACCAGCCACTGAGGACAGGGAGGGCAGTACCCTGCAGATCCCATCACCTACCATTCTGGGTGAGTTTGGTGGAGGAGAGCTGCGTGGAAATGAAGAAAGACTCTTTGGTGCTGCGCTGGAAGATGAGGCTGGAGGGGATGTTAGGGCAGCCATTGTAGTCCTCTTTGCAGCAGGGCAAGCCCAGGTACAGAGCATGGTTGTTAAAGGTACTATTCTCATCACACTACAGGCAAAGGTAGAGAACAAAGAATGTTTTCTGAACCATGCCATGTTTAAAAATCAGGTTGCAGGAGATTTTTTGATGTTGATGTTTGCTCTCATCTTCCTGAGACTAGATCTTGGGCCTCAGGTCCTCTTAGAAGAGTGTTTTCTGTTTGGAAACTCCCCAGAATGGCTCACATGCCTTTTAAAGAGAACATGTTGGGGCAGGTGGCTTCCACCTGGTGTGCAGGCAACTTTGGGTGGCAGCTGTGTTACAACAGCTGACAGAACCACGATCTCAAATGGCAGGTCTCTGAATGTTTGAGCCAAGGCCACAATGGCACAGAGGAGTTGGTAACAGACTTCTATTACTTGTGAAGTGGGAGGTGGGAAACAAAGGGACTGCTGACATTACTTGTGGAAGGAAGGCCACTGTGGCTGGAAAACAAAAGCCTGTCCACAGTTGTCCTGCTGTCATCCACCAGGGCATCACCCTGGATCCTTTGTCCTGCCCACTGAAAACCACCTAGCTGAGAACTATGTGTGAGAGTTGTCTCAGGGGTGTGAGGGTTGAGGTAAAAGACAGCCAGGCTCCATACCTTGTATACATAGAGCTCATGGATGTCATCTGAGAGAGTGGTGCCATCATCCCGCATCAGGGGTGAGAATGCAAAGCCAAAGAGTTTCTTTTCCCCTTTGTCCTTTGCTGCAACCAGAGCTAAGTGTTAGTTGTTTTTACCCCTCACTCTGCTTTTTAACAGAAATTACCCTGGTGCTTATCACCTATGTTCTTTACTTTTTCTTCCCTTGCTTTCATTAATTAGGTAGCTACCTGACTGCAGGACTGATGTACTGGACTGAATTTCCATTTATATCCCAAGGTACACAGGCTACCTAGACCCAAATAGAAACTAGACTGCTGGGCTTGATAAACCAGAGGCTCTTTAAGAAGCAGTTTGATATGTAGAAAGGAAATACCCAAAGGAGAATGACACTGGTAATTATTCAGTGTCTGTGTCAGACACTAGGAAGAGCCAGTACCAGGCGCCACGGTTTGAATAACCATCTCAACAACAGCCTCTGATGACATCCCATCCCTGAGGATCCATTTATTGGGAACTCCTCATTTTCTTGTCCCAATAATAAGAACCCTCTGAATTCTCTTTCTGAGGAAAGAGCTCTGAGACAGTAGAACATTCATATCCTCCAAGGAATGTGGAGAGAAGTCTCACTCACTGGAACAATGTCTGAACTCGAAGCGCAGGTGGGAGCCCCGGAACCGGTCAATGGGGATGGGCAATTTGATAATTTCTCCCCAGCGAGGACTATTACTGTGGTAGAGGACAAAGGAGTGGTAGGAACTCCTATTTGGCTCTCCTGAACCCAAGCTTATGCAATCCTGAAAGAGAGAAGCAAAATAAAGTGTCATCCTCCCAGAGGAAGACTCTGGATTTCTCTGTGGCACTAGAACACTTTCTTCTTTGTCCAGGTCTTATTTTCCCACCAGGCCAAATCTACAAGATGAGAAAATTCATTTGACTTAAATTAAATGCTTTTGGAAACAACTGTGTAGATGGCATAAAGAATCAGCAGTCAACAATGCTCCTTCTTTTCCTTGGGGTGGAAGTAACCACACACACAACTCAATAAGCTGAAGAAGGTACCTAAACCACTAAGAAAGGCTCTTCATCCTCATTAAGAAAGGAAGCAAGGAGTCCACAGGAGAAATCAGCCATACATGCACTTCACCTGATCAGAAAATTAATTAATATATAAAGTGAAAAGACCTTGTTTTCTAATCTTCCTTACCCCAATGTTGCACTGGCATTTTAGGTTGCCCTTGGCTGACTGTCCTTGGATATAGATAAGGCAGACCAGATTTAACTTGGCCCCGTTTCCGAATATTGCCATGAAGATGTAGTCCCATATTCCTGGAAGACAGGCAGTTGCAGGCAACACTATCAGGGGCACTCCCTATCTATGAGTAGCTGACAGTTCTGCTGACCTTGGCATTATCCATGCAAACAATGAAACAAAGGATATGCCTTAGGCCTTGAGGTAGGTTTTTTAAATTTTTTTTTTTTTTTTTTTTTAGTAATCTCTACACCTAACATGGGGCTTGACCCAAGATCCTGAGATCATGAGTCACATGCTCTTCCAACTGAGCCAGCCAGGCACTCCTCTTTTAAATTTATTTCCTTGAGGTGAGTTTTTAAAATGAAACAGAAATCATTGTTTCTATCACCAATTAAACATTCTCCTCTATTTCTTTCTAGTTTGGGGAGATGATTTTGACTACTTTTACCTTTTTTCTTCCACAAAATGTGGATGATCATTCCTGTTCTGCCTACTTCACAAGGCTATTGTCAACATACAGGAGTAAGATCTGTAAAAGAGTAATCTGCCTTCTATCAAGTACTATGCAAATGATGCCTTGTTGTTTGTCAGGGACTTCACCATGACATACCAACCATGGAAAAACAACATTCCAGGACTTCACTTTGAATGAAGAATGACAGAAAATATACTTGCACTTTATACTGGCATTGGTTGGAAATAATCTTTTAGAGCCTGACTCTGCTATTCCTTGTCATATTACTTGGTACCAGCAAGTGAGTGCTTAAGTCCCACAATTGACCAAAGAGCAAATGTAGCTTTATTAGCTTAAGGAACAAAAAGAGTGGGACCTAACAACAGTTACCAAAAGTAGGCAGCTTGATGCTAGACAGAATGGCACAAAAAGTAACATGTAGGACAGAACTAGAGGGAACAGGTCTAAATTGGAGCAGGAAGGATTGAGGTCAGACACAAGGAAGAGTTTCTAAACAGGTTGTCTGACACTGGAAGTCATTATCAAAGTATACTGTAGGGTTTCCTTGAAGAAAAGAAAAGGCAGAGAAGAATGCATATGCAGTGATGTGAGTGCAGTCTGCATGAAGAGAATGGGTCTCTGGACAAAGTCCATAGACTTGCTAGAATTATTACAGGATAAGCCTCCATTCCAAACTGACTGGCAAATCTTACCTTCAGTATTTCGCCATCTGCGTAAAGCACATACATGGTCACTTCAATATTCTTTTGTACACTCTTTCCCCCTCTCTCGAAATCTCCCTTCTCCAAGGTTAGGTACAGGTCGTTGCGGATATCACCTACAGGGAAAGAAATGCCATTTCTTCACAACCACAGAAGCCATACTGCCCCTTGTGTATGGAGGACCAGGCTAGCATTTGGGTCCTCCAGGGTTCAGGTGGGTGCTCAGGGCATTGCAAGCTTGGTTAATAAGAGTGGACAGTCTACCCATATCAGTGCAGCAGTACTCAGGTTGGTTAGTTGGACATGTGTGCTCTAAGTCTGGATTCTTTTTTTTTTTTTAATTTTTTTTAAATTTTTTATTTATTTATGATAGTCACAGAGAGAGAGAGAGAGAGGCAGAGACATAGGGCAGAGGGAGAAGCAGGCTCCATGCACCGGGAGCCTGATGTGGGATTCGATCCCGGGTCTCCAGGATCACGCCCTGGGCCAAAGGCAAGCGCCAAACCACTGCGCCACCCAGGGATCCCCTAAGTCTGGATTCTAAAGGTGTTCACCACACCTTGTCCAGGGTGGGAAAAGGTGGGGTGGGGAATCTTTTCTTTTATCATAGATGACTGCTCAGTCTCTCAACCCTCTAGGAGAATAGCTGAAATCTAAGCCTTCCAAAGGGGAAAGACTTTAGAATATATAGGAATAACACTTATTTTTATCATGTCTATATGCTTTAACTACTAATCTCTCCTCCTTTCCCTCCAAAATAAATTAAAAAGTAGTTGCCTTTTTCTTTTATGGGTTTTCTTTTTTCGACTCGTAACCCTTCTGAGTCTTCCTTTTTTTAAAATTTACTTAAATTCAATTAGCCAACACAGAGTACATCATTAGTTTCAGATGTAGTGTTTAATAATTCATTAGTTATGTACAGAGGATACACTAGTTTTTCCTTCTGGAGGCTTAGATCCAAATCCTGTCCCCTGAGGAGTGCCAGACCCAGGTCCCTGGGCTGTCATTTTTTTTCTTCTTTGTGTTGCAAGTGCTCTGGGAACAGGTGACTCCAGAGTCACAGGTGCTAAAGCACTGGGGTGACAATCTGTTGTTGCTCTCCCTGCTACCCTGTGCTATGTCTGACTCCTGCCCACTTTGCCAACATCTGCTGCTAAAGACTGGGCAGGAGAAGCTCAAACTGCAAACTGAAATGACCTAAGAAGTGACCAAATCTGCCTTTTTTAGGGGAATGGGATTGTCTGTTCAGATATAAGAAGAGCTCATTTGCCTGCTCTAAGCTTCTAAATTTGTAACATGACCAGTTTTATTCACATATTCTAAAGGGCTTTTGAATTTCAGAAAAAAAAATGTAGTAGAGTCTCTGGGAAAAAATCTTCGAAGAAAAAATGGCAAAGGAAAACACACAGGGCCAAAGTGAAGATGTGTTAGTCTGAAAAATTCAATTGAGAAGTGATAGAATGATTAACTTGCAAAGCAAGTCAATTCAGAGTATTTTTTTCTACCTCAGTTCTTAGCAAACCTGGCATATCTAAAAATGTTTATTACTTGGAATCACAATGGCATACAGGTATTGTTTTTGGTTAGCAAGTGTCTTTCTGGTACATGATGATGGCTCCTTTTCCCTACAGACCACCTCTCTGTGGAAGTGTCTCAATGTCTCTTATGAATGAAACATGACAGACTAGGACTGGCATATACCTGGGTTTTGAGTTCTTCATGACCAGACATTCTATTCTTCAGGTCATCTTACTATACCAGGAATGCAGCCATAGTTATTTGGTTGCATAATGAAGCTCTTCAAATATTTCCGCTCTAGTGGAGAAGAGCAGCCCATAAGAAGCAATTAATTATTCTCTGACAGTCCAGAGAACTTTCTCTAATATGTGAAAAACATCATGTTTCCCAAATAGCCCTGAGGCTACCATGAAGGGAAAGGAAAATACATTCTGGAAATCACATACAAATACAACTAACTGCTGGATAGGTAGGACACCCTAGAGGGTGTCTCTCTTTTGCAGTTCACACAGACTTCTCCCCTGGGGTGAGGAGAGCCTCTACTTTGAATTCTCCTGAGTCTGCACTTTTATCTGCCTCCTTTGGGCATCTCTGCTTGGGCCTTCCTAGCATATCATGAAAACAGCACTCAGGTGTGCAGGAAGGGTAGGAAAGGAAAACAGAAGGGAAATTCAAATCCATCAATTTGCTACCATATGGGCAGAAGCTGAGTAAAACCAGTACTGAAAGTAAAAATCAAAATTAAATGGGAACGTTACTGTAGGTTATTGCTATTATAATGGGATAAATAAGATAATAAGATAATAAGATAATAAATTCAAATATACCTTGAATTTTTAATAACCGAAACATACATTTTAGAACTTTCTTTTGATGTAAGTCTTTTAGTTACACATTAGCCTTTCTATGGAATTTAAGTAATTATTAAAATTCTAGGCTGTTTTGGCATAAAATGAATAGTTCGGAGAATTTTAATGTCTAATCTAAAGAATAGGTGCTTTGTTTAACTACTACTCTTTTTTATCCTGAAGATTTTATTTATTTATTCATGAGAGACACACAGAGAGAGAGAGAGAGAGAGAGAGAGAAAGGCAGAGACACAGCAGGCCCCATGCAGGGAGCCTGATGTGGGACTCGATCCCAGTACTCCAGGATTACACCCTGGGCCAAAGGCAGGTGCTAAACCTCTGAGCCACCCAGGCAACCAGCACTCTCTAGAAATTATTCAAGATAATACACATGACTTGTAAAAGCAGATACTAGCTCTTGGCAATAGTATTCTAGCTTGTACAAACATTTTAAATTTCTGTGACTCTATACAAAAGTTAGCTATAAATAAATGTGTCCTTCAAATGAAACATTTAAATGTTTCCTAACAATATGTGATACTCATGCAAAAGAAAGTATTATCTTGGAGACTGATGACAGAATTTGGTCTGTGTTGATTTTATAGGGTGAGCCCATGGTTGCTGGGCAGCTCCTCCAAGGCATTTTAAATCAAAATGTCAATTTCATAGGAAAGAGCTGAGCTAGATATTCCTACAGTTTTCATTCTTTTTAAATTTTCTAGAATGCCTTTAGTGGTATCTTGCTGAGAAAATTTACCAATAGAAGTAAACATACCCTCTGAGTTAGAGACTGAAGCAGCTTGATTTCATCAGATTTTTTGCTGCTCTTTATTTGGACAACAGACTTGCCTAAGACTGGGGCTATTCTCAGCAGAATGGATATTAGCCTGCTTTATGGGTTGCAATTTTGCAAATTATGGCCTCAATTTCAAGAACTGCGATAGTTAATGTTGCTGGGGCCTTCTTGTCAAAAGCTCTCTGGGGGATCATTTAAATAGAGCTCTCCACTAATTCTCCTGGAACTAGGAGAAAACCTAAGAAGCATCAATGTGAAAGCCCTCAAGATTTAATGACCCAGCCCTGCCTTATCAATAGCCTCCTAGGTTCCCTGATCTTCAGCTGTCCCTGTTACATGTTATATGTTCACAAAGCCTACCAGTGGAATCATGCATTTGGATTAAGGCACTGTCTCCAGGAGGTGCCTGTAAACTTTAGCATCAATTGCAAGGAAATATTATGAGAGGTTTGAGGACAGGCAAATTACAATGAGGATGGGAAAGAGAAAGCCTGAGCAGTGATTTGTGAGATTAGTTTGCAGACCACTCGTTGGCTGGCTGTATTCTAACCACCTAGGGAGCTTATTAAAACTAGATTTCTAGCATCTACCCCTTGAGATTCCAGTTGGTCTTGGGTGGAGTTTGTGTACGTACATTAAACGAACTAACAACATCACCAGGTGATTCTGATGCTCTCCAGGGTTTAAAGCCAGGGGACCATAGTTTAATGCCATGGGGTTTGCTGGGAAGATACTTATGAGATCTGACTGGGTGTGCGGGGCTAGGCAGCTCTTAGGCAGCACAGAGAAATGCTGAAAGCGTTCTGGGAAGGGGAGGTTTCTCTGTACAGTGTGGGAGTCGGTATCATTGAGGGTGGCTCTGCCTCCCTTTATTATATGACCTCTGCTTCCTGAGGTTAGCCGAGTTTTTGTAATGGCATCAGCAACGCCTTGTATCTCTGAGTGCTTAGTGCTCAGCTGACATGCAACAGAGTTTCTTGAATGGAAAAATGATTGAATGAAGTTGTTCTAGTCAGAGGGCCTCAGAATATATTGTCTCTTCCTTTTCACAGTCTCCCAGAGTAGCCAATGCCAGCTGATGGTACAGCTGCATGCCAGGAGACTAGAGACTTAAGAAGGGTAGGCAGAGATCGGCAGACTTTTTCTGTAAGAAGACAGGTAGTACATATTTTAGGTTCTGTGGTTCACATAGGTCTCTGTTACATGTCGCTTTCACAACCCTTTTAAAATGTGAAAAAACATTCTTAGCTGGCAGGTGGTACAAAAATAGGCTGCTGGCTGGATTTGGCCCAGAGACTATAATTTCCTGATACCTGGCTTGGGAGAGTTTACATGTCAAGAACAGTTTCACTACACTACAACTATACATCAGAAATCCAGATTCTTCTAAGTCTACACAAGCAGGTGCTAGGCAGGTGCAAGGTAATGAAACTAAGACCACTTTATTAAACCAAGGATTGGTCTGAAACATTCTGGGGTCTTTATGGAGTGAGAGGTCTTAAAAGGAAACTGTTTTTCAGCTACCAAAAACCTTAGGGGGCTGGGAGCACTGTGACAGAGCTGCATCCAACAGTGATAGAGAACCGCATGCCTCAGTGGCCAGGTGGGATCCTCTGAAGACCAGCATCCTAGTATGACACTGAAGAAACTGAACTCACAATGTGTTTGCACTTCTCTTCTGAGAGCAGATTCTAGCAATTTCAGAACCTCTGAAGTCTGGCTCAGGCACCAGAGCATCTGTTAGCAAGAGAATCTCCTGCCAGACACTCCAGCTTTACTAGGAATTTTGGGGCCACACGGTTACAGCCTATCTGGAATTCTATCCCAGGAGAAATGATCCAGGACAGCCCACACAGGTTTGGGCATTCAGACTTGTTTGGATTATTATATTCATGCTCCTTCTGTATAAATTAGTCACACCACATTTTAGGAGGCTTTGGGTTCAAGGATACTAGTATTTATTACTGTATTACTTATACC
This sequence comes from Vulpes lagopus, assembly GCF_018345385.1. Lineage (NCBI taxonomy): Eukaryota > Metazoa > Chordata > Mammalia > Carnivora > Canidae > Vulpes > Vulpes lagopus. The sequence continues at coordinate 19,863,402 of NC_054830.1, read as the reverse complement.
TTGTCTACGTCTAGATAGGGTTATCAGGGATAGCGCTTTCTTTCCCTTAAGACCATGTGAAACTAGACCTAACCTACTCTTAGAAGACACAGCAGCCTGCTCAGGATGGCACCAATTTTATCTCTTGGCAGAATAGGAGTGAAGTCTCCTGACAGCATCATGGAAATATGGAGACATTAACAACCATTCAACTTAGACATACGACTGATATTTTATTTTGTTATAGTTCTTATTTTAAGGAAGAGACCTTCTCTCTCCAAAAAAAAAAAAAAACCTCTTCTTCAGAATATCCAGGAGGGATGGGTTTATTACTTTTAAACCATGTCTTCAGTGTCACACTTCTAGTGGTTTGTACTGTTATGAGGCCACGGATGTTCTTTGCTTTACCAGGAAGATAGGAATGGGCATAGTACAACATCATTATGTTGTTATTCCTTTCTTGGGTCAAGGATGTGATGATCTTTCAACCTGCTCTGGGACCAGATGTGATCATTCCTAAACTATCCCTTACATATTGCCAAAACCTCATTTGACACCCAGACTTACCACAGTCCTATAAATCTACTTGTGGTAAATACTTTCATCACTCCCTTTGAGGAGAGCTTTCTTTCAAAAGTCAGGTCTCTGTGTGTCTGCTTTTTGTGTGAGATGTGTCCAACAGAGCAGAAAAAAGCTTTCTACCTTTGTGATTCTCTGTAGCTTGGTATAAGTATCTCTCATTTTCTTTTCAGTGGAAGTGGCTGATGCATCTCCGAGAAATCTTTCTGTGTAGTTATACACCTAGGGCTTGTTAAGGTTTTTTTTCTTAATATTTTATTTATTTATTCATGAAAGACACACATAGAGAAAGAGAGGCAGAGACACAGGCAGAGGAAGAAGCAGGCTCCATGCAGGGAGCCCAACGTGGGATTCGATCCCAGGTCTCCAGGATCATACCCTGGGCTGTGGGCGGCGCTAAACCACTGAGCCACCTGGGCTGCCCTTATTAAGGTTTTTTAAACATTCCAATATGTTCTTAGTTTCCTCAAATCTCAATGAGCACCTAAAGTAATACATAGTATTCTAGGCTGGGCTGGTACCTTCTTTTGTTTTATGTTTTGTCAGTTACCCCAAAAAGTGAGGCTGATGAAGGATTAATAATGTACATGATACCCCACCCAATATTGCAACATTCCATGAGACAAATGAAGATGGAAACAAAGCAGGCAGAAGCAGACAGGGCACACAAAAGCAGGAACTTACACCCAACTATCTTCATCTCTGCACCAGAAAGGGGCGAGAATGAAGGGACAGCACAAAGAGAGACAAGAACAATTAAGACATTTCCCTTGGAACTGGTCCGTCTCGCTGGTCTTCTGGGGGAGGGGCCTGCTGTGCTGATTCTCAGGTGAGAGCACAAATGTAATTAGGTGTATCCACCCAGCTATATAAAAGGGCGAGATTTCCTTCTATCTTTGAAATCTTTTTTTTAGCAAATTGCCTGTGATAAACATCTCAGTCTGGTTTAATGTTTATTCAATAATAGTAACACCACTTTCTTTCTTTCCTGTATTTTGTGTAGAGGAATTTCTAGATTGGCGGAAGATCTTTTGTCTTATCCCAATAATCTGCAGAACTACTCCTCTGATGTTAGGCTCATGAACCATAATAAATTAATAATAACAAAAAAAAAAAAAAAGAACAATTAAGACAGACAGGAAAAGAGAAAAAAAAATCATCACTTGCAGGTCGGTGATGAAGCATGCACTTTTTATCAAGGGTCAAAGCAAAGGACAGAGTGTATTTCCGAGCACGAGGGCAAGAGTCAGAGGGTCCCCTAGAAGGATGCCATGCCTGCAGAGCTGCCTTCTAAGGGCAAGTTCGGAGCAATGCAGAGAGGAGCACTACCTGTGCCAGGTCTGACTCAGGGAGGGACAAAGCCTCCCTAAGGCAGAGTCTCCCAAGGACATGGTTCTCAAAAGGGGTCCCAAACTAGCAGCACTACCATCACCTCAGAGCTTGTAAGGAATGCAAATTGTTGGGTCCCACTCCAATCCTACTGTATCAGAAACTCCTGGGGGTGGCCAGCAGGTTGTTTCTCCAAGCCCTGCAGGTGACTCAGATATGTACTAAGGATGGAGAACTACTTCTTTGGGGGAACACCTAGTCCTCAGCCAGAGCACATTACATCAAAGGGCAGGTTTCTTCTGACAAGATGGAAGACCATTTAACTCATATGAAACGTGGCCCATATTGCCCACAGTAAGTGAAAACCTTTAAAAATTCAAGACTTAGAAAGTAAGTTAAAATGTAATTCCCACAGGCCCCTGACAGAACTCTGTATTCCTACTGACTCCAGGAAACAGACTTAACAGGAATGCTAAAAATTACAGAGGGATATATAGAAGGTGGTAGCCAGGCTCTGCTGCAGGCATGGTCTGCAATGAAGAGGGGATAACCTCTTCCTGAGCAAAAACTTTTAAATCATTCTTTTCAGTTTACAGTCTCCTGGCCGGCAGTTTTCTTTAAAGTTTTATTTTGGCTACTTCACTGAGAACAATGTTAACTCCAACTGGTTCACCTGGAACACTTGTCCTGCTTTAGTCATTCCTGCCCATCTTCTTGAAAATAAATTTAGGAAGGGAGTTATTAAATGAGTTTGGAGAGAAGGAAGAAGTACCCACATGAATATGGTAACCAACCTATAAAAGGCTGTGAGGGCCTGGTTTCAAAATTAGGCTTAAATTCTCATATCTATTTGTTCTTCTATAATCTAGAATATCATCTGGTTGGTATGTCTTCTCTGAGACCTCCTAGAGCACTAGCAACAGCAATTCTGCCTCTTGTTCACCACCATGAGTCATGAGCAGAGTTGGACCTCAGCTGTGGCACAGAGTAGCACATCTGTGGTTCACAGTGGTCACGTGGTGTGTTACACACCCATGGAAAGCAAAGGGAGACCATCAAAGAGACCTTTTTCAAAATGATATGTTGGATACTGGGGTGGCTAGAGCCTGGTTGAACTCTGTAAGTCAGAGATCTAAGCTCTGTCAGTATGCTTTGACAACGTCCCATCTAGGCCATCCTGGCAAAAAAAAAAAAAAAAAAAAAAAAAAAAAAAAAGACCTCCCCAAATAAGTGCCTGGAAATTTCTATCAAATCTTGGATAGTTTTAAAACAAGAATCACAGTTTATGAGTCATTCTAATTTTTCCATTTACTAATTTCTCAGACTTAAGTGTTGAAATGCTCACAGTTACTGACATAATTCATTGCCTTGTTCATTTCCCATATATATGTCCATGTATCAAAAAATTGCAACTTCTTGTAACTTGGTCTTACCAGCACTATATGGGCTGGGGGACTGCTGTAGCCAGTACAACATTCCCACAGGGGAAGGGTGGATCAGTTGCAGGAAGTCTCACCAAGGGACTTCAGAGCATATGGTTTCCTAAGAGAGTGGACTGTGATGTAAAACATTCCTGTACACTTCCTGCTGTTCCAGCAGAACCTGCAGGCCAGCCCTATCACTATGTCTGAGAATGGCAAACTCACTCTGATGATATCTTGGAGTGCATTAAGAGGTCAGTCAGTTGTTAGCTCACAACTCTGGGAGTGGCCATCTGCAAAAAAGCTCTTTCCTCACGGGGTGGAAGGGTAGAGGAGGAGACAGATTATGCACAAAGGACTGCTTCCTGCCTGTGAGGCAATCCTTAACTTTCAGCTCTAGCACTTAGTACTCAAAGGCAAGACAACCCAGGAAGCAGCATACTCACAGGCCTGGCCTGGACCTTTCAGGGTCGCCCAGTGTCTCAGCCCTGGGAGGGGAAATCATATGATGGTCCCTTAGCTGACTATGGGAGAGAACGTAACTACCTTAGCTTTAGCTTGCCTCACCAGTGCCTAATACAGCTGATTCCCGGACAGGCCTAGCATACCCAGAGGTCCTTTATACACCTATTTATCATTGATGCAGAGAGATGTGTTTTGCTCCACAAAAAGATTTCTTTCCACAGATGAGAGTTAGACAACATAACTCTTGAAATTAAACTTTGTTAAAAATTTTTTTTTGACTGAATTTTGTTCCTTTTTAGTCTCTATTCACTTGGTTTTAATTCTCTGTAAAGACTAAAAGGAAATAAATGTATAATCTTAGGCAAAAAAGCTCTTAAAAGATAGGAAGAACTTTAAGTATATCTCTTAGAATATATTTTACCACCTCATGAGCCTGGATAGCTAAGTTTTAAAAAAAATCACCAGATCAATTTTGGTAACCATCTATTTTTTCTTCCAGACATTTTGCTAAGAAGCCAGGACTATGCCTGGGCTCTTCTTGTCCTGATAACCAGGGGTGAGAAATGGTGTCAGGACAGGATGGAAGAAGTGCCCTATGAAGGATATTGATGGGAGCCTTTCATAAGTATGAAGTCTCCGTAGCATTTAAAGATAAACATGGAATTGATTGAGTGGCCTAGGTTTCCCATTCAAAAGATTTTTCTGTGTGCACGAGCAGGAGATGAGGGCTGTTCATAGCAGCTTCCTCTGCATTCATAGTGTCTATGGGGAGGGGATGCAGGCAATAGAAAACAAGTCCAGGCACACTGTGGGAAGTTGGAAGGCAGTTGGAATCCATTATGGGGCCCTTCCCTGTGCTCAGGTCCTACTCCTCTTTGGGTATGTGCTGACAAATATTTCCAACAAGGGGATTTAGAATACCATGAAGAGCTCCAAATAGGTGATATATAGTAGAGTGGTGACAATCAGTTCAGTCTGGCCTGCCCTGGCTCTTTCAAACAGAAGCAAACAAGTTTTTATCAGATCATTAAAATTCAATGGAAAAGGTAGGTCCATAACTCCTGTAATCCTTTAGAAAAGCAGTTATTAGCCTGTTCTGATTTCCTTCTCTTTGTTACTTATCAGACTACCTGCCCTCCATCTGAGCCACGCCTCTATCCTTCCCTCACTCTCTAGAGCCCCCTTGGCTCTGATGGTCTGTTTCAATCCCCTTCTCTAGCTTTGCCTGCATCGACCTGACTAGGAAACATGAACCTGGGACTGACTTTCAAGAACCACACTTGACAGTTGATGCATTCCCACTTTCTGCTCTGGCTCTCCACTGGGCATTAAATGAGAAGAGTGAGCCAATTCCTGAGAAACTAGCTAGGTAGTACTATTCCTAATGCCTAACATACCATTTGCCTGATTTCTTTTCTGATACATTAAAATGTATCTGCTTTTTCTACATGAATTGGATTCATCAATACTACAGGCACATATTTTGGAGTATTCTTCCTATTAAGGAGGAAGGTCTTGTGAGCCAATTCTTTTCTAAGAAATGTAATGGAAGAGAAGAGCATATAAGACATCCCCATGAACCAACCATATTGGTTCCTAGCATCCAGTCTCTACAGGAGACAACAAAGCCCATCTGCTGGATTGTCATGTTGCATAGGTGAATATGATGTGGGGGCTTTTGGAAAAGAACAGATGCCAACAGAGAAACTCTTGACTACAGATTGTAGTCAGCAACTTGACTCGGAATTCAGCAGCTTTTAATGGCTGCAGGGCTTCTCCACAGCATAGTTCACCATCTGCTCATGAGAACACCAGACCTCATCCTTCTAACCCCTCTTCCAACCTAGCCCCAAGAAGTACTGCCTACCTGGCATGATGACATCAGGAAATCCCAATTTTCTTGTTATTGCCAATCCCCTATTAAATATCATGGGGTTTTCTCTCCTAATCTGTTCCATGTCTCCACGAAGAAGCTGTAGAGAAATAATAAGACCTGCAAAAACAAAAGCATTTTCTTATTCAGAATACATTTCCACCCTGTATTCTGGTACTAGAAAACACAGTAAAGAGTCACATTTTTTTTTCTGGAGGAAAATATGCAAAGTTCAGCACTTGAGAAAAATTTTGATGCAGAAAGTATATGTTATTCTAAAGAAACATTCTAGAAAGCTAAAGGATCTTTTTTATTGTTTCAATTTTTATTTGAATTCTAGTTAACATATAGAATATAATACTGGTTTCAGGGGTAGAATTTAGTGATTCATCACTTACATGTAACATCCACTGCTCAACACAACATACATGTCCTCCTTAATATCCATCACCCATATAGCCCACTCCCGCCCACCTCCCCTCCAGCAACCCTCAGTTTGTTCCCTATAGTTAAGAGTCTCCAGGGGGTGCCTGCATGGCTTAGTTGGTTAAGCATCCAACTCTTGATCTCAGCTCAGGTCTTGATCTCAGGGTTTAAGCCCCTGTTGAGCTCCGTGCTATGCATGGAACCTACTTAAAGAAAAAATAGTCTCTTGTGGTTTACTTCCCTCTTTTCCCCCCTTGTTCATATATTTTGTTTCTTAAATTCTATATATGAATGAAATCATGTTGTCTTTCTCTGACTTATTTTGCTTAGTATAATACGCTCTAGCTCCAACCACATCGTTGCAAATAGCAAGATTTCCAGTGTGTGTGTGTGTGTGTGTGTGTGTGTGTGTCTGTACAACATCTTATCCATTCATCAGTTGATGGAGATATGGGCTCTTTCCATAATTTGACTATTGTTGATAATGCTACTATAAAACTATAAACATTATACATCAGGGTGCATGTATCCCTTCAAATCAGTATTTTTGTATTCTTTGGGTAAATATCTAGTAGTGCAAATTGCTGGGTCATGGGATAGGTAGTTCAATTTTTAGCTTTTTGAGGAACCTCCATATTGTTTTCCAGAGTGGCTACAGCAGTTTGCATTCCCACCAAGAGTGCAAGAGGGTTCCCCTTTCTCCACATCCTTGCCAACATCTGTTGTTTCCTGTGCTGTTAATTTTAGCCATCCTGACAGGTGTGAGGTGGTATCTCATTGTAGTTTTGATTTGTATTTCCCTGACGATGAGTGTTGTTGAGTATCTTTTCACATATCTGTTTGGCCATCTGGATGTCTTCTTTGGAAAAATGTCTATTCATGTATTCTGCTCATTTCTTTTTTCTTTTTAAAGATTTTATTTATTTATTCATGAGAGACAGATACAGAGAGAGAGAGAGAGAGAGAGAGAGAGAGGGCAGAGGGAGAAGCAGGCTCCATGCAGGGAGCCTGATGTGGGACTTGATCCAGGGTCTCCAGGATCACACCCTGGACTGAAGGTGGCGCTAAACCACTGAGCCACCTGGGCTGCCCATATTTTGCTCATTTCTTAACTGGTTTACTTATTTTTGGGGTGTTGATTACGATGAATTCCATATAGATTCTGGATACTAACCCTTTATCAGATATGTTGTTTGCAGATATCTTCTCCCGTTCTGTAGGTTGCCTTTTATTTTGTTGACTGTTTCCTTCACTGTGCAGAAGCTTTTCATGTTGATCAAGTCCTTATAGTTCACTTTTGCTTTTGTCTCCCTTGCCTCCAGAGACATGTCTAGTAAGAAGTTGCTGAGGCCGAGGTCAAAGATGTTGCTGTCTGTATTCTCCTCTAGGATTTTGGTGGTTTCCTGTCTTATATTTAGGCCTTTCATCCATTTTGAATTTGTTTTTGTGTGCCTCCCTGCACTCTGCAGGTGCCTTTTTCACTAGAGCAAGTATGACTAAGAACCAGAGCAGCAGTGGGTCCCTCTCCCATAAGACCAGCACAAATCCCCTGCACACACCAGGTCTATGGATCATAGAGTACTGCAAAGCTTCCACTTTAGTAGAAATAGGACCATTTCATCTTACGTTAAAGATTGTCCCATAAGAAAGTAATTGCACGAACTGACATTTGTGTGGAATATTGGAGAGTCAGCAACCTGGTCCCTGTACTCTCCCCAACCCCATCCCTGTGGAAGAGCTAGATGAGGATTAATAATATAAATTAACCCCACCCCAAGACATGTAAATAAAACTGTATAACACTCATTTAAAATACACAGAAAATCTAATGTGTCAACTGTTTTATTTGTCTTCACTTCACTTCACTTGTTTAAGACCTTCGCGCTACTAGAATTACTAAAAATTAGGTCTGTGGCTACGTGTCTAAGAGGCCAACCTAAGGGAGTTAGTGCTGAATGATATACTTTTAGTCTCAGCATTTAAAACTAATATAGCAATTCCTTCTGCATTTTTGTATGATTTGACTGGAACAGAAAGCACTACTGATTTCTGAAACAGAATTGTCAAGGCAATGACCTGTCCTTGATGTTTAACAAAGATGAGTGACAGTTTATAGCAAAATAAAATTTCAATGATGATATATCTTTAATTAGGAGACTAATAAAGACCTGAACTATTACTTGAGTAATCTATAAAATTTTCTGACACGAAGACTCCAGAGTCTTCCTGCACTGGAAACCCCATGCTCAGAAGCTTGGCAACAGAGTGGAAAGCCAGTGACCTGGAGTTTGGAAACCTGGGTTCCCTGAGTCAGCCACGAAGTCATTTCATGGAACTTCAGTTCCCTCTTTTATTTAATGAGGGAGTTGAAACAAGTAATTTCCAAGATCTCAACCAGCTTCTAAGTCAAACCTTGCCTAGAAGATGTCAGATATATACTTCAAAGAGGAGCAGCCTATTTCTCTTCCTGGTTATTCTATAAGTGCATGGAGACCTTCTCTAACTGGGCTATCCTCACTGAGGCTCTCTGATGTCTGGGAAGCCTTTGTAACACTGTGAAAAATGGCCAGTGTTTGTGAGTTCTGGACAAAAACCACAGACACTGAAGATCGTACCATCCCCTGCTCACTCTGGGGAGTGAGACACAATTCAACATCTTGACCTGGGGAGGTGATGGTGGAAACTAATTTTTCAGTTGTTTAAAAAAACGTAATATTACTACCATCTTTGTTTTAAAATGTTCTCCATATTTTAATCATACAAGAACTTGTAGCCAAGGGCAGCTCTTTACAAATCAAGTAAGTAAATAAAGCAAAGAACACCATAAATATAAGTGAACGGTAGTCTTCCAAAGTACCAGTAACTTTCTTATATTTTAAAAACAAGATTTTATTTGCTTCTTGCTTTAGCTTTGTTTTAGAAATATGGGCTCCCCTCTCCTGTGCACACTGCATGGAGCTCCTTGGCATTCAGGCACATATATAGGAAAAAACAGTCCCTTAAAAATAGTGAGAGAGACCCTGAGGCTTTCCGTGCTAGAGTTTTAGAGAAACCAAGTACTCCCAGCAAAGGTCTCAAACTTCGCAGCCTCTGGTGTCGAGCTGCTCTGAGGACCCTCATAGTTAAATATCTGCTGACCCTGATAAAGAAAAAATTAAGTTCTTTTTTTAAAAATTTCAAATTAGTTAACATACAGCACTGATTTCAAGAGCAGAATCCAGTGATTCATCACCCACATATCACACCCAGTGCTCATCCTATCAAGTGCCTTCCTTAATGCCCATCACCCAGTTAGCCTACCACCCCACCCACGACCCCTCCACAGCAACCCTCAGTTTGTTCTCTATATTTAAGGGTCTCTTATGGTTTGCCTCCCTCTCTGTTTTTATCTTATTTTATCTTCCTTCCCGCCCTCTATGTTCATCTATTTTGTTTCTTAAATTCCATATATGAGTGAAATCATATGGTACTTGTCTTTCTCTGATTTATTCTGCTTAGAATAATACACTCTAGATCCATCCATGTGGTTGCAAATGGCAAGATTTCATTTTTTTTTGATCACCGTGTAATATTCCATTGTATATATGGACCACATTTTCTTCATCCATTCATCAATGGACATTTGGGCTCTTTGCATAATTTGGCTATTGTTGATAATGCTGCTATGAACAAGGGTGAATGTGTCCCTTTGAAGCACCATTTTTACCCTTTAGGTTAATACTTGGTAGTGAAAACTTAGTTCTTAACTTTGGAGACTGCCATGCCTTGCAGTGGCTTTGCGCTTTCTGTGCAAACAAAAAGGCCCACTTCCTGTTTACAACAAGGCTATGGAAGTTAAAAAACAAAGAAAATTATGTAAAAGATTATGAGATAACTGAAAGATTAAAACTATTAGAAGAAACATGGTTCTGCATACATTTGATAGCTATCTTCAAGTGTGCATAAAAGCTCAGAGGCTTTTAAATAGTGTTTCTAATTTAATCAAGCAATTAATGTTTAATTTAGATAGTACAATCTTTCTAATGTGTGGAATTGCACCAAGATTTAGATAGGAATCAAGCAGTTTTAAAAGAAATGGAGGGAAAAGGAAAAGAAGTTGAGCTAAGATAAAAGCTGTTATAAAATAAAGATTGTTTATTCCAGTTCTGAATGATATTGGCACACTAATCACTGATTCTCATTAGTGTCAGGCTTTCTTGGTGATGCTAACACTGAAGAGGAATAGAAAAGGTGATTATTAATATCTGTCTTTTATTTTTGGCTGGGGTGTGTATTATTTGCTCAGGAAAACACAGACTTCACAATGTGACAAACCCTGCAACACTTTCGTTCCCTCTGGATTTAAATTGGAACTCAAGTTACCTATCAAAGCACATGGAATCCATTATAGAAAGAACAGAAGTATTTTGGTTGGAAGTAATTAGGAGAGGTCTCAAATTATCACAAAAGAAATAGTAGAAAGTGAGGTCTCGAATTATCACAAAAGAAAAAGTAGAAAGTGATTCTCCTTATTGAGGAGAATAAATGTCTGTAGGGAATTGAACTTTACATATGGCAACTGATCAAGCACAAATTCACTGAGGTCTGTATGATTAGCAACAGAAAATGCAAAGCAAAGTTTTCTAGCCAGAGAAGTATGTTACCATGGCTGGCGCTGGGGGCAGAATACTTGGCGCTGGACTTGCGGATGATATTCTCATGGATCTGGGACCACTCACTCTCATTGTTGCACCTGCAACAGAAGGACGGGCATTATGGCTCTTACGGCTTTTTCAACATCTGGTCTGATGTTCCAACTGAAATGCTAACTTTGAAGGGAAATTTCAAACTCACTTTCCTATGTTTTACTAAAGGCCTGTTTTCCATTTAGGCCCATAGAAGATTCACACTTGGGGGAAGTGCTGAAATTCTAAAATGAATCTCAACAAATATTTTAAGTGGCAAAATATCCTATTCTCTGAAGCAGCAGTCTCCCACATGACAAATTTTTCTCTTCCAGTCCCTTATACACACACACACACACACACACACACACACACACACACACACGGTTCCAGAGGCAAGTTCCTGAGAGGGAAAATACTAGTTCCTTTAAAAAAAAAATTCATATAGAATGTCAAGGAATTCCAAATAGCCAAAATAATGATTGAAATAATGATGAAATATAATGATGATTCAATAATGATGAAAAATAAAAACAAAATTAGAGGTTTCACATTTCTTGATTTCAAAACCTATTGTAAAGCTATGGTAATCAAAACTGACATGAAGTATGATACTGGCATAAAGACAGTTTTATAAATCAATGGAATAGAATAGAGAACCCAGAAATAAATGGACATATATGGTCAAACAATTTTTGGCAAGGATGCTAAGATTATTCAATGGGAAAAAGACTGTCTTTTCAACAAATAGTGCTAGGAAATTTTGTTATGTAGATTTTACTACAATTTAAAAAAATTTTAAAGAAAGAAAACAGAGAGACATAGGCAGCATGATTTTTTGAGTCCAAACTTAAGTGTACATGAGAATCATTTGGAAGTTTTAAAAAATACAGTGCAGTCACATTTTAATGCAAATTCACAACTACAAAATAGAAGGATGAGTCATGTTTCATTTATGCAAAAAATTCAAATAATGTGGATCCCTCAAGATTTTAAAAGTTAAACAAGAATCACAGTATCAACTCTGGGAGCCCAAGGGAACTAGAAATGCCAGGTGGCAATGTTAACATTAGCTGGCAAACAGAAAGGCAGTATACTATGGGAAAACTAATCAAGATTTCTAAATTGTGATTTAGAAATGGAATGTTGTCAAGAATGTACCCCTTCTATAAACTGCACCATTGTCTATAGGATTCTAGGCCCCTTACTGGACAATTTGATCAAGTGTACCTAGGGTTGAATCCAAGCAATCTATATTTTTAAAGATCCTTGGGAAAAAAATAAAATAAAAGATCCTTGGAATTTCTAAGAAAAAAAAATACTACTGTTCAGACACTGCCGTGCCTTGAGCATTGGTTTTGTACGATCATTCAGTAGTCATTATACTGGCCCCAGAGGAAAATCCTGCTAATAAGCTCCGGGCAGTGTAGATATTTGCTTGGGGCTGTTTTAGCCAAACCAAGAGAGGAAGAAAAGTTTAGGAGAGCAGTGAGTTTGATCCACTGTGAAATCCTCTGTAGTCAAGGAGAAGGAGGGCTTAGCAGAAAAGGCTGAATGTCTGAACATATAAAGTCCTTTTCTAGGGGCTTCAGGATTGGGACAAAAGAGAGAACAGAGGAACAGCACTGCACCTCTGTTAATTTCTGACATTTCAGAGTCTTCCTGCAACCACACAAGTACTTGTTATAGTTTAGAAACAGAGACTAGGAATTCCTCATCCTAATGCAGACACCACAATGAAACAACTGAAATGAGACTAGGGTTATCTGTTGAAAATTCCATGTGACACCAAGAGTCCCACAGCCTTGGCTCCACCCCTCTCCCTGTTGCATAGGAAGGTATTGATCCATACCTTCTGATCCTAAAATGGAAGACCAGGACAAAGAAAAGCTCACAGGATCTTTTCATGGTTACTCAGAAGGGTGCAGTCCAGTACAGCCACTTCAAAAAGGAAACTCAGTAAGAGTCTTATCATGAGAAATGATTATGATTTTTGATTTTCTCAGTCTGACTTATTTCATTTAGTAAAATGCCCTCTAGGTCCATCCGTGTTGTCAAAAATGGCAAGATCTCATCTTTAATTTTTTTTAATTTAAATTCAATTTAGTCAACATATATGTATTATTACTTTCAGGAATAGAATTTAGTGATTTATCAGTTACATAGAACACCCAATGCTCATTATATCAAGTGCTCTCCTTAATGCCTGTCACCCAGTTACCCCATCTCCCCATGCACATCGCCCTCCAGCAACCCTCAGTTTGTTTCTTATAGCTAAGAGTCTCTTATGGTTTGTCTCTCTTTGTTTTTATCTTATTTTAGTTTTTCTTCCCTTCCCCTACATTCATTTGGTTTCTTAAATTCCACATGAGTGAGATCATATGCTATTTGTCTTTCTCTACCTTATTTCACTTTGCATAATACCTTCTAGTTCCATCTGCATCTCAGCTAATGACATGATTTCATTCTTTTTGATGGCTGAGTAATATTCCAGTGTGTGTGTATGTGTGTGTGTGTGCGTATGTTGTGGGTGTGGTGTGTTAAATACATCTTCTCTATCCATTCATCTGTTGATGGACATCTGGGCTCTTTCCATATTTTGACTATTGTGGACATTGCTGCCATAAATGTTGGGATGCATGTGCCCCTTTGAATCTTTTTTTTAAAGATTCCACAATATTCCTGTGTGTGTGTGTCTGTGTGTATGTGTGTGTATACCATATCTTCTTTATCTATTTGTATATCAATAGACACTTGGGTTGCTTCCATATCTTGGCTATTATAAATAATGCTGCAATAAACATAGGGGTGTATATATATATTTTTTGATTAGTGTTTTTGTTTTCCTTAGGTAAATACCCAGTAGTGGAATTACTGGATCATAAGTATTTCTGTTTTTGTGGTGAGCATAGCATAAGGTATAGAGAAGATGAACTGCTATGTTGCACACCTGAAACTAATGTAATGTTGTGTATCAACCATATTCAGATAATAATAAAAAAGAAATCAAAGAGTAAGGAACTGAAAAAATAGTATAGACTTAACATAAAAAAAAGTCATATCATGTGCCATCCAAGAGTGTGAAGATTAACTACATAAAAGGGTTTATAATATAGAAGCCATTCAGAGATAAAGGAAATTATTCATTTTGTTGACTTTTGTTAATTTTGTTACTCAATCAGTGGCTCTTTAGAGTTTTTAGTCAGTAAAAATAAGTCTCATTTACTCAGAGATGCTGCAAAAATTATCAAAGATGAAGTTCTCATAGTCCAGAGCTGAAAGGATAATTTCTACTTACAGAATTCCTTCCAAACAAAGGAAGGGGGAGAGTGTTCTTTAAGATGAGCACTTGTGATTTAGCAACTCAGTTGGAAATCAAAAGTGAGAGGTGCTGGCAACAGCACATCTAGCCCTTCCTGTCTGACATGCACACTGTCTCATCTCTTCCAAACAGTCAGTACATCAGAGAAGTGCCCAGCTGGTGAGGATTCAAAGATGTGTCTTTCTGTCAGTTTTTTTTTTTTTGTCACTTTCTAGGTTTACAAGATCAGTAGTTACTTTAACAGAAATCTGACTACAGTTTGTCATAAATAACATACTCCCCCTCTCACTTCAAAAGAAGAGTCTTGAAAATTAATTCCCTCCCTCCAATAGATGGTGTAATTTCAGCATTTCTCCTATAAAATACTAATTATTTTTTTTTTTTGCAATATAGTGGAGACAGTGCTTTGTCAACCACGTTCACAGAGATAATGTGTATTAATTCATTCATCTCTCCTCTTCATGGCCTTGGTTCAGCCATTATCATCTCTTTTCTGGACCTGTGTAGTCACCTCTAACTGATCTTTCAAATATCTCCTTTTCCTGAATGCCAAGGAGCTGTTCAAATCATCTGAAAATAAGTGGACGTGGTGTCATCAGCATATTTTAACCAATCACTAGGATATTTTGTAAGGACAAATTATAAATGTAAGCATTTATTAAATAATCAAATGAGTTGTGATTATAATGAAGCATGATTATGTTATATCCAATCAAATTAATACTTAGAGCATGATTACTGATGTTGCCAATTTGTCCTCAATCATAAGACACATGAGAGACTATGATCTAAAAGAGGTCTGTATGCCTCTGTAGCAGTCTGTTTCCTCACAGAGGAGATAAGTAGCACAGCACTTCAACTACTACATGTCCAGGGATTTTACTCAAGGAATAGGACAGAGAGGTGAGAGGTTTTTGGTTTTTCTACATGGGATTCACAAGTGCTCAGAGGCACCGGAGCAGGAGTATAGGTTCTTCTCAACAGAATTCAGAGTACTCTTCTCATTCACTCGTATACCAAAGCACATGCTAGCATTTGCCTCTTCCCTACAATGTCTATAACTTCTTAATTTCTGTGTTTCTGATGGTTATTCACCCAACTTTCTTCTCCTCTTTCTCCAGGGTAAGCAACACAAAAAACTGTTTAAGAAATTTTAAAGGACTGTAAGACCTTTAAGTTTGCATTTTATTTTTTTTTTAAGTTTGCATTTTAGAAGGAGACCTACTATATAGATAGGCAATGGTTGGGGTATATTCCCATATTTTATTTCACCTTAAGTGAATTAATCTCATAATCCGGTAAGATAGGTATTATCATGTTCATTTTACTGAAAAGAGTGAAGTGGAGCTGGAGTCTAAACACAGATCTACCTGGTCCCCAAAGCAAGACTGGTAGGCAGTGTTGGGGTTGGGGGCAAAGAGAAAAAGGCTGAGGACTATAACTCTGAAACCTTACTTCTGCACCAGGCTTCAGGGCACCGTGTCTCTGACATCAGTCAGCATTCTCATTTTGTCTCTACCTAACTACAACTATTTGGTCGTGACTATGGTTGACAATTGAATTTAGTGCAAATATTCCAATTAAAATTCTTTCTCTTTGGGTGTTATTTTGGCCTTTATTTGGTTGAAAGTCCTAGTAAGCTAGAAAATAAGCAACAACCTACAAATTTATTTATTTATTTATTTATTTTTTTTAAATTATTATTTATTTATGATAGTCATACAGAGAGAGAGAGAGAGAGAGAGAGGCAGAGACACAGGCAGAGGAGAAGCAGGCTCCATGCACTGGGAGCCCGACGTGGGACTCGATCCCGGGTCTCCAGGATCGCGCCCTGGGCCAAAGGCAGGCACCAAACCGCTGCGCCACCCAGGGATCCCCAACAACCTACAAATTTAAAACACTACCGATGCTGACCATTGTTTCATGTAGTCCTTATTCCTTATTAAAATGCAAAAAAGAGACAGAAGTATCCAGAGGATGAAGAAAAACAGCACATATTTCTATAAAAATGGGCTAATTGAACAGAATCTCCAGGACCACGCTGACACAAACCAATTTTATACATTCTTGATATGCTCTCATAGGCCAGGAAATTGCATTTTATTTATGAAAAATTTAAACTGTTTTACAACCTATATATGTTTATTTTGGTACAGAGTATTAAAAAAAGACAAATAGTGCGTGCACACACATACACACTTTAACAGGAATACTTTTACTCCTTCTTTTTCCAGGTGGTAGAAGGGCTTCCATAAGTAATATTTCTGCCCCATTTAGTCACTTTCCTGGGAGAAAGAGTGACCTCTTTGGCCAGAGCTTCTAGAAGAAGGACCTGGGCACAAACATCTCAGTTCTGCCTCTTCCCTCTTTTGGGACCAACCTGTTTGCAGAGAACACACAATCCCCTCTGCACTACCAGGTTCCATGTTGATGGCGACTTTAATAGTCTTTCTGACTCAGGGTTCATGTTAATCACAAGTTGTGGTGGGTTGAATGGTAGTCCCTAAAAAGATATATCCATATCCTAATCTCTGGAACCTGCAAATGTTACCTTATTTGGAAAAAAGGGTCCTTGCAGATGTAATTAACTTAAGGACCTTGAGATCAGAAAATAATCCTGGATAATCTGGGTGAGTCCAATTTCAATGACAAATGTCCTTAGAGAGTGGCAGAGGAAGATTTAGGACATGGGAGAGAAGAAAATGCAGATAGGAGAGGAGGAGGCAATGTGACCACAGAAGCAGAAATTAGAATGATGAAGAATGGGCATGCTGACAGCCCCCAGAAGATGCAAAGAACGGATTTGCCCCTAGAGTCTCCAGAAGGAGTGCGGTCCTGCTGGCATCTTGATTTCAGACTTCTGGCCTCCAGATTGTGAGAATAAATTTCTATGTTATAAATCACCATGTGTAGTAATTTGTTATAGTAGCCATAGGAAACAAATACAAAAGTCCATGTGGCTCATAGATCTAAACCATGATTTCAAATAAGTTTTCTTGCTAATCAAAGTGACATGTTTATATATACTATTTATACATATTTATACAATACATATGTACATATACACATTATAAAATTCCATCTATGCTATTCTATATTATATACCCATTTTTATCTATACCTGCTTATTAACATTGTGCTCTTAGAACCTATCTACTGATATCTTTTAACTCCCTCAAACTGCAGCAAACAGCATTTTATTCTGAGTTTACTAAGCTGAAATTGTTAAGTAATTGAGAATGAAGATTGACTTTTGTCAAGTATCTTTTTTGATATCAGGATGAGTATACATCTTTTCCCTTTTGGATGACTAATATGATGCATTATATGCTAATTGCACTGTGATCAGAGAGTGTGGCTTGTGCCTTATGTAATTTATGGAAATTTTTTCTATGAATAATTTTTAAAAATATTTTATTTATTTTTTTCATGAGAGATACAGAGAGAGGCAGAGACATAGGCAGAGACATAGGCAGAGAAGCAGGCTCCATGCAGGGAGCCTGATGTGGGACTCGATCCTGGGACTCCAGGATCATGTCCTGGGCTGAAGACAGGCACTAAACTGCTGAGCCACCCAGGGATCCTCAACTGTGAATAATTTTTTATAAATGTTCCGTGGACACTGGAAAAGATATATTCTAGTTATTGGATAAAAGATTTGTCTAGAGGTGGGAGGACCACATGGCCTGGCGAGCTGGGATACTCCATTTATGCCTGCTGTCCTGGCAACAGCAGCATTCCTTTTGACTATCAGAACGTCCTGATTTAGATGATAAATTATGCTCACCCTATTTGGAGGTAGGAGGACAAGAGGTTAAGAGCCTCTTAACCAGGCTGCTCAGGCACATGCCTCACCACTCTGTGCCCTGTTACCTATCTGTAAAAGTAGGGTAACAACAGCCCATGGTGAGCATTCAAAGATGCTGTTATTATCTGTCACATCAACTTTATTCAGATTCTCTCTTAAGTCAAAGTTAATTACTTGATTTAAGTATTTATTTCCATCCTTCATTTTTGTCTTTCTGTGTGTCAAGAGGCATGTTAAAAGTCTCTTGCTTTTATTGTGCTTTTATCCTCTCTTTGTATTTCTAATAAATTGACTATAACAAATTTGAGTTAATTTTATTTTATGCATAAGGGTCATGACAATTAGATCTTCACTATAAATTTTACCATATATCATATAAAATGATATAAGAGCATATAAAATGCTCTTTATATCCCTGTGAAGGAATAAAAGGGCTTTCTGGAACTCTGGCAAGCTGGAGGCAGAGATGTTGGCAAGAACACCTGGGCTTGGGCAGCCCGGGGGGCTCAGCAGTTTAGCGCCACCTTTGGCCCAGGGCGTGGTCCTGGAATCCCAGGATCAAGTCCACGTTGCGCTCCCTGCATGGAGCCTGCTTCTCCCTCTGCCTGTGTCTCTGCCTCTCTCTCTCTCTCTCTCTGTGTCTCTCATGAATAAATAAATAAATAAAATCTTAAAAAAAAAAAAGAACATCTGGGCTCTTGGGCTGCTTTCTCTCACCAGTTAAGAAAGATGAATTTGGTCAACTTCTTTAAACTAAAGTACATGGACTGTTGGGCAAATTTTATGTGACTACCATAGGTAATGAAGATATTATACATTGAATTATATATTGTAGTTCAGATGTAAAAGTGGAGCTTACCTATAACCAAGAGTCATTAGTAAAACAAAACAAAACAAATCCTAGCAAACTCCTTTTTAGATGGCACGTAGTATGCCCATGATTTGGGTATATTTCATTTCCTGAGCCACTGGTCCACCTGTTTATTTACCATCTTTTTCTGTTTGACTCACTAGTTCATATGGATTTCTTTTTTTGGTCTCTTATATTACCTTATTCCTTTTTTTTTCCTTCAATTTTGTAGATGAAGAAACTGAAGTTCAGAGAATTAGGGTGATTTTCCCAAAACTCACAGCTTCTGTCTACCAATCACCTCATCTATCTAATCTATTCATCTATCTAATAGATGAAAGCATTATCTTTTTTAAAAAACACACACACGGGGATCCCTGGGTGGCGCAGCGGTTTGGCGCCTGCCTTTGGCCCGGGGCGCGATCCTGGAGACCCGGGATCGAATCCCACATCAGGCTCCCGGTGCATGGAGCCTGCTTCTCCCTCTGCCTGTGTCTCTGCCTCTCTCTCTCTCTCTCTCTGTGACTATCATAAATAAATAAAATAAATCTTTAAAAAACACACACACACACAAAAAAAACAAGATGGAATCACACATACCACTGACTACTTTTAAATCAGCTAACAGGGACAGGGACACCTGGGTGGCTTAGTGGTTGAGAATCTGCCTTCGGCTCAGCCTGCTTCTCCCTCTGCCTATGTCTCTGCCTCTCTCTCTCTTTGTCTCTCATGAATAAATAAATAAAATCTTTTTAAAAAATCAGCTAACAAAGTTGTTATATCAAGGCAGATCTGTATTTGTCTACTCTTAGAACCATCATTCTTTCAATGTGACTTTCCTGCAGGAACAGCACAACAGAAAAGGAAGGGGGAAGACAGATGTGTTTTCCAAGTCTGTGGCAGAGAATATTTGAGACCTCAGTGTGCCAACACTTCTATGTTAGAGTCGTGAGCCTCCTCGCCTCTACATGAACAGGACTCATCCTGAGCTGACTTTCTTTACTCTGGCTCATTATTTAGTGAGTTCTGTTTTGCACTAGCACTAACACACAAACAAATCTAACTAGGCTGTGAGGCTAGAGATGGTGGGCACTGCAAATCAAAACAGAGTAGTTCCATGGGCACGGACCTACTGGATTTAGATCTTCTTTGTAATGGCCCGAGCAGACATTTGGCACAGGTCCTCACCCACTAATAATACAACATATAATAGTCCTGGGTGGATGATGATCCATGGAAAATTGTAATGGAATGATCCATGGAAAATTGGGAAGGCGTAGGCTAGGAGAGGGAGAAATATGAATCATTTACTTCCTTAAATGATTTGTAAGTGAGGAGCAGCATTTTCATCCAACATTGTTTTATATATATGAAGACTTTAGCCTTCTTTTCTCTGTACGAAAATGAGGATGGCCCAATGGCCCTTCATTCCTTTTAAGAATGGGCCTCCATTTAAGAATGCCTCTTATACAAGTACCCTCAACTCGAGGCAGTTTCATGGATAAGGTGGCTATGAAACAAAGACCCCAAAGTGTTCAGAGGAAATGCATGTCTATCTCACAAAAGGAGAGAGTCCCTTCCAGTCATCACAAAAGAGAACAGATTGCCATCTTATATTTATTTCCATTCTCACAAATCTTCTCACGTTATGGGGCATTCTCCCCTGTATCCTTTTATTTTGGATGTCACAGCTATTTTGGGTAAGTTACATAGCCTGAAATTATCTGAATCAATGCAAGTTTTAGATGCTTATATAACTTATCTGACAGAATTGGTTAGAGACTTTTTTAAAAGAGCAAAACCACATAGATTTACTAATTACCCTTGGTATGACCTCCAAACTGAATAGCTGGATGTTACTGTAAAGCTCACCTTAAAAGCAGCATAGTAAGCAACTCTATCATTAAGGTCACATACCTGGGTCTATAGGACAAATAAAGACACAGAAACGGGGATCCCTGGGTGGCGCAGCGGTTTGGCGCCTGCCTTTGGCCCAGGGCGCGATCCTGGAGACCCAGGATCGAATCCCACATCGGGCTCCCGGTGCATGGAGCCTGCTTCTCCCTCTGCCTATGTCTCTGCCTCTCTCTCTCTCTCTCTGTGACTATCGTAAAATAAAAAAAAATTAAAAAAAAAAAAAGACACAGAAACAGCAAGTGTCCAAATATTCAGCAAAAATGTAATTGAGCCTCAAGATGAAATTCCAGTGAAAGCATTATCAAGGATTTAAAGAGTGAAGTATCAAAACCAACCTGATGGAAGTAAAAGAACACACCTTGGAAAACTGTATCAGATGACTCAGAAAGTGACTCTAATGCTGACAAAGACCTGATGGCATGGTTGCATATGAGGAATTTGTTGTTTTTTTTTTAATTTTTTTTAAAATTTTTATTTATTTATGATAGTCACACACACAGAGAGAGAGGCAGAGATACAGGCAGAGGGAGAAGCAGGCTCCATGCACCGGGAGCCTGACGTGGGATTCGATCCCGGGTCTCCAGGATCGCGCCCTGGGCCAAAGGCAGGCGCCAAACCGCTGCGCCACCCAGGGATCCGCATATGAGGAATTTGAATAAAATCTTCTCGTAACACATGAGAGTGGAGAAAATATAATAATACTTCTCAATTTTATATAACATGTGATTGAATATGTGATGGGTAATATACATTTTTTATAATATGACTTAAAATATAACTGACATAATAGATTTAATATTCTAGGTCGTTATTTACCTATTTCATTAAGGTTGACCTAAAAATATATATTTAGACTGTGTCGCACTGTGAATTTTGAGAATGGTCATTGCATATGCAAAAGCATCTTGTATTGGTCACATGAATTATTTATGGCACCTTGACTTCACCCTAGTGTTGGCTTTAGCTTCTTAGCACTCCTCTCCTTTTGTGTCCTAGGCTCCAGGTTCAACATGTCCTGGGCCTGCCTGTGACTCTAGTCCCTCTGGCCACGAGGAAACATGATACCTGTATTTGACTGAATTGCAAATAGTAGTTATCTATGATTTTTCAGGATTATGTCTCATTAGGAAGCAACCTAGTTCTCATGTCTCAGCTTCTTATTGATATTTTCTTAAAATTATGTGGGATCTTCACCACATACACACATGATATTAAACAACATCTATAAAACCAGAGTAATGGCTATAGCAAGAGACACACAGGTCCTTGAAACTTCATTGGTTGAGGCCAACTGAATAATGAAAGAAATGATGAAAATGTCAACAGCTAATGAGGCATTACGCCAATTCACTGATTAAAACTATACAAGGGTTTTTTTTTAATCCTTGCAAAATCCTGTCCTAACAAAGGCTAAAGCACTATCAATACCAATTATTAAATCCTTAAAGCTTCCAATTCAATCTAACAAACATGTGCCATGAAACGTATTGGAAAATATTGCTTCTCCTGAGGGCTAGATTCACTGTGCTGATGTGGATTTAAAACACTAATCCTAGAGGAATTCCATACTCTGCACAAAATCAATTTCACAAACATGAAGTTGGAAGTCTACTTGACAGTCTTAATATTTTCAAATGGAAAAATTATACTACATTTTCACTGTATTAGTCCTTAAAAATTTTTTTTTGATAATGGTCTTCTGTTGTTTGAGAAGCAATTAGGCCAATTATGCCTGACAGCATGATTTCAAGAGGGATGCTGTGCAAGCCCCTTTTCACAATGAGAATCAGTAGTAAAGCAAGGAACAGCTGATACATGCAAAGAGATGCAATTTGGGAGTGCTACCTATAAATTTTGGGAGTGCCCCTGGGAAAAATAGAGTGGAGTAAGAAGATAATGATGATGATTTTGGATTTTATTTAGTCCTCTTCAAAGGAGGAAAGTATATCAAAAGCAGTTCCCAATAGCCATCAATGAAGAGATTTGGTATATGGAGAAAGTCTGTGACTAATGAATAAAAGGAAGAGAAAACCCACCAAAATTTCCTTTGTAAGTTACTATTCCAAAGGAAGATCCTTATCCCATAAAGAACACCACTCTGAACAGAACAGTGCTTAAAGCAAAATAGGTAAATAAGGCGGCCTAGACTTTTATTTTATTTTATTTTTTTAATTTTTAATTTTTTTTAATGTTTATTTATGATAGTCACACACAGAGAGAGAGAGAGAGAGAGAGGCAGAGACACAGGCAGAGGGAGAAGCAGGCTCCATGCACCAGGAGCCCGACGTGGGATTCGATCCCGGGTCTCCAGGATCACGCCCTGGGCCAAAGACAGGCACTAAACCGCTGCGCCACCCAGGGATCCCTAGACTTTTATTTTAAAATTAATAAAATGTAGTTGATATATAAAGGTTCAAATTAAGTGTAATGGTGAATTAAGTTCATTTCCTGCCTGGATCAGAACAGATAGTACAGAAAAATATTAACATACATGAAATACAATATTATGATAAAGATTATTATCATGGTGATGGATAGTATTAGATTTCAATTGGAAAAACAGTATTGGGTTAAAACCAAAATAAGGCAGATGATTTTTTAAAAAAAAATTCTCATAGTTAGAAACACTTAATTTAAAAACTCACTAAACTCACCACAGATCATATTTTCAGCACTACTATTCACTCCTAAGTCTGCAAAGATGGATGGTATGCCTGGATTCTGTTCTTTTTCTTCATTTATTTTTTCTACTGCTTAACAAGAATCAGGAGGAGATGCATCCCTCCTATAAGGCAGACCCACTGGTTAATGAACACTAAAAATAATGCCATGACTAGTTGGGTGTGACTTATGGATCTGTGGTCACAGAAATGAAGAGTGAAACCACAGATCCTCAGAAAAACTTGCTTTTCTTCAACTTGACTTGTGATCATTCTCTGAAGCAATTTGTATCAGGATCTAGCTCAGTTACAATAGCTAGGGGGCAAGTATTAGACAAAGAAGACTCTTTTATATCCAAAACACATGAGAAATTACATTATTAGTTTTTCTGTAAATATGTAATAATGTTTGTTAATCCTAGACAGAAGAGGTAGTAGAGAAGGCTATATACCAGATTTCTAGTTTAGGCTAGAGGTTTCCAAATTCAGCTGCTTCAGAATCACCTGGAAGGCTTATTAGAAATATAGACCTGATTAGAAATATATTAAGAACGTATTAGAAATATATAAAAATCTCTGCATTTTCAAAAAACTCCCTATCTTATACTGCTGCTTTCAAGGGTCATGCTGGAATGTCTTATGTTGTAAATTATTAATATTTCTGATATCTACTACTCACGTGTAAACCTTAAGAACAAAATCCTTTTCTTCCTTTAATTCTGTGAGAGACTGTAGAACATCCAGGATGCTTAGGACTGCACAGCCATATGGTCGCCGGTAGTGCAGGTGAGCGGGGCCTTTCTTTGAGTCATTCAGGAGCATCCGCCCTGAAGCACAGTAGAAAACACTGGTCAGATTGGGAACTCCATGCTCTTCTCCAGTATCACCTGACTGTCATCCAAGGATGCCAGAGTGATAGGCACCTTAGAGAGTTATCTCTAAATTGGAAGACTCATTTAGAATTGAAAGGAGCCATCCAAGGATGCAGAATATTTATGTGGAGGAATGCTAAACAGGCCTTTGGCCAGGGCTCTCCCCCTGCACCACATTCAATCAATTATCCTTATTATCTATGTTAATACCAATAGTTCGTTTATTAATCATATGAGAATGAAACAATGGTTTTATGAAATTCTTAGGAAAATCAGTATGTTAATAGATTTAAATTTCGTAGGCATATTAAGGATACAAAGTTTAATATTTTAGTTGCCAGGTAAAAACTATATATGCAAAGATAAGAACAATGTGTTATTCTTCCAGCCAAATTTTGCTGTCAAAGCTGCTCCTAAACCACTGCCAGAGTGAAAGTTGTCTCAGAAGGAATGGGAGCTTGCTCTTCCTCCTACTGAGGCTGTGCCTATGGTGCTGGCAAGAGGACTTGCAAAAGCAGAACCAGAACTCCAACAAATGCTTATGAAGTATAGCAAAACAAAAGTACAGCAAAACTGGTGTTTTGTTGGCAAAGGATTAAAAAATATCCTTTGACAAAAAATGTACAAGATATGCCAGTATCCAAACCTATGGAGGAAGATTTGGTTAGTCCTAGCACCCCAAATTATGCCAAATGCTTCAAATAAGGCTGAGTAAATCAACCACAGAACAGTAGCAAAAATCACTGTTTTCATCTTGGGTGGGATAAAAGTGAAATACCATACATTGACTGCAGTAAGGATAGTTAACTGTCATTTTGTGGAAAATAGTACAGATACATACTTCTGGATACAAAACACAGCAAAGGCCATTTACCACCTGTTAAGATGGCAACCGGCAACCTGTCGTAAGATCTCTGCAGTGGAAAAGGTGGTACAAAGGCAAGACACTGGGATGGAAAGAATGCCAAAAAAGCAGACCATTTAAAGAGTCTGCGTCCAAAAACAAGTTGGGAGCGGAAGATTTAAAGTGGAAAAAAAAAGCTTTCATTTATGTCAAATTCAGCTACCATAGCAACTGAGCTTAAGGTAGAGTTCCAATACAAGCTGGACTCTCATCCTGAGACCTAACATTACAGGTAAGAGTAAGGCAGATGACAAAGCTCAAACACAGTATAGATCCTTATCCCAAGGTGGGCTGGTCTTAGTCATGTGAACAGTTAAGATCGACAGTACCTATTCGTATCACATGGGCAACTATATATAAATCTCTCTTCATATCTTTGCTGCTCAGATCCTAAGAAAAGAAAAAAAAGTAAATTAAGGCATTGAATATACAGAAAATAGTAAATTTAATTTTGAACCTCATAATCATCAGCTTTTGTTACTTTAGCATATGCTATAGGTGGGGTGGGGGACCAAAAGCACATTGTGGTTTAGTGTTTATAAGATTCCTACAGTGAAAGTTTGAATAACTTATATGCCTGTGGAACTCTATTTTATTTTATTTATTTTTATTTTTTAAATTAATTTTTATTGGTGTTCAATTTACCAACATACAGAAAAACACCCAGTGCTCATCCCGTCAAGTGTCCACCTCAGTGCCCGTCACCCATTCCCCTCCAACACCCGCCCTCCTCCCCTTCCACCACCCCTAGTTCGTTTCCCCGAGTTAGGAGTCTTCATGTTCTGTCTCCCTTCCTGATATTTCCCAACATTTCTTTTCCCTTCCTTTATATTCCCTTTCACTATTATTCATATTCCCCAAATGAATGAGAACATACATTGTTTGTCCTTCTCCGATTGACTTATTTCACTCAGCATAATACCCTCCAGTTCCATCCACGTTGAAGCAAATGGTGGGTATTTGTCGTTTCTAATTGCTGAGTAATATTCCATTGTATACATAAACCACATCTTCTTTATCCATTCATCTTTCGATGGACACCGAGGCTCCTTCCACAGTTTGGCTATTGTGGCCATTGCTGATAGAAACATCGGGGTGCAGGTGTCCCGACGTTTCATTGCATCTGAATCTTTTGGCAACAGTGCAATTGCTGGGTCGTAGGGCAGGTCTATTTTTAACTCTTTGAGGAACCTCCACACAGTTTTCCAGAGTGGCTGCACCAGTTCACATTCCCACCAACAGTGTAAGAGGGTTCCCTTTTCTCCGCATCCTCTCCAACATTTGTAGTTTCCTGTCTTGTTAATTTTCCCCATTCTCACTGGTGTGAGGTGGTATCTCATTGTGGTTTTGATTTGTATTTCCCTGATGGCAAGTGATGCAGAGCATTTTCTCATGTGCATGTTGGCCATGTCCATGTCTTCCTCTGTGAGATTTCTCTTCATGTCTTTTGCCCATTTCATGATTGGATTGTTTGTTTCTTTGGTGTTGAGTTTAATAAGTTCTTTATAGATTTTGGAAACTAGCCCTTTATCTGATATGTCATTTGCAAATATCTTCTCCCATTCTGTAGGTTGTCTTTTAGTTTTGTTGACTGTATCCTTTGCTGTGCAAAAGCTTCTTATCTTGATGAAGTCCCAATAGTTCATTTTTGCTTTTGTTTCTTTTGCCTTTGTGGACGTATCTTGCAAGAAGTTACTGTGGCTGAGTTCAAAGAGGGTGTTGCCTGTGTTCTCTTCTATGATTTTGATGGACTCTTGTCTCACATTTAGATCTCTCATCCATTTTGAGTTTATCTTTGTGTATGGTGAAAGAGAGTGGTCCAGTTTCATTCTTCTGCATGTGGATGTCCAATTTTCCCAGCACCATTTATTGAAGAGACTGTCTTTCTTCCAATGGATAGTCTTTCCTCCTTTATCGAATATTAGATGACCATACATTTCAGGGTCCACTTCTGGGTTCTCTATTCTGTTCCATTGATCTATTTGTCTGTTTTTGTGCCAGTACCACACTGTCTTGATGACCACAGCTTTGTAGTACAACCTGAAATCTGGCATTGTGATGCCCCCAGCTATGGTTTTCTTTTTTAAAATTCCCCTGGCTATTCGGGGTCTTTTCTGATTCCACACAAATCTTAAAATAATTTGTTCTAACTCTCTGAAGAAAGTCCATGGTACTTTGATAGGGATTGCATTAAACGTGTAAATTGCCCTGGGTAACATTGACATTTTCACAATATTAATTCTGCCAATCCATGAGCATGGAATATTTTTCCATTTCTTTGTGTCTTCCTCAATTTCTTTCAGAAGTGTTCTATAGTTTTTAGAGTATAGATCTTTTACCTCTTTGGTTAGGTTTATTCCTAGGTATCTTATGCTTTTGGGTGCAATTGTAAATGGGATTGACTCCTTAATTTCTCTTTCTTCAGTCTCATTGTTAGTGTATAGAAATGCCATTGATTTCTGGGCATTGATTTTGTATCCTGCCACGCTACCAAATTGCTGTATGAGTTCTAGCAATCTTGGGGTGGAGGCTTTTGGGTTTTCTATGTAGAGTATCATGTCATCGGCGAAGAGGGAGAGTTTGACTTCTTCTTTGCCAATTTGAATGCCTTTAATGTCTTTTTGTTGTCTGATTGCTGAGGCGAGGAATTCCAGAACTATGCTGAACAGCAGTGGTGAGAGTGGACATCCCTGTCTTGTTCCTGATCTTAGGGGAAAGGCTCCCAGTGCTTCCCCATTGAGAATGATATTTGCTGTGGGCTTTTCATAAATGGCTTTTAAGATGTCGAGGAAAGTTCCCTCTATCCCAACACTCTGAAGGCTTTTGATCAGGAATGGATGCTGTATTTTGTCAAATGCTTTCTCTGCATCTAATGAGAGTATCATATGGTTCTTGGTTTTTCTCTTGCTGATATGATGAATCACATTGATGGTTTTACGAGTGTTGAACCAGCCTTGTGTCCCGGGGATAAATCCTACTTGGTCATGGTGAATAATTTTCTTAATGTGTTGTTGGATCCTCTTGGCTAGTATCTTGTTGAGAATTTTTGCATCCATGTTCATCAGGGATATTGGTCTGTAATTCTCCTTTTTGGTGGGGTCTTTGTCTGGTTTTGGAATTAAGGTGATGCTGGCCTCATAGAACGAATTTGGAAGTACTCCATCTCTTTCTATCTTTCCAAACAGCTTTAGTAGAATAGGTATGATTTCTTCTTTAAACGTTTGATAGAATTCCCCTGGGAAGCCATCTGGCCCTGGACTCTTGTGTCTTGGGAGGTTTTTGATGACTGCTTCAATTTCCTCCCTGGTTATTGGCCTGTTCAGGTTTTCTATTTCCTCCTGCTCCAGTTTTGGTAGTTTGTGGCTTTCCAGGAATGCGTCCATTTCTTCTAGATTTCCTAATTTATTGGCGTACAGCTGTTCATAATATGTTTTTAAAATCGTTTGTATTTCCTTGGTGTTGGTAGTGATCTCTCCTTTCTCATTCATGATTTTATTAATTTGAGTCTTCTCTCTCTTCTTTTTAATAAGGTTGGCTAATGGTTTATCTATCTTATTAATTCTTTCAAAGAACCAACTCCTGGTTCTGTTGATCTGTTCCACAGTTCTTTTGGTCTCGATATCATTGAGTTCTGCTCGAATTTTAATTAACTGTCTTCTTCTGCTGGGGGTGGGGTCTATTTGTTGCTTTTTCTCTAGTTCCTTTATGTGTAAGGTGAGCTTTTGAATTTGAGATCTTTCCAGTTTTTGAATGGATGCTTGTATTGCAATGTATTTCCCCCTCAGGACTGCTTTTGCTGCATCCCAAAGATTTTGAACGGTTGTATCTTCATTCTCATTAGTTTCCATGAATCTTTTTAATTCTTCCTTAATTTCCTGGTTGACCCTTTCATCTTTTAGCAGGATGGTCCTTAACCTCCACTCGTTTGAGGTCCTTCCAAACTTCTTGTTGTGATTTAGTTCTAATTTCAAGGCATTATGGTCTGAGAATATACAGGGGACTATCCCGATCTTTTGGTATCGGTTCAGACCCGATGTGACCCAGTATGTGGTCTATTCTGGAGAAAGTTCCATGTGCACTTGAGAAGAATGTGTATTCAGTTGAGTTTGGATGTAAAGTTCTGTAGATGTCTGTGAAATCCATCTGGTCCAGTGTATCATTTAAAGCTCTCGTTTCTTTGGATATGTTGTGCTTAGAAGACCTATCTAGTATAGAGAGAGCTAGATTGAAGTCACCAAGTATAAGTGTATTATTATCAAAGTATTTCTTCAGTTTGGTTATTAATTGGTTTAAATATTTGGCAGCTCCCACATTCGGGGCATATATATTGAGGATTGTTAAGTCCTCTTGTTGGATAGATCCTTTGAGTATGAGATAGTGTCCCTCTTCATCTCTCACTATAGTCTTCGGGGTAAATTTTAATTTATCTGATATAAGGATGGCAACCCCTGCTTTCTTTTGAGGACCATTTGAATGGTAAATGGTTCTCCAACCTTTTATTTTCAGGTTGTAGGTGTCCTTCTGTCTAAAATGAGTCTCTTGTAGACAGCAAATAGATGGGTCCTGCTTTTTTATCCAGTCTGAAACCCTGCGCCTTTTGATGGGGTCATTAAGCCCGTTCACGTTCAGAGTTACTATTGAGAGATATGAGTTTAGTGTCATCATATCTATTCAGTCCTTGTTTTTGTGGATTGTTCCACTGAACTTCTTCTTAAAGGGGAATTTTAAGAGTCCCCCTTAAAATTTCTTGCAGAGCTGGTTTGGAGGTTACATATTCTTTCAGTTCCTGCCTGTCTTGGAAGCTCTTTATCTCTCCTTCCATTTTGAATGAAAGCCTTGCTGGATAAAGTATTCTTGGTTGCATGTTCTTCTCATTTAGGACCCTGAATATATCCTGCCAGCCCTTTCTGGCCTGCCAGGTCTCTGTGGAGAGGTCTGCTGTTACCCTAATATTCCTCCCCATAAAAGTCAGGGACTTTTTTTCTCTTGCTGCTTTAAGGATCTTCTCCTTATCTTTGGAATTTGCAAGCTTCACTATTAAATGTCGAGGTGTTGAACGGTTTTTGTTGATTATAGGGGGGGATCTCTCTATTTCCTGGATCTGAACACCTTTTTCCCTTCCCAGATTCGGAAAGTTTTCAGCTAGGATTTGTTCAAATACATATTCTGGCCCTCTGTCCCTTTCGGTGCCCTCGGGAACCCCAATTAAACGTAGGTTTTTCTTCCTCAGGCTGTCATTTATTTCCCTTAATCTATCCTCATGGTCTTTTAATTGCCTGTCTCTTTTTTCCTCAGTTTCCCTCTTTGCCATCAACTTGTCTTCTATGTCACTCACTTGTTCTTCCACCTCGTTAAGCCTCGTCGTTAGGACTTCTAGCTTAGATTGCATCTCATTTAATTGATTTTTAATTTCTGCCTGATTGGATCTAAATTCTGCAGTCATGAAGTCTCTTGAGTCCTTTATGCTTTTTTCTAGAGCCACCAGTAGCTGTATAATAGTGCTTCTGAATTGGCTTTCTGACATTGAATTGTAATCCAGATTTTGTAACTCTGTGGGAGAGAGGACTGTTTCTGATTCTTTCTTTTTAGGTGAGGTTTTCCTTCTAGTCATTTTGCTCAGTGCAGAGTGGCCAAAAACAAGTTGTATTGGGAAAAGGAGAAAAAGAGAGAGAAGGAAAGAAAAGAGGAAAAGAAAAAAGAGAAAGAAGAAAAAAAAGGGGAAAAAGAGAAGAAAAAGAAAGAAAGGAGAAAAAAGAAAAAAAAAGGGGGTGTGGGGTGGGGGAAGCAATCAGAAATCAAGAAGAAAGAAAGAAAAAAAGCACAAAACAAAACAAAAACAAAAAGAAAAACAAACAAACAAACAAAAAACACGGGGGAGTATCTTCCGATTCTGTATACTTTAAGTCCCTTGACTTCCCCTGGAACTTGTCCGTCTCGCTGGTCTTCTGGGGGAGGGGCCTGCTGTGCTGATTCTCAGGTGTTAGCACTTGGGGGAGTTGCTCTGCCCCTGCCTGGTGCAGGGTTCAGTGGGGGTTGTTCACCCCATGAGTCCCCCGGAGGAAGCCACAGTGGCGGGGGCAGCTCTGGAGCCCTGGAGTCAGCCCCCGCAGTAATTCCGGGGCTCTCCGTCTGCAGGGCTTGGGGGCTCCGGGGCGGGGCCGCTGATCTGCTCAGTTCCAAGCAGGAGTGTCCTTGCTGTCCTGGGCCCTCCCGGCCTCTGCCTGTCCCGGGGGGAGGCCGGTTCCTGGGCTGTGTCCCGGTGCCCTGTGCTCCGGCGCCTGCGCTGTTGGATTCGCTCCCGCCCCGCAGCCCCCTCCGCGGAGCCGCCGCCCGAGCCCCGCAGCTGTTCCCGGAGCCGCGCAGCCCCCTCCGCGCGGAGCTTCTTCCTCTGCCCAAGCCGCCGCCGCCGCCGAGCTGCTCCCAGAGCCCCGCAGCCCCCTCCGCGGAGCCGCAGCCCGAGACCCTCCGAGCTGCTCCGGGTCCCGCCGTGCACGCTGCAGCCCTTAGGGAGCTCGGCGCACTCTCCCGGGGCGCAGGTGCCTGTTACTATCCCAGGGAGCCCGAGGGCATCCCCGCCTTTCTGGGGATCCTGCTCCAATTCCCCGGGAGGCCTTTCCGCGGGGAAGGTCGGTGCAGCTCCTGCTCCTCCGGGACGGGGCTCTCCTGTCCTGGGGACACTCGCCCCAGCCTCAGCCCGGCTCCTCGCTTGGCCCCGCCCCCTTGGAGGCCTTTTGTTTCTTTATTTCTTTTTCCCCGTCTTCCTACCTTGATAGAAGCGCGAACTCTTCTCACTGTAGCATTCCAGCTGGTCTCTCTTTAAATCTCAGGCCGAATTCGTAGATTTTCAGGACGATTGGAAGGTTTTCTAGGTAATTTGTTGAGGACAGGTGACTTGGAGACCCTACTCTTCCGCCATCTTGCCCCTCCCCTGAAATTCTAAAAGTTTACCCTTTACTAATTTTATCTTTATTCTGTGGTCCACAATGATTATTATACACTAGATATATTCCCTTGAGAAAAGATTACTTTGGCCTTAGTGAAACCTCAATAATTTGATCTTCATTTCTAAATTTAAATATGCATCATCTGTACTGAAGTATAAAGCTGAAAATAATCTTATCTAAAAAATTCTAAAGGCTTCCTTTAAGTAAACAAATCCGATCCAGATAAGTAATTTTTAAAACTAGAGTTATGAAAATAATTTTATACATAAAATTATGTTTAGAACACATTTTGAAATAAAATGTTCATTTATGGGTATGTATTTTACTTTAACATGTTGTACTTAAAATAATAAAACTTTCTTTAAATATACTGTTTCAGACTTCTCACCAGGTCAACTTTCTGCTCACTCAGACACACTGTTGTGAATCAATGATGATTGGTGGAATAACCTCTGTCCTTAATGGGACAGTTTCCCAAGATTTCTCTTTGGCTTCTAGGAAAAGGTCCCTTAGATCCCTTTCCTTCCCATCTTTCATCTTTTGAATGGTCCCAGATGCTTGTCTCTTCTTAAGAAAGCAGGGAAAAGGACAACCAAATAACAGTTATAATTTCAAATGAGCTTTGAGATCCAGAGTCTCCATGTTTGCTTTATTTTTATAAAAAAAAATATAAAACTTTCTTACAGGGTTAGGACTATGGTAAGACAGGCAAGGCACCCAAGGTGCAGTTTAAGGAGGTCTCACTATCAGGATCTTGTGCTTTGCTTGCCTTCTTGTAGTCCCAGCTCTGCTCTGTAGAGTGGTCTTAAACATATGAAAGGAAAGGAGACATTATAAAGTAATGTGCAATGGTGAAATTTAAACTTTTAGATTCTAGATCATTATGACGTTGCACCAAATTTTTGATGGAATAATGAAATATGCTTATAATGAAATGGGTTACAAAATAATTCAAAATAAATTTGTATCTTTGGAATCACAAAGAAATATTTTTACATGAAAGTTGTCTTTTGAAACTGAAAAGGATGGTTCAGGCTCCATTTCACCAATTCCTTTAATTTAGAAATGGAGTTTAAAATTATATCCTCAAAATATCTCTGTATTTTAACACTTAAAATGGCTACTAAATAACAAATAAAAAAATAAAAAAAAAACATTACCACTTTTGTGCTTTTTTGGGGATCAAAACATGTCTATTTACTGAAAGATAGAGAAATGATGACACATTTCGAAGTGAAATGGTTCCTTCTACATAGCTTGGACTGTATTAATCTGAACTACCAAATAACGTACGATAATACCTACATCTAAGAATTCATGCCAGTTACCAAAGATGATCAAACACTAATCAGATCAGTTGTACATATCAGCATAGGACCTCTCTCTTGGCTCTAAGTGATGAAAAGAAGAAAATGGAAATATAATTTATGGTATTTTCCAAGTAGATGGAGTAGGGGCCCTTTCTGACTATTTTGTAAAAGGTACTCAGAACTCTCCGTGGTATATATTTG
This sequence comes from Vulpes lagopus, assembly GCF_018345385.1. Taxonomy (NCBI): domain Eukaryota; kingdom Metazoa; phylum Chordata; class Mammalia; order Carnivora; family Canidae; genus Vulpes; species Vulpes lagopus. Next base: position 19,829,878 of record NC_054830.1, on the reverse strand, counting down.
AAGTCAGTAAATATAAAATGGGAATAATCAGTGCAAAAAAATATTTTAAGTAAAATTATTGTTTGTGAGTTCTACAAAATTTCAATGTCGAATTTCAATGTGAATCTTATTAAACTAAGAATCTTATTAAACTAATCTTATTAAACTAATAAAACTTATAAACTGTGCTATCTTATTAAACCTAAGTGTATGGTTAAACACAGTTACCATAGAGTAAGTAAACATTCACTCTTCAAGATTAAGCACCGAGTGTGACTATCCATGTTAAAATACTCACAAAACCTGTAAAACCAAGATGGGAAAAGGGATTCCCACCATTCACTTGGTGAGGACAGTTTCAATTTAGATTTACTCACTGAAGCATACCCTCCAATCCTACATAATTAAAAGCTGGTTCCCAACTATATGGTAGTCATAGGGCAGTAACTCAGGGTTCAGCATCTTGGACTCAGTTACTGATGTTCCATTTGAAACATGGAAAGATCAACTCATTTTCCTGTTCCTGAACTGCCCTTTTTCTGTAGAGATAATAGGATTTACAAATATAAAACAAAGCCAATTTATTCATACTTATGCTATAGAAGAAGCAGAAGATACGAATAAATATAGAAAATACAATGCCAATGAATGCAGGGAAAACAGCACAAGTTTATTTTCTGAGTTGGTCATTCAAATATAATAAAAAATAAACATATTCATTTACTTATGTAACAAATCATTACTGAAGTCTTAGTATTTGCCAGGCATTGTATGTGATGCACTGGATATCTAATAAGAAGTAAGTTCACAGACATGCTCTCACATGCTCATACACATAGCCATTGTTTATCAAGAAAGTTAGGAAATCACAGTATTAGACATCCACATAAATATGAAACACCTCCTTCTAGATACAATTCTTCCTTCTTCCTTGATAGGGAGCTCTGAACTCTAACAAGGTAAAAAAAAACAAAACCCACCAGATTTTACAGAAAACAAGGCTGAGCCATAAATAATGTGATGGTCTGCAATGTGGCTCTGAAGTCTGCTTGAGTAATCCTGCAAAACTGCTCAGTTTGTCAGGGTTACCTCTTCTTGATGCTAAGGTAAACTAACAGGTTGGCACTGACCACAGCTGTGGCTGCATTTTCCTGTATTACTCTCACATTTTGTAGAAAATACGTCAATCTGGAAAACTCCTTTAGCGCACGGGAGGAACTCAAGTCTTAGATGAAAAATAGGTTCCATCAAAATTATTATTTCATATAGCTTAAAGCAAAACATGAAAATCCTGGCTAAGACAATCTTGTTCAAAAATTTCATGTGCTTTGTAAAAATCTCTCAAATCATTCTTTGGGATCTTAAAAAAGGGCTGTACACTGCAAAGGGAACTATAGAAGTGGTATTTTTAGCAGCCTTGTGTCTTCCCATTGTGGCAGATAGGAGCACAACATGAATGTTATACGCATCTTTGATTTATAAAGTCAGAGCTACAACTTATGCCTCTGGGCCCATACAGATAATTAAAATGCTACAAAATGAGAATTTTTATTTACTGTAATTACATTCAAATATCATCATAATTAAGTTCATTTTTCAAGAGAAAAGGACTGCACTCCTAGTCAAGGATAGCACAAGCACACAGTTCTGTTCTCATAATGCCAAAGGACAAGGAATCAGCGATTTCTTTTGCTGCTTTACCAAAATAATATCAGAGAAAGGATCTAGAAAAACCTCCTAAAGTCACTGAGGCATTCTAGACAGATGGTTGTCTCATTTCTTTCTATTTCTGTTTCAGAAAGGTGGCCCCAAAGGACCTCCTCCATGTTTAGACACTTTCACTTCAGAAGTTCTCTCCCAATATTTTAATCTAAATCCCCATTAACTGCAACTTGTACTTTTTCCCTTGCTTTTTTTCCTACTGAAGAAACAGTGTTGCTTCTCCCAGACTATACCATCTCAACTCCCTTAACTATCTTCATAGGTCTGCTTCATCTTTTCTTTCTTCTTGAATTATCTCCTGAGGTCTGAATGCTGAGCTCAAAGATGGGTAAAAAAAAATCACTTTAGCTTAACTAGACTTATAAATGCTTCTGTATATCTGGAGCATTTTCAATAGAAGCTATCCCTGTGAAAGTGGCTTCTGATTCTATAGTAACATTGTTTTGAGGTTTTGAAAAATAAAGTTGTAGTAAATGAACAAAAAAAATCCAATTTTATCTTCCAGAGAAAGTCACATATCAGGTGCCTAGGTAATCACATTTATGTTTAAGAGGTACACTGTAAAAAAAAAAGAGGTACACTGTAAGCTCTGAGACACCTGACTGTCAGCCATCAATCATGCACCCCATACCAGGGCAGTGGCACTGTGAGATTATCACACCTCCCAGTGTTAATGGGTCTTAGTGTATCTCAGTATCACTGAAGCAAATCAAAGACTCCACGACAATCAAAACTTGTTTAAAATTGTAGCACAGTCTTGTTTTCTCCTTCAGCAAATAAATTAACTGAAATAAACAAAGCTGCACACTAGTTTTTTTTTTAACTAAATAAAAAACATTTAGTAAGTCAGAATCAACCTGAAGAATACACAAGGCAATGTGGTATTGTGAGGCTGAGCACCTTCCAGAAGCAGATTACTATGTCTTCTTTGAACTGATGAGTGTGTGATCCTGGAGACCATGAATGACAGCATGGTTATTCAGAAAAAATGAAACTACAGATCAGAGGAAAAGATCCTTCATCTGATATGTGAGAGAGAACTACTTAGTTTGTCTCTCTCTATATGCATTCACTAAAAAACTGCAGAACTGTAAATTTGGTTGATGTCTTTAGAAAATTATACTTCTACATCAGAGAAATTCCCAGTGGCCTTGAATAAGAATAGTAAGAAAGACTTCTTTCAGATTTCGTCTATTATATTAAATAGCTTCTAAAATCTACATTAATAAAAGGTCTTGATTATATTTCTTTAATGAAGAATTCAGTTAAAACTATAGCTGATTTCAGTTTTCTTTAAATATTTCATTAAAACTTGATAGAAGCATAAATCAAGTCCTACTAATCTCCCCAGTGTGTGGGGAGGTAAGAATAAATGCTCGTTTCCAGGGTGACAATATCCACATAGCAGACCCCTGGTTAGAGTCAACAGCAGAGAAGGGAAAGAGAATTTGCACATACTGTAAAAAGGGCACACATTCGTTCTATCTTCTCTGGGTTCCTTGGCCCACCATTCTTGTTCAGTCTCACCAGAAACCGCTCACTGAAATGTAGGAGAGAGAGACAGAAAAATGTAAGGGACCACATGCTCCAGAACAAACAAAAAGGGCATTTATAGAGAAGCCCTAAACACTTTCAGAACAGCTCATCATGACAGGCAAGGCCAAAAGTACATATCTAATGGCAGGACACTATTTTTCTTGCCAAGCAGCATGCAATGGACACTACAAACTGCCTAACAGCTGTTGCTATTTATTTGCTGGTAGTGGCTCTTATCTCCCTAAAGGTGTGTGTTCCCTGAGGGGAGCAATGAAGATTGTATCTTCTATTTTTTTCTCCAAATACCTCCAAAGCTCTAGTCATAATACTAAGCCCATAACAAGCATATACATTCTCTGATGTGAACACTCAAATCATAAAAATATCCATCATACTTGAGCCAAAAGAATCTATATTATCCAATTTACATCTCTTAAGAATAATTTCAGGACTAAGAAAAAAATGTTACAGGGGCTTACAAAATTTGGGCAAAAAGTCAAAGAGAAATAATGTATTATAACTAAAGCTGCAAGGTGCCTGGGTCGCTTAGTAGGTTAAGCATCTGCCTTTGGCTCAGGTCATGATCTCAGGATCCTGGGGTAGAGCCCCACATTGGGCTTCCTGCTCAGTGGGAAGTCTGCTTTTCCCTCTCCCTCTGCTCCTTCCCTCTGCTCATGCTCTCTCTCTCAAATAAATAAAAAAAAAATAAAAATAACTAAAGTTGCAATCAGAATTTAATAGGGCCATTAAAATATTTTATTGCATAAACAACACAGGTTAATTCCTGAAGTAAATTATTGGATTAAAAACCTGAGATACAGTGTTTATGACATCTGCAGAGGTGTCTCCTCATTCTCTTACTCCTGCCTGCTCCTTCTTAGGATTTCCCAATTTCCCATCTCTTCATCCCAAGGCTTCCCCATCAACTGCAACAAGAAAACTGAGCCATGGCAAAGACCAGGTATGTGATTCTAAAAGTAATTTACTTCTCCTGTGCCTACTCACCACATATATGTGGTATCAGTGAAAAGGTCAATATTAAAATATTGTCTTAGAATTATAAGATATAATATCAATTTCACAGGTTGCATACTTTGTTCATGTATTCATTTGTTCATTTAGTCAAATAGTTACTATGTTCTGGTGCTAAACATGGGAATACAAATGTTGACAGGATACATACAAGGTACTTTTCTTCATAGAGCTTGTCATTCTGGTAGACATATACAGAAATGAAGCTCAGAAAATATCTGGGCCAGATACAAATGAGATTTTTTTCAGCCAGAAGGTTGGATGGCAACAAAGAGAGAATGCGCATAGAAGGAGCAGGAAAAAGGGCTTTGGTCTGAATCCTGAGGGACGTTGATATTTAGGAAGAAAGAAGTAGAACTAGCAAAGTAGACACAGGGACAAATAGGAAAACAAGAAAAATGAAGAGGAGGTGGGATGCTATGCTAGTCAAGGGAAGAAAATGTCTGAAAGAGGAGGGAGGGGTCAGTGAGGTCCAAGGCCAGTGAGAATCACATGAGATAAGCACAAGAGCGTCCCTCTAGCTGTTCAGAACAGAGACTACTGTGATTCTTGCAATAACTGTTTGAGTGGGATGGTAGAAACAGCCCAGTGTGAGGAATAAGAAGTAAGGAGGTAGAAACAATGAGTCTAGACTACTCTTTAATAAATGGCTATGGAAAGGTTAAAGTGATGAACTTATATTTGAATAGGTACATTGGGTTGAGGGAGGTCTTTATTAACATGTGGGATAACACATATGTTTATATTTAATTAGTTGTCAATAATTTCAACACAGCAGAGAAATTTCAACAAATAGTACTCAACAATCCATATGAAAAAAACTAAATCTTTGATTTAGTTTGCCTTGATCCTTGCCTATAAAAGATTAACTTGAATGGATCACAGACATAAATATAACAGCTAAAACTCTAAAATTATAAGAAAACACAGAAGAAAATGAAGACAAGTACCTTTGTATATATTATTCATATTTGTATTTCCATATTTAGCATAAAAGAGAAAAATCTTTGTGATCTCAGATTATTGAGTATCATGAATCACAACAAAATGATAAACTGAACTTTTCCAGAATTAAAACCATCTTCTCTTGAAAAGACACTGTTAAAGTGCAAAGACAAGCTATCAACTGAGAAAATATTTATAAAAACTCATCTAAGAAAGGACCGTATTAAGAACATATTATGGAGTTCTGAGAGTTCTTTATAAGTAACAACTCAATTTAAAAGTGGACAAAAAAACAGACACATAGATCAATGGAACAGAATAGAGAACCCAGAACTGGACCCTGAAATGTACGGCCATCTAATATTCGATAAAGGAGGAAAGACTATCCATTGGAAGAAAGACAGTCTCTTCAATAAATGGTGCTGGGAAAATTGGACATCCACATGCAGAAGAATGAAACTGGACCACTCTCTTTCACCATACACAAAGATAAACTCAAAATGGATGAGAGATCTAAATGTGAGACAAGATTCCATCAAAATCCTAGAGGAGAACACAGGCAACACCCTTTTTGAACTTGGCCACAGTAACTTCTTGCAAGATACATCCACGAAGGCAAAAGAAACAAAAGCAAAAATGAACTATTGGGACTTCATCAAGATAAGAAGCTTTTGCACAGCAAAGGATACAGTCAACAAAACTAAAAGACAACCTACAGAATGGGAGAAGATATTTGCAAATGACATATCAGATAAAGGGCTAGTTTCCAAAATCTATAAAGAACTTATTAAACTCAACACCAAAGAAACAAACAATCCAATCATGAAATGGGCAAAAGACATGAAGAGAAATCTCACAGAGGAAGACATGGACATGGCCAACATGCACATGAGAAAATGCTCTGCATCACTTGCCATCAGGGAAATACAAATCAAAACCACAATGAGATACCACCTCACACCAGTGAGAATGGGGAAAATTAACAAGGCAGGAAACAACAAATGTTGGAGAGGATGCGGAGAAAAGGGAACCCTCTTACACTGTTGGTGGGAATGTGAACTGGTGCAGCCACTCTGGAAAACTGTGTGGAGGTTCCTCAAAGAGTTAAAAATAGACCTGCCCTACGACCCAGCAATTGCACTGTTGGGGATTTACCCCAAAGATTCAGATGCAATGAAACGTCGGGACACCTGCACCCCGATGTTTCTATCAGCAATGGCCACAATAGCCAAACTGTGGAAGGAGTCTCGGTGTCCATCGAAAGATGAATGGATAAAGAAGATGTGGTTTATGTATACAATGGAATATTACTCAGCAATTAGAAACGACAAATACCCACCATTTGCTTCAACGTGGATGGAACTGGAGGGTATTATGCTGAGTGAAATAAGTCAATCGGAGAAGGACAAACAGTGTATGTTCTCATTCATTTGGGGAATATGAATAATAGTGAAAGGGAATATAAAGGAAGGGAAAAGAAATGTTGGGAAATATCAGGAAGGGAGACAGAACATGAAGACTCCTAACTCTGGGAAACGAACTAGGGGTGGTGGAAGGGGAGGAGGGCGGGTGTTGGAGGGGAATGGGTGACGGGCACTGAGGTGGACACTTGACGGGATGAGCACTGGGTGTTTTTCTGTATGTTGGTAAATTAAACACCAATAAAAGTTAATTAAAAAAAATAAAAAATAAAATAAAAAAAAAAAAAAAAAAAAAAAAAGTGGACAAAAGATCTGAGTAGATCTTTCACCAAAGAACATACAGGGATGGCAAATAAGCTCAAGAAAACATTAATCATTAGAGAAATGCAAATTAAAAGCATAGTGAGATACCTCTACACACCTATGACAATGGCTAAACTAAAGATGAAGTATGCCAAGGGTTGGTGAGAATGTAGAGCAACTAGACCTCTCATAAACTGTTGAGGGGAAGGCAAAATGGTATAGCCAGTTTAGAAAACAGTCTGACAGTTTCTTATAAAGTTAAACTTAGACTTATTATATGATCAAATCATTCTACTCCTAGGTATTTACTCAGGAGAAATGAAAACTATGTCCACACAGAGGACATAATACCAGCTTTATCACAACAGTCAGATCACCAGAATAGCCATAAGATGAATGGACAATCCAAATAATGGAATCTCCATACAATGGAATATTCCTTCACAATAAAAGAACTACTGAGATGTATAATAATATGGATGAATCTCAAAAACATAAGCTAAGTGAAAGAATCCAATCAGTCACAAAAGACCATATACTGTATGTCTCCACTTATATTATAATCCGGAATAGGTGTAAACTATAAGGAAGGAAACTAGATCAGGAGTTGTCAGGCCTGAGGAAGGAGGGCAGAGAATGACTGCAAAGGTGCATGAAGGAACTTTCTGGGTGGTTTCACAACTATAAATGTGTTAAAACTCACCAAACTATGTATTAAAAAGAGCAAATTTTACTATATGTAAATTACAGTTCAACAACCTGACTTCAAAAAAAGATGGGGTACACTGAAGAACATTTGCTTTTTTTTTAAATTTTTATTTATTTATGATAGTCACAGAGAGAGAGAGAGAGAGGCAGAGACACAGGCAGAGGGAGAAGCAGGCTCCATGCACCGGGAGCCCGACGCGGGATTCGATCCCGGGTCTCCAAGATCACGCCCTGGGCCAAAGGCAGGCGCCAAACCGCTGCGCCACCCAGGGATCCCAACATTTGCTTTTAATAGGACAATGTTTGTAGATGGTGAAGTCCTAAAGACAGAGGAAAGAGAAAATAACTGACAAAGGAAAAGGTAGTTCCCACCTCCTTGGGAAAACTGAGAGAATCAAGGAAAGAATGGAGGAGGAAACAACACGTGTAGATACACATAAGTTAGTAGTTTTAGTAATGGAAAGTTGAGGTTTATCAGAGGAACAGGAGATAAGAACATCAGAGTAACATCTTTCTGTTACTGTACTGGATCTATCCTAACATGTATATTTGCATTTAACAATCACCCAGTTAGCTCTTAACTTGATACACGAATAGAAAAACATTGGAAGTTTATGTCTTCTCAAGAGAAGTTATCATTACTTCTGCACTCTTTGTTGAAGGAACACCTGCAACTGCTCTATCACATTACCAACCGCTCAAGGACAGACATCTACAAAGCAGGCTGTTGTTCGAGCTGCTGGACATCCACAGAAGGGTATATGATTTGGAGGGGCTACATCAAGCTCTGGTCCAAAGAAAAAGGGTACATAAAGCAAATTCCTGAGTGGACAGGGTTGCTGGCCCTATCAGAACCCAAGAACTTCTCTTTCTCAACAGTGAGAGGAGACCCCTCAGTTCTCACAGTGCCCACAGGACCTTCACATGTCCTAGAGCCTTTCATGCTTCTGGTTTTGCCTGGCCTTCTTCACAATTTGTGAAACTGAAAATAACTTTTTTTTTTTCATTTCATAGGGCTGAGGATATACATCTAGTTATTTCCTATTTTGCTAGCTTTTCCAATGGGAATGATAAACAAATAATGCTTTCTGTTAACATTCACACTATTTGAAGGCAAATATCTATCCAATGTTTCCTGAAGTGGCCCTCCCCTGACCAAAAAAAGTGGGAAAATCTGCATTAAACATGGTTAAACAGTTTTCTATCCTCTAGGACTTTTCAGAGGCTTAAAATACTATATGTTTTAATATCAATGGGACAGATGACATTTGTCTCCACAAGCTGCTTTTATGTAAGGCAATAGAGTCTGTACAAAGTTTGATAAATGCTGATCAAATCTACTTGCCAATGAGAGCTACAGCAACCATTCACATTTCCCAAAGGTCTGAAAGGAACTGTAGCCAAGAGAGTAAAATTTATTAATGAGATTTTAGGAACATCACCTATATGAGAGCAACAGGTCAATTTTCCTCTTTGGTAAGAAATATGGGTAAGAAAACTCCAATTCTTTCAAAAGAAAAAAGAGATGGTATTAAATTCTTACTTTTCAATAAGCAACATAATAAGAGAACTGTTCCACATTTTGTTGTCTTTATGATGAGCTATGCATGAAGAGTATATGAAGTTATTTGAATCTGTGGCAAGTCTAACAGAGTGTTTCAATTTTAAGATGACTTGATTTTATGAAAGTTCTAATTCACACACTCATACACATCTCTGTCAATAGGAATTCATGCATCCCTACAGCAAATGTTCAGTGGCCACCAATAAGATGCCAGACTTTGTTGAGGCAGAGAGTCTCTGATACTTAGGAAGGATATTTCTTGAAGACTCTGTTTTGGAAATACAAGCATGTATAAGTTCAGAGGAATTCTCTCAACTTTCAATTTAATCTTCATGTTTCTCATTTGGTTCTCTGTGGAGATGGATAGCAACTACTTAACATCTCTTTCCTGATAACCTCCCAGGTGCTTAAAAACAGACAAGTAGCCCCAAGGCCATAATACATAGCACAATCAAACAGATTAAAAAATCTCTAGTATTTCCTCACAGATTCATTTTCCAATTTAGATCACATTTGGCTTTATTTTTCAAGTTCTTCAAGTTTTCCCACTTCATTCTGAAGCACAAGAGCAGAAATGCATAAAGGGGTTTCATAAAGGTAAACCAGTACTGTGGCTTTCAAATTTATTTTTAGTATCAGCTTTTTATTTTCAATAAAACCTTACACTGTTCAATATATGCAAAATTGATAAAGATGGCTACTTTAGCTCAAAGAGAGGAAAGGCTGGGGGTGAGGGAAAGAATCCTCCCAATTTAGGCCTCTCTCCTAACCACCACCTGCCCTGAGACACTTCAGGGCTCCAAAGAATACTTTTGTAACTTAGTAAAATTCAAGGATTAGTTCCAGCCTTCTTCCCTCCTTTTCATTCATTTCAACAGGCATTCATGAGCCTCTACCATATTCCAGAAACTGAGATGGATACTGGGAATAGAGAAATGAGTGGTGCCTCCCTATCCCCAAGATTTTGAGTCTACTGGGAGACAGACACACATAAACCCAAAATTACAACACAATGTGAAAATGCTAGAATTACACAGAAAGGGGCTACTGACAAATTCTATTGGGATAGGGATAGGCTGCCCAAATGAGATACTGTAAAGTATTCTTGCAATATTGCTAGGCTTTCAGTATTTGGTAAGATGTAGTTAGAGATGAAAAGAAGGGGATTCTAGGAGAGTGCTCCAAGCGCAGATTCTCAAAGGTCTGAGGCAGCTTGATGGTGAGAAGGATTCAATCATGAGTTAGGAGGGCACTGGAGATCTGAGGAGTGGTCAAGGATGCTATGCAACACAGAGTGGACAAATTCAAAGTGGACTTGTATGTGAGTGTTCTCCAAACTTGGCTATTATCAGAAGTAGCTGGCAACTTATTTAAATACAGATTCCTGGACTCCGTCCCATGTTTTCTGGATCGGAATCTTTATAGGAGGATGCCTGGGTGGCTCAGCAGTTGAGTGTCTGCCTTTGGCTCAGGGTGTGATCCCTGAGTTCTGGAATCGAGTCTCACATCGGACTCCTTGAGAGGAGCCTGCTTCTCCCTCTGTGTGTGTCTCTGCCTCTCTCTCTCTCTGTCTCTCAGGAATAAATAAATAAAATCTTTATTAAAAAAAGAATTTTATAGGAAAGGACTCAGATTTCTGGAGAGAGTGCAAAAATCTGCATTTTAAAAAAAGTCTCAGTTTTTAGGATTAGCAAGTTTGGAAAATCCCCATTACGCCCTAGAGAGGCCCAGGAAGTTCACCTATGAGAAGCAGTGTTGACCATCTTAAGTTCTTAGAATGATCACTTGGGCCACAAAGTTGAAAGCAAGATGAACGTAGAAAATACTCTGAAGACAACTAGAGTAGCCCCAGAAAGCTATGATGCAGTTTGGGAACAGAAGAGAGGAGAATGGATGTAAGATACAAACTGACCACATGCAGTAGTTGACTGGATGTGGTAGTAACCAGGGAAGATAAAAAGTTCAGACATGTATGTTGAATTTGAAGTCTCCGTAGAATACGCAGGTGAAAAAGAAACAGGAGGATCAAAGCCCAAGTCTGAAGTTCAGGGGAAAAGACATGGGTGGGAGATGAAGCTCTGGATACCCATCAATTTGCTATAGCAACATGCAACAGCAGCCACTTACTATCTTTTATATGCTGGGCATTGTTGTTTTTTAAAGATTTTATTTGAGAGAGAGAGTGTGCAACATGAACAAGGGAGGGGCAGAGAGAGAAGTAGAAGCAGACTCCTCGCTGAGCAGGGAGCCCAATGCAGGGCTCCATCCCACGATCCTGGGATCATGACCTGAGCCCAAGGGCAGACACTTAACCACCTGAGCCACCCAGTGCCCCTGTACCAGGCATTGTTTAAACTGTTTCTTTTCTAGCCTAATTGTATTTAATCCTCATAACAGATATTTAATCTCTGAAGAAACAGAGACAGAGGTGCAAAGTTCCTGGTGTGAGATCAGAAAGTAGAGAGAGAACAGTGAAGCTGGAATTATAATCTGAATCTGTTTGACTTCAAAGCCCATACTTTATCTGTATTTCATCCTGTGAAATGAGCATTGGAAAAAAAAAGTGGTGCGGGAGCGGGAGAGGGATTCCATGGGTAATGCTTGCCCATGAAATACACAGTGAATGTGTGTGTCACATGGGCTCCCAGAGGTGCTGCCTGAAGGAAATCCAGCTAACCCCATAATCCCTATTACCTACAGGGGACACTTAACCCATTTGATTAGAAAATTATACGAACTAGGGGTGGTGGAAGGGGAGGAGGGCGGGGGGTGGGTGAATGGGTGACGGGCACTGAGGGGGGCACTTGACGGGATGAGCACTGGGTGTTATTCTGTATGTTGGCAAATTGAACACCAATAAAAAATAAATTTATTATTAAAAAAGAATTTTGATTGAGATTTCACTGAATCTATATATTGGTTTATGAAGAGGATTTTAATATATATATATAAATAAGTATATATATTTAATGTAAAAAAAAAAGAAAATTTATGCTAAACTCTCATCCCAGTTCTGCTGGTGACACTTAGTCTGTTTGAAGTTTATGGCACTCCCATCCAGGAGACTGAGAGGTGATGGGAACAATGGTTTGCCTGATTTGGAACAAGCAGAGACTTGAATGACAAACAATCCCAGGAAACAGATTCTTTTCATTTTCTCTGAAGCAAAAGAGACACAGGAGTAAACCTGTTATCACATATTCTCCAATATGTGATAATAGTAAACCTATTATCACTATTCTTGAATAGTATTTTTCTAATTATACAGCCCCTAGAGGGTCTTTAGAAATCATGTACTTCTCATGAAATCAAACTAAATGGTAGCTTAATGATCAGTTATGTGGGAAGCTACAGTTTTTTACTCTAATGATTTACGCTCTCACTCCAGGATCAAGCTCCCAATTCTAACAACAAAAAGCACATATATGAGTAAATGGGGGTGCAATGAGGGTGAAGTTTTGCTGACAGGACAGCACAATGCTGAGTCAGTTCATCTTTGTCATCTTCAACATTCAAGTCAAAATGCTTCTAAGAAAAGTGTATATCCATGTGGCGAAGTTGGGCAGAGGGAATGACCCTGCCTTTTGTGTTTTGCTAATTACATCTATGGGGTCTAAAGAAGTATCACACCTTTAGAGTTCTTAGCTGTAGGTAAAGCAGTCTGAAGTGTTATAGGAAAATAATCATATTAGCCCTTGATGCCAAATAAGCAATGTTAGAACAGTGGTTTGCTTCTCTGTATTCAAGGACAGCTCTTTTGTCTGGCATAGACAAATGCACCCTTCATAGATAGGTCCTTTGGAACTTCTTAAGAGTAACTCAGACTTAGTAGTTCAGAAAGAATGCTAAACAAATAATTTAATGAAGGCTGAAAAAGACAATTTCTCTAAGAACACATTCATCAAGTGTATAGAAAGAATGGTACTTCATAATTTATCTGACTGTACTTAAATATATGGCCAAGCACTATCATAGAAAAATAAAGCACTTAAGAGCAAATCTAATGTCTTTCTATTTATTTATTACAATGTTTCCCAATGTATTTACTATGCAAACTGGAAAGACTCAAATAAATGCTAAAGTGTGCTTACATACTAAGGCTTCATGTAAAAACTGTCTTGGCAGTAATACAGAAAAATGACTGTCTTTTATGAAAGATCATACCCAACATAGTCCAATCATGGTGTTTCCTAATGGGTATTCTACTAACTAGAAAAATTCACTCTTTCACTAGTAGGTTCTGACTGCAAGTAAAACAAACTTTGAGCAAACATCACTCTCTCCAGGAATTCAGTGCATGAAACTTTTCAGTCTTCACAGTTATGCTCTGGAAATTTCTATACAGCATAATGTAAATGAAACACACACTAAGGTTTTGAACAGGATGACAGCAATTATCAACGCGTGTACTACACTTTATAAAATTTATCAGCATTTTTTTATACATTACCTCATATGATATGCAGGAACCTGGCAGGAGTACTCCAAGTTTTCATTGGAAAGAGTATCTTCCTGACCCAGCTCCCTTTCTCCCTTGTCACCTATATTTATATTGATAATATTTTGTTCTGTGCTTTCCAGTTCTTTGTTCAGAATATAAACATTTTTGTCTCTTAAATTTCATTCCTTTACTCACTACACGTTTTTCTGTTTGGCATGACATAGAGTAAGAAGAATATATATTCACAGATGGAAGCAAAATCATAGCATTTGCCTGAGGTTTTACATGGTCTGCTATAACTCTCTCTCTCTCTCTCTGTCTCTGCTACAGATTTGGGATATTGTAACTACATAAGTCCTCTAAGGATACCACAATATACGTTATTTATATTTATTAGCTTGTTCTTGTCACTATTTCTGCTGTTGTTTCTATGCTTCAATGAGACTTTTGCTGTTTAATATATTATATGTCAAGAGGGAATCCTGATGGGAATAGCAGAGCTTACAGAAACCAAAATAAATATACACAGGAGAAACAGAAAAATCTTGATTGTTTTCTGAGTGGAAGCTAGAAAACTGAGCCAACTTGAAAGCCCAATGAATATTTAAATCCATCAGACATTTTACTAGACATTTTCTAAGCTTTTTTTTTTTTTTTTTATTTTCTAAGCTTTTAAAGAATAACACTGAGAAGCCCAGAAATAATCTCAAGGAACAACAGCAAATAAAGATTTCCTAAGTACTAAAACTGAAAGTATTTAAAAACTCTAATTTTTTTCCAGGAAGTTTAAAATATAGGAACAATGTTCATTGTAACTATGTCAAATTCTTTTTTATTCTTTCTTAATATGGGACAATTAGTGATGTCATTTTTTGATACATATATCTGCTTTATTATCTCAGTTCATTTCAAAATGTGCAGTTGCAGTCACAATTGTCCATCATTACATGTACTGTAGATTTTATATGATTTTAATGTGGTGAAGGTGTGCATAAATTGCGGTCTTTGATTTTTTTTTTTCACTTCTTATTTCATGACCCTCACTCAGATAGGCTCATCTGTGCTTGTAACAAAATAAGACCCACCAGCTACCACATGAGTGTGTACTTTCTTCCTTCCCAAGCTTTTCTCCTCACCTGTTTGTGTCCCTGTAGCTCACTGGGGTGCCTGCAGGAACCGATCCCCACCAGATTCAGTAAATGTTCATTGGGGATGGCCACCACTGAGGCAGGCGTGCTGGGTTCCTCGTGGAACCCAAAGTGATATCATTTTTAAAAAAGATTTATTTATTAGAGGAGAAGACCAGGGGAGGGGCAGAGGGAGAAAGAGAATCTCCAGCAGACTCCCTGCTGAGTGTGGAGGTGAAAGCAGGGCTTGATCTCACAACAACCTGAGCTGAAATGGAGTCTGGTGCTTAATCAACTGAGCCATGCAGGCCCCCCCAGTGATATTATTTTAAAAATAATATTATAGTAACATAGCTAATAAGGTATAGAGACAAGATTTCTACTCGCGTCTGGATTCTCCAAAGCCTGTACTCATTCCCATTGTCTTTCTTGATATATATTTAAATGATGAAAATAAGAACATTGATCAAAAAGCAATAAATCAATTTGAAAGTAACTACACATCTCTAAATATTACATACCTATAAATGTATACAAATGTATACATCTGAGACTAAAAAAGGATTTTCTTGTTCTTAATTTTACTATTTTGCTTCATGTTTTCCCCTCCTCTTGATATTCCATGCCCACAGACTCAATCTACCCACCCTTTCTGCCATGATCCTTCACAACCAGTTCAGGAGATCACTCAGCCTACCAGGTTCTATGCTGTGCTGTACACAATATGGTAGCCACTAGCTGCATGCAGTTACTGGTATTTAAACTTAATTAAAATTAAATATAATTAGAAACTCAGTTCTTGGTCAGTGTTAAATAGCTATGTGAAACTAGTGGCTACCATGCACACCATAATGTTCTGCCATACATAGAACATTTCTATCATTCTGTTAAGTTCTATAGGGTCTGTGGGGGGGGGGGGGTCAGTGGGACAAAAGACTCTGTACTGCATAGCAGCACTATTCCAAGGTACAAAATTATAATGCTAGCAACACTAGAGCCAGTCTGCATAGGCAGGGTTTGAGGGTTGGAGGAAAGGTGTTCAGAGGCCAGATTTAGGAATGACACTCCCTAGGTGCAGACATTCTTAGTTCCTAAAGCTTAGAAATGGGCATGTGAGAGGTAAGTTGACCTCTGAAAACCTAGCAACCAAAGCATAGATAAGGAGTGGTCTGCACGGATGGGCTAGGCCAAAATTCTGTGAGCCAGGAGCATATGGCCAAAGTGAGACAGTCTGAGACGTCAATAGCCAAGGATATGGGACAAGAATCCAGGAAGTCCTATAGAATATAAAGAAATGCCAGTGAGCATGTCCCATGTGGTCTGCCCTCTGGCCCTTTCCAAACTTTTTCTTGAGAGAGAGGCAGCCTTGTAGCTTCATGAAAGAAGGTGTACTAAGGTCAGAGATTTGTTCTACCTGTGCTTGTGGCTGGGCCAAGACAGCCAGATACTTGTGCAGGCTTGGAATGGGGATTTGGTAGCTTCTGAGTACTTTGATCAGTGTAGGGTGTACAATATTTTTCAGTAAACATAATCTCTTTTCTGCATTTAGAATGCTGCAGCACAAATTCACTACACATGTTAAGACAGACTTAGCTAACTCTTGCCTATCAGCCAGGCTACTCTGGGTACTTTTAAAGCACATATAGAGTCAGACTTTACCTTTCCCATGTCTTGTATGTAACTCCTATAGAGTGAGGTGGACCAAAAATAAATGGGCAGATTCTGAAGCCCAGGTCCTTTAGGAACAAGTCCAGGTATCTTCAGTAACCTTCCATCTCTAGGCAGGTCAACCTGTATCATCACCCCTATATGCATCTTCTGCAAACATAGCTTGAACTATACAGGACTTCCTTTAAAAAAAAAAAAAGATTTCACTTATTTAAGAGAGAGAGAGAGAGAGAGCGTGCGTGCACCAGCCAGGGCTCCTCTCCCTGTATTTTTTTTAAAAGATTTTATTTATTTATTCATGAGAGACACACACACACACAGAGGCAGAGACACAGTCAGAGAGAGAAGCAGGTTCCATGCAGGGAGCCCGACATGGGACTCGATCCTGGGTGTCCAGGATCACACCCTGTGCTGAAGGCGGCACTAAACCGCTAAGCCACCTGGGCTGCCCAGGACTTCTTTTCTTAAAAAAGAAATCTTCAGTACTGCTCCAGCTCTGCAGATGAAGCTCATAAGCTTCCACCTGGCAGACCAGACCCTCTAGCATTTGTCCTCTGTCTCCCTAGATTCTTTTACTTCTATCAACATACCTTGTTTCAGGCCAGATGGACCTGCTTGCCTTTCTCTAAAAAGCATTCTTTTTTCACTACATCCTATCTTTCCACTTTCCTCTTCTGCTCAAACTCTGCCTATGCTTTGAGGCCTAGCTCAAACATGCAGTGTAATGAAGGCTTCTATGGCTCTGTCAGAAAGCATCTGTCCTCCACTAACATCTAACCATTTATGGCTGTGCCTGTGACAGGCTAGCATTAGAGCTGGTGTGTACATATGTGACACCTTCTCTGTGCAGAAAAGAGTTAACATAGCAGGGCTGAGGCTGTTATCTTAGAAAGGTATGCTTTCAAGGTTAGCCTTTGGCTGACATCTGGGAATTTACTTCTTAAAGAAGTAAACAGAACAGTTAGGGTGGCTCACTGTGCCTAGACTGTTTTTGTGGGCAATATGGCTTATGCTGAACATAGGCTTCCTTTCTGGGAATTCTGTACATGGTAATCAAAGAGTGCCTATGTGACAGCTCCCTATAAACATGGGATAATGAGTCTTTAATGGGCTTCCTAGGGGAAAACACCGCACAGATATTGCTGCACTTTCAAATGCTGGAAGAGTGTGCTCTGTGTGATCCCTTTACGTGAGGGAGAAACCATAAGTAAGCCTGCACATGGATTCTTCTAAGCTTTGCCTGTGTTTTTCTCCCCTATGATCCAGCTCTGTATCCTTACTATGTCACTGTAATAAACCTAAGCTATGGATACAGCTATATGCTGAATCCCAGAAGTCCTTTTAATGAATGACCAGACCACTAGGGGTTGTTCTGAGGTTCTCTAACATATCCTTTAAGTCCAGCGTCCTTATCTGTAAAGTAGCAGGGACAGTATCTCCTGCAGCCCTCAAAGAATCAAGCATAGAGGCTTACAGCTTACAGAGACTTACTAAATAAAAATAAATTTACCTAATAAAATCTTGACTTCTAATGACTTTATGTTTTTAAGGACAACACAATTAAAATATCAAGGTAGCTGAGAGCAAAATAAGAAATAATAAAAGGGTAGTTTTCCCCACAGAAGTCTCCTATCTGTACATACACAGCTTTTTTTCCTGCTTTAAAGGCTCTGAAGAGCTTCACAGCAATAAATGAATATTCTGAATGTGCCCTGCTGCCACCATAGGGCTCTGATGATATCTTAGCATCATGGAATCTCTCTGCTATCCTGTCACCCAGGCAAAGCTGGCAAAGATCATGCTACTTAAGTCCTAGGGAAGACTGCCTGCCAGGTGCCTAGCAAAAGCAGGGTCTCTGTGGTGGGAAGAATCTTTGCAGTGACAACCAATCTTTATATGCCCTTCCTGTCTTTCACAAGCCCAGCTAAAGCATATAAAGAACACTGATGTTTAGATTCAAGAGCAAAGCTTAAACATGTATAATAAAGATGATAACTGTGAATATTTACTGAAATTTACTATCTTCTAGGGCCTTGTTCTAGGGACTGTATTGTCACTTTAATTACGGAGACACTACTATTTTGTTTTTTCAAACAAAAGGTCTCACATATTTATTACTGAACCAACCTACTGGTGCAGCAGCAAAGTAACAGAAAAACCATCTTCTCAATAAAACATGTTGTTGTTCAGGTAGTAGTGATGTTTACAGAGTGATATGATGCGAGCAAGTGACCTTCACGCAGCATAAGTATGTGTGCCATCTCATGTGTGATTCCTTATAGTCCCCGCTTGGTGGTTCTCCAATGTCTCCTCTTGGAGTTATACTTGATTTCATTACCAATTTTCATCCAAATCCATTGGGGAATGTGATGATTCTGATTTTGTTTCTTGGCCAGGAATCACCTGATACTGATATTTCTGTGAGAAGATATGGCAAAGAACAGTCAACTACACACACTACAATGGGGGAGAAAAGGCGAGATACTATTTTATAGTTGAGCACATGAAGGCACAGAGGAGTTAAGATAGGTAGGCTTGCTCTGGCAGGAGTGTGAGTTCAGAGTTTAACACAAGGGCAAGGACAAACTTTGGAGATCAAGTCCAGGAATCTTGATAGGTCCTGATTTACAGGAGTGAGGCGAGAGAATCTCAGGCAGAACTGGGATTGGCGATGAACCATGGGTGGGTTGAATTATCTTCAGGGGCAGTGGGATAAAGCCACAGACTGGTGATGGATGATCACACCCTGGTCAGAATCAGAGTGTGGAGCCAGAACAGACAGATGGAATAATGTGGATGCCAAGGCATAGCTACTAAGATAGCACAGGACCTGTTCCTAGGGTGGGCTATTTATGCCTTGAAGGGGAGTTCTCAACTTGTAATCAGACAGGTTTCAGAAGCTCTGTGTACCCTCAGAAGATGGATTTAAAGGGGTTATGTTAATTGCCTGTGTGCACAAGCAATCTTCCAAGAATATAGTGCCAAAGGATCCTGTTCTCCTCACTGGTTTACATCTGTGTCTTCATTCATCCATAAATCTTGCAAGCCCATGTGCGATACCAGGATGCTCTTCTGGGCATGGGAAGCTCACTGCAAGGTGATTCCTCCATTTTCTCTATAGCTATATATATATATATATATATATATATATATTTTAATATATATATATATATTTTTTTTTTTTTTACTTTTGGCCCTACACAAACGTCACTAACCAATTAAGATAAAGTAGGTCACTTGTAATTCTGAAGCTATCCATAGGGTACTCTCCCTTATCAGTTTAAGCTATTATATACTCCACAAATTTCTTTTTTGTTTTGTTTTGAGATTTATTTGAGAGAGAGACAAATTGTAGAGTGTGGGGGAAGGGCAGAGGGAGGGAGTCTTAAGCAGACTCCATGCTGACTGGGGAGCCTGATTCGGGGCCCAATCCCATGACCCTGAGATCATAACCTGAGCTGAAACCAACCAAGAGTTGGACACTTAACCAATTGCACCACCCAGGCAGGTGCTTCTATCCCACAAATTTCTTTTTTTTTTTTAATTTTTTTTTCTTATTTTTTTATTTATTTATGATAGTCACAGAGAGAGAGAGAGAGGCAGAGACACAGGCAGAGGGAGAAGCGGGCTCCATGCACCGGGAGCCCGATGTGGGATTTGATCCCGGGTCTCCAGGATCGCGCCCTGGGCCAAAGGCAGGCGCCAAACCGCTGCGCCACCCAGGGATCCCCCCACAAATTTCTTAATGGAAGTAAAAAGACGTTTCAGTGCAGAAATTCAAAGCAAACCAAGAAGTAAAACAACTTATATTTCAGGGTTTCTGAAGCAAATAAATGTTTAATTTTTGACCTCAGTTTTTCCTTCAGCTTTTCTCTTAAATCTGGGCTGCTGATGTGCTTCCAGTGATATAACATTCAAGCATCAAGAATCTGTATCTTAGGGGATTGCTGATGGAGAAATCTACTTATTTTTGGAAGGTATGGTAGGCAGTCACCAAGTACAGATCCCCTGGCTGCTGGAATCCATGACTATGACCATTACGTCTCCTTAAAAATTTCTGATTTCTATCTTCTGGTGTTCCTGCAATCTGCTTGCCTATTCTTTCACAAATCCCTGTGACATTATGATGTAACAGAAATATAGGGGGTGGGGGGGCAGACCAGGACTTGAATCCCGGACTGGACACCAGCAAACTGTTCACACTCCAAGTGGATGTAGGGACTGAATTAGGTGACATTGTAAAGCTCCTGGCATGGGGCTTGACACATCATATGTACCCAAGGAGTACTCACTTGTGTCCTTTTCTATTTCTCCTTTTCCACAAAGATTGATCTAAACCTTTAATTCTTCCTTAATCCTCAATGGAAAGTAAGTCTTTGGAGAAGGATGTATTCCAAATTTATCATAGCCTAATCCAACTTATTTGTGATTCTAGGCACTTCCATTCCTCCTCTCCAGCCCTTCTGTGACCATGCCCCATTGCACTATCTCTTCTCACTACCTTCATGCTCCCTTCTAAAAGCTCCTTCAGCCCTGCTGTTCTTTTTTTTTTTACCAAACTTCCTCTGAGTATCCTCATTCCTGCCTCTACATTTCTGTACTACCCATTCACTCAATCACCTGTTAGCTTCTTCTTATCTAATGGTTAAAACACATCATTTAAAACCTCCCGATAATCTCCAAATTTAGTCATTGTCATTGTGTCTCAAAGAAATTTTCCATCCACTAACTTCCAAACCTGCACTTTGGCTATAAAATTCCCATTTTTCCTTGTAATCATAGTTGAGCCCAGTCGCTCTCCTCTAAGACAAAATCCTATTGCAGTGGTCCTTATACCCGTCATAATGGTTCTTAAAGTCTGTCTTACTGTCTTTAACAAGTGTCTGAATAATATCTTTCTTTAACAAAAGCCCTTTGGCGACCAGTGGATATCCCAAGCAGGGCCCTGACATCTCTGGCAGAAGCTTTCCACTGGCTCTAATAGACTGTGGTCTGCAGTAGCTGTATTTAAGACTATAGCAGTTACTTAAATGATTTTTTGGGCCAGGATGGAGCAGTGGATCCTTTGAGAGCTCTCTTCTGTTGACTAGCAACTGGTGAGAATGAGCAGGCCAAGGTGTGCAGTCAAGCACATGCTGGGACAGGAGTGGGACTGACTAACCTGCCTGAATCACTCTATATGTGGCTTTGGCCTTGAGGCAGGAGTAGAAATGAGGGAAAGGAGAGAATGCTTTTTATCTGAATTCATCTAGATTCTACACAAATTCATTTTTCCAACTGTAGAGTTAATGCTGGAAGTCCATCTTGATAGTTTATAACAAGTCATTAGTTCTTTTGATAAATGTTACCACCTCACTTCAGGCTCTGTAACATTTTTGGGTTGCACATATAATATTCAAAAAAGAAGTGAGGGAGGAATTAATGTGTGTGTATCATGGCAATTTTCTAGTTTTCAATTTAAGTTGAAAAACTTGCTCAAAAGTTATTGCCACTTTATTCACAAAGGATTTTCCTTCTACCATAAGTTCTCTGTTTTATTCTCTAGTGTCTTGATGATTTTGACATCTACAATCTAGCAATTTTCTAATAAAGACTAATTAAATTTAGCCACAGAAGCAATTCTTATCATTTTGAATATACCTGAAATTTTTTAAAAAAAGATTTTATTTATTCATGAGAATACACAGAGGGGAGAGAGAGAGAGAGAGAGAGAGAGAGAGAGAGAGAGAGAGAGAGAGGGGCAGAGACACAGGCAGAGGGAGAAGCAGGCTCCATGCAGGGAACCTGACATGGAACTCAATCCTGAGTCTCCAGGACTACAGGATTACGCCCTGGGCTGAAGGCGGCGCTAAACCGCTGAGCCACCCGGGCTGCCCTATACCTGAAATTTTTATACCTAAAATCATACTCTCTTAATGTGGAGTTGGCTTTTAAGACACCATGAACATGTAGTTTAGAATGTGAAAAAACAAAGGACCAAAATATTGCCTAGAAATCTAGGCAATATTTTAGGATTCCATTTAATTTACCTATTGGATTTTTATTTTTTAAAGGATTTTATTTATTAAATTGCAAGAGAGAGCGTGCACACACAAGAAAGGAGGAAAGGCAGAGGGAGAAGCAGGCTCCCCACTGAGCAGGGACCCTGACATGGGGCAGGATTCCAGGACTGAGATCATGACCTGAGCCCAAGGCAGCTGCTTAACCAACTGAGTCACACGGGCACCTCTATTTGTGGGTTTAGCTATACTTCTTTGTATTATTTTATATATCCTTAATTATTCATGATAAATTTAGTGTTAATATTTTACCATTTTACATAAAAGGTAGAAATAATTTCTACTTTAGAGGCTATATTACCATTCCCCATCATCCTTTCTGCTATAGTTGCCATATGTACTACATGTACATACATTATAAATCTTCAAAAAATGTTATTTTTGCTTTAATAGTCATGTATTTTTTAAAGTTTAGAAGATAAATAAACTTTTATATTTACCCATATATTTACCATTTCCAGTGTTCTTCAATCATTTCTGAAAATATGGGTTTTGCTCCAATTCTTTCCTTTAGCCTGGAGAATTTTGGTTAGCATATCTTGAAGTGCAATTCTGCTGGTGATATATTCTCTCACTTTTTCTTTATCTGAAAATGTCTTTATTTTGTCTTCATTCTTGACTTTTTCCACTAGATATATAATTTTGTATTTGTTCTTCAACACTTTAAAGATGTTTTTCTACTTTCTTCTGGTCTCAATAGTTCCTGATAAGAAGCCCACAATCACTTGAATTGTTGTTTCCCTGTATCCCTGTATACAATGTGACATTTTTTACTGGCTATTTTTAAGACTATTTTTTTTTTTTATTTTTTGGTTTTAAGTAGTTAGACAATTATGTGTCATTTATCCAGTTTGGTGTTTAACAGGCTTCTTAAATTTGTAAATTCATGTCTTTCACCAAATTTGTTGAAGTTATTTGTCATTATTTCTTCAAATGTTTTCTCTGACCCATTCTTTTTCTTTTCTCCTCCTGAAATTCCAGTGTGAGTCTTTTGAAATTGTCACCCTATGGTTTTGTTATTTATATTGCTACATTTCAATATTTTTCTTTTTTCTTTAGACTGGATAATTCATATTGGTATTTATATTCACCGATTCTCTCTGCTATGATCTCTTGGTTCAATTAACCTCACATCCAGAGATATTTTTATTCTAGATATTCTTAATATAGATATTGTATTTTTCAGTTCTAAAATTTCCATATGGTTATTTTAAAAAGTATTTTATATTTTTGTTGAGATTTTTACTATTTATTAATTCATTGAATATGTTATAACAGCAGCTTTAAAAGCCCTATCTGATAATTTCAACATCTGAGTTATCTCAGGAGTGGCTTCTGTTGATTGCCTTTTCACCCAAGAATGGGTTGCATTTTCCTGGATCTTTGTCATGTCCTAAAATTTTAGACTGTATCTTGAACATTGTAATTGTTGTGCTATGGAGATGCTGGATTCTTTTATAGTTTCAAGAGGGTTAGTATTTTTGTTTTAATAAGAATTAGCTTGGTTAGACTTAATCTGTAATGTTTCTCCTATGATTGATGACAAGTCTCAAATATCAGTTTTCAGTTTTCTTTCAGCCTTAAGTTGCTGTCTTGAGTTTCTCTTGCCTATTTGTGGTTCAGGAATCAACCTGCTGACATGGGCAGAATTCATATAGAGAATTTGGGACTGTCCATCTCCTACACTCTCTCCTCTCCAATACTCTCTGCAGTGGTCATGCTTGCTCTAGACTCCATCCCTTGGTTCCTCAGGCTAAAAATATGACAGGCTTTCTGCTGGAGTTTTAGCTACCCCATGGTGTTCTGAGACCATACTCAGACAAAAACCACAAAAGCAGGAAATTCAACATGTGTTGATTCCTTTCTCCACGTTTTTACTCCCCTCCAATATTGGCCTGCTTTTGTTGATTCTGCAGAACCTTAAGGTGATTGTTTTTTGGTTTTTAACCAGTGTTAATAGGTAATTGTGAGAGGTCTTGCCTGTTAGAAGCTCACTCCACCACACCAGAAATGAAACCAGCATAGTTCTACCTTTAAGGCACCCTCATTTCTCATCTATCTATCTATCTATCTATCTATCTATCTATCTAGTTTATTTATTTATCCTTAAATTGGCCAAGGGTGAGGAAACTGATATAATTTCATCCCTTGGCTCCACCTTATTAATTTGGAAGTCATTTTGAGATCCACTGATGAGAGGATGGTAGACAAGAGGTCTTTCCCCTGGAAGACAGCCCCATAGTATATTCACATTCTCAGTAAGACCTACGCTGAATACTTTATTCAAGATAGCAAATACTCCCTTACAGTTTACTTCTTTATATTAAAATAACATTTATCCCTCCAAATATACTATACACTTTATTTATTTATTATATTTATTGACTGACTCCCGCTACTAGAACGTAAGCTTCACGAGAGCAGGAATTTTTTGTGGCAGTGTTCTATTCACTGCCATATCTCTAGAGACTGTAGCAGTGGAAGCACATAGTAACTGCAAATTAAATATCTGATTTATAAATAAATGACTACACCAATCTACTATAACTTCTACTTCTGGTACCCCTTAATTCTCCATAAGCCTCTCTAGGCAGGGATTTTTTTTTTTTTTGAACTTAGGTCAGAAGCATTAGTTGCACTGTGCATTATCGTCTAAATAGAGCAGAAAGCAAATTTCTTCTAAACAAAGATCTTCTTAAAGAACGTGACCATTTCTTTTTTTTTTTTTTTTCTTAACACTTCCAGAGGGAAGGACAATCACTGTCTTGAGATATTCACTGGAATTTTACTCTTATCTTGGGCTTTTTTTTTTTTTTATGATAGTCACAGAGAGAGAGAGGCAGAGACATAGGTGAGAGGGAGAAGCAGGCTCCATGCACCGGGAACCCGATGTGGGATTCGATCCCGGGTCTCCAGGATGGCGCCCTGGGTCAAAGGCAGGCGCCAAACCGCTGCGCCACCCAGGGATCCCCATGACCATTTCTTTAACTGTTTTCATTTAAACTCTGTAAGACACTGTATTAAAATTTTTTTGTCGCCTGACATCTAAACTCAGAGCATGATAACCACTGGAAACTTCTAATGTTATTCTCAGATGAAAAAAGACATGGGTTTAACCATAGACCAAAGTACATGTCTAAAGGAAGTTTCACTTTGTGTATTCCTTAGCAGATTTTCACTTTAACGTTTCTGAACAAGACCTGATGCCCTGGGCATATATATGAAAGCATGCTGGGTTGGCTTGGCCACTGGAATGAAATATATTAGGTTTAAACCAAATTTACATTCATTCCATATTTTCAATTTTGTGTTACATAAGAAAATATATTAATGAAAAAACTTGCAAAATAATAGGATTACATAGAGATTCACTCAAATATTTATGTGTGGGTTTCTCCATCCACAGGTCCCTGGCTTTCTTTATATGAGAGAGAGTGAGCAAATTTTCAAATCCATAGATCTCTAATATCCAAGGAAGATATGCATATTGACAATGACTCTAGAGATCAGAATAGAAAAGGAAAGTGATGGTGACAGTCACCTAAGCCAGGGTACTAGCTCCTCTTATTTCTCCTGGGACTCACAGGAAAATCCTTGGACTGGGAGTAGGGTGGTGGTGGGGGGTGGAGGGAGAGGTGGGGAGTGGAATGTTGGGTAGTGAGCTGGAGGCTATGTCCCAGACCAAGTTAAAGTAGGCTAGACCATACCATGGGGCCCTGAGTGGAAGGACCAGGACTGAACTTCAGGTCCCTCACTGGCTGCCTGAGCTCCTGCCAGTAAGATCCAGTTGTATTGTAAGACATGACCTTTTTCGCAGAGGGAAGCAAAACTGTTTGACTTAATAAACAAAATTCTCACACATAATTTTAAAAGAAAATTCCTCTCCATAACACCTGAGATTTTCACAGAGGCAAATTACCTCATTTGAGTAGCACACTGGACTCTCAAGGAGAGTTCTGTACTTCAACTATAGAAACAGCTGATTTTTAAGAAAAAGTTAATTCCACACAAGGGTATTCAAAAGCTGAATAAACTCCAGGAGAATAACAAATAAGCATTTTAGCTTGCTTTGCACAGCAGCTATGAGAAGATAGCTAACATAAGTGTTTTCATGTGATAATCAAGAAAAGACGAAGTTTTTGAAGGCAACTTTGTGTTCCCAAAGCCTAGCAGAAAAACCTGGCATATAGAAGGCTCTTTAGGGAAAGCCAGTTGAGTGATGAAATCAATCACTGGTACCCTGAGAATTTAGAGCACTTTGCTAAATTGGTAAAGGGCCAGCAAGAAAACTAGGCACATTAAGAGAGGGCCAGCATGTAACCAGAGGTACACAGAAAATAAGCTAGTTATCCAATAACACTCCTTGCATGAAAAAGGAAATTCACATAATAGAATAAGTGAATCCATACAGAACCAAATACAAACCATAACACAAATTCAATTCCAAAAAAAATTATTTGTACTATTTTGAGGAGGTAATTATGTGGTAATTATTAACTAGATTAAGATAACGGTTAATGATCTTAACAGATATGTATTCAGAAAAAAATTAAGGCAATGCATTCCTTTTATAGACGGGGAATCTATGATATTGGGGAAAAATACAAAGGACATTTTAAACTCTGGCCTTTTATAGGCTTTCTTCTTCTATTACCTAATTGTCACTTAACACAAAGCAGATGTATATTCCACACTGACATCTGGAGCTGGCCATTTGATGAAGGGGAGAAATATAAATGAAACATTCTGGTCTATTTATCTACTCATATAGCAAAGTCAGTGTTTGTTATAACTTCCTATAATTGTCTCTCTCCTAAGAAAGTTGCCAGTCACTTTAAGAAAGTATCACTACCAAAAAAAAAAAAAAAAAAAAAGAAAGTATCACTACCAAAACTTTAAATGTCTGTCAGTTCAAGAATTCTTTTTAGAAATTTTAGTCCCTTAAAAAATTATTGAAGATTATAATGTACATTATATGCATACAGACATATATTTTTGACCCCCACAAATATAACCCATACTAAACATATAACTGTAAACTTGATGTTTTCACTGAAGAATATTTCACTAACTTTTAAAAATATATAGAACAGGTTGATGTAGAGATAATCCCTGCTGTAGGCAGATTCTAATATGGTCCCCCAAAATTTCCTCCTCAATCTTGGAGTTTCATAATCCCTGTGACTGTAAATATGGTGGCATTTACTCTCATGATTAGGTTATGTTATATGACACAATTGAATGCAAGATAGGGAGGCTGACTGGGTGAGTACGACTTGTGCCATGACTCTTTTAAAAGTGCAGAATTTTCTTCTACTAATTGCAGAAAAGACAGTCAGAGGTTCCAAGCATGGAAAAGATTCACTGCACTACTGATAACCTAAAGATGAAAGGGGCTGCATAGCAAGGAAAGCAGGTGACCTTTAGCTGCTAAGAGCAGCTCCTAGCTGAAAGCCAGCAAGGAAATGGAACTTCAGTCCTACAACTACAAGAAACTGAATCCTGCCAACAACAACCAAAGATCTTGGAACCATATTCCCCTCAGAGTTTTCAGACTAGAATGCAGCCCAGCTGACATCTGACTTCAGCTTTGTGGTACCCTGGGCAGAGAAATCAGTCATGTCTTGACAGACTTCTAACTGACATTATAGTGAACTAAAAATATTGGTATTCTTTTATCCATAAAATTTGCTATACTTTGCTGTGTAACAATTGAAAATTAATTCAGTTCCTCTCTCACTTCTTTAACCTCAATCTTTTCAAAGGTTATACTATTATTTAGTTATCTCTCTACTTATAGACATTTAGACTGCTTCAAGATATCTGCTATTACAAAAATAACACTCATATATGAACCCAAGTTTATTGATGTCAAGTTGTTCATAGTATAGGTATACAATTAAAAAAATGTGTTCTATGACTCCGAAAGCACAAGCAACACAAGAAAAAAAAAACATATAAAGTGGACTTCTTCAAAATTAAAAACTGCTGTGCATCAAAGGACATTATCAAGAAAGTGCAAAGACAACCAGCAGAATGGGGAACATATTTGCAAATTATATATCTGTATCTAGTATTCAGGAAATACAAAGAGCTCTTACAACTCAACAAAAAGACAAACAACAATCTTGAAAAAGAAAAACAAAACTGGAGGTATCACAATTCCAGACTTCGAGTTATATTACAAAGCTACAGTGGTCAAGACAGTATGGTACTAGCATAAAAACAGACACATAGATCAATGGAACAGAAGGGAAAATTCAGAAATAAATGCACAATTATATGGTCAATTAATCTTCAGCAAAGGAGGCAAGAATGAAATGGGAAAAAGACAGTCTCTTCAAACAAATGGTGTTGAGAAAATAGGACAGCTACATGAAAAAGAATGAAATTGGACCACTTTCTTACACCATACACATAAATAAACTCTAAATTAATTAAGAACCTAAATGTGATACCTGAAACAATAAAAATTCTACAATAGAGCCAAGGCAGTGACTTCTTGGACATCAGCCATAACAACATCTTTCTAGGTAAGTCCTCAAGGCAAGGGAAACAAAAGAAAAAATAGCTATTGGGACTTCATAAAAATAAAAAGCTTTTGCACAGCAAAGAAAATGACCAACAAAACTAAAAGCAACCTATGGAATGGGAGAAGATATGTGCAAATGACATATCTGATGAAGGATTAGTATTCAAAATATATAAAGAACTTATACAACTACCAAAAAACAAATGATCCAATTGAACAATGAACAGAAGATATGAACAGATATTTCTCCAAAGACATACAGATGGCCAACAGACACATGACAAGATGCTCAACATCACTCATCAAGGGAAATGCAAATCAAAATGACAATGGGATATCACTACACCCCTGTCAGAATGGTTAAAATTAAAAACTCAAGAAATGACAAGTGCTGGTGAGGATGTGGAGAAAAAGGAACACTTGTGCACTGTTGGTGGGAATGCAAACTGGTACAGCCACTGTGGAAGACAATATAAATATTTCTCAAAACATTTAAAACAGAACTACCCCATGACCCAGTAATTGTACTACTGGGTATTTACCCTAAGATTAAGAAAATACTAATTTGAAGGGATAAAGGCCCCTATGTTTATTGCAGCATAATTTACAACAGCAAATTATGGAAGTAGCCCATGTCCATCAATGGATGAATGGATGAAGAAGATGTGGCGTGTGTGTACACACACACAATGGAATATTACTCAGCTATCAAAAAGAATGAAATCTTGCCATTTGCATCAACATGAATAGAGCTAGAGAGTATAATGCTAAGTGAAATAAATTAGAGAAAGACAAATACTATATGATTTCACTCACATGTGGAATTTAAGAAACAGAATAAATGAGCAAAGGGAAAAAAAGAGAAAGAGGCAAAACAAGAAACACACTCTTAACTATATGGAAAAATTGATGGTTACCAGAGGGGAGGTGGATTGGGGTATGGGTGATGGGGATTAAGGAGTACATGTGTCATGATGAGCACTAGATGATATATGGAATTGTTGAATCACTATATTGTACACCTGAAATGAATATAACACTGTATGTTAACTACACTGGAATGAAAAATTTTAAAAATTGGTTGTTTATAGCAGCATTATCAACAATAGCCAAATTATGGAAAGAGCCCAAATGTCCATCAACTGAAGAATGTATAAAGAAACTGGAAAAAAGGAGCTTGTGGTATATCTATACAATGGAATATTACTCAGCCATCAAAAAGAACGATCTCTTGCCATTTTCAAAGATGTGGGTAGAGCTAAGAGTGTTTTATGCTAAGCAAAGTAAGTCAGAGAAAGATAAATACCATAGGATTTCATTCACATGTGGAATTTAAGAAATAAACACATGAACATAGAGGGGAAGAGAAAGAGACAGGCAAAGTATAAAACAGACTCTTTTTCATAGAGAACTGAGAGTTGTTGGGGGGTAGAAGGGGGGATGAGCTAAATGGGTGATGGGTGTTAAGGAGGGCACTTGTGATGAGCACTGGATTTTTTAAAAATTTTATTTATTTATGATAGTCACACAGAGAGAGAGAGAGAGAGAGAGAGAGAGAGGCAGAGACATAGGCAGAGGGAGAAGCAGGCTCCATGCACTGGGAGCCCGATGTGGGATTCAATCCCGGGTCTCCAGGATCACGCCCTGGGCCAAAAGCAGGCGCCAAACCGCTGCGCCACCCAGGGATCCCGAGCACTGGATGTTTTATGTAAGTGACACATTCACCATTCTATACTTGAAACTAATATTACACTATATGTTAACTCACTGGAATTTAAATAAAAACTGAAAACAAAATATTCAGTTAAAAATATATTTTAAATTTCTAAGAAAAAAAGGACACGTAATCTAATTAAAAATAGGCAAAGAACTTGAATACACATTTCTCCAAAGAATATATACAAATGGGGAATAAATACATGAAAAGATGTGCACATCATTAGTTACCATTAAAATGCAAATTAAACCACAATGAGGTACTAATTCACATTCACACCCTGCAGGATAGCTAGAATAAAAAAAAAAGAGAGAGAAAAGAACAAGTGTTGCTGTGGATATGCAGAAATTGGAGCCCTCACACATCACTGGTGGGAATGTAAAATGGTTACATCTCTGTGAAAAACAGTGTGGCAGTTCCTCAAAAGTTAAACATAGAAATACTATATGACCCAGCAGTTCCACTTCTAGATATATAACTACAAGAATAGAAGGCAGGCAATCAAACAAATACATATACATATATGTTTGCAGTAGTACTATTCACAATAGCCAAAAGGTAGAAACAGTGCAACTATTCAACAATGAATGAACAAATAAATAATTCGTGGCATATCCATACAATGGAATATTAATTAGCCATATAAAGAAATGAAGTACTGATGTTATGTGCTACAACATGAATGAACCTTAAAAAATATTATACGTGAAATTAGTGATCACATATTTTATATATGATACGATTTATGTGAAATATCTAGAATACTATGTATTCTATAACAATGGAATGTAGACCGGTGGCTGCCAAGAGCTATAAGCAAGGGTGGCCTGAGGAGGGAAATAAAGAATAACTGCTTTTTAGATTCAGGGTTTCCTTTTGGGGTATGAAAATGTTTTGGAAGTAGACTGAGGTGATGGTTGTACAACACTGTGAATGTAATAAATGGTACTCAACTATTCATTTTAAAATGATTAATTTAAAATAAAATAAAATAAAATAAAATGATTAACTTTATGCTATGTCAACCTTACCTCAATTTAAATAAATGTGTTCCATTTAATTTTTAATATTTATAGCTTATCTGTGTCTCTTTTCTTGATTACTCTTGCTATTGGTATGCCTGTTAAATTCTTTTAAATTGAAGATAATTAACATACAGTGTTATATAAGTTGCAGGTATACCATAAGATGATTCAATAATTCTATACATTTCTCAGCGCTCATCAAGATAAGTGTACTCTTCATCTTCTTTTTCACTCTTCCCCTTCCCCACTTCCCTTCTGGTGACCACCAGTCTGTTCTCTATATTTAAGAGTCTGTTTTTTTTGTCTCTTTGTTTGGTTTCTTAAATTCCATATATGAGCTAAATTATGTAACCTGTCCTTTCTGTCTGACCTACTTCACTTAGCATTATATCCTGTAGGTCCATCCATATTTTTGCAAATGGCAAGATTTCATTCTTTTTAATGTCTGAGTAATATTCCTGTGTGTGTGTGTGTGTGTGTGTGTGTATGTGTATGTGTACACATACCACATCTTTTTTATCCATTCATCTAATGATGAACACTTGGGTTGTTTTCACATCTGGGCTGTTGTAAATAATGCTACAATAAACATAGGGATGCATATATCTTTTCACTAGTGTTTTCATTTTCTTTGGGTAAAGACCTAGTAGTGGAATTCCTGGATTACATGGTAATTGTATTTTAAGTTTTTTAAAGAACCTCCATACTGTTTTCTACAGTGGCTACACCAATTTGCAACCTCACCAACAGTTCCATACCAACAAATCATACAACTCTTAGAAAAAAACACAGGCAGTACTTTCTTTGACATCAGCCACAGAAACATTTTTCTTGATACGTCTCCTCAGTCAAACCAAATCTTGATATGTCTCCTCAGAAATCAAACCAAATTAAGCTATTGAGACTACATCAAAACAAAAAGCTTTTGTACAGCAAAGGAACCATCAACAAAACAAAAAGACAACCTACAGAAAGAATGGGAGAAGATATCTGCAAATGATATACCTGATAAGGGCTTAGTATCCAAAATATATGAAGAACTAACAGGATTCAACACCAAAAAAGTGATCCAATTAAAAAATGGGCAGAGGATCTGAATAGGCATTTTTCCAAAAAAAAAGGCATATCAGAAAATCAGCTTTTATTATATTGACCCTTTAAGTTCCATTATTTTTTTTCTTCTGCTTTCATTAGGTTTACTTTATTTTTCTTTTTCTAGCATCCCAATCTCAAAATGTAAATAATTTATTTTTCATTTTTTGGGGGGTGAGGGGCTACTTGTCAATGATCTGGTTTGTTAACAATTGATGTGTAAACATGGAGGAGGTACTCAACAAAACAGGGGCACAGGAAGGCATCCACGCACTGACAAACATTTATGCAATATTTAGGCAGCTGCCCACAAAGGCCAGCAATGTGGAGGTAGCTAAAGAAACAGCTGTATCATGGCTCTTCCATGAGAGTAATGTGCACTGTCAATGGCAGTCTTTGACCGTATTTAAGGTCACATCTGACTCTATGTTGGATTAGAGAATCTAGGGGTTTGTGAACCACTTTATTTCTTAAATTTTAATTGTATCTGTGTGCAACAGTGCTTTCTTTAGAAGTCAATTAGGGGCAGCCGTGGTGGCGCAGCGGTTTGGCGCCGCCTGCAGCCCGGGATGTGATCCTGGAGACTCGGAATCGAGTCCCACGTCGGGCTCCCTGCATGGACCCTGCTTTTCCCTTTGCCTGTGTCTCTGCCTCTCTCTCTTTCTCTCTGAATAAATAAATAAATAAAAATATTTTTAAAAAAAGAAGTCAATTAGTTCAAAAGTTTTTTTTGATTGTTGTGGTGGTGACACCTTTAATCAAAACACCATAAATCATTAGTGAGCTTCATGTCTTTCCCCAATTTATACTATATCCATTAAGAACAAAGCATTTGGGCCCAACTTAGATGTTCTAAATTCACCATCACCATAGAGTGAAATGGTGGGGAAGAGAACAATTTCTATTTAACAACTTTGGCTTTTCCATCCTCTGACAACTGTCAAAGAGTGCATGGTTCCTGAGGAAAAATCTTATGAGAGCAAAGCAAATAAGCTATCTTTTATTTGTGCCTTTATGTCTTTCATCAGTAATGAAAATTTTCACTCTTTTCTATTGTTCTGTGATTCTAGTTAGTGTTTATTATACTCTCATTCTATTCTCCATGTCCCATAACACTTCTTTCATTTTTCATCTCCTTATGTGTCTTTGCTACATTCTAGATAGTTACACTCATTTAGTCAACAAATATTTATTGAGCACTTAATAGGTGGCAAGCACTGGTTTAGGCACTTGGGTACCTCAGTAAACAAAATAAAAACATCACTGCCCAGGAGGAGCTTTTATTTAAAAAGGTAAAATGAAGAAACAGTTAAGTGATAAACATGATAAATGACTAACCTATGTAGAATATAGGAAGTGATAAATGCCATTTAAAAAAGAAGGGAGTAAGGTTAGTTCCTCCTATTTTTTTCTTCAGGAGGAAAGATAATTTTATTTTTCTGTAATAAGATCACTGGTTATCTTAGAAAATTCTGTTTCAGAGCATGAATAATGTTTGTCATACTGGTTATGTGATACATATAACATTTGAGCTAGTAACTCTTAAATTGTTATCAGGTGCAACATTTGCTAGGAAAATTCACATCGCCCCATATTTCTTTTTTTTTTAAATCACTTTATTGAAGTATGATTGACATGAAAAGTTGTATATATTTCATGTATACACTGAATGAGTTTGTAGGTAAGTATATACCCATGAAACCAGCACCACAATCTATGCCAGGAACATATGCATCACCTTTAAAAGTTTCCTCCCACTCTAATTATTATTACTATTTTTTATAGTGTGAGATAAAAATACAAGATATGATCTACTCTCTTAGCAAATTTTAAGAAACACAACACAGTACTGTTAACCATAAACACTATGCTGTACATAGAGCTCTAGGACTTACTGCATGTAACTGGAACTTTGTACCGAATACCTCTGCATTTTCCTTCTCCCCCTCAAGGATCTGACAATCATGATTTTACTCTCTGCCCCTATGGGTTTGACTATTTTAGATTCCTCATATAAGTGGTATCACGTAATATTTGCGCTTCTATGTCTGGGTCATTTCACAAAACATATTGCCCTCCAAGTTCATCCACATTGTTACAAATGGGAGTATGTCTTTCTTTTTTTAAGGCTGAACAATATTCCACTGTATGTATATACCACATTTTCTTTATACATCCATCCACTGATGAACATTTAGGTTATTTCCATGTCTTTGCTGTTGTAAACAATACTCAATGAACATGGGAGTACAGCTATCTCTTTGAGATTCTAATTTAAATTGTGTGTGTGTGTGTGTGTGTGTGTGTGTGTGTGTGTGTATGTAAAGATGGGATTGCTAGATCATAGGGTAATTCTATTTTCTATTTTGTGAGGAATCTCCACATTGTTTTCCACACTGGCTGTACCAATTTACATCACTAACGTGTACAAGGGTTCCCTTTTTTCCACACTCTTCCCAATACTTGTTACCTTTTGGTTTTTGATGATAGGTATTCTAATAGGTGTGAGGTGATATCTCACTGTGATTTTGATTTACATTTCCCTGTTGATTAGTCATGTTGAACATCTTTTCATAACCTGTTGCCTATGCATATGTCTTCTTCGGAGAGATGTCTACTCAGTTCCTTTGCCCATTTTTATTTATTTTTATTTTATTTATTTTTTTTCCTTTGCCCATTTTAAAAATGGGTTTTCTTTTCACTACTGAGCTGTAGGATTTCCTTATATATTTTGAGTATTAATGCTTTACCAGATACACGGTTTGAAAATATTTTTGCCAATATCATAAAGCTGCTTTTTAATTTTTTTGTCTGTTTCTTCCTTTGCTGTGCAGAATAAAATTTTTAGTCAGATATAATCTCATTTGTCTATTTTTTGCAAAAAAGCTTGTGTTTTTGGTGTCATATGCAAAATATCATTGCCAAGGTCAAGGTCAATAAGCTGTCTCTCTGTGTTTTCTTATAGGAGTTTTAAGATTTAATGTCTTACGCATTAAGTCTTTAATCCACTTTGAGTTAATTTTGGGGAATGGTGTGAAAAATTTCATTCCTTTGCATATGGATATCCAGTTTTCCCAACACCATTTATTGAGGAAACTATCCTTTCCCACTGTGTATTTTTGGTACCCTTCTCAAAGATCAGTTGACTGTATATGTGTAAGTTTCTTTCTGGGATCTCTGATCTGTTCCATTAGTCATTATGTCTGTGTTTATGCCAGTACCATACAGTTTTGATTATTGTAGCTTTGTAATATATTTTGAATTCAAGTACTATGATGCTTCCAGTTGTATTCAGTTTCTTTTTCACTGGCATTTATTCTCCAACCTTAAATGAATTCCTAAATTATTTGGCAGTAGATTATTGTGCATGTTAGGTATACATAAAATGTTTTCTTAATGACTGAAATATTCTCTGTGTTTTGCCCTTTGCTCTTCTCACATGTTCTCACTTTTTCAGATAGCTTTGTTTCTGTATGCAGAAACTATTCCCATGAAAATTATCATTTCTGTGACATCTTACCTGTATCCCAGATGCCCCCACCACATGACCTGTGGGTTATTTAGTTATCACTTCAAACTCAACAAAGCCCAAATTGAACTCATTTCCTTCACTCAGCTGGCTTCAATAATTATAGCACCACTCTCTGTCTCCAAAGTAAAACAAACAAACCAAAACAAAAAAACCAACCCACTGAATTATAGGTTTTAGAAATAGAAAAAGTGATTAAGAGAAATAACTAAGTTTATTGTTACATTTAGTAGAACTCATCGTTTCAGCAAATAATTATTGAGTACCTACCAAATGCCAATACTCTGTTAGGTTCAGGGGATTTGCTGGTGAATAAGATTAAAAAATCTGTTCTCATAGTGCTTACAGTCCAGTGATGGAAAACAGATAATAAAAAAGGTAAATATGTAAGCTATTTAGTATTCTAGATGGTGCTAAGAAGAAACCCATAAAACAAGGAAAAGACACTGAGAATATGCATGTGTATGTGGGAGATGGTGGTAATGATGATTTTTTTAAAGATTTTATTTATTTATTCATGAGAGACACACACAGAGAGAAAGAAGCAGAGACACAGGCAGAGGGAGAAGCAGGCTCCAAGTAGGGAGCCCAACGCAGGACTCGATCCCGGGTCTCCAGGATTGCGCCCTGGGTGGAAGGCGGCGCTAAATCGCTGGGCCACTGGGGCTGCCAGGTAATGATGATTTTAATTCTAAAATTTTATTTGAGAGAGAGAGAAAGTACAAGTGGGGGATGGTGCAGAGGGAGAGGGAGAAGCAGACTCCCTGCTGAGCAGGGAGCTTGATGAGGAGGTGGTGATCCCAGGACCCTGAGATCATGACCTGAGCTGAAGGCAAACGCTTAACTGACTGAGCCACCCAGGTATCCCTGATAGTTTCAATTCTAGATAGGGGGGCTAGGAAAAGCCTGAAAGGATGATATTTGAGTAAAAACCTAAGAAGGTGAGGATGCAAGCACCATGATGATATCTGGGAAATAGCAGATGCAAAGAAAGGCCCTAAAGTAGAAACATGTTATATTTCAGGGAATAGCAGAGGCCAGTATAAACTAGAGTGATCAAGGGGAACAATAGGAAGTCAGGCTATAGAGGTAACAAGGCTGGGCATGATGCCCTATCTTCTCTTATCTTACTACTAGTTTCCTTATCCTGGGGCTTTATCACTTCATGGCTGCAACAGCTTCTAACTTACCTGTTTTCTAATTTAACCTATATATTACCACTGTGATAATATCAACTCACCATTTTCAGCATGTCATTCATGTCATCCTCAAGGATTCATAAGGGTTATTCATAAGCTTACTGTCAATACAAACCTCTTCCTGTCTCTAATAACCTCTTTTAATTTCCTACATATATATTTTGGTGTCTTTGTTGTGTCTGACTCATGCTTTTGTCTTTGCTACTTTTTGTGCTTGAGTATCTTCTCTTCTTGAATTTACAATAAAATCCAAAATGCATTCATGGCAATAAGGTCCTGTATAATCTGATCCTTGACTATCTCTTCAATCCCCTCCTTATATATTCTTTCCTTTTCTCATTTGCAACATTCTAGCAACACTGAATGCCATTCAGTTCTCTGAATAGTTTTTCCATGCATCAGGCCTTCTGTCGAGATCTCATTATCTACTTTCTGTTTACTCATACTTTAAGCCTTCAACATGGATGCCATAAGTGCCTCCTCTCACTACAATTCACATGAGGTTTCAGAGCACTCTGCATGATTTTCCTTCATAGCACCTATCACATTTTTTAAACTAATATACTTATTCATGTCATCATATGTTTAGTGATCTCTCTAGTAGAGAGAGGTGTTCTCTCTTATAAATCATGAGCTCTAGGAAGACAAGCAGGTATTTCTCTTGTTCACCTCAGTATCCCTAGGTTCTATCCTAATAGCTAGTAGATGATTAATAAATATCTGCTGAACAAATGAATTAGCACATTATCTAGATTCTGACCACTCTTAATTATACTACTTTCATTTTCTCCAAGAGCCTGGCTTCACAGCCTTTCAATGATCCTCTTCTTCTCTAACTTCTTTTTTAAAAAATTGTTCTTTGAATATGGAATTCAAAACCTTGGTGACAACTGATCTAGCTCACTATGACAGAAAAAGCCGTCTCTCTCAGTGTATTACATGAGATACATCAACTTTACATGGTAAAGTTGACTGTATCTCTTTCCCACACTATAGTTTAATTCTAAATACAAAGCAAGGTCTAATATGTAAT
Source organism: Vulpes lagopus (assembly GCF_018345385.1). NCBI lineage: Eukaryota > Metazoa > Chordata > Mammalia > Carnivora > Canidae > Vulpes > Vulpes lagopus. The sequence continues at coordinate 19,791,246 of NC_054830.1, read as the reverse complement.
TGATTAGAAAAAAACCAACAACCAATGATTTACATAAGAGTGCTCACTTTTTTTAGCCTAAAAAACTCAGTAAAAGCTTCTATCGAAAAAGATTGTATTTTTTGTTTTTTCCTGACTGTTTATTGCGCTTAAAGTCTTGCTGCATCTCAGTAAGACATATATATGCCTTAATCTTACTTTTCCACTTAGCTTTGATACTTAAAATTGGGAAAATATATTGTCACACCTTCTAGAAATCCTGTAGTGCCCTGATCAGACCTCCTCAGGGTCAGGGACATTCCTTTTTAACCTCTAAATCCCAAACAATTATTACAGGGGCCCACAAACAAGAAATTCTTGCTAAAATATTCAACTAAATAAAAATTTCTCGATCAGTACTTATTTGACAGATGAATGATTATTCATTCATTCACTCAATAAATATTTATTTAATGCTCTAATATCCAAAGTCCTGTGCTTAGTACTGGGGCAGGGGGTTGGAGGGATAGTACAAAGACCACAAGAATGCTCCTATTCCGGTCGGGGAAATCTACATGCATGTGTGTAATTACAATTTCACATCTAATTATGGAATAAAGCTAGGTACAGGGTGTTAACATGTGCACAATGAAGTCCCAGGGCCTGACTATACTCATAAATATTGAGGAAGGTTTCATACAGCTGAATTTCAATGGACAGGAAATTACCAAGCCAACAAGGATAGAGAGGCATCAAAGAGCAAGGTATGTTTAAGGAAAGACAACTAAGTCACCAAGATGTAGGAAATAAGGTTAAAGAAATAGAATTATATCATGCTGGTCCTTTTATATCACATTAAGTAACAAGGGCTGTAGGTTAACTGAGAGCTGACATGAAGTTTGCATTTTTAAAAGGTAAGTATGGTGGTGGCTGTGGACAATAACTCAGGGTAGTCAGTAGATTCAGGGAATCTGTATTTGGTAGAAACGTGAAGGATCTGGGATGACAACAGGGATGGAGTAGGGGGAGTGATCTTATTGATATTCAGGAGACAGAAGTTGCTAAGATATAGCGATTAATTGAGAAGGGAAGGAGACAGGAACCTAAGAGGATGCCAAAGTTTCTGACATGGATCTCTGAGCAAATGATAATGCCTTTCACTTGATTTAAGGAGCACAAAAGGAAATATATGTGTGAGGAAAGAAAATGAATTAAGTTTAGGTATCCTGAGGTAGAAATATCTGAGGGACATCCAAGGACAGATGTCTGGTAGGAAAAAGGAAATGAAACTCTGAAGCTCAGGGGAGAGGTCTTAATCGGAGATTTAGATTTCAAGGCTAAATATTTATGATTTTGTACACAATGATAAAATGTCACAAAAACAGTTACAGCTACTAAGGCCCTACCAGCTGCTGTTTCCTCCTTCCTGCAGATCTTTTTAATACTCATCAGTCAATATCTATCAGGATGTGCTATGCAGGTTTGCAGTTTGTCATTCATGGGAGCCTCTCTAGGTTTGCCTGTAAGATCAGCAATGAGACTCAGTGTGTAGGAACATCTGGTCCTCTCTTTAGCCAGCTCCCCCTGCTCACGTATATTTTTAGGCACAGAGGTGAGAGTGTCCAGCCAATACCAAATACTAGACTAGCACTGTTTGATTGATAATCTGATTGCTTTGTATCAACACTCTGTGAACCTAATGTAATATATCCCTAACCTTGCATGATTTCTAATAACTGCTTCTAGGAATTAATATATGCCTAATCATTATGATAGCAAACTTAGCTGGTATCATTAGCTCAATGAACTAAAATTTTTGAGGGCTTATACAACTATACAAATGCTAATGGAAAGAAGAAGGAACACTTACCAATAAAACCTAGATCTAAAATTCTGCAAAAAATAAAATAAAATAAAATAAAATTCTGCTTATTAGTTCACTCTTAAAACTAAAAGTAAATGGTTATTTTCAACTAAGGTTATTTTCAACCTTGCATGATTTCTAATAACTGCTTCTAGGAATTAATATATGCCTAATCATTATGATAGCAAACTTAGCTGGTATCATCAGCTCAATGAACTAAAATTTTTGAGGGCTTATACAACTATACAAATGCTAATGGAAAGAAGAAGGAACACTTACCAATAAAACCTAGATCTAAAAATTCTGCAAAAATAAAATAAAATAAAATAAAATAAAATTCTGCTTATTAGTTCACTCTTAAAACTAAAAGTAAATGGTTATTTTCAACTAAATGGTTATTTTACAGGTTTATTATATGAATGGAAAGGTGGTATAGTTCTCTAATAATAGAGATTTTTAAATGAGCAAAACATTTCTAGCAACTCTACAAAAGATTTTTTTTACTTTCTTCTTTTAAAATGTCTTATTGTAAAAAAATAAAATAAAATAAAATGTCTTATTGTTTCTTGAGGCTCAATTATAAAATAATAAGTGATGCACTTATGATCCTGCATGGATTATAAACCAGAGCAGGGGTGTCTCTGCTGGGTGTGGATCTTCTCTGTGCAGTAAGCCCAATAAAGCATGTATTGGGCATGTACTGGGATCATGGAAAGAGAAGACACTAGCACTCAAGGATGATAAAGTAGGGTACTCTGGTTTTCAAACTGCAATCCAAGGGCTTTCAGTGGTTACACACAGCACTGAGTGGGGGAAAGGGCATAGCGAGATTCCTATTATTTACCTTTTCCCTCCATTAGTAAAGTAGTTCTATTTCATTTATTGAGCTTTCTCATATAACTTAGCTTGAAAAGAATTCTTCCACATACAAAAATAAGTAATAAAGTTTACAAATCTGGCCTACTAGAAATACAGAGGCAGCAAGAATCTGCATCCATATAGCCCTGGCCTGAAGTCTTCTTGCCTGTGGCCAGCACCTGTAGCTACTATTGCTGCCACAATTACCTTCTACCACTGCTTTCCTAGACACACATAATGGGAGACACCGGTGACAAGAAAACCCACATGCTCCCATCAATGAACGCATCATTTTATCTCTATACCAAAATGAAGCACGGTTCTTTAATTTTCAGGGCAAGGTGTGTCAAGGTACTGTGGAACATGCTAATTAATTGCTTTTTATGGGTACTGTTATAACTTCCATTCTTAATTTTCCTATATATAACATACATTTGGAAAAATGGAACACCTGTTTTCAAGTTTTATGTAAAAAAGCAAAATAAAAGACCCATAAAGCACTCTGAATGCAGGAAGTTTCCAAACAATATAGAAGTATCCCCAAATTTATTTTCTCTCTGCCCCACCTGGAAGACAACCAGAGAAGTGTTTGGACTCCCTAAAATTGGCTACAATGATCATATCACCCCATCAAAGCCTTGCTGGCCTGTAATGAAAGTGGAGCCTAGAGTGTCTCCTTGACTCCTCTCCACCTTTCAAGAAGAAAGCGCTGCTGCAGTTGCTCATGTTTAAGTGCTTCACTGCTCTGCCAAGATACATGGTCTACTGAGTATCAGCCCCATTCTGTGGCCTCATTTCCAATCCAAGGAGAAGAGGAATGATGGAGTCAGACCGACTTTCCTGTCTGTCCAGAAGATGCTCTCCCCTTGGCAGGGCTGGAATGGCATTGAGGGCTGAGGCTGCTCTCAGACAGGAAGATACCATTAGCCTATTCCCCTGTGAACCCTCTCTTCCACATGTAGTAAGGCAGGGGCCAAGGCTTCCTGCATTCTAGATCTGGGCCTCTGCTGAATTTGCTTCATTCTGTGTTTCTCCTATGCGTTTCCTCTGGCACTGAATAAATGCATCCTTTTCTCTCCCTGAGGTGGTGACAGCCAAGACTGAGATTTGAATTTCCATGTGGAAATAGGCATAGGATAAAAAAGAGGCCACACACGACTTCAAGGTACACTGGGATTTGAGGCAAAACTCCCAGCTAACTAAGAGGTTACTTTATCTTGTTTTTCCTTCTCTGTGCATCTATCTTCTCTGAAGGCCAGAAATGCTTATGACCCAGGCAATACCATCCTTATACAGTCTCAATCTCACCACAACTTCTACTAACTTTTACCTGATCTGCTTGCCTTCTCTCATATCATATAAGGAAAAGAAGACATCGGTGTCTTCCCCAATGGTATTGTAGGTGAAACTCTTCAGGCTGAGGAAGAAGTGGTGTGGCACTGGCATCCGACAGGCTTCCCCATGACGTGGGCGCATTGTATCTACCTAATGAGGAAGGCAAAAAACAGTGATTCCTACTTTAGTTATTCACTATATTGACCATAAATAAAATGAAACCTAAATGACTCTCTTCATACTACCAAAGGGGATCACTGAAGAGAGACAGAGGTGTCTTCTGCTAGTAGGGGAGAGCTGCATCAATATGCTTGGTTTGAGATGAGCAAATATGCAGCTGGGAGAAGTAAACTGAGTGAAGGAGCTATGGGAACAGCAATTCCAACTTATGAGTGAATTATATATCTTCACCAGGTCACACACTTCTAAATCCTCCAAGTTATTCCTTGGAGATGCTGTCACCCTGATGATGTACTTGATTTACATTGTTAGATGGTAATAGATACCATTCTAAATGACATTCTACTTTCTTCCAGATGGATTCATTTTAGTCTCCCAGTCCACATTATTTCAATTTGTGCTTATGTAAATTTTCACAGAGGAATGAGTGGAATGGCCAAATCTGCTTGGAGGTCAGGGCTATTTAGACGAAAGGAATCACATGATCAAGATGTCAGTGATGTCTATCCTTGCCTGATGCACTCCCACACTGTGATCTCTTAAAATGAAGTGCTGAGGCAAAAGACTGGGAGATCTAGTTAAGCTGCTTACCTGGGATGTGCTTTGCTGGACACTCTGTCGGCTAGATAAGTGCTGTAGAAAGAAAGAAAGAAAGAAAGAAAGAAAGAAAGAAAGAAAGAAAGAAAGAAAGAAAGAAAGAAAGAAAGGAAGGAAGAAAGAAAAGAAAAATTCACTCAACTGGGAAGGAAACTAACTTTTATTAAGCATCCTCTACATGCTAGGCATTCTGGAGTCTTTTACATATATGTTCTCATTTAATTCTGAAAACCTTTTTAGAACAATGTTATTTGTATTTGATTGAGGCAACTAAAGGTTGATGTAAAGAAGTGACGTCCTGAAGATCATACAGCAAGAAGGTGGCAAAGTCTGGATTCAAACTCAAGCCTCTCCAGCTCAAAGTACCAGTCAAATCACAGGTGCTTGCTACTGGATTTATGCTTTGGCGCTGTTCTCTCCACCCTCTACCACATCCCAAGCTGTAAGATCCAGCTTCTTCAGGCTCTCTACACTGGAGGAAGTCTTTAAATCCCTCTCAAACATGCTGTTCCTTTGCTGCTGGCTGATGTTAAAAGCATATTTCAATCCCAGCTACATGTAAATGAATTATGAAATCAGTCTCCCCAAGAGATATTTTCCTTGACTGTAAAACTGACATAAAAGCTTTTATTGTTTTCCTCATAGAGTTATGAGGCTCAAGTTATATAATAGGATGTAGCACAATACATTAGTTAGGGACCTAACTGCAGAAGTCAGGACATTTAGTTTTACATCTTGACTCACATTTGTGTTTGCTGATCTACAAAGTAAGGATAATATTTTGTACTGAACTCAACCTCATAGGGTTTTGTGCAGATTGACCTGGCACAGTTCCTATTATATTGTAAGTGGCTGATCAGTCTCATTTTATTATTACTGGTATTGCTCTTTATAAGTAGTTATTACAGAAAAGTCAGTCACATTTAGAAGGAGACCCTGGCCAGGAAAAATTGTGGGTTCAAACAATTCAGTCTCTGGTCTTGGTAAACTCAACAATGAGAGTTTCTATCTGTTTCCTTTGGGTCTCAGAAGTGTGAGACAGCACTCATTTGGTGAACTACTCTACATCACATGAGTAGGAAGGATGGTCGCTAAGTAGAATAGTTTCATTTCTTTTATTTAGGGTTAAATGTATTTGGAAAACTGAATACAATTAAATATTAATTTAAATGTATTTTACTAGCTGCACTTGCCAATTATTAAATATTCATGTGTATTATTAACTATATTAGTTAATTATTATTGACTATTAATGTTCATTCTTGGGACTAGATTATTCCATGATACATATTAAATATCACAAAATAGGCCATCATCAGCTTGGGAAATCATCGCATAAAATGTGATGTAAGAAGAAAGCATCATATGCAAAAAAGCTTTAAAAAAATCAAGTCTCCTATGGTTCACTGGCCCATATACTACTGGGAAGTTTACTGGCCTTTCCTTGGTTTTATTTTACTTTCAGGGGCTGCACTAAGTCATTCTTCTCAAGTGGATTTACTGATTAACTCTTAAAAATCACTACCAATCTTAAACATAAATGTTCAGTTATACTATATATAGAATTTTACAGCTAATTTCAGTGTAAAACATCCCTGTTGACGATAACAAATGTCATTCTAGATTTCAGAAGCATAAATTTGAGAACTTTCAAACCAGTCTAAAAGCACACCACATGAGTGGCCAGAGAAGGGCATAAAAACTGGCATTCTGGAACATCTTTCATGGCACTATAAGGAAAAACCACTTCCCTGTTACCAGGCAGCATTCAGCTGGCCAGCTGATACCTCCCTCTTCAGAACCATCACCACCTGTATTAGAGCTATAACGTATTATGTATATGTCTCCATGTTTGCTACCCAATTCTAGACTGCCCTCCCAGGGAGCAAAGAACCCTATCTTAATCGTCTTTATATCCTAAGTACATCAAAAGTATAAATTAATTAAGAATTTCATGGACATTGCTAGTGGAAGTATATATTGTCATTGTGAAAAAAATATGGCCTAATATATTAGAGCTGAAGATGTGATTACCTAATCATTCAGTAATTTGTTTCCTGATTATAAACCTTAAAAAATTGCTTGCTGTTAATGTTATAATTATATTTTCTAATTAATAATATAAAATATTCAAAGACTTTTGTGAGTATATATAAAATATTTGGCTGGCCAGAGGTCTATCTATCTGGTCAGCCAAATAATAATACTTCTTTCCTTTAAATCTGTATTTCTGGGGCACCTGGGTGGTTCAGTGGTTGACTGTCTGCCTTTGGCTCAGGTTGTGATCCCAGGGTCCTAGGATCCAGTCCCACATCGGCCTCTCCGCAGGGAGCCTGCTTCTGCCTCTGCCTATGTCTCTGCCTCTCTCTCTGTGTCTCTCATGAATAAATAAATAAAATATTTAAAAATAAAATAAAATAAATCTGTATTTCTGATAATATGGGTAACTTATCTTTTCCTAGGGAAACTTTTTTATTTTAGCCAAGTTTTCTCATTTATTACTAGATAATTAAAATATTCTCTTATAATTGCTTCTGTGTTCCTTTATGTTTGGAATAAATTTTCCTTTCTCATTAAAAAAAATGCATGCACTACATTACTGTTCTGCTAAATTTCCTCCATATAGAAGGTGTTTTCATCCCTTTGAAGTCTCTGGCTCATTTAGCCTACAAAAGTCTACCAATACGAAAAAAACAACAACAACACTGCTGCTTTAGACATTCTATTCAGCTGAATAACACAATTAATTGCCTGCTATAAAGGTTTAGAATTATGTTAACTATTGTGGGTCTTACAAGGAAATATAAGACATATCTAGTCAGGATCGCTAATAAAATGATGCTTCATTGTTGGTAAATAATCCAATCATTTAATTTAGTCCATAAATGAAAGTACAAACACTGATCTAATAAAAATATTAATTACCACTGGAAGATAACAGACTAACACAGTTCCCAACACATACTAATGTGGAAAGATAATAACATAACAGGAGGTTATAATATGAGTGCTCTGTTAGATCCTTGCACAATTTAAAAGCTCTTATACAACCTTCAAGTGTCTACATTCCCCAAAGCGGCATAGCTAATTAAAATTAACATAAATACTTTGTTGTTCCCTTTGAAATGCTTTCTAGTTTGGGCAGCACCAATTCTCTGTTGCTAAAAGTGGATTTGGACATGTTACTATGCAGAAGCAAGAAATGAGGAGCATTAGTGGCTTCCTCTGGCTCCTGTCATATAGAAGAGAAAATCCATTTGTGCATTTAAAGAGATTTTTATCAATTATTACCACTCATCATTTGCACAGGGGATTGTTGCCGTTTTTTTTTTTTTAAGAAAAACAAAATGTTCTAAATGTCAGCTTAAGGTATAATCCTATTCATAAAGGTTTCCTTGTAAAATGAGTGACAGAGTATTAAAATCAGAAAGTTTCACATAGAATCTGTAATCTCCAGTAATAAATACATTTTATTTATTTATTTATTTATTTTTTTTTTCATTTTATTTATTTATTAAAGATTTTATTTATTCATTCATGAGGGACAGAGAGAGAGGCAAAGACACAGGCAGAGGGAGAAGCAGGCTCCAAGGAGGGAGCCCAACGTGGGACTTGATCCCTGGTCTCCAGGATTACATCCTGGGATGAAGGCGGCGCTCAACCACTGAGCCACCGAGGCTGCCCTCCAGTAATAGATTTAAATGTTAATACAAAAATGTTCTAAATGGTTATTCCTTTGAAACTTGTTGATAAATTTAAAATATAACCCAAAACTTACTGTGCATTTATTTACTGTATGCAATTTAACATAAAAATAAGTGGTTTTCAATAAATGTATGGACTTTCAAAAGGTTGGTTTCAAATGGTTTTTCTTCACTATATCTAGTTCTTTCTAAAAGCAAATACATGGGATAAAATACAGAAAAAAACAATATGAAATGAAAACAACTAAAAGGGGCTTGAACTTTTCTTTGGCCTTTTTGGTAAGTTAACATTTTAAAATTAACATTTAAGTATGCTAAACATAATATAAGCATACAGTATTAAAAGTTAAATAACCCTAAAAGCCTTGCAATAAAATTATCAGTCCTCTACTCACCGGTACTATTTCCTAGAAGTAAGTACTTCAAACTTTTTACAACTTTTTTCCTAAAATTTGTCGAATATTTCTAAAGGTCACATTTAGTTTTAGATTTACCTACTGGCTTCTTATAATGGCAGCTAAGGATTTCCACATCTGTTTAAATCAATTTCCCGTCATTTATCTTCCTAATATTTCAAAAGTTTTGGTTAAAACTTGTTTATAAGATTGTAACTTTTAAATATTGTTTACTGGTGAGCCAAATAGTGTACTTCAATTACATTTCCTTTCTTCTACTACATTCTGCTTTTCTTTGGAATCTCAGTTGTATTTAAACTATAGCATCTTCTCTTACGCCCTCCTACAACTCTATAAAATACTTTTCTTTTTAAAATAAAATACCTTTGACAAACATTCTCCATGTGGTAAAACTATCAAATATTGTCTGAAGTCGTTTTCCTCCTGGAGAGGTTTCCTGGCTTGCCCTCTGCCTTCATCTGAATCAGTTACTCTCCAGGTCTATTGCATGAATGTCATCCTGGAACCTCCCTCTGATGGTAATCTGAGAATTCTTTGCACCTCTCCTGGTAGTCAGAATCCTTTTGCTGGATGGCACATAACAGCATCTTTTGGTTTATTCCTTCATTTTAAAGAAATAATTTATCCTTCAGTAGTTTCCTGAAAAATGGTTAAAGAGACTTTTTGTTTTGATAATTTGGGTGACCAAAATTTTCTTTAGGCTACTTTCCCATTTGATTGATAATGTAGCTGAATAAAAATAACATTCTAGGTCAAATTTTATTTTCCTCAGAATTTTAAAGGTAATATTTCATTATTTTCTAGTCTTCAACGTTACTACTAGGAAGACAAATTTTATTTTTATGACAAATCCTTAGTAGGTGACTTATTTTTCTTGCTGGAAGCGTTCAGCTTTAGTGAGCTGAGATTTCATAATTAAGTGCTAAATATTTGTTAGGCCCTTTCAATCTGGACACTCATATCTATGTTCTGGAGAAGTTTTTTCCAACTTTATTGAGGTATAATTGACATAAAACATTATATAAATCTAAGGAACAGAACATGATGATTTGATACATATATAATACTGCAAAGTGAGTACCACAATAAGGTTAATTACATACTTCATCTGACATAATTACCTTTTTGTTATTGGTATGGTGAGAACATTTAAGGTCTATTCTTTTAACAACTTTCAAGTACAAAATATACTACTGTTACCTACAGTCACCATGCTTCACATTAGATCCCCAGAACTTAATCCTCTTATAATATCTCATTTTCCCTTCTCCCCAGCCCCTGGAAACCATCAATCTACTGTGTTTTTGGGTTCAGCTTTTTTAGATTTCATATATAAATGAGATCACAAAGTGTTTGTCATTCTCTGGCTTATTTCATTTAGTATAATGCTCTAAAGGTTTATCCATGTTGTCACAAATGGCAGGATTTTCTTCTTTATTATGTATGATTAATATTCCATTGTATGTATACTATATTTTATTTATCCATTCACTCATCAATGGACACTTAGATTGTTTCTGTGTGTTGGTTATTGTAAAAAAGGCTGCAATGAACAAGAAAGTGCAGTTATCTCTTTGAGATCCTGATTTCAATTCCTTTGGATATATACCCAGAAGTGGAATTGCTAGATCATATGGTGGTTCTATTTTCTCTTTTTTGAGGATTCTCCATTCTGTTTTTTATAGTGACTGTACAAATTTGTATTTCCAACAACAGAGGACAAGAGTTCTTTTTTCTTTATTTTTTAAAAAGATTCATTTATTTATTTAAGAGAGAGAATGAGCAAGCACAAGTGGGGAGAGGGGCAGAGGGAGAAAATCTCAAGTAGATTCCCCATTAAGTGTGGAGCCCAAGGATGCAGGGCTCAATCTCATGACCCTGAGATCATGACCTGAGCCAAAATCGTAAGTGGGCCACTCAACCAACTAAGCTACTGAGGTGCCCCAAGAGTTCTCTTTTCTATACATCCTTGCTGTTTTTTATCTCATCTTTTAAAAATTGTTTTATTTTTGATTATTGTAATATAAATGACATATGTTAGTTTCATGTCTATAACACAGATTCAAAAATATTATTAAATGTTCACCAAAGTTGTGTAGTCACTTTCTGTCACCATTTGATGTTATTACAATATTATTGACTATACTTCCTATGATGCACTTTCCACTCCATGAATCATTTATTTTATAACTGAAAGTTTGTACGTACCTTGTCTTTCTGATGACAGGCATTCTAACAGGTATGAGGTAATATTTCATTGTGTTTTTGATTTGCATTTCCCTAATGATTGGTGATACTGAGTACCTTTTCATGTATTTTTGTGTCTTCTTTGGAGAAAAGTCAGATCCTTTGCCCATTTAAAAAATCAGATTATTTGCTATTTGCTCTTGAACTTGAGGAGTTCCCTGTGTATTTTGATTATTAAATTTTATCACCTATATGGTTTGTGAATATTTTTTCCAATTCTTTTTTTTTAAGATTATTATTTATTTGAAGGAGAGTGAGAGAAAGGAGCAGGGAGAGGGCTAAAGTTCAGCTGGGAGCCTGACCTGGGGCTCAATTCCTGGGACTCCTGGATCACAACCCAAGCTGAAGGCAGATGTTTAACCAACTGAGTTACCCAGACACTCCTATTTTTTCCTATTCTGTAGGCTGACTTTTCATTTTGCTGATTGTTTCTTTTGCTGAATAGGAGCTATTTTGTTTTAATGTTGTCCCACTTGTTGATTTTCACTTTCACTGTTGTGCTTTTGTATATTCAAAAAAAAAAAACACTGCCAACACCAATGTCAAGAAGCTTTGCTCTGTGTTTTCTTCTGGGAGATCACAGTTTCAGGTCTAATATTTAAGGCTTTAATCCCTTTAGAGATAATTTTTGTGAGTGATTTTAAGACAGAGACACAATTTCATTCTTCTGAATGTGAATATCCAGTTTTCTCAATATTTACTAAAGAGACAATCCTTTCCCCATTGAATATTATTGGATCATTTGTCAAATATTAGCTGATCATATATGTGTGGGTCTACTTCTGGGGTCTTAATTCTGTTCCATTGGTCTGTGTGTCTATTTTTACGCCAGTACCACACCATTTTGATTACTATAAATTTATAATATAATTTGAAATCAGAAAGTGTGATACCTCCATCCTTGTTCTTTCTCAAGATTTCTTTATCTATACAGGGTCTATTGTGGTTCCATTTGAATTTTAGGATTTTTTTTTCTATTTCTGGAAAATTCCACTGGCATTTTGATAAGGATTATATTGAATCTACATGGATTTATGAATACATGGATTTATGCAGCATGGACATTTTAAGAATATTTCTTCTTCCAATTCATAAACATGGGTATCTTTCCAATTACCTGCATCGTCTTCAGTTTCATCAATGTCTTATAATTTTTAGTGTATAGCTCTTTCAGTTCCTTGATTAAGTTATTCCTAAGAATTTTATTGTTTTTGATACTATTGTTATTGGGATTGTTTTCTTTATTTCTTTTTCAGATAGTTCATTGTGAGTGTATTCTGACTTTTGCAATTAACTTTTGTGTGTTGATTTTGTATCCCTGAAACTTAACTGAATTTATAGTTAACAGTTCTGGGGGACAAACTTCAGGATTTTCCCTATATATAAGGTCATGTCACATGCAAATAGAAACAATTTTACTTCTCCCTTTCCAACTTGGATGCCTTTTATTTTATTTTTTCTTGTCTAATCGCTCTGGCTAAAACTTCCAATACTATGTTGAAAAGGAATGGTGAGATTAGGTACCCTTGTCTGTTTCTGATGTTAGAGGAAAAGTTTTCAACTTTTCACTATTGGGCATGATGTCAGCTGTGGGCTTGTCACATATGGTCTTTACTATGTTGAGGCAAGTTGCTTCTATGTCCATTATGTTGAGTTTTTTTTTTTTAATTATTTTAGAGAGCGAGATGAGAAGTGAGAGGCAAAGGGAGAGGGAAAGAAAGTCCCCAAAAGACTCTGTGCTGACCCTGAGATCATGACCTGAGCTGAAACCAAGAGTTGGGCACTCAACCAACTGTGCCACTCAGGTGTCCATTTTTTTTTTTTATCATGTTAGGATGTTGAATTCTGTCAAGTGCTTTTTCTGCATCTATTGAGATGATCCTATGATTTCAATGTATCATTTCATTAATGTGGTGTATCACCTTTATGCTGAACAATCCTTGAATTCTAGGAATAAATCCCACTTGTTCATGTATGATCCTTTTAATAAGCTGTTGAATCTGATTTGCTAGTATTTTGTTGAGAATTTTTGCACCTCTATTCATCAGGGATTTTGGTCTGTAGATTTCTTTTCTTGTAGTGTCCTTATCTAACTTTTGGTATCAGGGTAATGCTGGCCTTATATAAAATAAATTTGGGAAAGTTCCCTCCTCTTCAATTTTTTGGAAGAGTCTGAGAAGGACTGGTATTCAGTCTTCTTAAATGTTCAATAGAATTCACCCATGAAGCCATTTGGTCCTCAGCTTTTGTTGGGAAGTTTTTGATTACTAATTTGCTCTCCTTACTTGTTGCTAGTCCGTTTTCTATTTCTTCTTGATTTAGTCTTGGTAAGTTGTATGTTTCTATCTAGACTGTCCAATTTGTTGGCATATAATTATTCATTCATACTACTCTCTTATAATCATTTGTATTTCTGTTGTATCATTTGCAATGTTCTCTTTCATCTACAACTTTATTTGAGTTCTCTTCTTTCCTTGGTAAGTCTAGCTAAAGGTTTTTCAATTTTATCTTTTCTAAAAACAAAACAAAACAAAAAAACCCTTCAAATCTTAGTTTACTTTCTTGATCTTTTCTATTGTTTTTCTATCCATTTTCTATATTCTTAGCAGGACTTTATCTCCTTCCTTCTGCTAAATTTGGACTTTGTTCTTTTTCTAGTTCTTTAAGCTATTAAGTTCAGTTGAAATTTTTCGGTTTTTTTTGTAATGCAGGCATTTATTACTGTAAACTTTCCTCTTAGAATTGCTTTATTTATTTAATGTTTAATAAATTTTAGCATGCTGTGTTTCCATTTTTTGTCTCAAGATGCTTTTTAAAAAAATTTCTCTCTTGATTTGTTCTGTGACCCACTGGTTATTCAGGAGTGTGGTGCTTAATTTTCATACATTTGTGAATTTTCCAGCTTTCTTTCTGTTATTGATTTCTAGTTTCAAATAATCATTGTCATAAGAAAAGATATTGCATATAATTTTAATCTTCTTAAATTTGTTAATACTTATCTTGTAGCTTAACATATGATCTGTCCTGTAGATTGTTCATTGAGAAGAATGTGGATCCTATTTTGTTTTAGGATGGAATATCTGTTGGTGGTAAATGTCTGTTAGGTCCATTTGGTCCTAAGTATAAGGACCTAAGTCAAGTCTAATGTGTCTATGTTTTTCTGTTTGGATGATCTATTCAATGTTGAAAGTGGGGTATTGACATCCCTGTTATTATTATATTGCTATTTATCTCTTTAGTTTTATTAATGTTTGCTTTCTATATTTAGGTGTTCTGAAGTTGGGGACACATACATTTACATCTGTCATATGTTCTTAGTTAACTGATCCTTTAATAATTATATAATCACCTTGTCTCATTACAGCTTTTGACTGAAAGTCTATTTTGTCTGATATAAGAATAGCTACCACTGCCATCTTTTGGTTTCCATTTAAGTGGAGTATCTTTTTTCTATTCCTTTACTTTCTGCCTATATGCGTCCTCAAAGCTAAAGGAAGTCTGTTGTAAGTAACATATTCTTCGATCATTTTTTAACCTATTTAGCCACTTTATATCTTTGATTGAAAAATTTAAACCATTTACATTTAAAGTAATTAATGATAGGGAAGAATTAATTATTGCCATAAAAAAAAAAAAACCTGTTTTCCAAAAAAAAAAAAAAAAAATTTCTTGGCTCTTTCTGTAGTTCCTTTACTCCTGTCCTCAGCTCTCTTGTCTTTCTTTGTGAGTTGATGTTTTCCCATAGTGGTATGCTTTGATTCCCTTCTCTTTATTTTGCATGTATCTACTGTAGCTTTTTGCTTTCTGGTTACATGAAGCTTACATAAAACATCTTATAACTGTAACAGTCTATTTTCAGAGGATTACAACTCAACTTCAATCCCATACAAAATCTCTACCCTTTTACACAACCCCTCTCTCTTTACATTTTTGATGTTCCAATTTATATTTTTTATATTATGTAACCATTAGCAAATTATATTAGCTACAGTTACTTTTTCATGTTTCAAATTTTTATTTAAATCCTAGTTAGTTACCATATAGTATAATACTGGTTTCAGGAGTAGAATTTAGTGAACTGTAACTTACATACAACACCCAGTACTCAACCCAACAAGTGCCCTCCTTAATATCCATCACTCATTTAGCCCATCCTCCACCTATCTCTCCTCCAGCAACCCTCAGTTTGTTCTCTATAGTTAAGCACCTCTTATGGTTTGCCTCCCTCTCTCTATTTTTCTTCCCTTATGTTCATCTGTTTTGTTTTCTTAAATTCATATATCAGTGAAACCATTTGGTATATATAATATATATATAACATCTTTTTATCCATTCATCAGTCAAAGGATATTCAGGTTCTTTCCATAATTTGGCTATTGTTGGTAACACTGCTATAAACATCAGGGTGCATATGCCCCTTCAAATCAGTATTTTTGTATCTCCTGGGTAAATACCTAGTAGTGCAACTGCTGGGTCATAGAGTAGTTCTATTTTTAACTTTTGAGGAACCTCCATGCTATTTTGCAGAGTGGCTGCATCAGTTTGCATTCCTACCAGCATTATTCCCTTTCCTCCACATCCTAGCCAACACCTGTTTCCTGTGTTGATTTTAGACATTCTGATTGGTGTGAGGTGATATCTCACTGTAGTTTTGATTTCTATTTCCCTGATGATGAGTGATATTAAGCATCTAGATGTCTTCTTTGGAAAAGTGTCTATTCATGTTTTCTGCCCATTTCCTAACTGAATTATTTCTTTTTTGAGTGTTGAATTTGATACTTTTTTAAAATAGATTTTGGATACTAACCCTTTATCAGATACGTCATTTGCAAATATTTTCTCTTATTCTGAAGGCTGCCTTTTAGTTTTGTTGTTTCCTTCACCATGCAGAAGTTTTTATCTTGATAAGGCCTCAGCAGTTCATTTCTTCTTCTGTTTCCCTTGCCTCCAGAGATATGTCTAGTAAGGAGCTGCTATGGCTAGTGTCAAAGAGGTTTCTGCCTGTGTTCTCCTCTAGGGTTTAGGTCTCACATTTAGGTCTTTGATCCATTTTGAATTTATTTTTGTGTATAGTGTAAGAAAGCAGTCTAGCTTCATTCTTCTGCATGCTGTTGTCCAGTTTTCCCAACATCATTTATTGAAGAGACTACCTTTGTTTCATTGGATATTCTTCCTGCTTTGTCAAAGATTAGTTGACCATATAGCTGTGGGTCCATTTGTGGGTTTTCTATTCTGTTCCATTGATCTATGTGCCTATTTTTGTGTTAGCTATAGTTATTTTAATTTTTTCTGTCCCTTAACCTTTTTTAAAAAAGATTTTATTAATTTGTGAGAGACACAGAGCGAAAGGCAGAGACATAAGCAGAGGGAGAGGCAGGCTCCCCACGGGGAGCCCGATGCAGAACTAGATCTCAGGACCCTGGGATCATGACCTGAGCCAAAGGAAGACGCTCAACCACTGAGCCACCCAGGTGTCCCATGTCCCTTAATCTTTATACTAGAGTTATAAACCACCACACTACAGTATTGGAGTATTCTGAATTTGACTATATACTTACCTTTACCATTGTGTTTTATCTTTCCATCAGTTTTCATGCTACTAATTTGTTTTTGTTTTTGTTTTTTTTTTTCATTTCAGCTTGAAGAACTTGCAGCATTTCTTGTAAGGCAGATCTGGTAGTTTTGAACTCTCTCAGCTTTTGTCAGCGAAAATCCTTATATCTCCTTTATTTCTGAAGGACAACTTTCCTGGGTAAAGTATTCTTGGCTAGCAGAATTTTTTTTCCTTTCAGCATTTTGAATATGTCATCCCACTCTCTCCTGGCCTGCAAGATTTCTGTTAAGAAATATGCTCATAGCTTTATGGAGGTTTCCTTGTAAGTGACAAGCTTCTTTTTTCTTGTTGCTTTCATGATTCTTTGATTTTTTTTTTTTGATTCTTTGATTTTTAGACAGTTTTATTGTAATGCTTTGGAGAAGGTTCTCTTTGAGGATTGAAATTGTTTGGAGACCTATGAATATCATGAACTTGGATGTCCAAATCTCTCCCCAGAAGCCACTATCACTTTAAATAAGCTTTCTGCCCCTTTCTCCTCCTCTTCTTTGGTACTCTAATAATGTGTAGATTAATTATCTTAATGGTGTCTTAAAAATCTCACAGGATTTCTTCAATCTTTTTTCTTTTTTCTCCTTCAACTTGATAATTTCAATTTACCTGTCTGAATTCAGATTCTCCTGCTTGGTCCATTCTTTTTTTTTTTATTTTTTTATTTATTTATGATAGTCACAGAGAGAGAGAGAGAGAGGCAGAGACACAGGCGGAGGGAGAAGCAGGCTCCATGCACCGGGAGCCCGACGTGGGACTCGATCCCGGGTCTCCAGGATCGCGCCCTGGGCCAAAGGCAGGCGCCAAACCGCTGCGCCACCCAGGGATCCCTGCTTGGTCCATTCTAATATTGAAGCTCTCTATTGAATTTTTCATTGTTTGTATCCTTCAGCTTCAAATTTTATTTGGTTATTTTTTATGATTTCTTTTTGTTGAACTTTTCATTTTGTTCTTATTTACCTGATCTTGTTGAATTGTTTTTCTGTGAGAGATATAAGCTCTCTAAGCATCTTCAGAACAATTATTTTGAATTATCAGGAAATTTGTTTATTTCCATTTCTTTAGGGTCACTGAAAGTTTAATGTGTTCCTCTGGTGGTATCATGTTTCTTTAATTATTCATGACTCCTCTACTATTGAATAATTATCTGTGCATGTGAAGAGCAGTCATCTCTTCCAGAACATATTTGGCTGACTTAGGTGAGGAAAGACCTTCACCAATGGGTGGGGGTATGCCAGGGAATGCTGTGACTTTGGGTCTAGTGGTGCAGGGTGCCATATCCATGTGGCAGCTCTGGGCCCAGGAATGTGTATCTCACTGGTTTAGGCCATGTGGGTCCACAACAGCAACAACCATGTGATCCTTGTGGAGAGCTGCAGAAAGTCCACAGTGTCTGCAATGATTGCGGGGGTTCTCAGTAGCTCTTCCAAGTCCAGCAGCTAGGAATATGAGCAGAGAGCAGTGGTGGCCAGAGCTAGTAGTGTGTATCCTCAGCTGCAGGTACCTGCAAAGTGTCAGGGGAAAGCTGCAGACACAGAGGGAAGGTAAGGGCTGGGACCAGCAGAAGAGGCTGATGCCAATTGCACACGCATTAGCAACTGCAGGGGCCCTGGTTGTTGGCATGCATTTGTGCAGCTCTAGAGGCAGTGAAGACTGGGACAGGAGTTGGGTTGGCAGTATGCAGATACATACTTGCAGGGGCTAGCTTTAGGTGAGCCCAGTGATTCAGGCCATTGACAAATGTCAAGGGCAGATATGGGCCCATAAGCGGCTATGGGGGCCTTGGCTGCTGTATACACTTCTCTGTCTACAGGAGTTCACCATGGGAGCATGCACGACAATGGAGGCCAGTGATGGAAGTCAGGCCAGCAGTGTGCAGGTATATAGTTGCATGGGCTAGGCATGAACATATACATAACTGTGAGGGTCAGCCTTGGGAGTCTAGGCTGGCATATTACATATTCATAGCCATAGAGGCTACAGCTGGCTGCTGCATATTTCATGCCCCAGCAAGGGGTAGGGAGAGAGCATGAGATGGTCATGGGGCTGGCATCTGTGAATGCAAAGTCCTATGGAGTGAAAAACTTGGTAAAAAAAAAAATCTGCAGGGGTTCTGTGGCAGCTTTGCTGGCCATTGGTTTCTTCAAAGGTGAGAGATGCTAGGGTCCTCTGTGAGCAGTCTGCTGGGATCCATGACGAGGTCCTCAGGGATGAAAGCTGAGGGAGTTTGCAGCATCTATAAGGATTGTTGAAGTCCAGCATTGAAGGATGCTGGGATCCTATGTAGAGCAGCCCAGTTGGAACCATGGTCACTCTCGCTGTATGGCTGACATGGGTAGCCCCTACCCTTTTCCTTGTTCCTACCTATCTCTAGATGTATCAACTTTGCCAGTCTCTAGGTGGGGTAAAACTAAAGTGGGTCTTTGTACAGTGGCCTAAAAGGCTGGGAAGCTGGTAGCACAAGGACTCAAGGAGAACTCCTTTAGGCCAGGGAGTTCTTTTCTTTTCTTTTCTTTTCTTTTCTTTTCTTTTCTTTTTTCTTTTCTTTTCAAGATTTTTCTTTTATTTATTTATTTATTCATAAGAGACACAGAGAGACAGAGAGGCAGAGACACAGGCAGAGGGAGAAGCAGGCTCGATGGAAAGGAGCCCGATGTGGGACTTGATCCCGTGACTCCAGGATCACACTCCAGGCCAAAGGCAGATGCTCAACCGCTGAGCCACCCAGGCATCCCTAGGCCAGGGAGTTCTTTCTTGGTGCTGAGCAGTACCAGTTTGGGGTATGGAATGATGCAGGAAAATGAAATTGTTCTTCTTACCCTTTTTTATGGTTATTCTTAGGTTTTGCTCTACTGTGTTACTGAAGCTTCTTAAGTGAAAGCTTTCTTCTGAGCTCTCCCAGAGCTATTTTTCATTTGTGCCGAATTACTGATCTTCATGGGGAGCAGAGGATGGAAAACTCCTACTCCACCATCTTTGGAGGGTGATATCACCACCCTGGAAAAGTTTTTAATAAGATTTCTTTGGTAATTTTCTTTCTTTTTCTCTGTTTTCTCTTCTGAAACTCCATCATCTGGATATTGGACCTCTTGGACCAAACCTCTAACATTTCTCTCCTATTGCTAAATTTTTGTTGCTGTCATCCTATTTTCTAATCTTTATGTCGAGTTTATCCCAGTTATCTCATTTGTAATTTTCTAGAGCTTCTTCGATTGCTTCTTAGATTGCTCCAGTTTCCTGGTTGTTTCCTCATTTCTCTTTGCAGACAGCAACTACCATATTCTTCTACTGACTTGTCTGTTTCTTCCAAGTTCTTTTCACATGTATTTGTTCTGGTCTCTAACTTTTATGTGGGAGGTTTGCTTCAATGTTTATTGATGCTTGGCTGTCTGGAAGTGCTATGTAGGATCTGCTAACGCTGGGTTTCACTGTATGAAGATCTAGCGAAGGGAGCGGTCAACTCCTTCAACAGCTTTAAATACCACATATACTCTGATGACTGAAATTGTTATATCTGAACTTCACTTCTGAGGTCCAGACTTTCACCATCTCAGTTTGGCAGTTTAAAAGTCATCTCAAACTTGAAAGGAAAAACCAAACCAATACACTAATTCCCACTGCTATATTCCCAAACCTGCTTCTCCCACAATATTTCCTATTCCACTTTTTAAGATCAAAGTCGGGAAGATCAAAACATGAGAGTCATTCTTCTCTGACCTTTCTCTTTTTGTACACACATACCAAATCAATCTATTAACAACTCCAAATGGATTTATCTCTTCACATTCAGAATCCAACAATTTCTTATTATCTTCTTTGCTCCAAGTCTAGCCTAAATACTGAAAATTAAAATATTTTTGTTTGAATGACTGCTCCCTGCTTCCATTCTTGCCCCACTCCAGTCCTTCTGCATACATCTGCTGGAGGGAGCCATTTAAAATATAAGCCAGATCATGTAATTCCTCGGCTCAAATGCCTTCACAGACTTTTGTCACACTTAGAATAAAATGCAAAATTCTCACCAAAGTACCTTCTAAGCCATTACTGTGAGGGAAGTTCTTAGCCTCAAATTCTCTCTTCACTTTCCACATCTAATTGATCAAGTTGATTTTTTACTAACACCTACATTCTCTATTGCATTTATTTTTCATTCCTGTTGCTATCTAGTCATTATTTATGGCCCAAATCATTTTTATGGTGTCCTTCCTCCCTGATTCCAGTCTTTTGCATCTTATATTCTCTATAGACAGAGACAGCATTAAAACTCATATCCAGGGGTGCCGGGGTGGTTTCAGTCAGTTATGTGTCTGACTCTTGATTCAGTTCAGGTCATGATCTCAGGGTTGTGAGATCAAGCCCTGCCTTAGACTCCATGCTGTGCATGGAGCCTGATTGAGATTCTCTCTCTCTCTCTTAAAAAATAAAATATAAAACTCATATCCAATCACATTACTCCCTTGGTTACATCAGACTACTGAGCAGAGTGTACTTTGGGGCTTACAACACTCTTCATGATCTGACCCTTGCCTCCTTCTGCATCTTACTATCCCAATCACTAACACATACTTATATGCCAAAGTTACCATATATCATATAGTTCCCAGGAACTACCACTTCCCTATGCTGTGTGCCATCTGGGAACAGCTCTCCTTTTTTGTCTTCTGGGTTAACCCCTGTCCATGCCTCAAGATTCACCTTCTGTATTACTGCTGCTGGAGCTTTCACTGATTTTTCCCAGCCCTAAGTAATCAGTCACTCCCTCTAACAACATCAGTGTATATGCAACACGTATATGGCTACTGTTTGTTTGTAGTTTATTTGATCCCACTAGAATAGTTTCTAAGCATGAGGACCAATTATAGACTTCATGGGCAATCATCAGAAGGAACTGCCAATTCCCTAAAACTGAGTGTAAACTTTACATGTAAAACCATACTTGGGTTGTCTTGGGAAGAAATTCTATCTGATATTCATGACCCAGAAAGGGTTAAGAACCAATACTGCAGATGGTGATATTCTTGAGGAAAGGGATAAGTCTTGTTCATTTTTAATCTCTACATCCCATTTTATCACATTGAACAGAGCATAATTAAGGCAACTATACACAAATGCTTTTGTACACTAGCAAATACACATAAAGCAACTGATAGGTTACTTGTATAATATTTAGGCAAATTTCCAAAGATTCTCAAACAGGCAACATCATATCCTCAAAGTTCCCCATAAAAATTACATTTATAATTCTTTCTAAAACCTATAATTCTCACCAGTAGATACTTCTGACCTGACAATACCTGACAATACATAACTCCTCAAAGGTTTTACTCAGTCCCTTAGTCTAAGCATAATAGTCGCCAAAAGTTTCTGATGTTTGTTTTACCTTAAAAGTTTTTACCTTTCTTTTAGTTACTTCTCATTCAGCCTGTAAAATATAATCTTGATCGTCAATTAACTCAATACATTTTAATAATAGCCAACAGACAGCTAAGGATGTATCAGGTCTGTCTCACTTAGAAATATTGGTACCTTATTTCTAGGTTTAATCATTACATTAACCAATAAATTGGCTCTTTACAGCTTCAACTACCTTCTATTTTTAAGAAGTGGGGAGAGACAGAATTTTGGTAACTTCTACAGGCTGAAGGAGCTCCATTCACCAGAAAAAAAAAACAAAAACAAATAAATGACCCCTGGATATTATGGTACAGCATTACACAGTAATGCCCTTTAGAAAACTAAAGTGGTATGTTGTGTCATAATAAGGAAGACCCCTTACCTACAGTGGGACGGACAAAGGAACAACTTTAGCAATATTGTTTCATAGTATAACTAGGGATGAAAAAAGAGGAAAAAAATGATAAAAAAATGAGGTGTACAAGAACACACATACTCTGTGTAGATTTCTTACCATTTTATAGAGATCCGAGACACTAATCTGGTCTGAATCCACTACTTCAAAGTCCTTTCGAGGCACCAAATCCAGGCCCAAATGTCTAGTAAAAAGAAAGAACACACTCAGCATGCCATGTCCTCAGATTACTCATCTTTCTTTATGTAACTAGAAGCTCATAACTGCCATGACCTTGTGGACAGAGATTAAGACACTACCCCAACAGGGATATGCTTTTATCCAGTAATACCTAACTGTGCTCACCTAAGGTAAATAAATGGGGCTGGAGATTTTAAGACTGACAATTTTAATCATCAAGAAGTTTCCTCTTATGATGGTAAAAAGAATCCATTCAGTATCATGTCTATAAGAGAGTGCTTGAGTTCGGTAAGGATATATTTTCTATAGATCATTAATAAGTCGTGTTTTTTCTCTTCCTCCCAATCCTACAAGTATGCTCAAGACTCAGTCAAGCATTACTTTCATTAGGATGAAAAAATTATTCAGGGTCCAAGCAGGTTTGTAATTCAACACATAAAAAATTGCCTCCAAAAGATACTGAACCCAAAGAAAGGTATGTTTGAGTTTTTATCTCATTTTCAATTTAACTAATACTGACACTGGTTATAGTACAGACCTTAGCACATATTAGCCAATACTTTAAGAAACTTTATATGAAACTGTAACCAAGGAGTATTACTCCTAAAAAAAATACCCCATATTTGGAATTTCTGGTATAATTTGGGGAGGCAAGAATAAGAGATGGTGATTAGTGACTAACTAGGGCAGGCAGTATGAGGCAGTGTAAATAACTCAAGAAAGTCAGACTCCTGGGTTCAAATATGGTACATAATTTATGTTCAGTAAATGTTTTAGCTCTTTTCTCACTCTCTAAACCTGGAGTCAAATGGAGTTATGGGGCTGTGGACTCCAAAACTGCTTAAAACAGTATGTATGTGTGTTCATGTATGATTTTTTTTTTGAGGAGAGGATCTATAACTCTCATCAGGGTTTCAGAGCTTCTTGGTGACCTTACTATACACTCGAACACTAGGGTTATAAATTACTGCATCTGGCAAAAGTATCCCATAGACAATGAAAGAAGTATATATATTTTTCTCTTCAACTAGACTATGAACTACTTTTAGAAAATGCTAGCAAAACTAATTCTGTAGGCTCTTTCTGTGGATAAAACTACCATTATTTAAAATAAAACCGAAGATGGCAGAAGAGTAGGGTCCCCAAGTCGCCTGTCCCCACCAAATTACCTAGATAACTTTCAAATCATCCTGAAAACCTACGAATTCCGCCTGAGATTTAAAGAGAGAACAGCTGGAATGCTACAGTGAGAAGAGTTCACGCTTCTTCTTCTTCTTCTTCTTCTTTTTTTTTTTTTTTTTGAGTTCACGCTTCTATCAAGGTAGGAAGACAGGGTGTGGGGGGGTGGGAATAAAGAAATAAAAAGCAACAAAGGGGTAGGGGCCCCGGGAGGGGCTGGGCTAAGGCCGCAGGGCAAGTGCCCCCAGGACAGGAAAGCCCCATCCCAGAGAAGCAGGAGCTTCACCAATCTTCCCAGAAAGAAAGGTGCTCACAGGGAATTGAAGCAGGATCCCAGGAGGGGCGGGGATGCCCTCAGGCTCTAACAGAGGACCTGCGGGGGATGGGGGCAGAGAGTGCACCACATACGGCAGCCAAGCTCGCTAAAGGGCTGGAGCGCTTGCGGGGGGGGGGGGGCCCGGGAGCAGCTCCTGCTGTGGCTCAGGCAGAGGGGGCTGTGCGCCCCGGCGAGCGCGATTCCATCAGCGCAGGTCCCGGAGCCCAGGGCGCCGGGGTACATAGCCCATATCTGGCGCTCCCTCCGGGACAGGCAGAGGCCTGAGGGCCCAGGACAGCCAGGACGCTCCTGCCACCAGGCGGCCCGGAGCTGTGCAGAACAGCAGCCTCCGTCCCCGGAGCATCCAGGCCCCTGCGGACTGGGAGCTGCGGTAGTTACTGCGGGAGCTGACTCTAAGGCTGGAGAGCTGGCTGCAGCCACTGTTGTTCCTCCTGGGGCCTCACAGGATAAACAACCCCCACTGAGACTCACAGTGGCCTCACAGGATAAACAGGAAAAACAACTCCCACTGAGCCGTGCACCAGGCAAGGGGCTGAGCAGCTACCCCAGGTGCTCACACCTGAGAATCAGCACAGCAGGACTCTCCCCCAGAAGACCAGTTACACGGACAGGGGGAAAGCAAGTTATTGACCAAGCAGCACTGGAAAGTTCCAGGGGAAGTCGAGGGATTTACAGTATATAGAATCAGAGGATACTCCCCCTTGTTTTTTGTTTTGTTTGCTTCCCCCCCCTTTTATCTTCTTTATTTTTCTTTTCTTTTTTCTCTTCTTTTTCTCCTTTTTCCAGTACAAATTTTTTTTTTGCCACTCTGCACTGAGAAAAATGACTAGAAGGAAAAACTCACCTCAAAAGAAAGAATCAGAAACAGTCCTCTCTCTCACAGAGTCAAAAAATTTGAATTATAATTCAATGTCAGAAAGCCAATTGAGAAGCACAATTATAAAGCTACTAGTGGCTCTAGAAAAAAGCATAAAGGATTCAAGAAACTTCATGACTGCAGAATTTAGATATAATCAGGCAGAAATTAAAAATCAATTAAATGAGATGCAATCCAAACTAGAGGTCCTAACGAGGGTTAACGAGGTAGAAGAACGAGTGAGTGACACAGAAGACAAGTTGATGGCAAGGAGGGAAACTGAGGAAAAAAACAGAAAAACAATGAAAAGATCATGAGGATAGGTTAAGGGAAATAAATGACAGCCTCAGAAGGAAAAATCTACATTTAATTGGGGTTCCCGAGGGTGCCAAAAGGGACAGAGGTTAAAGAATATGTATTTGACAAATCATAGCTGAGAACTTTCCTAACTTGAGAAGGGAAACAGGCATTCAGATCCAGGAGATAGGGAGATCGCCACCTAAAATCAATAAAAAACGCTCAACACCTTGACATTTAATAGTGAAACTTGCAAATTCCAAAGATAAAGAGAAGATCCTTAAAGCAGCAAGAGACAAGAAATCTCTAACTTTTATGGGGAGAAATATTAGATTAACAGCAGACCTCTCCACAGAGACCTGGCAGGCCAGAAAGGGCTGGCAGGATATACTCAGGGTCCTAAATCAGAAGAACCTGCAGCCAAGAATCCTTTATCCAGCAAGGCTCTCATTCAGAATAGAAGAAGAGATAAAGAGCTTCCAAGATAGGCAGAAACTGGAAGAATATGTGACCACCAAGCCAGCTCTGCAAGAAATATTCAGGGGGATTCTGTAATAGAAAGAGGAAGTCCAAGGGAACAATCCACAAAAACAGGGACTGAATAGATGACACTAAATTCATCTTTCAATAGTACCTCTGAACGTGAATGGGCTTAATGACCCCATCAAAAAGCGAAGGGTTTCAAACTGGATAAAAGAGCAAGACCCATCTATTTGCTGTCTACAAGAGACTCATTTTAGAGGTAAGGACACCTACAGCCTGAAAATAAAAGGTTGGAGAACCATTTACCATTCAAATGGTCCTCAAAAGAAGCAGTGGTAGCCATCCTTATATCAGATAAACTAAAGTTTACCCCGGAGACTGTAGTAAGAGATGAAGAGGGATACTATATCATACTTAAAGGATCTATCCAACAACAGGACCTAACAATCATGAATATTTATGCCCCGAATGTGGGAGCTGCCAAGTATATCAATTAATAACCAAAGTTAAGACATACTTAGATAATAATACACTTATACTTGGTGACTTGAATGTGGCACTTTCTACAATCAACAGGTCTCCTAAGCACAACATCTCCAAAGAAACAAGAGCTTTAAATGATACACTGGACCAGATGGATTTCACAGATATTTACAGAACTTTACATCCAAACACAACTGAATACACACTTTTCTCAAGTGCCCATGGAACTTTCTCCAGAATAGACCACATACTGGGTCACAAATCAGGTCTTAACTGATACCAAAAGATTGGGATTGTACCCTGCATATTTTCAGACCATAATGCTTTGAAACTAGAACTAAATCACATGAAGAAGTTTGGAAGGATTTCAAACATGTGGAGGTTAAGGACCATCCTGCTAAAAGATGAAAGGGTCAACCAGGAAATTAGAGAAGAATTAAAAAGATTCATGGAAACTAATGAGAATGAAAATACAACCATTCAAAATCTTTGAGATACAGCAAAAGCAGTCCTGAGGGGGAAATACATCGCAATACAAGCATCCATCCAAAAACTGGAAAGAACTCAAATACAAAAGCTAACCTTGCACCTAAAGGAGCTGGAGAAAAAATAGCAAATAGATCCTACACCCAGTAGAAGAAGAGAGTAATAAAGATTCGAGCAGAACTCAATGAAATAGAGACCAGAAGAACTGTGGAACAGATTAACAAAACTAGGAGTTGGTTCTTTGAAAGAATTAATAAGATAGATAAGCCATTAGCCAGCCTTATTAAAAAGAAGAGAGAAAAGACTCAAATTAATAAAATCATGAATGAGAAAGGAGAGATCACTACCAACACCAAGAAAATACAAACAATTTTAAAAACATATTATGAGCAGCTATACACCAACAAATCAGGCAATCTAGAAGAAATGGACTCATTTCCGGAAAACCACAAACTACCAAAACTGGAACAGGAAGAAATAGAAAACCTCAACAGGCCAATACCCAGGGAGGAAATTGAAGCAGTCATCAAAAATCTCCCAAGACACAAAAGTCCAGGGCCAGATGGCTTCCCAGGGGAATACTATCAAACGTTTATTTATTTATTTTTTATTTTTTATTTTTTCAAACGTTTAAAGAAGAAACCATATCTATTCTACTAAAGCTGTTTGGAAAGATAGAAAGAGATGGAATACTTCCAAACTCATTCTATGAGGCTAGCATCACCTTAATTCCAAAACCAAAGACCCCATCAAAAAGGAGAATTATAGACCAATATCCCTGATGAACATGGATGCAAAAATTCTCAACAAGATACTAAACAATAGGATCCACAATACATTAAGAAGATTATTCATCATGACCAAGTGGGATTTATCCCCGGGATGTAAAGCTGGTTCAACACTCATAAAAAAATAAATGTGATTGATCATATCAGCAAGAGAAAAAAACAAGAACCATAAGATCCTCTCATTAGATGCAGAGAAAGCATTTGACAAAATACAGCATCCATTCCTGATCAAAACTCTTCAGAGTGGAGGGATAGAGGGAACATTCCTCAGTATCTTAAAAGCCATCTATGAAAAGCCCACAGCAAATATCATTCTCAATGGGGAAACACTGGGAACCTTTCCCCTAAGATCAAGAACAAGACAGGGATGTCCACTCTCACCACTGCTATTCAACATAGTACTAGAAGGCCTAGCCTCAGCAATCAGGCAACACAAAGAAATAAAAGCCATTCAAATTGGCAAAGAAGAAGTCAAACTCTCCCTCTTTGCAGATGACATCATACTCTACATAGAAAACCCAAAAAGACTCCACCCCAAGATTGCTAGAACTCATACAGCAATTCGGCAGTGTGGCAGGATACAAAATCAATGCCCAGAAATCAGTGGCATTTCTATACACGAACAATGAGACTGAAGAAAGAGAAATTAAGGAGTCAATCCCATTTACAATTGCATCCAAAAGCATAAGATACCTAGGAATAAACCTAACCGAAGAGGTAAAGGATTTATACCCTAAAAACTACAGAACACTTCTGAAAGAAATTGAGGAAGACACAAAGAGATGGAAAAATATTCCATACTCATGGATTGGAAGAATTAATACTGTGAAAATGTCAATGCTCCCCAGGGCAATTTACACGTTTAATGCATTCCCTATCAAAATACCATGGACTTTCTTCAGAGAGTTGGAACAAATCATCTTAAGATTTGTGTGGAATCAGAAAAGACCCCGAATATCCAGGGAAATATTCAAAAAGAAAACCATATCTGGGGGCATCACAATGCCAGATTTCAGGTTGTACTACAAAGCTGTGGTCATCAAGACAGTGTGGTACTGGCACAAAAACAGACACGTAGATCAATGGAACAGAACAGAGAATCCAGAAGTAGACCCTCAACTTTATGGTCAACTAATATTCGACAAAGGAGGAAAGACGATCCACTGGAAAAAAAGAGTCTCTTTAATAAATGGTGCTGGGAAAATTGGACATCCACATGCAGAAGAATGAAACTGGACCACTCTCTTGCACCATACACAAAGATAAACTCAAAATGGATGAAAGATCTAAATGTGAGACAAGATTCCATCAAAATCCTAGAGGAGAACACAGGCAACACCCTTTTTGAACTCAGCCACAGTAACTTCTTGCAAGATACATCCACGAAGGCAAGAGAAACAAAAGCAAAAATGAACTACTGGGACTTCATCAAGATAGGAAGCTTTTGCACAGCAAAAGAAACAGTGAACAAAACAAAAAGATAGCCTACAGAATGGGAGAAGACATTTGCAAATGACCTATCAGATAAAGGGCTAGTACCCAAGATCTATAAAGAACTTATCAAACTCAACAGCAAAGAAACAAACAATCCAATCATGAAATGGGCAAAAGACATGAATAGAAATCTCACAGAGGAAGACATAGACATGGCCAACAAGCACATGAGAAAATGCTCTGCATCCTTTGCCATCAGGGAAATACAAATCAAAACCACAGTGAGATACCATCTCACACCAGTGAGAATGGGGAAAATTAACAAGGCAGGAAACCACAAGTGTTGGAGAGGATGCGGAGAAAAGGGAACCCTCTTACACTGTTGGTGGAAATGTGAACTGATGCAGCCACTCTGGAAAACTGTGTGGAGGTTCCTCAAAGAGTTAAAAATAGATCTGCCCTATGACCCAGCAATTGCACTGTTGGGGATTTACCCCAAAGATACAGATGCAGTGAAATGCCGGGACACCTGCACCCCGATGTTTCTAGCAGCAATGTCCACAATAGTCAAACTGTGGAAAGAGCCTCGGTGTCCATTGAAATACGAATGGATAAAGAAGATGTGGTCTCTGTATAAAATGGAATATTACTCAGCCATTAGAAACGACAAATACCCACCATTTGCTTCAACGTGGATGGAACTGGAGCGTACTATGCTGAGTGAAATACGTCAATCGTAGAAGGACAAACATTATATGGTCTCATTCATTTGGGGAATATAAAAAATAGTGGAAGGGAATAAAGGGGAAAGGAGAAAAAATGAGTGGGAAATATCAGAAAAGGAGACAGAACATGAGAGACAGCTAACTCTGGGAAACGTACAAGGGGTGGTGGAAAGGGAGGTGGGTGTGGGTTGGGGGTGACTGGGTGACGGTCACTGAGGGGGGCACTTGATGGGATGAGCACTGGGTGTTATGCTATATGTTGGCAAGTTGAACTCCATTAAAATAAAAAAGAAATATAGAAGGTGTTAGAATGCTAGCAGCTATAAAAGTAAAATAAATGGAGATATGTGTATCAAAAATAGGTCAAACGTTAGACAAAGACAAATATCAGTTACTTGTGGAATTTAAGAAACAAAACAGACGAACAAAGGGAGGAAAAAAAGAGAGACACACAAACCAGGAAACAGACACTTAACTATAGAGAAGAATCTGGTGGTGACCAGAGGGGAGATGGGTGGGGGATCGGAGAAATAGATGATGGGGATTAAGGAGAGTAATTGTGATGAGCACTGGGTGTTGTATGGGTGTTGAATCACTGTGTTGTACACCTGAAACTAATACCACACTGTGTGTTAATTCATGGAATTTAAATAAAAACATAAAAAATAAAATAAAACCATGTGAAAAAATAAATTATTTTATTTAAAAATTAAAACCATCTATACATCCAAAATACATTTGTTTTATTTATAATTTGTGACCTATTTATAGGAAAAGGTATGAAGAGATTAAAGAAGTTTCAATAAGATTGCTAAAATAAAAACAGAAACTCAAAACTATATGAAAAAGGTAGAAACAAACATATTAATTGTATAGGCTAATATGATAACCATGATTAAGAATGAAAATTTAGATTGGTACTTTTTAGTGGGGAAGAAAAAAGGATAAACCTATTTTTCTACTAAAAAGATAAAATCTCAAGCCTTTCTATTATATATTATAACTTACATTATTCTTTAATAGAAAAACATGAGTTTTTATAGGGTGCCTGGGTGGCTCAGATGGTTAAACATCGGACTCTTGATTTTGGCTTAGTTCATGATCTCAGGTTTGTGAGATTTAGTCCTGTGTTGGGGGGCTCTGTGCTGGGTGCCAAGCCTGCTTAGGATCCTCTCTCTCCTTCTGCCCCTGCCGCCCATGCTCTCTCTCTCTCTCTCTCTCTCGAAAGAGAGAGAGAGAGAGAGAGAGAGAGAGAAAAGAAAAACATGAATTTTTAATTTTTTAAAAATTTTTTAAAAATTTATTTATGATAGTCACACACACACACACAGAGAGAGAGAGAGAGAGAGAGAGAGAGAAAAGAAAAACATGAATTTTTAATTTTTTAAAAATTTTTTAAAAATTTATTTATGATAGTCACACACACACACACAGAGAGAGAGAGAGAGAGAGAGAGAGAGAGAGAGAGAGAGGCAGAGGGAGAAGCAGGCTCCATGCACCGGGAGCCCGACGTGGGATTCGATCCCGGGTCTCCAGAATCGCGCCCTGGGCCAAAGGCAGGTGCCAAACCGCTGCGCCACCCAGGGATCCCGAAAAACATGAATTTTTAAAGAAGAAAAAACTTCGGGTACGATTATTGAAGTTAACGTATTTAAGTTGAGAAGCGATTTGATTTTTCTAACACTAGGATCCTGCCTTCTTTTTTTTTTTTTTTTTACTTATGATAGTCACAGAGAGAGAGAGAGAGAGGCAGAGACACAGGCAGAGGGAGAAGCAGGCTCCATGCACCGGGAGCCCGATGTGGGATTCGATCCCGGGTCTCCAGGATCGCGCCCCTGGGCCAAAGGCAGGCGCCAAACCGCTGCGCCACCCAGGGATCCCAGGATCCTGCCTTCTTATATCAAAGAAATATTGCATTTAGTCATTATATTAGTTATCCTTAATTTCTTTGATATAATTTCAGGTCTCTAGCCTCCAACACTTACTGCAGGTAAAGGCAGCAGTATCATGGAAAGTAAGAGAAAGCTGAAGCACAACCTTTCCACCTCCCTTGTCATGAGAAGCAATTTACATCATAAAGATAATTTTGCAGATACGATCTCAAAAGTATTTAAAATACTTTTATAAGCATGTAGAAAAGCAGTGGAAAGACAATAGGTGACACTAATATTTATATTAGGGAAATGGAATCATACATTTGAGCACTAAAAAACATTTTCCAATTTTCTATAGTCATGCTATCAAAACTTTTTTTTTTTTTTAAACAATTTTTTTTTTTTTTATTTATTTATGATAGTCACAGAGAGAGAGAGAGGCAGAGACACAGGCAGAGTTCGGAGAAGCAGGCTCCATGCACCGGGAGGCCGATGTGGGATTCGATCCCGGGTCTCCAGGATCGCACCCCGGGCCAAAGGCAGGCGCCAAACCGCTGCGCCACCCAGGGATCCCTCAAAACTTTTTTAAATACAAAAATGAGAATCAAAATTCCATACATATTCTTTAACCATTAGTGCTCATAACATATATGATAGTTAAATGTCACAATTAAGTAACAAAAAGGCCTGTGTGAATATTGCAAACAAAACAGGTATTTTCAAAACGATAGCATCAGAAATAAATCCAATGGACCTCAATCAATATGGCTGGGATTCAGTGTATGTACTGTGTGGTTGTGCACCATACACAGGGATGGGCTGTGTAGACTGGCATTTATGCAAATTCTGTCTCAGCACTATGACACCCTTAGCTTGTCCACTCAACTGTCCATGCATACACCCAACCACTCACCCACAGGGATTCTCTGAGGACCTATAATTTCCCCCCCATGATCTTGGATACAGGGAATACAGCAGTTTTGAGGCAAGCAAATGTTCATAATTCTCCCAAGAATAGTATTTTCTGTCTCCTAGAAGTCATTAGAGCACAATACTTTTTAGATTCTTGATTTCATTATTTAGGAAATAAGAAAATTATTAATGAGCAATCTGCTAAAACTGAAGACTGAGTTCCTTCTACTAGTCCACTAGTCTTTAACGGAGGAAGAGTAATTTTCAAAAGCTAAATCGGAGGACTGGCCTCATTGGGAAAAGGCAGAGGTGCTGCATGGTGAAAAGCCACGGAGGCTCACTACATATTTCATTCCGGAAAGGAGGTTTCTGGCTATTTCTGTCTGTAGTTTACCCTAAGAATAGTGAACAGCAAGTACAGAGAGTGGTTAATTTAGTCTCTTCTCTGTCTTCCTAGCACAGGGAGGTAGGGCAGCAGAGTTCTGAGGAGCATGGGCTCTGATGTCAATTGCCTGGTTTGCATTTTGGCTCTTCCCCCAGGCCACACTGTCATATCTATCATAAGCTACTGTAAAGCATTTAGCACACTGTCTGGCATTGTAAACTGCCACTCCTGTTATAATTATCATAAGTATGTGTTACTTTACTAGCCAAAACATGGCCTAAAGTATAAGGACTGTGATCAAAGAGATACAATGTCTGAAAAAGAGACTCTTGAACAGATGGACACAAGCAGGAGGTATACATCCATGTATGTCGGTATACAGATGTAGTATAGAGCTGTTTTCAAAAATGGTCTTACTAATTGTTTAGGTGAACAGTCTTCACATAAACATTTAGTGTTGTCTCACCACATGCCATTGGTCACTCACTCATTTATTTCAATAATTCAATAAATATTTATTAGCATCTACTCTGTGCTAGGTTCACGCTGAACTTAGGGACACAGGCACACCTCTTAAAGGCTCTGAATCTCTATACCAAATTCTTTGAATTTTACATTTCCTTAGAATGTTCTCTATTCTCTTCTATTTTCCATGTTACCTTTTTCTTCTGTGGTTCCTCATCTGAACCACAGAACATAGAAAATAATGTGAAGTTAACTAATTACAGACAATGGATGTTTTAAAGCATCAGCACTTAGTTCTCCCCCAAAATTGGTTGAGAAAGGCTAAAGATATTAATATTTCCTGTATGTACTAGCTTTTTCTAATACTCATAATAAAAAGAGCATACAGATAATAACTACACTAATGAAAGTATATTTATATAATAAGATATAAATAATAATAGCTACACAGGACGCCTCGGTGGCTCAGCGGTTGGGCATCTGCCTTTGGCCCAGGGCATGATCCTGGGATCCGGGATCGAGTCCATATAGGGCTCCCTGCATGGAACCTGCTTCTCCCTTGGCCTATGTCTCTGCCTCTCTCTCTTGTTGTATCTCTCATGAATAAATAAAAATCTTTAAAAAATAAAAAAAAATAAAAAATAATAATAGCTACCCTTTGCTGAACATTTACACGGGATAGGATGGATATATATATATATATATATATATATCCGCAGAGGTGGGCTTGTCTCAAACTAAAATAATAAAAAATAATAATAGCTACCCTTTGCTGAACATTTACACGGGATAGGATGGAGATATATATATATATATATATATATACCTGCAGAGGTGGGCTTGTCTCAAACTATATCTATCTTACTCTGAGCCTATGGTATTTTCACTGTACCTGCTATCTTCCTACTAACAATCATGAAAGTTAAACACTAATAAGTGACTGTAATCAATTCAGTCATTAACAGTTTGAGGGATAATTTTGTGCAAATATATCAATCCAGAAGGAAACAAATACAGGTTGGCGAATGAGTGTCCACCAGGCATAAGAACAAACCTATTTTATTACTTAGATTCACATTCATGTAGTGCCTGTCAAGTGCAGACATTGTGCTAAGTGCAGATGAGCAAAACAGATGCACAAAGAGTGAGAGAGAGATAAAGGAAATTTACTGATTTGAATATAACTTCATGGAAGGATTCTGACACATGCACACTTTAAACATAGTTATCTCTGACTTCTTGGATACAGCAAGATAGTAAATAATGGGCACAACACCCTATATCAGAATAACTCTAAGAAGAAGTTGTTGGAAACTTCTACTAATTTCAGATGTCCTGAAGCTCAAAAATATAAGCACATTCGTAAAAGCAAAGTACTGAGCCATAAGTCCTTCTGAGTCCTAGCTACAAATCTATTCAGAGGAAACTTGTTGGCACAAAGGCTGGGGTGGCAGTATTTTCTGCATACTACAATCCAAACTTCTGCTTGTGTTGCTTCCTCTAAAAGAAATTCCCTTGGTGAAGAATATAAACTATGGAAAAAGAAGGGGATATGGGTGGGTTAGGACATATGAAAGTCTAAGGGAGAGAGTACAAAAGAGAGAAGGAGTAGAGAGACTATGATAGAGGGAGAGAAAGATAATATAAGAACTAGAAGTTTTATATTTATTGGTGATTTGTCTTAATCATTGAGACCAGAAAATAAATATATGAATTATTTCATTTGATACTTATAATCTACAGAAACATCATTCTAACTCAACAAAAGCTTATAAAATTTTTACACTGTATTCAAATCTGTACTTTCTACCTAAAGAAGAAATATAAAAATCTTACAAATTATTCTATGAATAAAGCATTTCTTACTTAGATATTTTTCTAAGGCAAAGATCAATTAAGCTGTATTGGTTCTGGGTTAAGACAAGTTCAACTTAGGTATGCTATAGTAGTGATGACATTAGAATAAAAAGAAACTTTTAGCAACACTTTTATGGAAGGTGTTGAAAATATTAACACAATGAAATTCTATTGCTAGATAAACTTTTAAAATTCCACTGGAGAGGATATAGTTAACTGACTTAGTCTTTGTATAGGAGACTTACGCAGAGATAATGGCTAGTTTATTTGAGCAAACTTTGTCTTATGCCCTTCCTGTATTTCAGTTTCTAAAAATATAAGAACACAACTTACAAGTACTGATTTTTACATGATATAATTTTAGTAATTTTAACTTATGGAATGAGTGTACACATATGCAAACAGGCTAACAAGTATAAACCAAATAAACAAAATAAAAATTGTGGTTATACAGACGTGGAAAGCTCTGCATTTATTTTAAACTCTAAATAAAAGAGTATAATACCAATTTAGTTTCTATCCTAGAAATTTCTAATTCAATGTGAAATCAAATATACACTATGGGACATACAGTGTTCATACTAGGAGACCAGAACAAAATCAAATAACCCATAGACTAGAAATACTGGCAATAATTTGCTTGGTTTTAAGATTCGCACTTAAAAATAATCAGAGAGATGCTAAGGTCCTGCATAAAGTTTATGGGCTTTGGGATCAGCTCTGGGTATAAAAACCAGTTCTACCACTCACTGTGCAACAATAGAAAAAGTACTTTGGAGCCTCAGTGTCCTCATCAGGTAAAATGGAGCTCTGGTCTTGGAAGAGCATAATAGCATTTTATTGTAACAATGCATATGTTAGGGGTTCCTGGGTGGCTTAATTAAGTGTTCGACTTTTGGCTTCAGCTCAGGACATGATCTCATGGGTTGTGAGAGCTCTGCATCATGATCCCTGAGGAGTCTGCTTGATTTGCTTCATTTGCCCTTCCCGAACTCACTCTTGGACACACTCTCTCAAATAAATATTTGAAAAAACAAACAAACCCAACAATGTATGTTAGTCCAAGCACTTACCACTGTGATATAAGTAGGTGTACTCAATAATTAACAGCTGTTATTAATAGCTTCTAAAATAGGTTCTGAAAAGGCAGAGCTATGATGTCTGTGTAAGGGCTTATAGAAAAGGCATAAAAGTTAAAAAATTATAAATGATTCATATTTACTTTTATCAATTAAAGCATAAAAATATATTCC
Organism: Vulpes lagopus; assembly: GCF_018345385.1. NCBI lineage: Eukaryota > Metazoa > Chordata > Mammalia > Carnivora > Canidae > Vulpes > Vulpes lagopus. The sequence goes on along the minus strand of NC_054830.1, from coordinate 19,754,679 downwards.
ACAAACACTGGAACGCATCTCCCACATGCCAAGATATGCTAAGCTTCAGTATTTTATGGCACTTATAAAAGCGTGGTGGTTCAAAAAATGTGGAACTCTGAGGCATAAAACAGGAACAATGGATATGGTTATCAGTGCTCAGGTACTGTGTGGAACATGTCTTCTTTACATAACCTAATGGTACAAAGTGACTTTATTTTTACAGTATACTATCCCTCCTTTCAAAGTAAGAAGGAAAATTTTTTAAGCAAAAGTTATTAATGAAGGTGGGATAACTGCAATTTACTGACAGGTATTTACAATGGCCTTTGCCTTTTTCAAATATAAGTTGAACTCATTTCCAAGCTATCATCTTTAAGTTTTCAGATTTGATTGCAAAATCTGATTGGTCTGCTCTCCAAGTTTTATTACAAAGATGTACTGAGGGGATCCTGGGTGGCTCAGTGGTTTAGAGCCTCCCTTTGGCCCAGGGTGTGATCCTGGATTCCTGGGATCAAGTCCCACGTTGGGCTCCTGCATGAAGCCTGCTTCTCCTTCTGCCTGTGTCTCTGCCTCTCTCTCTCTGTGTCTCTTGTGAATAAATAAATAATATCTTTAAACAACAACAACAACAACAAAGATGTACTGATATTTGTTAGTATTTTTCTTCATTTACTGGTATGCACAACTGCAGCTAAACTATAACATAATGACTTATATACAACTTAGTGTCATCAGTTCAAGTTTACAGTTTGCTTGGCACATGGTGATGTTACTTTTGCAATTATTACTGTCATTAATTTATTAAATAAAATGTAATAATGCCATTTTATAAGATGGCACTGTTTGAGGCTAAGGGACAGAATCAGCTATGCTGTAAGCTAACATACAGCATTTTGCCAGATTTTTATTGCCCAAAATTTGATCTAGAGAAAGCTGTCTGATCTATGGTACATCTGAAGTCATATTATATCATACCAGGAGTCTATGATGTATGTCAAGCAACTCTACTGATAGTCATGAAAGGGTGTAATTTAATGAAACAAACAAGGATAGTATGCTATCAATTTAAAAGGTCAAAAATAGCCAATTTAGGGTTGTACTTGTTTTTTTTTCTAAGGATGAACAGCATCCACTCTGGGTTGGATTGGCTGTATTAGATTCTATTTCCTCCTTCCCGATTTGCTTTTCCATTTATTTTTTTTTAAGATTTTATTTATTTATTCATGAGAGACACAGAGAGAGAGAGAGAGAGAGGCAGAGAGAGAAGCGGGCTCTTCACAGGGAACCCCATGTGGGACTCGATCCCAGATTCTGGGATCACACCCTGAGCTGAAGGCAGACGCTCAACCGCTGAGCCACCCAGGTGTCCCCTGCTCTTCCATTTCTGTAAGAACATATTCTCAAGTCCCCCCCCCCCTTTTTAAAAAGATTTTATTTATTTATTTGAGAGAGAGAAAAAGAGAGAGACAGAGAGCACTAGCAGTGGGGAGAGGGAGAAGCAGGCTCCCCACTGAGCCAGGAGCCTGACATGGGGCTCCATCCCAGGACCTAGGAATCATAACCGGAGCCAAAGGCAGAAGCTTAACCAGCTGAGCCACCCAGGCCCCCCTCCCAAGTCCCTTCTTAAGAAACGGGTCATCAAAGGTAACTTTCACATTCATGAATGCTTTAAAATGGCTTTGGTTGGCCTTTACACTTGATTAGATAGTTTCGCTGTTTATAAAAATTTGGCTGGCAAATCCTTTCCCAACAGAATTTTGAAAATATTATTTCACTATATTCTAGGATCCATTGTTACTGATAAAACTTTCGAGGTTGGTGTGATTCTTATTCTTTTGTAAGACTTGTGTCCCTGCCTGAAAATCTTTTAGGATCTTCTCTTCATCCCTGGAATATTAAAATATCTTAAAGTACATTGCTGTGGGTTTTGGGTCCCCACTCCATTCATTATACTAGGTATTGGGTGGGCTCTTTCAATCTAGGACTCCTGGCTCTTTGACTCTGGTAAATTCTATCACTTCTTTAGAATTTTCTTTTTATTGCCTTTGCTCTTTTCCTGGAAATTATAATATCTGATGTTAGACTCCCTGGATTGAACTGCTCTATTGCTCTTTTTCCTCAACCATTTCCCATCTTCTTGTTTTATTTTCTCAGAGATAATATAAAATGATCTTACTGCTCTCTTCTTGAATGTTTTATTTTGGAAATCACATTCTCCATTACTTTTTCAGAGTATTTTATTCTACATAATGGATCTTGATTCTCTTTGAGGATGCACAGAGGATTTGTTTTTTTGTTTGTTTGTTTGTTTGTTTGTTTTTAATTTATTTATGATAGTCACAGAGAGAGAGAGAGAGAGGCAGAGACACAGGCTGAGGAAGAAGCAGGCTCCATGCACCGGGAGCCTGATGTGGGATTCGATCCCGGGTCTCCAGGATCGCGCCCTGGGCCAAAGGCAGGCGCCAAACCGTTGCGCCACCCAGGGATCCCTGTTTTGTTTTTTTTAGAAGTTCTTTACTACTAATCTCTAGTTGCCTCTGGGGCCAGGTTATTTCCTTGGGGGGTGGGCAAAGTATTTTTTGTTTATCCTGGTCTCTCTCTCTCTTCTCTGGGGAAAGATTTTAAATACCTAGTGATACTTAATTTTCCATCTCAATTTAAGAGGCACTAGAAGTGTGGGGAGTTTTTGCACATGGTGGGTGACTAGCAAGCTTCTCTTCCCAGTAAGTGGAAGGGATCTGGTCATTACATTTTAGAACTCTTAAATGGTAAAATATGGAGAACTCTGCAATAAGGTCCCAGGGCACACTCTTGCTGCCCAATTCCCCCCAGGCAGTCTGTCTTTGTATATGTTTATCTGAAGGGGAAACATCTGGCTGCCAGTCTTTCTACTTGTGGCAGTGGGTTATTCCTTTTTATGTACTTTTAAGCACCAAGGCACACTCCTATCCTCCATAATTCTGCAAACTGCAGGACAGAACAACTCTTTCATTAGCTAAAGTTTCTTCCACATATACTTGGCTTCCTCCATCATCACTAAATATTCTATACATTTTCCAGCTTTTAGAAAGGATTTCATTTACCCCATTTATTGCTGGGCCCTCTACCATTCTTTTTTTTTTTAATTAATTAATTAATTTATTTATGATAGAGAGAGAGAGAGAGAGAGAGAGAGAGAGAGGCAGAGACACAGGCAGAGGGAGAAGCAGGCTCCATGCACCGGGAGCCCGACATGGGATTCGATCCCGGGTCTCCAGGATCGCGCCCTGGGCCAAAGGCAGGTGCCAAACCGCTGTGCCACCCAGGGATCCTCTACCATTCTTTTTATATCACTTCAATGATGTCTTGAGAGACATGGGAGAGGGGATAAAGACTTGTACTAAAATATATTTAAGGTATATGTATATCTTAAATAGAAAGCAAACTGCTCACTTCAAAGTTTAATGGACTTGACTTTAAGATAATGAGACAAAATAGCTTGAAAATTATATTAATTATATGTAGGAAGAAATACATTTGAATACTATCTACTCTAGCTTCCCATGCCAAAGTCTTAGAATACTACTTATATAAAAACAGCAAACAATCATACCTACTGCATAAATGCAGGACTACCTTTGAATGACAGATTAGTTAAGAATACTCTCAAGTACAGATGTAGACAGGGTTCATTTGTAGTATATGTTTAATCAGATTAATTGTGTGGCTATAAAATATAAAAGACACAGAATTCACATGAAAAAATAGATACTAAAAGATGAAACAGAAGTGTACTCTGATTCATGGATCCAGAATCAAGTAATTTGAGCTAGAAGAAACCTCAGAGGATAATGCAGTCCAATTATTTAATTTTCAAGAAGTAAAAATAAAGACTGAGAGAGTTTCAGTGTATAGAGCCAGTACTTTGCTAACCTAAAAGAAACAACTACTCATAGTAAAAATGATCAAAGCTTAGTGGAGAATATAACAACATCTTTTCATCACTAAGGAGGAGCTTTGATCAGGTACAAACTCTGGAAGAACTGAGTTAACATACATGTAACTGAAATGCCCAAATGATATTCATACTTACTCATTACCCCAGTCCAGGCGCACGGTGATATGCCGTTTAACCTCCCGCACCTGATCCTGAGTGAGGTGACCAGACAGTAGCTGCCTTCGAAGGTCAATAAGTTCATTCATCACATGGCGTAGCTTGTAGAAAAGATCTACTTTGTGTTTCTGAAAGGGCATTTTTGGTGTTGGGTGAAATGAAAAAGGGATATGGAAAGAGAATGAAAAAAGAAAGAGAAATAGTTAAACTATGAAAAGTGTTCATTTCTCTACTTCTAAAAAAAGGCAATGTAAAGAGGAGCATATTTATGAATCTTAAAGTCCTTAGTTCCTACTGCCTAAAATTCTCTATATAATGACATCTCAAGTAATATAATTGATCTGGATCATGCAGAATACCATTTATCTCTACTCCATTCTGGAGAATTCATTTTCTAGTAAATCAGAGTTACTAAACTTTATCAGAACAGAAAGTTAAACAGGGGCCTAGAGTTGCTTTCTCTGTCAGAAGTTCCTATGTATGTAACGTCTCTGTTTCTTTAGGAGGGATACTCAAATTGCGGAGGGCACAGGGAGAATCACTTGCCCTACTTTGAAGGAACTAAGGTTTCAATAAAGAGCTACAGTCTCTAGAGTAACATTCATACTCCAGGTTTCCAGGCCTCATCTAGTTTTAATTAGCTTTTGTAAACAATATGTGTCCCTAGTGTCACAGGTTTCTATTCTTTTCAGTTTAATAAAGTGTCACCTTTATAAGAGTTAAGTGGAAACATCTTAATGAACTTAATTATGGTCATCATAGGGGTTTCAATCTTATAGGCAAAAAAATTTAAATGCCATGACAGTAGATGATTGAGGAAAAAACTTACTCAAGACTATAGATTTAAGAACTAAAGTCTTATTTGTTCACAAGTATCATCTTGGTTTGGAAATTTTTAGGTTTATGTTTCTGTTATAGAGAAGCATGATTTTATATGATAACTAAAAGCCTTGGAATGTAAGTTATCCATAAAGAATGCTCTTTAAGGTCATATCAACCTGTACCATAAGATTAGGAAAGCCTCTATCTAGAATTTCCCCTAAAAAGATCTCTGCCAAAATAAGCTTGATTAAAGTAACTATAAATAAAATTAATAACAAAGCAAATTACAAACTAGCAGAATCAGCTAATATTCTTAGGTGGCAGTGACCTTATGATTAAAATGTTCAGGACATCATGCTACTTAGAAATCATCTAATGGAGCATGAGACCTTTAAAGGTCTATCTCAGAGAGAAATTATTTTTAAGTAGAAGACCTTAGGAATCATGCACTCTAATGATATCATTTCAAATAGCATGCGGTCCTTTCTTCACTTGATGATCATATGAAGAAAAGTTAAGTACCTTGATGGCACACAATGCTGGCAGAAGGGCAGAACTCACAAATTCTTGCCAGTTCAAGTAACAAGGCCTAAGCAAATTATATCATCTGGAAAATTGAGATCTTAAGGTAAGCAATAAAGGCAATGTGGTCTTTGCTTCCAGCACATGCATTTGTTTTTTTATAAAACAGGGTTACCTGTCTAAGTTTAAAATAGAAAGTTAAATTCCCATCAAACCATATGCAATAATCTACTGCATACACACATAAGCATTTATTCATTCACTTGGTTTACAAATGCTTATGGAGCACCTGATGAGTGCTATCACTTTGTTGTGATCAGAAGTCCCTACTTTCAAAACAAAGTCCCTACTTTCAGGACACCTGGGTAGCTCAGTGGTCTTCAGCAATGGTCTTCAGCTCAGGTTGTGATCCCAGGGTCCTGGGATTGAGTCCTGCATCAGGCTCCCACAGGGAGCCTGCTTCTCCCTTCTGCCATCTCTCTGCCTCTCTTTCTGTGTCTCTCATGAATAAATAAATAATTTAAAAAAATTCCTTACTTTCATGGCTTCATTCTAGAGAGCAGAGACAGATCAGAGACAAATAAATAATGGTGGTGATATGTTCTAAAAAGAAAATTAAAGCAGAATAGGGAGAGTAGGTGGCCAATGGTGGGTTGGCTGGGGGAGTAGGGGAAGATACTGCTTCAGGTAGGGTGGTCAGGGAAAGGCTTCTTTGGAAGCTGAGCTTTAAGTAGAAACCTGAATAAAATAAGGTGACAGCATTTGGGAGAACCAGGGAAGTTTATTACACTGTTTGTTAACTAACTAGAATTTAAATAAAAACTAAAAAAAAAAAAACCTGGGGAAGTTTTTGAAGCATAAGAAACAGCAGGAACAATTGCCCTGATGTGGAAGTAGACGTGGCATGTACATGGAGAACATGCACCTGCAGCAAAGTCAACAAGGGGGGAGAGTGGTGATGATTGAGTAAGAGAGGCAACAGGGACCAGATTAGGCAGGGCTTTTGTGTAAGCCATGTTAAAGGGTTTGGCTTTTATTCCAAGTAAGACAGGGAGCCACTGGAGATAGGGAGAAGAGTGACATGATAGGACTTATGGCTTGAAAATGTCACTCTGAGTGCTGCGTTGAGAATAAACTATGAAAAGGTAAAGAGGAAAGTAGGGGTTCCAGTCAGGAGGCTATTTATTACAACAATCCACAGGATGGCAGATGACTAGACAAGGGTAAGAATGGTAACGTAAAACTTTTAGGGCTTGGAGGTTTCTAAGTTTTGTATGTAGAGATGTCAGGATCTGCTGATGGATTAAATGTGGGATATGAACGGAGTCAAGGACTACTCCTTTTCCTGGCCTGGGGAGCATGTCTGGAGGAGGGAAATAAGGTTCAATTTGGAATATGCTGGGTTGACACTGAGATCCAACATCTGGAGGTCAGGAAAGTGAGGAGTATCTAGCAAAGGAAACTAAGAAGGAAAAATCAGTGAGATGACAGGAAAAGGAGTGTACTGAATATAGGGTTTAAAGGAGGACCCTGTCAAATGCACTGAGAATTTAAATATAGACTGAGAGTTAGCCACTGTATCTGGCATTGTGGTGGCCACCAGTAACTACTATAAGGGCAGTGTTTAATTCAAGAGTATTGGGAGTAAAGGGAATGGGAACAGAGTACAGATAACTCTTTTGTAGAATTTTCAGTAATTGGAAGCAGAGAAATGAGGTAGTAGAACAGTATTGTGCAATCAGGAGAGGGTGTTATTAAATGAGACTATTTGTATGCTGAAGAGAATGATCTAGTAAAGAGAAAAAATTTGATGATGCAGGTGTTAAGTCCTCCAAGAAGAGATGCATTCCAGGTCAGAAAGGAAGGCTCCATTTAGGCTGAATATTCTATATATTGTCACAGAGGAAAGGCAAAGAACAAGGATTTGGGAGATTTGGTGACAGGAGACCTAATTTTTTCCTCTGGGTGCCTTATTATCAAGGAAATAAGAAGCAAGGTCATCAACTGAGAGTGAGTAGGGTGGGAGGGGGTGTTAGAGATTTGAGAATAGAGAAGATATAAAACAATTTCATAGGGAGTGGTAACACAATCTCAGCAGGTGACAGGTAGTTCAACTGTCAGATGGTTTTGAGATTTGTGAACACTAACTAAGAGTGTGGTTATGTGTGTGTTTTTAAGCCAAGTGTAATGATGTATATTGATACTGAAATATCATGTACGTATGTATAATATGTAGTACATTTATGTATGTGTATGCGTATATATCTATGCACAAATGCACATACACAAAATATTTATGTAATATATACATGCACACATATATGATATTGATGCCAGAATATACTAATATAGTCTTTTAAGATATTAAACATTTATTTTCTTAATCAAGAATGTAGTGCTTTTTAAAAAGATTTTATTTATTTATTTGAGAGAGGGAGTGAGAGAGATCACAGAGGGAGAAGGGAGAAGCAGACTTGCTGCTGAGTGGAGAGCCTAATGAGGGCTCAATCCCAGGACCCTGAGATCATGACCTGAGCCAAAGGCAGACACAGCTAACTGAGCCATCCAGGCTCCCCATTAATCAAGAGTTTCTAACAGACTGTACTGTCCAAAGATGACTACAATACCTCCCAAGTACTATTCTGCAAAAATGTGACCCTCACATTCCTCTAGTATGAGATGGAATTTATTTCTTCACGCTTCTGAATCTGGGCAGGCCCTGAGACTACCCTGATCAATTGAACACAACAGCAGGGAATTAAAGCAAGTCCTAGAAGCAGCCCTTAACTTGTCTGGCAGCTTCAGCTTCCTGCCTCTTGGAATACATGCTCCTGAAAGATTCTCTCTCAGGATCCAGCTGTCATGCTGTGAAAAGTCCAAGTTGCATGGAGAAGCCACAAGGAGACACTCCAGTAAAAGCAGTCCCAGATGTATGAGTGAGCCATCTGAGATGCTATGCCTAGCCCAGTATAACCTTCAGGGGACTATAGCTCCTACCCAAATCTGACTGTAACAGAATGAGAAACCCTATGTGAAAACCATTCAACTGTGCTCACTCTATCCAGAGAAGAAACAAATATAATAAAGGGTGTTTTAAGCCACTAAGGCTTGGGGTAGTTTGTTACGTAGATAGTTGGGAAAACTGTTCAGTATTTTTTCCAAATAGAATAATCAGTTATTGCTTCTAATTATACGAAGCCAGGAATGCTAATCCTGCACTAAGAATGAAATGGAACACATAATCAGAAAGTAGAACTATTATTACAATCAATGTGGTGCTAATTTTTCTTCAGTCCAACCTAATGACCTCTTTGACTAGAGGACCTAGCATTAGAGGCTGTTCCACTAGCACTGCTCTGATGCCACACTGCACTCTTGGGTTTGCTACCAGAAAACACACACCATTCAAGGTGAGCAATCCTGAGTGACTGGCACCAGAGCAATTTACCTAGGATCACTTGACAGCACAGGACAGCTGAATGTCCCACTCAGGCTGAACAATCCTATTCTACTAAGAGTCCTGCTCCTCAGTAAGTTAAAATAACAGTACAATTAGGTTGGTGGTGAGGTTTAGCTTTCCAGTGTAATCATCCCTAGATCCTGTCAAGGCTAAAATAAAAGCAGGAAAATTAAAAAAAAAAAAAAAAGAACAAAAAGCAAAAGAAATCTATGGCCCATCTTAACAACACACTCAGCCTCTCCAAAAGCTCTATAGTCTAATATTTGTCAAAAAAAGTTGTAGAATATTTGGGAAGTATATTGAACAGTCAGTAGAAATGATACATTTAGAACAATTAAACTACTTTGCAACCACATGCCAAGCAGAATTTGCCTCCTCATTGTGAAAGAATCCTTGAAACTCTGCAAGAAAAAATGTGAGTTTTAATACTTCTGATTTTACTTCATTTTTTAAAAAAGATTTTATTTATTCATTTGAGAGAGAGAGTATTAGTGGAGGGGAGAGGCAGACTCCCCATTGGGCAGGAAGCCAGACACTGGGCTCAATCCCAGGACCCTGAGATTATAACTCGAGCCAAAGGCAGATGTTTAACTGACTGACACCCCTTAATACTCCTGATTTTAGAATTATTTTTTACTAAACTGATTGTAATCCAATGTGGAAAGAAAGGCTGTGCTGCAATGCTGCTTCTTACAGTTAGCAAAGGAGCAAGGCTACTAAGTGTCCATCACCAAGTATGCTAGCTTTATTCTAAAACTACAATGCACAAAGACTGGTTAACACATGCTAATGAAAGATTATAAAAATCTAATTTAAAAATTACATCAAAGTACTGCTACCCTCAAAAAGAACAATGTCCTGCCATGAGTACTAAAAACTTAAGGTGAAAACCAATTTAATGGATGTTAGACACTGCATCTAACTTAAGTTGCTTAAGTTGTTAAGAGCAGATTCCCAATCTCTCTACATTTTACTTCTTATTTTTGAACATTCTTTTATTTATATATAGGGAGATGGCTTATTTTCTCACTTTATTTCTTGAAAACAAACTAATCATAAAGAACTTGGGTTTACTCAAACTTCTGAAACTATTATAACACTGTATATTAATTATACTTGAATAAAATAAATAAATTTTTTAAACTCCAGAGATGCCTGCATGGCTCAATGGTTAAGCGCAAGCCCAGGGTGTGATCTTGGAGTCCCAGGATCAAGTCCCACATCGGGCTCCCTGCATGGAGCCTGCTGCTCTCTCTGCCTGTGACTCTGCCTCTCTCTCTGTCTCTCATGAATAAATAAATAAAATCTTAAAAAAATTTTTTTAAACTCCAGTATTTTTTATTGCTGTTAAAGTCTACTATCATGAAGTAACCTCTAATCCTATTCAAACTGTTTACATTATACATCAGAGCTCTAGGACTCATCCCAGTGTAATATAAAAATATCTATAATGCAGTACTTGCAAGCCCAGTGACTTTTCTGCCAAAAATATCGTTAAACTCAGGAATTTAGACTGTCATTTTAGGTTGTTCCACACATAGTTGGGCAAGGCTTGAAACTGAGTTCAAAAGAGAAATTTCTGTGAAACGAAATAGTATCTAAATCCAAGCAATTTTACAATGATCTTCAAGCACATATTTGCAGGGAATAAAAATACGAATGTGGGAATTCTTTTTAAACTGTTCACAAATATGGGAGTATGCCTAATTCAATCTACTTGCCTTGCATACATATTTATTCCTCCACCTCTGGGGGACCAAGATATTTTCCTCATTTCACTCTCAACCCAAACAGACCCTCCCTCACGGAATTAATGAGAACCAAAATAACACCCTTCATAACGCCAATCTTTTTTTTTTTTTTATAACACAAGTATTTGCAGGAGAGCTAAGACTTTAAAAATTCTTTTTACTTTAGTTTAAATAAGTTGATCATATTCTTTCCCTAGAGCAGATATGAATCTTCATAAGAAGGGAGCAAAGTCAACTGAAAGGTAAAGAAAATATTAGCGATACAAAAACTGGAGACAGCAGTTGCTGCTGTCAAAGTCACACATTCACAATTCTGAACATGATGAATTTACCTGACAGTGGGATGTGGACAGCTCAGGCATTCTCAGGCTCACGGTTGCCACCCTTCTACACAAGACGGAACAAACCCTAAGAGAGCATTTAATCTGTCTCCAGGAGGTACCTACCTCTTCTTAGACAGAAACCAGTAAGAAATCAGCCCCAATCCTACTCCAAATGCTAAAGATAAAAGCTGGAAAGTAGGCAACTTGTCAGAAATTAAAAGACTGAAAACTAAGCCCTGGGGACAAGGAGGGGGAATACAGCTGGGGAGGGTAAGAGGGTCAGAGTGAAATCAGTAAGAACTGGGTCTGTTATCTATACAGAAAGATTCAGGGATTGGAGGTACCAGGAACCCCTGAAGGGGTGTGTGTGTGTGTGTGTGTGTGTGTGTGTGTGTGGTAGGTCTGAAGTGTGTACCTGGGGAATGGAAACAGAAGTGGTTATAAGTCTTTTAAAAGTTTGTAAGACTCTTAACTATGGAGAACAAACTGATGGTTACCAGAGGGGAGGATGTATGGGGGGATGGGTGAACTAGGTGATGGGGATTAAGGGGTGTACTTTGTGTGATGAACACCGGGTATCGTAGGAAAGTGCTGAATCACTAAATTGTATAACTGAAACTAATATTACATGGTATGTTTATCTGAAATTTCAATAAAAACTTAAAAAACAAATAGAGCTTTCTAAAGTAAAATGATAAAATAAAGTCTATCTTTTTTCTATTAAAAAAAAAAAAAGTCTGTAAGACCTTCAGGTCATTATCCCTAAGTCTATTCTGCCAGGTTTTCTCTTTTTCCATGTGATAGTTAACTCTCTGCAGTGGTTGTAACAGGGAACCATACATTGGAGGGCCCCAGATAGAGCTGATGGTGTCCAAAATAGTGAAATTAAGTCAAAAATTATGTAGTAAATCACAGAATCCCTGGTGCCCTTCCCACACTGAGCTCCCAAAATGCTGCCAGCCAGGCTTATACTTTCCTAGAAAGGAGTATTGCAAGATTCCTCACTAGGAAAATTCAGCCCAGGGGAAAAGACCCAGAAACACTGATGTTGCTCTCCTTCTCCAATGAAAAGTCAGTTCCTCTTCTGATCATTCCATATTAATCTCCTCTGGCTAGTAAATACTAGTCCATTCACAGAGCTTTCTGGCTACTTTAACACTCTTAAAGATCAACAGAAAAGTATAACATATAATGAAGTAAACTTCCAACTTGAAGTAAAGAGACCAAAACAATCAGAAAAATGGAAACTGGGGAAACATACAATGCCAGAAGGAAAAGAAAATTTCAAAAAGGTAATAGTATTTTCAGATAGCATAAAGATTATAGATAGTATATCCATGAAATAAGAAGAGGATATAACAGAAAAGGAAAAAAAAAAGATCTAGAGCCCCAAATAACTTTTCAAAGTTATAAGTAGGATCAATGTAATTTAAAGCAAAATTCAGTAAAAGTGATTAAATAGAAAATTGAGGAATTCTGCCAGAAAATAGAACAAAAAAAAGTAATACATACAATGGGAAAATGGAGGAGAAAATACAAGAAAATTAGTGAATCTTTCCAGGATGTCCAATTCTAATAAAAGAATTGTAGGAAGAGAGAATTATAGAAACAGATGGGAAAAAACCATCAAGGAACTACTATATGTCCTAGGACTGAAAGAAATGAGTTTCTAGAATGATAGAACTTACTAAGTAGTCAGCATAATCAAGGAAAAAAGATAAAACTAAGACACATTATTGTAAAACTTAAGAACACTGGGAACAAAGAGATGACCCTAGAATCTTTCATGGAAAACTTGTCAATAAAAGAATGAGGAACTAGAATGACATTGGAGTCAACAATACTAAAAGCTAAAAAATTATGAAAGAATGCTTTTGAAACTTCTGTAGTTTATTTATAACCAAGAATTTTATATCGAGCCAAACTATCAACCAATCTAAGGGTAAAGGCATTTCAAATATGCAAAATTTCAAAAAAAATTCTCACATATACTTTTCTCAGCAAGCTATGCAGACAGTGATTCATCAAATTAGAAAGTAAACCAAGAATTAAGATCCCACTGATTTAACCCAGGAGACAGAGGGACCTAGGAGAGGGGCAAAGAAAATCCTAAGGCCAGATTAACTCAGGAGGTTAAAGGGTTCCAGACAAGACATCACTGAGAAAAAAAGTAAACTGGTATAATACATACAATGTTTGAATACGCTCAAAGATTTTCATTTTTGCCAGAAGGTTAAGACTTAGAAAACAGAGGAAACAAAACAAATAAAAAGAGACAATTATTAACTACAAAAAAAACCCCAAAATTACATAAGGAAGGAAATGTAACCTTAGTTCATTATATGGCTCAGATATGAAAGCAGTCATATAGGCATTGTAGCAATTGTGTATTGATTCAACAACAACAAAATGGTAATACAACTACTTAGTAAGTATTGGAGGAGGGAAAAGTATACACGTATGGAGAAGAACATTCAGAGCTTAATTTCTCATCTTCTATACTAGGAAATCATGAAATGATACCTAAAATAGAAAAGAAATCAAGATACATATTAAAAGAATATATTTAGATGTATGAACTATCAGAAGAAATAGCTAAAAAAACTGAATCATATGCATGTGCAATGGGAATCAGAAATGGGGAGAGACAGGGCCAAAAACCACTATTTTCATTAAAAATCCAGTTGCCTTGGAGATCCCTGGGTGGCTCAGTGGCTTAGCGCCTGCCTTTGGCCCAGGGCATGATTCTGGAGTCCTTGGATCGAGTCCCACATCAGGCTCCCTGCAAGGAACCTGCTTCTCCCTCTGCCTATATCTCTGCCTCTCTCTCTCTCTCTGTGTGTGTGTGTGTGTCTCTCATGAATAAATAAATAAAATCTTAAAAAAAAAACCTCAGTTGCCCTTAATATATATGATTTAAAAACCCATATAAACATATCTTTGATTTTTTAAAAGATGAAATTAAATAACCTCTACCATAAAAGGTCCTCCTATACCCTCCACCCCAAGTGGCTTGCTCTGGGTCACAAACTTAAGCTATCCAATCCAGGCTTCACTGATATTTATTACTTCACATATTAACATGAAACCAACCAAACCTAAAATAGTGCAATGATTCCCTGTCAGAATCAACAAAAAAGCGAGACCATTTATATATCTTATTCCCAGAGTGGATGAGAAAGGAAACACGTTACACAGCAGAAGAATGCCCTAGAGAAAGCTTTGTCTCTTAACTACAGCATAGTATCTGTTCATTCAGAGCTTTCACACTCCAGTGACAATACATACAGAACTGGGATGATAGCTGCCCTGCCAACCAAGCCCCTTCAGGATATGACTCACCCTGCTGCAGCAAAGAAAGGGAGAAGGCAAAAAGTGCACATTTGCATTCAGTTATCTATTTTTTAAAGATTTTATTTATTCATTATGATAGACATAGAGAGAGAGGCAGAGACATAGGCAGAGGGAGAAGCAGGCTCCATGCCCGGAGCCCGACATGGGACTCAATCCTGGGACTCCAGGATTGTGCCCTGGGCCAAAGGCAGGTGGTACACTGAGCCACCCAGAGATCCCTCTGCATTCAGTTATCTAGAGATGCATCACAAACAGTACTTTCACACCAGGTTATAATGCCAAGGGCATTAAGGGATTGTGTTGTGCTAAATCCTACCAGTCTGCTCTAGCCCTTTTAAATGACTCTGTCTTACTTACTGAAACCAAATAGCTGGAAACTTTAAACAAAAAAACACAAACTTCTTCACCCTCTCACTCCACCCTTTACCATTTTCCCTCAAGTTTATGACCATTAAAAACACTGAAATTTATCTAGACAATCTCCTGCCTTCCTACTACTGAATCTTGCTCTTGAGTTTCATGATTTTTAAACGTAGAGACAACATACCATAGTGGGTAAGAGTATTGGTTTTAGGGTCAGAATGTGTGGTCTTCTATTTCAACCTTGCCAACTATGGTGCTTTGGGGAAATTTATTAAACTCTGTGACTTTTAACAAAAACAATAAAAAGAAAGCATTTCTCTGGGGTTATTATAGGTATTAACTGTGCCTGGAACCTAGTCAGTGCTCTTTTTTTTTTTTTTTAAAGATTTTATTTATTTATCCATGAGACACAGAGAGAGAGAGAGAGAGAGAGAGAGAGAGAGAGGGGCAGAGACACAGGCAGAGGGAGAAGCAGGCTCCATGCAGGGAGCCTGACGTGGGACTTGATCCTGGGTCTCCAGGATCAGGCCCTGGACTGAAGGCAGTGCTAAACCGCTGAGCCACCCGGGCTGCCTGGGACTTACTTATAAAAGCAGAATTCAAAGTAAACCGCTAAAATGAATATACTATGAAAACTTTGCTGATAAAATTTAAAATTTTTTAATTACAGTGTAATTAACATGCAGTATTGTATTAGTTTCAGGTGTTCAATATAGTGATTTAACAATTCTATACATTTCTCAGTGCTCATCATAATAAGCATACCTTTAATCCCCAACACGTGTTTCAACTATCTCCCAACCTACCTGCCCTCTGGTAACCATCAGCTTGTTCTCTATATTAAGAGTCTGTTTGTCTCTTTTTTTCTTTGTTTGTTTGGTTTCTTAAGTTCTACAGATGAGTGAAATCATATGGTATTTGTCTTTCTCTGACTTATTATGCTTAATGTAATACTCTCTAGATCCATCTATGTTATTGCAAATGGCAAGATTTCATTCTTTGTTGTGGCTGAGTAATATTCCATTATACCTTTATAAATATATATTTAAATATAAATAAATATAAATATACACACAAACACACCCCACATTATCTTCATCCATTCATCAGTGAACTTTTGGGTTGCTTCCATAATTTGGCTATTGTAAATAATGCTACTATAAACATAGGGGTGCATATATCTTTTTTGAATGAGTGTTTTCATATCTTTTGATAAATACCAGTAGTGGAATTATTGGATCTTATGATATTTAATTTTTTGAAGAACCTCCATACTGTTTTCCACTGCACCAACTTACACTCTCACCAATAGTGCAAGAAGCTTCCCCTTTTTCTATATCCTTGCCAATACTTGTTATTGTCTTTTTCACTTTAGTCACTCTGACAGGTGTGAGGTGATATTTCAGTGTGACTCTGATTTGCATTTCCCTAATGATCAGTGATACTAAGCATCTTTTCATGTGTCTGCTGGCCATCTGCATGTCTTCTTTGGAAAAATATTCATTCATGTCTTCTGTACATTTTTTAACAGAATTATTTAGTTTTTGGGTGTTGAGTTATAGAGGTTCTTTATATATTTTGGATATTAACCCCTTATCAGAAATCTCATTTTCAAATATTTTCTCCCACTCAGTAGGTTGTCTTTTAGTTTTTTGACTGTTTTAACTACGGGAAACCAACTGAGGGTTGCTGGAGGGAGCAGTAGGTAGGGAGATGGAGTAACTGGGTGTGGGCATTAAGGAGGTCATGTGATGTAATGAACACCGGGTATTATATACAACTGATGAATTACTGAACTCTACATCTGAAACTAATGATACACTCACTATATGTTAACTAACTGAATTTAAATAAATTAAAAAAAAATTAAAGCACTAATTCAAAGAGATGTGTGCACCCTTGTGTTTATATTACAACATTTACAATAGTCACGATATGGAAGCAACCTGAGTGTCCATGAATAGACAAATGGATAAGGGAGATAGAGTGTATATACACACACACACACATACACCACACACACAGGAATATTATGAAGCCATAAATATGGATGAGACCTTGCTACTGCAATAACATGAATGGATCTAGAGAGTTAGTGAAATAGGTCAGACTGAGAAAGACAAATACCATATAGTTTCACTCTATGTGGAATCTAAAAACTAAATGAATAAACAAACAAAAATGCAGAATCAGAGCTGTAAATACAGAGAACTGATGGCTGCAAGAGGGACAGGTAAAGAGGAGCGAGAGGTACAGGCTTTCAGTTATGAAATGAGTAAGTTGTGGGAATAAAAAGCACAGCATAAGGAATATAGTCAATGATACTTTAATGCGTTATATGGTGAAAGATGGTAGCTATCCCTGTGGTAAGCATAGCATGATGTATAGAGAAGTTGAATCACTATGTTGTACACCTGAAACTAACATTGTATGTCAATTATAATTTTAATTTTTTAATTACCAATTAAATACTTTGTACACTTTAAGTATCTTATATTTTATCAATCATATAGCGTTACCTTAATAAATCTGTAAAACACAAGAGAACAAAAAAACATAAATAGAAGTGAAATGTATACAATAATCGAAAAATTAGAAGGGGAATACTAAATCTATTCTGGTATAAGAGTCTTACATAGGGTTCTGATATGGCATTCATAATTTGTACATCATTATATGCAGTATATTCTACTATAAGGTTTTCATATAAAGTTCTTATATATTATAGATTCTAGACACTAGTCCTTTATCTGATATGTCATTTGTAAATATCTTCTCCCATTCTGTAGGTTGCCTTTTAGTTTTATTTTTTCATAAGTTGCCTTTTAGTTTTATCAATTGTTTTTTTTACTGTGCAGAAGGTTTTTATTTGGAGAAATCCCCAGTTTGTTTTTTGCTTTTGTTTCTCTTGCCTCAGGAGATGTATCTAATAAGAAGTTGCTCTGGTCAAGATCAAAGAGGTTGCCCTCTGTGTTCTCTAGGATTTTGATGGACTTCTATCTTACATTTAGGTGTTTCATCTATTTTGAATTTATTTTTGTTTATAGTGCAAGAAAGCGGTCCAGTTTCATTCTGCATGTGGCTGTCCAGTTTTCCCAACACCATTTGTTGAAGAGACTGTCTTTTTTCCATTGGATATTCCTTACTGCTTTGTCAAAGTTGACCATTTAGTTGCAAGTCCATTCCTGGATTTTCTATTCTGTTCCATCAATCTATGGATCCATTTTTGTACCAATATCATAACATCTTAATGATTACAGCTTTGTAATACAGTTTGAACTCTGGGATTGTGATGCCTCCACTTTCCTTTGCTTTTTCAACATTACTTTGGCTATTCAGGGTCTTTTCTGGTTCCATACAACTTTTAGGATTCCTTGTTCTAACTCTGAAAAACACTGGTGTTATTTTGATAGGGGTTGCATTGAATGTGTAGATTGTTTTGGGTACTATAGACATTTTAACAGTATTTTTTTTCTTCCAATCCATGAGCATGGAATGTTTTTCCAATTCTTTGTGTCTTCCTCAATTTCTCTTTCTGTTGCTATTTTATTGGTATATAGAAATGCTTTTATAACTTGTGACTGTACATTGCTTTTATAACCTGTGACTATACTGAATTTATGTATCAGTTCTAGCAATTTTTTGAAGGAGTGTTTCAGGTTTTCTACACAGAGAATTATGTTGTTTGTGAAGAGTAACAGTTTGACCTCTTCCTTGCTGAACTGGATGCCTTCTGTTTCTTTTTGTTGTCTGTTTGCTGAGGCACTTCCAGTACTATGTTGAACAACAGTGGTGATAGTGGACATCCCTGATGTTCTTGACCTTAGGGGAAAAGCTCCCAGTTTTTCCCCATTATGATATTAGCTATGGGTCTTTCATAAATGGCCTTTATGATGTTGAACAATGTTCCTTTTTTCCATACTCTCTTGAGGAGTTTTATCAAGGAAGGATGGTGTATTTTGTCAAATGCGTTTTCTACATCTACTGAGAGGATCATATGATTCTTATCCTTTCTCTTACCAATGTCATGCATTATTTTAGTTGTTTTGCAGATACTGAACCACCATGGAAGCCCACTTGATAATGATGAATAATCCTTTTAATGTACTGTTGGATTTAGTTAGCTAGTATCTTGTTGAGAACTTTTGCATCCATGTTCACTGAAATCTACACCCCCAAAATAAATAATCCATATTAAGAAATGGGCAGAAGATATGAAGAGACATTTCTCCAAAGACATACAAATGGCTAACAGACACATGAAAAACTGCTAAACATCTCTGATCATCAGGGAAATATATATCAAAAATCACAATGAGATACCACTTGACACCTGTCATAATGGCTAAAATTAATAACTCAGATAACAACAAATGTTGACAAGGATGTGGAGAAAAGGGAACCCTTTTACACTGTTGGTGGAAATGCAAACTGGTGCATTTTGCATTCCCACCAGCCATCTAGAAAATATAGAAGTTCCTCAAAAAGTTAAAAATAGAACTACCTTATGACCCAGCAGTTACACTACTATTTACCCAAAGGATACAAAAGTGCTGATTCAAAGGGTCACATGCACCCCAATGTTTATAGGAGCACTATCAACAATAGCCAAATAATGGAAAGAGCCCAAATGGATAAAGAAGATGTAGTGTGTGTATACACACACACACACACACACACACACACGAGAATATTCTTCAGCCATAAAAAAGAATGTAATCTTGCCATTTGCAACAACATAAATGGAAATAGAATGTATTGTGCTAAACAAACTAAGTTGTCAGAGAAAGACAAATATCATAGGATTTCGTCATGCAATTTAAGACACAAAACAGATGAACATAGGGAAAGGAAAGGAAAAATAAGACAAAAATAGAGAGGGAGACTCTCTATTATTGAGATAGAGACCATAAGAGACTCTACAGTTAAGAGAACAAACTGAGGGTTGCTGGAGGGGAGGTGGGAGGGAGGATGATCTCAATGGATGATGGGTATTAAAGAAGGTATTCCCACCAACAGTGTAAGAGGGTTCCCTTTTCTCTGCATCCTCTCCAACATTTGTTGTTTCCTGCCTTGTTAATTTTCCCCATTCTCACTGGTGTGAGGTGGTATCTCATTGTGATTTTGATTTGTATTTCCCTGATGGCAAGTGATGCAGAGCATTATCTCATGTGCATGTTGGCCATGTCCATGTCTTCCTCTGTGAGATTTCTCTTCATGTCTTTTGCCCATTTCATGATTGGATTGTTTGTTTCTTTGGTGTTGAGTTTAATAAGTTCTTTATAGATTTTGGAAACTAGCCCTTTATCTGATATGTCGTTTGCAAATATCTTCTCCCATTCTGTAGGTTGTCTTTTAGTTTTGTTGACTGTATCCTTTGCTGTGCAAAAGCTTCTTATCTTGATGAAGGAGAAAAGGGAACCCTCTTACACTGTTGGTAGGAATGTGAACTGGTGCAGCCACTCTGGAAAACTGTGTGGAGGTTCCTCAAAGAGTTAAAAATAGACCTGCCCTACGACCCAGCAATTGCACTGTTGGGGATTTACCCCAAAGATTCAGATGCAATGAAACGTCGGGACACCTGCACCCCGATGTTTCTATCAGCAATGGCCACAATAGCCAAACTGTGGAAGGAGCCTCGGTGTCCATCGAAAGATGAATGGATAAAGAAGATGTGGTTTATGTATACAATGGAATATTACTCAGCAATTAGAAACGACAAATACCCACCATTTGCTTCAACGTGGATGGAACTGGAGGGTATTATGCTGAGTGAAATAAGTCAATCGGAGAAGGACAAACAGTGTATGTTCTCATTCATTTGGGGAATATAAATAATAGTGAAAGGGAATATAAAGGAAGGGAAAAGAAATGTTGGGAAATATCAGGAAGGGAGACAAAACATAAAGACTCCTAACTCTGGGAAACGAACTAGGGGTGGTGGAAGGGGGGAGGAGGGCGGGTGTTGGAGGGGAATGGGTGACGGGCACTGAGGTGGACACTTGATGGGATGAGCACTGGGTGTTTTTCTGTATGTTGGTAAATTGAACACCAATAAAAAATTAAAAAAAAAAAAAAAAAAGAAGGTATTTGTTGGGATGAGCACCGGGTGTTATATGTAAGTGACGAATCACTAAATTCTATTCCTGCGGCTCTGCGGAGGGGGCTGCGGGGCTCCGGAAGCAGCTCAGCGGCGGCGGCGGCTCGGGCGGAGGAAGAAGCTCCGCACGGAGGGGGCGGCGGGGCTCCGGGAACAGCTCGGAGGGGCTCGGGCGGCGGCTCCGCGGAGGGGGCTGCGGGGCGGGAGTGAGAATCCAACAGCGCAGGCTCCGGAGCACAGGGCGCCAGGACACAGCCCAGGATCCGGCCTCCCCCGGACAGGCAGAGGCCGGGAGGGCCCAGGACAGCAAGGACACTCCTGCCTGGAACTGAGCAGATTAGCGGCCCGCCCGGAGCCCCAGGCCCTGCAGACGGAGAGCCCTGGAGCTACTGCGGGAGCTGACTCCAGGGTCCCAGAGCTGCCCCCGCCACTGTGGCTTCCTCCCGGGGCCTCACGGGGTAAACACCCCCCACTGAGCCCTGCACCAGGCAGGGGCAGAGCAGCTCCCCCAAGTGCTCACACCGGAGAATCAGCACAGCAGGCCCCTCCCCCAGAAGACCAGCGAGACGGACCAGTTCCAAGGGACTTAAAGTATACAGAATCGGAAGATACTCCCCCGTGTTTGTTTGTTTGTTTTTGTTTTTGTTTTGTTTTGTGCTTTTTTTCTTTCTTTTTTCTTGATTTCTGATTGCTTCCCCCACCCCACACCCCCTTTTTTTTTCTCCTTTCTTTCTTTTTCTTCTCTTTTTCCCCTTTTTTTTCTTCTTTCTCTTTTTTCTTTTCCTCTTTTCTTTCCTTCTCTCTCTTTTTCTCCTTTTCCCAATACAACTTGTTTTTGGCCACTCTGCACTGAGCAAAATGACTAGAAGGAAAACCTCACCTCAAAAAAAAGAATCAGAAACAGCCCTCTCTCCAACAGAGTTACAAAATCTGGATTACGATTCAATGTCAGAAAGCCAATTCAGAAGCACTATTTTACAGCTACTGGTGGCTCTAGAAAAAACCATAAAGGACTCAAGAGACTTCATGACTGCAGAATTTAGATCCAATCAGGCAGAAATTAAAAATCAATTAAATGAGATGCAATCTAAGCTAGAAGTCCTACCGACGAGGCTTAACGAGGTGGAAGAACGAGTGAGTGACATAGAAGACAAGTTGATGGCAAAGAGGGAAACTGAGGAAAAAAGAGACAAGCAATTAAAAGATCATGAGGATAGATTAAGGGAAATAAATGACAGCCTGAGGAAGAAAAACCTACGTTTAACTGGGGTTCCTGAGGGCGCGGAAAGGGCCAGAGGGCCAGAATATGTATTTGAACAAATCATAGCTGAAAACGTTCCTAATCTGGGAAGGGAAACAGGCATTCAGATCCAGGAAATAGAGAGATCCCCCCCTAAAATCAACAAAAACCGTTCAACACCTCGACATTTAACAGTGAAGCTTGCAAATTCCAAAGATAAGGAGAAGATCCTTAAAGCAGCAAGAGAAAAAAAGTCCCTGACTTTTATGGGGAGGAATATTAGGGTAACAGCAGACCTCTCCACAGAGACCTGGTAGGCCAGAAAGGGCTGGCAGGATATATTCAGGGTCCTAAATGAGAAGAACGTGCAACCAAGAATACTTTATCCAGCAAGGCTCTCATTCAAAATGGAAGGAGAGATAAAGAGCTTCCAAGACAGGCAGGAACTGAAAGAATATGTGTGTGACCTCCAAACCAGCTCTACAAGAAATTTTAAGGGGGACTCTTCAAATTCCCCTTTAAGAAGAAGTTCAGTGAAACAATACACAAAAACAAGGACTGAATAGATATGATGACACTAAACTCATATCTATCAATAGTAACTCTGAACGTGAACGGGCTTAATGACCCCATCAAAAGGTGCAGGGTTTCAGACTGGATAAAAAAGCAGGACCCATCTATTTGCTGTCTACAAGAGACTCATTTTAGACAGAAGGACACCTACAACCTGAAAATAAAAGGTTGGAGAACCATTAACCATTCAAATGGTCCTCAAAAGAAAGCAGGGGTTGCCATCCTTATATCAGATAAATTAAAATTTACCCCAAAGACTATAGTGAGAGATGAAGAGGGACACTATCTCATACTCAAAGGATCTATCCAACAAGGGGACTTAACAATCCTCAATATATATGCCCCGAATGTGGGAGCTGCCAAATATTTAAACCAATTAATAACCAAACTGAAGAAATACTTTGATAATAATACACTTATACTTGGTGACTTCAATCTAGCTCTCTCTATACTAGATAGGTCTTCTAAGCACAACATATCCAAAGAAACGAGAGCTTTAAATGATACACTGGACCAGATGGATTTCACAGATATCTACAGAACTTTACATCCAAACTCAACTGAATACACATTCTTCTCAAGTGCACATGGAACTTTCTCCAGAATAGACCACATACTGGGTCACAAATCGGGTCTGAACCGATACCAAAAGATCGGGATAGTCCCCTGTATATTCTCAGACCATAATGCCTTGAAATTAGAACTTAATCACAACAAGAAGTTTGGAAGGACCACAAACACGTGGAGGTTAAGGACCATCCTGCTAAAATATGAAAAGGTCAACCAGGAAATTAAGGAAGAATTAAAAAGATTCATGGAAACTAATGAGAATGAAGATACAACCATTCAAAATCTTTGGGATGCAGCAAAAGCAGTCCTGAGGGGGAAATACATTGCAATACAAGCATCCATTCAAAAACTGGAAAGATCTCAAATTCAAAAGCTCACCTTACACATAAAGGAACTAGAGAAAAAGCAACAAATAGACCCCACCCCCAGCAGAAGAAGACAGTTAATTAAAATTCGAGCAGAACTAAATGATATCGAGACCAAAAGAACTGTGGAATAGATCAACAGAACCAGGAGTTGGTTCTTTGAAAGAATTAATAAGATAGATAAACCATTAGCCAACCTTATTAAAAAGAAGAGAGAGAAGACTCAAATTAATAAAATCATGAATGAGAAAGGAGAGATCACTACCAACACCAAGGAAATACAAACGATTTTAAAAACATATTATGAACAGCTGTACGCCAATAAATTAGGAAATCTAGAAGAAATGGACGCATTCCTGGAAAGCCACAAACTATCAAAACTGGAGCAGGAAGAAATAGAAAACCTGAACAGGCCAATAACCAGGGAGGAAATTGAAGCAGTCATCAAAAACCTCCCAAGACACAAGAGTCCAGGGCCAGATGGCTTCCCAGGGGAATTCTATCAAACGTTTAAAGAAGAAATCATACCTATTCTACTAAAGCTGTTTGGAAAGATAGAAAGAGATGGAGTACTTCCAAATTCGTTCTATGAGGCCAGCATCACCTTAATTCCAAAACCAGACAAAGACCCCACCAAAAAGGAGAATTACAGACCAATATCCCTGATGAACATGGATGCAAAAATTCTCAACAAGATACTAGCCAAGAGGATCCAACAACACATTAAGAAAATTATTCACCATGACCAAGTAGGATTTATCCCCGGGACACAAGGCTGGTTCAACACTCGTAAAACCATCAATGTGATTCATCATATCAGCAAGAGAAAAACCAAGAACCATATGATACTCTCATTAGATGCAGAGAAAGCATTTGACAAAATACAGCATCCATTCTTGATCAAAAGCCTTCAGAGTGTTGGGATAGAGGGAACTTTCCTCGACATCTTAAAAGCCATTTATGAAAAGCCCACAGCAAATATCATTCTCAATGGGGAAGCACTGGGAGCCTTTCCCCTAAGATCAGGAACAAGACAGGGATGTCCACTCTCACCACTGCTGTTCAACATAGTTCTGGAAGTCCTCGCCTCAGCAATCAGACAACAAATTGACATTAAAGGCATTCAAATTGGCAAAGAAGAAGTCAAACTCTCCCTCTTCGCCGATGACATGATACTCTACATAGAAAACCCAAAAGCCTCCACCCCAAGATTGCTAGAACTCATACAGCAATTTGGTAGCGTGGCAGGATACAAAATCAATGCCCAGAAATCAATGGCATTTCTATACACTAACAATGAGACTGAAGAAAGAGAAATTAAGGAGTCAATCCCATTTACAATTGCACCCAAAAGCATAAGATACCTAGGAATAAACCTAACCGAAGAGGTAAAAGATCTATACCCTAAAAACTATAGAACACTTCTGAAAGAAATTGAGGAAGACACAAAGAGATGGAAAAATATTCCATGCTCATGGATTGGCAGAATTAATATTGTGAAAATGTCAATGTTACCCAGGGCAATTTACACGTTTAATGCAATCCCTATCAAAATACCATGGACTTTCTTCAGAGAGTTAGAACAAATTATTTTAAGATTTGTGTGGAATCAGAAAAGACCCCGAATAGCCAGGGGAATTTTAAAAAAGAAAACCATAGCTGGGGGCATCACAATGCCAGATTTCAGGTTGTACTACAAAGCTGTGGTCATCAAGACAGTGTGGTACTGGCACAGAAACAGACACATAGATCAATGGAACAGAATAGAGAACCCAGAAGTGGACCCTGAAATGTATGGTCATCTAATATTCGATAAAGGAGGAAAGACTATCCATTGGAAGAAAGACAGTCTCTTCAATAAATGGTGCTGGGAAAATTGGACATCCACATGCAGAAGAATGAAACTGGACCACTCTCTTTCACATACACAAAGATAAACTCAAAATGGATGAGAGATCTAAATGTGAGACAAGAGTCCATCAAAATCATAGAAGAGAACACAGGCAACACCCTCTTTGAACTCGGCCACAGTAACTTCTTGCAAGATACGTCCACAAAGGCAAAAGAAACAAAAGCAAAAATGAACTATTGGGACTTCATCAAGATAAGAAGCTTTTGCACAGCAAAGGATACAGCCAACAAAACTAAAAGACAACCTACAGAATGGGAGAAGATATTTGCAAATGACATATCAGATAAAGGGCTAGTTTCCAAAATCTATAAAGAACTTATTAAACTCAACACCCAAGAAACAAACAATCCAATCATGAAATGGGCAAAAGACATGAAGAGAAATTTCACAGAGGAAGACATGGACATGACCAACATGCACATGAGAAAATGCTCTGCATCACTTGCCATCAGGGAAATACAAATCTAAACCACAATGAGATACCACCTCACACCAGTGAGAATGGGGAAAATTAACAAGGCAGGAAACCACTAATGTTGGAGAGGATGCGGAGAAAAGGGAACCCTCTTACACTGTTGGTGGGAATGTGAACTGGTGCAGCCACTCTGGAAAACTGTTGGAGGTTCCTCAAAGAGTTAAAAATAGACCTGCCCTACGACCCAGCAATTGCACTGTTGGGGATTTACCCCAAAGTTTCAGATGCAATGAAACGTCGGGACACCTGCACCCCGATGTTTCTATCAGCAATGGCCACAATAGCCAAACTGTGGAAGGAGCCTCGGTGTCCATCGAAAGATGAATGGATAAAGAAGATGTGGTTTATGTATACAATGGAATATTACTCAGCAATTAGAAACGACAAATACCCACCATTTGCTTCAACGTGGATGGAACTGGAGGGTATTATGCTGAGTGAAATAAGTCAACCGGAGAAGGACAAACAGGGTATGTTCTCATTCATTTGGGGAATATGAATAATAGTGAAAGGGAATATAAAGGAAGGGAAAAGAAATGTTGGGAAATATCAGGAAGGGAGACAGAACATGAAGACTCCTAACTCTGGGAAACGAACTAGGGGTGGTGGAAGGGGAGGAGGGCGGGTGTTGGAGGGGAATGGGTGACGGGCACTGAGGTGGACACTTGACGGGATGAGCACTGGGTGTTTTTCTGTATGTTGGTAAATTGAACACCAATAAAAATTAATTAAAAATAAATAAATAAATATATTAGAATAATTGCCCACAGTAGTGGTAGGGGAAGAATAGGAGTAGACATAGAGAATAATGGGAGACATATGTAAATAAACAAGGGAGAAGCCTTAAGTGGACAGATGATAGTGTGTGCCATAAACTAGCAGCTTTGAATATCTCAAACCTCACCTGAGGCTCAAAAGAAAATATAATAAACACAACAGTATGTCAAGTTATTACTCTACAATGAGAAACATTAAGAGAGCCTGATATTAGCACTGACCTTGGCAACACTATACTTAAACAGTCAAAACATCAGAAGGTTCCATATCTGGAATAGACTCTAACAATGGGAAATGAGTGTGTTACTTGGATATTCAAAGGATAGTTTGATGGTCTCATGGATACATTTCCACAATGTAATGAAACCAGAACTCTCTCTGCTGTATAAATGCCTCTCTGCTTCTATGAAATTTCCACTGGTTATGATTATTCTTAATGGTTTCTACTGCAGTACCTAGCTTTTACCTCTCTCTGGGGCAAATCTTAAATTCTACTTTATTTTATAGCTGACTTCTGAAAAATCAGTTCTCTCCCGCCTGGATCCTGGAACCTTGCCAATCCATTGCATATATACCTCAGGTTACCAGATAAAACATGCCCCAAGAATGGAAGGAGTAGAGCCAGTCTAACTACAAACTATCTGGTTGGGCAGTATTGACATTCAACTCTGAAATACTCCTTTTTCCTCTACATGTCTATTATTTAAAAATCACCCTTCTGACTAACAATTTTTCTTAAGATAAATTCATATTAGTTCCTAAAAAGTCTAAGAGGCAGTATTATTTTCCTAAGGTAATTGCAAGATGCTATGAACAATTATATATTGCTTTTGTCATTAACTCTCAGAGATAAAACTTATTTTCTCATTTCAAAAGTTCTTGGGAATGATAACTTCATTTTTACTTTCTTTTACTGCCTTTCAGGCCAGATGTAGCACTGAAGTAAGACCTAACCTCTAAATTGTTTCTTACTGGGATCCCTGGGTGGCGCAGCGGTTTGGCGCTGGCCTTTGGCCCAGGGCGCGATCCTGGAGACCCTGGATCGAATCCCACATCAGGTTCCTGGTGCATGGAGCCTGCCTTCTCCCTCTGCCTGTGTCTCTGCCTCTCTCTCTCTCTGGGACTATCATAAATAAATAAAAATTAAAAAAAAATTGTTTCTTACTGATATTCACTGACTTACTTGATGCAATGAATTCCTCCCCAGTAAGCCTTTTCTCTTAATCTTCAGTATACATTGTTTATAGGACCTTTGACTCTGATTAGCATTTGTTAAGCTTATGGTAGCTTTATGTCGTAGTTCAAGGATCATGAGCAGAAAATCAGAGTTCTCCTTTAGTTGAAAATAAAATACTTTGGAATTCAGTAAGATGAAGTGATATTAAGTGACATGAAGTCACTTTAACAACACCGCTATTAAGTAAGGAACAATACAACAAATAATAATAATCTTTTAATTACTGTCAGTATTGTTCCTTATTTTAATGGCAGAATCACTCTACTTGTATCTTAGAATAAAAGAACTCATGTCATGTTATGACTATTTATAAAACATAAGTTTAATTCATAAGCAGGATCACTTTCAAATACGAAGGAGAATAAACAAAAGTCTATTTTTGAATTACACTCGGGTAAAGCTATTTCAAGGCTCAAATCCAAGGAAATGACATATGCAAAGAAAGAGCACTGGAATGCTCTTAATTCTCTTTTAAAAAGTCCTTTTCTTTCTGCATTAGGAGCTATTGTCAAACACTAGGAGAACATGACTAATACCCAAACCTGTTATCACCATACTCTATAATTAACAATGAATCAACATGTGCCCAACTTCTTAGTTCCTCTCAGATATTTGCTAAGAGAAATAAAAGTTCAGACATTTATGCTAAGTTACTCTTCTTTCCCATGTTAAAAATAATAGGGGCACCTGGGTGGCTCAGTGGTTGAGCATCTGCCTTTGGCTCAGGTCATGATCCCAGGCTCCTGGGATTAAGTCCCACATCAGGCTTCCTGTGGGGAGCCTGCTTCTCCCTCTGCCTATGTCTCTGTGTCTCTCCTGAATAAATAAATAAAATCTTTAGAAAAAAATTTAAAAGAACACTACACGAGAAAGATACCACCTCACACTCGTCAGAATGGCTAAAATTAACAACTTAGAAAATAACAGATGTTGGCAAGGAGACTGAGAAAGAAAAATCCTATTACACTGTTGGTGGGAATGCAAACTGGTACAACCACTCTGGAAAACAGTATGGCGTTTCCTCAGAAAGTTAAAAATAGAACTACCCTACAATCCAGCAATTGCACTACTAGGTATTTACCCAAAGGATACAAAAATAGTGATCTGAAGGGGGCACATGCACCCAATGTTTATACCAGCAATGTTCACAATAGCCAAAATATGGAAAGAGCTCAGATGTCCATTGACTGATGAATGGATAAAGAAGATGTGGTGTATATATACACAATGGACTATTCCTCAGCCATTAAAAATAATGAAATCTTGTTATTTGCAATGACATGGATGGAACTAGAGTGTATTATGTTAAGCAAAATAAGTCAGAGCAAGACAAACAGCATATGATTTCACTCATACCTGGAATTTAAGAAACAAAACAGATGAACATCAGGGAAAGGAAGGAAAAGTAAAGTATGATGAAGACAGAGCAGGAGGCAAACCATAGGAGACTCTTAACTATAGGGAATACACTAAGGGTTGCTAGAAGGGAGGTGGGTGGAGGTATGGGGTAACTGGGTAATGGGCATTGGGGAGGGCACATGATATAACAAACACTGAATGTTATATGCAACTGATGCATCACTGGGTTCTACCCTTAAAACTAATAATATACTTTATGTCAACGAACTTGAATTTAAATAAAATCTAAAAAAAGAACAACCCAAGAAACACTACTTCTCTTTAGAATTCTTAGGGGTAATATTCACTTACCTAGACCAATTTCCTTTCTATATATTTAGTCTTAGAAATGACTGACTTAATATAGTTGATACAATACTGTTGCTTTTAACAAGGTCATCAATGGTTAAGAAGGAAGACTAGTTAAAACGCAGTGCTCTTTTTTTTTTTTTTTTTTTTTACATGATAAGACAATGTCTCAGTCCTTTTGGGCTGCTATAACAAAATACTATAGATTGGATGGCTTATATACAATAGAAATCTATTTCTCACAGTTCTAGAGGCTGGAAATGCAAGGTCAAGGTGCCAGCTTGGTTAGGTTTTGGTGAAGGCCCTCTTCGGAACTTCAGACTGTGGACTTCTTACTGTGTCTTCACATGATAGGAGGTCTTAGGAAGCTTACTAGTGTCTCTTTTATAAGTGCTTTTATAAGAGCACTAAGTCCATTCATAGGGCTCTACCTTCATGACCGAAGCACTTCCCATAGGCCCCACCTGTGCCACCACATCAAACATTAAATTTTCAACATATGAAAGGGGGGGGGGACATAAACATTCAGACCATAGCAGATAACGATTTAGCTTAAGACTCAGGTGACAGATTCATCAGATATTACTAAAATAAGCTGAAAGAGCTGGGGGACTCATTCCTTATTAGTAGGTTGTCTTCAGGAAAGAAAACCAACATGTTTATAGGGGCTGGGATTTTTGCCAGTTTTGGCTTACTGCTACTTTCTAGGGCATAAAATAGCTCTTTTAAGTACACAAAGTTTGATAATGATTAAGAGAATGAGATAATGAAAAAGAAACCTTATTAATGGTTTATGGGTATGATGCTATTCAAAAAATCTTTTTATAGATTCTGAGAAGTATTTTAATAAAATTCACCATAAAACGGAGGTCCTATAGGCTGTAAAGTTCATGAAGATAGGTATTGTGCCTATTTCATTTACAGCTACATCTCTAGAATCCATAACAATGTATGACATGCAATAAATGATAATTATTTCAGAATGAAAGAATAAATGAAAAGCTCGCAAAATCATCATATAGAAAATCATAGAGAAAAAAGAAGGAAATGATATCACAGAAGTAAAGATAATGGTGATTTCAGTAGGAAAGGGTCACAAAAGGCTTTCTAATATTCTATGTGTGTGCATGTGTGTATACACACATCTTCCTTAACCGTCTGTCTATCCAGGGACACTTGGGTTGTTTCCACATCTTGGCTATTGTAAATAATGCTGCAATAAACACAGGGATACATATATTTTTTTGAAGTAGTGTTTTGTTTTCTAAATAAAATTAGTGTTTTGTTTTGTTTTCTACCCAAGAGTGGAATTACTGGATCATATGCCATTTCTATTATTAATTTTTTGAGAAAAGTTCATATAGTTTTCCATGGTGGCTGTACTAATTTACATTCCAACCAATGGTGCACAAGAGCTCTTTTTCTCCACAACCCCCCAACACTTGTTATTTCTTGTCATTTTGATTTTAGCCATTCTAACAAGTGTGAGGTACAACTCATTGCAGTTTTGATTTGTATTTCTCTGATGATTAATGATATTGAGCATCTTTTCATGTGTCTATTCTCCATTTGCTTGGAAATTTTAGAACACAAAATATGAGAAAATTTAAAAATTCACTGAATGAGCTTAATGGCAGAATAAAAATAACAGATGAAAGAGTCAGTGAACTTGAAGACAAATGAACAGAATAAATCTGATTTGTAAAGAGAAAATAAACTTGAACAAAAAAAGTAGAGCCTTAAAGATCTGTGGAACAACTTTAAAATTTCTACCATAATTAGAATCCCAGAGAGAGGAGAGGAGAAAGAATGAGGCAGAAAAAAATATTTGTAGATGTAATGACAAAAAAAAAAAACCCCAAAAAACAAAAAAACAAAACAAAACAAAAACTTCCCAATACTGGTGAAGGACATAAATTTAGAAGTTCAATAAGCTTATTAGCAAACTTGCAAACATACTATGTATAGTTATACCATATCCAAACTATGAAACACCAAAGATAAAGAAAAAAATCTTAAAACGGTAAATTATAGACAGCAAAATAATGATTCACATTTACACTGATTTTTCATCAGAGACTACAAGGCCAGATCATAATGGAACAGTAT
Organism: Vulpes lagopus; assembly: GCF_018345385.1. NCBI lineage: Eukaryota > Metazoa > Chordata > Mammalia > Carnivora > Canidae > Vulpes > Vulpes lagopus. Next base: position 19,722,944 of record NC_054830.1, on the reverse strand, counting down.
ATTTAATGTACCAGAAAAAGGCAATCCAAAATTCTAACTCCAGAAAAATATCATTCAAGAATTGAAGATGAAATAAAAACATTTTAAGAAAAAGGGAAATGGGATGGCCTGGGTGGCTCAGTTGTTTAAAATGTTTGCCTTTGGCTCAGGTCATGATCCCAGGGTCCTGGGATCGAGCTCTGAATAGGACTCTTTGCTCAGTGGGGAGTTGGCTTCTCCCTCTGCTCCTCATCCTCTCTCTGCTTGGGTGTGCTGTCTTTCAAATAAATAAAATCTTTAAAAAAATTAAAAGGAAAATTAAAGACAATATTGTCACCAAACTCACATGACAAGAGATGTTAACAAAAGTTCTTTATAACTGAAGGGGAAAGGACACCAAAGGAAAACTCCTGGACTTCATAGAGTAACATTGGAAACACTAAATATATGGGTAAATATAAAGAATATTTTTGCTCTTAATCTTTTTTGTTAGAAGAATTTGATGTGTAACACTGTATATACATTTAAGGTACAAAGCATATTATATTAATACATTTGTCTAATACGAATGTTGATATAGCAATATTTATCACATTACATAATTATAGTACAATATTATTGTCTATATTCATTATTCTATCCATTAGATCTCTCTGACTACTTACTACTCATTACAAGTTTGTACCCTTAAACACTATCATTCTTATCCCTCCCTTCATCCCCTGGTAACCACCATTTTACTTTGTTTTTTACAGGTTAACTCTTAGATTATACATATAAGTGACACTGTAAAGTACTTCTCTTTCTGTCTGACTTATCCTGCTTAGCATAATATGCTTAAAGTCCATCCGTGTTGTCATAAATAAGAGGATATCCTCCTTTCTTGTAGCTGAATGATACTGCATTATGTTTATGTCCCACATATTTGTCTACTTATCTGCTCATGGGCTTTTGGGTTGAATCTTGGCTATTTGTGTGAATAATGCTGCAATAAACACAAGAAGGCATAGATGTCAATGAAATCCTTTTATTTTCTTTGGGTATATATCCAGAAGTACAATTGCTGTGTAGTATGATAAATCTATTTTTAATTTTTTGAGGGAACTTCATATTATTTTCCATAGTGGTTTATATTCCCACCAATAAGAAATAAAGGTTCTCTTTTCACTGCATCCTCATTTTTTTTCCCCTCGTCTTTCTCTTTATTTTTTTAAATTAATTTTTATTGGTGTTCAATTTACCAACATACAGAAAAACACCCAGTGCTCATCCCGTCAAGTGTCCGCCTCAGTGCCCGTCACCCATTCCCCTCCAACACCCGCCCTCCTCCCCTTCCACCACCCCTAGTTCGTTTCCCAGAGTTAGGAGTCTTTATGTTCTGTCTCCCTTCCTGATATTTCCCAACATTTCTCATTAACACCTGTTGTTTTTTTAGTCTTCTTGATAACAGCCATTCTAAGAGATATGAGGTGATCTCTCACTGTGGTTTTGATTTGCATTTCCCTGATGATTTATTGATTATTTAGCATCTTTTCATATATCCATTGGCCATTTTGATATCCTCTTTGGAGAAATGGTATTTAGTTCTTCTGCCCATTTAAAAAATAGAATATTTGAGTTGAAGTTCTTCATATACTTTTGGATAGTAACCTTTTATCTAATATATGGTTTGAAAACATTTGCTCCCATTCTGTAGGGTATCTTTTTATTTTAATCCATTGTTTCTTTTGCTGCAAAGAAGCTTTTGGGTTTGATGCAGTCCTGTTTGTGGATTTTCTCTTTTGTGGCTCCTGCTTTTGGCGTCCTGTCCAAAAAAATTACTGCCGAGACTGAAACTGATGAACTTCTTCCCTAAAAGCTCTTCTAGAAGTTTAATGGTGTCAACTCTTATGTTTAAATCTTTGATCCATTTCAAGTTAATTTTTTATGAGTGGCATGAGATAGGGGTTCAATTTCATTATTTCCCAGTTGTTTTCCTAGTTTTCCCAGAACCATTTGTTGAAGAAACTATCCTTCCCCATTGAGTGTTCTTGGCTCTGTTGTCACATATTAGTTAACCATATATGACAGAATTTAATTCTGGGCTCTCTAATCTGTTTCATCAACCAAAGTGTCAATTTTTGTTCCAGTATCATATCCGATTTTTGTTACTATGGCTTTTCAGCATAGTTTTAAATCTGGAAGCATACCTCTGGCACATTTGTTCTTTCTTTCTCAAGGTCACTTTGGCTATTTTTGTGGTTTCACAAGAATTTTAGGATAGTTTCTTCTATTTCTGTGAAGAAGGCCTTTGTTTTTGGTAGCGGTTACACTGAATCTGTAGGTGACAGCCATTTTAACAATATTAATTCTTCTGATCCATGAACAGGATGTCTGTCCACTTGTTTGTGTCTTCTATTTCTTTCAGCAAAGTTCTGTAGTTTTCATTGTACAGAACTTTCACTTTCTTGATTAGACTTATTCCTAAGTATTTTATGCTATTGTGAATGGGATGGTTTCTTTTTCTTTTTCAGATGCTTCATCATTAGTGCAAAGGAATGCAATTGATTTCTATATGCTGATTTTGTATTCTGCCATTCACTGAAATCACTGATTAATTCCAACAATTTTTAAATGGATTCTTTGGGATTTTCTATATACAGGATTATCAGTGAATAATTATAATTTTACAAAAAAATAATTATAATTTTACTTCTTTTCCAATTTGGATGCCTTTTATTTCTTTGCCTTGCCTAACTGCTCTAGCTAGGACTTCAAGTACTATATTGAACAGGAGTGGTGAGAGTGGCTATCTTTCCTTTGTTACTGACCTTAGAGGGAATGCTTTCAATTTCTCTCCACTGAGTATAATGTAAGCTATGGGTTTGCCATATACAACCTTTATTATGTTCAAGTATGTTCCTTCTACATCCAGTCTGTTAAGGGTTTTTATCATGAAAAGATGTTGTAGCTCTTAATTTCTTTAAAATCTGATTGACTAAAAAATTATAATACTGTCTTAAGTGACTTATACTATATAAAGATGTAATACAGATGACAAATACAACAAAGAATGGCAGTGGGGTGTGTTTTGTAAATATACATATACTGCTGTAAGGTTATTTATATTTCATATGAAGTAAAACAATGTTAGCACTACATGACTATGAAAAGCTATGCATGTATATATTATATTTCCTAGAGAAATAATCCAAAAATGCAAAGAAGTACAGAAAACAGCCAATACATAAATTATAATGGATTTTTAAAAAATATCCAAATAATTCCAAAAAATATGATAAAGGGGAAAAGAAGAAGAAAAAAAACCAGATGAGACAAACAAAAAAATAGCAGATGTAAATCAGTGTTAATAATTACACTAAATCTATGGAGAATCAATACTCTAATTAAAATGCACATAATATCATAAAAGGTAAAATGCAATACTCAACTAAATGCCACCCACAAGAAATGTATTTTAAATACAAGGACACAGAGAAGTTGAAAGTAAATGGAAGAAAAGATATTTAATGCAAACAATAAGCATAAAAAGGCTGGAGTGGCTATATTAACATAAGATAAAATAAACTTCAAGACAAGAATACCATTGTCAAAATTAATAAAATTTTACCCCTTAAGTGGATATGCTATATTATATGTAAATTATTCCTCAACAAAAAAATTTTAAATTATACAGTATCATTAATAAGCACTTATGGAAATAGAGTGTCATTTAGGGGTTGGGATTACTAAAACAAAACTGCGGCTGAGGGGCTAAAGCACATTATGGCTAAAAGCAATTTCCTGTTTTGTTAAAATTACAAAGTAGTTTGGGATGCCAGCTACTTCTCCCAAAATAAACTTCAGAAAAACAAAATGAGAAGTGAAGATTCCAGGGACTAACACACACAAGGGGAGGGGGGAAGAGAAGAAGGAAAGGTAGGAGTATGAGAATAAGAGACAACTTGGAAAACAAAGAAGCAGAAGACTATCTCTTTTTTGTTGTTGTTGTTAAAGATTTTATTTATTCATGAGAGACACAGAGAGAGAGGCAGAGACGAGAAGCAGGCTCCCCACAAGGAGCCCAATGTGGGACTCGATCCTTGATCCTGGGATCACACCCTGAGCCAAAGGCAAGCGCTCAACCGCTGAGCCACCCAGGTGTCCCACACAGAAGACTATCTTAAACTGATGTGTGTAGAAGGTGGGTAACCGTAGCAGAGGACACCACTTTCAATAATTTTTTTTTCCTTCCCAAACATTGAGAACGTTATTGTTGGTTCTTTTACTATAAAATCAGCAATAACAATTAGGGTTGTTCTATCAGCAGGATAAAATCAAGATAAAGAACATACAGGGGAGTTACAAAAAGAGGGAGGCAGTTGAATCCAATAAAGACAACAAATATGAACCACCCTGAGTAGAAGATGGGATCATCCATCTGTCAGCTTGAAGTTAGGGACATCTCTACACTCCTATTCAGCAGGGAGAAGTTACAGAAGATAAGGCATTCTTCCTTCAACAACCTTAAAGATTTAAGGGTCAAAATTGTTCAGGGGTGAAATGATGATGGAACAGAAGGCTCGTTGAAGACAAAGCCCAAGCAGACACCATGTAACGTCCCCACACCAACCCCAACCCCCCACTCCAGGATGGGATATATGTGATATTCCTACAAAAAGCTGTGAAATGTCTTATGTTAATGCCTTACTAGAGGGAAAAATAACCCTGACTTGACAATGGTAAGGCCTCTGGTATCCTGTGAGTCTTCTTTAACATAAGAAAATCCTTTTGAAATCTCCCTTTTCCTTATCTCCCCCAACTCCCAAGTATATATATAATCAATCACCCATTATGACCCCAATGCATCAGCTCTTTCTGCCCACAGATCCTTTCTACTTTCCCTGCAATTTAATAAAACTACCATTTTGCGCGCGCATGCACACACACACACACACACACACACACACACACAAAAGATAAAGAACAAACTTTGCTGGAACAAAAGTACTGCTGAAAATGAGTGTTGACACAAACATCTACTTTCTCTTGCTTCTCCACTCAAGCCCCAAGGCTTGTGAATTAAAACATAAAATAGCTTCCATCCAATGTTGCTCCTCCTTAAGAATTTAATAATACAATAATGACCAGAGATTGCCTGGAAAAGTAATGCAAACTAGAGTTATCAACATGGTTTTGTGATTCTTGTATTTTCTTTCCTAAAATTGATCTCTTAAAACTGACAAGGATAAATAAGCATTAAAGCCCAGATTTCAATTCCAGTTCATACCAAGATATATTACCAACAGTGTATATGATCAAGGAAAAAAAGGATGAAAGGATGAAAATAAACAAAGCATGGAACCAGAAAAAAAGGTCACTGATTAAAGATATCAAACTGAAAAGTATGAAAACTTCTGCCTCCCAGTGATACAGAATAGCTGGAGCAGTTCAATGCTCCTGTGAACATACTAAAAATGCTAGAAATATACAAAGTGCATCTTTTTAAAGCTTAAGAGTTTTCAAGACAGCCAAGCCTTACAAGGCCAAGATTCAAGAAAGAAGGAAAACAGTGAGGTGGGTTCTATGATGTGGGAAACAAAGGTCGAAGAAAAATTACTAAATTTCCTTATTACCTACAGCCCATCGACAAGCTGTTGAAATAGGTAGAACTTTTATGGAAAGATTAATAAAAGTAAGTATTAATCTAATAATTAGATTAGATTATTACTCTAATAATAGATTAGGTTATTAGATAATTATTATATTATATATCTAATAATATTAGATTGTTACTCTAATAATAGATTAGGTTATTACTAGATAATTATTATATCTTCTCTTATATATTACATAATTATATATATTATATTATATATTAATTATAATTACCATTACCCACAAACAACATGACCTATTATATATGCACAGAATTTCCAAAAGAATCTACTTGTAGGGATTCATGGGTGGTTCAGCTGTTTAGCGCCTGCCTTCAGCTCAGGGCATGATCCCGGAGTGCCAGGATCGAGTCCCACATCAGGCTCCCTGCATGGAGCCTGCTTCTCCCTCTGCCTGTGTCTATGTTTCTCTCTCTCTCTCATGAATGAATAAATAAAATCTTAAAAAAAGAATCTACATATAAATCATTACAACTAATTAATGAGATCACTAAATACTAAGCCAATCTACCAAAAATACATGGAGTTTAAAAACTGGAAAATAAATGACTAAAATTTTTAACCTTCAATAGGAACAATTAACACATATTTCTAAGGATAAAGCTAATGAAATAAAGGTAAGACCTCTAAACTGAAAATTACAAAACACTGAGAAAAATTAAAAACTTATATAAATAAAAGAGGCATAGACTATGTTCATTGATTAGAAAACCTAATATTGTTTAAATGTCAGTTCCCCTAGAAATGATCTACAGGTTCAAATATAATCCCAATCAAAATCCACAAGGGATTTAATGAGGGGGAAAGAGTAAATTTAACATTTCTTAATACTAAAGAAATGCTCATTTTAAAATTTAGGCAGAAATGTCAAGGGCCAACAATAGCCAAGAAAATCTTTGAAATATTCCTTAAATCTTAAAGACTCTGGAGAATTTATACTAGCAAATATCAAGACTTGTAAGTCCGTATTAATTAAGACATGTTGTATTAGTACAAAAATAAATAAATAAACCAATAGGATAAAATAGAAGCTATAAACAGACTCAAAGATATACGGTCACTAGGTTTGTGACAAAGGTAACACTGCAATATAGTAAGAAAAGGATTTTCTTTTTGATACGTGTGCTAGGTCAACTGATAAACTGACCTCATATTTCTGTGACCAAAATTCAACTTCAGATATACAGATTTAAATGTGAAAAGTAAAATAATAAAACTTCTAGATTATAACACAGTCATGAATTTGTTAGACAATTATTTCTTAAACAGGACACAGAAAGTGGTAAGTATAAAGGAAAAGGCCACTACATTAAACTATTATGAAATGAAGACTTTCTGTCCATTAAAAGACACCATTAAGAGATTAAAAATACAGGCTGCAGTGTAGGATAATATATTTCTAACAGTTTATACAACAAAGAATTCTATGCAGGATAAATAAAAATGTCTACAAATCAATAAAAAAATATATATATTTTTAACAGGAGAAGAGAGAGAGACCAAGCAGGGGAGGGGGAGAAGGAGAGGGAGAGAGAAAATCCCAAGCAGGCTCCACGCCCAGCACAGAGCTCAGTGAGGGGCTCAATCCCACAACCCCAAGATCATGAGCTGAGCTGAAATCAAGAGCCAGAGGCAAAAGTCACTGAACCACCCAGGTGCCCCAATAAAAACATCTTTAATTTAATAGAAAAATTTAAAAAAACCACGAAACTTTAAGAAACTGATACCCAAACAGACCGTTATCTTATGAAGAGATATTCAACTTCAGTAGGCAAAAACAAATTAAAAAAATAAAGTCACAGTGAAACACTGATATGTGCTAAACTGAATGGCTAAACTTAAAAACACTGACAAAACTAAGAATTTTGATGGGGAAAAAAGAACATGAAACAACTGAAATGGTCATATATTGCTGCTAGGAAAGTAAATTGCTCTATTTAGAAAGTTATTTGGCAGTGTCTATTAAAGTTGGCTATTTGCCTACTTAGGTAATAGGTAATAACCCAGCAATTCCATCCCATCTAGCAATAATTATATTGCAACATCTTTGCAAAAGCCTTTAATACTTTCATGGATATATATACATAATCCTGAAAAACAGGTGTGAATTGACCTACGAACTGATAGTCCACTCAATTTAATTCCAAATCATCATTATCCAGTCTTTCTGGAAAGGCTATATTCTATTTATATTTCTTTTACTGTCTTGGATAATAGGGATATCTGAGAAATTAAAGTACTGTCATTTCTTGGGATATTTAAGATATTTATGAGAAGGGACTACTTTCTTCTATTCACACCTCCACCTTCAAAAATTATCTGGGTTTCACAAATCATCAAATCTCTCAAAGGACCAGAATAATCTCTTCTTATATGAAGAGAGTGATAAATAGATGATGCAGGTTAGAGTCTCTTACCAGTCTTCCTAAGCAGGCCACTTGGAATTCACTCCTGAGCAGCAGGAGTTTGGTGGAAAAGATCAGGAAGTGGTTGGTATAACTGCTAAGGAAACAAATGCCCTACAAGAATCAATTGCTGAATTATATATGCCATATGTCCTCTGTTCAAAGGAAGAAAGGGACACCTGGGTGGCTCAGTGGTTGAGTATCTGCCTTCTGCTCAAGGAGTGATCCTGGGGTCCCCAGATCAGATCAAGTCCCACATTGGGCTCACTGCAGGGAGCCTGCTTCTCCCTCTGCTTTGGTCTCTGCCTCATTCTGTGTGTGTGTCTCTCATGAATAAATACAAAAAATCTTAAAAAAAAAAAAAAAGACAGAGTGCCAGTTTACAGAGAATACAGTACAGAAGACCAAGCTGAAAGAACTAACAATTATCTCTACTGTGTGTCTACTTCTAGAATATATTTCTGTGTGACTTAGGCGAAAGTAATTTTATGACTAAAAGAGTAAATGCAAAATTTTTAATTTGGAAAATTTAAGCCTTGAAATGGTCTGAGCCTTTAAAAGCACACAGACGCTGTAAGCTCAGAGAAATAATTACGGTTATCATAAGGTTTATGGGGATAAAGTTAAATAAAGTAGAATATTTCCTCAAAGGAAAAAAGAGTTTCAAAAAGGTCTATAAAAGCTAGAGAAAAAGGAAAGATATCTTTTCTGAAAAGAATCTGAAAAGTTTAAGTACTCGCATGGACTGAAAATGACAAAGATTTTGGCATTCCCAAGAACAAATGCTGAAACAGAGAAAGAAAGTAGCAATTACATAACAGGGAACATGAAGTAAGGAAAATAGGAAAATATATAAAGCTCCTAATTACATTTCAGATAGTTAAACTCTTGCAAAATACATCTCTTGTAATCTTCACTACAAACCTGGAAGGCAGATATTGTTGTACTCTTCTCCACTTGGTAGATGAAGCATGTAAGGTTTGGAAGGGCTATATGACTCACTCACTCAGGTCACTGCTTAGATGCAGCAGGGGTAAGACTCAGAGCTCAAATGAGTTTCCTAATGCACAGAACCATTATAGCAGCACTGTGAGATAATACTATCACCTCCATGTAGTGGTAAGGAAACTTTCAGCAGAGTGCTCATGTAACTTCATCAATTACTTTTTCATGATGTTATTATGCCTATCCATTAAGTCACACATTTACCAAACACTACTATGTGCCCAAACCCATGGTAAACATTATAGATGAAAAAAAGTCACTGACTTTAAGAAGCTTAAACTCCAGAAGGGTTGGTGACAAGGCCCGATGAATGAACAAAAATTTAGAATATACTCAAATAAGTGCTATTTCAGACAGGTAGCTCTGGGAGGTGGGCACTGAACTCTGGGAAGGTTTCTCAGAAGTGGGTATGCCAGAGCAGGGACTAATGGGATGAAGATTCTAGAGGTGTGGAAGAACTAGCACCTTCCGGGACTCGTCTTTTGGAATGATTTAGAGCACTGGATGTTTATGGGGAAATAGGAAGATTAAGCTAGAGAGGAAAGGAGAGCTAAATCACAAAAGGCCTTGTATACCATGTTACAGAGCCCAGGCTACCTTCTATACATGACAGCAAGCCACTGAAGGCATTTAATCAGAAATAAAATGATCATACTTATGATTAGGAAGTGACTCTGGGAGTAATGTGAAGAATGTTGGATACAAGTGATGAAGGAGGTGGAAATTGCAAGGGAGAATGAGTCTGGAACAGTAAAACTAGGTAGGAAGTCCAGGTAGGAAATGATGAAGGTCTGTGGAGGTACAGCCAGAAAGGAAGTGATAGATTTCAGAAGTATTTAGGAAACAAGTGGTGAAATTTGATCATTCAAAGGGGTGAAGAAAAGGGAAGAGCCTATGAGGACTCCCAGGTTTCTTCATGAGGTGTTTGAGGGGACTGTACTGGAAGCTACTGGAGGAGTTCAACTCATATTGAGTTGAAATATCTATGGGAGGTCGGTTTCCGGGGCAAGATGGCGGAAGAGCAGGGTCTCCAAGTCACCTGTCCTCAACAAATTACCTAGATAACCTTCCAATCATCCTGAAAATCTACGAATTCGGCCTGAGTTTTAAAGAGAGAACAGCTGGAACGCTACAGTGAGAAGAGTTCGCGCCTCTATCAAGGTAGGAAGACGGGAAAAAAGAAATAAAGGAACAAAAGGCCTCCAAGGGGGAGGGGCCCCGCGAGGAGCCGGGCTGAGGCCGGGGCGAGTGTCCCCAGGACAGGAGAGCCCCGTCCCGGAGGAGCAGGAGCTGCACCGACCTTCCCCGCGGAAAGGCCTCCCGGGGAATTGGAGCAGGATCCCCAGAAAGGCGGGGATGCCCTCGGGCTCCCTGGGACAGTAACAGAGGAACTGCGCCCCGGGAGATGCGCCGAGCTCCCTAAGGGCTGCAGCGCTCGGCGGGACCCGGAGCAGCTCGGAGGGGCTCGGCGGCGGCTCCGCGGAGGGGGCTGCGCGGCTCCGGGAACAGCTCAGCGGCGGCGGCTCGGGCGGAGGAAGAAGCTCCGCGGAGGGGGCGGCGCGGCTCCGGGAACAGCTCGGAGGGGCTGCGGGGCTCCGGGAGCAGCTCAGGCGGCGGCTCGGGCGGAGGAAGAAGCTCCGCGGAGGGGGCGGCGCGGCTCCGGGAACAGCTCGGAGGGGCTCGGGCGGCGGCGCGAATCCAACAGCGCAGGCTCCGTAGCACAGGGCGCCGGGACACAGCCCAGGATCCGGCCTCCCCCGGGACAGGCAGAGGCCGGGAGGGCCCAGGACAGCGAGGGCGCTCCTGCCCCGAGCTGAGCAGATCAGCGGCCCCGCCCGGGAGCCCCCAGGCCCTGCAGACGGAGAGCCCCGGAGCTACTGCGGGAGCTGACTCCAGGGTCCCAGAGCTGCCCCCGCCACTGTGGCTTCCTCACGGGGTGAACAACCCCCATTGAGCCCTGCACCAGGCAGGGGCAGAGCAGCTCCCCCAAGTGCTAACACCTGAGAATCAGCACAGCAGGCCCCTCCCCCAGAAGACCAGCGACACGGACCAGATCCAAGGGAAGTCAAGGGACTTAAAGTATACAGAATCGGAAGATACTCCCCCGTGTTTTTTTTGTTTGTTTGTTTTTGTTTTTGTTTTGTTTTGTGCTTTTTTTTCCTCTCTCTTTCTTCTTGATTTCTGATTGCTTCCCCCACCTCCCCTTTTTTTTTTCTTTTTTCTCCTTTCTTTCTTTTTCTTCTCTTTTTCCCCTTTTTTTTCTTCTTTCTCTTTTTTCTTTTTCTCTTTTCTTTCCTTCTCTCTCTTTTTCTCCTTTTCCCAATACAACTTGTTTTTGGCCACTCTGCACTGAGCAAAATGACTAGAAGGAAAACCTCACCTCAAAAAAAAGAATCAGAAACAGCCCTCTCTCCCACAGGGTTACAAAATATGGATTACCATTCAATGTCAGAAAGCCAATTCAGAAGAACTATTTTACAGCGACTGGTGGCTCTAGAAAAAACCATAAAGGACTCAAGAGACTTCATGACTGCAGAATTTAGATCCAATCAGGCAGAAATTAAAAATCAATTAAATGAGATGCAATCCAAGCTAGAAGTCCTAACGACGAGGGTTAACGAGGTGGAAGAACGAGTGAGTGACATAGAAGACAAGTTGATGGCAAAGAGGGAAACTGAGGAAAAAAGAGACAAGCAATTAAAAGATCAGGAGGATAGATTAAGCGAAATAAATGACAGCCTGAGGAAGAAAAACCTACGTTTAATTGGGGTTCCTGAGGGCGCCGAAAGGAACAGAGGGCCAGAATATGTATTTGAACAAATCCTAGCTGAAAACTTTCCTAACCTGGGAAGGGAAACAGGCATTCAGATCCAGGAAATAGAGAGATCCCCCCCTAAAATCAACAAAAACCGTTCAACACCTCGACATTTAATAGTGAAGCTTGCAAATTCCAAAGATAAGGAGAAGATCCTTAAAGCAGCAAGAGAAAAAAAGTCCCTGACTTTTATGGGGAGGAATATTAGGGTAACAGCAGACCTCTCCACAGAGACCTGGTAGGCCAGAAAGGGCTGGCAGGATATATTCAGGGTCCTAAATGAGAAGAACATGCAACCAAGAATACTTTACCCAGCAAGGCTTTCATTCAAAATGGAAGGAGAGATAAAGAGCTTCCAAGACAGGCAGGAACTGAAAGAATATGTAACCTCCAAACCAGCTCTGCAAGAAATTTTAAGGGGGACTCTTAAAACTCCCCTTTAAGAAAAAGTTCAGTGGAACAATCCACAAAAACAAGGACTGAATAGATATGATGACACTAAACTCATATCTATCAATAGTAACTCTGAAGGTGAATGGGCTTAATGACCCCATCAAAAGGCGCAGGGTTTCAGACTGGATAAAAAAGCAGGACCCATCTATTTGCTGTCTACAAGAGACTCATTTTAGACAGAAGGACACCTACAACCTGAAAATAAAAGGTTGGAGAACCATTTACCATTCAAATGGTCCTCAAAAGAAAGCAGGGGTTGCCATCCTTATATCAGATAAATTAAAATTTACCCCGAAGACTATAGTGAGAGATGAAGAGGGACACTATCTCACACTCAAAGGATCTATCCAACAAGAGGACTTAACAATCCTCAATATATATGCCCCAAATGTGGGAGCTGCCAAATATTTAAACCAATTAATAACCAAACTCAAGAAATACCTTGATAATAATACACTTATACTTGGTGACTTCAATCTAGCTCTTTCTACCCTGGATAGGTCTTCTAAGCACAACATCTCCAAAGAAACGAGAGCTTTAAATGATACACTGGACCAGATGGATTTCACAGATATCTACAGAACTTTACATCCAAACTCAACTGAATACACATTCTTCTCAAGTGCACATGGAACTTTCTCCAGAATAGACCACATACTGGGTCACAAATCGGGTCTGAACCGATACCAAAAGGTCGGGATAGTCCCCTTATATTCTCAGACCATAATGCCTTGAAATTAGAACTTAATCACAACAAGAAGTATGGAAGGACCACAAACACGTGGAGGTTAAGGACCATCCTGCTAAAAGATGAAAAGGTCAACCAGGAAATTAAGGAAGAATTAAAAAGATTCATGGAAACTAATGAGAATGAAGATACAACCATTCAAAATCTTTGGGATGCAGCAAAAGCAGTCCTGAGGGGGAAATACATCGCAATACAAGCATACATTCAAAAACTGGAAAGATCTCAAATTCAAAAGCTCACCTTACACATAAAGGAACTAGAGAAAAAGCAACAAATAGACCCCACCCCCAGCAGAAGAAGACAGTTAATTAAAATTCGAGCAGAACTCAATGATATCGAGACCAAAAGAACTGTGGAACAGATCAACAGAACCAGGAGTTGGTTCTTTGAAAGAATTAATAAGATAGATAAACCATTAGCCAACCTTATTAAAAAGAAGAGAGAGAAGACTCAAATTAATAAAATCATGAATGAGAAAGGAGAGATCACTACCAACACCAAGGAAATACAAACGATTTTAAAAACATATTATGAACAGCTGTACGCCAATAAATTAGGAAATCTAGAAGAAATGGACACATTCCTGGAAAGCCACAAACTACCAAAACTGGAGCAGGAGGAAATAGAAAACCTGAACAGGCCAATAACCAGGGAGGAAATTGAAGCAGTCATCAAAAACCTCCCAAGACACAAGAGTCCAGGGCCAGATGGCTTCCCAGGGGAATTCTATCAAACGTTTAAAGAAGAAATCATACCTATTCTACTAAAGCTCTTTGGAAAGATAGAAAGAGATGGAGTACTTCCAAATTCGTTCTATGAGGCCAGCATCACCTTAATTCCGAAACCAGACAAAGACCCCACCAAAAAGGAGAATTACAGACCAATATCCCTGATGAACATGGATGCAAAAATTCTCAACAAGATACTAGCCAAGAGGATCCAACAACACATTAAGAAAATTATTCACCATGACCAAGTAGGATTTATCCCCGGGACACAAGGCTGGTTCAACACTCGTAAAACCATCAATGTGATTCATCATATCAGCAAGAGAAAAACCAAGAACCATATGATACTCTCATTAGATGCAGAGAAAGCATTTGACAAAATACAGCATCCATTCCTGATCAAAAGCCTTCAGAGTGTTGGGATAGAGGGAACTTATCTCGACATCTTAAAAGCCATTTATGAAAAGCCCACAGCAAATATCATTCTCAATGGGGAAGCACTGGGAGCCTTTCCCCTAAGATCAGGAACAAGACAGGGATGTCCACTCTCACCACTGCTGTTCAACATAGTTCTGGAAGTCCTCGCCTCAGCAATCAGACAACAAATTGACATTAAAGGCATTCAAATTGGCAAAGAAGAAGTCAAACTCTCCCTCTTCGCCGATGACATGATACTCTACATAGAAAACCCAAAAGCCTCCACCCCAAGATTGCTAGAACTCATACAGCAATTTGGTAGCGTGGCAGGATACAAAATCAATGCCCAGAAATCAATGGCATTTCTATACACTAACAATGAGACTGAAGAAAGAGAAATTAAGGAGTCAATCCCATTTACAATTGCACCCAAAAGCATAAGATACCTAGGAATAAACCTAACCAAAGAGGTAAAAGATCTATACCCTAAAAACTATAGAACACTTCTGAAAGAAATTGAGGAAGACACAAAGAGATGGAAAAATATTCCATGCTCATGGATTGGCAGAATTAATATTGTAAAAATGTCAATGTTACCCAGGGCAATTTACACGTTTAATGCAATCCCTATCAAAATACCATGGACTTTCTTCAGAGAGTTAGAACAAATTATTTTAAGATTTGTGTGGAATCAGAAAAGACCCCGAATAGCCAGGGGAATTTTAAAAAAGAAAACCATAGCTGGGGGCATCACAATGCCAGATTTCAGGTTGTACTACAAAGCTGTGGTCATCAAGACAGTGTGGTACTGGCACAAAAACAGACACATAGATCAATGGAACAGAATAGAGAACCCAGAAGTGGACCCTGAAATGTACGGTCATCTAATATTCGATAAAGGAGGAAAGACTATCCATTGGAAGAAAGACAGTCTCTTCAATAAATGGTGCTGGGAAAATTGGACATCCACATGCAGAAGAATGAAACTGGACCACTCTCTTTCACCATACACAAAGATAAACTCAAAATGGATGAGAGATCTAAATGTGAGACAAGATTCCATCAAAATCCTAGAGGAGAACACAGGCAACACCCTTTTTGAACTTGGCCACAGTAACTTCTTGCAAGATACATCCATGAAGGCAAAAGAAACAAAAGCAAAAATGAACTATTGGGACTTCATCAAGATAAGAAGCTTTTGCACAGCAAAGGATACAGTCAACAAAACTAAAAGACAACCTACAGAATGGGAGAAGATATTTGCAAATGATGTATCAGATAAAGGGCTAGTTTCCAAAATCTATAAAGAACTTATTAAACTCAACACCAAAGAAACAAACAATCCAATCATGAAATGGGCAAAAGACATGAACAGAAATCTCACAGAGGAAGACATGGACATGGCCAACATGCACATGAGAAAATGCTCTGCATCACTTGCCATCAGGGAAATACAAATCAAAACCACAATGAGATACCACCTCACACCAGTGAGAATGGGGAAAATTAACAAGGCAGGAAACCACAAATGTTGGAGAGGATGCAGAGAAAAGGGAACCCTCTTACACTGTTGGTGGGAATGTGAACTGGTGCAGCCACTCTGGAAAACTGTGTGGAGGTTCCTCAAAGAGTTAAAAATAGACCTGCCCTACGACCCAGCAATTGCACTGTTGGGGATTTACCCCAAAGATTCAGATGCAATGAAACGTCGGGACACCTGCACCCCGATGTTTCTATCAGCAATGGCCACAATAGCCAAACTGTGGAAGGAGCCTCGGTGTCCATCGAAAGATGAATGGATAAAGAAGATGTGGTTTATGTATACAATGGAATATTACTCAGCAATTAGAAACGACAAATACCCACCATTTGCTTCAACGTGGATGGAACTGGAGGGTATTATGCTGAGTGAAATAAGTCAACCGGAGAAGGACAAACAGGGTATGTTCTCATTCATTTGGGGAATATGAATAATAGTGAAAGGGAATATAAAGGAAGGGAAAAGAAATGTTGGGAAATATCAGGAAGGGAGACAGAACATGAAGACTCCTAACTCTGGGAAACGAACTAGGGGTGGTGGAAGGGGAGGAGGGCGGGTGTTGGAGGGGAATGGGTGACGGGCACTGAGGTGGACACTTGACGGGATGAGCACTGGGTGTTTTTCTGTATGTTGGTAAATTGAACACCAATAAAAATTAATTAAAAAAAAAAAGAAATATCTATGGGATCTAGTAGAGAAGTACAATAAATAGTTGGCTATACAAGCCAGAAATTCATGGCAGAAGTCCAGGATGGAGCTATAGAAATTTAGTTTGTGACTATAGTGGGTATGTATGAGAACACCCAAGGAGGTTATACAATGGACAAGAAAACATGGCTAAAGACACTGAAGGGGGAAAGGCAGAAAAAGAGAGATCCATGAAGCAAAACTCTCACATAATTGTATTTTACATATCCAGATATAGAATATTCAGTACTCCCAATTCTTCAGATTTTTACACAGCATAATACACATACAATGAGTAGATGAATACTGAAGGATGTGAGACATAGATAAGGCTATCAAATAAGCTAGGTGTTCTGCAGGATCCCCAATCAGTACTATTTTTGCCACAGAATAACAAAATGTTCATGCAATTCTAGTACTTTTTCCCTAGACTGTCATCATCTAAAGGCAGCAGAAAAATACTCTGTCAGACTATGGGCCATTTTTTTCCTTTTGAAAATACTGAAAGTAAGAAAAACTAAAATGTAGAGTAAGAATGCAGGTTCTGGACTGGGTTCCATAGACAGCTTGTTTGTCTTTTGGATGATGGCAGTGGAAGTGCAAGGAGCCATCTTTTTGAGTGCTCTGGGCCTGTCATCACAGAAGCCTCTCAAAAAGAGCACCCTGCAGGCCCCCTTCTTCCACTGAGTGGAGAGGACAGCTTTGCCTTCTGTTAGACTCAACTTACTCTATGACTGCAGCTGAGTCTTGAATAGCATGGGCTTGAACTACACAGGTCCATTTACACACAGTCTTTTTTCCTGATAAATACAGTACAGTAAATGTATTTTCTCTTCCTTATGATTTTCTTAATAACATTTTCTTTTCTCTAGCTTACTTTATTGTAAGAACACAGTATGTAATACATATACAAAAAATGGGTTAATCGACTCTTTATGTTACTGGTAAGGCTTCCGGTCAACAATAGGCTGATAGTAGTAACGTTTTTGGGGAGTCAAAAGTTGTACAGGGAGTCAACACCCGTAGCCCCTACATTGTTCAAGTGTCAAGCATACTTCTTGGATGTTCATTCTTCAGCAAGTACTGACGAGGTAGTTAAGATCCAGTCTACTATTTATCACTCAGAAGTACCTCTGAGATTCAGTTAGTAACAGTGTCTTTAGCAATGGCAGTTGAAAAGGTACAATGCAGTTGAATGTACAATTTCAATAGTATATTCCTTATATTATGTGTGGAAGAAATGAGAAAAAAAATTTAAGTAACAAAAAAAGGCATACATATTGAAAGATGATCTTAAAAATCTCAAAACCATTTTCACATCAAGAGTGCATCTATACATCATCATGTAATTCTGTTACTGACAATAATTAAACTGCATAATTTGTCTTAGAAAATTCTTATTTAGTGATATTTCATATGCATAGCCAAATTACCAGCTATCTTATTAGTTTGAATATGAAACTGTCATTTTTTTAGGTCCAAACAGATCAAATATCAGCAATTTTACGTGATTTAACTTAACAGATCCAAAATAGATGCTTCTTCAAGAAATTCCACCAACAAAGGCATTTATGGTAAATCATCAATATTTACGAAGGACCCACAATGTGCCATGCACCATTTTAGATACTAGGGTTACAGCAATGCACAAAATTTTTTAAAAAAATCCCTTCTCTCATGAAGCTTCCATTATAGTAAAAAAGAAAAAAATTACATAAGTAGAATATATAATATCCTAGAGGTGATAAATGCTACAGAGAAAAAGCAGGATTGGGAAATAAAGGAGTGTGAGAGGGAACATTTATAATTTTTTTAAATTTTTAAAATTTTTATTTATTTATGATAGTCACACACACACACACACACACACACACACACACAGAGAGGCAGAGACATAGGTAGAGGGAGAAGCAGGCTCCATGCACCGGGAGCCCGACGTGGGATTCGATACCGGGTCTCCAGGATCGCGCCCCGGGCCAAAGGCAGGCTCTAAACCGCTGCGCCACCCAGGGATCCCGAACATTTATAATTTTAAATATGATGACCGAGAGACTGTGGCTAAGACTACAACATCAGCAGAGATATGAAGGATACGATGGCGAGACCTATAAAGAAGGTCATTACTCTTAAATGAAGTAATGAAGGAATTTTAAAGTCAAATTAACTCCATCTCTACAAAACACTGTTCTCAAATGAAGTATGAAACATTAAAAATATATAGGCCTGAATAACCAATATGGCTTAAAAA
Organism: Vulpes lagopus; assembly: GCF_018345385.1. Lineage (NCBI taxonomy): Eukaryota > Metazoa > Chordata > Mammalia > Carnivora > Canidae > Vulpes > Vulpes lagopus. Next base: position 19,704,262 of record NC_054830.1, on the reverse strand, counting down.
CAGAAAGACTATGGGAAATCTATTCCATTTAAATAAGCTACATCCTTAAACCAAGTCACTGTGATCATCACTATTCTACATTTCCATAGAATAAGGAAATTCTGACCATCTATTGAGAAATGATGCAGGAAGGGTATACTCACCTATTTTACAGACTGGGGTTATGTCAATGCATAAAACGATTCTTAAAAATCTCTCATGAAGGTTGCATTATAGTACAAAGGGGAGAGAAATTACTTAATTGCAAAGTAGAAAATATAGTATCTGAGGGATGATTAATCATGTTTTAGGCTCTTACTGGTTCCAAAATTCTGTTTTCATAAGCATGGGTGTAATCATAATCTCTAGTATACTCATGGTAAGAGAAGGCTTAAGTGTTTGTTATCTATTAACTATTTTAGTTACCTATATATTGCTGCATAGCAAAATACCCTACAACCTGGTTAGAAATTAAAAACATGATCTCATAGTTTTTATGGATCAGGAATCTGAGAATGGCTTGGTTGAGTGATTCTGGCTCAGGATCTTTCATAAGGATAACAAGTAGTACATTGACCAGGGCTTCAGTCATCTCAGGATCTGGCTGAAGTAAAATCGCTTCCAAACACACTAATTGGGCCTCTTCACAGTCTGCCTTGAAATAAAACAAAACAAGTAAGCAAAGGGAAAAAATGAAAGATAAAGCAAAAACAGATTCTTATTTATACAGAACAATCTGATGTCATCAGAGTGGGAGGGGGTTTTGGGGATGGGTTTAATAGGTGATGGGGATTAAGGAGTGCACTTGTGATAAACATAGGGTGATGATTTATGGAAGTGTTGAACTATTAGACTGTATACCTGAAATCAATATAATACTGTATTTTAACTAACTGGAATTAAAATAAAAACTTAAAAAAGAAATATGGCAGCTAGCTTCCCCCAAGGTGATCCAAGAGACAGAAACAAGAACCAAGATGGGAATTTTAGTCTTTCTAAAATCTAATCTCAGACGTGAAATCCTATATCTCTTCTGTTGTTACAAGCAAGTCATTTACATTCAGCCCAAACTCAAGTGGAGATTTCACAAGCATGGAAAATAAGGTAAGGATCAGAGGGGTACATTTTAGAGGCTGCCTACCACAAACACTTTTGCCAGATATATTTACATATTTAAAATTTACATATTTAAGATTTCCTGATCTTTAGGAAGGTATTTCCTAAATATTTTTACATGAAAATATTTATGTAAATTTTTACAGAAAAAAATTATTTTTATGTATTTTTACATGAGACATGTTAATTTTTGGTTAATAATCTAACAGCTAGCAGAGCCAAAAAGCAAGAAGTAGGTCCAGTGAGACCTACCACACATAAATCCCTAGAGTAAATGTATGACTTTCATTTATTTGCACTTTTGTGAATTGTTCTGTTAATGGAAACTGCACCTATAAATTTGTCTCTCTTGTCTTAAGATTTAACCAAGAACAAAATATATAAGGAAATGTGAAACACAGTGATTCAAGACTTACACTTTTATTGTAAATAGACTCTGTCTCTTATGCTTTGATATATGACCCTCTGCTCTCATTCCCAACTAATCTACAGACTACAGAGAATAAAAATATATTACTCAGGTTGAACATATTGTTTTCTGCTAAAATTGCTAAGTGGCTCTTTAAGAAATATAAAAAGCCACTAAGATCTCTTTGAGGTTTTCTTCTCATTTTCTTTTTTTTACTACTTTTTAAATGAATTGACAGAAAAATTCAAAGCACTGAAGAGAGCTATGGAGAAACTCTAGATGTCTGAAACATTATTTTATGTTGGGAACAAACATTTACAAGTTTGCCTCTTTTTAAATGTTTCTAGACCCTACACCGTATGATCTAGTAATTCTACTACGAGATATTTACCCAAGAGAAATGAAAAGACATATACATAATACATGTACATGATGTTCATGACTCTATTAGTAAGGGTTCTCCAGAGAAACAGAACCTACAGGGTGTGTGTGTGTGTGTGTGTGTGTATATATATATATATATATATATATATATATATATATATATATATATATAAAGACTTATTACAAGGAATTGGCTCACAAACTTATGGCATCTGAAGAGTCTCAAAATCTGTAGTCAGTAAGCTGGAAACTCAAGAGAGTTGATGGTATAGTTTGAGTCTAAAAGCAGGAAAAGACCAGTGTCCTAGTTCAGCAGTTAGGCAAGAGCCATTCCCCCCTTACTCATGGAAAAGTCAGCCTTTTGTTCTATTCAGGCCTTCAACTGATTAGATGACAGCCAACCACATTAGGGAGAGCAATCTGCTTTATACAGTCTACGAAGTCAAATGTTAAATCTCAATCAAAACACCCTCACAGACACACAGAATAATGTTCAAACAAATATCTGGACATCCTGTGGCAATCAAGTTGACACAGAATTAACCATCACAACTGCCTTATTCAGAATAGCCCCAAGTAGGTAACAAGACAAATGTTCACAAACAGGTACACAACTTGTCATATATCTTGTCCAATGCAGTACTTCTTAGGATAAAAAGAAATTAACTGTGTGACATTAGAAGATGGTACAGTATGCTCTTAACAATAAAAGAAAGGGTGAGAGATGGAGAGAAGTGTGTGGGGAATGGACTAGAGGGGTTATAGGTATTAAGAAGGGCACTTGTTATGATGAGTAGTGGCTGCTTTAAGCGATAAACCACTGAATTCTACTCCTGAAACCAACACTGCACTGTATGTTAATTAACTAAAATTTAAATACAACATTGAAGGGAAAAAAGGAAATGGCACTTTAGGCAGCTCCAAGCATTTGTTTTCTCACAGAAACACTGAAAAACAAAACAAGCAAAACTATCAAAAACCAATATTCTCAGAACTCTGGAAAATAATCAAAAGATTATAGAAACCAAGTGAATGCTGAACCAAGAAAAATGCAACCTACAAATGATAGGAAAGTTTTGTGTTGTTTTTATTGGCTCTTGCCTAAGACCCTTTCTAGTATGGCACAGTTCTAAAGCAGTAGCAGTCTTAAAGTGGCAGCAGGCTGTGTTTCGAGTAAGGGACACTGGTCTTTGGTTCTAAAGAGAGCAGAGCAGACTTTACTCAGAAATAATTGTGTGTGTATGTTTTAACTTGTCTGGGGGATCCTGACGGATTGATGGAAGACACTGTCTCTCTTTAGCCTAATTTGGACACAGGTTGGAAAAGCATTCTTCCTTAGAAAACGGTATAAACTAAACTAACACACCACAGACACCTGAGACCAAAAATTATGGTTCAATACATAAAATAGACAACTTAAGGTCTAGAAACAAAAGGTGGGATAGGTTTTTTTTTAAATTAAGACACTCAAAAGTACTCATGCCAAGACAAGACCAGAGAAGACCCTCAGTTTCCACCTTGGGCTGATTCCTAGGGTCAATGTAAGCCTAGCTAAGTTTTAAAGAAATACTTACCACAGAATCAACATCAAAAGACAAGAAGTGCTTGGTGTTCTTGTGTGGTATTTTTTATTGCCTTCTTACAATTAGCATTTAAAGAAATCTCTCTCAAAATCACAGCTGAACCACACTCAAGGAAGAGCAACTTCAGTGACCACACATGACGAGGAATGTATATATTTAAGTTTGGTGAAGTCAAGAGACTTTAATGTTTGACCTGAGGTACACTAAGAGAATAGAATTGCCATTTAGCAAGATGGGGAAGAGCAAACTGAGGGGACAGGGTATAAGAGTTTGTTTTGCACATGCTGAGTTTCATATTTTTATTAGACATCCAAGTGAAGATGTTAGATAAACAGTGGATATGTGGGTCTGGTGTACTAGGAAAATGTCTGGCTAGAGATATAAATTTGTGAGTCATCAGTATAAAGATCAGTATTTAAAGTCACAAAGCTGAATAAAATCTAGAGTATAAGGAAAAGCTAGAGGAATGACCCTGTGGTGCTCTAAGTTTAGAGGTCAGAGGATATCTACTGTATAGTTAAAACTGAGTTTCTATTTTGAGAAATACCTAATATAAATATGTGAATGAAAGCAAGGGGAGGACTCCTGGGTGGCTCAGTGGCTGAGTGTCTGCCTTTGGCTTGCGTCATCATCCTGGGGTCCTGGTATGGAGTCCTACATCAGGCTCCTCATGGGGAGCCTGCTTCTCCCTCTGTCTATGTCTCTGCCTTTCTCTCTGTCTCTCTCATGAATAAATAAGTAAAATCTTCATAAAAAAATCTATATATAAAAGAAAGGGCTAGCTACTATCTCCAGCCCTTGACAGTCTACCATATAAGCTTCTACCACAGACAGCCAGTCCAGTGTCTAGCCCTAAAGGTCCTCCATGTATGAATACATGAATTATTTATTTTTATTTTATTTTATTTTTTTTTAATTTTTTATTTATTTATGATAGTCACAGAGAGAGAGAGAGAGGCAGAGACACAGGCGGAGGGAGAAGCAGGCTCCATGCACCGGGAGCCTGATGTGGGATTCGATCCCGGGTCTCCAGGATCGCGCCCTGGGCCAAAGGCAGGCGCCAAACCGCTGCGCCACCCAGGGATCCCTTATTTTTATTTTTTTAAAGATTTTATTTATTTATTCATGAGAGACAGAGAGACAGAGAGAGGCAGAGACACAGGCAGAGGGAGAAGCAGGCTCCATGCAGGGAGCCCGACATGGAACTTGATTTCAGGTCTTCAGGATCATGCCCTGGGCTGAAGGTGGCGCTCAACCGCTGGCCACCCAGGCTGGCCACCCAATTCTTTCTTATACATGAATTATAAGAAAAAAAAAATACCACAGAGCTCTATTGCAATGGCTATGCCATAGACTGAAAAGCATATATGGAAAAATCAGAACCTCTGCTAGTAGGAATGTAAAATGGTGCAGCTACTTTGGAAAATAGTTTTGTAATGCCTCAAAATATTGAACACAGAATTACCATATGACCTAGAAATTCCATTCCTAGATATATAGCCAAAAGAAAGGAATTGTACATGAAAGTTGATAGCAGGATTATTCATTCTAGTCAAAAAGTGGAAATAGGCCAAATGTCTACCAATACTCAAACAGATAAACTCTATATATAGTATATCCACACAATGGAATATTATTTGGCCACAAAAAGGAATGAATACATGCCACAATGTGAATGAACCTTGAAAGTAATGCAAGGCAAGTATGCAAGGCAGAGGAAGCCAGACACAAAAGTTCAAATATTGTTTGGTTCCGTGGGATTTCTTTTGGGAGTAATAAAATAGTATGGTATTAGTGATGATAGCTACACTACTTTGTGAATACACTAAAAAGCCACTGCATTGTGTACTTTAAAAAGTGACTTCAAAAGCAATAAAACTGGGGCTCCTGGATGTCTCAGTGCATTGAGCATCTGCCTTCAGCCCAGGTCATGATCCCAGAGTCCTCAGTTCAAGCCCTGAACTGGGCTCCCTGCTTGGTTGGTAGCCTGCTTCTCTCTTTCTCTGCTACTCCCCCTGCTTGTGCTCGCTCTCTTTCTCTCTCTCTGTCAAATAAATATATACAATTGTTTTTTTAAGCAGTAAAATTAAGTGTCTCTGTAAAAATCAGTCAAGAGAGTCACAAAATAGAAGGATGTAAAGTATGATACCATATACCTAAAACATGGTAGAAGAGTAAAACTTTAGGGCTCTTAGAATGAATTCAAACTTAAGCAATCATCAAGGTAATATAGACTGCTATATGCATAAGATGTCTTATAACCACAAATCAAACCAAGGAATAGATATGCAAAAAAATAGAAAGGAATCTAAGTATATCACTAAAGAAAGCCATAAAAACATGAGAGAAGAAAGGAACAGAGAGAAAATACAAAAATAAAGAGGGATACAAAATACAAAGAGGGATGCCTGGGTGGCTCAGCAGTTGAGCATCTGCCTTTGCCCCAGGGCGTGATCCTGGAGTCCTGGGATTGAGTCCCACATCAAGTTCCCTGCATGGAGCCTGCTTCTTCTCCCTCTGCCTAATGTTTCTGCCTCTCTCTCTGTGCCTCTCATGGATAAATAAATTTAAAATCTTTTTAAAAAATAACAAAATAGTAATAAATACATACTTATCAACAATTACTTTGAATGTAAATGGTCTAAACATTTCAATCAAAAAATACAGGATGCAGAATGGATAAAAAAGCAAGCCTTATCTATATGCTGCCTACAAGAAGACTCATTTAGACCTAAAGACACATGTAGATTGAAAGTGAAAGGATGGAAAAGTATTTATCATGCAAATGAAGTAAAAAGAAATCTGGTATAGCAATACTTATATCAGACAAAATAGACTTTAAAACAAAGATTGTGACAAGAAACAAAGAAGGACACTAAATAATCATACAGGGAAAAATCCAACAAGAACATAAAAAAATTGTAAATCTTTATGTCCGCAACATGGGAGTACCCAAATACATAAAACAGCTAATAACAAACATAAAGGAAATAATCATTGTAATACAATAATAATAAGGGACTTTAACACCCCACTTACACCAATGGATAGATTATCCAAACAGAAAATGAACAAGGAACAGTGATTTTGAATGACACATTGGACCAAATGGATCTAAAATGTTCCACCCTAAAACAGTGGAATACACATTCTTTCAAGTATACATGGGACATTTTCCAGAACAGATCACATGTTAGGGCACCAAAAAAGTCTAAGCAAATTCAAAAAGACTGAAGTCATACCATGCCTCCTTTCTGATGATATAAACCTAGAAATCAACCACACACAAAAAAAAAATCTAGAAAGTTCACAAGCACATGAAGGTTAAATAATATGCTACTAAACAATGAATAAGTCAACTGAGAAATCAAAGAGGAAATTAAAAAATACATGAAGATAAATAAAAATGAAAATATAATAGTTCAAATTTTTGAGATGCAGCAAAAGCTATTTTAATAGGGAAGTTTATAGCAATATAAGCTTACCTCAAGAAGCAAAAAAAATTAGGTAAACAACCTAATCTTATACCTAAAGGATCTAAAAAAGAATAAACAAAACCCAAAACCAGTAGAAGGAAGGAAATAACAAAGATTAAAGCAGAAATAAATGAAATAGTTCATCTGTTTCTGAAATTCCACATATGAGTGAAATCATATGCTATTTGTCTTGCTCTGACTTATTTCACTTAGCATAACACTCTCTGGCTCCATGTTGTTGTGAATGGCAAGATTTCATTCTTTTTGGTGGCTGAGTAATATTCCATTGTTTATAGATATGACATTTTCTTTATCTACTCATCAGTTGATGGACATGTGGGCTCTTTCCATAGTTTGGCTATTGTTGATAATGCTGCTATAAACATTGGAATACATGTGCCCTTTAAATTCATATTTTTGTATCCTCTGGGTAAATACCTAGTAGTACAATTGCTGGGTCATAGGGTAGTTCTTTAACTTTTTGAGGAACCTCCATGCTGTTTTGCAGAGTGGCTACACCAGTTTGCATTCCCATCAACAGTGTAAGAGGAAGCTCTTTCTCCAAATCCTCACCAATATCTGTTGTTTCTTGAGTTGCTACTATTAGCTGTTCTGACAGGTATAAGGTGGTATCTCATTGTGGTTTTGATCTGTATTTCCCTGGTGATGAGTGATGTTGAGCATCTTTTCGTGTGTCTGTTAACCACCTGCATGTCTTCTTCGGCAAAATGTCTGTTCATGTCTTATGCCTGTTTCCAAACTAGATTATTTATTTTTGGGGTGTTGAATTTGATAAGCTCTTTATAGACTTTAGATACTAATCCTTTATCAGAAACAGATGAATATATGGGAAGGGAAAAAAAGAGGGAAGGAATCAAACCATAAGAAATTCTTAACTACAGAGAACAAACTGAGGGTAGATGGAGAGAGGTGGGCAGGGGATGGGCTAAATGGGTGATGGATAATAAGGAGGGCACTCATGAAGAGCACTGGGTGTTATATGTAAGTGAGAAGTCACTAAATTCTACATCTGAAACCAATTTTACCATATATTAACTAGCTAGAATGTAAATAAAAACTTAAAAAGAAAAAAATAGTAATTAAAAAATGATAAAATAGAAACTAAAAAACCCCAATAGAACAACAGATCAACAAACCCAGGAGTGGTTCTTTGAAAAGATCAACAAAATTGGTAAACCTTTAGTCCTAGCCACAGCAATTTGACAACAAAAAGAAATAAAAGGCATCCAAGTTGGTAAGGAAGATGTAAAGCCTTCACTACTTACAATGACAGGATACTATAAATAAAAACCTCTAAAGACTCTACCAAAAACCTACTAAAATTGGTAAGTAAGTTCAGTAAGGTCACAGAAAACAAAGTTAAAACACAGAAATATGCTGCATTTCTATACACTAATAATGGAGTAGCAGAATGAGAAATAAAGGAGACAATCCCATTTATAATCTCACCAAAAATAACAAAATACCTAGGAATAAACTTAACCAAGGAAGTGAAAGGCTTATACTCTGAAAACTTATATAAAACAATGATAAATGAAACTGAAGATGACACAAACAGAAAGATATCCGTGATCATGGATTGGAAGAATAAATATTGTCGAAATGTCCACACTACCCAAAATAATCCACAGATTTAATGTGATCCCTATCAAAATACCAACAGCATTTTTCACAGAACTAGAACAGATAATCCTAAAATTTGTATGGAACCACAAAAGACCCCACACAGCCAAAGCAATGTTGAAAAAGAACAGACTGGAGGTATCATAATCCCAGATTTCAAGATATACAAAGTGGTAGTAACCAAAATAGTATGGTACTGGGACAAAACAGACACATGGATCGATGGAACAGAACAGAAAGGCCAAAAATAAATTTATGCTTATACAGTCAATCTATGACAAAGGAGGCAAAAATATGTAATGGGGAAAAAGTCTCTTCATTAAACTGGACTGGAAAACTGGACAGCAACATGCAAAAGAGTGAAACTGGACCACTTTCTTACATCACACAAAAAAATAAACTTGAAATTGGTTTAAAGACCAAAGTGTGAGACCCTTAGAATCCTAGAGGAGAACACAGACAATAATTTCTCTGATACCAGCCATTATTACTACATTTTTCTGATATGTGTCCTGAGGCAAGGGAAACCAGTAAAAATAAACTATTGGAATATATATTTTAAAAAAAGCAAATAAACACAGCAAATAAACAACAATCAAAACTAAAATACAATCTACTGAATAAGAGAAGATATTTACAAATGACAGATTCAATAAAGGGTTAGTATCCAAAATATATAATATACAACTCAACACCAAAAAACCCAAATAATCCAATTAAAACTGGGCAGAAGACATGAATGGATATTTCTCCAAAGAAGAGATATGGATGACCAACATATACATGAAAAGATGCTCACCTTCACCTATGATCAAGGAAATGCAAATCAAAATGACAATAAGCAATCACTAGAGACCTGTCAGAATGGCTAAAATCAACAACACAAGAAACAACAAGTATTTTTGAGGAAGTGGAGAAAAAGAAACCCCAGTGCACTGTTGGTGGTACTGCAAAGTGGTGCAGCCACTATGGAAAACAGAAGGCAGGTTCCTCAAGAAGTGGATCCTAGATAGGTAGGATCTAGTAACTCCACTACTGGGTATTTACCAAAAAAATATGAAAATACTAATTCAAAAACACCTATGCACCTCTATGTTTATTACAGCATTATTTACAATAGTCAAACTATGGAAGCAACCCAAGTGTCCATTGACAGATGAATGGATAAAGGAGATATGGGGTATATAGATATAACAAACTATTACTCAACCATAAAAAAATAAGAGATCTTGCCATTTGCAATGACATGGATGGATCTAGAGGGTATATTGCTAAGTGAACTAAGTTAAGTCAGAAAAAGACAAATACCATATGATTTCACACATATATGGAATTTCAGAAACAAATGGAGAAAATGAAGAAAAAAAGAGACAAACAAAAAAATAATCAAATATAGAAAACAAACCGATGTTACCAGAGGAGAAGTAGGGAAGGGCAATAAGTGAAATAGGGTAAGGGGATTAAGAGTACACTTATTGTGATGAGCAACAATATACAGTTGTTGAATCACTGTGTTGTATACTGAAGCCAACAGAACGTTGTATATTAAAAATAATAGAATATAAAAATTAAGAATAAAAGGGTGACTTTGTGGTGTATGAATATCTCAATAAAATAATAATTTTTAAAAAGGATATAGGCCTTTGATACCTCTCTTCAAAAATTTCAGATTGAGTTGAAAAACTGACAAGTTAACCAACAACTGTTATCTGTACTTATATTTAACTGATAATGAACACAGATTTTCAATTTGGGTTGTCATTTTCTGGTATGTCATTCTATGGATTTTTTCAGCAGAAAAGTTTTTTAGTAGTATTTGCTTAATCAATAGCAAATAAATGCTATACCACAATAAACAGCGATTTTAACTTCTATTTTTTAATTCTTAAAGAAACCTTGCTGTTAATTATATGAACTTAAAATTCAATAAAAATTAAATAAGGGGCTCCTGGGTGGCTCAGTCTATTGAACATCCAACTCTTGATTTTGGCTTGGATTGTGATTTCAGGGTAATGAGATTGGGCCCCATGTCAGCTCTGCTCTGGGCATGGAGTCTGCTTCAGATTCTCTCACCCTCTTCCTCTGTCCCTCCTCTCCCCTTAAAAAAATTAGATGAATATTACTTAAGTACAGATTAATGATAACATTTCAAGCCAACATTTTGGGATGACTGTTTCAAGTTTTGAAATTAACCAAAACAATGTCCAAAAGAAAAAATTCTATAATCTCTTTACTCAAACTTCAGGATTCGTGTTTAAATATATTTCTTACCTGAGTTATAGTTTTTTTATTTATAAAATAAAGATTTTTAAACTAACCTAATTTATTGCTTTGTATATTAAATTTCAGTAATCCCTTGTTTACAAAGAAGTCATAATATTCAGTTTTATAAATTCTTTATTGTTCAGTTTTATAAGTTCTGACTCATTAGTATCCAAAACATCAGATATGTCATTTGCAAATATAATCTCCCACTCCAAAGGTTGCTTTTTAATTTTGCTGTTTCTCTCACTGTGCAGAAGCTTTGTATTTTGATGAAGTCCCAATAGTTTATTTTTACTTTTCTTTCCCTTGCCTCAAGAGAAATATCTAGTAAGAAGTTGCTATGGACCGCGTTAAAAGGGTTATTGCCTGTGTTCCCCTCTGGGATTTTAATGATTTCCTGTTTCACATTTAGGTCTTTAGGCAATTTAGAGTTTATGTTTGTATATGGTGTAAGGAAGTAGTGCAGTTTCATTCTTCTGCATGTCACTGTCCAGTTTTCCCAATTAGCACCATTTTTTGAAGATACTGTCTTTTCTATTGGATATTCCTTCCTCCTTTGTCAAAGATTAATTGCCATATAGCTGTGGTCCATTTCTGGGTTTTCTATTCTGTGTGTAAGTGATGAATCACTACATCCTATGCCTGAAACTAATATTGCACTGTACATTAACTAGCTGGAATTTAAATAAAAACTTGGGAAAAAAATTTTTTAAAGTAATAAAGAATGTTTATTCTTAACAAACATAATGTTTGTTAAGTTCAATAGAAATATATTCATTCACTTATTTGATTTTGTTAGGCCTAATGAATATTTATTAGGAAAATGAACAAACATCTATACATACAGGTGCACTATTAGGTGATATACAAAGATAAACAAAACAAATACTTCAGGGAATTTACAGATTAGTGGGGGAAACAATAAAAACTTAATTATAAACAGAAGAAATCATTGAATGTAATGCACATAATAGTGTGATAACAAATAATCAGGACATCTACTTCTGTCAACTGCTAGGGAAAGTGTCTTAGAGGAAGCAACATGTAAGTAGAAACCAAAGAATAAGGAAGAGTCAGAAAACAAAGAGCCAGGGGATGAACATTCCAGGCAGAAGAACAAGCAAGAGCAAAGATCCCAGGTGGGAAACAGTTTGGTGCTTTGGAAAACGGGACAGGGAAATAGAGATGCAGGCAGGGATCAAGACCAGGGTTTGGCATTTATTCTAAATGCAATGGGAACCACTGAAAGGCTGACCAGTGAAAGGACACAATGATCCTACATGCATTTTATTTTATTTTATTTTATTTTATTTTTTTAATTTTTATTTATTTACGATAGTCACAGAGAGATAGAGAGAGAGGCAGAGACACAGGCAGAGGGAGAAGCAGGCTCCATGCACTGGGAGCCCGACGTGGGATTCGATCCCCGGTCTCCAGGATCGCGCCCTGGGCCAAAGGCAGGCGCCAAACCGCTGCGCCACCCAGGGATCCCCCCACATGCATTTTAAAGAGATTATGGTTCCTGTAATGTGGAGAGACAAAGGGGAAAAAAAATGCCATACACATCCCACTTCTTCTCTTTTAGGCAAGTGTTACATAGACGGTTTCCCCTCCTCAGATTCAAATCAGCAAAAAAAGCAGAGATGGAGAGAAATTGAGAGACTCAAGATATATTATGAAGACAGAAATAATGGGGCTTACTGAAATATTATTTATGTTTTAAAGAATAATGAAGAAAAAGGAATTATAGATTTTAAAAAAAGCACTGGGAAGAACATTTCCTGAGAGGGCATATGAGATTTTTTTTGAACTTTATCAAACAAATGAATACATCATAATTCTTTTAACTAGTCCCTACTGAAGATTTTTTGGTTATTACTATCTTCTACAATTAGCAATGATGGTCCCACAGATTTTCTCATACTGATATAAGACCAGGGAAAGCTTATCTGTGTCATAGTCTTAGAAGTGGAACTGCTTTGCAGAAGGATGTGCACGTTTTACAGATTGAGAGATATTGTCAAATTGTACTCTAAAATGGCTATATCTAGGGACGCCTGGGTGGCTCAGTGATTGAGCATCTGCATTTGGCTCGGGGCATGATCCTGGGGTCCTGGGATCGAGTCCCACATCAGGCTCCTTTGTTGGGAGCCTGTTTCTCCATCTGTCTGTGTCTCTGTCTCTCTCTGGGTCTATCATGAATAAATAAATAAAATCTTTTTTTAAAAAGGCTATATTTACATCAACATCAAACACTGGGTGTTGTCAATCTTTTTTGTTTTGTCAATCTGATAAGTAAAGTTCCTATCTCCTCTTAATTTGTATTTACTTCAATGTATGGTTGGACATGTTTCCACATATTTATTGGTAGTTTGTACTTCCTTTTTAATGAAATGCCTACATAAGCATTTTGCTATCAGCATTTAGAAAAATATCATCAATGGCTGTTATTTAGTACTGCTTTTGGTTCTGGCCAAAATTCTTCCAGAAACTTTAAAATCATTCTGCTATACAATCTTTCTTAAGACATGGAGCTGTGTTTTTTTGTTTTAGAAAAAGTAACTGCTGTGATGCAGAAAAAATAGCCAAATGACACTTTCATTTATAAACTAATACAATGGCAAAATGTGGGAAAGTGAAGCAAACTAACACTGTGGACATAAATGTTTGTAAATCTGTATATACAAATACGAGCATGGCAAAAATAGGCTGAAGGTCTCCAGGGGTTACACAGATGCCAGCCACAATCTATTTCTTTCAGGATATGTTTGCCAGCCAGCTGCCTTTAAGTTGAGTTCCTCGTCTACTAGCCAACTTCTAGACTAGTATCTACTAGAGTCAACTCACTCTCAAAGAGGCATAAATGATATGAGATCACCGCAGAACAGAAAACACAGAGCTCTCTTGAGAATGTAAAAAAGAAGACTGCACCCCCAAGTAAAGACGGTATAAAAAGCTACAGTAACATTCCCCCCGCCTTTTTAACTGTTTATATTTGGGATGGCTATACATATGTGTAGTCAGCAATGTTTAAACTAAGTTTCAGGCTGATATTTTTATATGCCCACTTCTCAATTCTGACTTATACAAAACTGCCTTCCATGAGTTGTATAAGAAATTTTGATTGCCCTTCACATTTCTGGTAACTTTAGCAATGTTATTAAAATAAATTCCTTATAAAGATATCTACATCAGAATTGATATCCAAAACGAACTACCACTGTTAACAGACATTAGGTGTGGTCTCAATATCCTGCATAATACTCTATAAACAGGAGTTTGACAATACTTAATGCAAGAACAAATGGCTAAATAAATTGATGCACCAATGCCTGACATTACGATACACTTTCTCTAGGTTGGAACACTTCCTATTATGTGCCTACCAACTAATGATCTTCCTATCTTTTAAATTTACTTTTTCTTCTTGACCATCCTTCCTGAACTGTCATTTATCTCCAACTTTTAAGACCTGCAGTACTCACTGCCGTTAGTACTTATTAGGGAGTAGGCTGAATTTTTAAATTGCCCTTTATCACCTCTCCTCTGTGAACCTTTCCTTCCCCCAAGGTCTGTAAGTATCTTGAAATTTGGGGCCATATTTTATAATTAAGTGCATTCTCTATACCCTATCCCTTTTCCTAACTGCAAAACACAGTCCTCAGAGGAGGAGGAGGAGTGCAAGAAATAATGGCTGATCACAAATTATTTTTTTGCTTAAGACTCCCCCTTAATCATGGATTCCATACTGTAGCTCTTTGGTAGCTTCTCAGGTAACCTGGCCTCCACCTTCTCAGCATGTTAAACTGGAAAAAGCTATGTGAATGATGAACAGCACTTCAGAGCCCAAGTGACATTTTAGAGCCTTATTGCTAAGAACTGTGCCTCTTAATTAAATATTAAATAAGTTTTGTAGGTGGCACTGATTAAACTGCTAAAAAAAACTTCCACATCTGAATCTGCTTAAGACAAAAACTAAAAAACAAAACAAAACAAAACAAAAAACTAGCAGCAGTCACTCCTCTGTCAGTTAAAATTAGGGTCTTTATTACAGGTGTCAAAGGTTATTTATGTCAATTGGCTCTTCCAGATTAATTTAATCATCCAAACAAGGATATTTCTCCTACTGAGAATGTTTTAACAAGTGACAATAATACTTATGTACATCAATACAGAATGCTATATAAAAAATAATCCTAACAATGTCAATCCAAATCCTTTTTGCTGTTTCAGGAACAGAGAGTTACTTATGGCCTATGGAATTCCTTATCTTTCACCACATACCTAACATACCATCATAATTCAATTTAAGTAATATAATTCAATTTATCACACTGTTATGTGTTTAAAAAATCAAATTTTTTGTTGCTTTTGTTGCTTCTCATCCTTTTTTTTATTCTTTATACATATATATATATTTTAAAAGATTTTATTTATTTATAGAGAGAGAAGCAGAGACATAGACAGGGAGAAGCAGGCTCTATGCAGGGAGCCCGAGGTGGGACTCGATCCTGGGACTCTGGGATCACACCCTGAGCCGAAAGCACTCAACCGCTGAGCCACCCGGACATCCCTCATCCTTTCTTTTATATGCTACACAATATTAATGATAACAGGTACCACTCATTGACCTCTCAGTGATCTAGCTACTGTGCTAAACACTCTTCACGTGTCTTATCTAACTGAATCCTCAAAACCAGGCATACAAGGTCACACTTTTCCTTAGATAATTTTGGGACTTTCTATGGCTCTGATAAACATCACTAATGACTGTCTATAACCTCATTCTCCAATTCCACTCTCCCTTTGCAAATCCACACCTACATTTTCAAACGTTTATAGAGATCTCCTAGATGTCCAAAAACAAACTAATCTATTTTCCCACTTTCTTCCTCATCTTCAGACATATACACACTATTCCTCAAAGTCTGCTCATCTTCTTATGTTTCATATTTTAGTTAACACAACTACAGTACACTGGATTTCTCATGCAAGAAATAACACAGGTTTGAAATCACACTGTCAGGGTTTGAAATATCTCAATTGCTCAACAGCCATGCCAAATAGGAAAAGTACTTAATCTCTCCATGTCAGAATTTCCTTTACTGAAAAACTGAGGATATTAATAGTATCTATCTCATAAGGTGACTGTGAAGAGTAAAAGAGAATATACTAAATTGTTTATAATAGTGTCTAATATACAGTATTGCTTGATAAATTTACATGTGAAATATTTTATTATAATTTTCTTTGACTTCTCCTTTTCCCTTGCCAACCACATACAGTAAGTTGCTGGATTTCACTAACTCCAATTTTAATTTTTTTCTTGTATGCAACCTCTACCATCCTTCTAGCCCAGGCTCACAGTATTTCTCACCTTCATAGATTCCTCAGCCTCGCCACTCTACTCTACTCCATCGTCAATGCTGCAAGAGCAGGCATTATTATATCCTTCCATTGCTTAAAAACCTTATCAAAAAATTTTTAAAAACTTTATAACCTAAAACTTTTAGCCTCTTCTAGTTATGTATCATCAAGACTTACCATTAAGGCCCTCTGGCTAGGGGCAGCACAGATTAGACCCTATGAGGCCTGATCAACAATAAGGATTTGGGTTTTGTCCTGAAAATCAAGGTAAGCCATTAAAGGATTCTAGCTGGGCAATGTCATGATCAATTTTTTAACTGAAGTGTAACTGATATATAACATTATATTGGTTTCAGATATACAACACAGTATTTGCATACATTGCAAAATAATCACTACAATAAGTCTAGTTACCATCTGTCACCATACAAAAAGTTACAAAAACTTTTTCTTGTGATGAGAACTTTTAAGACTTACTGTTAGAAACTTTCAAGCATGCAATATAATATTACATACTATAGCCACCATGCTGTACATTTCATCCACATGACTTATTTTATAACTGGAAGTTTGTACCTCTGGACTCCCTTCACCCATTTCACTGCTCCCCAACCCCATTCTCCTCTAGCGGCTGTTTTATGTATTAGAAGTTTGGTTTTGTCTGCTTATATTAATTTTTTAAAAGATTTAATTTATTTATTCAAGAGAGACAAAGAGAGAAAGGCAGAGACATAGGCAGAGGGAGAAGCAGGCTCCCTGTGGGGAGTCTGATGCAAGACTTAATCCCAGGACCCTGGGATCGTGACCTGAGCCAAAGGCAGATGCTCAACCACTGAGCCACATAGGTGCCCCTGCTTACATTAATTTTTAAAAGGTAATTTTGACTATAATATGAAGACCAGAATATAGGAGCCTAAAAATGGAGTTGTACATTATACTACAGTTTAACTGGTGAGAGATAATGGATCAGAATGGAAGCAATGGAGGTGGAGAGATTTAAAAATAAGAAAGAAAGAAGAAAGAAAGAAAGAAAGAAAGAAAGAAAGAAAGAAAGAAAGAAAGAAAGAAAGAAAGAAAGAAAGGAAGGAAGGAAGGAAGAAAGAAAGAAAAAAGAAGAAAAGAAAGAAAAGAAAAGAAAAGAAAAGGTAAAAGGAAAAGATATGTAGTAGCAAAAACATGGAAAATTAGGTGATGAGTTTACAGTAATTTTTCATATGCATGGATAAGCTGATATGGAATGGAGAAAGACCAAGCTAGAAAAACAGAAGAGGCTGGGAGTCTTATTTTGGAAGTACCAGGTTTGACATGCTTTGAGACAATCACAGAGAGAAGATAACTAGGAAGGTTTCCAATTCCAGTTATTCCAGGCTGAGTTATTTAAATCTTCATGCTAAAAATATCTAAAATTACTGCATAAAATATTTCAAAACCCAGTTTCTTAAAAGCATCAAAGAGCCAACAATACAATAAAGAATTATTAAGCCAAATTTGAAAGAAAGTAAAAACCCAAAGAAAGAAGCTAAGCAACTTAACTCCATTCCCCTAAGGGCAATGGCTAATCTAGGCAAAACCACAGCACTGAGCCTGTCCAGGCTAGAGACACAACGTGATGTGAGAACTCACCCAAGTGAAAGGTCTAATGGGAGACACTCCCACATTAAACTAGCACCTCAAAAGACTACACTCTGAATATAGAGAAACTAGAAGTAAATCACATTACTCCACAGGACTAAGGAGATGGTCTACCACTACAGAAGATGAGAGTAGGGAACCTTTTCCCTAAAGGCTGTAATCACTATTTTAGTGCTTTTCTGTATATTTGATGTTCAATGTACATCCTGGTATAGGCCAAAAAACCTCAACTTAATTTGTTATAAGAGGTTCCAGACTAGCATTCCTAGATCTAACAAAATTAAATGCAAACTCTCTCCAGAGGAAGGCTCTTCTGCTTTAGTCCTCAAAGTACCACTATAAATAAAATTTCAAAACAATGAGCAACATAGCCAAATATCCAAGCACCTCGGGTACCAGGGTAAAACCAGTAGCAGAACATCAAACATCAAAAGCAGACTTAAGTTACTGGAATTATCAGACAGATTATAAAACAGCTATGCTCATTATATTTAGAGGTGGCAAGTAGGCAGCTGGATATATGGGTCTAAATATCAGAAGAGAAGTCAAAGCCAGAAATACCTTTCTGGTAGACACTGGTAGAGAGACAACTAAAGCTGTGGGTATGACCTAGGAAGAGAGTAATGAGAAGAAAAGGGAGTGTAGGACTAAGCCTTAAGGAACTCCAACATTTAAAGCCACTGGAGTTCACAGAACCACTTTGGATCCAAACCTATACCCAATTCCCAATCATTTTGAGGCCTATGCACTTAAGATTTTACTGGGTTCTTGTGTAATAAACTAATAACATTACTTATAATAGTAACTGAGAAAGTCTATTCCTGACAACTGGAAAACCTAAATAGTATGATGAACTTTGTTTTGCTTTCATGTATCAAAAGTTATGCTACACAAAACCATCTACAATCTTCTGAATATCCATGTACTTTCACATCCTCATGTTCCTTCTGCTTGGAAAACTTCCCATTTTCTCTACTAATGAGAATTCTAATTATCAATGAGATAGCTCATAATTCTGTCTTTTGGTATCCTTTTTATCACTTCCAGATATAGTAAAATTTCCCCCACCCCCATCTCTACTTCCTAGAGCCCTTTCCTCATATCTCTTTTACAGCTCTTATCACATAGCCCTATTACCTGTGTACTGGTCCCTTTAGTAAGAACAAGAGCTTCCTGAAGGCAAGGACTACATGTAAGTTATCTGCAAGAGTAGGTGCTAAAATATTAAATGAAATGTGTAGTGAGCTTATTAGTTGCCAATAGTAAAAAGACAGAAAATTCCCAGATAACACTAAAACTAACCCTATTTATAAAAGTGCTTTTAATCTTCATTCCCACTTTAAATTGTCATTTTTTTGTCACTGAATAAAATATGGTCACATGAACATCCAGATTAAATTAAATGTGCATATCAGTGATGTGTATTTTATCATTTAGATTCTAAATATGTGGTATTTTAGTATTTGGTGGCTACACATAGACACAATGAAAATCTCTTTTAATTATCCAAGAAAAAGAAGCTATGGGCAAACTGTCAGTATTTGTCATTATTTTAACAGTCATGAATATGAATAATATATCTCACCTAAACACAGGATTCTAGTCAACAAAGTCAATGAAAAAAATTCATTATTTTCTAGTTTCTGCATATGATAGTTAAATATATTAAATTAATGAGGTTACTCCTATAACAGCAAGATAATAAAAATCACTTTGAAAAAGCTCAATCTTGAAACATTAGGACTTTAGTTCAGTTACTCAGAAAAGCAGCTGGACAGCAAGCCGTACACTAATATATTTCTTTTATTTACCCTTAACCAACATGAAAATTAATTTTAAATGTAAGACTCTAAGTATTTCTCTAGTGTATTCTTGCACAAATAAGCCATAATATAGTTATTTTCTCTTCAGCTAGAGATAGGGTAGAAGGGAGAAAAGTAAGAACATGGGACTAAGGCAGAGTTGGAGGAGTTGGATTGATAATATACTCATTATGTGGCCTTGAAGCAAGATTTTCCTGCCAAAGTCATGTTTCTTTTACCTGTCAAAGGTTTTTACAGCACTCTGCAAGCCAGTACTCTTTACACTGCATCCTATTAGTCAGTCATAAAATCTACCTAGAGGGTTGGGATAATCAACTACTTTAAAATAAATCAGAAAAATAAAGATAAATAAAAAGAGGAAAAAAAAATAAAATAAACCAGAAAAAATCATAAGAGTGCAATGTATAGAAAAAGTATTATTACTTTATAAAACATTTTATTCCTTTATACTTGTTTCAGTGTATCTCTGGGTATGTCTGTGTTTATTTCTTATAGATATACTTGTATACATAAATTTTTTCTATATATGTGTATTGGGTTGCAATATAAAATATATTTATTTTTTTAAAGATTATTTATTTATTTTAGAGAGAGAAAGGGTGTGAGAGGAGGTAGGGAGAAAGAGAATTTGTGAATAGAATCCCCACTGAGCACAGAGCCCAGTGTGGGGCTCAATCCCAGGACCCTGAGACCACACGACCTGAAGCAAAACCAAGGATCTGCTGCTCAACTGACTGAGCCATCCAGGCGCCCCACAAAATGTATTTCTAACTGTGGGTTGGATGCAAAAATTTTACAGTCACTTGACACCAAAAACACTCATTAAAAATGAGCAAAGGACCTAAATAGACATTTCGCCAAGGAGGAGATAAAAACAGCTAACAGACACATGAAAAAATGCTCAACATCACTGATCATTAGGAAAATACAAGTCAAAACCACAATGAGATACTACCTCACACATGTCAGAATGGCTAAAATTAACAACTCAGGAAACAACAGATGTTGGTGAGGATGTGGAGAAAGGGCAACCCTCTTACACTGTTGGTGGGAATGCAAACTGGTGTAGCTGCTCTGCAAAACAGCATGGAGCTTCCTCAAAAAAGTTAAAAAATAGAACTACCAAAAAAAAAAATAGAACTACCCTATGACCCAGCTATTACACTACCAGGTATTTATCCAAAGGACATAAAAATGCTGATTTGAAGGGTCACATGCACTCCAATGTTTCTAGCAGCATTATCAGTAATAGCCAAATCATGGAAAGAGCCCAAATGTCCATTGACTGATGAACAGATAAGGAAGATGTGGTATATGTATACTATGGAATATTATTCAGACATCAAAAAATGAAATCTTGCCATTTGCAGTGATGTGGTTAGAACTGGACTGAATTATGCTAAAAGGAATAAGTCAGTCAGAGAAAGATAAATACCATGATTTCACTCATATGTGGAATCTAAGAAACAAAACAGATGAACACAGGGGAACAGAAAGAAAAACAAAATAAGATAAAAAGAGACAGAGGCAAACTGTAATAGACTCTGAACTATAGAGAACAAATTAAGGGTTGCTGGAGGGGAGGTCAGTGAGGGAATGAGCTAAATTGGTGATAGGTATTAAGGAGGATACATGCTGTGATGAGCACTGGGTGTTATATGTAAGTGATTAATCACTAAATTCTACTCCTGAAACCAATACTACACTATATGTTTACTAATTTGAATTTAAATAAAATCTTGGTGAAATAAGTCAATCGAAGAAGGACAAACATTATATGGTCTCATTCATTTGGGGAATATAAAAAATACTGAAAGGGAATAAAGGGGAAAGGAGAAAAAATGAGTGGGAAATATCAGAAAGGGAGACAGAACATGAAAGACTCCTAATTCTAGGAAACAAACTAGGGGTGGTGGAAGGGGAGGTGGGCAGGGGGTGTGGGTGACTGGGTGACGGGCACTGAGGTGGACACTTGACGGGATGAGCAATGAGTGTTATTCTGTATGTTGGCAAATTGAACACCAATAAAAAATAAATTTATAAAAATAAATAAAATCTTTGAAGTAAATAATAATAATAAAGGACATATTTGCTACAGATTTAATATATCAATCCTACCAATGTGTGCTCAACAGCAGAAAATCAGTATCATGGTAAAGAGACTATAAGGAAACAAAAGGAATTAAGAATGCACATATCTCTTGACATATAGCCCTTATGGGACGTAATCACAAAGAGAAGCAGCAGTCTTTGCTGAAACATAATAATGTCTATGGCTGAAAAAGATGAAACACCAAGATATTCAAAATGGACTGGAGAATAAACAAAAAGCAGAATCAGAACTATAAATATAGAGAACTGACAGTTGCCAGAGGGAAGGAAGGTGGGGAGAGAGGCAGTATCAGTGAAGGGGAATGGGCTTCCAGTTAGAGAATGGTTAAGTCATGGAAAGAAAAGGCGCTGCATAAGGAATATACCAGATAAGGAATATAAGGAGTATATAGTATCTTATTAATAGAGTTGCATGGTGAGAGATAGTAGCTACACTTGTGGTGACTATAGCATAAGGTATAGAGTTGCTCAATTACTCTATTGCACACCTGAAACTATGACATAATTGTGTGTTAACTATACTTAAAAAAAATAGACTGGAAATTAGAGAATGTTGCCCAGAAAATGGACAGAGTTAGTATGTGGTTGCTAAGCAATGAGTTTCCAGGCTGTAGCACTTTAGGATTACAGTGTATTGTTTCTATAAATGATACTTTTCCCACAAATCAAAGCACTATGCTTGACAACTTCCATAACACCCCTTCTTGTAAGATATAAGCCTAAGCTTAGATTGATATAAAGAGTTCAATGTAAATGTATAATATTTCTATAATATGTACTTTAATCTGCCCATAAAGATTTTTAATGCTATTCTTTTAAAATACAAAATGTGCCATATGTAAGGCAGAAGCAGAAGGAACAGATCTAGCATAATGTCAAGAGAGAAAACCCCGAAGAATGTGGTTATTCAGAACATCCAGAAAGACAATGCAAACTGTATTTGGTTCATTTGAAATCCCACAAGATATTCTAGTAAGAGTGAAAACCAACCTAAGAAAGACTGTATCAAGATCATGTCACTCTGCAATTGGATGAGGACAGAGTACAGTGTGTGTGTGTGAATTAATCACATTTGCATATTTGAACATGGAATTTATAGTATCCAAACTCATCTTCACAGTTGAATATGGAATTTGTCATTCTTGAAGATATATGTCACAGACAAAATCAAAGAGGATTAAAGGGGTTTATAGTAAGGAGGAAGGAATGGACACAATGTAGTTGGGTTTTGTTTTAGATTGTAATTCCACATGTGCATAGTTTTTAAAATAAAGACTTTTTAATAACAGTTTTAGCTTCACAGCAAAATTAAGAGGAAGGTAGAGATTTCCCATATATGTTCCTCCACACGCATAGCCTCCCTCATTATCAAGGCCCCCACCAGAGGTGGTACATTCCTTACAACTGCTGGCCCTACATTTACACATCATTATCATTCAAAGTCCATATGTCCAAAAGAACTGTGGAACAGATCAACAAAACCAGGAGTTGGTTCTTTGAAAGAATTAATAAGATAGATAAACCATTAGCCAACCTTATTAAAAAGAAGAGAGAGAAGACTCAAATTAATAAAATCATGAATGAGAAAGGAGAGATCACTACCAACACCAAGGAAATACAAACGATTTTAAAAACATATTATGAACAGCTGTACGCCAATAAATTAGGAAATCTAGAAGAAATGGACGCATTCCTGGAAAGCCACAAACTACCAAAACTGGAGCAGGAAGAAATAGAAAACCTGAACAGGCCAATAACCAGGGAGGAAATTGAAGCAGTCATCAAAAACCTCCCAAGACACAAGAGTCCAGGGCCAGATGGCTTCCCAGGGGAATTCTATCAAACGTTTAAAGAAGAAATCATACCTATTCTACTAAAGCTGTTTGGAAAGATAGAAAGAGATGGAGTACTTCCAAATTCGTTCTATGAGGCCAGCATCACCTTAATTCCAAAACCAGACAAAGACTCCACCAAAAAGGAGAATTACAGACCAATATCCCTGGTGAACATGGATGCAAAAATTCTCAACAAGATACTAGCCAAGAGGATCCAACAACACATTAAGAAAATTATTCACCATGACCAAGTAGGATTTATCCCCGGGACACAAGGCTGGTTCAACACTCGTAAAACCATCAATGTGATTCATCATATCAGCAAGAGAAAAACCAAGAACCATATGATACTCTCATTAGATGCAGAGAAAGCATTTGACAAAATACAGCATCCATTCCTGATCAAAAGCCTTCAGAGTGTTGGGATAGAGGGAACTTATCTCGACATCTTAAAAGCCATTTATGAAAAGCCCACAGCAAATATCATTCTCAATGGGGAAGCACTGGGAGCCTTTCCCCTAAGATCAGGAACAAGACAGGGATGTCCACTCTCACCACTGCTGTTCAACATAGTTCTGGAAGTCCTCGCCTCAGCAATCAGACAACAAATTGACATTAAAGGCATTCAAATTGGCAAAGAAGAAGTCAAACTCTCCCTCTTCGCCGATGACATGATACTCTACATAGAAAACCCAAAAGCCTCCACCCCAAGATTGCTAGAACTCATACAGCAATTTGGTAGCGTGGCAGGATACAAAATCAATGCCCAGAAATCAATGGCATTTCTATACACTAACAATGAGACTGAAGAAAGAGAAATTAAGGAGTCAATCCCATTTACAATTGCACCCAAAAGCATAAGATACCTAGGAATAAACCTAACCAAAGAGGTAAAAGATCTATACCCTAAAAACTATAGAACACTTCTGAAAGAAATTGAGGAAGACACAAAGAGATGGAAAAATATTCCATGCTCATGGATTGGCAGAATTAATATTGTGAAAATGTCAATGTTACCCAGGGCAATTTACACGTTTAATGCAATCCCTATCAAAATACCATGGACTTTCTTCAGAGAGTTAGAACAAATTATTTTAAGATTTGTGTGGAATCAGAAAAGACCCCGAATAGCCAGGGGAATTTTAAAAAAGAAAACCATAGCTGGGGGCATCACTATGCCAGATTTCAGGTTGTACTACAAAGCTGTGGTCATCAAGACAGTGTGGTACTGGCACAAAAACAGACACATAGATCAATGGAATAGAATAGAGAACCCAGAAGTGGACCCTGAAATGTATGGTCATCTAATATTTGATAAAGGAGGAAAGACTATCCATTGGAAGAAAGACAGTCTCTTCAATAAATGGTGCTGGGAAAATTGGACATCCACATGCAGAAGAATGAAACTGGACCACTCTCTTTCACCATACACAAAGATAAACTCAAAATGGATGAAAGATCTAAATGTGAGACAAGATTCCATCAAAATCATACAAGAGAACACAGGCAACACCCTTTTTGAACTCGGCCACAGTAACTTCTTGCGAGATACATCCACAAAGGCAAAAGAAACAAAAGCAAAAATGAACTATTGGGACTTCATCAAGATAAGAAGCTTTTGCACAGCAAAGGATACAGTCAACAAAACTAAAAGACAACCTACAGAATGGGAGACGATATTTGCAAATGACATATCAGATAAAGGGCTAGTTTCCAAAATCTATAAAGAACTTATTAAACTCAACACCAAAGAAACAAACAATCCAATCATGAAATGGGCAAAAGACATGAAAAAACAGGAGGAAGATATGGAATCAACATGACAGAGGAATGCTCTAGACTTGAACATGGAAATACAAATTAAGGGATTACTGGAGGGGGAGGTCAGTAGGACAACTAATGTTGGAAGGATGAGAGAAAAGGTGAGCACTGGTGTTATATGTAAGTGATTAATCACTAAATTCACTCTGAAACAATACTACATATATGTTTACTAATTTGATTTAAAAAATCTTGGTGAAATAAGTCAATCGAAGAAGGACAAACATTATATGGTCTCATTCATTTGGGGAATATAAAAAATACTGAAAGGGAATAAAGGGGAAAGGAGAAAAAATGAGTGGGAAATATCAGAAAGGGAGACAGAACATGAAAGACTCCTAATTCTAGGAAACAAACTAGGGGTGGTGGAAGGGGAGGTGGGCAGGGGGTGTGGGTGACTGGGTGACGGGCACTGAGGTGGACACTTGACGGGATGAGCAATGAGTGTTATTCTGTATGTTGGCAAATTGAACACCAATAAAAAATAAATTTATAAAAATAAATAAAATCTTTGAAGTAAATAATAATAATAAAGGACATATTTGCTACAGATTTAATATATCAATCCTACCAATGTGTGCTCAACAGCAGAAAATCAGTATCATGGTAAAGAGACTATAAGGAAACAAAAGGAATTAAGAATGCACATATCTCTTGACATATAGCCCTTATGGGACGTAATCACAAAGAGAAGCAGCAGTCTTTGCTGAAACATAATAATGTCTATGGCTGAAAAAGATGAAACACCAAGATATTCAAAATGGACTGGAGAATAAACAAAAAGCAGAATCAGAACTATAAATATAGAGAACTGACAGTTGCCAGAGGGAAGGAAGGTGGGGAGAGAGGCAGTATCAGTGAAGGGGAATGGGCTTCCAGTTAGAGAATGGTTAAGTCATGGAAAGAAAAGGCGCTGCATAAGGAATATACCAGATAAGGAATATAAGGAGTATATAGTATCTTATTAATAGAGTTGCATGGTGAGAGATAGTAGCTACACTTGTGGTGACTATAGCATAAGGTATAGAGTTGCTCAATTACTCTATTGCACACCTGAAACTATGACATAATTGTGTGTTAACTATACTTAAAAAAAATAGACTGGAAATTAGAGAATGTTGCCCAGAAAATGGACAGAGTTAGTATGTGGTTGCTAAGCAATGAGTTTCCAGGCTGTAGCACTTTAGGATTACAGTGTATTGTTTCTATAAATGATACTTTTCCCACAAATCAAAGCACTATGCTTGACAACTTCCATAACACCCCTTCTTGTAAGATATAAGCCTAAGCTTAGATTGATATAAAGAGTTCAATGTAAATGTATAATATTTCTATAATATGTACTTTAATCTGCCCATAAAGATTTTTAATGCTATTCTTTTAAAATACAAAATGTGCCATATGTAAGGCAGAAGCAGAAGGAACAGATCTAGCATAATGTCAAGAGAGAAAACCCCGAAGAATGTGGTTATTCAGAACATCCAGAAAGACAATGCAAACTGTATTTGGTTCATTTGAAATCCCACAAGATATTCTAGTAAGAGTGAAAACCAACCTAAGAAAGACTGTATCAAGATCATGTCACTCTGCAATTGGATGAGGACAGAGTACAGTGTGTGTGTGTGAATTAATCACATTTGCATATTTGAACATGGAATTTATAGTATCCAAACTCATCTTCACAGTTGAATATGGAATTTGTCATTCTTGAAGATATATGTCACAGACAAAATCAAAGAGGATTAAAGGGGTTTATAGTAAGGAGGAAGGAATGGACACAATGTAGTTGGGTTTTGTTTTAGATTGTAATTCCACATGTGCATAGTTTTTAAAATAAAGACTTTTTAATAACAGTTTTAGCTTCACAGCAAAATTAAGAGGAAGGTAGAGATTTCCCATATATGTTCCTCCACACGCATAGCCTCCCTCATTATCAAGGCCCCCACCAGAGGTGGTACATTCCTTACAACTGCTGGCCCTACATTTACACATCATTATCATTCAAAGTCCATATGTCCAAAAGAACTGTGGAACAGATCAACAAAACCAGGAGTTGGTTCTTTGAAAGAATTAATAAGATAGATAAACCATTAGCCAACCTTATTAAAAAGAAGAGAGAGAAGACTCAAATTAATAAAATCATGAATGAGAAAGGAGAGATCACTACCAACACCAAGGAAATACAAACGATTTTAAAAACATATTATGAACAGCTGTACGCCAATAAATTAGGAAATCTAGAAGAAATGGACGCATTCCTGGAAAGCCACAAACTACCAAAACTGGAGCAGGAAGAAATAGAAAACCTGAACAGGCCAATAACCAGGGAGGAAATTGAAGCAGTCATCAAAAACCTCCCAAGACACAAGAGTCCAGGGCCAGATGGCTTCCCAGGGGAATTCTATCAAACGTTTAAAGAAGAAATCATACCTATTCTACTAAAGCTGTTTGGAAAGATAGAAAGAGATGGAGTACTTCCAAATTCGTTCTATGAGGCCAGCATCACCTTAATTCCAAAACCAGACAAAGACTCCACCAAAAAGGAGAATTACAGACCAATATCCCTGGTGAACATGGATGCAAAAATTCTCAACAAGATACTAGCCAAGAGGATCCAACAACACATTAAGAAAATTATTCACCATGACCAAGTAGGATTTATCCCCGGGACACAAGGCTGGTTCAACACTCGTAAAACCATCAATGTGATTCATCATATCAGCAAGAGAAAAACCAAGAACCATATGATACTCTCATTAGATGCAGAGAAAGCATTTGACAAAATACAGCATCCATTCCTGATCAAAAGCCTTCAGAGTGTTGGGATAGAGGGAACTTATCTCGACATCTTAAAAGCCATTTATGAAAAGCCCACAGCAAATATCATTCTCAATGGGGAAGCACTGGGAGCCTTTCCCCTAAGATCAGGAACAAGACAGGGATGTCCACTCTCACCACTGCTGTTCAACATAGTTCTGGAAGTCCTCGCCTCAGCAATCAGACAACAAATTGACATTAAAGGCATTCAAATTGGCAAAGAAGAAGTCAAACTCTCCCTCTTCGCCGATGACATGATACTCTACATAGAAAACCCAAAAGCCTCCACCCCAAGATTGCTAGAACTCATACAGCAATTTGGTAGCGTGGCAGGATACAAAATCAATGCCCAGAAATCAATGGCATTTCTATACACTAACAATGAGACTGAAGAAAGAGAAATTAAGGAGTCAATCCCATTTACAATTGCACCCAAAAGCATAAGATACCTAGGAATAAACCTAACCAAAGAGGTAAAAGATCTATACCCTAAAAACTATAGAACACTTCTGAAAGAAATTGAGGAAGACACAAAGAGATGGAAAAATATTCCATGCTCATGGATTGGCAGAATTAATATTGTGAAAATGTCAATGTTACCCAGGGCAATTTACACGTTTAATGCAATCCCTATCAAAATACCATGGACTTTCTTCAGAGAGTTAGAACAAATTATTTTAAGATTTGTGTGGAATCAGAAAAGACCCCGAATAGCCAGGGGAATTTTAAAAAAGAAAACCATAGCTGGGGGCATCACTATGCCAGATTTCAGGTTGTACTACAAAGCTGTGGTCATCAAGACAGTGTGGTACTGGCACAAAAACAGACACATAGATCAATGGAATAGAATAGAGAACCCAGAAGTGGACCCTGAAATGTATGGTCATCTAATATTTGATAAAGGAGGAAAGACTATCCATTGGAAGAAAGACAGTCTCTTCAATAAATGGTGCTGGGAAAATTGGACATCCACATGCAGAAGAATGAAACTGGACCACTCTCTTTCACCATACACAAAGATAAACTCAAAATGGATGAAAGATCTAAATGTGAGACAAGATTCCATCAAAATCATACAAGAGAACACAGGCAACACCCTTTTTGAACTCGGCCACAGTAACTTCTTGCGAGATACATCCACAAAGGCAAAAGAAACAAAAGCAAAAATGAACTATTGGGACTTCATCAAGATAAGAAGCTTTTGCACAGCAAAGGATACAGTCAACAAAACTAAAAGACAACCTACAGAATGGGAGACGATATTTGCAAATGACATATCAGATAAAGGGCTAGTTTCCAAAATCTATAAAGAACTTATTAAACTCAACACCAAAGAAACAAACAATCCAATCATGAAATGGGCAAAAGACATGAAGAGAAATCTCACAGAGGAAGATATGGACATGGCCAACATGCACATGAGAAAATGCTCTGCATCACTTGCCATCAGGGAAATACAAATCAAAACCACAATGAGATACCACCTCACACCAGTGAGAATGGGGAAAATTAACAAGGCAGGAAACAACTAATGTTGGAGAGGATGCAGAGAAAAGGGAACCCTCTTACACTGTTGGTGGGAATGTGAACTGGTGCAGCCACTCTGGAAAACTGTGTGGAGGTTCCTCAAAGAGTTAAAAATAGACCTGCCCTACGACCCAGCAATTGCACTGTTGGGGATTTACCCCAAAGATTCAGATGCAATGAAACGTCGGGACACCTGCACCCCGATGTTTCTATCAGCAATGGCCACAATAGCCAAACTGTGGACGGAGCCTCGGTGTCCATCGAAAGATGAATGGATAAAGAAGATGTGGTTTATGTATACAATGGAATATTACTCAGCAATTAGAAACGACAAATACCCACCATTTGCTTCAACGTGGATGGAACTGGAGGGTATTATGCTGAGTGAAATAAGTCAATCGGAGAAGGACAAACAGTGTATGTTCTCATTCATTTGGGGAATATGAATAATAGTGAAAGGGAATATAAAGGAAGGGAAAAGAAATGTTGGGAAATATCAGGAAGGGAGACAGAACATGAAGACTCCTAACTCTGGGAAACGAACTAGGGGTGGTGGAAGGGGAGGAGGGCGGGTGTTGGAGGGGAATGGGTGACGGGCACTGAGGTGGACACTTGACGGGATGAGCACTGGGTGTTTTTCTGTATGTTGGTAAATTGAACACCAATAAAAATTAATTAAATAAAAAAAATAAAATAGATAAAAAAAAAAAAAAACAAAGTCCATATGTACAGAAGGGTTCTCTCCTGGTGTTTTATGTTCTACAGGTTTGGATAAATGTATAATGACATAGATCCATCGTGACAGTGTCAAAGTAGTCTTACTGTCTTAAATCCTCTGTGCTCTGCCTAGTCATCTCTTCTTCCCCTGAACCACTAATAACCATTGATCTTTTTTTTTTTTTTTTTGCCTTTTCAATAGTCTCCATTGTTTTGCCTTTTCTATGTCATATAGTTGGAATCACTCAGTATGTATTGGCTTTTCTCACTTAGTAATATGCACTTGCAGCTCTTCCTTGTCTTTTCATGGCTTGATAGCTCATTTCTCCTTAGTGCTGAATAATATTCCATTACCTATACCATAGCTTGTTTAAGATTCTATGTTTTTATTTTGGCCTACTGGAAGATTTTTCAGTATTTAATGAAAATACATGTATTTTCATTAAAAAATTATTTTGAGTATAGTGGGCATATAATGTTGATTTAAGGGTGGACAACATAGTGATTTTTTTTTCATAGTGATTTTTTTAATAAATTAATTTTTATTGGTGTTCAATTTACCAACATACAGAAAAACACCCAGTGCTCATCCTGTCAAGTGTCCTCCTCAGTGCCCGTCACCCATTCCCCCCACCCCCCGCCCTCCTCCCCTTCCACCACCCCTACATAGTGATTTGACAAGCCATACATTATGCTAGGCTTACCACAAGTGTGCCACAATTCATTAATCTATTCAGCAATTAAAGGACATCTTGATTCCTTCCAAGTTATAGCAAATATGAATAAAATTTCTATAAACATCCATGGGCAGGTTTTTGTGTGGACATAGTTTTCAACTTGCATAATTTTTTAAAATCAGTTCATTCATCTATTTTTTCTACCACTCTTCAGGGTAAAGATCATAGGCCATTTATCTTTCTATTCTCAGGTCCAATACAGGGAAGGAAGGTCTAGGGTAGAGTCTCAATAAATATTGCTTGAATATGACAGACTGATTCAGACCAATTCTATTCAAGTAAATATGCTCAAGGATTCAGAGTCCAAATATCTGGAAAGTAAGGAGTAACAACATATAGAATAGATAGATATTTAGTAAAGGCAAACACAAGACACTGTGCAGAAGACAAAAAAAAAAATGTCATACTGGCTTGGGATAAAAATGCATTATTAAAAATAGATTAAGAAAAAATATTGGGGGGCAGCCCAGGTGGCTCAGCGGTTTAGCACCACCTTCAGCCCAGGGTGTGATCCTGGAGACCCAGGATCGAGTCCCGTGTCGGGCACCATGCGTGGAGCCTGCTTCTCCCTCTGCCTGTGTCTCTCTCTGTGTCTCTCTCGAACAAATACAATCTTTTTAAAAAAAAAAGAAAGAAAGAAAAAATATTGGAAGAGGAATATATGGGTATGTTATGGAAATAATACATTCCTGGTTTACTAAATGAATTTAAAATATTGTTTCAATACCTCTCAAAATACATTCATACAGGAAAAATGCTGACCTTAAGTATTTTAGAAGTTTTTGGGTTCAGTAACCTGTCTTAACCATTTTTATACGTTCTGGTGCCCAGTACAATGACTGACACATCATAGTACGTACTTAATATATATTTGTTGAATATATAGGCAGAGTTGTCATTTTAAATAGGTAATACAATGTATGTCAGTCCAACAAATAAATACATCCTCTCAAATCCATGAACGTGATAAGCTTTAAAATCAGGACCAGGTAAAATAAAATATTTCTATGATGCCCCTATTAAAATCATTAGAGACCTTTTTCATCTATTAAATGGAAAATAAAAATATTAATATTTAATATTAGTGAGGATGTGGGAAGAAAATCAGATTTATCTAACATATTGGTAAAAATATAAATGAAAAAATATTGTTGAAAAGCAAAAATTCCTCTTCAACAAATCTACTTAAAAGTACAATGGAAGGGAAGCCCGGGTGGCTCAGCAGTTTAGTGCTGCCTTCGGCCCAGGGCGTGATCCTAGAGTCCCGGGATTGAGTCCCACATCAGGTTTCCTGCATGGAGCCTGCTTCTCCCTCTGCCTGTATCTGTCTCTCTCTCCCTCTCTCTCTCTCTCTCATGAATAAATAAATAAATAAAATTTTTTAAAAAAAGAACAATAGAAGACACAGCTTAAAATCAGTATACAAAGATGTTTGCTAAGAGTTTTTAATAGTAATTAAATTTAAGAGCATATATCCAATATAGTAAAAATTAGTATGCATCCAAATGACACGGAACTGTTCATTCACTTTGAAATTGTTAATGACTGAGAAAACACAAGGTTTATATTTAATATTTTTAAAAATAACAAGATTAGTAAATATTGTGAAAACTTAATACAAAAGTGAACAAAGTCTCATAAAAATATATATGATTTACATGTGTACTTAAGACCTGTACATTTCTATGCATATGTGAGAATACATTTGTGTGTATATATATGTGTATAGGTGGATAGATGGATGGAGAGACAGATATAGTTATTTTGACACACAGGGGGCCCTTTCTGTCTGAAATTTATAGCACGGGAATTATGCTTTTATATTATTTCTAGCTATTTTCATTTTTATTTCCTAATTGGTAATTAGGAAGCAGATATTAGATCCTCTGAATGTTCTCTGTATTTTTTAATAATTCTCTCATAATTTCTATCTGTATTTTTGTTGTATGTTGCAAGATTTTCCTTGATATTAGTTGGCAGATCTCTAATTTATTCTTTGGCTATATCCATTCTACTATTCACCTGTTCTGATAAGTTTTTTAAAAACATTTAATTGTAAACTAAAACACAAATACAAAAAACTACACAAATCAAAAGTATGGCTTAATGAATTATTTTAAGGTAAACACTTCCCAGGTCAAGAAGTAGAACTTTGCCACCAGCCCAGACATTCATTCAACCACAGCCCTTGTCCCTCCCATCATAACCACTCATTATTCGGTTTATAGTAATCAGTTCCTTTAGTTTTAACACCTATGTGTACATTCTTAAAAACTATAGTTTAGCCTGTCTAAAAAAATGTGATGTCTTTAAAGTCTTTCTTAAAGATTCTCACCCCACCACAATCACTTTATTTCCTTAACATTTATCTATTTAAGAAACTTATTCATCTTATTTACAATTTTCCACAATCTGGATTTTGTTGATTGTACATTACTGATTCATTTCAACATATTTCCTTATATTTATTGCAGATTGGCAGCTGGATTTAGAGGCCGTTATCAGTTTCAGTATCAGTCTTTTGTCAAGACTGTAGGTAATGTTTGGCAAGACTAGAAGAAATACGTCACGTGTGGTTGAATCTTTTGTGCATGTGTGATCTCAGCAGCTGGTTTTTTTAAAGATTTATTTATTTATGAGCGACACACAGAGGCAGAGACATAGGCAGAGGGAGAAGCAGGCTCCCTGAAGGGAGCCCGATGTAGGCCTTGATCCCAGGACCCCGGGATCAGGACTTGCACCAAAGGCAGATGCTCAATCACTAAGACACCCAGGTACCCCTCAGCAGCTGTTAGTTAATACCTTTAACCTATTCAGTACCAGTTGCAAATGTTGATGTTATAATATTCTGTTCTACTTCTATCATTTCTTCACTTATTAAATTAAAATAATTTGATAAAGAGATATTTCCCAGGTGCACCTGGGTGGCTCAATCAGTTAAACATCTGCTTTTGGCTCAGGTCATGATCTAAAGGTCCCAGGATCAAGCCCTGCATTGGGCTCCCTGCTCAGTGGGTATCTGCTTCTCCCTTTCCTTCTACCCCTCCCCATCATTCGTGCTGTCTCTAAATCTTTCTCCCTGCCAAATAAGTAAATAAAATCTTTAAAAACAAAAAACAAAAAGAACACTTCTCAACTTGGCTATATACTGGTACAGGTCACAGAAAAGAGGCATTATAAATATTTGGGTCAGTCCTCAGTTTTCAGAAACATCTGTATAGATGTGGTACAACCTCATCTTTTAACATTATATAAAATTTACTAGTGAAGCCATCTGGAACTAAACTAGTCTTTCTAGGAATATGTTCAGATACAAGTTAAATTTATTCAGTAGATATAGGGCTATTTAGATTTCTTCTTGAGTGAACGTTGGTAGTGTCTTTCAGGGAATTTGTATATTTCTTCTAAGTTGTCAAATTTACTGACCAAGTTGTTCTCAATATTCGCTGATTATCCTTTAAATATCTACAAAATCTGTAATCACCTCTCTCTTTCTTGATCCATAAATTTTTCTCTTCTGATAGCTTTGATTTTGTGGACTTTATCTATTTAGTTCTTCTATTTTATTGATTTCTGCTCTGATCTTCATTATTTTTTCTATTTACTTTACAATCATATGCTCTTCTTCCTCCATTTTCTTAAAATGGATTCTGAGATTATTGAGGTCATTCTTTTATTTTTTCCAAATTTTTTTAATAATAAACTTATTTTTTATTGGTGTTCAATTTACCAACATTCAGAATAACACCCAGTGCTCATCCTGTCAAGTGCCCCCTTCAGTGCCCGTCACCCATTCACCCCCACCCCTGCCCTCCTCCCTTTCCACCACCCTTAGTTCGTTTCCCAGAGTTAGGAGTTTTTATGTTCTGTCTCCCTTTCTCATATTTCCTACCCATTTCTTCTCCCTTCCCTTATATTCCCTTTCACTATTATTTATATTCCCCAAATGAATAAGAACATATAATGTTTGTCCTTCTCCGATTGCCTTATTTCACTCAGCTAAATACCCTTCAGGTCCATCCACGTTGAAGCAAATGGTGGGTATTTGTCATTTCTAATGGATGAGTAATATTCCATTGTATACATAAACCGCCTCTTTATCCATTCATCATTCGATGGACACCCAGGCTCCTTCCACAGTTTGGCTATCGTGGACATTGCTGCTATAAAAATCGGGGTGCAGGTGTCCTGGCGTTTCACTGCATCTGTATCTTTGGGGTAAATCCCCAGCAGTGCAATTGCTGGGTCATAGGGCAGGTCTATTTTTAACTCTTTGAGGAACCTCCACACAGTTTTCCAGAGTGGCTGCACCATTTCACATTCCCACCAACAGCGTAAGAGGGTTCCCTTTTCTCCACATCCTCTCCAACATTTGTGGTTTCCTGCCTTGTTAATTTCCCCCATTCTCACTGGTGTGAGGTGGTATCTCATCGTGGTTTTGATTTGTATTTCCCTGATGGCAAGTGATGCAGAGCATTTTCTCATGTGCGTGTTGGCCATGTCTATGTCTTCCTCGGCGAGATTTCTGTTCATGTCTTTTGCCCATTTCATGATTGGATTGTTTGTTTCTTTGGTGTTGAGTTTAATAAGTTCTTTATAGATCTTGGAAACTAGCCCTTTATCTGATACGTCATTTGCAAATATCTTCTCCCATTCTGTAGGTCGTCTTTTAGTTTTGTTGACTGTATCCTTGGCTGTGCAAAAGCTTCTTATCTTGAAGTCCCAATAGTTCATTTTTGCTTTTGTTTCTTTTGCCTTCGTGGATGTATCTTGCAAGAAGTTACTGTGGCCGAGTTCAAAAAGGGTGTTGCCTGTGTTCTCCTCTAGGATTTTGATGGAATCTTGTCTCACATTTAGATCTTTCATCCATTTTGAGTTTATCTTTGTGTATGGTGAAAGAGAGTGGTCTAGTTTCGTTCTTCTGCATGTGGATGTCCAATTTTCCCAGCACCATTTATTGAAGAGACTGTCTTTCTTCCAATGGATAGTCTTTCCTCCTTTATCGAATATTAGTTGACCATAAAGTTCAGGGTCCACTTCTGGGTTCTCTATTCTGTTCCATTGATCTATGTGTCTGTTTTTGTGCCAGTACCACACTGTCTTGATGACCACAGCTGTGTAGTACAACCTGAAATCTGGCATAGTGATGCCCCCGGCTATGGTTTTATTTTTGAATATTCCCCTGGATATTCGGGGTCTTTTCTGATTCCACACAAATCTTAAAATAATTTGTTCTAACTCTCTAAGAAAGTCCATGGTATTTTGATAGGGATTGCATTAAGCATATAAATTGTCCTGGGGAGCATTGACATTTTCACAATATTAATTCTGCCAATCCATGAGCATGGAATATTTTTCCACCTCTTTGTGTCTTCCTCAATTTCTTTCAGAAGTGTTCTATAGTTTTTAGGGTATAGATCCTTTACCTCTTTGGTTAGGTTTATTCCTAGGTATCTTATGCTTTTGGGTGCAATTGTAAATGGGATTGACTCCTTAATTTCTCTTTCTTCCGTCTCATTGTTCGTGTATAGAAATGCCACTGACTTCTGGGCATTGATTTTGTATCCTGCCACGCTACCAAATTGCTGTATGAGTTCTAGCAATCTTGGGGTGGAGGCTTTTGGGTTTTCTATGCAGAGGATCATGTCATCGACAAAGAGGGAGAGTTTGACTTCTTCTTTGCCAACCTGAATGCCTTTAATGTCTTTTTGTTGTCTGATTGCTGAGGCTAGGACTTCCAGAACTATGTTGAATAGCAGTGGTGAGAGTGGACATCCCTGTCTTGTTCCTGATCTTAGTCGAAAGGCTCCCAATGCTTCCCCATTGAGAATGATATTTGCTGTGGGCTTTTCGTAGATGGCTTTTAAGATGTTGAGGAATGTTCCCTCTATCCCAACACTCTGAAGAGTTTTGATCAGGAATGGATGCTGTATTTTGTCAAATGCTTTCTCTGCATCTAATGAGAGGATCATATGGTTCTTGGTTTTTCTCTTGCTGATATGATGAATCACATTGATGGTTTTACGAGTGTTGAACCAGCCTTGTGTCCCGGGGATAAATCCTACTTGGTCACGGTGAATAATTTTCTTAATGTACTGTTGGATCCTATTGGCTCGTATCTTGTTGAGAATTTCTGCATCTGTGTTTATCAGGGATATTGGTCTATAATTCTCCTTTTTGGTGGGGTGTCTGGTTTTGGAATTAAGGTGATGCTGGCCTCATAGAACAAATTTGGAAATACTCCATCTCTTTCTTTTTTCTAATATAGACATTTAGTGTTTAAGTTTTCCTCTAAGTACTGCTTTAGCTGCATCCCAGAAATTCTAATATGTTGTGTTTTATTTTTTATTCAGGTCAATTGTCATTTCCTTTTTAATCCTTTAATAAAAATTTTTTAGTCAGATGTCCTGTTTATTCAGGTTCATAAAACAGTAATCACAGAACTGTATACTGATAGGTCCTGCATATCCCTCTTCTGCCACTGTCACCAACAACCTCACCCCTTATTTCCTTTTTCTTTCTTTCTTGTCTCATGGACTTTTTAGTAGTTATGTGTATTTTTTCCAATATTTACAATTTTTCAGTTATGTTTCTATTACTAACTTCTTTTTTTTTTTTAATTTTTATTTATTTATGATAGTCACAGAGAGATAGAGAGAGAGGCAGAGACACAGGCAGAGGGAGAAGCAGGCTCCATGCACCAGGAGCCTGATGTGGGATTCGATCCCGGGTCTCCAGGATCGCGCCCTGGGCCAAAGGCAGGCGCCAAACCGCTGCGCCACCCAGGGATCCCCTCTATTACTAACTTCTAATTTAACCCCACTGTAGTCAAAGAACATACTTTGTATAATGTAAATTCTTTCCATTTTATTAACACTTGTGTTATGACCCAAAGGGCTTACTCTGTTAAGTGTTCTGGGTGTACCTGAAAAAAATATGTATTCTGCTGTTGTTGTGTGAAGTATTTCATAAACACCAATTAGATCAAAGTTGGTCAATACAGTTATTCAAGTCTTCTATAATTCTTACTAGTTTTCTAATTGTATCTAATTATATTACTGATTGAGAGACAGAGAGGTACTGAATTGTTATTGTAACTGTACATTTGACTATTTCTCCTTTCAGTTCTAGGATTTTCTTCATGTATCTTGAAGCTTTACTATTAGGTAGAAGAATGGCTGGGTAGGACTCTTACATCCTCTTGATGAACTGATCTCTTGATATAATAAAATGACTCTCTTTATCCTTGCTAATATTCTTTGCTCTGTAATCTACTTTGATATTAATATGGCCATTCCAGTTTTATTCTGATTGTTTTCACAGAATATCTTTTTCTATACTTTTGCTTTTAATCTATTTAAAGTTGGATCTGTTGGGGTGCCTGCATGGCTCAGTTGGTTAAGCATCTGACTCTTGATTTTGGCTCAGGTCATGATATTAAGCCCTAAATTGGACTCTGTGCTGGGCACAGAGCCTGCTTAAGATTCTCTCTCTCCCTCTCTCTTTGCCCCTCCTTCTGCTTGCACACATGCTCTTTTACTCTCTCAAAAAAAAAATAAATAAATAAAGTGGATTTGTTATAGGCATCATTAGTTGGGCTTTTTTCTTTCAAGATTTTATTTAAATTAAAGTTAGTTAACATATAGTATAGTATTAGTAAGGTTAAAATTTAGTGATTTATTACTTGCATATAACACCTAGTGCTCATTATAACAAGTGCCCTCTTTAATGCCCATCACCCATTTACCTCATGCTCCCATCCACCTCCCCTCCAACAACCCTCAGTTTGTTCCCTATAGTTAAGCACCTGTTACGGTATGCCTCCTTCTCTGTTTTTATCTTGTGCTCTTTTTTTAAAAAAGATTTAATTATTTATTCATGACAGAAAGAGAGAGAGAGAAAGAGAGAGGCAGAGACACAGACAGAGGGAGAAGCAGGCTCCATGCAGGGAGCCTGACATGGGACTCAATCCCGGGTCTCCAGGATCATGCCCCAGGCTGAAGGCGGTGCTAAACCACTGGGCCACCAGGGCTGCCCCATTTTACTTTTTAAATCCAATTTGACAATCTCCATCTTTTAATTGGGGTGTTTAGACCATTCAACCTCTGCCATTTAAATTGAGTGTTTAGACCATTTATATTTAGTATGATTATTAATATGGTTGTGGTAAAAATTTACCATTTTTCTATTTGTTTTATATTTTTCCCACCTAGTCTATGATTCTCCTTTCCTCTTCTCCTATTTTGGATTAATTGGGAAATAGTCATGATTTCATTTTATCTCCTATATTGGCTTACTAGTCATAACTCTTTGTTTTATTTCGTTTTTAAAAAGATTTGAGAAAGAGAGAGAGAGAGCAGGGAGGGAGGGACAGAGGGAGAGTAAGGGAGAAAATCTCAAGCAGACTCCCCGCTGAGCCAGAAGCCTTACTGTAGAGCTCAATCTCACAATCGAGATCATGAACTGAATGGAAATCAAGAGTCAGAAGCTTAACCGAGTCACTCAGGTGCCCCTGCTTTGTTATTTTAGTGTTTTCTTTAGGCTTTATAAATATTTATTTACGTTAGAGAGACAGCATATGTACACAAGTTGGGAGAGGCAGAGGGTGAGAGCCTTCAGCAGACTCCCTGTTGAGCATGGAGACCCCTGCGAGCCTGATCTTATGACCTATAAGATCACAATCCATGAGATCATGACCAAGAGTCTGATGCTTAACTGACTGAGCCACCCAGGTTCCCCTGACTTAGGCTTATAGCACATGTCTTTAATTTACCACAGCCTATCTTCAAGTGATATATCACTTCATGTAAAGTATAAAATTTTACAAAAGCATAGTAGTACACTTCTATTTCTCCCCTCCCAGCCTTTATTACTATTGTTATTCATTTTACTTACACATATTATAAACCCCACAGTGCACAGTTAACATTTTTGTTCAAACTATCAGTTATCACTTAAAGGCATTAAAGTAACTAAATTGCTGTTTGAAACTATTTTTTTCCATTTTGAGTCTGTTAATACCATCTAGTGTCAATTTTACCCCAAACACTGAAGTTTTCATCTCTAGAAATTCAACTTGTGCTTTTTGTATCTTCCATGTACCACTAAAGTTTTTGAACATACTAAATCTAATTGTAACAACCATTTAAATGTCCTTGTCTTCCAATCCTAACATCTATGTCAGTTCAGGGTTGATTTCAAATGATTAATTACTCTTCTTTATAGATCATATCTGGGTCCTGGTAATTTCTATATTTCTTTTTTTCTAAGTTTTATTTATTTATTTAAGAGAGAAAGACAGTGTGTGTGTACAAATGGGGGGAGAGACAGAGGGGAGATGGAGGAAGAGAATCTCAAGTAGACTCCATGCTGAGTGTAGAGTCCAAGGCAGGGCTCAATCCCACAACCCTGAGATCATAACCTGAGCCAAACATAGAGTCAAATGCTCAACTGACTGAGCCACTCAGGTGCCCTGGGAATTTCTACATTTCTATAAATATTCTTGAGTTTTATTCTGGGACACAGTTAATCATTTGGAAATAGTCTGATCTTTTCAGGTCTTGCTTTTATGATTTATGATTTTCTGTGTTCAACCAACAGATAATAATTCCACACACCTGAGGTAAGACCCTCCTGAATAGTCTACCTAATGTTCCATGAATCACAAGTTTTTTTCAGTGTGGTTAGTGAGAATATGCACTATTACCAGTACCATGTGTCAGATACTGTACTATAATCCAATCTTATGATTTTTTTTCTCCAGCCTTGAGTAGTTTCCTCACATGTGTAAACTGGTCATCACCTTGCTGATTACTCTGAGGGGACCCTCTGAAGATATCTAGGATTTCTCCTCTTCCTTCTTATTCTGTCCTCTTCTCTCTCTGTAGCTCTCTCCTCTTAAGTACCATTACTTGACAACTTTGGCTGTCTTGTTCTCACCAGATCTCAAATCCTGGAGTCCACTAGGCTCCACTTAAATTTCACCTCCCTGTGATGCAATGTGGAAACTCTTTTAAGGCAGTAAGCTGATATAATCTTAGGGCTCACCTTATATCTAGTCTCTCAAAAGTCACTATTCATTGTTGTTTTATGTCCAGTTTCTTTATATTTTGTCTGTGTTGTTGTTCAAGTGAAGGGTATATAGAGTCAGTTACTCCATCTTGGGCAGGAATAGAGGACTACATTGATTTTTAAATGTTAAACTAAATCTGTATTTCTGAGATAAACAACTCTTGGTCATGATGTGTTATCTTTTTTATATAGCTAGATTCAATTTGCTAATATTTTGTTTCATGTCTAAGTTCATGAACTAAAATAGATACAATTAATGCCACAAGGGGAGGGATAACACTGCCATCCCATCATATTTACTATAAGTAATTAGAATGAGAAAAGCCTAAAGACAATCACAGAAGTACAAAGCTTATGTAATACTTTAGAGATGCTGATAAAAGCAACTCAGAACTTGCACGTAATATAGTATGGGTACATTCCACAACATATTTTACAAGAGTATTTAACAAACAATGTATTTAAAAAGCTAGTTTGATAAAGACTCCTACCTCTGGGAAACGAACTAGGGGTGGTGGAAGGGGAGGAGGGCGGGGGGTGGAGGGGAATGGGTAATGGGCACTGAGGCGGACACTTGACGGGATGAGCACTGGGTGTTTTTCTGTATATTGGTAAATTGAACACCAATAAAAATTAAATCATAAAAAAATAAAAAATAAAAAGCTAGTTTGATGCATTTAAAATTGAGATTAACAAAGCTTTTACATAAAAGGGGAATATTTATATACTCTATGACTACAAAGATTGATATACTCTATGACTACAAAGATCTATAAAAGAATCAAGTAGAACACAGAAGGTATCAAAGCACAAACAAAAAAGAACAGGATTTTATATATATATATATATATATATATATATATATATATATATATATATATATATATATAATATCCGTATCCTATATATATCACATATATGATACACAGACAGAGAACCCTGGTCATTAGCCATATTTTCTGAGCTACAGATCTCACTGGATCTGTCTCCTTGCATAATAATAGTATTTTCCTGCAAGCCTTTGAGTTTTAATAGAAATCTGGCTTAAATATTGACAGCATATATGGATTTATTGAAGATCTGGTAGTGTCGGCCATTCTTGCTCTTAGAATGAACTGGATATTCTCTACATCTGTCTAGAAATATAACTGTTTCACATGGCAGGTATCATTCTAAGCCCCCATGGAAACTAGGAAGTGAGAAATAAAATCTCATACAAAAGAATTCCATAGACTTCACAAAATTCACCCTGGTGTGGAAAGTGGAG
The DNA here is from genome assembly GCF_018345385.1 of Vulpes lagopus. Taxonomy (NCBI): domain Eukaryota; kingdom Metazoa; phylum Chordata; class Mammalia; order Carnivora; family Canidae; genus Vulpes; species Vulpes lagopus. The sequence goes on along the minus strand of NC_054830.1, from coordinate 19,661,680 downwards.
AGAGTCACTTTAATACCAAGATCAGGGCACCTGGGTGGCTGAGTGGCTGAGCATCTTCGGCTCAGGTCATGATCCCAGGATCCTGGGATCGAGTCCTGCATTAGGCTCCCCATAGGGAGCCTGATTCTCCCTCTGCCTATCTCTCTGCTTCTCATGAATAAATAAATAAAATCTTTAAAGAAAAAAAAAACAAGGTCGGGGAACTATATAACAGTTTTTAGCTATCAGCTGAGGAACCTTCACTCAAGCACACATTGTAAATCATAACTTTAATAAAATATACCTTGGAAGTCTTTTGCTGACATGGGTTCTTGTTAGGTGGATGATTTCAATGACTTCTAGTAGTTATATACTATGGACTAAGCAAAATTATGCTTTAGATTTCTCTCCATAAGAAATGAGAATGGAGAAACATTTAAAAGATCCTAGTACCTTTCTATTAAAATTCTGAGACCATTTCATACACATTATACTGAATGGATCAGAAGTGTAATAAGAACAAAGGAATGAACAAGATGGTAAGAGAATAAATTATATCCTGCAATGCGTGTACTGCCTTTGGAAGAATCATATTCACCCTAAAATAAATGTTTTTTTTTTATTTTTTTATTTTTTTATTTATGATAGTCACAGAGGGAGAGAGAGGCTCAGAGACACAGGCAGAGGGAGAAGCAGGCTCCATGCACCGGGAGCCCGACGTGGGATTCGATCCCGGGTCTCCAGGATCGCGCCCCGGGCCAAAGGCAGGCGCCAAACCGCTGCACCACCCAGGGATCCCCCTAAAATAAATGTTAATTGACTTTCATTTCATTTAACCTTCAGATAAATAAGATAAAGTCTAGTTAAAGTCATACTACTATGGTCTCATCTTTGGTCCCTGGAAAAACACAGTGTGTTCCTGAGTTGGTAAACTCATAGTTTTTGAACTTGTTCTTCCTCTGACAAGACCACTTTTCAGATACTGCCATGGTTCATTTCCTCACACTCTTCAAGTTTCTGTTCAAAAGTCACCTTATCCAGAAGGCCTTCTTTCACCACTGTTTATAAAACAGCAATGCAATATTATCCCTAACGTTCTTATTTCTCTCACCTCATTCTTTCTTTCCTTTGCATGTAACATCATTTGATATTTTACCATATTTACTTGAATCTAAGATACCATCCAGTGTAAGTCACATCACTATAAAAGAAAAAAGGCTGAAAATTATAAGGGGTCATTAACTGGAAGATATTTTTTAATTTCTTTGACAAGCTAACCTGAAATTTTATATGGAAATGCAAAGGACCCAGAATAGAAAAAAAAAAAAATCTTAAAAAAAGAAGAACAAAAGTAAAGGACACATACTTCCTTTTTTTTTTTTTTTTTTTTTTTTTTTTTTTAAGGACACATACTTCCAAACTGTAAAACTTACTATTAAACTATTGTTATCAAGACAATGTGGTGCTGGCATACAAAAAGGAATATAGAACAATGCAACAGAACTGAGAGTCCAAAAGTTTTCCCTTATCATACTTTGGTTATATTAATTTTTTACTATGGAGGAAAATTTCAGTCTTCTCAACAAATAATGTTGGAACAATTACACATCTACATGTAAAAAGATTAGACTTTTATCATATACCAAACAAAATATTAATTCAAAATGGTAATGGGGGACGCCTGGGTGACTCAGTGGTTGAGCGTCTGCCTTCAGCTCGGGTTGTGATCCTGGAGTCCTGGGATTGAATCCTGTACAGGCTCTCTGCAGGTAGCCTGCTTCTCTGTGTCTCTCATGAATGAATAAATCTTTAAAAACAACAACCACCACCCGAAATGGGTAACTGGTCTAAATATAAGGTCTAAATTCATAAAACTTAAGAAGAAAACATACAGAAAAAAAAAAAAAACCCAAACATATAGTGACCTTGGGTTAGGTAAAGAGTTTGTAAGTATGACAACAAAGAACAAGTCCTAAACAAACAAACAAAAAAAGATAAATTGGATATTAAAACTAAAAATCTCTCCACTTCAAAAGACATTTTAAGAAAATGAACAGAACAGCCACACATTGTGAGAAAATAATTGTAAATCATGTATCTGACTTTTAAAAACCTTACATTGAGAATATATAAAGAACTTTTTAAAAATGTTATTTAGTTGGAATATAGTTAACATACAGTATTACCTTAGTTTCAGGTGTATAACATATGGACTTGACAACTCTATACTTTATGCTATGTTCACCAGCGTGTATGTCACCATACAATAGTACAATACCATTGACTATATTCCTTTCATCTCTGTGACTTATTCATTGCATAACTAGAAGCCTGTACCTTGCATCCCTCTTCCCCCCTTTTCCCCTAGATCCTGACCCCCCCTTGCCTCTAGCAATCACCAGTTCATCCTCTGTATTTATGGGTCTGTTTTGGTTTTGTTTCTTTTGTTTATTAGATTACACGTTAAGTGAAATCATATGGTATTTGTCTTTGACTTACTTCATTTAGGATAACACCCTCTACATCCATTCATGTTGTCACAAATGGCAAGATCTCATTGTTTTTTATGGCTAACATTCTTGTGTGTGTATATATGTGTGTGTATGCGCACATGTGCATGTGTATACACACATATACACTACATCTTTACCCACTTAAATATTCATCTACTGATGGACACTTCGCTGCTTCCGTATCTTGGCTATCGTAAATAATGCTGCAATAAACAGGTGCAGGGGCCTCTGACTCTTGGTTTCAGCTCAGACTGTAGTCTCAGGGTGGTGAGATCAAGCCCTGGGTTGGGCTCTGTGCTCAGCATGGAATCAGCTTGAGATTCTCTTTCTCCCTCTCCTTCTGCCCCTTCCCCCAGCTTGTACATATGCATGTTCTCTAAAACAAATAAAATCTTTAAAAAAAATATGGATGCATATATCTTCTTGAATCACTGTTTTCATTTTCTTTGGGTAAATACCTAGTAGTGGAATTATTAGATCATATTATATTTCCATTTTCAATTTTTTGAAAATCCCCCATGTTGTTTTCCTAAGTGGCTGCACCAATTTATATTCTAATCAACAGTGCACAAGGGTTCCTTTCTATCTCCTCACTAACATTTGTTATTTGATACCAGCCATTCTGACAGGTGTGAGATGACATCTCATTATGGTTCTGATTTACATTTCCCTGGTGATTAGTGATGTTGAGCATCTTTTCACGTGTCTGTTGGACATCTGTATGTATACTTTGGAAAATGTCTATTCACATCTTTTTTCCATTTTTTAAATCAGATTAGTTTTTGAGTGTTAAGTTCTTCATATATTTTGGATATTAACCCCTTATTGGATATATCATTTGCAAATATCTTCTCCCATTCAGAAGGTTTCCTTTTTGTCTTGCTGACAGTTTTTTGCTGTGTAAAAGCTTTTTATTTTGATGTAGTCTTAACAGTTCATTTTTGCTTTTGTTTCCCTTGCCTCAGAAGATATCTAGTAAAAAGTTGCTGATGCCATTGTCAAAGAGATTTTGCCTATACGTTTTATGGTTTTAGGTCTCACATTTAGGTCTTCAATCCAGTTTAATTTTGTGTTATGTTGTGAAAATAAGGTCCAGTTTCTTTCTCTTGTATGTAGCTGCCTAGTTTTCCCAGAATCTTTTATTGAATAGTCTGTCTTCCTCATTGTATATTCTTGCCTGCTTTGTCACAGGTTAGTTGACCATATAAGCATAATTTATTTCTGGACTCTGTTCTGCTTCATTGATCTATTTTTGTGCTAGTACCATACTGTTTTGATTACTACAGCTTTGTAGTACATCTTGAAATCTGAATTTTTAAAAAGATATATTTATTTAAGAAAGAGAGAGAGCAAGGGGAGGGGCAGAGGAAGAGGGAGAGAAAGAATCTCAAGTAGACTGCCCACTGGGTGGGGAGCCTCATGTGGTGCTCAATCCTACCACCCTGAGATCATGACCTGAGGTAAAATCCAGAGTCAGATGCTTAACCAGCCACGCCACCCAGGTGCCCTGAAATCTGAAATTTTGATATGCCCGTCTTTGTTCTTCTTTCTCAAGATTCTTGGGCATTCAGGTATCTTTTGTGGTTTCATACAAATTTCACAATTATTTGTTCTAGTCCTGTGAAAAATGCTATTGGTATTTTGATAGGGATTGTATTGAATCTGTGGATTGTTTGGGGTACTATGGAATTAATAATAATTCTAGTAATCCACAAGCATGGGATATCTTTACATTTGTTTCTATTGTCTTCAATTTCTTTCATCAGTGTTTTATAATTTTGGGAGTACAGGCCTTTCATCTTCTTAGTTAAGTTTACCCTTAGGTATTTTACTCCTTTTAGTGCAACTGTAAATGAAATTGTTTTTTAATTTTTCTTTCTGCTATTTCATTATTAGTGTATAGAAGTGCAACAGATTTCTGTGTATTAATTTTGTGTACTGCAACTTTACTGAATTCATGTATTACTTCTACAAGTTTTTGGTGGAGTTTTTAGGGTTTTCTACGTAGAGCATCAGGTCATCTGCAAATAGTGACAGTTTTACTTCTTTAACTATGTGGATGCTTTATAAAGGACTTTTTCATATCAATAAGACGGCAAAGAACCCAACAAAAATTGAGCTTAAGATTTGAATGGACATTTTACAAAAGAAGATATATGAATGGCCATTAAGCATTTGAAAAGATGCCAAACACCATTAGCCATTAGGGAAATGTAAATCAAATCTGCAAGATATGCCATTTATAACATAGATGGACACAGACAGTATTACATTAAGTGAAATGAGTCAGAGAAAAACAAATAACGTATGTTTTCACTTATACGTAGAATCTAAAAAACAATGTTCCCTCGGTGGCTCTGTCAATTAAGTGGCTGCCTTCAGCTCAGGTCATGATCTCAGGATCCTGGGATCGAGCCCTGGTTGGGCTCCCTGCTCAGCAGGCAATCTACTTCTCCCTCTCCCTCCACTCTTCCCCTTGGTCAAGGCTTGCTCATGCTCTCTCTCTGTCTCTCTCAAATAAATAAAATCTTTAAAAAATAATCTAAAAAAAAAAAGAAGAAGAAACAGCAGACCAATCAATCTAAATACAGAGAACAAACTGATGGTTGTCAGAGGGGAGAGAGGTGGGAAGATGGGCAAAGTAGGGGAAGGGGAGTGGGAGATACAGGTTTCCAGTTATGGAATGAATCACTCACAGGAATAAAAGGTACAGGATAGGGAATATAGTCAATGGTAGTGCAACAGCATTGTATGGTGACAGATGGTAGCTACACCTTTGGTGAGCAGAGCATAATGAATAGAGAAGTTGAATCACTATATACACCTGAAACTAACATAAACATAATGTGTCAACTATACTCAAAAAATTTTAAAAACAGAAAAAAACCCCAAAACACCAAACCCTATAATAAGATACTATTTCTCACCCACCAGAAAAGCTTTGATTTTTTTTTTAAAGGCAGATGATAACAAGTACTGCCAGAAATATAAAGAAAATGAAACCCTCACACACTGCTAGTAATAATGGAAAATGATACAGACACTGTGGAAAAGTTTGGAAGTTTCTTAAAAAGTTAAACACAAATTTACCCTAAAACCAAGAAATTCTACTCTTAGGTATCTAACTCTACCCCAAATGAACATGTCCACAGAGAGACATGTAAATAAATGTTCACAGCAGTATTATTCATAATAATAAAAAAATACGTACAATCCAATGTCCACCAACTACTGAATGGATAACAAAATGCACACACATAGAATGGGATGCAATTTAGGATTAAAAGGAATGAACTACTGATACATGAATGATACAATGAAATATTGATACATGCTACAATGTGGATAAACTCCAAAAACATTTATGCTAACTAAAAGAAGCCAGATACAAAAGGCTATGTATCACAAGATTCCATTTAAATGAAATGCCCAGATAGGGCAAACATCAGAGAAGGAAAGCAGATAAATGGTCACTTGGGGCTTTGTGGGAGTGTGGATTGATTATAAATGGACATGAGGGACATTCTTGGAGTAATGGAAATATTCTAAAGCTGGATGTGGCGATGTTTCCACTACTCTGCAAATTTACTAAAAATCATCTAACTGTATACACAAAATGGATGACCTTTAAGATATGTAAATTATTAAACTATTTTAAAAGATGCTTCCCAATTTTTGATGTTAATCAGAAATATGAAACACCCTGTTTTTCACAATATATTAAATACATTTCTTGTTTGTTCATTATCTGTTTTCCACTCTAGAAAGTGAGCTTTGAAAGGACAGGGACTTTATCTTTTCTGTTAACTGCTGAATCCCCAGCAGCAAGGCAGGGCACTGTAATTACTGACCATCGAACAATATGCTGAAATGTATTGAACATTTAATATTCATGAATGAATACATGAATTATTGTTTTCCTCTGAGAAGAATATCAAACACGTATGATGCTCTGCATTGCCCACTATTAATCCCATACCCTTCTACAAGTGTACCCCAAACAGTGATTATCAAAGACTTATATAGGTATTATCATAGTTGATCCTCAAAAAAGCCTGAGGACACAAAAAAGATGAGAGAGAACAGAGACTGGGACGGACATGTTGGTCTTGAGCCACCTATAGTACATCTGGGCAAATATCACTAACAAGCCAACAGGCAGCTAGAAATAAAGGGATGCTGTTTAGTGGCGTGATCTGGCTCATCACATCTTGTGACTCATCATTTTTGTGAAACCACAAGTCTGAGTGAGCAGGGACAGTGTATATAGGAAAAATTAATGTGCTATTCTTTCCACAGAAAGCAACTTAGTCAAGGAGAGCTTACAAGTAGAAGAATAACATAATAAGAGTAACATAAATAGAGGAAGAAACAAACTAAGTCTTACCAGAGAGGATGAAATTTCAGATGACAGAATATGGGACTGGATAGAAAGAAGGGAAGCTGAAAGTCCTATCAAAGGAAGAACTGCTACAGGTAAGAAAATATATGGTGCCTGCAGGGTAGGAGAAAAAGAAGAATAATCTACAGAAAAGAAAAATAAACTGAGAGTCCATAAAATTAAAAAAAACAACAACAACTTGAAAATAAGCTTTCAGAGAGACAAAAGAATAAAGTAAGGAAATTATAGAGTGAAAAGTATGGTTATTTTAGGTAATATGTAATTTAGAAATCCTTCTTTTTAAATTTACCTAAATGAAGTAAAAAAAACAAATGAGGAGAACCAGAATTATTTTCACACCTTGCTTAACTGCATGTTTTAATACAAATATTTAAAATGTAATAAAGATATTTAGGGAATAATACAAACAATCTGTCATGTATCAGAAGGTTTCTGGATGAAAATTTGGAAGTCTCCATCTGGTGTATTCTGATATTCTGTCTGGCGTTCAACAATGTAAGCATTCCTTAAAATATTTACCTGAGCGCCACAGATTTGGTAAACAGAAATGCTATTTGTCTTTAAAAAAAAAAAAAAAAAAGCCCTCCCTAAAATACATTGTTCTACTTTAACAATGTGTTGCTATGGAAGTGCTCAGAATGAGGAGATAAAAAGCCAGTGCTCTGTTTTTAGCCACACCAAAGGGAAAAGTGTCCCAGCATTTGGTTCTGACAGATTAGCAGTGTTATTTTCAGAATAAGGCAATCCTAAAATCATCCAAGATTTGAAACGCCAACTAGGTAATGTTAGATTACAGAGGCTAAAGGAGTAATTAGAAATGAAACCTAATACTCATTAAATGTCAGTTTTTAAAAGCAAGTTATTTTATATTAAGTTTCAATTTGAAGCCAAATTGAGTATCAATACCCAGCTACAAAAATTTTCTTCTGTTGAAAGGTTTTCTTTCCATGTTTACACAATAGCTATTTATTTGCAATATTATGAATCAAAATCTTAAAGTTTTAAACATTTGAAACAAATCTAGAAATATTAACGAAAAGGCTTAGGACAACATTACAATTTGTCCACTTCTTAGAAGTATCCAGATGTTTCAATGAAAACTGATTAACATAAAATACCAACTTAAAAAAATCCTTATAATTAATAGTTAACAAGAACTGTCAGTTTGTTCAACTTAAGTGAAGCATGGAAAACTTGGGAGTCAAAGTAAGATACCTTATTCTATTTCCATTTTGCCTACTCATCTAATTAGAATTTATCTCCTTCAGCTGATTATGATACTCTTTATTCTCTAATTTTCAGTTTCCATATCTATAAAACAGAAGCAGAGGGTAAAAAAGCAATCTTCCTTTCCCAACTTCTTAAACATAGTAAAGATAAAGTGAAAAAATGAATGCCAAGCACTCAAGCTCCAATATACCAACCACATATATGGCAATATTATCATACCAAAATTCAACCTGTACTTCACAAAATCAACTAGGCTGGTTGTTTTTATTCAATTTCAAATCACAAATAGCCGAAATGAGTTAAGCCCAACTCTGACTCACAAAGGTACGGATAAAGAATCTCTGAAGACTCCAGGAATCTTCCTCTGACAATGTGTGATTCTTAAAATAACCTGTATGCACCAACATAATCTTGCAATCACTAGTGCATGGGTACTCAAATTTTTATTTTTTATTGGAGTTGCTCTCCAACCATGGACTTTTTCCTATTCTCACATATTTCCCCAAAAATCTTCCATAAAAGGCAATTTGTTGTTTTTAAAAATTAGTGTCATTTTTACTGGTTTCTAAGAGATCATTTATGACTAAGGATGTTAGCCATTTGCCATACATTGCAAATGAAATATCACATTTTCTCGTCAATACTTTACTGTGATGTTTTACTGTTTGGCTGGACAGAAGTTGTATATTGAAATATAATCATGTTCTGCCTTCAAATTTTCTTTTAAATTCTGAAAAAAAAAAAAACAAACACAACAGTCGCTGATGGACTGATGAGCTTAAAAAAAAAGTAGTGTATTTGCCAAAAAAAAAAAAAAAAAAGTAGTGTATAGGAAATATGCAGCTGTCCTCAGTAAAAAGTCAGAATTATAGTCTAGGCAGGCTCAGCTGTGGATGAAGTCCCATGAATGAGTAAATACTGATTTGAAATGATAATCTGCAGCACTAGTGTCATTATCCTCAGAGGGCATGGAAAAGCTAACAGCACACATACATCAGAGTCATCATTTAGAGCTGGGAGTAAGGGTAACAGCAAGAAAATATATGCAGCTTCTAAAAAAGAAAAAAGGTCTTTCTTTAGGAGAGAATTTTGAGAAAAGCAGGCATCTGCTTTCTTGGAAATACTCTTTTCTATGAATAACAATAACAATTTCTTAGCCCCCAGTTTAATCTTTTGGGGAAGAAACAAATTTATGCCCTTTGAACCAGTTCTAAAACTGTTGTGTTCCTCCAAGTTTTTGATACCTACCTTTGGAACATCTAATACTTGAAATAATCACTTCCAGCTCCTGTTAGGTAAAAACATTTCCCAGGAATTAGGAAAGTATTGTAGTATTTTAGGCATTTTAAATATGCTGCTGTTGTAACTCAAATTCACAAAAAGCAAGTCTCAGAAGTGGTTATGTTACATTGAAAGAATGGCCTTGGGTATAACTTGCTCACCCAATGCTCTGCAAAGAGGACATGCAACCCCACTGGGGCTGCCTCTGAGAGAACTCAAGCTTCCCAGACAGTCCATCACTGTTTGCCTGAAATATTAAACGCATTTCTACTGAAAGTGTGTTTAATGAAGACTAATAATAACTCAGCCCAAACTACATTAAACAGGATGCCCTTTCTCACAGAAACTTCAATTTTACAGAATGTCAGAAATGAGTGCTGTGATATAACTGCCACAGTTCATAAAGGTATCCAAGGGTAAGTACAATGGAATCAAGTGTTAAGGCATCATAGCAGTAATGAGGTCCTAGGTTTCATTTTTCTCAGTCTTATTTTAGAACTGTGTAACTCCTCATAGTTTTCATAAAATGTCCTTTCTCAAGATTGTTTAAAACAAGACAACAGCTTAAAACATTCTTAGTAAAATTATGAATTATTACTATTAAAGAATTATAGGACAACCCAAACAGCCTTAGTGATCCTAATATGAATGAAGGAAAAGTTCTAAAAACAGATTAGACAAAATAATACATCTTTAAATAATCATTTACATCCACTCTTCTATGGACATAGATCAGGACCAAATGGTCACCAGTGGATCAATATTTCAATGTCATTTTTACTCTGATAACTGCCCCTAAATTGGTTTAAAGTAAAAGCCATTATGAAGTCCATAAAGAATTCATATTGGAACAAGATACTGGTTTTTTATTTGTGAATTCACATGAAGTCAAATATGGAGAAGTAATGAGGATTATTTTTACAATGTACAAATACAGTGAGTCTTTCTGGGATTTGGTTAGAGACAAGGTTTGAGGCAAAAAGAATACCTCAGATTTGTTCACCCATCAACTCCCATCTAGTAAAACCCAGGAGAGGAAGCAAAAAGGGAGGCAGCATGTTACCATGTCACCTTAAGTAACTTCCTATTTCTGCAATTTACCAGAGTATAAAGTGAGAATGTTAATGCCATCTCACAAGACTGTTATGAGTAGAAAATGGTTATAAATGTATAAACAGTGTTGAGTCCATATAAATCATCAATAAATGATGGTCAGTTTTTGTTAAGGGAAGAGAACCCCTGGGGAAAACTGTTTTAAAAAAGAAACAGAAGCATTCTGGAACATAGAACACTTACTCTAAAATGTAGGACTATCACAAATAAAATAGAGATAACCCCTCACATAACATAAAACCTATAAATAATAAATAACATCAAAATGAAAACAAAACATCTAATATCTAAGAAAGTAAAGCCAGAAACTACTATAACATCAAAATACAGAGAACTTATCATTGCATCTGCACTTATCCTCAGGGTACCAGCTAATCCCTGGGTTTTAGCCAAGTATCTTAGGTCAGAGCTAGATGGGAGGTGGGATCAAACCCTGCAAGGCTAGGATTCTAGAAGGCAGATACCCTTGGCGAATAAATTAGGAGGAAATAAATCCCATCACACACAGAGATACACATGATGAAGTATGTGTCTCAGCCTTCGTTATGGATGGAATGAGGCACAAAAAGGAATACTAACTCCAAATGAGCATTCCCATGGGTCTGAGGAGGGAACCCACTCTACTGTTACAGCTTAAGAAATTCCAATCTAAAATTTTTTAGGTTTTTACTTAAATTCCAGTTAGGTAACATACAGTATAATATTAGATTCTGGTGTGCAACATAGTGATTCAACACTTCCATACAACAACTGGTGCTCATTACAGCAAGTGCACTCCTTAATCCTCTTCACCTATTTCACCCATTCCCTCACCCCCCTTCCTTTTGATAACCATCAATGTGTTCTCTATAGTTAAGAATCTGTTTTATGGTTTGCCTTTTTTCTCCCCTATGTACATCTATTTCACTTCTTAAATTGCCACATATGAGTGAAATCATATGGTATTTGTCTTTCAAACTTATTTCCCTCAGCATAATATACTCTAGCTCCATCCATGTCATTGCAAACAGCAAAATTTCATTCTTCTTAATGGTTGAATAATATTCCACTATATATATACACACCACATCCTCTTTATCCATTCATCAGTCAATGGACACTTGGGATGTTTCCTTAATTTGGCTGTTGTTGATAATATTGCTATAAACATTGAGGTGCATGTATCTCTTTGAATTAGTGTTTTTCTATGTGGGTAAATATCTAGTAATGCAATTGCTATATCATAGGTAGTTCTACTTTTAACTTTTTGAGGAAACTCATACTGTTTTGCAGAGTGGCTGCACCAGTTTGCATTCCCACAAACAGTGTAAGGGGATTCTCCTTTTTCTGCATCCTCACCAACACCTGTTTTTCTCCTGTGTTGTTAGTGTTAGCCATTCTGACTGGTGCGAAGGGATATCTCACCATAGTTTTGATTTGTATTTCCCTGATGATCAGGGATGTTGAGCATCTTTCATGTGTCTGCTGGCCATCAGTTTTGGAAAAAGTGTCTATTCATCTCATCTGCCCATTTTTAACTAGATTATTTGTTTTCTGAGTCTTGAGTTTTATAAGTTCTTTATATATTTTGGATCCTAATCCTTTATCGGGTATGTCATTTGCAAATATATTCTCCCATTCCAAAGGCTACCTTTTAGTTTAGTTAATGGTTTCCTTTGCTATACAGAAGCTTTTTCTTTTTGATGAAGTCCCAATAGTTCATTTCTGCTTTTGTTTCCTTTGCCTCAGGAGACATATCTAGACAGAAGTTGCTATGGTCAACGTAAAAGAGGTTACTGTCTGTGTTCTCTAGGATTTTAATGGTTTCCTGTTTCACATTTAGGTCTTTAATCCATTGTAAATTTATTTATGTGTATGGTGTAATAGAGTGATCCAGTTTCATTCTTTTGTATGTTGCTGCTCAGTTTTCCCAACACCTTTTGTTGAAGAGACCATATTTTTCCCACTTGATATTTTTTGTTGCTTTACCAAAGATTAATTGACCATATAGCTGTGGATTCCTTTCTGAGTTTTTTATTATGTTCCATTGATCCATGTGTCTATTTTAGTGTCAGTACCATACTGTCTTGATCACTACAGCAAACCAAAAACCATAATAAATATAATCAAAGTAATAAAACTAATCAAAGAGGTAAAAGATTTGTACTCTAAAAAATAAAATAAAAACCCCGATGAAAGAAATGGAAGAGGACACAAAGAAATGGGAAACACTCCATAATCATCAACTGGAAGAACAGATATTGTTAAAATGTCTATACTACCCAAAACAATCTACACATTTAATGTAATTCCTACCAAGAAACCTCAATCTAAATTTTAACATGTTTTCAGATACATAATACCACAAGAACCTGGCAAAAACAAATGCAAACTTTCTCTGAGAAATGTTTTAACCCCAGCTTTAAAAAATTCCTAGAGTTAGAACTCCAAAAAACATCAGCTCAAAAAAACACCAAAATCAGGATTAAAACAAGCAAATATGAGCAAGTCAGCAAAAAAACAACTGAATCAGAATAACAAAAAATGAAGACTGAAATGATTACATACAGAATATTAAATGGGTATCTATATGTTTAAATAAGTAAATGAGTACAGTATATACCAAGAAGAAAAAGGCTGTAAAAATTAACCAGACAGACTTAAAAACTAACCAAACAATTCTTGATTTGTCTCTCTTACTATTTTCTTTGTGCTTATTTTCTTATATTCCACACATGAGTGAAATCATATAAGATATTTGTCTTTCTCTGACTGACTTATTTCACTTAGCACAATACTCTCTATTCCATCCATGTCATTGCAAATAGCAAGATTTCATTCTTTTTACAGCTGAATAATATTCCATTGTGTATATACCACATCTTCTTTATCCATTCATCAATCAATGGATACTTAGGCTACTTCCGTATCTCGGCTATTATAAATAATGTTGCTATAAACATCAGAGTGCATGTATCCCTTTTGTTTTTTTTTTTAAAGATTTTATTTATTCATTCATGAGAGACACGGGGAGAGAGAGAGAGAGAGAGAGAGAGAGAGAGAGAGAGGCAGAGACACAGGCAGAGGGAGAAGCAGACTCCATGCAGGGAGCCTGACATGGGACTCGATCCTGGGACTCCAGGATCACGCCCTGGGCTGAAGGCAGGGGCTAAACCGCTGAGCCACCCAGGGATCCCCATGTATCCCTTTTGAATTTGTGTTCTTGTATTCTTTGAGTAAATACTCAGTATTGCAACTGCTGGATCAGAAAGTAGTTCTATTTTTAACTTTTTGAGGAACACCCTCAAAGGTCCCACTGTTTTCCCCAAAGGCCCTACCAGTTTGCATTCCCACCAACAGTGTACAATGTTCCTTTTCTTCCACATCCTCACCAATACCTGTTGTTCTTGTGTTGCTGATTTTACCCATAAGACTCTTAATTATAGAGAACAAACATGGTTACCAGAGGGGACGTAGGTGGAGAGGATGGGTTAAATAGGTGATGGGGATTAAGGAGTACACTTGTTGTGATGAACACAGGGTGATCTATAAAAGTGTTGAATTACTATACTGTACACCTGAAACTAATACAATAGTGTATGTTAACTGGAATTAAAATTAAAACTTTTAAAAAGTAACCAAAAAATTTCTAGAACTGACAAATATAATCAGTGAATTCATGGCTCATTAAATAGCTGACCAAACATGTCTAAAGAAAGAATTAAAAACAAATGAGCTAAGTATCCAACTGTGTAAGTTGGAAAAAGAAAAACTGGATAAACCCACAAAAAAGTGTTGAAGGAAATAAAACGAGAACATAGATTAAATAAATGGAAAAAGAGACTATAATTGAAGGTTAACAAAGCCAAAAGATATTACCTGGAAAGGTTACTAAAATAGAGGGGCACTTAGGTGGCTCAGTCAATTGAGCACTATACCCTTGATTTTGGCTCAGGTCATGACCTCAGGGTCATGAGATTGAGCCCTTAGCTAGGCCTGAAGCAGGCAGTCTGCTTGAGATGCTCTCTACCCTCCCCTGCCCCTCTTCCCACTTGTCCTATTTCTCTCTCAAATAAATATATCTCTAAAAAATTAAAATTTAAAAATTAAACAGACACCTCTGGCAAGTCTGAGTGAGATGAATAAAGTGGCAAAAATAAAGAATATTAGGAATGAGAACAGGAAGTAACTATTGCAGAAGGCAATTTATGTCTTTTTTTTTTTTTAAAGATTGTATTTATTTATTTCAGAGAGTGCGCACAGGCAGAGGGGCAGAAGGAGAGGGAGGAGCAGACTCCCCACTGAGCAGGGAGCCTGATGCAAGACTTGATCCCAGGACCCTGGGATCATGACCCGAGCTGAAGGCAGACACTTAATTGCACCACTCAGGTGCCCAGAAGGCAAATTTTGTCTTTACATTTAAAAACTTAAATGAGACGGAAAAATTCCTAGATCAAAGAAATTATCAAAATGGCCAAAAAATCCTGAATGACTCCAAAATCACTGGAGAAATGGAATTGGTAATTTAAAAAAATCATCTCACAAAACAAATACTATCCTAATTTAAAGGTTAGTTCTATCAAATATTCAAGAAGCAGGTAATCACAATCTTTAAAAAAAATCTTTTAAAAATAAAACGAGGGAATCCCTGGGTGGCTCAGTGGTTTAGCACCTGCCTTTGGTCCAGGGCACAATCCTGGAGTCCTGGGATTGAGTCCCACGTCGGGCTCCCAGCATGGAGCCTGCTTCTCCCTCCTCCTGTGTCTCTGCCTCTCTCTATGTCTATCATAAATAAATAAATCTTTTAAAAAATATATAAATAAATAAAAATAAAAATAAAAAATAAAATGAGAAAACTCTTCAGTTCATTTTACGATGTTAGTATAATCTTGATACCAAAACCAGACCAGGTCTATTGGAGAAAGGAAAATCATAAACCAGTCTCACTCTTGAACACGGGCAAAACAAAACAAAAAAAATGGAACTAGCCTTAATATCAACCAACAGTGCAATAAATATGGCATAATCATATGGAATACTACATAATCATGAAATGAACAACTGCTAATACAACATAAAGAAATACAACATGAATAAATGTGAAAAGATACTATTGAGGGATAAAATTAAAGGAAGTTGTAGAAAAGTATGTACACAGAGTAATTCTAAGCATATAAACACCCAAACAAATGTATATCACTTACGATTAATATGTATTATAATATATATATACACACATAGTCTAAAAATATATTTTTATATAACATATACAGTATCTAAAAAATGAAGTATAACTTAGAGAAGCAGAGAGTAGATCAGTAGTATCAGAGGCTGAAGGAATGGGGAGACGTTGCTCAAAAGGTACAAAGTTAAAAAAAAAAAAAAGGTACAAAGTTGCAGTTACACAGGATGAATAATCCAGAGATCTAATATACAGGTGTGATGACTAAACTTACTATTACTACACTGATTACTAAAAATATGCTGAGACAGTACATGTCAGGGATACTCATCACACACAAAGAATGGTAACTATGTGAGGAGGTGGTGACATGTTAATTAGGTTGCCTCTAGTACCCATTTCACCAATTACATATGCATTGAATCATCATGTTGCACACCTTAAATTATCTGCAATCTTCATTTTAAATATATAAGTAATGAAAAAAATTAATTGACCGCATCTGTCTGGTCAATTATTGTCTCTATTCCACTGATGTATATGCCTATCCTTTTGTCAATACCTTTTGTCTTGATTATTACACTTCTTAGTAACTCTTGAAATCACATATACAAAGACCTCCAACTGGGTTCTTCCTCAAGTTTGCTTTGGATACTTCAGCCATTTGTATGTCCATATATATTGTAGAATTAATGTAATCAATTTCTATTAAAAATGCCACTGAAATTTTGCTTGTTACTGTATTGATGCATACATTAATTTTGGAGTGAATGGACATCTTAACAAAATTGAGTTTACCACTCTAGAAGCATGACTTCTTGCTCCACTTAATTTAGGTCTTCTTTAATTTCTTTCAGTAATATTTTACAGTTTTTAGTAGGCAAATGTTACACATATTTCATTAAACTGACCTAATATTAACTAGACATGCGTCACAGTTCCTTAGCATATTTTGTGTGTGGGTGGTAGTGGGGGGTAATTCCAGGCCTTAAAATAGGATGTAAGTGTATGTTAAATAGAAACAGTCCAATTTTAACAGTCTGTTTCCATACATCTATCCCTGTGTTATATTATTGTGTTAAAACAATTCCCCAATGATGATATAAAAGTAACCTAGGAACCCTAATAAATCATTTCTTTTGCAATACTTTAAAAAGAACACTGAAATAAAAATTCACTTCACAAAGAAAATTTAGCTGACTAGAAAAGGCAGTATAACAAAATGAAATAATATCTACTACTTAGGTAATCTGTTCTTTAGTTATCACATCTTCATGAATTCAGTAACTTTTCAAACAAATGTAAATTGAATATGCCTGCATTTGTATAGAAACAATTTAAAATCTTTTTCTTTCCATTTCAATAAATATAGACAATAATAAAGGCAAGTCCACTGTTTTACAGAAAAAATAATATTAGTGAATTAAAAGTAGTGGTAATCAATCATTTATTGAGTCAATTCACTTTTCCTTCACTGACATCTCATATATCAATTAGATTTGTGTTTGGCTACATTTTATAAACCTGATAAAAATAACCAAATAGAGGATTATTTTTTCACATAACAAAAAGTTCCAAAGTGAATAGTCTATGGCACTAAAGTGACTCTACAGTATCAGCAATATCTTAGACATCTATTTTTGTGCTCTGTAATCCTTGGAAGGTGATTTTTAACCTCATAAATGTCATCTCCTAGCAATAAGATGGTAATTTCACCATATACCTATGTAGTAAATTCACTTGTTTTCTTATAGAAAAACAATGGCTTTTCCAGAAACCACTTGTAGAAACTTCTGCTTATAGCTCATGGCCAGAAATGCATCACATAGTCTCTGCTAGCTTCAAGGGTATCTAGAAAGGTTGTACTTTAGCTGTACACACTCCTGAGCTAAACAGTTTGGGTCTATTTTAATAAGGAAAAAGAGGAGTGTGGATACCGGACAGCCACAAGGATGTCCACTGAAATATTATTTTAGATTTTAAACCTAGCTAAAACAAAATATATTAAAAGTTATCCTCAATTGAAAATACCAGGCTTAAAAATCATTAAAAGGGTAGGAAATATCAGAAAGGGAGACAGAACATAAAGACTCCTAGCTCAAAAAAAAAAAAAAAAAAAAAGACTCCTAACTCTGGGAAACGAACTAGGGGTGGTGGAAGGGGAGGAGGGCGGGGGGTGGGGGTGAATGGGTGACGGGCACTGAGGGGGGCACTTGACAGGATGAGCACTGGGTGTTATTCTGTATGTTAGTAAATTGAACACCAATAAAAAATAAATTTATTATAAAAAATAAATAAATATATTATTAAAAAAATAAACAAAAAAACCCCACTGATTTACAGAGTATATTTGGAGAGAAAACCTTTTAAAACTATCACTTTGTTATATATAAAATATATTTGAAAAAGCAACAAGAAAAAGAAGTTGCCCTTCTAAAGATTAATATTTTTAGGATAAAGTGGAATGGAGGCTAGGATATCTTTGTGAAAAATGTAGGACTAAAGAAGATGGAAGAGTTGCTTTAGGAACAGACTCCTACAACAGGAAACGTTATTCCTATTAAATAACAACAAAAATGAAATAATGAGTAACCATTTAATCAAGCATTTAAAAACAGGCCAAACACCATTCTAAACTTTTATACCATTTAAGCGACCTGACAACCCTAGGAGGTAGATACCATTATTATCTCCTAGGAGGAAACTAAGCACAAAATCACACAGCTACCAAGTTTGAATTTGAAGTCCGGGAGTACCTCTTCAGAGCTCATGCACTTAGCCACTCTATCATGTCTCTCTGCTGAATTCCTCTCATATGGACCCTAAACATATGATGAGGTAAGCACATATGTTCTTAATGCTTGACAAATCAATATTTTTAGGATGACCATAAAAATGAATTTTCTATCCTCTGTTGTTTAGGTGGACCCCAACATGACATGCCACCTTCAATTTATAAATTTAATCTTCCAAAGATTAGAAAGATACTATACAGCAGAATTTAGAGAGCTGTGCTTTCTTTCTAGTAAAATCTAGGAACTGTTCATTTCTTAGGGCTTCCTAAAAAAAATTAAAAACTTTTTACTTAATACAAAGTAGAAATGTTAAAAAGCACACTTTAATATCTATATTCTATTAGCAATGTGTGTAGTATCTTCCTATAACATGAAAATATTGTTATGTTAAGGCATATTCCATCACAAAGGAAAAGTAAACTACAGGGTAAAATTCACTACAGATCCCACTTAAATAAAGGTAAGTTTTAAATATGAAAGCAAAAATTCTAATATCATGTCATCCTAAAATAATACAAATAAATGACTAAAACAATTTAGCTACCATTATAAAATGCTTCAGTTATATACTTAAGGAAAAATTAATAGTCCAAAATTAATGCAAGTACACATAATTTTATATCTATAGTGTCACCTTTTTTGTTTTTAAAGTAGGCTCTGCGCCCAACATGGAGCTTGATCCTGAGATCGAGAACATGCTCTCCTGACTGAGCCAGACAGGCATCCCTATAGTGTCATCTTAACAGACACTGTAATTGCTTGTTAAATCCACTCATAGAAAATGAAAACAACTATATATAGTTATTTGATAAAGACTTCTTACTTGTTGGAAATTCTTTTTTCCCATTGCTGTGAGAACTCTAAAAATGAAGAATAAAGATAATTCTGGATAATACATTTATTTTCTACTTTTATTAATAATTGACCTCAACTGTTATCTTGGCAAAAGGAGAAAGATACCTTTTGTTTGTGTGATTTTTTAAAAGATTTTTAAACTTATTTTTGAAAGAGAGAGAGAGCATGAGAACACAGACGGAGGAGAGGGAGAAGTAGACTCCCCACTGAGTGGAGAGCCCAAGTAGGGCTCGATCCCAGGTTCTGGGATCATGACCTGAGCCAAAGACACGCGCTTAACCAACTGAGCCACCCAGGTACCCTGCGTGTGATTTCTAATGTGCTTCTGTTTAAAGAAACCAAAAAGTACTTGTAGCATAAATATTTAAAATTTCACAATCTTTTTTTTGACAGGAATGGGTAATGATATCACCATTTTCCATAAACAGTGGTTTTCACATCAGAATAAGGTTACTGGAATGGGAGATTTAGGTTTTAACTGCCTCAGAGGGATGGAGATTTTTCCATCCTGGCTCAAGTATTACATACACTCTTATCCTAGCACTCCATTATACCTCATTATACAAATGAAGTCCACTGCATTGAGTCTGTATTTCTCTACAGAGAGAAAGAAACTAGAGTGATGAAAGTATCATTCTAAATATCACCTATATCAGAAAATAGATGTCAATTATGAATGCCTGGAGAGACATATAATTCATATCAAAAACAAGATAATATAATTAACGCTGACTGAGTGCTTAAAGATTTATATGCAATTTTATTTAATCTCTAACAACCCTGTGAAATAGTTTTCTTGTGTATAAATGAGTATTATAAATCTAAGACTTAATAAGAAGCCTAACATAAGGTGACAGGCCCAGATTTGAGCCTAAGTCCAAAGCCCTTTCTCTAGAATTTAATATATACTTGCTGATGCTGTGATAAAAGCTAAAAAAAGCAAATTAATTAGTATAATTTCCTATGTTCAGCTCTTGTACATATATCTTATTCACTTAACACTAGTAGTATTATTTTACAATATCATTCATTATTTTAATGAAAGTTTTATTTTTTCCTAACAATTAAAATAATACATATTAATAATTCAAAAATTTTTAAATAGTTAAGAAAAAGACATCTAAAATCTTGGCCCCTCAATCTCCATTAAAATTATGGTGCATTTTCTTCATGCATATTCCAAATATATTTTCATAATACAGGTGGAATTATACTTTATATATAATTTGTACATAAACTCACCTTATTATATACTATTTAAATTTTTCTAATGGCTCTTTAGATGTAAACACTAAGTCATCTATGTCTTAACTGGACCACAGTTGGCACATTTGGAGAAGTAAATTTATTTTTGCTACTGCATATACTGCTTCCATGGAAATATTTATGAAATAGAGATTTACTCCATTCTCATATTTAACCTTATTATCTTAAAACAACTTCCCAGAATTAGAATTACTTTTATTACTTAAAAGTCTGAAGAAATTTAAGGCTTTTCCTAAATTATTTTTTAGATAGGCTAACTAAAACTTGATATCCACTAGCAAAGCATGGAGAAATTCAATGGTAGAGGATAATTTTTACTTTCTTAACTGTTAATTTGAAGGAGAGTATCTGAGAATGGTTAGGGTTATCTCATCATCTGATTGATTTAATTTACACCTCTTACTAGTGATACTGAGTATTTCCTTAGTATATTGTTTTGTGAATGTCTTGTCTCTATCTTTACTGATTATCTACTGGTGTTCTTACTGGTTTTCTTATTTTTATGTACTTTATACACAGAAAGATGTTAATCTTCATAGTTATACATGTTGAGACTTGTTTCTCAGTTTACTCTTCATCTTTTATTTATATTATTCTTTCATTTTCAGAATCAGATAAATAGACTTTAAAAGTTGTTACCTAGATTCATTTTGGTTCTTAAGTATACTTTTTCCTCAAAGGACAGCTACGTTATTACTTACCTTTTAGTAAAGTCACATTAAGAAGAACTATAAGGCTTGAAATTAAGTAGAGAAAACAAAGGAGAATGTTTAGCTATCTTACTGACTTCAATAATACAACAAATTTATTCTCTTCCAGTAGAAAGAGTCATGTGGAGAAAATGTATATTCATTTGTTTTGAATTTTATTGGCTACACATCTGACCTCCTACATCCATTATAGAAAAACAACAATCATTTGACTGTCATATTGACAATATTTTTAAAAGAACTAACCAAAAACACTGCAATTTGTTAAAATAATAAAGAAAGGCAATATTCCATGTCAGAAGGTTAATTTAAAAATTACCATGGCAATTTCAAATTTTAGTTATAAAATATCAAAAACTGTTCGCAGCTGTCCTTTCCAATACAGCCTCCTCCTACTCTCAAGGTTTTTCCATGTCTCTCAAAAATCAGTGAGTATATTGGCCTCAAAGCATACCTGAAAGATTTTTCAAATTTTAAATGTTCTAAGCTATTGCATTAAATAGCAGCTCTAATTTATTCACATTTCTGATCCTGAATCCTTGATAGACTGTAGAGCTGCCATAACAGATCCAGAATGTCTGTGCTCTCTTGAAAAAGAAAAAAAAAATGTATTTTCTTTAAAACACCAGTACTGTTTTCAAGTTTTTATTTAAATTCCAGTTAACACACAGGTAATATTAGTTTCAGGTGTAGATTTTATTGATTCATCACTTACATTCAGCATCTTGTGCTCATCCTAATGAGTGCCCTCCATAAACCCCATCATCTTCTTAATGTATTGTTGTATCCTATTGGCTAGTATCTTGTTGAGAATTTTTGCATCCATGTTCATCAGGGATATTGGTCTATAATTCTCCTTTTTGGTGAGGTCTTTGTCCGGTTTTGGAATTAAGGTGATGCTGGCCTCATAGAACGAGTTTGGAAGTATTCCATCTCTTTCAATCTTTCTGAACAGCTTTAGTAGAATATGTATGGTTTCTTCTTTAAACGTTTGATAAAATTCCCCAGGGAAGCCATCTGGCCCTGGACTTTTGTGTCTTGGGAGGTTGCTGATGATTGCTTCAAATTCCTCCCTGGTTATTGGCCTGTTCAGGTTTTCTATTTCTCCCAGTTCCAGTTTTGGTAGTTTGTGGTTTTCCAGAAATGTGTCTATTTCTTCTAGATTGCCTAATTTATTGGCGTATAGCTGCTCATATATGTTTTTAAAATCGTTTGTATTTCCTTGATGTTGGTAGTGATCTCTCCTTTCTCATTCATGATTTTATTAATTTGAGTCTTCTCTCTCTTCTTTTTAATAAGGCTGGCTAATGGTTTATCTATCTTATTCTTTCAAAGAACCAACTCCTGTCATCTATTTAACCCATCCACCTCTCCTCCAGTAGTCATCAGTTTGTTCTCTATAATTTTGTTTCTTAAATTCCACATAGGAAAGAAATCCTATGGCATTTGTCTTTCTCTGACTTAGTGTGCTTATCATAACATACTCTAGCTCTATCCACATCATTGCAAATGGCAAGATTTCATTTGTTTGATGGCTAAGTAATATTTCATTGTGTATATATATCACAATTCTATCTGAATCATTCAGCAGCCAATTGACATTTGGGCTCTCTCCACAGTGTGACTATTGTTGATAATGCTGCTGTAAACATCAGCGCATGCACCTCTTTGAATCAGTATTTTTGCGTCCTTTGGGTAAATGCCTACTAATGCAAATTGCTAAGTCATAGAGTAGTTCTATTTTTAACTTTCTGAGGAACTTCCATGCTGTTTTGTAGAGTGGCTGCACCAGTCCACATCCCCATCAACAGTGTAAGGGGGTTTCCCCTTCCTCCACATCCTAGCCAACACCTGTTGTTTCTTGCGTTGTTGATTTTAGCCATTCTGACTGGTATGAGGTGATAGCTCTCTGTAACTTTTGTTTCTATTTCCTTGATGATGAATATATTGAGCATCTTTCTGTGTGTCTGTTCGCCATCTGTATGTCTTCTATAGAAAAATGGCTATTCACATCTTCTGCTCATCTTTTAGTTGGGTTATTCATTTTGGGGGTGTTGATTTTTTAAGTTCTTTATATATTTTGGATACTAATCCTTTATCAGATATGTAATTTGCAAATATCCTCTCCCATTCCATAGGTTGCCTTTTAGTTTTGTTGTTTCCTTCACTGTGCAGAAGCTTTTCATTTTGATGAAATCTCAAGAGTTTATTTTTGCTTTTGTTTCCCTTGCCTCAGGAGACATACCCAGAAAGATGTTGCTATGGCCAATGTCAAAGAGGTTACTGCCAGTGTTCTCTTCTGGGATTTTTATGGTTTCAGGTCTCCTATTTAAGCCTTTAGTCAAATGGTACTTTTGTAAAAATTTGGTTTCCAAGTGCTCATTGCTAATATATGGCAATATAATTAATTAATTGAATGAATGAGTGAAAGAAAAAGAGAGTATTTTGAGTTAATATCCTGTAACTGTTTAGGAGTATCTTTGGAACACTCTAGTGGTTTTTGTTGTTTGTAGATTATTTGGGATTTCCCATGTAGCCAATCACTATCTGCAAACAGGATTAGCTTTTCTCCTTCATTCTAATCTGTATCTCTCCTCTTCCCTTGCCTTGCCTTATTGCACTAGTCAGGTCTCCTAGTAGTAAGCTGAATAAAACTGTTAAAAGCAGACATCCTCACCTTGTTCCCAAAAGCAAACTCTCACAATTAAGCATGACATTTGCTGTAGTTTGAATAAATGCCCTTTTTCAAGGTGAAAAAGTCCCCTTTATTCCTAGTTTGCTGAGAGTTTTTAATCATGAGAGTGTGTTGGATTTTCTCAAATGCTTTTTCTGAAACAATTGATGTGATCTACTAGTTTTTTTTCTTTAGACTGTTGGTAGAATTTACCAGTAGAACCATCTGGGCCCAGACATTTCCTTTTTGGAACGATTTTCATAAATTTAATCACTTCGAGGAGCACCTGGGTGGCTCAGTGGTTGAGCATCTGCCTTTGGCTCAGGTCAGAGCCCTGGGACCGAGTCCCACATCAGGCTCCTCACAGCGAGTCTGCTTTTCCCTCTGCCTATGTCTCTGCGTTTCACTGTGTCTCATGAATAAATAAATAAAATCTTTTTATAAATAAATTAATAAGATTTTATTGCTTTGATAGCTGCAAAAAAGCTTTGATAGCTTTTTTGTAACTGAGATTACCTATTTTTATCTTGGGTAAATTTTGGTGATTTGTGATTTTCAAGGACTTGCGTTATTCATATACATTCTCACTTAGATGTATGAAGTTGTTTATAGTTTTCTCTCATTACCCATTTAATGTCTGTGGCATCCACAGTGGTATTTCTTTCTTTAGTCCCAGTATATTGGCAATTACTATTTTCTCTCATCTTCTATGCCAGTCTTGGCAGATGTTTATTAATTTTACGGATATTTTTTAAAACTGACTTTTGGGTTGATTTTTCTTTTTTTTTTAAGATTTTATTTATTCATGAGAGACACAGAAAGAGAGAGAGGGAGAGAGAGGCAGAGACACAGGTAAAGGGAGAAGCAGGTTCCTCACAGGAAGCCTGATGTGGGACTTGATCCTGGGACTCCAGGATCACACCCTGAGCCAAAGGCAGATGCTTAATTGCTGAGCCACCCAGGTGTCCCTCTGTTTTTCTATTTTTAACCTCATTAAATTCTGCTCTAGTTTTCCCTTCATTCTGCTTTCTTGGGTTTATCTTTTTTTTTTTTTTTTTTAGATTCTTGAACAGGAGCTGAAATTACTGATTTGACACCATGGATTTTTTTTTTTCTATTAAATGCAGTTAATGTTAAAAATGTCCTCTCAGCACTGCTTTACCTGCATCCCACACATTTTAATATATAATATTTTCATTTATGTTCACTTTAACATATTTTTTGTTTCTTGATACTTCCTCTTTGACCATGGATTATTTAATAGTATATTAATTTTTAAGTGCTTCAATATTTTCCTAGTGTCTTTTGGTGTTGATTTCTACTTTGTTTCTATTACCATCAAAATATCCTTTGTATGATAGGAGTTATCATAAATTCGTTGAGTTGTTTTATGACCCAAGATATTGTCAATCTTGCTAAATGTCCCATGTATGCTTGAAAACAACCTGTATTCCAATTTTACTGGATGAAACATTCTAAAACTTTCAATTAGATCCTGATGGTTGATGGCACTGTTCCATTCTTAATTATCCTTGGTGAATTTTGTCAAGTGGTTGTAATCAAATACTAGGGAAAGGGTTATAAATCCTCAAGTATAAGAGATGATTTCTCCATTTTTCTCTATCAGTCCCTTCAGGTTTTACTTCATTTATCTTGCAGCTCTATGTTTTGGTGCATGTATATTTAAAATTTTTATATTTTCTTGGTGAATTTTTTAATAAATTTATTTTTAATTGGTGTTCAATTTACCAACATACAGAATAACACCCAGTGCTCATCCCGTCAAGTGCCCTCCTCAGTGCCCGTCACCCATTCACCCCCACCCCCCGCCCTCCTCCCCTTCCACCACAACTAGTTCGTTTCTCAGAGTTAGGAGTCCTTATGTTCTGTCTCCCTTTCTGATATTTCCCACACATTTCTTCATCCTTCCCTTATATTCCCTTTCACTATTATTTATATTCCCCAAATAAATGAGGACATATACTGTTTTGTCTTTCTCCAATTGACTTATTTCACACAGCATGATACCCTCCAGTTCCATCCACGTTGAAGCAAATGGTGGGTATTTGTCGTTTCTAATGGCTGAGTAATATTCCATTGTATACATAAACCACGTCTTCTTTATCCATTCATCTTTCGATGGACACCGAGGCTCCGTCCACAGTTTGGCTATTGTGGACATTGCTGCTACAAACATCGGGGTGCAGGTGTCCCGGCATTTCATTGCATCTGTATCCTTGGGGTAAATCCCCAACAGTGCAATTGCTGGGTCATAGGGCAGATCTATTTTTAACTCTTTGAGGAACCTCCACACAGTTTTCCAGAGTGGCTGCATCAGTTCACATTCCCACCAACAGTGTTAAAAGGGTTCCCTTTTCTCCGCATCCTCTCCAACATTTGTGGTTTCCTGTCTTGTTAATTTTCCCCATTCTCACTGGTGTGAGGTGGTATCTCATTGGGGTTTTGATTGTATTTCCCTGATGGCAAGTGATGCAGAGCATTTTCTCATGTGCATGTTGGCCATGTCTATGTCTTCCTCTGTGAGATTTCTCTTCATGTCTTTTGCCCATTTCATGATTGGATTGTTTGTTTCTTTGCTGTTGAGTTTAATAAGTTCTTTATAGATCTTGGAAACTAGCCCTATATCTGATACGTCATTTGCAAATATCTTCTCCCATTCTGTAGGTCGTCTTTTATTTTGTTGACTCTATCCTTTGCTGTTCAAAAGCTTCTTATCTTGATGAAGTCCCAAGAGTTCATTTTTGCTTTTGTTTCTCTTGCCTTCGTGGATGTATCTTGCAAGAAGTTACTGTGGCCGAGTTCAAAAAGGGTGTTGCCTGTGTTCTCCTCTAGGATTTTGATGGAATCTTGTCTCACATTTAGATCTTTCATCCATTTTGAGTTTATCTTTGTGTATGGTGAAAGAGAGTGGTCCAGTTTCATTCTTCTGCATGTGGATGTCCAATTTTCCCAGCACCATTTATTGAAGAGACTGTCTTTCTTCCAATGGATAGTCTTTCCTCCTTTATCGAATATTAGTTGACCATAAAGTTCAGGGTCCACTTCTGGGTTCTCAATTCTGTTCCATTGATCTATGTGTCTGTTTTTGTGCCAGTACCACACTGTCTTGATGACCACAGCTTTGTAGTACAACCTGAAATCTGGCATTGTGATGCCCCCAGCTATGGTTTTCTTTTTTAAAATTCCCCTGGCTATTCGGGGTCTTTTCTGATTCCATAGAAATCTTAAAATAATTTGTTCTAACTCTCTGAAGAAAGTCCATGGTATTTTGATAGGGATTGCATTAAACGTGTAAATTGCCCTGGGTAACATTGACATTTTCACAATATTAATTCTGCCAATCCATGAGCATGGAATATTTTTCCACCTCTTTGTGTCTTCCTCAATTTCTTTTAGAAGTGTTCTATAGTTTTGTTTTTTTTTTATGATAGTCACAGAGAGAGAGAGAGAGAGGCAGAGACACAGGCAGAGGGAGAAGCAGGCTCCATGCACCAGGAGCCCGATGTGGGATTTGATCCCGGGTCTCCAGGATCGCGCCCTGGGCCAAAGGCAGGCGCCAAACCGCTGCGCCACCCAGGGATCCCCGTGTTCTATAGTTTTTAGGGTATAGATCCTTTACCTCTTTGGTTAGGTTTACTCCTAGGTATCTTATGCTTTTGGGTGCAATTGTAAATGGGATTGACTCCTTAATTTCTCTTTCTTCCATCTCATTGTTCGTGTATAGAAATGCCACTGACTTCTGGGCATTGATTTTGTATCCTGCCACACTACCAAATTGCTGTATGAGTTCTAGCAATCTTGGGGTGAAGGCTTTTGGGTTTTCTATGTAGAGTATCATGTCATCGGCGAAGAGGGAGAGTTTGACTTCTTCTTTGCCAATCTGAATGCCTTTAATGTCTTTTTGTTGTCTGATTGCTGAGGCTAGGACTTCCAGTACTGTGTTGAATAGCAGTCGTGAGAGTGGACATCCCTGTCTTGTTCCTGATCTTAGGGGAAAGGCTCCCAGTGCTTCCCCATTGAGAATGATATTTGCTGTGGGCTTTTCGTAGATGGCTTTTAAGATGTTGAGGAATGTTCCCTCTATCCCTACACTCTGAAGAGTTTTGATCAGGAATGGATGCTGTATTTTGTCAAATGCTTTCTCTGCATCTAATGAGAGGATCATATGGTTCTTGGTTTTTCTCTTGCTGATATGATGAATCACACTGATTGTTTTACGAGTGTTGAACCAGCCTTGTGTCCCGGGGATAAATCCTACTTGGTCATGGTGAATACTTTTCTTAATGTACTGTTGGATCCTATTGGCTCGTATCTTGTTGAGAATTTTTGCATCCATGTTCATCAGGGATATTGGTCTGTAATTCTCTTTTTTGGTGCGGTCTTTGTCTGGTTTTGGAATTAAGGTGATGCTGGCCTCATAGAACGAATTTGGAAGTACTCCATCTCTTTCTATCTTTCCAAACAGCTTTAGTAGAATACGTAAGGTTTCTTCTTTAAACGTTTGATAGAATTCCCCTGGGAAGCCATCTGGCCTTGGACTTTTGTGTCTTGGGAGGTTTTTGATGACTGCTTCAATTTCCTCCCTGGTTATTGGCCTGTTCAGGTTTTCTGTTTCTTCCTTTTCCAGTTTGGTAGTTTGTGGCTTTCCAGGAATGTGTCTATTTCTTCTAGATTGCCTAATTTATTGGTGTATAGGTGTTCATAATATATTTTTAAAATCGTTTGTATTAAAAAAAAAATCGTTTGTATTTCCTTGGTGTTGGTAGTGATCTCTTCCTAATGATTTTATTGAGACTTCTCTCTCTTCTTTTTAATAAGGCTGGCTAATGGTTTATCTATCTTATTAATTTTTCTTGGTGAATTAATCCTCTTATGATTTTGTGATATCCCTTTGCCCCTGGTAGTTTCTTTATTCTGATGTCAATTTTTTCTTATAGTAATATAATTTTTAAAATATTTATTTATTCATTCATTCATTCATTCATTATGAGAGAGAGAGAAAGAACATGAGCAGCATGGGGGAGGAGCAAAAGTAGAGGGAAAGAGAGAATCTCAAGCAGACTCCCTGCAGGGAGCTCAATACAGGGCTTGATTTCAGGACCCTGAGATCATGACCTGAGCTGAAACCAAGAGTCAGATGCTTTAACCAACTGAATCACCCTGGGTACCCCACTTATAAAAAGTAATATAATTAATTTTATTTTTATTTATATAAGAAAGAAATAATCCATAATTAATATAATAATCTCTTTTTATTTTATTTTATTTTTTTTATTTATGATAGTCACAGAGAGAGAGAGAGAGAGGCAGAGACACAGGCAGAGGGAGAAGCAGGCTCCATGCACCGGGAGCCCGATGTGGGACTCGATCCCGGGTCTCCAGGATCGCGCCCTGGGCCAAAGACAGGCGCCAAACCGCTGCGCCACCCAGGGATCCCTAATAATCTCTTTTTAATATAGCTTTCTTCTGATTAGTGTATGCATGGCATATACTTTTCTAACTTTCACCTCCTGTGTTATAAATGAAGTCAGTTACTTAACAGACAGCACACCGTTAAGTCTTTTTTATCAACTCTGTCACTTTATATATTTCTATTATTTATATGTTAGGATTTAAATCCACATTTTAGTATTTGTTCCCTCTGTTTCACTTTCCTCTGTTTTCCCTTTCTTAATTTCTCATAAAGTTACTTGAACATTTTTAGTTATTCCGTTTTTGTTTATTTACAGTATTTTTATTATATTACTTTATTAGTATTTTTAATGATTGTTCTAGAGATTATAACATACATACATAAATTATAATCTACTTATATCAACATCTTACCACCTGAAATAGAATGCAGATACCTTACTATAATCTATGCCGCTTTCCCTCACCGCTTTAGATACAACTTTCTTAAATATAACCTTGATATACATTGAGAACTGTACCAGTGTCATAATTTTTGCTTTGTATCCTCTAAGACAATTTTAAAAATGAAGAGAATTTACCCCTTCCATTGCTTACTTTACTCCTATGTTCCAAGTGCTCTTCCATCATCTCTTCCTTTATAGTTACTATTTTAAAACCAATCCACTAACAATACATTTTCTTGGCTTTCCTTTATCTGAAAATGTGTTTATTTCTCCTTCATTCTTGAAGTATATTTCTCCAGGATACACAATCTGGGGTAACATTGGTTTTTTTCTTTCAATAGTTAAAAAATGTTGGGCTACCTTCTTGTGTCTTCCATAATTTCTTATAAAAAATCTGCTGTCATTCAAATTGCCATTTCCCTAATAGTAATGTGTCATTTCCCTTTCAAGATTTTCTCTTTAGTCAGTGGGGGAAATGGGTCAAATAGGTGAAGGGAATTAAAAGTGCACTTATCTAGACACACTTCCAAAGAAGACATCCAGATGGCCAATAGACACATGAAAAGATGCTCAACATCACTCATCAAGGAAATATAAATCAAAATCACAATAAGGTACAAAACCTCACACCTATCAGAATGGCTAAAATTAACAACACAAGAAACAATAGGTGTTGGCAAAGATGCAGAGAAAGGGGAACCTTCTTATACTGCTAGTGGTAATGCAAACTGGTACAGGCATCCTGGAGAACAGTTTGGAGGTTCCTCAAAAAGTTAAAAATAGAACTACCTTAAGACTCAACAATTGCACTACTAGGTATTTATCCAAATGATACAAAAATACTGATTCAAAAGGGGTACATGCCCCCTGATGTTTACAGCAGCACTATCAACAATAGTTAAACTGTGGACAGAGCCCAAACATCCATTAACTGATGAATGGACAAAGAAGATGTGTTATCAATGCAATACCACCTCACACAAGTGAGAACGGTGAAAATTAACAAGACAGGAAACAACAAATGTGGGAGAGGATGTGGAGAAAAGGGAACCATCTTGCACTGTTGGTGGGAATACAAACTGGTACAGCTACTCTGGAAAACACTTCAGAGGCTCCTCAAAGAGTTAAAAATAGAGCTACCCTACGACCCAGCAATTGCACTACTGGGGATTTAGCCCAAAGATACAGATGTAGTGAAACACTGGGACATCTGTTTATAGCAGCCATATCCACAAAAGCCAAACTGTCAAAGGATGTCCTTCAACAGATGAATGGATAAAGAAGATGTGGTATAGGGATCCCTGGGTGGCGCAGCGGTTTAGCGCCTGCCTTTGGCCCAGGGCGCGATCCTGGAGACCTGGGATCGAGTTCCACGTCGGGCTCCCTGCATGGAGCCTGCTTCTCCCTCTGCCTGTGTCTCTGACTTTCTCTCTCTCTTTCTCTCTCTGTGACTATCATGAATAAATAAATAAAATCTTAAAAAAAAAGATGTGGTGTGTGTGTGTATGTATATATATATATATATATACATACACACACACACACAGCCATTAGAAGGGACAAATACCTACCATTTGCTTCGACGTGGATGGAACTGGAGGGTATCATGCTGAGTGAAGTAAGTCGATCAGAGAGACAATCATCTTATGGTTTCACTCATACAGGGTATATAAAAAATAGTGAAAGGGATTATAAGGGAAATGATGGAAAATGAGTGGAAAAAAAATGAGTGGCAAACCATAAGAGACTCCTTTCTCTCTCAGGACACCAACAAAGGGTAGTGGAAGGGGAGACAGGCAGGGGATGGGGTAACTGGGTGACGGGCACTGAGGAGAGCACTTGATGGTATGAGCACTGGGTGTTACACGTTGGCAAATCGAATTTCAATAAAAAAAAAAGATGTGGTATGTATGTATGTATGTGCATGTACACACTCACACACATATATAATGGGGTATTACTTAGCCATCAAAAAGAATGAAATTTTGCCATTTGCAATGACATGGATGGAGCTAGACTGTATTATGTTAAGTGAAATAGTTAGAGAAAGCCAAATACCGTATGATCTCACTCATATGTGGAATTTAAGAAAGAAAACAGATGAACATATGGGAAGGGGAAGAAACAGAAAAGGAGTGAGAGAAACAAGCCATAAGAGACTCTTATTGACAGAGAACAAACTGAGAGTTGATGGAGGGAGGTGGGTGGGAGATGGGCTTGACATGTGGTGATGAGCACTAGGTGTTGCATGTAAGTGATGAATTCTACTTCAGAAATATTGCATTGTATGTTAACTAAGTAAAATTTAAATAAAAAATTTAAAAACATGAAAAAAGGGGTATACTTAATGTAAGTACTAAGTAATGTAGACAATTACTAAATCACTATCTTGTACACCTGAAACTAATCTAACACTGCATATTAATTAAATTGGAATATTAAAATACATAAAAATTTTAAAATACATATATACATATGTGTATATAAAGATTTTTTCATTTAATTTTCAGAATTTAACTAATGTGACTGTACATGGATTTATTTACGTTTATCCTGTTTGGAGTTCACTCAGCTTCTTAAGTCTGTAGGCTTACGTCTTTTGCCAAATTTGGGAATACGTAAGCCATTATTTCTTCAGTTTTTTTTAGGTCCACATTCTGTCCTATTTAGTATAGAATGAATCAAATGTTAGATCTTTTGTTATTGTCCCAAAGGTCTCTGAGGATAAGCTTACTTTTTCATTTAGTTTTTCACCATTATTAAGATTGGACAATTTCTTTTGATCCATCTTTAAGCTCACTAATTCCTTCCTCTCTTCTTTCCATTCTGGCATGGAGCCTATCCAGTAATTTTTAAATTTTGGTTACTGTATTTTTCAGTTCTAAAATTTCCACTTGACTCTTTACATTTTCTACTTCTATTGCTGCAGTTTCTTATGTTTTCATTTGTTTCAAGGGTGTCTCTAATTGTTTAGTGGAGCAATTTTACAAAAACAGCTTTAAGATCCTTGCTGATAATTCAAACATCTGTGTCATTTCGAAGTTGGCATTGTTGATTTTCTTTTCTTATTAGAGTTGAGATTCTTCATGTAACAAGGAAATTTGGTCTGTACACTGGACATTTTAAGTATTATCCTATGACATTCGGAGTCCTATTTAAATCTTTTAATTAGCAGGTCAACCAGCTTAGCTTCAGAATGCAATCCTAGGCTCACTTTTGTGGACTGTCAATTTAAATGTCAATTTAGTATATAAAGTCTTTCCAGTACTCTTCTAGTTTCCCCCATTTGTGTGTTATGTAGATAGAAGAACTCCACTTTACTTACACTCCGCATGGATTTGGGTGGGGAAAAGCACTGCCTTATTTCAGCAGGACAAGGATGAAAAACAGGGTA
The DNA here is from genome assembly GCF_018345385.1 of Vulpes lagopus. Lineage (NCBI taxonomy): Eukaryota > Metazoa > Chordata > Mammalia > Carnivora > Canidae > Vulpes > Vulpes lagopus. The sequence continues at coordinate 19,628,428 of NC_054830.1, read as the reverse complement.
TTCTTGACATGGTGTACTAGAAAGGGCACTGTCTCATTAATTGGGGAGATGTGAGTCAGTCCTGCCTACAGGCTCAGCTTGGGAGGGACCCACTTATTATTACAGGGGAAGTGGAAATCAAGAGCTCTAACCACAGGGTCCTCTGTAGAAGGATGCTTCTTCCTTACTTCAGAGCACAGGAGGAAGTCAGAGTTTTGCCCACAGAACTCTGTAAAATAAGGGCATCACCTTGTTAACACTGGGTAGTTGTGAAATCCAGAGTCCCACCCACAGGCTCTGCTGAGGAAGGTGCCACCTTGCAAGTACTAGTGAAGCTGCAGTCGGAATTCTCCTACAAGCCCCACTCAAGAGAGGTACTGCCTCATTACCACAGCAGGAAGGGGTAGAAGTCAGAGTTTGGCCTGAGGTTCCATTGGAAAGGGACATCTTGTTATTGCAGGTGAGGGGAAGAGTATGTGTAAGATGGAAGTTCTGATCACCAATTCCACTACTGTAATGCCTGTTGGGTGGGTACAAGGGGGTGCAGCTTTTATTGCAATGTTCTCTAGAGAACAGAAAGGATAGGTTAAAATTAAAAGGTTTCTGTCTTGTTCCTTTTGTAGTTCATGAGCATGGTGATTGAGTGTTGATGCCACTATATGACATGTGCTTCACTCAAACCTTATTACAACCTCTGCACATAACTGGCCTGATATGAAGGGGAAAAAAGGTTTCTGTTTTGCTGGGTCATCCTTTGGCTAAAAGGAAAAGGTTTTCTTTGGTGCTTTCTGTGTGCACCCATTAGTATTCCAAGTGGTGGGCTTCTCTAGAGCCCAAAGTATATGAGAGGCAAGAAAAAACAACAATCAGGGACCTCACTCAATCCTTGAGTTCAAAGGTCCCTAGTCACTCCACCTTCCTTTTCTTTCAGAGTTTTCTGGTAGATGATTTATGGGTTTTGTCCAGGATTTTTGTTGTGATTAGTAAGAGGAGTATAACAGAATGTTCAGATGGAATAAACAGAACCCAAACCTTGACACTTATTTTTAGCCTAGATTTTGTGTCCTCCACTCACTCTACGCTTCCAGAGTATATGGACTAGGTTTTTATTATTCTTTCTATTAATCGTGGGCTTAGAGAAACATGTCCTGAATGGCATACCCTTTAAGCTTAGTAGCTGTAAGAAACTGTTGAGACAACTTCTTGGCCTTTACTCACCTTTAGGTACACAATGAAACTCTTAAGTTTGTACATTCATTCAGTAAACACCTGTTTTATGAAAGCTTCTGGGGCTCCAGCAGTAAGGCAGCTAAAATTCCTGGTGTTATGGAACTTATATTCATTCTAGTGACTAGGATAGCGTAGAGGGACCGGAGGCATACGAATAATGTGTTTTCTTCAGGTTGAACAACACTCAGTATACAATGTTTCAGTTAATATTAGGAACACTGAAAAGTTGTGATTATTCATAAATCTAAAAATTTGTAATTGGCATATATAAGATAATTCTTTTTTCATAATAGAACTTTAATGATCTAGTAAGCTAGTTATCAATACTTACCACATAGAGTTGTTTCCACAGACTGGCCCATTCTTGTAGAGTTGCTGTAACCTCAGTCACAATAGAATCTTCAAGTGGAACCACAGTTTCATACTGCCTAGAACCAGAGCCACAACAAATAGCCACATTATCTTTCATAAAATACCAGAGTGCTATCTACTGACCTTTTCAATGTGTGTAACTTACTACTTTAAATTCATGCAAATACAAAGGAGAGTTACACCCAACCGACTTTAGACTCTGCCATAATATACTGCAATATTTAAATGAACTAAATTAACGTAAAAACATCTGCGTTTTCTATGTAAGTCCTCAATTTTACTTTCAGAAATACTGTCTTTATTTTTTTTAAGATTCTATTTATTTATTCATGAGACACAGAGAGAGAGAGACAGAGGCAGGGAGGCTCCCCATGGAGAGCCCAATGTGGGACTCAATCCCAGGACTCCAGGATCATGCCCTGAGCCAAAGGCAGATGCTCAACTACTGAGCCACCCATGCATCCCTAGAAATGCTGTCTTTAAAACAGTTTTTTAGGGGCACCTGGGTGGCTCAGATGGTTAAGCGTCTACCTTTGGCTCAGGTCATGATACCAGGGTCCTGAGATTGAGCCGACATTGGACTACCTGCTCAGCAGGAGGCCTGCTGCCTCTTCTCCCTCTGCTGCTACCCCTGCTTATTTCTCTCTCTCAAAGAAATAAATAAAATCCTTAAAAAAAAAGTAAAACAAACTTTTTAAAAAGACATTTTTAGCCTTTTTACTTTAAGGCCATATACTGTCCACATCTCGCTTAAATTAATTTTTTAAATTATTTGTGTCCTTTAACATTTACTAGTAATGCAAATTAGCTCCTGCTCTTGGTATAAAAGATCTGATGAAAATGGGATGAAGGGCACCCAGGCACTGGTTTTTGAAACATTTTATAAACTCTCCCTTATATGGGTATTGTATTTCCTTTGAAAATTGTGTCAGTAGAGGAATTCTGGGTCTGGTAGAAGAATTCTGATCTTGGTAAGTATCAGAAAGATGCTGGGATTCCCTCAGTCCCATCCAGTATGGTGTCAGTCCTTGTGCTAACTGCCAAGGATTTATCAGTGAACAAAAGTGGACAAGGTCCATATCTTCAGAGATAGGGACCAGATAAGGTCTCATCTGAAGATAGGGACCTTGATTTGGGGAATATAAAAAATAGTGAAAGGGAATAAAGGGGAAAGGAGAAAAAAATGAGTGGGAAATATCAGAAAGGGAGACAGAACATGAAAGACTCCTAACTCTGGGAAATGAACTAAGGGTGGTGGAAGGGGAGGTGGGTGGGGGGTGGAGGTGACTGGGTGACCGGCACTGAGGTGGGCACTTGACGGGATGAGCACTGGGTGTTATTCTATATGTTGGCAAATTGAACACCAATAAAAAATAAATTTATAAAAAAAAAAAAGTCAGCCTGCAGAACCAAAAGAGAGAGAGAGAGAGAGAGAGAGAGAGAGAGGGAGGGAGGGAGGGAGAGAGAAAAGCAAAATAAAAAATTGGGACTTCATCAAGATAAGAAGCTTTTGCACAAAAAAAAAAAAAAAGAAGCTTTTGCACAGCAAAAGAAACAGTCAACAAAACTCAAAGACAACCTACAGAATGGAAGAAGATATTTGCAAATGACATATCAGATAAAGGGCTAGTTTCCAAAATCTATAAAGAACTTATTAAACTCAACACCAAAGAAACAAACAATCCAATCATGAAATGGGCAAAAGACATGAAGAGAAATCTCACAGAGGAAGACATAGACATGGCCAACATGCACATGAGAAAATGCTCTGCATCACTTGCCATCAGGGAAATACAATCAAAACCACAATGAGATACCACCTCACCCCAGTGAGAATGGGGGAAATTAACAAGACAGGAAACCACAAATGTTGGAGAGGATGTGAAGAAAAGGGAACCCTCTTGCACTGTTGGTGGGAATGTGAACTGATGCAGCCACTCTGGAAAACTGTGTGGAGGTTCCTCAAAGAGTTAAAAATAGATCTGCCCTATGACCCAGCAATTGCACTGTTGGGGATTTACCCCAAAGATACAGATGCAGTGAAATGCTGGGACACCTGCACCCCGATGTTTATATCAGCAATGTCCACAATAGCCAAACTGTTGACGGAGCCTCGGTGTCCATCGAAAGATGAATGGATAAAGAAGATGTGGTTTATGTATACAATGGAATATTACTCAGCCATTAGAAATGACAAATACCCACCAATTGCGTCAATGTGGATGGACCTGGAGGGTATTATGCTGAGTGAGGTAATTCAGTCGGAGAAGGACAAACATTATATGTTCTCATTCATTTGGGGAATATAAATAATAGTGAAAGGGAATATAAGGGAAGGGAGAAGTGTGTGGGAAATATCAGAAAGGGAGACAGAACATAAAGACTCCTAACTCTGGGAAACGAACTAGTTGTGGTGGAAGGGGAGGAGGGCGGGATGTGGGGGTGAATGGGTGACAGGCACTGAGGGGGGCACTTGACGGGATGAGCACTGGGTGTTATTCTGTATGTTGGTAAATTGAACACCATAAAAATAAATTTATTATTAAAAAAATAAAATAAAATAAAATTGTAATAAAAAAAATTAAAAAAAAGTAAGTCCCTACTTTTCATTCAACGTCCTGCTGTGACAAGTTGGGACATAAGCGTGTCCTTTTTTCTCTAAGCTGTCTAATGCTGTACAATCCACAATTCCACTCCATAGCCCTTGAGATGCTCAAGTCCTTCATATTGTTCTTTGGGAGCTATTAATAATTCTTTCAATATTTCTTTTGTGAGCATCATTATTAATTTCCTTCCTATTCCCCCCCTCTCATTATCTATCCATTTCAAGCCCCAAAACCCCTAACAGCTATGGTAATGGTAATGACAAAGTTCCTAGAACACAAGAAATACAAATCCATACAACTATAAGTAGAGTAAGTCTGAGGTTCAGTTTGAGAACAGTTTGCTAAGTAGACTAACAATGACATCAAAGGCAAAACAAAAAACAAAACAAAAAAAACCTACGAAAGACAAATATAAAAATATAACTTGGCCTACATGATCAAAAGCAAGAAATTTTCCAGATACTCCTGACTTACTGCTTTTCCCTTTCACTCTATTCTAAACTAAGAGTTAAATAAATCTAGTAGATATAGAATGGCTGGATGAAACAATTTGATATATTCCATAATATCTAATTGGAAGGATTATCTCTAGTCAGAAAACCAGGGCTACAAAAAGCTGAATGCTCCCTTTATTGATGTTCTGTATGAGTTCAGAGTAGGGGTGCCTGGGTGGCTCAGCTGGTTAAGCCTGTGACTCTTGATTTCAGCTCAGGCCAGGATCTCATGGTCATGGGCTGAGCCCTGCATTGGTCTCTGTGCTTGGTGTGGAGTCTGCTTCTTTCCTCCTCTCTCCCTCTGCCCCTCCCGTCCCCCTGCTCTATCTCAAATAAATAAATATTTAAAAGAGAGAGAGAGAGAGTTCAGAGAAATCTTTTCTTTCAGTTTTGGTGCTCAAAGCCAAAAACCAAACTCTAGTTATGATCCTGATTATTGCTGAATTACAAGGTCAGATGAATTTAAGGCCCTTCCATAAATATTAAGACAAAAGACAGGCTACTGACTTGGAAAGAATGGTGGAGATAAAGTAAAACATGGACAACTTAAAAGGGCCTCAGTGTCACCCTTACTGAACCCTTTGCAGTATAAAAAGGCCTCCTTCTCTACTGATGAGGGTGTCCTTGCCTTCCTTAAAGACTTATAGATGGGATCACCTAAATGAGTTATCTTGCAAAGGAAGTCAATTTTCCTCATGCCCTGTATCAACCCATCACTACACCTCAGTGTCCCATGAATTCAATCTCTTTTCCTTCCCCAGCTTTCTCACAATGAATGTGGCAAAAGGCATTTCAGCTATTCATAAGCTTAACTCTGTGGACTTTCCCTCATCAAGGCTGATCTGGTACAACAGTTGAATCAGAACCGGCCAGTAGCAGTGGGTAACCCTGAGACTCTTGACATAGTACCATACTCCAAGTGGATTAGCCAATACAGGTTTATTACACTGGACTCCATTCATCATAAAAGGGATGGGATTTGGACTTACTTTCTCTGCCTTCTCTATCTCTGGAAAAATGACCTTCAGTAGACTACTAACTACCTTATTTGCCATCTTGTTAATGTGTATAAAACTGAAATATGAGCAAGGACCTCATTTGAAATAAATGAAGTAGAACAATAGACTGGTGCCCACAGGATTCACTGATACTACTAATTACATCATCATCCAGAACACTGGACTGTATAGAACAACAGAGAGGACTCTAAGAATACAGTATGCTATCTTTTTAAAGACTGGGGTACTATCCACATATGATAAATGCTCTGAACCAAGAACCAGTATAGCTACATTTCTCCTGAAGACAGAATACATGGGGTGGTGACAAAGAAGAAGTAATGACAGAAAGGGCACTTCTCACTCTCAAACATGATGACTCACTTGCAAGATTTTAGGTTCCAATCTCTTGAGGACTTTTGACTCTGCTAACTTAGAATCTAAGTGAAACATGACTATGCCAAATGAGAGCATGATTCAATTGCACCAAATCTGAGTCTACCATGGGGTCATTTCAGCTTTAGGCTCTTCCTTCCACTAGGCACACAAGGGGGTTAAAAGGCTATTTTGGTATTGACCGTTGTGTTTAATTTTTGTTAGTCCTCAAGAAAAAACAGGTTTATGGCCACATACATAAGTGGGGAAAAGATGCACAGAGAAACCAAAGGGATCCACAAGGAACATCCTATACAACCATACTCTGGTAAAACTTAATGGAAAAAAAAACCATCATTTATCATAAAGAACCACTGAAGGCTCAAATACTTCAGCTGAGTTACTAGCTAAAGTAAAAAGATCGTAAAATGAGTAGTAAAAAAAAAAGGAGCTCATTAATGAAAATTAATACCTGCAACCAGATAGAGAAACATGTCTGTATCATCTACTGTATATTATTCCTTGATATATCATATATATTTATAAATTTTACTTCATTCTTGTCTTCCCTTTTCCCTTCTCACCTATTTTAAAAGGGTGTAGGGTGTAGTGATGAGGTTTAACTTACACTACAGTCCACAAATTACAGAAGAGCAAAACAAAAACATGAATCTAAAGGAGAATATTCTAGAGATTATCAATTTGGAAACACATAGTAGACCCTCAACTTTATGGTCAACTAATATTCGACAAAGCAGGAAAGACTATCCACTGGAAAAAAGACAGTCTCTTCAATTAATGGTGCTGGGAAAATTGGACATCCACATGCAGAAGAATGAAACTAGACCATTCTCTTACACCATACACAAAGATAAACTCAAAATGGATGAAAGATCTAAATGTGAGACAAGATTCCATCAAAATCCTAGAGGAGAACACAGGCAAGAACACCCTTTGTGAACTTGGCCACAGTCACTTCTTGCAAGATACATCCATGAAGGAAAGAGAAACAAAAGCAAAAATGAACTATTGGGATTTCATCAAGATAAGAAGCTTTTGCACAGCAAAAGAAACAGTCAACAAAACTCAAAGACAACCTACAGAATGGGAGAAGATATTTGCAAATGGCGTATCAGATAAAGGGCTAGTTTCCAAGATCTATAAAGAACTTATTAAACTCAACACCCAAGAAACAAACAATCCAATCATGAAATGGGCAAAAAACATGAACAGAAATCTCGCAGAGGAAGACATAGACATGGCCAACACGCACATGAGAAAATGCTCTGCATCACTTGCCATCAGGGAAATACAAATCAAAACCACAATGAGATACCAGTGAGAATGGGGAAAATTAACAAGGCAGGAAACCACAAATGTTGGAGAAGATGCAGAGAAAAGGGAACCCTCTTGCACTGTTGGTGGGAATGTGAAATGGTACAGCCACTCTGGAAAACTGTGTGGAGGTTCCTCAAAGAGTTAAAAATAGATCTGCCCTATGACCCAGCAATTGCACTGTTGGGGATTTACCCCAAAGATTCAGATGCAATGAAACGCTGGGACACCTGCACTCCGATGTTTCTAGCAGCAATGTCCACAACAGCCAAACTGTGGATGGAGCCTCGGTGTCCATCGAAAGATGAATGGATAAAGAAGATGTGGTTTATGTATACAATAGAATATTACTCAGCCATTAGAAATGACAAATACCCAGCATTTGCATCAATGTGGATGGAATTGGAAGGTATTATGCTGAGTGAAATAAGTCAATCGGAGAAGGACAAACATTATATGGTCTCATTCATTTGGGGAATATAAAAAATAGTGAAAGGGAATAAAGGGGAAAGGAGAAAAAATGAGTGGGAAATATCAGAAAGGGAGACAGAACATGAGAGACTCCTAACTCTGGGAGGGGAACTAGGGGTGGTAGAAAGGGAGGTGGGCAGGGGGGGAGGTTAGTGACTGGGTGACGGTCACTGAGGGGGGCACTTGATGGGATGAGCACTGGGTGTTATTCTATATGTTGGCAAATTGAACACCAATAAAAAATAAATTTATATAAAAAAAGAAATTGTTTAATTTTTTAAAAAAGCAGAGGTCCACAAAAAATAGAAACTAGAATATATTACTTTTGAAAAAAAAATTTTTTTTATTTACTTATGATAGTCACACAGAGAGAGAGAGAGAGGCAGAGACATAGGCAGAGGGAGAAGTAGGCTCCATGCACCGGGAGCCCGATGTGGGATTCGATCCCAGGTCTCCGGATCGCGCCCTGGGCCAAAGGCAGGCACTAAACTGCTGCGCCACCCAGGGATCCCGAAAAAAATTTTTTTACTTTTAGAAATTAAAACACATTAATGAAACAGAAAACAATGAGAGACAATAGGATCAGCAACATAAATTCTTTGCTATATCAAAACAGACAAACAGAAAGGAATAATCATATGAAAATAAATTTTTAAAAGCACAAAAGCAGTAATAAATGGAGATATAAAAGGAGAGACATAATCATTGCAGTCAAAAATTTAAAATATCCTAAGAGAAGAGTAAAAACTACATGATCATTTCAATAGACACACAAAAAGCATTTAACAAAGTATGACATCCGTTCATGATAAAAACCCTCAACAAAGTAGGTTTAGAGAGAATATACCTCAACATAATAAATGCCTTAGTTAAAAAACCACAGCCAACACCATCCTCAATGGGGAAAAACTGAGAGCTTTTCCCCTAAGATCAGGAACAAGAGACAAGGATGTCCACTCTCACCAATTTTATTCAACATAGTACTGAAGTCCTAACCACAGCAGTCAGACAACAAAAAGAAATAAAAGGCATCCACATCAGTAAGGAAGAAGTCAAATTTTCAATATTTGCAGATGACATGATACTACTACACATAGAAAACCAGAAAGATTCCACCAAAAACTTTGCTAGAACAAATTCAGTAAAGCTGTAGGATACAAAATCAACATATGGAAATCTATTACATTTCTATACACCAATAATGAAGCTGCAGAAAGAAAAATCAAAGAATTGGGATGTCTGGATGACTCAGCGGTTAAGCTCTGCTTTCATCTCAGGGCCTGATCCTGGAGTTCAGGGATCAAGTCCCATATCAGGCTCCCTGAGGGGAGCCTGCTTCTCCTTCTGCCTATGTCTCTGACTCTCTCTCTGTCTCTAATGAATAAATAAATAAAAATCTTTTTTAAAAAAATCAAGGAATCAATCCCATTTACAATTGCATCAAAACCCATAAAATATCTGAGAATAAGTCTAACCAAAGAAGTGAAAGATTTACTCTGAAAACTATAAAAACACTTTAAAAAGAAATTGAAGATCACACAAAGAAATGGAGACTCCACGTTCATGGATCAAAAGAAAAAATACTATTAAAATGTCTCTACTACCCAAAGCAATCTATACATTTTATGTAATCCCTATCAAAATATGAACGGCATTTTTCACAGAGTTAAAGCACACAATCTTTAAATTTGTATGGAACCACAAAAGACCCTGAATAGCCAAAGCAACCTTAGAAAAGAAAAGAAAAGCTGGAGGCATCACAACTCCAGACATCCAGTTATATAACAAGGCTGTAGTAATCAAAACAGTTTAGTACTGCCACAAAAATAAACACAGATCAATAGAACAGAAAACTGACAACTATACAGTCAATCTTTTTCTGCCCATTTTTAATCAGATTATTTGGTTTCTTGGTGTTAAGTTCTATCAATTCTTTATATATTTTGAATCATAACCCCTTATTGGGTCCATCACTTGTAAAGATCTCCCATTTAGTAGGTTGGCTTTTTGTGTTGTTGATGGCCTGGATGCCCAAATCTCTCCTCAGGTTTGGGGAGTTTTTAACCATTTCTTTAAATTAGTTTTCTGCCCCTAACTCACTCTCTCTTCTCCTTCTGGGACTACCACGGGCATATATTAGTTTAAGAGAATGATTTCATAAACCCAGTAGGCTGTGTTCATTCCTTCTCATTCTTTCCCTTTTTCTCTTCTGACTGGATATTTTTAAGTGACTTATTTCTGAGTTCACAGATATTTTCTTCTGTTTGATCAAGTCTGTTGTTGACACTATTAATTACAGTTTTTATTTTGTTTACCATATATTTCAGCTCTAGAATTTTGAGTCCCATTTCTCTGTTGAACCTCTCATTTTGTTCATTTGTTCTTTTCCTGATTTCACTATCCATCTGCATTCTCTTATAACTGCTGAGCTTCCTTAAAATAATGTTTAATTCCTTTCCAGGCAATTTATAGACTCTATTTCTTTCAGGATGGTAAATGGAAAATTAATGTGCTTATTTGGTGGTGTCATATTTCCTTGATTTTTCTTATTCCCTGACGTTTTTGCATTGCTGTCTTTTATTCTAAGAAGTTACCTTCTCCAGTCTTTACTGAGGGCTCTCAGGAGAGAAATGCCTTTACTAGTCAGTCCAGGAATAAATTCTAAAGCTCTCTTAGATCTTTTCTATATATGCTATAGCTCCACATCTCTGATTACTGCTTTAGTGAGAATTCTTAATATTATATGCCTTCTCTTGACCTCACAAAGCCAGGCCAGGTGCTGACTGATAACTTCTCACTTTCCCTAGAGCAATACCCTGAAAAGCTCGAGTCATATGCCTTCTCCTGATCATGCAGAGCTTATTTGGCTTTCTGCAGAATCACAGGTCATATTCAAAGGCTTGCAACTCACCATCCATGGGGCACATGAAATGTAGGTGATATAGTTACAGGAAGAGTGGGTAAGGCATCCAGAACATTCTAAGTGTCCATGAGCCAGTTAGAAAAATCTGTAGGAAGATGTTCCCACTGGTTTATAGGCAGGCTTCTTGGTAGGAGTCTCTAAAGTGGCTAGTTAGTCAGATCTGTGGTTCTATGATAATTTGTGAGCCCTGATTGTTATGAGTCCTCACATCTCTTACCTGCTTCCAGCCTCTCTCAACCACTTTGCTGTGCTGATTACTTCAGGATTCTAAGTATGGAGCCTCTAAAGTAGTTAGTCAGTCAGATCTGTGGTTCTTTGATGACTTCTGAGCTCTGGTTGCTGTGAGTCCCCACATCTCTTAACTGCTTCCAGCCTTTCTCAACCACTTTGCTGTACTGATTACTTCAGGATTCTAGGTATGATGAGAAAAAAGCAGGCCTCTAGGGCAGCATCCTATATGACTAGAAAGTTAAGTGCTCATTCACTGCTCTCACATTCCCCCACTAGAAAAACTGTAGTCCAAGTGAATCTCTCTTGGAAATAAGCTGTGACTCCTTTGGGAAGGATGACACAGGTAAAGTGAAACTGTTCTTATCCTCTTCAATGCATCTATTCTCAGATTTTTTGCTTCAACAGTATGCTACATTTCTTCGGTGGAATCTCAAGAGCAGAAATGGAAAACAATGTAAAACTTCAAAAGTAGCATCCTGAACGTAATGTCCATTATGTAAGTCCTGCATCCAGATTACACAAAGGTAATCTCGTCCATTGCTGGTTTTAAAGATTGATGCTTCTGTGAGGACACGGTAGAAAACTCCCATTGAACCGTCTTGCTTGTCACTCTTCAAGTCCAGACATTTTTAAAAGCAAGTTTTATCAGATCTTTAAAGATAAGTCTCTACATGAACTTTTCCAAAGTCTAGAAATAGTATGAAGGTTAGTAGATTTATTCTATAAACGAGACAAATGTTTATACCAAAACTTGTCAAGGATATTACGAGAAAATCATAGACAATGTCATATGTATACAGAGAAGCAAGAATGTTAAAGATAATATAGGAAAATGTAACTAGTATGCTAAAAACATTAACACCCTGAAGAATGTAACCTAAGAGATAGCACTTTTAGAGTAGAATTGGTGACATACCCTTAATGTTGCCTCTAAAATTTCAATGTCATTTTCTAGAGGCCTTTTCCTACTGTCCTAAAAATATGTGGTTTATTTTTTTAATAAATTTACTTTTTATTGGTGTTCAATTTACCAACATACAGAATAAAACCCAGTGCTCATCCCGTCCAGTGCCCCCCTCAGTGCCCGTCACCCATTCACCCCCACGCCCCACCCTCCACCCCTTCCACCACCCCTACTTCGTTTCCCCGAGTTAGGAGTCTTCATGTTCTGACTTCCTTTATGATATTTCCCACACATTTCATCTCCCTTCCCTTAAATTCCCTTTCACTATTATTTATATTCCCCAAATGAATGAGAACATACACTGTTTGTCCTTCTCCGATTGACTTATTTCACTCAGCATAATACCTTCCAATTCCATCCACGTTGAACCAAAAGGTGGGTATTTGTCATTTCTAATGGCTGAATAATATTCTATTGTATACATAAACCACATCTTCTTTATCCATTCATCTTTCGATGGACACCGAGGCTCCATCCACAGTTTGGCTGTTGTGGACATTGCTGCTAGAAACATCGGAGTGCAGGTGTCCCAGCGTTTCATTGCATCTAAATCTTTGGGGTAAATCCCCAACAGTGCAATTGCTGGGTCATAGGGCAGATCTATTTTTAACTCTTTGAGGAACCTCCACACAGTTTTCCAGAGTGGCTGTACCATTTCACATTCCCACCAACAGTGCAAGAGGGTTCCCTTTTCTCCGCATCTTCTCCAACATTTGTGGTTTCCTGCCTTCTTAATTTCCCCCATTCTCACTGGTGTGAGGTGGTATCTCATTGTGGTTTTGATTTGAATTTCCCTGATGGCCAGTGATGCAGAGCATTTTCTCATGTGCGTGTTGGCCATGTCTATGTCTTCCTCGGCGAGATTTCTGTTCATGTCTTTTGCCCATTTCATGATTGGATTGTTTGTTTCTTTGGTGTTGAGTTTAATAAGTTCTTTATAGATCTTGGGTACTAGCCCTTTATCTGATAGGTCATTTGCAAATGTATTCTCCCATTCTGTAGGTTGTCTTTTTGTTTTGTTGACAGTTTCTTTTGCTGTGCAGAAGCTTTTTATCTTGAGGAAGTCCCAATAATTCATTTTTGCTTTTGTTTCATTTCCCTTCGTGGATGTATCTTGCAAGAAGTTGCTGTGGCCAAGTTCACAAAGGGTGTTGCCTGTGTTCTCCTCTAGGATTTTGATGGAATCTTGTCTCACATTTAGATCTTTCATCCATTTTGAGTTTATCGTTTGTATTTCCTTGGTGTTTGTAGTGATCTCTCCTTTCTCATTCATGATTTTATTAATTTGAGTCTTCTCTCTCTTCTTTTTAATAAGGTTGGCTAATGGTTTATCTATCTTATTACTTCTTTCAAAGAACCAAATCCTGGTTCTGTTGATCTGTTCCACAGTTCTTTTGGTCTCGATTTCATTGAGTTCTGCTCGAATTTTAATTAACTCTCTTCTTCTGCTGGGCGTGGGGTCAATTTGCCAATTTGCTGTTTTTTTTTCTAGCTCCTTTATGTGTAAGGTGAGCTTTTGTATTTGAGTTCTTTCCAGTTTTTGAATGGATGCTTGTATTGCTATGTATTTCCCCCTCAGGACTGCTTTTGCTGCATCCCAAAGATTTTGAACGGTTGTATCTTCATTCTCATTAGTTTCCATGAATCTTTTTAATTCTTCCTTAATATCCTGGTTGACCCTTTCATCTTTTAGCAGGATGGTCCTTAACCTCCACTCGTTTGAGGTCCTTCCAAACTTCTTGTTGTGATTTAGTTCTAATTTCAAGGCATTATGGTCTGAGAATATACAGGGGACTATCCCGATCTTTTGGTATCGATTCAGACCCGATTTGTGACCCAGTATGTGGTCTATTCTGGAGAAAGTTCCATGTGCACTTGAGAAGAATGTGTATTCAGTTGAGTTTGGATGTAAAGTTCTGTAGATATCTGTGAAATCCATCTGGTCCAGTGTATCATTTAAAGCTCTCGTTTCTTTGGATATGTTGTGCTTAGAAGACCTATCTAGTATAGAGAGAGCTAGATTGAAGTCACCAAGTATAAGTGTATTATTATCTAAGTATGTCTTCACTTTGGTTATTAATTGGTTTAAATATTTGGCAGCTCCCACATTCGGGGCATATATATTGAGGAGTGTTAAGTCCTCTTGTTGGATAGATCCTTTGAGTATGAGATAGTGTCCCTCTTCATCTCTCACTACAGTCTTCGGGGTAAATTTTAGTTTATCTGATAAAAGGATGGCAACCCCTGCCTTCTTTTGAGGACCATTCAAATGGTAAATGGTTCTCCAACCTTTTATTTTCAGGTTGTAGGTGTCCTTCTGTCTAAAATGAGTCTCTTGTAGACAGCAAATAGATGGGTCCTGCTTTTTTATCCAGTCTGAAACCCTGCGCCTTTTGATGGGGTCATTAAGCCCGTTCACCTTCAGAGTTACTATTGACAGCTATGAGTTTAGTGTCATCATGATATCTATTCAGTCCTTGTTTTTGTGTATTGTTCCACTGAACTTCTTCTTAAAGGGGAATTTTAAGAGTCCCCCTTAAAATTTCTTGTAGAGCTGGTTTGGAGGTCACACACATATTCTTTCAGTTCCTGCCTGTCTTGGAAGCTCTTTATCTCTCCTTCCATTTTGAATGAGAGCCTTGCTGGATAAAGTATTCTTGGTTGAACGTTCTTCTCATTTAGGACCCTGAATATATCCTGCCAGCCCTTTCTGGCCTGCCAGGTCTCTGTGGAGAGGTCTGCTGTTACCCTAATACTCCTCCCCATAAAAGTCAGGGACTTTTTGTCTCTTGCTGCTTTAAGGATCTTCTCTTTATCTTTGGAATTTGCCAGCTTCACTATTTAAATGTCGAGGTGTTGAACAGTTTTTATTGATTTTAGGGGGGGGGGTCTCTCTATTTCCTGGATCTGAATGCCTGTTTCCCTTCCCAGATTAGGAACGTTTTCAGCTATGATTTGTTCAAATACATATTCTGGCCCTCTGTCCCTTTCGGCGCCCTCGGGAACCCCAATTAAACGTAGGTTTTTCTTCCTCAGGCTGTCTCGTTTATTTCCCTTAATCTGTCTTCATGGTCTCTTAACTGTCTGTCTCTTTTTTCCTCAATTTCCCTCTTTGCCATCAACTTGTCTTCTGTGCCACTCACTCGTTCTTCCACCTCGTTAACCCTCATCGTTAGGACTTCTAGTTTGGATTGCATCTCATTCAATTGATTTTTAATTTCTGCCTGATTGGATCTAAATTCTGCAGTCATGAAGTCTCTTGAGTCCTTTATGCTTTTTTCTAGAGCCACCAGTAGCTGTATAATAGTGCTTCTGAATTGGCTTTCTGACATTGAATTGTAATCCAGATTTTGTAACTCTGTGGGAGAGAGGACTGTTTCTGATTGTTTCTTTTGAGGTGAGGTTTTCCTTCTAGTCATTTTGCTCAGTGCAGAGTGGCCAAAAACAAGTTGTATTGGGAAAAGGAGAAAAAGAGAGAGAGAGAAGGAAAGAAAAGAGAAAAAGAAAAAAGAGAAAGAAGAAAAAAAAAGGAAAAAAGAGAAGAAAAAGAGAAAAAGAAAGAAAGGTGAAAAAAAGGGGTGGGAGAAGCAATCAGAAATCAAAAAGAAAGAAAAAAAAAAAAACCCTAAAAAACAAAAAACACGGGGGAGTATCTTCTGATTCTGTATACTTTAAATCCCTTGACTTCCCCTGGAACTTGTCCGTCTCGCTGGTCTTCTGGGGGAGGGGCTGCTGTGCTGATTTTCAGGTGTTAGCACTTGGGGGAGCTGCTCTGCCCCCTGCCTGGTGCAGGGCTCAGTGGGGGTTGTTTACCCTGTGAGGCCCCAGGAGGAACAGCCACAATGGCTACGGCAGCTCTGGAAACCTGGATTCAGCCCCCGAAGTTAACTCCGGGGCTCTCTGTCTGCAGGGCCTGGAGGCTCCGGGGCAGGGCCGCTATCTGCTTAGCCCGGGGGCAGGAGCGTCCTTGCTGTCCTGGGCCCTCCGGGCCTCTGCCTGTCCCGGGGGGAGGCCGGATCCTGGGCTGTGTCCCGGCGCCCTGTGCTCCCGGGCCTGCGCTGTTGGATTCGCGCTCCCGGCCGTGCAGCCCCCTCCGCGGAGCCGCCGTCCGCCGTCCGAGCCTCTCCGAGCTGCTCCCGGTCCCGCCATGCGTGCTTCAGCCCTTAGGGAGCTCGGCGCACTCTCCTGCGGGCACCGCAGATGCCTGTTAGTGTCCCAGGGAGCCCGAGGGCATCCCCGCCCTCCTGGGTCCTGCTCTAACTCCCTGCGGGCGCCTCCCCCCCCCCCCCCCCCCCGGAAGATTGGTGCAGCTCCTGCTTCTCCGGGCCGGGGCTCTCCTGTCCTGGGGACACTCCCCCCGGCCTCAGCCTGGCTCCTCGCGGGGCCCCTCCCCCTTGGAGGCCTTTTGTTTCTTTATTTCTTTTTCCCCGTCTTCCTACCTTGATAGAAGCGCGAACTCTTCTCACTGTAGCATTCCAGCTGGTCTCTATTTAAATCTCAGGCCGAATTTGTAGATTTTCAGGATGATTTGAAGGTTATGTAGGTAATTTGTTGGGGACAGGTGATTTGGGGACCCTACTCCTCCGCCATCTTGCCCCTCCTCCCAAAATATGTGGTTTAAATGAGTAATGATTTAATCAAATGGGTTGTGGTTTTTTTTTTGTTTGTTTGGGTTTTTTTGCATCTATTAAATCCATTGCATACACACAACCCAATCTCTGCTCTTCTGCCACTTTCCTGATAATGTGAATGTCAAAAAGAGCCATACGGTTAGGAAAATAGTAAAACTTGAAGATTGGCATCCAAAGATACTGTTCATTAAGTAAGTTGCTGTATCCAGATTTACAGAACTGTTCTAGCTTTTATCCTTTTGTTCCTGGAATCTTATCTTTTCCTTTCATTCTGTGAGCTATGTTAGATCTTTCTAATAATTTTTTTCTTTCTAATAATTTTAAGGAAAAGTTTTAATTTCTATTTCTAGGTCATCTAGTTTTTTATTTATTTTTTATTTACTTATTTTTTAAAGATTTACTTGTTTATTTAGAGAAAGCATGCACAAGTGGCAGAGCAGGGCAGAGAGAGAGGGAGAGAAATCTTCAAGCAGACTCTCTACTGAACCCAGGGTTCAATCCCAAGAACCTTGAGATCATGACTTGAGCCAAAATCAAGAGTCAGACTCTTAACCAACTGAGCCACTCAGGCACTCCTCATCTAGTTGTTTTTATTTAATATGGCTATGGATTAGGGTTACATCCCATTGTTTGCCATAAGAAACCTACTATATTAGTATCAAATTATTAAAGTCTCTAACTTACTCATTTACCCATTATTATATTACTAAGTATGTATACATTTCAGAGAATGAGCTGAAGATGAAGACACACAAGTAGGAACTAATAGAAGTGTAATAGATCACTGGCACAAAGAAAGAAGTGATAAACATTCCTGGACAGATGTTCAACCAACTACAAATACAATTAACTTTGTTCTGGTTTTCCCATAAACAGGCTTTGCTTATTTTACTCTAGTGGTATAAGTAAGTTTTGTTACAGAATTATATGTATGTGTTTTTAAAAATAAAAACTAGGGATCCCTGGGTGGCGCAGCAGTTTGGCGCCTGCCTTTGGCCCAGGGCGCGATCCTGGAGACCCGGGATCGAATCCCACATCGGGCTCCCGGTGCATGGAGCCTGCTTCTCCCTCTGCCTGTGTCTCTGCCTCTCTCTCTATCTCTCTGTGACTATCACAAATAAATAAAAAAAATTTAAAATAAATATAAAATTAAAAAAAATTAAAAATAAAAATAAAAACTATAAAGAAGGCAAAAATGAACATAATGTACCAAATATACTTATTCTTATTCAATAAGCACTTTTGCATAGCCACTCTTGAGAAATTTTGCTGTGAAAAAAACAAGTAATGAGTTCAAGAAGTTGTAAGCTGATGAAAATTATCTAATAAAGAGGGAAAGTGAAACATTTAGAGGAAATTGATGTTGTTCTATGTGCTCCTTATATGGCACATGTATGCTCCTATGTATATCCTCCCACACACACTCACTCCACTTTGAAACCAGGCTCATTAAACCAGACTAAAGAAGAAATATCCAAAAATTAATATGAACATGAATAATTCCTTGAACAGAAAGAACATAAGAGTATGTCACTGGCCTATCTGTAATATCTGGTATCTCCCTCCTAAAATAAATTTAGTCCGGGATCCCTGGGTGGCGCAGCGGTTTGGCGCCTGCCTTTGGCCCAGGGCGCGATCCTGGAGACCCGGGATCGAATCCCACATCAGGCTCCTGGTGCATGGAGCCTGCTTCTCCCTCCGCCTGTGTCTCTGCCTCTCTCTCTCTCTCTCTGTGACTATCATAAATAAATAAAAATTAAAAAAATAAATAAATAAATTTAGTCCATTATAATTTGACCCTAGATTTAGAAGCTTTTTTTCTGGGATAAAAGATAAATTTTTCCTTTTATTCTTTTTTTTTAAATTAGTTTCAGAGGTAGAATTTAGTGATTTATCAGTTGCATATAACACACAGTGCTCATTACATCAAGTACCCTCCTCAATGCCCATCATCCAATTATTTTTCAATTAAACTGAAATTTGGTTAGTGATCAGTAAAACTGACAATTCCTAAAACTACAGAAGTTAGCCATTCCTAATTCGAATGACTAATTTTCCACAATTCAAAATAAAAAAAATATTTATAAGTGTTTCAAATGTAATGGTGTTACATAAATGTGTGAAAGTGACCTCTATATTGGGCCCTTATGCTATTTACTTCTTCACAGCAAGGAAACACCATTAGCTCAGAGCCCACAAGTGCCAAAATTTCTATACATCCTACTGCTTTTAATATAATCCAAATAAGCATATTTTTAAGCCATTTAGAGCCTGCCATTTTACATTGTACTCAATACCTGCTACCCAAAGATTAGACAAACCTTGGTTACTATAAAAGATCATAAACTGCTGTTATTCTATGGTGCTGACTCAGTGATTTCCCATATTTCAAATGAGTAACATAATCTAGACACACAAATCCATTCTCTCCCAGGGGTTCCTGTGCACTCTTCCTGTTAAAGGGGTGGCCCTGCATTGTGGTCTCTGGAAGGTCTCAAGCTGTGAGGGACTTACCTTTACAACCTGTCAAAGCAACACAACTGTCAATTTCCACTTAGTCACAGAATCCATTTACACTTAATCATTTATTTTATAAACATTTAAAGAGTTAATACCTATGCTTCTGAAACCGTTCCAAAAAAAAAAAAAAAAAAAAACAGAAATGGAAGGAAAACTTCCAAATTCATTCCATGAGACCAACACTACCCAGATTCCAAAACCAGACAAAGACCCCACTAAAAAAGCAACCAGGGTCCAATATCCCTGAAGAACATAGATGTAAAAATTCTCAACAAAATACTAGCAAATATAGTCCAACAGTACATTAAAAGAATCATTCACCATGATCAGGTAGGATTTATTCCAGGGTTGCAAGGGTGGTTCAATATCCACAAATCAATCGACATAATATATCACATTAATAAGAGAAAGGATAAGAACTGTATGATCTCAATAGATAAAAAAAAAAGGGATCCCTGGGTGGCGCAGCGGTTTAGCGCCTGCCTTTGGCCCAGGGCGCGATCCTGGAGAACCGGGATCGAATCCCACGTCGGGCTCCCGGTGCATGGAGCCTGCTTCTCCCTCTGCCTGTGTCTCTGCCTCTCTCTCTCTCTCTCTGTGACTATCATAAATAAATTTAAAAAAATTTAAAAAAAAATAGATAAAAAAAAATTGACAAAGTACAATATATATTCATGATAAAGACCTTCAACAAAGTAGGTCTAGAGGAAACATACCTCAACATAATAAAGGCCACATACAGAAAAACCCAGAGCTAACTTCATCCTCAATGGGAAAAAACTGAGAGCTTTTCTGTTGCATTTCTATACACCAATAATGAAAATTTAAATTTTTTTATTTGAGTATAGTTGACACAGAATGTTACATTAGTTTCAGATGTACAACATAGTGATTCGACATCTCTATATATTATGCTATGCTCACCACAAGTTCTGTCACCATACAACACTTTTACAGTGACTATATTCTTTGTGCTGTATCTTTTTTCCCCATGACTTATTCATTCCATAACTGGAAGCCTGACAATACTTAATTCTTGATTGGATCTTGGACCATACCCCACCAAAAAAAAAGCAAACAAACAAAACAGCTATAAAGGACGTTCTTGGGAAAATTAGGGATATTTGAATATGAACTAGGTATTTTTTTTGAACTAGGTATTTTATAGTACTATTTGTATCATTAAATTTCTTGAGTATATTATATTGTGATTATGTTAAAGAATGTCTTTTCCTTAGAAGATACATACTCAAGTATTTAACAGTGAAGTCTTATAATGTCTAAAATTTACTCATATTAAAAGCAGGGGTTAGGGAAGCTCAATATGGCAAAATTATGGTAACCAGTGAATCTATGGAAATGGATATAAGTGCTACTTATATTATTCTTGTAACCTCTGTATAGATTTAAAATTTCTCAAAATAAAATAATAGTTAAGAATCAGATAATTTTTTTAATTTAAATTCAAATTAGTGAACATATAGCATAGTATTGGTTTCAGGAGCAGAATTTAATGATTCAGCACTTACATATAATAATACCCAATGCTCATCCTGAAAAGTGCACTCCTTAATGCCCATCACTCATTTAGCCCATCCCCTGCATACCCCTCTTCCAGCAACCCTCATTTTGTTCTCTAAAGTTGAGTGTCTTATGGTTTGCCTCCTTCTCTGTTTTTTTTTAAATTTTTTTTTATTATTTATTTACGATAGTCACAGAGAGGGAGAGAGAGAGAGAGGCAGAGACACAGGCAGAGGGAGAAGCAGGCTCCATGCACCAGGAGCCCGATGTGGGATTCGATCCCGGGTCTCCAGGATCGCGCCCTGAGCCAAAGGCAGGCGCCAAACCGCTGCACCACCCAGGGATCCCTCCTTCTCTGTTTTTATCTTATTTTCCTTTCCCTTCTCCTATATTAATCTGTTTTATTTCTTAAATTCCTCATGTGAGTGAAATCATATATTTGTCTTTCTCTGACTTACTTTGAATCAGATGATTTCTTTAAAGATTTGAGTGTGTGTGTGTGTGTGTGTGTGAGAGAGAGAGAGAGAGAGAGAGAGAGAGAGAGAGGGAGGGAGCAGGGGGAGGGGCAGAGAGGGAGAGAATCTCAAGCAGACTCCCTGCTGACCATGGGGCCAAATGCAGAACCCGATCTCATGACCCTGAAATCATGACCTGAGCCGAAATCAAGAGTCAGATGCTTAACTGACTGAGCCACCAGTGCCCTAGATGATTCTTCTAAAAGGACTACACAGAAAAATTATCCCCAAACCAAGTATGTTGCCATCCGCCATCAGTTATGGTTTAAGGGCCATAACTGGAGTCTTACTATATTCTAATTCCTCTTCTTTCATTTTCTGTCAAATCTTTTATCAGGTTTTCACTCTTACCACTATACGTGAAGTGCTAACAAGATCTTCAGTCTTACTCAACTTCAACAACACCAGACATATTTGATTAATCCACTCTTTAATTATTTCCTTTGATTAGTCTCCAAGACACTACTGTTACATTATCTACTTCCCTGGCCACAACTTTTCAGATTCTTTTTTTTTTTAATTTTTATTTATTTATGATAGTCACTCACAGAGAGACAGAGAGAGACTGGCAGAGACATAGGCAGAGGGAGAAGCAGGCTCCATGCACCAGGAGCCCAATGTGGGATTCGATCCCGGGTCTCCAGGATCACGCCCTGGGCCAAAGGCAGGCGCCAAACCACTGTGCCACCCAGGGATCCCAACTTTTCAGATTCTTTTGACAGATTCTCCTCTTTATCCTATCTTTAAATACTACAGTTCCCCAGTACTCTCTCTTCACCTTGCTTCTTCTTCATCTGTAGTAATTCCTTTTCTGTTCTTATCCAGCCCTGTACCTTTAAATATTGTTTGAAAGCTGATGATTCCAAATCATGGAGTCTGAAGCTCCAAAATCTCCCCAGAACTCCACATTCACATAGTCAGCTGCTTACCTGACACCTGAGTATCTAAGGATCATTTCAAATTTAACCTGTCGAAAATTGAATCCTTCAATTTCTTTCCTAAACATCCATTCCCAAACATCCACATTTCAGTGAATGGCAACCACATCCTCACAGTTACTAAGACAAAAGACTCTGGAGTCATCTTCAATTCCTCTTTGTCTCTACATGCTCAGCAAATCCTTTCAGCTCTAACTTCAAAATATATACTGCACCTTACCACTTCTTATCACTCCAGTGAACACATGAATTCAAGTTATCATTTTGTCTTCCACGGACTAGTGTAATATTCTACCAAGTCTCTCTGCTTCTAACCTTGTCCCAATATAGTTCTAGTTTCAACAAAACAGCCCAGAATAATACATTTAAAATTAAATAAAATATATCCCTTTTCTTTCTGAAAGTTTTTGGTGGCTTCCTGGCTCATTCAATAAAAGACCTCCCCTCACATGGCCTACAATCCCCTACAATATTTATCCTCTTGCTCAACTTATTTCCTTTTACTGGTCTCACCTCTACATCCGTAATTAAACCATCTGCCTTATTCTACCCAGACAAGACAGGCACGCTTTTCACATAAATGATGAGAGTAGAGATAAAGCTCATGAATCAATAGTATAAGGGCTTGGAAGAGGAGTAGGAGTCTGAGAAGAGTAACAAAGGGGAGCCCAAGAGGAAGAATGAAAACAGGAATAGTCATAGGAACTAGGAAGGAAGAAAAAAAAAAAAAAGAAAGATATACCATCAAGGTAATATTATTAAGCATGGGGAAAGAAGGATAAAGGATAATTAGCTTATTACAGGGAACAGAGTAAAACTACCATGTATAAAAAAAAATGGGAAATACACTAACCCATTACAGTTGCTATTTCTGGATGACCGTATTGAGTGTTTTTATGTTCTTCTAACATCCCGTGTGTTTTCAGAGGTTTATACTTTGTTAGGACTGGGCTATTTCACTTTTGCCCACATACCTTTGGTTTGTCCTTTATCCAAGAGCATGACCCTACATTTAGGGGATATTCCTTTAGGGAGCTCAAGAGAAAGAAATGTTTTACCAAGGCCCCTATAACTTTCCAGTCCTTGAACTCATCAATATTTTTCTCATCTATGTTATGTGGCTGGTAAGGTCCACTCAGTTTGTTAGCTGTACTTTTCTACTAAGATTCCTTGAGTCTAATACAGCCCAAAAGAAGCTAAAACTCATTCTATTACTTAGGGGGAGTCTGTAAGCAGATTAAGGTCCTATTCTCTGAGGTTCTCTCCTTTCTGGGTTTTAACCTCTTACTTCTTATCAGTTCCCCTGAGAGTTCCAAACTCCAATGTCTGTTTCCTCATCCCAGAAAGACTACTACTTTCTGTTTGGGATCTGCTTGCTCCACCACATCATAGTAAACTAAAAAATTCTCTGTGGAAAAAAGCCAAAATAAACATGAACTCTTCCCATATGCATCCCTTCCTTCAAGAATCAAAGTTCCTCAAGATCCTCCCTACATTTAAAGAAAAGAGAAAGAAAGAGGACGAAAACCAAGAAACAGACTCTTAACTACAGAGAACAAACCAACAGCTACCAGAGGGTAGGGGGCTGGGGAGATGGGTGAAATAGATGATGGGAATTAATGAGCGCACTTGTTGTAATGACCAATGGGCATTGTATGGAAGTGCCGAATCACTAAATTCTGCGCCCAAAACTACTATTACACTGTATGGTAACTGGAATTTAAATAAAAACGAGGGAAAAAAAAAAGATCCACCTATACATTTATTGCTTTTCAACACCCGAAGATTTTTTTTTTAATACTTTTTTTTCAGATTTTAGAAATCTTATTCTGGACATCACAAAGACTGTTTCTCTGCCTTCCTGAAACAAACTGAATCTAGGTACGGATTTTTCTGCTAACAAAGTGGTCCCAAATTTCCTTTACAAGTATTATAAATAGAAACAGTGCTCCTGGATTTAAGATGAGTATCTTGTTATCAGGAAGTGTATGATTTTGCTGGCATTTACTAAAGCACTGTATTTCTAGATCCCTAAACATTCTATCTCCTTTTCTCATCTCCCCTTCATGTTGCTTCTGCCACATTTCAGCTCTCATCAGTCTCATTACAGAACTAAGTGTTATAAGTCAGAGATAATATTTTTGTGTTTCAAGTTGAACTATTCACATTCAGAAAATGTGTTTTAGAAATACATGCCTTCCTGATCCTGATCTAGGCACTCCCTTTTCCTTTTTCCACACAACTTCTAACAAATCTTGATGCTTTTGGCAATTCTTACCTATAAATTTGAAGTAGCATATTATATGTTGCAAAGGTTCACTAAAAGAGGACTTCCAAGTTTCCTGTCTCTATATCCTTGTATCTCTGATATTTTATAAAAGAAGGGGAACAATAAAAAGTATGCTAGTCATGCATTCATATAAGAATCTTACTAGTTATAGTCTTACTATTCCTCAAAAACAAATTTTATCTTAGAAGGCATACCAGTCATTTACTAATACTTCTTATCTCTAAATACACCCTTCTAAGCACTGACTCTTGAGGCTGGGATTTGCTCTCAAGCTCCTTTGTCTGGTGGGGAGCACTAGAAAGATACTGGGGAAAAGGAAGTTAAGTGTTTCCCATAAACTGTTCCACTAGAGAAAATTGGTTCCAGCCTCCAGTTTCTTTTGGTATTCCCAGAAACAGCCTCACTGCTCTTCTTCATACATACCAACAGCAGCCATGTGATGCCCTTTCCTCAGAATCTGAGCTCAAGTGTCTCAACAATATCCATCTTCCTGAGTTCTGGTATCCGCAATCCATTATCTTTTGTTTCCCCAGCCATTAGAGACTTCTTTATGCAGTTATTATTTTGGGTTCTATCTATTTATTACTATTTATTACTTAACAGACAGAACAATTATCTATTTCCTCTTTTTTTCCTTTCACTTCTTAAGCATGTGTGTAAACAATTCCCTACATTAAATTCTATCTTAGAAAGTAACTTGCAAGAGTCTCTTTTCCTGACTCACCCTTAACTAAACTGATGCTTTCTCAACCTGTTCAAAAATATTTCTAGAACCAAAAGCTACCATACTTAGATAGTACCTTAAATTTTATATTTTAAAATTATAAATTTTGAAAAATAAAATCACAATTTTATAATAATACATATTTATTACTTTTAACATGAGGCATGATGGTAAAGAATTTCTAAAAATCACTCATAATCTGAATGTGCAAAAATAACAAATGTTATTAACATTTTGATATATTTACATCTTGTCTGTCTTCTATTCAGAGATTGCACTTGTTATCCTATCAGAAATTATTCCTGAAATGTAAATAACTGTAAAAAACATACTGCATGCATAATTGTTTTTATAAAATTCACAAAAACACAAGTTACCTTTCCAGTATACAAGAAAACAGATTAAAATTGTCAGTATTTTAAGAAATAGTTATGTCCTCAGAATTATATATATATGATAAAGTAAATTTATTTTTGGTAAGAAAACAAGTTAATAGCATATTTTATACTACAAACCAAAAAGAAAGCAAGCCTTCCTCTGCAACCTATAAAAATTATAAATAAATTTAGTAAGGCCAACTACTCACCCCCTATTACTGACAATTGCCTTTTTCAAGTGAATGTAATTTGCAGGAAAGATCCCCTGTAAAAGAGAAAAGATTTCTCATTAGAAAAGGAAATTTGTAATTAATATCTCATATATACTAAAATAGCAGCCAGATTTCAGCATGGAAGTACTCTATCAATAATACAGTAGATCTCTTAATGTAGCAACTACCTTGTATATTAAGAATGCAGGGCAGCCTGGGTGGCTCAGTGGTTTAGTGCTGCCTTCAGCCCAGGGCGTGATCCTGGAGTCCCGGGATCAAGTACCACGTCGGACTCCCTGCATGGAGCCTGCTTCTCCCTCTGCCTGTGTCTCTGCCTCTCTCTCTCTCTCTCTCTCTCTGTCTCTCATGAATAAATAAATAAAATTAAAAAAAAAAAGAATTCAAAGTTGCACAAACTATATACAGTAGATAGGAATTTCATTGTCTATCCTCAGGGGAAAACTGTGATCTTAGGTAACCATCAAAAAGATTTTTTAAGTTATGGATTGGAAATATTCTATCTAATCATTCTCATGATACAGACTTATGTACAGAGTTTGGTATGTATCTATAAAACCAACAATATCACCTAACCAACAGCTTACATGTAATCCAGCTCTGAACTAGAGAAACAATTCTCAGACTCTGGCTAACATTTATATTCACAAGAATGAGTAAATTCAGAAGTTTATATAAACATTTCTTCTTTGGGACACCTGGGTGGCTCAGAGGTCAAAGCCTGTCTGCCTTTGACTCAGGGCTTGATCCTGGGGTCCTGGGACAGAGTCCCACATCAGGCTTCCTGCAGGGAGCCTGCTTCGCCCTCTGCCTATGTCTGTCTCTGCCTCTCTCTCTCTCTCTCATGAATAAATAAATCTTTAAAAAAATCAACAACAAAAATTTCTTCTTTCACTCTTTCATTAGAGTTTCCATTTGGATATTTATTATAATTTGATTTAAATTCCTAAAAGATAAAAAATGAATTGTTTTTAAAAACAATTGAGTTGGGGATCCCTGGGTGGCTCAGCGGTTCAGCACCTGCCTTTGGCCCAGCACGTGATCCTGGAGTCCCAGGATCGAGTCCCACATTGGGCTCCTGGCATGGAGCCTGTGTCTCTGCCTCTCTCTCTATCATGAATAAATAAAATCCTAAAAAATAAAATAAAATAAAAATAAAAACAACTGAGTTTTCTAATCAGCACTTCATTCCTTCTCCTGATGCATTAAACTCCCTTGAAATAAAATACAAATCCTTAATTTTTTATATTCTCTGGCCTACACCACCACCAATCTATACCACACAAGGCCATCAGCAGCTGGACTACAGTAATGCATTTTATAATTTTCAATGTACGGGTTTCACCTCCTTGGTTAGATTTATTCCTAAGTTTCTGCTTGCTTTCAGTGCTATTTCGAACAGAACTGTTGCCTTTCTTTTTTCAGATATTTCACTGTTAGTGAACAGAAATACAACTAAATTCTGTGTGTTAATTTTGTATCCTGCAACTTTACTGAATTTGTTCATTAGTTTTAAGTTTTTTGGTGGAGTCTTTAGGATTTTCTACATGTATCAAATGCAAGCAAGCACATACAATTTTACTTTTTTTTTTTTTTCTGATTTGGATACCTTTTGTTTCCTTTTCTGACCTGCTTGTTCTGGCTAGGCCTTCCAGTACTTTAAAAGGAGTGGTGAGAGTGAGAACTCTTGTTTTGTTCCTCATTTTCAACCTTTTACCATTGAATATGATGTTACCTATAGACTTGTCATATTATGGCCTTTATTATGTTGAGATATGTTCCTTCTAAACCCAATTTGTTAAGGATGTTGCATTTTGTTGAATGCTTTTTCTGAATCTGTTGAAATGATTATAACACTTTTATCTTTCATTCTATCAATGAGGTATATATCACATTTATCAGTTTGATAAGGTTGCACCATCCTTTCATCCCTTGGATTAATCTCATTTGATCATGGCATATGATCCTTTAAAAGTGCTGTAAAATTCGAGTTGCTAATATTTTGTTGAGAATTTTTGCATCTGTATTCATCAGGAATATCACCTTTGTTTTTCTTTTCCTTTAATGTCCCTATCTGGCTTGGGTTTTACTGGCCTCATAAAAATGAGTCTGGAAGTGTTCCCTCCTCTTTGATTTTCTGGAAGAGTTTGAAAAGAACTGGTATTAATTTTTTAAAGTTTGGCAGAATTTATCAGGAAAGTCATCAAGTCCTGGACTTTTCTTTGTTGGAATATTTTAATCGCTCATGCCATCTCCTTACTCATTATTTGGATGATAAATAGTTTTTGTTTTTTCTTGATTTATCCTTGGTAGGTAATAGGTTTCTAGGCATTCTTCCATTTCTCTCCAGGTTATCCAATTTGTTGGCATTAATTGTTCATGGCATTCTCTTAACAATCTTTGCTATTTCTGTGATATCATTTTTGTTAAAGATTTATTTATTTATTCTTGAGAGACACAGACTGAGAGAGAGAAGCAGAGGGAGAAGCAGGCTCCTCACAGGCAGCCTGATGTGGGACTCGATCCCAGATCCTGGGATCACAACCTGAGCCAAAGGCAGGCGCCTGACCACTGAGCCACCCAGGTGTCCCTGTGATATTATTCTTAATGTTTCCTATTTCATGTCTCATTTTATTTGAGTCTTTCCTTTATCCCTTAGTCTCTCTAAGGGTTTGTCGATTTTGTTTAGGAGAAAAAAAAAAACAGCTCTTAATTTTATTAATCTTTTCATAGTTCTCTGGTCTCTCTATCACTCTTTCTACTCTGATCTTTGTTATTTACTTCCTCCTACTAAATTTGAGCAGTTTGTTCTTCTTTTTCTAGTTCCTTGAGATGTAAAGTTAGGTTGTTTGACATCATTCTATTTTTTTATTGTAAGTATGTATTACTACAAAATTCCCTCTTAAAACTGCTTTTGTAGCATCCCATAGATTTTGGTATGCTGTTTCCATTTTAATTTGCGTCAAGATATTTTTTTTATTTCCTTTGTGATTGGTTTGGCTCACTGGTTGTTCAGAACTGTGTTAATTTGCACATATTTGTGAAATTTCTAGTTTTCTTCCCACTATTGATTTCTATTTTCATATATTGTGGTCTGAAAAGATACATGGCAAAATTTCAATCTTCTTAAATTCGCTAGGCCTTGCTATGTGACCTGTCCATATGATTTATTCTGAAGAATATTCCATCTTCAATTGAGAAGAATGTATATGCTGCTGGTTGAAATGTTCTATGTCTGTGAGGTTCATTTGGTCCAAAGTACAGTTCAAGTCCCATGATTCTTATTTGATTTTCTGTCCAGATAATCTATCTACTGCTGAAGAATGTATATGCTGCTGGATGAAATGTTCTGTGTCTGTGAGGTTCATTTGGTCCAAAGTACAGTTCAAGTCCCATGATTCTTATTTGATTTTCTGTCCAGATAATCTATCTACTGCTGAAAGGGAAGTACTGAAGTCTCATACTACTATTGTATTATCTAATTCTCCCTTCAAATATGTATTTAATATATTATATGTTAATATACTAGTTTCTGATGCACCTTTATGTATGACTGTTATTATCTTCTTGAGTTGATCCTCTTATCATTATATAATGACCTTGCTGGTCTCTAGTTACAGTTTTTGTCTTAAAGTCTATTTTACCCAATGTAAGTATAGCTACCTGTACTCTCTTTTGGTTTCCACTTGCATGAAATATCTTTTTCTATCCCTTTACTTACAACCTACATGTGTCCTTAAAGTTAAAGTAAGTTTCTTATAGGCGGCATGCAATTAGTTAGGCCTTGTCTTTTAATCAATCCAGCCACATCTGTCCTGTTTAGAGAATTCAATCTATTTACATTTAGAGTAATTATTAATACGTAAAGACTTACTACTACTACCTAATGTTTCCAGTTCTTTCATAATTGCCTTACTCCTTTCTTCATCTCTTGCTGCTTTCCTTTGTGAGTTGATGATTTTCCACAGTGGTATGCTTTGATTCTCATATCTTTCATCTTCCATGATTCTACTGTAGATTTTTGCTTTGTGCTTACTGTGGTTCTATGTAACACATCTTGTAACACTATTTTTTTTTAAGATTTATTTATTTATTTATTTATTTATTTATTTATTTATTTATTTATTTATTCATGATAGACACACACAGAGAGAGAGGCAGAGACACAGGCAGAGGGAGAAGCAGGCTCCATTCCAGGAGCCCGACACGGGGCTCAATCCCGGGACTCCAGGATTGCACCCTGGGCCAAAGGCAGGCGCTAAACCACTGAGTCATCCAGGGATCCCCCTTGTAACACTATTTTATATTGATAACTTAACTTTGATCATATACAAAAACTCTACCCTTTTACTCTCCCCCTTTTTTTTCATGTCACAATTTACCAAAATTGTATTGTATATTTTAAAATTACTGCAGCTATGTTTTTTAATTCTCTCATCTTTTAATACTAGAGTTAATACACAATTATATTATAGTATTAGAGTATTCTAACTTTGACTATATAATTATCCTTACCAGTGTGTTAGGGTTTTTTTTTTAAGATTTTATTTACTTGAGAGAGAGAGAGAGAGAGAGAGAGAGAGAGAGAATGAACAGGGGGAGGGAGAGAGAGAAGGTAACTTTTTGCTGAGCAGGGAGCTCGATGTAAGGCTCTATTCCAGGGCCCTGGAATCATGACCTGAGCCGAAGGCAAACCCTTAACTGACTAAGCCACCCAGGTACCCTTTACCAGTGTGTTTTATATTTTCATGTTTCCATGTTCCTAATTAGTGTCTTTTCATTTCAGCGTGAAGAACTTCTAGTATTGCTTGTAAGGCAGGTCCACTTGTGATAATTTCCTTCAGCTTTAGTTTAGCTGGGAAAGTTTGTATCTCTCCATTTTTTTAAAGATTTTATTTATTTATTCATAAGAGACATAGAGAGGGAGGCAGAGACATAGGCAGAGGGAGAAGCAGGCTTCCCACAGGGAGCCTGTTGTGGGATTCAACCCCAGGACCCTGGGATGATGAACTGAGCCAAAGGCAGATGCTCAATCACTGAGCCACTGATATGCCCCTCTCTCCTCCATTTCTGAAGGACAGCTTTGCTAGGTAAAGTATTCTTGGTTGGCCAGGTTTTTTTCCCTTTCACCACTTGGAATATATATCCTATGCTTCTATGGCCTGTAATATTTTTGCTGAGAAATCCACTGATATTCTAACGGGGGGTTATCTTGGAAATTACAAACTTTGTTCCTCTTGCTGTTTTTTCTCTTGTTTTCCTTGTCTGTGACTTTGACAATTTTATTATAATGTGCTTGGGGGAGATTTCTTCAATTTGTCTGGTGACCTATGAACTTTATGAACTTGGATATACAAATTTTTCCCTAGATTTAGAAAGTTCTTAGCCATTATTTCTTTAAATAGGTTTCCTGTCTCTTTCCCCCCTCTTCTCCTTTCAGAACTCCAATGATTCACAAATTGGTCCTATTGATAGCTGCCATCAATCATGAAGGCTTTATTCACTCTTGGTTTTTTTTCTTCTTTTCTATTCAGGTTTCCTCTGTCTAGATCATTTCAAAGTCCATGTCTTTAATTTTACTGATTCTTTCTTCTGCTTGATCAAGCCTGCCATTGAGGTGCTCTACTGAATTTTTTCCCATCTCATTCACTAAATTCTTCAATTCAAGACTTTCTGTTTGGTTCTTTTTCATTATTTCTATCTCTTTGATAATTTTTTCATTTTGTTAATGTATTGCTTTCCTGATTTCATTGAATTGTCTTTCAGTGTTTCCCTTAGTTCATTAAATTTCTTTAAAACAGTTTTGAATTCCTTATCAGATACATTGTGGATCTCCAAGTCTTTGGATGAAGTTACTGAATGATTACTGTGGCACAGGTTTCTTTGGTTTTTCATATTTCATGGAGTTTTGTGTTATAGTCTTTACTTTTGAAGTTGCAGTCACCTCCTCCAGTCTTTATTGTCATCAGGATAGAAATACCTTCCATCATTCTTCCTAGAGATTATGCAAATTTCTCAAGGCTTTCATGAACCTGCTCCATGCTTCTTGCTCACTTTTGTGGCAGGGCAGAATTCTTCAGCATGAATGCCTTCTATTGATCCTACAATGCACCAGGCTGAGTGCTGACAGTCTCTCTTGTGTTTTCGAAGAGATGGCACTACAACTCAAGTTTATGGTCTCTGGACTGCAAATTCTGCCTGCTTTCCATGTGTGTTCATGAGCAGTCTTCCAAAGCTTGTTCTTGTCACTACCTTAAGAAGATTGCACAGTGACCCAGCTGCAACATGGGGGATGGGGGTAGTGTGAGACACACAAAACACTAGGTATACTCGTGACCCAGTGGGGGAATCCATGGGTGGGGCCTTCCCAGCAGTTAATGGGTGGGTTTCTTGATAGAGTCTACTGAACAGTAGGTTCTATGTCTCTTTAATGCTGCTCAAAAATCCTGTGCCGCTTTCCCAAACTCTTTCTACATCTCTGTCATGGAACTCTCAATTTAGTACTCTGGATAGGGAAAAACAGAAATGAGCCTCTCTGGCAAGATCTGCGGAGCTGAGAAGCTGGATGCTCATTCACAAGCTCTCTCTTGCCCTCACAGGAGAAATCATGGGCCTAAAAAGATGAGCTATAGCCTTAATCTATGCTACTCTGTGGTAAAGTTGATGCAGGTAAAGTGAAATTGTTCCTACTACCTATTCCATGTATCCAAACTCTTACTTTTTGCTCTAACAGAGTGCTGGATCTTCATCTTAGAAACCTAGACATCCAGAAAGGTTCTCTCATCCAAGAGTGATTGTGTTCATAAACTCCAAGATGACAACCAGGGTCACTTCAGGGTACACAGCTGGGACTGAGGTCTGTCTGCCTAATACCCAATGCACAGATGAGTTAGACTTCTCCTGGGTCCCTTGTTATATGACACAGGATGCTACAGATCCCCAAAACACTTTTGTTTGTGGATGGATACAGAATGTTTGTTGTTGAGAATGAGAACAAAAACTAGGGACATCTTATGGCACCATGATTCTGACATGAAGTCTACCAGTAATATATTTTATATATTGGTCCATAATAAAAAATAACCTATACCAACAGGGGAATCCTAATACAGGAGAATATGGACTTAGAATAAAACACACAACTGCATACAACCAAAACTAAATGATGACAATGCATTATCTATGAAGGAAGAACAGTAAAAAGTAAACAGACAGGATTAGTGTATGCTTTCAGGAAGATGGATGAGACATACTTTTCACTATTCCTCCTGCTAAGTACAAAGAAAAACTGTAGACAAATACATAATATATACATTAATATACATATATTTCACACATATAACATGTATATCATATACAAAGCATATGATATACATCATATATTTTTAAAACTCTAGAAATAAATATGTTTTTTAAAAAGGAAGATTCTGAAAGGTAGAGAGAAAAGGTAGATCAACTAGGGACCCTGAGATGCAAGAAAAAAACACAGTAGTGAATTCCCTAGATTTTCTTTTACCTTTTACATCTGCTACTTGAAGCTGAAAAGGCTAGAAACTTAGAAACACCAACAGGCACAGACAAAAAAGGACTGTTCTCTCTAGCTTAAGAACCAGGAGAGAGTCAACCTGTCAACAAAGAAAACATCTCAATAATAACCACTATATTGCTTCCAAACATCACCAAAAAAGAAAGAAAGGAAAAAGCTATGGCCCAACTCCTACCCACACAAGCAAGGTTAACAGGAGAGACTGAACTTTCACCCTCATTGAACTATAATTAACACATTCAAACCCTGCACTGGTATAGTGTCTGAAAAGGCCAAGTTGGGAGTTAAGACATTCTACCCAAGTGGGCAATAACAAGCCACAATCATTGAATAGCAGTGGAGATTACCTGAACTTCTATCCCTAACCTGTATTAGTGAGACTCCTCCATCATTCTCCCCTGTGGTGTCTGAAGAGGCCTAAGAGAGAGTGGGGGCTTTCACCATTGCTCAGCAATAACAAGGCCACCACCGTCCTCCTGGTAGTATCAGAGGGCCACATGGGTCACAGAAGATGGCTCTACAATGCTTTCTAGCCAGTGAATAATTAGTGGAAGACTACTGGAAAGCTAGAATTCCCACACCTATTCAACAGTAACAAGGAGCCTGCACCCTTCAATATCAAGAGAACCTGAGTGGGAAACATGGACTTTCAACCCCCAAATGGCAGTAATGAGGCAAATTCTGTCCTTCCCCTACAGCAGCACTGTCACAAAAGCCAGATAAAGCAAAAAGTCTAAATAAAAGCAGTATCTCATAACATAATACCCAAAGGTCCAGGTTTTATCATACCAAGAACCAGGAAGATCTTAAATAAAATGGGGAAAAAAACAATACATGCTAACACCAAGAAAACAAAGATGTTAGAACTATCTGACAAATATTTTAAGGGAGCCATCATAAAAATGTTTCACGAGTAATCACAAATATGTGTCAAACAAATGGAAAAAAATTTCAGCAAAGAAATAAAAATGTCTCAACAAAGAAATCAAAGATGGATGGATGCACTCAACAGCAGAATAAAGGAGACAAAGGAAAGAAATCAGTGAGCCATACGTCAGGAAAATTTAAAATGACACTGACTGTGATATTGTGATACAATAACATATATTTCTTCATCCCCAATCCCTGACATAAGAGTTTCTAAAACTCTTGGAATGTCTGGATAAGGATAGGAGAAGCATCAACTTTTGTTATTCATGATAAGCCCCTTTCAATTGTACTGGGATTTATGCTAATGAGATGACCCTTGGTAGGCCCCCATACAGCTTTAGAATGGGAGATACCAGGAGAACCATGTGATTAGTGGGTTGGAACTTTCAGCTCCATTCTCCAACCCCAAAGGAGAATGAGTTAATCACCAAGGGCCACTGATTTAATAAATCATGCCTTCATAATGGAATTCCCATAAAAACAAACAATAGGGTTTGGAGAGCTTCCAAGGTAATGAACACACAAAGCTGCTATGAGGTTGAAATGCCAAAAAGGGGCACAGAAGTTCCGTGTCCTTGTCTACATACCTTGCCCTAAGCATCTTTTCTATTTGGCTGTTCCTAAGTTGGATCCTTTATGATAAACTGATAATAGTAATTAAGTTGTTTTCCTGAGTTCTGTGAGCTATTCTATAAAATTACCAAACATGGAAAAATGGGATATAGGAACCCTCAACTTATAACTGGTTGTTCAGAAGTATGAGAAGCCCAGGACTTGAGACTGGCATCTGAAGTGAAGGTGGGACTGAGCCCTTAACATGTGGGGTTTGACACTAACTACTTAGTGTCAGAACTGCACTGAATTGTTGGAAACCCAGTAGGTATCCCAACAGTTGTAGAAATGGTTGTTGGGTGTTGGAAACCCCACACTTTTTATGTGAGAAGTGTTGGGAGACTAAACAATAAAGAGAAAACAAACTGAAAAAAGTGAATAGAGACTCAGGGGCCTATATGACTGTGGCAACGACAAAAAGGTATCTAATATTCTTGCCATCAAGTCCTAGGAAGAAAGAAGGAAAGGGCAAGGCTTAAAATGTGCATGAACAGAATAAAGCTTAGTGAGAATATGGAGCAACAAGAACGCTTACCCATTACTAGTGATAATGCAAAATGGTACAGCCACATTGGAAGACAGTTGGGTAGTTTCTTATAAAACTAACATACTCTTACCATATAATCTAGCAATTGCATTCCTTGGTAATGACCAAGTGAGCTGAAAACTTATGTCCACACAAAAACCTGCACACAAATGTTTTTATAGTTACTTTGTTAATGCCAAACTTGGAAGCAACCAAGATGTCTTTCAGTAGGTGAATAAATAAACAACCCATAGTCCATCCAGACAATGGATTCAACAATACAAAGAAATGAACTATCAGAGTGCCTGGATGGCTGAGTCAGTGGAGTATACAACTCAATCTCAAGGCGGTGGGTCGAGCTCTACATGGGTGTAGAGATTACTTTAAAAAATAAAATCTTGGGATCCCTGGGTGGCTCAGCGGTTTGGCGCCTGCCTTCAGCCCAGGGTGTGATCCTGGAGACCCGGGATCAAGTCCCACATCAGGATCCCTACATGGAGCCTGCTTCTCCCTCTGCCTGTATCTCTGCCTCTCTCTCTCTCTCTCTCTCTCTCTCTCTCTCTCTCATGAATAAATAAAAATCTTAAAAAAATCAAATCAAATCTTGGGGCGTCTGGGTAGCTCAGTCGGTTCAGTGTCTGCCTTTAACTCAGGTTATGGTCTCAGGGTCCTGGGACTGAGCCCCATGTCAGGCTTTCTGCTCAATGGGAAGTCTGCTTCTCTCTCTCTCTCTCTCTCTCTCTCTCTCTCTCTCTCTCTCTCTGCCACTCCCACTCTTGTGCTCTCTCGCCCTCAAATAAATAAAATCTATTTTTAAAAAATCTTAAGGAAAAAAAAAAACAAATGAGCTATTAAGCCATGGAAAGACATGGAGGAATCTTAACTGCATGTTGCTGAGTGAAAGAAGTAAATCTAAAAAGGCTACAGTCTATATGATCCCAATTAAATGGCATTCTTTAAGAGGCAGTAAAAAGATCAGTGGTTGCCAAGAGTCCTGGAGAATAAGGAAAGGAGTGAATAGGTGGAGCATGGGGTATTTTAGAGCAATGAAACTATTCTTATGACAATGTAATGATAGATCCACGACATTATGCATTTGTCAAAACCATAAAACTATATAACACAGTGAACCCTAATGTAAATGATAAATAATACTAATAGTATAGAAGTATTAGTTCACCAAATATAATAAATGTACCACACAAATGCAGAATGTGAATAGGAGGAGAAACTGGGACAGGGAATCCTGTACTCTTTGTACAATTTTTCTGTGAACCTTAAAATGTTCTAAAAAATAAAGTCTAATAAAATTTAAAATTAAAAAAATGACAGAAAATTTCCCAAATTTGGCAAAAGGCAAGTCTACATATTAAAGAAGCATAGCAAACTGAAAGAAGGATAAACTAAAAGACACACATATCAAGATACTACATAGTTACATTTCTAAATACTACAGGCAAAAAAAAAAAAATCTTAAAATTAGCAAGAGAAAACAATGCCTTACCTCTAGTGGAAAAAATATTCAAATGACAGTGAATTCTTCACTAAAATCAGAGATAACCAGCATCACTACTCACAATAGCCAAAGGTAGAAACAACTGAAGTCTCCATCAATTGATAAGCGGACACACAGACTGTGGTATATCCATACAACAGAATGTTATTCAGCCATAAAAGTAATTAAGTTCTGATACATGCCACATCAATAATGAATCTTGAAAATATTACACTGAGTAAAAGAAGTCAGACACAAAAGGCTATGTATTACATTATTTCACTTATATGAAATATCCAGAATAGGCAAATCCTATTCTACTATCTGACAACACAGAGAGTAGTTGCCAAGGGCTGGGCGGCAGGGGAACGGTGGGTATAAGGTTCCATGTTTGGGGTGATGAAAAGGTTTGGGAATTGGATAGTGGTAATGCTTGTAAAATACTATGAATGTACTAAATGTCAACATGGAGGGGTGTCTGGATGGCTCAGTTGGTTAAGCATTTGACTCTCAATTTTGGCTCAGGTCCAGCTCCATGCTCAGTAGGGAGTCTGCCTGACATTCTCTCTCTCTCTCCCTCTCCTTCTGCCCCTCCCCTCTGCAATGTGCTCTCTCTCTCAAAAAAATAAATCTTTTTTAAAAATTCACTACAAGTATAACAACAAAGGCAAATAAGTAAAAGCATGAAAAAACATGTTATGCAAAAATTAATGAAAAGCAAGAGTTAATATTAGGTAAAGTAGACTCAAGAACAAAAAAAAAAATCAGACACAAAAAGGAACACTATATACTGATACAAAGTCAACCACCAAGAAAACAGCAATCATAAATGTATATGCACTAAACAAGAGAATCAAAACTCACAGAAATAGACAAAAATAGACAAATTCACAATTATAGAGACTTACAGAACTAAACAGAAAAAGAACAATGATAGAGAACTCAACAACACCATTGACCAATAGGATCCAGTGGCATTCACAGAACACTCCACTCCACAAAAGCCGATAGACATTCTTTTCAAGTACCCACAAGACATATACCAAGATAAATCATTCCTGAGCAAAAACACAAATGTCAATAAATTTAAAACAATCAAAAACAAACACAGAATGTTTTCTTAACCACAGTGAAATCAAATTGGAAATCAATCACACAAAAATAAGAGGGGCAGCCCCGGTTTAGCGAGGCTCAGTGGTTTAGCGCTGCCTTCAGCCCAGGGTGTGGCCCTGGAGACCTGGGATCCGATCCAGTCCCTTATGTCAGGCTCCCTGCATGGAGCCTGCTTCTCCCTCTGCCTGTGTCTCTGCCTCTCTCTCTCTCTCTCTCTCTCTCTCTCTCTCTGTGTGTGTGTGTGTGTGTGTGTGTGTGTGTGTATGTCTTTCATGAATAAATAAAATCTTTAAAAAAGTAAAAAAAAAAAAAAATAAGTAACAGAAGAAAAATCTGGATATGTTGGCTATAAAACATATTTCTAAATAATCCATGCATCAAAGAGGACTTTTCAAAGTAAATCTAAAAATTACCCTGAACTGAATTAAAACAACAATACAATATATCAAAGTTTTGGGACAAAGGTAAAGAAATGCTGAAAGGGAAATTACTGGCATTAAATGTGTACGTTATTTTTTTTGTCTCAAGTTTTTATTTAAATTCTAGTTAGTGGGATCCCTGGGTGGTGCAGTGGTTTGGCGCCTGCCTTTGGCCCAGGGCGCGATCCTGGAGACCCGGGATCAAATCCCACGTCGGGCTCCCGGTGCATGGAGCCTGCTTCTCCCTCTGCCTGTGTCTCTGCCTCTCTCTCTCTCTCTCTGTGTGACGATCATAAATAAATAAAAATTTAAAAAAAAATAAATTCTAGTTAGTTGGGGCACCTGGGTGGCTCAATTGGTTAACTGTCTGCCTTCAGCTCAGGTCATGATCTCAGGGCCCTGGGATCAAGCCCTATATCAGTCTCTCTGCTCAGCAGGCAGTTTGCTTCTCCTCCCTCTTCCTCTGTTCTTGCTCATTTTCTCTCTCTCTCTCTCTCTCTCTCTTAGATAAATAAAATCTTTTAAAAAATTTTTTAAATAAATTCTAGTTAGTTAACATATAATATTGCTTTCAGGAGTAGAATTTAGTGATTCCTCACTTACACATAACACTCAGTGCTCATCACAAGTGCCCTCCTTAATACCCATCAACCATGTAGCCCATCTCCCTCCTATCTTCATCACCAACCCTCAGTTTATTCTCTATGGTTATGAGTCTCTTATGGTTTTGCCTTCCTCTCTTTTTTTCCTTCCCCCTATGTTCATCTGTTTTGTTTCCTAAATTCCACATATGAGTCAGAATGGCTAAAATTAACAACACAGGAAACAATAGATGTTGCCAAGGATGTGGAGAAAGGGTAATCCTCTTACACTGTTGTTCGGAATGCAAACTGATAGAGCCACTCTGCAAACGAATATGGAGGTTCCTTGACTCATATTAGGAATCTAAGAAATACTGCAGAGGACCATAGGGGAAGAGGGAAAACTGAATGGGAAAAAAATCAGAGAGGTCAAACCA
This sequence comes from Vulpes lagopus, assembly GCF_018345385.1. Classification (NCBI taxonomy): domain Eukaryota; kingdom Metazoa; phylum Chordata; class Mammalia; order Carnivora; family Canidae; genus Vulpes; species Vulpes lagopus. The sequence continues at coordinate 19,589,045 of NC_054830.1, read as the reverse complement.
TGGGTTTGAACAACAACAACAACAACAACAACAACAAAAACCCACTACCCTACAACTTAGTAATTGCATTTACTAGGGATTTTACCCGAAGGACACAAAATACTGATTCAAAGGGATACATAAACCGTGATGTTTACAGCAGCATTATCAACAATAGCCAACTTAGGGAAAGAGTCCAAATGTTCATCAACTGAGGAATGGATAAAGAAGATGTGCAGGCACCTGAGTAGCTTAGTTGGCTAAACTTAAGCATCTGACTCTTGGTTTCAGCTCAGGTCATAATCCCAGGGTTGTGAGATCAAGCCATATTGCACTGGACTCCATGCTCAGTTTAGAGTCTGCTTGTCCATTCCCTTTCCCCTTCCTCCCTGCCCCTTTCCCTCTCCTCCTTCCTCACACGCATGCACACACACTCTCAAATAAATAAAATCTTCATAAATAAATAAAATTTAAAAAAAATTAAAAAAAAAAGAATAAAATCTTCAAAAAAAGAAAAGAGATGTGACATATATACACAATGATATATTAGCCATCAAAAAAAACGAAATCTTGCCATTTGTAACAACATAGATGGATCTAGAGTATATCGTGCTAACTGAAATAAGCCAGTCAGAAAAAGATAGATGCATTTATCAAAAAAGAAAACTGCATGGGGCACCTGGCTCAGTCAGTAGAAATGTGACTCTTGATCCTACTTTATAAAAATAAATAAAATTTAAAAATAAATTTAAAAATAAAAATAAAACTGCAAATCAATAATCTAAGCTCTCTCATCAATAAATTAGGAGAAGAGCAAAATAAAACCAAAGCAAACAGAAAGAACAAAAAAAAAGTAGAAATCAAAAAAATTTAAAATAGAAAAACAATAGAGAAAATATAAAGCTGGTCTCTGGAAACATCAACACAACTAATTTCTACCAAGACTGAAAAAGGAAAAAAACAGATGAGACACATGTTATCAATATCAGGAATGAAATGGAATATTATATATTCATTAAAAAGATATTAAAGGAATATTTCCAAAACTCTATATAAATAGACTGCATACATGAAATGGACCAATTCCTTTTAAAATATAAAGTACCATAACCCAATCAATAAAAGTATATACAGTTGATTCTTGAACAACACAGGGTTAGGGGCACCAATCCCCCGCACAGTTAAAAACCCATGTATAACTTTTGACTTCTCAAAAACTTAACGACTAATAGCCTACTGTTGACTAGAAATCTTACTGATAACATAAACAATCAACGCATATATTGTGTATGTAGTATTATATAGTTTATTCTTACACTCAAGTTAGAGAAAAAATATTTTAAAACTCATAAGAGAAAATATATTTACAGTACTATATTGTATTTATCACAAATCCACACAAATGTGGACCCACACAATTCCAACTCATGTTATTCAAGGATCAACTATAATTTGAATAGCTTAAACTGCTCTATGACCATTAAGGAAACTGAATTCATATTTTAAAACTCCAAAGAAAAGAATCCCAACCTAGATGGCTTCACTGCTTTATTCTACCAAATGACTAAAGAATGAACACTACTACTACCCCATCACTACCGTAAAATAAGAGGGGAAAGAAATTCCCAATTCATTTTATGAAACCAGTATTACTCTGATACCAAAATCAAAAACAGTATAAAAAAAAAGAAAACTATAAGCCAATATCCCTCATGAATATAGATGTAAAAATCCTTAACAAAATGTTATCCTGGGGGGGGTGGGGGGAGGGGGGAGAAACAAAAAAAACAAAATGTTATCCTGGGTCTCCAGGATCAGGCCCTGGGCTGAAAGGCAGTGCTAAACTGCGAGCCACCCGGGCTGCCCTGTAATTTACCATATTAAATCTAATAAAGAAAAATCAAATAATTACATTAATTGCATAAAAAGCATATGACACACTTCAACACTAATTCATGACTAAAATAAGACTTGTAGGGAAAAAGGTAATAAAATCATAGAGTAACATACATAAAATGGAGGAATAGGAGTTTTCTACCATTTTTCCACCAAAGAAAACTGATTTTAACAATCAACCATAGACAAGAAGAATGACCTTGTGGAAGTTCAGGAGTCCAGTGGAAAAGTCCCAACACAGTGTGGGAAGAAAAAAAAATCTGAGACTGGATGCACTGAAGAGAGTAAAAAGAACAATTTCACTCTACCTGCATTATCCCTCCTATAAGGCAGCCCCGCTCAGTGCCAAGAGAGGCCTTCCTGATCTGTGATTTCTCCCATGGGGGAAAGTGAGAGCATCTGAGTGAGCAACTGGATTTTCCCCAGCTTTATGGGATGCTGCTGAAGAGGCTCATTTCTTTCTCACCCCATCCAGCATATTGAGGTGTACTACACAACTGAAGGGTAAGAAGGGGATATTAGGAGAGCAGACAGGACTCTCAAAAGACATCAAAGAATCCTACTCATCACTTTATGGACTCCCTGAGGAAGCCTCCATGAGCCAGTGGGGACATCTTACCTGCAAATCTTGCCAAATGGCCCACAGGCACCCCCAACACACTGCACACCTCCCCCAGCTACTCTCCAACTCCATGGCCAGCTCCCTGTGCAATAACAAATATAACCCTTTGCAGATGGTTATTGAGTATATGCAGGAAGCTACCCAACTCTGTGGGACTGGGAGAAAGCACAGAAACTTGAGCATTTACCATTGCCTTAGGTAAAGCACACAAGAGACTTAGCAATTGGCTTGATTTTTGTGGGACTGAAAGAAAGCATACAATCTTAAGAATTACACCCCAAAAAGGAACAAGAAGTGTGGAGCAGGTACATCCAAAGGAAAGGACTAAGAGAGTTTCAGAATACCAAACAAGGCTAACAGAAGTTATTTCTCTACAAAAGACAATGAATAAAAATGGAGGAAATGATTGCTTCTTCAAATGCAAAAACAGCAATGCAAGAGTTCAAGAACATGAAAAATAAGGGAACTGAGTACCACCAAAGGAATATAACTTTTTCTAGTAACCAAGACCAAGGAAACAGATCTGTGATTTGCCCAACAGATATTCAAAGTAATTGTTCTTAAAAAGCTCCGGAAGAAACAACAACAACAACAACAAAAAAAAACACAGACCATCAAACAAAATCAGGAAAATACACAAACAAAAAGAAGTTTAATAGATAAATAGAGATCATTAAAACAAATTCTAGAGCTGAAGATTACAATGAATTAAATGAAAAATGTAAAACAGAGTACCAAAAGCAGACTTGATCAGCAGAAGAAAAAATCAAGATTAAAGATTAAAGACAGGAACTGTGAAATTATCTAGCCAGAAGAGAACAAAGAAAAAAGAATGAAAAAGAGTAAAGAAAGTCTATGTGAATTATGGGATACCATTAAGGGAAACAATCTATGCATTATTGCAGTTCCAGAAGGAGGAAGGAGAAAAAAAAGGGACAGAAATTTGATTTAAAGAAATAATGGCTGAGAAGCTCCCAAATCTGGGAAGGGATGTGAATATCCAAGTTCATGAAGGTAGGTCCCAAAAACAATCAATTCAAAGACCCATAATTAAACTGACTAAAATCAAAGACAAAAAGAATTTCAAAAGCAACAAGAGAAAAAAAAGTTTGTAACTTACAAGATTAACCCCCATAAGGCTATCAGCAGAATTCAGCAGAAATTTTGCAGGCCAGGAGAGAGTGGGATGATATATTCAAAGTACTGAAAGAAAAAAATTTCCAACTAAGAATATTTCATCTGGCAAAGATGCCCTTCAAAAACAAAGAAGAGATAAAGACTTTCCAAGACAAAGAAGAGCTGAGAGTTCATCACAACTAAAGATGCCTTACTGGAAATGCTGAAAGAAGTTCTTCATGTTAAAATTAAAAGACCCCGATTAGTAACATAAAAAACATATAATAAAAACATAAAAGACCCTGGCAAAGGTTAAAGTTTATTAAATTAGGGGATCCCTGGGTGGCGCAGCGGTTTGGCGCCTGCCTTTGGCCCAGGGCACGATCCTGGGGACCCGGAATCGAGTCCCACATCGGGCTCTCGGTGCATGGAGCCTGCTTCTCCCTCTGCCTGTGTCTCTGCCTCTCTCTCTCTCTCTGTATGACTATCATAAATAAATAATAAAAAAATTAATTAAAGTTTATTAAATTAAAATTAATTATAATTAAGTTATAAATTTAAATTCTTATTTCTCTAAAACTATAGTATGTCAGCATATTAATCAATTAACTCTAATAAAGAATAAAGAGCAAAAGTATTAAAAATAACTGTAGCTACAGTAATTTGTTAAAGAATAAACAATATACAGAAATGTACACTGCAACATCAAAAATATAAAATGTGGGTAGGGATAAAAGAATATACTTTTTATATGAGATTAAAGTCCAAATATTATCAGCATAAAGGTGTTTTATGTAAGCCTCATGGCCACTACAAAGAAAAACCTACAACAGTACTCGAAAGGAAAAGAGAAAGAAATCAAACCATACCATTATGAAAAATCATTAATTCACAAGTGAACACAACAAAAGGGGAAAGACAAAGGAACTAAAAAAAGGGCCAAAAAACAATAAACAAAGTAATATTAGTAAGTCCTTACCCACTAATAATGAAATGTAAATAGGTTAAATAAACTAACCACAAGGCTAACAGTTGCTGAATGGACTAAAAAATATAACTCAACTGCATGCTGCCTACAAGAAACTCACTTCACCTTTAAGGATAAACATAGGCTCAAAGGAAAGAAATTAAAAAAGATATTCCCTGTAAATGTAAACCAAAGAGAAAAGAGTTAGCTATATTTATATCAGACAAATTAGATTTCAAGTCACAAACAAGAGTCAAAGAAGGCATTTTTATAATGACAAAGGGGTTAATTCATCATGAGAATAAAACCATTGCAAATATATACACACCCAAAAAAACAGAACACCTAAATACATTAAACAAATAATGAAATCTAAAGGGAGAAAGACAATACAAAAAAAGTAAGGGATTTCAATACCCTCTTTCAACAATGGATACATCCAGAAAATTTGTAAGAAATTAAGCTTCAATTATATTTTAGACCAAATTCAGCTGACAAACATATAGAGAATATTCCATCCAATAACCACATAATACACATTCTCCTCAAACACACAGAGATTATTCTCAGCATAGATAACATGTTAGGCCACAAAACAAGTCTTAAATTCAAGAAGACTGAAATCATACCGATTATTTTTCTAACTACAATGATGAAACTAGAAATCAATAAAAGGAACAAAGCTATAAAATTCACAAATATGTGGAAATTATACAACACACTCCAGAACAACCAATTGGCCAAAGAAGAAATCAAAAGAGAAGTTAAAAAGATAACTCAAGAGACACGTGGATGGCTCAGTGGTTGAGCGTCTGCCTTTTGGCTCAGGGCATGATCCCAGGCTCCAGGATCAAGTCCCATATCGCGCTCCCTATGAGTAACCTGCTTCTCCCCCTCTGCCTATGTCTCTGCCTCTCTCTCTCTCTCTCTCCATGTCTCTCGTGAATAAATAAATAAATCTTTAAAAAAAGGTAACTGAATATAATGGAAATGGAAGCATAACATACCAAAACTTATAGGACACAGAAAAAAATTGCTCTAAGATGAAGTTTATAGTGATAAATGCCTACAATAAGGAAAAAACTCAAAAGAACAACCTAACTTTATACCTGAAGGTATAGAGATAATTAATAAGCCCGAAATTAGCGAAGGAAGGATATATAAAGATTAGAGAGAAATGAAATCGACACTAGAAAACAATTGAAAAGATCAATGAAATTAAGATCTAGTTATTCGAAAAGATAAAATTGAAAACCATTTAGCCAGACTAGTAAAGAAAATAAGATAAGGAATCAAATAAAATAAAAAATGAAAGAGGAGGCACTACAACTGATTCCATAAAAATACAAAGGATCATTAGAGACTACTATGAAGAATTATACACCAACAAATTGGTTAAGCTAAAAGAAATGGAAAGATTCCTAGAAACATACATTCTGACAAAACTGAGTCAGAAGTAGAAAATCTGAACTAATTATAACTAAGATTAAATCAGAAATTTAAAACTTCTCAAGAAACAGATGGTTTCACTAATGAACTCTACCAAAGACTTAAAGAAAAATCAGTATCAATCCTTTTCCAGTCTTCCAAAAAGTTGAAGAGGAAGGAATACTTCCAAACTCATTTTACAAGGTCAGCATTACCTTGATACCAAAGTCAGACAAAGAGACTACAAGGAAAGAAACTTAAAGACCAGTATCCTGATGAACACGGATGCAAAAAATTGCATGATCATCATAATCACATGATCACATGATCATCATAATAAATTCAGAAAAACATTTGACAAAATTCAACAGCCTATAATAAAAACTTAAACAAATCAGGTATAGATGGAATATATTTCAACATAATAAAGGCCATATATGACAAGCTCACACCAAATATCATACTCAATGAAAACTGTACCTCTAAGATCAGATAAGACAAGGATGCCAATTCTTACCCTTTCTATCAGATAGAAGCAGTAAGAGCAACTAGGTGAAAAAAGAAATAAAGACATCCAAATTGGAAAGGAAGAAGTTAAAATTGTCTGTTTTTGCGTATGACAAGATCTTACATAGAGAAAACTATAAAGCCTTCACCAAAAAATTTTCATAACTGATTAACCTCTTAAAATTGCAAGATACAAAATCAATATACAAAAACTAGGTTGCATTTCTTTTTTTAAAAGATTTTATTTATTTATTCATGAGAGACACAGAGAGAGAGGCAAAGACACAGGCAGAGGGAGAAGCAGGCTCCAGGCAGGGAGCCCGACACGGGACTCGATCCCAGGTCTCCAGGATCACACCCTGGACTGAAGGTGGCGCTAAACCACTGAGTCACCCGGGCTGCCCTAGGTTGCATTTCTTAAACTAACAATGAACTATCATATAAAGAAATTAAGAAAACAATCTTCTTACAATAGTATTAAAAAGAATAAAATATTTAGGATTAATTTAACCAAGTAAGTGAAAGATCTGTACACCAAAAACTATAAGACACGGACAAAAGAAATTGAAGACACAAATAAATGGAAAAATATCCCATGTTCACGCATTAGAAGAATTACTATCATTAAAGTGTCCATACTACGCAAAACCATCTACAGATTCAATGCAACAACCTACCAAAATTCCCATGGCACTTTTCACAAAAATAAACAATCCTAAAATTCACCTGGAACTACAAAATATCCTGAAGAGTTTAAACAATCTTAAGGAAGAAGTGCAAAGCTGGAGGCATTACACTTCCTGACTTCAAACTATATTACAAAGCAATGTTAATCAAAATATTAAGGCAATGGCATAAAAACAGACCTATAAATCTATGGAACAGAATAGAGACCCCAGAAATAAACCCATATATATGGCAAATTAATTTATGACAAAAGTGCCCAGCATAGACATTGTGGAAATGATACTTTCTTCAATAAATGGTATTAGGATAACTGGATATACACATGCAAAAGAATAAATATTAACCCTTACATACTATACTCAAAAATCAACTGAAAACAGATTAAAGATTTAAATATAAGACCCCAGGGCAGCCCCAGTGGTGTAGTGGTTTAGCGCTGCCTGCAGCCCAGGGCGTGATCCTGGAGACCCTGGATAGAGTCCCACATCAGGCTCTCTGCATGGAGCCTGCTTCTCCCTCTGCCTGTGTCTCTACCCCTCTCTCTCTCTCTCTCTCTCTCTCTATGAATAAATAAATAAAATCTTTAAAAATAAATAAATAAATAAATAACCCCAAACCATAAAAATCCTAGAAGAAAACACAAGGAAAATGCCACCTAACATCGGTCTTGGCAATGATTTTTCTGGATGTGACATCAAAAGCATAGACAACAAAAGCCTAAAGTAGATAATTAGGATTACATCAAATTAAAAATTTGCCTCTGTACAACAAAGGAAACTCAACAAAATGAAAAGGCAACTTATAGAATGAAAGAAAAATATCTACTAAAAATAACACTTACAACTGAGAAGTAAAAAACAACCTGACTTTAAAATGGGCAAAGGAACTGAACAGACATATTCCAAAGACATACAAACAGTAAAAGATAGGAGAAAAGGTGTTTGACATAACTAATCATCATGAAATAGAAACCAAAACAACAACAAGATACCACCTCACATACGTCAAAATGGCTATTATCAAAAAGTTAACAAGTCTGGTGAGGATGTGAAAAAAGGAAACCCTATCACTACTGGTAGCATAAAAACTGGTACACCATTTTGTAAAACACCATTTAGGTTCCTCAAAATAAAAAAAGAACTACTATATGGATCAAGAAATCCTACTTTGGCTATATATCTGCAAGATATAATCTTAACTATAAACTCAGTCATGTCTCAAAGAGATAAAAGAGACAGCTGCACTCCCACATTCATTACAGCATTATTCACAATAGCCAAAACATGGACATAACCTAAATGCCTATTAATGTATGAGCAGATAAAGATGATGTGATACACACATACACACACACACACACTCAAACACACACATAATAGAATTTATTCAGTCAATGAAAAGAAAGAAATCCTGCCATTTGCAACATAGATAAAATGGGAGAACATTGTGCTAAGTGAAATGAGCCAGACACAGAAAGACAAATACTGTAGGATTACACTTGTATTTGGAATCTATAAATAAATAAGCAAGTAAGTAAATAAATGTCAAACGTATACAGAGAGTATGATGATTGCTACAAGGGGCTGGGGGATAGGGGAATTGTAAATGTGCTGGTCAAAGGGTACAACCTTTTAATTATAAGCTGAATAAGAGAGAGGGAGGGGCAAGATGGCAGAGGAGTAGGGTCCCCAAATCACCTGTCCCCAACAAATTACCTACATAACCTTCAAATCATCCTGAAAATCTACAAATTCGGCCTGAGATTTAAAGAGAGACCAGCTGGAATGCTACAGTGAGAAGAGTTCGCGCTTCTATCAAGGTAGGAAGACGGGGAAAAAGAAATAAAGAAACAAAAGGCCTCCGAGGGGGAGGGGCCCCGCGAGGAGCCAGGCTGAGGCCGGAGGGAGTGTCCCCAGGACAGGAGAGCCCCGGCCCGGAGAAGCAGGAGCTGCACCAATCTTCCGGGGGGGGGGGGGGGGAGGCACCCGCAGGGAGTTAGAGCAGGACCCAGGAGGGCGGGGATGCCCTCGGGCTCCCTGGGACACTAACAGGCATCTGCGGCGCCCGCAGGAGAGTGCGCCGAGCTCCCTAAGGGCTGAAGCACGCATGGCGGGACCGGGAGCAGCTCGAAGAGGCTCGGACGGCGGCTCCGCGGAGGGGGCTGCACGGCCGGGAGCGCGAATCCAACAGCGCAGGCCCGGGAGCACAGGGCGCCGGGACACAGCCCAGGATCCGGCCTCCCCCCGGGACAGGCAGAGGCCCGGAGGGCCCAGGACAGCAAGGACGCTCCTGCCCCTGAGCTGAGCAGATAGCGGCCCTGCCCCGGAGCCTCCAGGCCCTGCAGACAGAGAGCCCCGGAGTTAACTTCGGGGGCTGAATCCAGGTTTCCAGAGCTGCCGTAGCCATTGTGGCTGTTCCTCCTGGGGCCTCACGGGGTAAACAACCCCCACTGAGCCCTGCACCAGGCAGGGGGCAGAGCAGCTCCCCCAAGTGCTAACACCTGAAAATCAGCACAGCAGCCCCTCCCCCAGAAGACCAGCAAGACAGACAAGTTCCAGGGGAAGTCAAGGGACTTAAAGTATACAGAATCAGAAGATACTCCCCCGTGTTTTTTGTTTTTTAGGGGTTTTTTGTTTTGTTTTGTTTTCTTTCTTTTTGATTTCTGATTGCTTCTCCCACCCCTTTTTTTCACCTTTCTTTCTTTTTCTCTTTTTCTTCTCTTTTTTCCTTTTTTTTTCTTCTTTCTCTTTTTTCTTTTTCTCTTTTCTTTCCTTCTCTCTCTCTCTTTTTCTCCTTTTCCCAATACAACTTGTTTTTGGCCACTCTGCACTGAGCAAAATGACTAGAAGGAAAACCTCACCTCAAAAGAAACAATCAGAAACAGTCCTCTCTCCCACAGAGTTACAAAATCTGGATTACAATTCAATGTCAGAAAGCCAATTCAGAAGCACTATTATACAGCTACTGATGGCTCTAGAAAAAAGCATAAAGGACTCAAGAGACTTCATGACTGCAGAATTTAGATCCAATCAGGCAGAAATTAAAAATCAATTGAATGAGATGCAATCCAAACTAGAAGTCCTAACGATGAGGGTTAACGAGGTGGAAGAACGAGTGAGTGGCACAGAAGACAAGTTGATGGCAAAGAGGGAAATTGAGGAAAAAAGAGACAGACAGTTAAGAGACCATGAAGACAGATTAAGGGAAATAAACGAGACAGCCTGAGGAAGAAAAACCTACGTTTAATTGGGGTTCACGAGGGCGCCGAAAGGGACAGAGGGCCAGAATATGTATTTGAACAAATCATAGCTGAAAACGTTCCTAATCTGGGAAGGGAAACAGGCATTCAGATCCAGGAAATAGAGAGACCCCCCCCTAAAATCAATAAAAACCGTTCAACACCTCGACATTTAATAGTGAAGCTGGCAAATTCCAAAGATAAAGAGAAGATCCTTAAAGCAGCAAGAGACAAAAAGTCCCTGACTTTTATGGGGAGGAGTATTAGGGTAACAGCAGACCTCTCCACAGAGACCTGGCAGGCCAGAAAGGGCTGGCAGGATATATTCAGGGTCCTAAATGAGAAGAACGTGCAACCAAGAATACTTTATCCAGCAAGGCTCTCATTCAAAATGGAAGGAGAGATAAAGAGCTTCCAAGACAGGCAGGAACTGAAAGAATATGTGTGTGACCTCCAAACCAGCTCTACAAGAAATTTTAAGGGGGACTCTTAAAATTCCCCTTTAAGAAGAAGTTCAGTGGAACAATACACAAAAACAAGGACTGAATAGATATCATGATGACACTAAACTCATAGCTGTCAATAGTAACTCTGAAGGTGAACGGGCTTAATGACCCCATCAAAAGGCGCAGGGTTTCAGACTGGATAAAAAAGCAGGACCCATCTATTTGCTGTCTACAAGAGACTCATTTTAGACAGAAGGACACCTACAACCTGAAAATAAAAGGTTGGAGAACCATTTACCATTCGAATGGTCCTCAAAAGAAGGCAGGGGTTGCCATCCTTTTATCAGATAAACTAAAATTTACCCTGAAGACTGTAGTGAGAGATGAAGAGGGACACTATCTCATACTCAAAGGATCTATCCAACAAGAGGACTTAACACTCCTCAATATATATGCCCCGAATGTGGGAGCTGCCAAATATTTAAACCAATTAATAACCAAACTCAAGAAATACCTTGATAATAATACACTTATACTTGGTGACTTCAATCTAGCTCTTTCTACCCTGGATAGGTCTTCTAAGCACAATATCTCCAAAGAAACGAGAGCTTTAAATGATACACTGGACCAGATGGATTTCACAGATATCTACAGAACTTTACATCCAAACTCAACTGAATACACATTCTTCTCAAGTGCACATGGAACTTTCTCCAGAATAGACCACATACTGGGTCACAAATCGGGTCTGAACCGATACCAAAAGATCGGGATAGTCCCCTGTATATTCTCAGACCATAATGCCTTGAAATTAGAACTTAATCACAACAAGAAATATGGAAGGACCACAAACACGTGGAGGTTAAGGACCATCCTGCTAAAAGATGAAAAGGTCAACCAGGAAATTAAGGAAGAATTAAAAAGATTCATGGAAACTAATGAAAATGAAGATACAACCATTCAAAATCTTTGGGATGCAGCAAAAGCAGTCCTGAGGGGGAAATACATCGCAATACAAGCATACATTCAAAAACTGGAAAGATCTCAAATTCAAAAGCTCACCTTACACATAAAGGAACTAGAGAAAAAGCAACAAATAGACCCCACCCCCAGCAGAAGAAGAGAGTTAATTAAAATTCGAGCAGAACTCAATGATATCGAGACCAAAAGAACTGTGGAACAGATCAACAGAACCAGGAGTTGGTTCTTTGAAAGAATTAATAAGATAGATAAACCATTAGCCAACCTTATTAAAAAGAAGAGAGAGAAGACTCAAATTAATAAAATCATGAATGAGAAAGGGGACATCACTACCAACACCAAGGAAATACAAACGATTTTAAAAACATATTATGAACAGCTGTACGCCAATAAATTAGGAAATCTAGAAGAAATGGACGCATTCCTGGAAAGCCACAAACTACCAAAACTGGAGCAGGAAGAAATAGAAAACCTGAACAGGCCAATAACCAGGGAGGAAATTGAAGCAGTCATCAAAAACCTCCCAAGACACAAGAGTCCAGGGCCAGATGGCTTCCCAGGGGAATTCTATCAAACGTTTAAAGAAGAAATCATACCTATTCTACTAAAGCTGTTTGGAAAGATAGAAAGAGATGGAGTACTTCCAAATTCGTTCTATGAGGCCAGCATCACCTTAATTCCGAAACCAGACAAAGACCCCACCAAAAAGGAGAATTACAGACCAATATCCCTGATGAACATGGATGCAAAAATTCTCAACAAGATACTAGCCAATAGGATCCAACAACACATTAAGAAAATTATTCACCATGACCAAGTAGGATTTATCCCTGGGACACAAGGCTGGTTCAACACTCGTAAAACCATCAATGTGATTCATCATATCAGCAAGAGAAAAACCAAGAACCATATGATACTCTCATTAGATGCAGAGAAAGCATTTGACAAAATACAGCATCCATTCCTGATCAAAACCCTTCAGAGTGTTGGGATAGAGGGAACTTTCCTCGACATCTTAAAAGCCATCTACGAAAAGCCCACAGCAAATATCATTCTCAATGGGGAAGCACTGGGAGCCTTTCCCCTAAGATCAGGAACAAGACAGGGATGTCCACTCTCACCACTGCTGTTCAACATAGTTCTGGAAGTCCTCGCCTCAGCAATCAGACAACAAAAAGACATTAAAGGCATTCAAATTGGCAAAGAAGAAGTCAAACTCTCCCTCTTCGCCGATGACATGATACTCTACATAGAAAACCCAAAAGCCTCCACCCCCAGATTGCTAGAACTCATACAGCAATTTGGTAGCGTGGCAGGATACAAAATCAATGCCCAGAAATCAATGGCATTTCTATACACTAACAATGAGACTGAAGAAAGAGAAATTAAGGAGTCAATCCCATTTACAATTGCACCCAAAAGCATAAGATACCTAGGAATAAACCTAACCAAAGAGGTAAAAGATCTATACCCTAAAAACTATAGAACACTTCTGAAAGAAATTGAGGAAGACACAAAGAGATGGAAAAATATTCCATGCTCATGGATTGGCAGAATTAATATTGTAAAAATGTCAATGTTACCCAGGGCAATTTATACGTTTAATGCAATCCCTATCAAAATACCATGGACTTTCTTCAGAGAGTTAGAACAAATTATTTTAAGATTTGTGTGGAATCAGAAAAGACCCCGAATAGCCAGGGGAATTTTAAAAAAGAAAACCATAGCTGGGGGCATCACAATGCCAGATTTCAGGTTGTATTACAAAGCTGTGGTCATCAAGACAGTGTGGTACTGGCACAAAAACAGACACATAGATCAATGGAACAGAATAGAGAACCCAGAACTGGACCCTGAAATGTACGGCCATCTAATATTCGATAAAGGAGGAAAGACTATCCATTGGAAGAAAGACAGTCTCTTCAATAAATGGTGCTGGGAAAATTGGACATCCACATGCAGAAGAATGAAACTGGACCACTCTCTTTCACCATACACAAAGATAAACTCAAAATGGATGAGAGATCTAAATGTGAGACAAAAGTCCATCAAAATCCTAGAGGAGAACACAGGCAACACCCTTTTTGAACTTGGCCACAGTAACTTCTTGCAAGATACATCCACGAAGGCAAAAGAAACAAAAGCAAAAATGAACTATTGGGACTTCATCAAGATAAGAAGCTTTTGCACAGCAAAGGATACAGTCAACAAAACTAAAAGACAACCTACAGAATGGGAGAAGATATTTGCAAATGACATATCAGATAAAGGGCTAGTTTCCAAAATCTATAAAGAACTTATTAAACTCAACACCAAAGAAACAAACAATCCAATCATGAAATGGGCAAAAGACATGAAGAGAAATCTCACAGAGGAAGACATAGACATGGCCAACATGCACATGAGAAAATGCTCTGCATCACTTGCCATCAGGGAAATACAAATCAAAACCACAATGAGATACCACCTCACACCAGTGAGAATGGGGAAAATTAACAAGGCAGGAAACAACAAATGTTGGAGAGGATGCAGAGAAAAGGGAACCCTCTTACACTGTTGGTGGGAATGTGAACTGGTGCAGCCACTCTGGAAAACTGTGTGGAGGTTCCTCAAAGAGTTAAAAATAGACCTGCCCTACGACCCAGCAATTGCACTGTTGGGGATTTACCCCAAAGATTCAGATGCAATGAAACGTCGGGACACCTGCACCCCGATGTTTCTATCAGCAATGGCCACAATAGCCAAACTGTGGAAGGAGCCTCGGTGTCCATCGAAAGATGAATGGATAAAGAAGATGTGGTTTATGTATACAATGGAATATTACTCAGCAATTAGAAACGACAAATACCCACCATTTGCTTCAACGTGGATGGAACTGGAGGGTATTATGCTGAGTGAAATAAGTCAATCGGAGAAGGACAAACAGTGTATCTTCTCATTCATTTGGGGAATATGAATAATAGTGAAAGGGAATATAAAGGAAGGGAAAAGAAATGTTGGGAAATATCAGGAAGGGAGACAGAACATAAAGACTCCTAACTCGGGGAAACGAACTAGGGGTGGTGGAAGGGGAGGAGGGCGGGTGTTGGAGGGGAATGGGTGACGGGCACTGAGGTGGACACTTGACGGGATGAGCACTGGGTGTTTTTCTGTATGTTGGTAAATTAAACACCAATAAAAAAAAATAAAAATAAAAAAAAAAATAAAAAGATTCATGGAAACTAATGAGAATGAAGATACAACCGTTCAAAATCTTTGGGATGCAGCAAAAGCAGTCCTGAGGGGGAAATACATAGCAATACAAGCATCCATTCAAAAACTGGAAAGAACTCAAATACAAAAGCTCACCTTACACATAAAGGAGCTAGAAAAAAAAAACAGCAAATTGGCAAATTGACCCCACGCCCAGCAGAAGAAGAGAGTTAATTAAAATTTGAGCAGAACTCAATGAAATCGAGACCAAAAGAACTGTGGAACAGATCAACAGAACCAGGATTTGGTTCTTTGAAAGAAGTAATAAGATAGATAAACCATTAGCAAACCTTATTAAAAAGAAGAGAGAGAAGACTCAAATTAATAAAATCATGAATGAGAAAGGAGAGATCACTACAAACACCAAGGAAATACAAACGATTTTAAAAACATATTATGAACAGCTATACGCCAATAAATTAGGCAATCTAGAAGAAATGGGCACATTCCTGGAAAGCCACAAACTACCAAAACTGGAACAGGGCAAAATAGAAAACCTGAACAGGCCAATAACCAGGGAGGAAATTGAAGCAGTCATCAAAAACCTCCCAAGACACAAAAGTCCAAGGCCAGATGGCTTCCCAGGGGAATTCTATCAAACGTTTAAAGAAGAAACCTTACGTATTCTACTAAAGCTGTTTGGAAAGATAGAAAGAGATGGAGTACTTCCAAATTCGTTCTATGAGGCCAGCATCACCTTAATTCCGAAAACCAGACAGAGACCCCACCAAAAAGGAGAATTACAGACCAATATCCCTGATGAACATGGATGCAAAAATTCTCAACAAGATACTAGCCAACAGGATCCAACAGAACATTAAGAAAATTATTCACCATGACCAAGTAGGATTTATCCCCGGGACACAAGGCTGGTTCAACACTCGTAAAACAATCAATGTGATTCATCATATCAGCAAGAGAAAAACCAAGAACCGTATGATCCTCTCATTAGATGCAGAGAAAGCATTTGACAAAATACAGCATCCATTCCTGATCAAAACTCTTCAGAGTGTAGGGATAGAGGGAACATTCCTCAACATCCTAAAAGCCATCTACGAAAAGCCCACAGCAAATATCATTCTCAATGGGGAAGCACTGGGAGCCTTTCCCCTAAGATCAGGAACAAGACAGGGATGTCCACTCTCACCACTGCTGTTCAACACTAGTTCTGGAAGTCCTAGCCTCAGCAATCAGACAACAAAAAGACATTAAAGGCATTCAAATTGGCAAAGAAGAAGTCAAACTCTCCCTCTTCGCCGATGACATGATACTCTACATAGAAAACCCAAAAGCCTCACCCCAGATTGCTAGAACTCATACAGCAATTTGGTAGCGTGGCAGGATACAAAATCAATGCCCAGAATCAATGGCATTTCTATACACTAACAATGAGACTGAAGAAAGAGAAATTAAGGAGTCAATCCCATTTACAATTGCACCCAAAAGCATAAGATACCTAGGAATAAACCTAACCAAAGAGGTAAAAGATCTATACCCTAAAAACTTTAGAAACCTTCTGAAAGAAATTGAGGAAGACACAAAGAGATGGAAAAATATTCCATGCTCATGGATTGGCAGAATTAATATTGTAAAATGTCAATGTTACCCAGGGCAATTTACTACGTTTAATGCAATCCCTATCAAAATACCATGGACTTTCTTCAGAGAGTTAGAACAAATCATCTTAAGATTTGCTGTGGAATCAGAAAAGACCCCGAATAGCCAGGGGAATATTCAAAAAGAAAACCATAGCTGGGGGCGTCACAATGCCAGATTTCAGGTTGTACTACAAAGCTGTGGTCATCAAGACAGTGTGGTACTGGCACAAAAACAGACACATAGATCAATGGAACAGAATAGAGAACCAGAACTGGACCCTGAACTGTACGGCCATCTAATATTCGACTAAAGGCAGGAAAGACTATCCATTGGAAGAAAGACAGTCTCTTCAATAAATGGTGCTGGGAAAATTGGACATCCACATGCAGAAGAATGAAACTAGGACCACTCTCTTTCACCATACACAAAGATAAACTCAAAATGGATGAGAGATCTAAATGTGAGACAAAAGTCCATCAAAATCCTAGAGGAGAACACAGGCAACACCCTTTTTGAACTTGGCCACAGTAACTTCTTGCAAGATACATCCACGAAGGCAAAAGAAACAAAAGCAAAAATGAACTATTGGGACTTCATCAAGATAAGAAGCTTTCTGCACAGCAAAGGATACAGTCAACAAAACTAAAAGACAACCTACAGAATGGGAGAAGATATTTGCAAATGACATATCAGATAAAGGGCTAGTTTCCAAAATCTATAAAGAACTTATTAAACTCAACACCAAAGAAACAAACAATCCAATCATGAAATGGGCAAAGACATGAAGAGAAATCTCACAGAGGAAGACATAGACATGGCCAACATGCACATGAGAAAATGCTCTGCATCACTTGCCATCAGGGAAATACAAATCAAAACCACAATGAGATACCACCTCACCACAGTGAGAATGGGGAAAATTAACAAGGCAGGAAACAACAAATGTTGGAGAGGATGCAGAGAAAAGGGAACCCTCTTACACTGTTGGTGGGAATGTGAACTGGTGCAGCCACTCTGGAAAACTGTGTGGAGGTTCCTCAAAGAGTTAAAAATAGACCTGCCCTACGACCCAGCAATTGCACTGTTGGGGATTTACCCCAAAGATTCAGATGCAATGAAACGTCGGGACACCTGCACCCCGATGTTTCTATCAGCAATGGCCACAATAGCCAAACTGTGGAAGGAGCCTCGGTGTCCATCGAAAGATGAATGGATAAAGAAGATGTGGTTTATGTATACAATGGAATATTACTCAGCAATTAGAAACGACAAATACCCACCATTTGCTTCAACGTGGATGGAACTGGAGGGTATTATGCTGAGTGAAATAAGTCAATCGGAGAAGGACAAACAGTGTATCTTCTCATTCATTTGGGGAATATGAATAATAGTGAAAGGGAATATAAAGGAAGGGAAAAGAAATGTTGGGAAATATCAGGAAGGGAGACAGAACATAAAGACTCCTAACTCGGGGAAACGAACTAGGGGTGGTGGAAGGGGAGGAGGGCGGGTGTTGGAGGGGAATGGGTGACGGGCACTGAGGTGGACACTTGACGGGATGAGCACTGGGTGTTTTTCTGTATGTTGGTAAATTAAACACCAATAAAAAAAATAAAAATAAAAAAAAAAATAAAAAGATTCATGGAAACTAATGAGAATGAAGATACAACCGTTCAAAATCTTTGGGATGCAGCAAAAGCAGTCCTGAGGGGGAAATACATAGCAATACAAGCATCCATTCAAAAACTGGAAAGAACTCAAATACAAAAGCTCACCTTACACATAAAGGAGCTAGAAAAAAAAAACAGCAAATTGGCAAATTGACCCCACGCCCAGCAGAAGAAGAGAGTTAATTAAAATTTGAGCAGAACTCAATGAAATCGAGACCAAAAGAACTGTGGAACAGATCAACAGAACCAGGATTTGGTTCTTTGAAAGAAGTAATAAGATAGATAAACCATTAGCAAACCTTATTAAAAAGAAGAGAGAGAAGACTCAAATTAATAAAATCATGAATGAGAAAGGAGAGATCACTACAAACACCAAGGAAATACAAACGATTTTAAAAACATATTATGAACAGCTATACGCCAATAAATTAGGCAATCTAGAAGAAATGGGCACATTCCTGGAAAGCCACAAACTACCAAAACTGGAACAGGGCAAAATAGAAAACCTGAACAGGCCAATAACCAGGGAGGAAATTGAAGCAGTCATCAAAAACCTCCCAAGACACAAAAGTCCAAGGCCAGATGGCTTCCCAGGGGAATTCTATCAAACGTTTAAAGAAGAAACCTTACGTATTCTACTAAAGCTGTTTGGAAAGATAGAAAGAGATGGAGTACTTCCAAATTCGTTCTATGAGGCCAGCATCACCTTAATTCCAAAACCAGACAGAGACCCCACCAAAAAGGAGAATTACAGACCAATATCCCTGATGAACATGGATGCAAAAATTCTCAACAAGATACGAGCCAACAGGATCCAACAGAACATTAAGAAAATTATTCACCATGACCAAGTAGGATTTATCCCCGGGACACAAGGCTGGTTCAACACTCGTAAAACAATCAATGTGATTCATCATATCAGCAAGAGAAAAACCAAGAACCGTATGATCCTCTCATTAGATGCAGAGAAAGCATTTGACAAAATACAGCATCCATTCCTGATCAAAACTCTTCATAATGTAGGGATAGAGGGAACATTCCTCAACATCCTAAAAGCCATCTATGAAAAGCCCACAGCAAATATTCTCAATGGGGAAGCACTGGGAGCCTTTCCCCTAAGGTTAGGAACAAGATAGGGATGTCCACTCTCACGACTGCTATTCAACACAGTACTGGAAGTCCTAGCCTCAGCAATCAGACAACAAAAAGACATTAAAGGCATTCAGATTGGCAAAGAAGAAGTCAAACTCTCCCTCTTCGCCGATGACATGATACTCTACATAGAAAACCCAAAAGCCTTCACCCCAAGATTGCTAGAACTCATACAGCAATTTGGCAGCATGGCAGGATACAAAATCAATGCCCAGAAGTCAGTGGCATTTCTATACACGAACAATGAGATGGAAGAAAGAGAAATTAAGGAGTCAATCCCATTTACAATTGCACCCAAAAGCATAAGATACCTAGGAATAAACCTAACCAAAGAGGTAAAGGATCTATACCCTAAAAATTTTAGAAACCTTCTGAAAGAAATTGAGGAAGACACAAAGAGATGGAAAAATATTCCATGCTCATGGATTGGCAGAATTAACATTGTGAAAATGTCAATGTTACCCAGGGCAATTTACACGTTTAATGCAATCCCTATCAAAATACTATGGACTTTCTTCAGAGAGTTGGAACAAATCATCTTAAGATTTGCGTGGAATCAGAAAAGACCCCGAATAGCCAGGGGAATATTCAAAAAGAAAACCATAGCTGGGGGCGTCACAATGCCAGATTTCAGGTTGTACTACAAAGCTGTGGTCATCAAGACAGTGTGGTACTGGCACAAAAACAGACACATAGATCAATGGAACAGAATAGAGAATCCAGAAGTGGACCCTGAACGTTATGGTCAACTAATATTCGACAAAGCAGGAAAGACTATGCATTGGAAAAAAGACAGTCCCTTCAATAAATGGTGCTGGGAAAATTGGACATCCACATGCAGAAGAATGAAACTAGACCATTCTCTTACACCATACACAAAGATAAACTCAAAATGGATGAAAGATCTAAATGTGAGACAAGATTCCATCAAAATCCTAGAGGAGAACACAGGCAACACCCTTTGTGAACTTGGCCACAGCAACTTCTTGCAAGATACATCCACGAAGGGAAATGAAACAAAAGCAAAAATGAATTATTGGGACTTCCTCAAGATAAAAAGCTTCTGCACAGCAAAAGAAACTGTCAACAAAACAAAAAGACAACCTACAGAATGGGAGAATACATTTGCAAATGACCTATCAGATAAAGGGCTAGTACCCAAGATCTATAAAGAACTTATTAAACTCAACACCAAAGAAACAAACAATCCAATCATGAAATGGGCAAAGGACATGAACAGATATTTCACAGAGGAAGACACAGACATGGCCAACAAGCACATGAGAAAATGCTCTGCATCACTGGCCATCAGGGAAATACAAATCAAAACCACAATGAGATAACACCTCACCACAGTGAGAATGGGGAAAATTAACAAGGCAGGAAACAACAAATGTTGGAAAGGATGTGGAGAAAAAGGAACCCTCTTACACTGTTGGTGGGAATGTGAACTGATGCAGCCACTCTGGAAAACTGTGTGGAGGTTCCTCAAGGAGATAAAAATAGAACTGCACTACGACCCAGCAATTGCACTGCTGGGGATTTACCCCAAAGATACAGATGCAGTGAAATGCCGGGACACCTGCACCCCGATGTTTCTATCAGCAATGTCCACAATAGCCAAACTGTGGAAGGAGCCTCGGTGTCCATCGTAAGATGAATGGATAAAGAAGATGTGGTCTGTGTATACAATGGAATATTACTCAGCCATTAGAAACGACAAATACCCACCATTTGCTTCGACGTGGATGGACCTGGAGGGTATTATGCTGAGTGAAGTAAGTCGATCGGAAAAGGACAAACATTATATGTTCTCATTCATTTGGGAATATAAAAATTAGTGGAAGGGAATAAAGGGAAAGGAGAGAAAATGAGTGAAAATATCAGTGAGGGTGACAAAACATGAGAGACAGCTAACTCTGGGAAATGAACAAGGGGTAGTGGAAGGGGAGGTGGGCAGGGGGTTGGGGTGACTGGACGATGGGCACTGAGGAGGGCACTTGGCAGGTTTTGGACTGGGTGCTATGCTATATGTTGGCAAATTAAACTTCAATAAAAAATAAATTAACTAAAAAAAAAAGAACTCCAAAACACAACAGTTAAAAACAGAAAGTCCCCCACAGTTAAGAGTCTCTCATGGTTTGTCTCCCTCTCTGATTTTTTCCCATTCAGTTCTCCCTCCCTTCCCTTATGGTCCTCTGCACTATTTCTTATATTCTGCATTTGAGTGACACCATATAATATTTGTCTTTTTCCAAATGGTGATGTGATGAGCCCTGGGTGTTATACGCAACTGATGAATTACTGAAAACTACATCTGAGCCATCGCTCACTAACGCCAGCATCGCCTCTAGCCCACAGAGCTCAAGTCCAAGAAGAGAAGTAAGGAAGGAGGTTTCTGTAACCATGGCTGCTACAGAGCAGATTGCAGGCAAATCACAAATCTACCTGTAGTAAAGCACCCAGGAAGCAACTAGCTACAAAACCAATTTGCAGGACTGTGCCCTCTACTGGACGGGTGAAGAAACCTCATCGTTACAGGTCTGGGGCACTCCAGGAAATAAGACATTGTCAGAAGTCCATTGAACTTCTGATCCGCAAACTTCCTTTCCAGGGTCTGGTGCAAGAAATTGCTCGGGCTTCAAAACAGATCTGGGGATCCCTGGGTGGCTCAGCAGTTTAGCACCTGCCTTCAGCCCAGGGCATGATCCTGAAGTCTCGGGATTGAGTCCTGCATCTGGATCCCTGCATAGAGCCTGCTTCTCCCTCTGCCTGTATCTCTGCCTCTCTCTCTCTCTCTCTCGAATAAATAAATAAAATCTTTAATTTTTTTTAATTTTTATTTATTTATGATAGTCACACAGAGAGAGAGAAAGAGAGGCAGAGACACAGGCAGAGGGAGAAGCAGGCTCCATGCACCAGGGAGCCCGACGTGGGATTCGATCCCGAGTCTCCAGGATCACGCCCTGGGCCAAAGGCAGGCGCTGAACTGCTGCGCCACCCCGGGATCCCAATAAATAAAATCTTTAAAAAAAATTCTCTTCTTCCTCTTTTTTGGTAGTTCTGAACGTTAGATTTTTTCCCCCCATGGGGTCAAAGGTACCTAAGTATATGACTGCAAGTGGAAAAACAGGGGACAGAAATCAAGTATTGGCAGTTTTCCCATTTTCATTTGTGTATGAATTTTTAATATAAATGCAGGGGCATAAAGCATTAATGCAAGTCAAAATGTTTCAGTGAACATGTTTCAGCAGTTCGACTGTATAACAATTATAAATAAACCTGTTGGGATCCCTGGGTGGCGCAGTGGTTTGGTGCTTGCCTTTGGCCCAGGGCGCGATCCTGGAGACCCGGGATCGAATCCCACATCAGGCTCCCGGTGCATGGAGCCTGCTTCTCCCTCTGCCTATGTCTCTGCCTCTCTCTCTCTCTCTCTCTGTGACTATCATAAATAAATAAAAATTAAAAAAAAAAAAGTTTTAACAAAAAAATAAAGAAAGAAAGAAAGAAAGAAAGAAAGAAAGAAAGAAAGAAAGAAAGAAAGAAAGAAAGAAAGAAAGAAAGAAACCTGTTAAAATTTGCTGGACAATGCTAGCATTTGGATTTTTTTAAAACAAGTAAATTCTTACTAATGGCAACTAAGTAGTGTTTGCTGCATTTTTATCATACAGTAGATTCCATTCATTCACTATACTTTTCTAGCTGAGTTGTCCTACATGTAAGTACATGTTTTTAATGTCGCCCATCTTCTGTGCTGTTCCTGTAAGTTTGCTATCAAAATACATCAAATTATTTTTTAAAAAAAGAAAACTACATCTGAAACTAATGATATCCTATATGTTAGCTAACTGAACTTAAAGAAACTTTTAAGAACACAGGAAGTGCAATCAGAAAATGGGTAAAAGGCATGAAAAGCATATATAAATTGGCAAATAACAATGTGAAAAGATAGGTGTTCAACATCATTACCCATTAGGGAAATGCATATTAAAACTACAAAAAAAACTACAATGAGATATAACTACACCTATCAGAATGACTAAAATAGAAAATAGTGACAAAATCAAATGCTGCCAAGAATGCAAAGACCCTAGATCTCTCATACACTGCAGTCGGAAATGTAAAATGCCACCACCTGTCTAGAAAATGGTTTGGCAGTTTCTTAACAAACTAAATCTGCCACTATCATATAAGCCAACACAAGTGCATGCCTGGGCATTTACCACAGGGAAATAAAGACTTTTGTTCACAAGACTATAAAAACGTGTACCTAAATGTTTATAACAGCTCTCTTTTAAAAGTAAAAAACTGGAAACAACTCTGATAACCTTCAAAATGTGAATAGCTAAGCAAATGGTGGTACATTCATACCATGAATATAACTCAAAAATAAAAAGTAATGAACTATTAATACATGCAAAAACCATGGACAAATTTTGATAGAGTTATGCTGAATGAAAATCTCCAATTCCAAAATGCTGCATACTATATACTTCCACCTACATATATTTTTTTGAGATTTCATTTATTTGAGAGAGCATACCCATGCGGGAGAGAGAGAGAGAGACAGAGAAGGAGCAGGGGCAGGAGAGGGAGAAGCAGACTCCCCACTGAGCAGGAAGCCTGGTGCAAGGCTTGATCCCAGAACACTGCGATCATGACCTGAGCCCGAGGCAGACGCTTAACCAACTGACTACCCAGGTACTCCCACCTACATACATTTTTAAATGACAAAATTATAAAACAACAACAACAACAAAAAGAACAGAGAAGAAATTAGCTGGTTGTCAGAGATTATCAGGCAACAGAGGTGGAGGGATGTGGGTATGGCTATAAAAGGGCAACATGAGAGATCCTTGTGGTGATGGAAATATTCTGCCACTTAATTATATTTATGTCACTATCCTGGTTTTGATACTGTACTACAGTTTTACAAGATGTTTTCAATGGAGGGCTTGGATATCTATTTATTATAACTGCATATAACTCTTTAATTATCTCAAAAATGTAAAGTATAACAAAGAAAACCACATCTATCATCTGTCAAAAACAACTAAAAAACTGAACAAATTATGTGAAGCAACTGTTTTCAGACACTGGACAACCAGCAGCACAGGAATGTATAATCACTAGGAGAAGGGAAACAAATGAAGTGAGTGATACAATTTTCCAACATTTTTTGTCTAGAGGCCTTTATAGATCAGAAAGAGACAGTACAGAGCAAAGCACTGTCAAGCATTATTAAGAGTGGGAGAGGTGAATTCTGTGCAACAGAACAAAAGGGAATCATGAAGACCAAGAATTAAAGAATTCCTCACAGAAATTTCCTGGAGTCTTTGCCTGAAAACTAAGCTGTAATTGCTGAGTGAGACTCTACAAGTCCAGGGAAATGTCAACTAACTAACGGGCAGCTAGAAGTTAATTCCTGAAGCAAACATAAGGTTGGTACACATTCAAGTTCTAACCCGGCAGAGTAGAAAGAATTTAGTGAACCCATGGGTATTTCAATAAAGACCCAATAAAATTGAACGTTAAGATTAAGGTCAAAGAATCCTAAAGTAAAGGCTACTCTAGATATATTCTAACAAACCGTATGGATCAAGCTGAATTATAAGTAAATCAATTCCCTGCACAAATGAATTAAACTTTTAGGGGCACCTGGCTGGCTCAGTGATTCTTAATCTCAGGCTCACGAGTTCAAGCCCCACACTGAGCATAGGGCCTACTTTAAAAAAAATTAAATTTTCTTTAAAGAAAGGTAACAAAATTCAGATCAAAAAATTCAACAACATAACTTCAAAATTCTAGGAAAAAAACTACTAGGTATGAAAATATATAAGCCATAAATAGGAGAAAAAGTAGCCAGTAAAAAGACCAAAAATGATACACAATGGGAACTAGCAGGAAAGAAGTTTAAAACAGCTTTTAAAATTATTGAACACTACATCTGAAACTAGTGATGTACTTACTATATGTTGGCTAATTGAATTTAAATTTAAAAAAAAGAAAAAATTTGCTCAAGAATTTAAAAGAAAATATGAACACAATGAAAGTGCAATACATATATAAAATGGAACAAAATGGAAATAAAAGAGCTGAAAAACACATCTAAATGAAAATGTTCATTCAAGGTGTTTAGTAGCAGATTAAATACCATGGAAGAAAGAGTAGCACACTTGAAGACCTAGTATTAAAACTACACAAGTAAGAGAGTTGAGGGAAAGGCTGAAAAATAAAACAATGGTTAAAAAAAACTGTCAAGTAATATAAAACAGTGTAACTGGAACACCAAAACAAAAGTAGCAATGAAATATTTGAGGAAATTGTAGAAAAAAAGGTCAAAGTTTTTTTTTTAATTTCTACATTTCTTTTCAAGTTTTTATTTAAATTCCAATTAGTTAACATACATTGTAATATGATTTTCAGGTGTAGAATTCAGTGATTCATCACTTACATACAATACCTGATGCTCACCACAAGTACACCCATCACCCCATTAAACCCATCTCATTCTCTATGGTTAACAATCTGTTTTCTGGTTTGCCCCCTCTCCCCCCCCCATATCCATCTGTTTTGTTTTTTAAATTACACCTATGAGTGAAATCATATCATATTTGTCTTTCTCTGATTATTTTGCTTAGCATGAATACTCTCTAGCTCCATCCATGTCTTACAGATGGCAAGAATTCATCCTTTTTGATGGCTAATATTCCATTTTATGTATATACATCTTCTTTAACCATTCATCAGTCCATGGACATTTAGGTTCTTTCCGTAATTTGGCTATTGTTGATAATGCTGCTATAAACATCAGGGTCCATGTACCCTTTGAATTAGTATTTTTGTATTCTTTGGGTAAATACCTAGTAGTATAATTGCTGTGTCATAGGGTAGTTCTATTTTTAACTTTTTGAGGAACCTCCATGCTATTTTGCAGAGCAGCTGCACCAGTTTGCATTCCCACCAACAGTGTAAGAGGATTCCCCTTTTTAATTTCTATTAGATGAAAAACAAAAACTCACAGATATAGGGAGCTCCATGACATAAATTTGGATAAAACACAGACACGCACAACACCAAAATATCTCATAAGCAAATTGCCAAAAAAAAAAAATGATAAACAAAATCATAAAGGCATCCAGAAATAAGAAAAAACAAAATTTTAAGTAACTATTGTATAAGAAACAAAAACAGGAATTAATACTTTTCATCAGAAATACTGTAAAGCCAGAAGACAATGAACTGACATATTTAAATATCAACCTAGAATTGTATATCCCGGGGAAATCTTTTAAAAATAAAAGTGAATAATCCCAACTTGAATAAAATGCCTATGATAATAAAAAGCAGAGATCCTTGAATAATAGACAAAAAAAATGTTTAAAGTCAAAAGTTAATTTTTTTAAAGATCAACGAAACAAAATCTACATAAATTTGATCATGAAAAAGGGCCTAAATTCCTAAAATCTGGGGGCACCTGGGTGGCTCAGTGGTTGAGCATCTGCCTTTGGCTTAGGTTGTGATCCTGGGATTAAGTCCTGCATCAGGCTCCCAGCAGGGAGCCTGTTTCTCCCTCTGCCTATGTGTCTCTGTCCCTCTCTGTGTATGCCTCATGAATGAATGAATGAATGAATGATCTTGAAAAAATAAAAAAGCATTAAAAATAATAGCTTGTTACAGTAACAAAAAGAAAAAAACAAAATAGACAAATTTCCTACAAAATACAACTAACTCAACTGACAGAAAATGAATTGGGCAATACTGAAGACAGAACATTAGCTCTACCATGACAAATTAGACTTCATCAAAATTAAAATCTATTCTTCAGAACAAAACATTAAGAAAATAAAAAGGAAAAAAAATAAAAATAAAATAAAAAGGCAAGCCACACACCAAGAGTATATTTAAAATATACAAAATGAAGAATTCATATAATTCAATTTTTAAAAAAAAACAGTAAAATATGAGTGAAAAACCTGGACACTCCACAGAAAAATGAGGTGAAACGCCAATAAACATTTGAAAAAGTGTTCAACCTCATTAGTCATCAGGGAAATAAAAATTAAGATCATAACAAGATACTGCCAGCCCATTCATATGAATGGCTAAAATTTCAAAGACTATAAATGAAAAGTATTGCTGAAATCGCAGACCAACTGAAACTCTCATACTTATTTTTAAACTTAAATTTGGGGAGAGTTCTCACCATTTGCTGATAAGAATCATTCATAGTGCCTAACTATTTGACACAAAGAATATCATTTATGCTGAACACCTTTTTTCCTTCTGGGATCGTGGAATTTTGTTACATGCTAGACAGAAGCTGCCTATGTGACCAGTGCCCAATAAAAACTCTGAGCACTGGATCTCAAACAAACTTCCCTGGTTGATAACATTTCACATGTGCTGTCACAATGTTGTTGGGGGAATTAGGTTTGTCTTGTGTGACTCCATTGGGAAAGGACTCTTGGAACCTTGTGCCTGATTTCCCCAGACTTTAACCCATGCTTCTTTTCCTTTTATTGATTTTGATTTGTATTCTTCACTGCAGTAATTCATACCTTTGAGAGCAACTATATAATGAACCCTGTGGGTCCTCATAGCAAATCTTCAAATCTAGGGTTGGTCTTGTAGACTTCCAAACACAATAAAAAGTATGCCTGGTACAAAATACCACCTTGCCTTCATTCTTTCAACTTCTACCACTTTCTCCCCATCTACAACAATACAAATACACTAATAATAAGGCGCATCGATGAAGTACACTTAACGTGTCGCTGTAAGATAAAATACAAACCACAAACATAAAATGCCAATGCTGAGTAACAATGATAAAAGTTATTTTTTAAAAGTTTTCAGTTAGGAGAACTCCTACTGATAACTAGTTTTCTTTCATTTAAAAAAAATCGTTAGATAAGGTCTCAGTATTACTTGATATTGACCAAGCCTGTATCAAAACTAACCACTAAAACTAAAAGTAAATTGAAAAACTGAGATGATAACTCTCAGAGTGAATGTGAAATCACATCTTCAGGGTTTGATATAAAAATCTTTTTTTGGGCAGCCCGGATGGCTCAGTGTTTTAGTGCTGCCTTCAGCCCAGAGCCTGATCCTGGAGACCCGGGAAGAATTCTCAGGGCTCCCCGCATGAAGCTTGCTTTTCCCTCTGCCTGTGTCTCTGCCTCTCTTTCTCTCTCTGTGTCCTCATGAATAAATAAATAAAATCTTTTTTAAAAAATCTTTTTTTAACAATTGAGGTATAGATGACATACTACACACTGCTGATATACAAACTACACATAGTATAGAATTTGATGCCTTTTGGCATATAGTATATTTGCCAGTGAAATCATGAGCACAATTAAAATAATAAAATTTGCACCATCCCCAAAAGTTTTCTCACATCTTTTTGTAATCCATCCCTCTCTTCAACACTATTGGCAGGCAACTACTGAACTTTTTTAAGGCATTATAAATTATTAACATTTTCTAGAATTTTACATAAATCAAATTCAAAATGTTCATCAGAGTCCTCTACTCCCCAAACCAACAACCATATACTCCGTAAAATCTATATCTACTTCATTCCTTTCACACATAACCTACTCACTAGATTCTGGCTCTGTGCCACCGTTATGCTATTAAAAGTGATTCCTTTAAAAATCACCAGTGGCCTTCTAATTGCCAAACATAGTAGGCCCTACTCAGTACCCATTCTACTAGACTACTCCACAGTACCGGAAATCATTAATTACCCTTGAAAGAAAAAAAAAAAAAAAAAAACAACACCTTTCTTCTCCTTAGCCAACTATCACTTCTATTTCTCAGCCTCTTTGTGCTAGTTCCTTATTCTGTTCTCTGAGTGTTGTCAAGTCTTTAAAGTCTTATTTGCAGCCCTATGCTATCATAGCAGTAGTTGTTATAGAAACAGAAGTAAATATTTATTGTGCTGTTATCATGTGCTACTAAACACTGTGTTAAGGGCTTCATGTAAGTTCAATGATTCCTCATAACAATTCTATGAAGTAAGTATCCCTAAGGATAATGTTATCCCTAAGGCACCTGGGTGGCTCAGTGGTTGAGCATCTGCCTTTGGCTCAGGTCGTGATCCCGGGGTCCTGGAATCGAGTCCTGTATCGGGCTCCCTGCAGGGAGCCTGCTTCTCTCTCTGCCTATGTCTCTGTCTCTTTCTCTGTCTCTTATGAATCAATGAATGAATGAATGAATGAATGAATGAATGAATGAAAAAATAAAATTATAATTATCCCCATTTAAGATAGATACAGAATTAGACAGAATAACATACTCTACACGAACCTATCATTCAGCTTTAATGATCAACGTCAATCTTTTTTTTAAGATTTTATTTATTTATTCATGAGAGACACAGAGAAAGAGGCAGAGACATAGACAGAGGGAGAAGCAGGCTCCATTCAGGGAGTTCGATGTGGGACTCAATCCCGGGACTCCGGGATCATGCCCTGAGCCAAAGGCAGACGCTCAACTGCTGAGCCACCCAGGTGTCCCAACATTTTGCCAATCTTGATTAATTAATCCCCACATACACATTTTTACCTACTGCAGTACTTCAGAGAAAATTTTGGAATTCATCCATAAATACTTCAATATGTATCTTTAAGAGGTGCTTACTATTTTTCCAATAAACTCTTTTATAATTATGCTGTATTTGGGCACCTGGGTGGCTCAGTGGGTTAAGTGCATGTCAAGAGTCTGACTCTTAACTTCTGCTCAGGTCATGATCTCTCAGGATCATAGACTGAGGTCTGAGTCAGGCTCCATGTTCAGTGAGGGGGGAAAGGGGAGGTTCTGCTTAAGATTCTCTCTCGGGATGCCTGGGTGGCTCAGTGGTTGAGCATCTGCTTTTGGCTCAGGTCATGATCCTGGGGTCTTGGGATCAAGTCCCACATCAGGCTCCCTTCAGGGAACCTGCTTCTCCCTCTGCCTATGTCTCTGCCTCTCTCTCATGAATAAAATCTTAAAAAAAAAAAAAATGATTCTCTCTCTCTCCTTCTGCCACTCCCTCTCCACTCTCTCTCTCTCTCCCACCATCCCTCTCAAGTAAATTTATTTTTATTTTTTTAAAGATTTTATTTTTTTAATAATAAATTTATTTTTTATTGGTGTTCAATTTGCCAACATACAGAATAACACCCAGTGCTCATCCCATCAAGTGCCCCCCTCAGTGCCCACCACCCAGTCACCTCCACCCCCCGCCCTCCTCCCCTTCCACCACCCCTAGTTCGTTTCCCAGAGTTAGGAGTCTTCCATGTTCTGTCTCCCTTAAATATTATTATTATTATTATTATTATTATTATTATTATTATCATTATTATGCTCTGTGGCAATCGTAGATCCATGATTCTGTTAAATGGCAGATTTCCTGTTGCCAGAGAGACAAAATCCAAATTCTTTAGCATTCTTTATATTCTTTGGCATATAACAGTCTTCAAATATGGATCCAACCTACCTTTCCTTTCCTGCCTTGCCATCCATCACTTTCCTGTACTAGGCTCTACCCAGTTTGGACTATCTAATAATCCTTGAACATTTCTTATAGTTTCATGCCTCTATCTCTCTACTTGTGATAAAAAAACATTCTATAAGGCCCTGTAGCTATCCAGCAGAATTCTTGGTATCCAGCTGACAGTAGTTACATAAAAGCTAATCCTGAAACTACAAAATGGAAAACATAAACTCTCTTGAATTTTGCTCTTTTCCTCTTAAGCACTCATTTTATTTAAAAAGCCCACAAAATTGGGCATCCCGGTGGCTCAGTGGTTTTGCACCGCCTTCAGTCCAGGGTGTGATCCTGGAGTCCCAGGATCAAAGTCCCACATTGGGCTCCCTGTACAGAGCCTGCTTCTTCCTCTGCCTGTGTCTCTGCCTCTCCCTCTCTGTCTGTCTCATGAATAAATAAAATCTTTAAAAAAAAAAAGCCCACAAAATTATCATCAAATATCTATTGTTATCTTACTCTCTAATTCTTTATGTATGTTCTTAAGAAAGCTAATATTTTGGCAAGCCTAACAATTATATAACATGACATTTCACCAGAAGATAATATTATGTATCAAAACTTTTGATTTCTAAAATTATAAAACCAAAATAAGTTCTACCCTACAGTATATGCTGTAAAAATAAAGACTTCAAAGAAATGCAAAAGACAAAAACCTATCATTCTTAAGATAAATGAGCATAAAACTGAGTAGCATATTTTTCCTACATACTATCCTTCTCTTAAACTGTACAATTTTATTATGTGGTCACAAAAATATATAACTGAAAGGGTATTTTATAATCATCCTGGTTTTCTCTTAAGAATGTAACATCTTACTACAGAATATTCATAGGGAACAAAACAATTCAGCTTTGAGACTTTCTTGTTTTATAGAAAGAAATGTTTTACCACTTAGTAAGATTTTTGAATATGATATTTGCTATCTAGTTCAGATATTATTTTATTTGGGCTATTTTGAATTTTAATTTTAGCATAAGTCATACACAACTAAAGACATCCTAATAAGCCACTTTGTAAATTTATTTAACCACTAACAGCTACAAAAAACCTACTGAAATTTTTACTTATTATGACTATAATATTAAGACATAGGAATTTTTTATCACTTTAAGTGTATGGAATCATTAAATGAAGATATTTTACAAACTAAAGAATTATCACCGTGATTCCACAAAATATTATTGCCACAGGAAATGAAATTGCTATTTCCATTAAATTTTTAAAGTTTAACAAGTACAATATAAATACAAGCTATTAAAAGTATACAGATGTTATTAATAAATGCTACAATCTAAGTTTCTAGAATGAAGTTGGTATTACCAAAATAGACAATCTCAGGAGTATCACATTAGTCAAAAGTAAAGAAATTAAAAGAGTCTGATCAAACAAAATGAGCCCTAAGACTTAAGATTAGTTTAATTTGGTTTCTTCATTTTGATTAGCTTATGAAATCACCACTAAGATTAATCACAAGGTGGCCTCTCCCACAGTCTGTAAATATCTTTGCTGCAGAAAAAAGAATTTAGAAAATAGGTATGAGATTCTGAGCACCTTTCCCTTACTCTAAAACAGAATTCTGACTGGGGCACCTAGGTGTTCAGTTGGTTAAGCATCCAACTCTTGATTTCAGCTCAGGTCATGATCTCAGGGTCATCTGATCAAGCCGTGTCAGGCTCCACACTGAGCACAGAGTCTGCTCATCCCTTTTCCTCTGCTCCTCCCCATTCTCTCTCTCTCTCTCAAATAAATAAATAAAACATTTTAAAAATAAATAAAAATAAAATAGAACTCTGACTACCTGCTAGAGAAGCCATATGGAGAAGGACAGACCTTGAGACTAGATGGAAGATTCTAGCTATTTCAGAGATTTGGCTAAGGACAGCCTTCCAGCCATCCTTGCCAGGTTGCCAGACCTGTGAATAAACCCTCCTGGACACTCCAGCCAGCTGAGCCTCCAGATGATTGTAGCCACAGGTGGTATCATATATACCACCACATGTATATGTCTCACAAGAAGGTTTTCAAACCACACACCATTCATCAACTGGTTATTTTAATTACAATCATGTAATAATTTCAGTGACCATCGTCTCCACAATGATCCTCAAACACTAGTATTGGAAACAAGGTGATGGGGTGGCCAAAGTCACAAATATTAACTAAAATAAATAAAAACCATGTTATATCATAAATTACAACTCTCTGATCATTTATAAAATTTCTCATTTATTCAAGTTCTAATTTTTTATGATTTTAAGTTAAGATAAAACACATAAAATACAAATAGAAATTATTTCCACGAGAGCACTCTTTTTTTTTTTAAGAATTTTTCTTTTTAAGATTTTATTTATTTATTCATGAGAGACACAGAGAGAGGCAGAGACACAGGCGGAGGGGGAAGCAGGCTCCATGCAGGGAGCCTGATGCGGGACTCGATCCCGGGTCCCCAGGGTCACACCCTGAGCCCAAGGCGGGCGCTCAACCTCTGAGCCACCCGGCGTCCCATCCACAAGAGCACTCTTGAGGTAGAAATAATACCTGAAAGTTTATTTTAAAATTAGAAACACAAGAGACACCTGGGTGGCTCAGTTGGTTGAGCATCTGCCTTCATTTTGGGTCATGATCTCAGTCAGGGTCCTGGGATGGAGCCCCATTTTCAAGTCCCTGCTCAGTGGGGAATTTGTTTCTCCCTCTCCCTCTGCGTCCCCCAGCCCCACTGCTTGTGGGTGCATATCTGCTCTCTCTCTCAAATAAATAAATAAAATCTTTCTTACAAAACCAGAAATACACAAAAAAATTACCTATGAGCAATGGTTCTCAATTGGGGCAATTTTACCACCACCACCCCATCCCCAGGGATGATAGGGGAGGGAGGACTTTGGCAATGTCTGCAGACACTTTTCATTGCCACAACTTGAGGGTGGAAATGTTATTGACATTTAGAAAGTAGAGGTCATATATGTTGCTAAACATCTTAAAATGCACAAGACAACTCCCCACAATGAAGAATTATCTGGCCCAAAATGTGAACAATGTCAAGGATGTGAGGAATTAAAATTTGAAGATACTGTCCTCTTAAAATCATTATCTTAAAAACAAAAATGAATGATTCTACTGGAAAAATTGATGGTTAGAACTCTGAACAATTTTTTTAATAAAAATAGTAATTCTGATATTTTTCAGTATAAGAAAAAAGCTAATATATTAAAATTCAAGCTACAGAAAAAATATAAGAAAAGCTGTTAATAAAAAAAAAAAAAAAGAAGGGCAGCCCAGGTGGCTCAGTGGTTTAGCGCCTGCCTTTGGCCAGGGGTGTGATCCTGGAGACCTGGGATTGAGTCCCATGTCTGGCTCCCTGCATGGAGCCTGCTTCTCCCTCTGCCTGTCTCTGCCCCTCTCTCTCTCTGTGTCTCTCATGAATACATAAAATCTTTTTTAAAAAAGTAAGAAAAAAGAAAAGCTGATAATATTAATTACATGAAAGAGTAAGTAGAAAGAAGTTTTTGCATATGCATTACTGGAGAAAAATGTTCCTAAATATATTATATCCAGCACTTAAAATATACTTTGATCAAATTAATATTATTGGTAACAGAATATATAAAATCCAGTTCACAAAAAGTCATATTTAAATCCATATTTTAACAAGACTATCATCATCAACAAAGACATATAACTGAAAATTATTTGAAAGTTTTTTTCATTTTGTATTTTAGAAATAAATTCTTCTAAATAATCACACGGCTCTACAGGACTAGGACTCTGAATAAGTCAACTTACTTTTCTTTTAAATTTTTTATTTAAATTCAACTTAGTTAACATATAGTATATCATTAGCTTCATGGGTAGAATTTAATAAGTCATCAGTTGCATATAACACCTAGTGCTCACTACATCAAGTACCCTCCTTAATGCCCATCACCCAATTACCTCATACCCCTACCCACATCCCT
This sequence comes from Vulpes lagopus, assembly GCF_018345385.1. Classification (NCBI taxonomy): domain Eukaryota; kingdom Metazoa; phylum Chordata; class Mammalia; order Carnivora; family Canidae; genus Vulpes; species Vulpes lagopus. The sequence continues at coordinate 19,554,013 of NC_054830.1, read as the reverse complement.
CCAACAACACTAAGTTTCTTCTCTATAATTAAGAGTCTTTTATGGTTTGACTCCCTCTCTGTTTTTATCTTACTTTTCTTTCCCTTATATTCATGTTTTATTTCTTAAATTCCACATATGAGTGAAATCATATATTTGTCCTTCTCTGCCTGATTTACTTCACTAAGCATAATACACTCTAAGTTCCATCCACGTTGTTGCAAATGGCAAGATTTCGTTTTGATAGCTGAGTAGTATTCCATTGTATACATAATATCACATCTTTATCCATTCATCCATTTGGGCTCTTTCCACAATTTGGCTACTGTGGACATTGCTGCTATTAGCATTAGGGTGTAGGTGCCCCTTCAAATCACTGTTTTTGTATCTTTGGGTAAATACTTGGCAGTACAATTGCTGGGTCATAGGGTAGTTCTACTTTTAACTTTTTTTTAATGATTTTATTTATTTATTCATGAGAGACAGAGAGAGAGGCAGAGACATAGGCAGACAGAGAAGTAGGTTCCCTAAAGGGAGCCTGATGTGGGACTCAATCCCAGGACCCTAGGTTCACGACCTGAGCCAAAGGCAAATGCTCAACCACTGAGCCACCCAAGTACCCTATTTTTAACTTTTTGAGAAACCTCCATACTTTTTGTTCCAGAGTGGCTGTACCAGCTTGCATTCCCACCAACAGTGTTTTTTTTTTTAATGTTTTATTTATTATTTTATTTATTTATTTATGATAGTCACAGAGAGAGAGAGGCAGAGACACAGGCGGAGGAAGAAGCAGGCTCCATGCACCGGGAGCCTGATGTGGGATTCGATCCCGGGTCTCCAGGATCGCGCCCTGGGCCAAAGGCAGGCGCCAAACCGCTGCGCCACCCAGGGATCCCCCCACCAACAGTGTTAAGAGGGTTCCCCATTCTCTGCATCATCGCCAACATCTGGTGTTTCCAGGCTTGTTAATTTTAGCCATTATGACATGTATGAGGTAGTATCTCATGGTGGTTTTGATTTGTATTTCCCTGATGCCAAGTGATATTGAGCATTTTTCATGTCTGTTAGCCATTTGTATGTGTTCGTTGGAGAATATCTATTCATGTCTTTTGCTCATTTCTTGATTGGATTTGTTTTTTTGGGTGTTGAGTTTGATAAGATCTTTATAGACTCTGGATACTAGCCCTTTATCTGATATGTCCTTTGCAAATATCTTCTCCCATTCCATAGTTTGCCTTTTAGTTTTGTTGCCTGTTTGTTTCCTTTGCTGGGTAGAAGCTTTATCCTGATAAAGTCCCAATAGTTCATTTTTGCTTTTGTTTTCCTTGCCTCTGGAGACATGTCGCAAGAAATTGGTGTGGCCAAGGTCAGAGAGGTTGCTGCCTGTGTTCTCCTCTAGGATTCTGATGGATTTCTGTATCACATTTTGATCTTTCCTCCATTTTGAATTTTTGTGTATGTTATAAGAAAGTGGTCATTCTTCTGCATTTGGCTATCCAGTTTTCCCAGCACTATTTGTTGACACACTATCTTTTGTCCGTTGGATATTTTTTTTCCCGCTTTGTCAAAGATTAGTTGACCAAAAAGCTGTGGGTACATTTCTGGGTTTCTATTCTATTCCACTAATCTATGTATCTGTTTTTGTGCCAATACAAAACAGTCTTGATGACTACTGTTTTATAATACAGCTTGAGGTCCGGAATTTTGATGCCTCCTGCTTTGGTTTTCTTTTTCAACATTACTTTGGCTATTCAGGGTCTTTTATGATTCCATACAAATTTTATAATTGTTTCTTCTAGTTCTGTAAAAAAATGCTTGTGTTATTTTGATAGGGATTGCACTGAATGTGTAGATTGCTTTGGGTAATATAGACATTTTTTTAATATAGACATTTTAACATATTTTTCCTTCCAATCCATAAAAGCATGGAATTTTTTTCCATTTCTTTATGTCTTCAATTTCTTTCATAAGTGTATTATAGTTTTCAAAGTACAGATCTTCTACCTCTTTAGTTAGGTTTATTTCTAGGTATTTTATGGCTTTTGGTGCAACTATAAACGAGATCAATTTCTTGATTTCATTTCTTTCTGCTGCTTCATTATTGGTATACAGAAATGCAACAGACTTGTGTGTGTTAATTTCATATCCTGTGACTTTGATGAATTCCTAATGAGTTCTAGCAATTTTTTGGCAAAGTCTTTTGGGTTTTCTACACACAGTATCATGTCATTTTCAAAGTGTAAATTTGACTACTTCTTTACTGATTTAGATGCCTTTTACTTCTTTTTGTTGTCTGACTGCTGAGGCTAAGACCTCCAGTACACTGCTGAACAACAGTGGTGAGGGTGGACATCCCTCGTTGTGTTCCTGACCTTAGGTGGAAAAACTGAGAGTTCTTCCCCAATGAGGATGATATGAGCTGTGGATATTTCATATGTGGATGGCCCTTATGAGGCTGAGGTATATTCCCTCCATTCTTACATTGTTGAGAGTTTTTATCAAGAAAGGATGCTATATTTTGTCAAATGCTTTTTTTCTGCATCTACTAGAGGATCGTATAGTTCTTATCCTTTTCTTTATTAATGTGGTGTATCACGTTGATTGATTTGTGGATATTGAACCACCCTGTAGCCCAGGAATGAATCCCACTTGGTCGTGGTGAATAATCCTGTTAATGTACTGTTGGATCCTATTGGCTAGTATCTTGGTAAGGATATTTGCATCCATGTTCATCAGGGATACTGGTCTGTAATTCTTATTTTTAGGGGGGTCTTTGGCTTGGGGATCAAGGTAATGCTGGCCTCCTAGAATGAGTTTAATAGCTTTTCTTCCATTTCTATTTTTTGGAACAGCTTCAGAATAGGTATTAATTCTTCTTTAAACATTTGATAGAATTCTGCTGGGAAACCATCCAGCCCTGGATTCTTATTTGTTGGGAAGTTTTTGTTTACTGCGTCAATTTCTTTGCTTGTTATGGGTCTGTTCTGATTTTCTATTGCTTCCTGTTTCAGTTTTGGTAGTTCATATGCTTCTAGGAATTTATCCATTTCTTCCGGATTGCCCAATTTGTTGGCATGTAATTGTTCGTAATATTATCTTAAAATTGTCTGTATGGCTTTGGTGTTGGTTGTGAGGTCAATTTACGTTTTGACAAATACTTGAAGGAAAAAATAGTAAATGATCTGAACAGGCTTTTTCAAAATAAGCTTTGTAGCTATGATCATACAGGTATTTTCTGTCCTTTTAAAAAAAACATGTTAATATTGCTGATAAAGAGCAGAGTCTGATTCAGCTCTGTAAAGGAAACAATGAGTATAACTATTGCAAAAGATTAGAAGATGGACAAGTAACAATTGTTTTTATATCAAATAAACATACTAGGTAGCTTCCTACATTAGAAAAGGTAACAATAAACTTTTACCTTTACATTTGGCTTCTTTGTTGAAACTCCTCTGTACCAACCTAAAACAAAGCATACAAAGGATATTAAAATCATAATGTTATTTTCTATAAAACACATAATATGACTTTTTAACAGGAAAAATTAATGCAAAACAAATAGTGTACCTTTATTAGCAGTAGTTTGCTCTAGAAGGAACAGTCCTAGAATACACTTCCAATTTTCTTCAAAAGGTAAAACTTTCAACCGAATAAAGCCCCAAATTAAAAAAGACCTCAGAGAACATGTAATTCAACTCCATGAAAATTCAGATGAATTATTCAAGGGCAGGAAAATGCCAAAATCATATAGCTTTTTTGGTAGCAGATAGGGACTACAGCCCAGACTTTCAGTTTCCTGGTTTTATTCAATGTTCCATGCACAAAACTACATTTCTTGGCTTTCCAGATGCTAAAGTTGACATCTCTTCTTCAGTTATTCCTTCTCAGCATTCACACAGCATTAATAATCAAAGTTTCAATTACAAAATAAAAACAATTTTCAGGAAAAAATTTCATTATCAACTTTTCTCGATTCCAATCTATTATTTTTAGAGTTTTGTTATAGTTTCTCTCCTTGAGTTTTAAGAGGAAAATGTTCCAATGAGGTGTACTGAATGAAGAAAATGAAGAAAAGGAGATTATTGATAATAATTAATCATAACTAAGAGCTTATAGTTCTATGTACTATAATAGAGAGGTTGTTCTACATGAGAGACTCCTAACTCTGGGAAACAAACTAGGGGTGGTAGAAAGGGAGGTGGGCGGGGGGTGGGGATGACTAGGTGACGGGCACTGAGGGGGGCACTTGATGGGATGAGCACTGGGTGTTATTCTATGTGTTGGCAAATTGAACACCAATAAAAAATTTAAAAAAATAAATAAATAAGAGAGAGATTGTTCTATATGTATTAATCTTTAAATCTTGCAAAAAAAGCTATGAGGAAAAAGTCAACTTTCCTGAAATCATAACAAACAATAAAAGAAGAAATATCCTTGTTTATGTTTAGTACAACAGCCGAGATAAGAAATTTGAATAACTCAATTCTACCTGGAGAGTTTCAGTATCTTCATTTATTATAAAGAAAAAAGTGATTTACCAAATGTGACATTTTATAGTAGCTTAAGAAACAGCACAGAGAATGATATCAGCAGGAATGGCAGAGTAAGGATCTCCAAAAAAGCCTCTCCTCAATAAAAGGAATAAGAATGCTGGCAAAAACTGTCAAAATCAAATTCTACAGAACTCTGGAAGTAAACCAAAGACATGATGCAATCCAAAAAGTACTTATTCAAGAAATCTGATTCTTGGTAAGAACAAAGACCTTTTTAATTTGCCCTGCAAGCCTTGTATTAGACTTGAAAACTAAAAGTCCCATGTTAGAGATGAAAACCAGAAAACTAACAGCCCCTGAAGAAGACAGAACAGGGGAAATAAAAAATAAATAAATAAATAAATAAATAAATAAATAAATAAATAAATAAATAGGTTTATCATGTGTACAAACTGCAAAACTCAGTACTATTAAGATGTCAATTATCCCTAAATTGGTCTATAGATTCAATGCAATGCCAATCAAAATCCCAGCAAAAATCTTGGTAGGTACTAAGTTCTTTCTAAAATTTAGGTAACTAAAAAAAAAATAAAATAAAATAAAAATAAAATAAAATAAAATAAAATTTAGGTAACTGACTACTAGAATAGTCAAAATAATTTTGAAAAGGAATAAAAAATGTTATTTCCAATGAAATACACTGGAAAACAAAAAACCCACATGTAAATGAACTGATTTTCAAAAAGGGTGCAAAGAAAAATAATAGTCTTTTTAACAAATATCCATTGCTGAAACAATTGGATATACATAAAACAAACAAAAAAAACCTCAAACCTACACACAATTGCCTCAAAATATATCACAGAGTTAAATGTAAAGGGTAAAACTGGTATAAGAACAAAAGTAGAATATTTTCGTGACCTTGGTTTAGACAAGGATTTCTTAAGCATACTCTATAAAAGAATTAATAATGTAATCTTCATAAAAGTTTTAAAACTTTGCTCTTCTAAGAGTCACAAAACTCTTAGAAGAAAACAGTGAAAATCTTCATGATATAAACTTGAAAATGATTTCTTGGATATGATACCAAAAGCACAGGTAACAGTAAAAATAGTAAAGTAAAAATAGATAAATGGGACTACATCAAAATTTAAAACTTCTGTGCATCAAAAGACACAATCAACAGCATGGAAAGACCACCTACTGCCAATAAAAATCTCAACAAGTTGTTTTCTGAATACTGACAAACTGAGTCTAAAGTTTATAAGGGAAGGTAAAAGACCTAGAATAGGCAACATAATATTGAAGGAGAGTAACAAAAATGGAAGACTCCCACTACCTGACTTCAAAACTTACAATTATAAAGCTACAGTAATCAAGATAGTGCAATATTAGAGCAAGAACAAACAGATCAACAGAACAGAATAGAGAGCACTGAAGTAGACCCACATAAATAATAGTCTGATCTTTAAAAGGAACAAAGATGCTACAACTGGTGCTCGGAAAACGAGACACAACATTTTAAAATAATGAATCCAGACACAGACATTTATGTCCTCACATTCTTCACAAAATTAACTCAAAATGGATCAAAGATCTAAATGTACAACACAAAACTAAAAACTTCTAGAAGATAACATAAGAGAAAATCTAAATAACCTTGTGTATAGCAATGACCTTTAAGGTTGTACACCAAATGCATGATCCATGAAAGAAACAATCAATAAGCTAGACTTCATTAAAATTAAAACTACTGCTCTGCAAAAACACACTATCAAGAGAATTCAAAGACAAACCACAATCAGGAGAAAATATTTATAAAAGGCACATCTCATATAAGACTGTTACCTAAAATATACAAAGAATGTTTAAAACTTAATAATAAAAACACCTCAGTTGAAAAATGGGCAAAAGACCTGAATAGATACCTCACCAAAGAAGATATACATATGGCAAAATGTATATGAGTGTTCAACACCAAATACTATTCAAGAATTGTAAATTAAAATGAGATTAAAACATATCTACTATAATGGCCATAATCCAAAACACTGACAACACCAAATGCTGATGTGAAGCAACAGAAACTCTCACTCATTGCTGGTGGGAATTCAAAATGGTACAGCCATTCTGAAAGGTGGTTTAGCAGTTTCTTAGAAAACTAAATATAGTCTTACCACAGGATTCATCAGTCTGTTTGGTACTTACTCAAATGAAATGAACATTCATGTCCACACAAAAATCTGCATCTGGATGTTTACAGCAGCTTTATTCATAACTGCCAAAATGTGGAAGCAACCAAGATATCCTTCAGGTAAATGGATAAACAAACTGTGGTACATCCAGACACTGGTATATGCTGAATACAGTGACAAAAAGAAATGAGCTATCAAGCCACAAAAAGACATGGAGGAACTTAAAGTGCATAATACTAAATGAGAAAAGCCAAATTGAAAAGGTCACATACCATATGATTCCAACCATATGACATCCAGAAAAGGCAAAACCATGGAGGCAATTAAAGTATCAGTGTTTGCCAAAGGCTGAAGGGAGTGAGAGTGGGAGGAATAAATAGGTGGAGAGAATCTCTAGGGCAGTGAAACTATTCTATGTGATACTATGATGGTAGATACTTGTCATTATACATTTATCCAAACCAATAGTACAATACGAAAAGTGAACTCTGATGTAAACTTTGGATTTGGGGTGATAATAATATGGCAATGTAGGTTCAATGATTGTAACAAATGTATCCACTCTGGTGTGGATGTTGATAGTGGGAGAGGCTATACATGTATGGGGGTAGGGGGTATATGGGAATTTCCTGTACTTGTTGCTCAGTTTTGTTGAGAGCCTAAAACTACTCTAAAAAACAGTCTATTTTTTAATGCATTTTCTATGTGATACACAAATCCCACCTCTAAGTATTTAATCAATAGGAAAAAACCCATACTAAAATCTATACACAATGTTTATAACAACTTTATTCATAATCTTCAAAAATAAAGCAACTCAAATGTCTATCAACTGCTACATGGATAAATAAAATGTGGCTTAAATCTGTATGACAAAATACTACTCAGAAAAAAAACAAGCCACAGACACATACAATATGAATTAATTTTGAATGCATTATGCTAAGTGAAAAAAAGCCAGGCACAACAGGATATACAATGTATGATTCCATTTATATAACATTTTAGAAAACACAAAACTAGAGGGACAGAAAATAAATCAGTGGTTTCCAGAGCTGGGGAAAGAGGATTAGGAAGGTTGGTTGACTACAAGGAACCTGATGTTACACTTGGGGGTGACAAAAATGTTCTGTATCTTAACTATGGTTACAGTTATAAGATTATACATTTATCAAAATTCAGAGAAATGTACTCCAGAAAGGGTGACATTTACTGTTCATAAATAATACCCCAATAACCTGACTAAAACAAACATACACACACACGCACACACATAACAGGATAACACTTAACATCTACTACATTGGTTAGAATTTTTATTTTAAATTCTAGCAATAGCAGATGCTGGCAAGAGATTGTGGAGCAATCAGATAGTGCTAGTGAGAGAGATAATAAATGGCCCCCACTTTCAAAAACAATGCAGTATTTATTATACGTGTATTGTGTAACACTAGAAATGTACTTCTGTATCTTATCCCTCCCTTATCCAGTAGCATTGATTTGAAGATATTACTGCATTCTAGAGAAATTTTTGGAAATGGGGAGGGTCGAGTTAAAGACATTAAAAATATTTATATTTTCAAAATGCAAAGATTCTTAGGAGAAACACAGTGTAAATCATGATCTTAGGTTACACTGTATCTTGCACAAACAACAACAAAGAAAATAAATTTGACTTCATCAAAATTAAAAGCTTTGTTCCTCAAAGGCCATAAAAAAATTAAAATATAACCCACAGAATGGACAAAAATATTTACAAATCATACACCTGATAAAAGACTAATATCCAGAATATATAGAGAACTCATAACTAATTGAAAAGATAATTTTTTAAAACAGGCAAAAGATTTAAATAAACATTTCTCCAGAGAAAATACACAAATGGCCAATAAAAACATGAAGCAAAGTTCAACATCATTAGTCATTAAAGAAATACAAATCAAAACTATACTGAGATACCATTTCTCCCCCAATAAAACAGCTGCAATGACAAACACAGACAGTGACAAGCATTAACAGAGATAAGGAGATACTGGAATGCTAGGTTTGTAAAATGGTGCAGCCACTTTAGAAAACAGTTTGCCAGTTCCTCAAAATGTTAAAGGTAGAGCTACCGTATGACCCAACAATTCCCCTCTTGAGTATATAACAAAAAATTTTAAAGCAGGTATTCAAACAACTATCTGCATACAAATGTTCACACCAGCACCATTCACAACAGCCAAAAGGTGAAAACAACCCAAATATATGTCAACTGATGAATGGATAAATAAAATATGGTATATGTCTACAATAGAATACTACTTAACTATAAAAAGAAATCAAGTTCTGATACATGCTTCTACATGGATGAATCTTGAACACTGTGCTAAGTAAAAGAAGCCAGACACAAATTCAGTAATTACGCTTATATGAAATGTCTAGAATAGGCAAATCCATAGACAGAGAAAGTAGGCTAGTGGTTGCCAGGGTCTGGGGGGAAGAAGATTACGGGGAGTATTTGCTAACAGGAGTGTGGTTTCTGTCTCAGGTTATACAAATATTCTAAAGTTAGTCAGTGGTGATGGTTGTAGTTGCACAACTCTATACTATAAAAAGAGTGAACTGTGTGTTTTTAAAGGGTGAATTTTATGGTCTGTGAATTATGTCTCAATAAAGCTATTATAAAAGGGAAAAAGGGGCAGCCCAGGTGGCTCAGTGCTTTAGCGCCGCCTTCAGCCCAGGGAGTGATCCTGAAGACCCGGGATGGAGTCCCACATCAGGCTCCCTGCATGGAGCCTGCTGCTCCCTCTGCCTGTGTCTCTGCCTCTCTCTCTTTCTGTGTCTCTCTCATGAATAAATAAAATCTTAAAAAATAAAAAATAAAAAATAAAAAAATAAAAGGAAAAAAGGCAGGATAGTACTGGGTCTGAAAATGTTGAAAGCTGTGCCCTTAGAAAATTTCCTGTACATACGCACTGAAAGACATTTACAGGAATGCACTGTTGCTGTTAATATATTACATACAATATCAAAATACTGGTCACCCTTTCACATTTTCTCATATTTCATAAATCTTTGGGGCCACTTTGTTAAATCTTATGAAAGGTCATTTTTTTATCTGACTGCAATGCCATTCATGTTAACATTTGAATCTCCCTTATACTACTCAAAGAAAAACTATTAACAAGTCATGTAATCCATATGCTTCAATATAACTAACAGATGTTTTGGTGCAAATTACTATATTTCACTTATTTTTTGTTTTTATAAAATGATAATGAGAGAATAACTAGAATGAAGCACCACCTCAAGATTTCAAGTAAACAATCAGATAACATGTTTACAAAAGTCAGTAATTTGTCATCCAATGAATTCTCACAATGTTGCTTATTAAAAGTTGCTTCCTTATTACTTAAATATTTATATTAGAATGCAATATAAACTCTTGCTTCTCAATAGGAGGTCAGGGGACAGAGGAGAGAAGCCTGAGACCAGTTCTGTCAAATACTTAACAGCTTCAAAAACACAACATTATCACCTCCATGGGATGCCAACATTGTGAGGGTCATGAGGGCTGTGCTCAAAGAATTTCAGGCATCAGCTTTTCTTAAAATCAAATCTCTGCTACAAATTTTGCTAAATGTGTTCACTCTATGCATGTAAGATTTAAAACTGAAGAGAGTCAAGAAAGGATAAGAGAGAAGGAAGAAGATAGAGAACTCATTCCTTTTATGCCTTTTACATACAGAACAAAAGCTCATAACTTCTCAGATAAAAGAACCAAAAAACCAACTCAAACATTTCCAAAATCATTAAGAATCAGTTAAAAAAAAAAAAAGGATGTTTTTAATTAGCTAGCACAATAAAGCATCTTTATTTATGTCTGTTTTTCTATTACAAGAACCCTGGACAATCTACCTTTATAGCTATAAATCTCTCCTTTCATTTTCCTCATTGATCTTTGACTTACCAAGATTTCACAGTTCTTGGTCATACTGCCTGAGGCCTCATCAATTTCGCCATCATCATATGCATTAAATTGAAGAGTATACTGGAGTCATTATCATCTTAAGTCAACATCTGATGGTTTGATCACTAAGTTTAATCTGAACTTAAGATTCAGAGATATTTTTATCCTCTAACATTTTCAGATCTCAATTTTTATGGAAAAGTGAATGAGTAAAGGAAGGCATTATTACAATATTCAAGATTTTAATTTTCTACAAAGACTGTTCCCTTCAGGGAACCAATTAACATGTATATTTTTAACTAAGTCATAATATCATGATTGAATTCTAAGAAATGCTAAACATGTACTGCCTCCAGAAACACCAGATCTTCCCTTCCTTAATAATTGGTTGCAACTCTCTAACTTCTAAGCTAGGGACATGTTACTCAAGGGAATATTGGGAGAAACACAGAATTCTTCACTTCACCCAAATGTCTAGTGATGAAACTTTACAATGCAAGAACTATTGGGAAAAGTCTGGGTGTTGTCTTCAAATTCCAAAAGCAAAGTAAAGATCTTTGAGCCTCAGAATACCTCTGCTTAAACTGTCTAACGTTAGTTATCCCATCTCAAAGTAAAATCCAAAATCCTACTACAGGCTCTGCTGATCTTATCTCCTCCCACCACTCTCTCTGCTCCTCCCCAATTAACCCTTCTACTGAAGCCAAACCAGTCTCCCTGCAATTCCTTCAACTCACTAAGTAAGCTGCCACACTGCAGGCATTTATACTTTCTGCACATATGCCTGGACTGTTATCCTAGAAAACCACAGGATTGCTTCCTTACCTCCACGTATTCTCTGCCCAAATGTTATTTTCTCAGAGAGACCTTCCATGATTATCCTATATAAATACATAGAAGAAGCCCACCCCACCCCATCACCCTCCCTCAATGCACACAGTCACTCTATCTGCTACCTTCTGTTCTGTCCTTCCTTAATCTTCTCATTGAGAACAGGGACTTTGCTTTATTCTTTTAGATCTGAGCCCCAGGAGCTACAAGAGTGCTTCATCTCCATTAGGCACTCAAATATTTGGTGAAAGAATGAATGAATCTGTAACATACGGGGTGATAATACCTACCTGGAAAGTTTGTTGATAAAATGTAAAGTACCTTGAGCAATTTCAGACACACTGTAATAACTCAGTTATGGAGTGGGCAAGGTGTGACAGAGGAGTAACTTACACTGAAACTGTTTGCTAAATAACACTGTCAAGTGGAGACTTTACAGAGGAGACTGGACTTATGATATAAAAGAACTGCAACCTGAAGTTTCTTAATATAAATGGTATTCATTCTAAAAACATTAGGGGGTCCAAAAATACAAACTCCTAAATAGCTCTCTTAACTCATTTTTGGAAAAGGATGTAAATTTTTTTAAAAATACTCTTACCCATCTAACAAAGGTTCAAATTAGTGCATGAATTAACATCTACATCTTCTTTTCTTACGAGCAAAATGTTAATACACTTTTACAGAGATTTACCACCTGCAACAAAAAGTACAATCACGGAACATAAAACCATAGTAGATGAGTAAAGAGCCTCCAAACCCATGGAAAGTAAATAACTCTTCCAACAAAATAAGATTTTTTTCACCATATAATCTGTCCAAAATTACTGATCATTAATGGAACCTAAATTCTTTGCCTGACAAATATGATTTTAGCCACAATTTTATTAAAAAAACATCTCTTGGGCAGTTCCGGTGGCGCAGCGGTTTAGCGCTGCCTGCAGCCTGGGCTGTGATGCTGGAGACCCAGGATCAAGTCCCACATCAGGCTGATCAAGTCCCACATCGGGCTCCCTGCATGGAGCCTGCTTCTCCCTCTGCCTGTGTCTCTGCCTCTCTCTCTCTCTCTCTCTCTCTCTCTCTCTCTCTCTGAATAAATAAATAAAATATTTAAAAAAAAAATCTCTTGTGCTTATAGCTCAGCTTCCTTTTTTTTTTTTAAGATTTTATTTATTCTTGAGAGACACAGAGACAGAGGCCAAGACATAGGCATAGGAAGAAGCAGACTCCCTGGAGGAGCCTAGATTGGATTTTAGTAATTTGGTGAAAAACATATAGTGATACTGTGGCACAAGTATCTAATAAAAATACTTGTTTATGGTGTTCATATTTCTCCAGTCTTAGCCTCATCTGATACAGAAACAGTCCCATGCTATGCAAACTTCTTTTACCCAGACATCATAATCCTAATGGAGAGCTCTGAAAAAGTGACACATATGCATTTCATCAACTTAAACAACACTGATTATGTTTACTAAGAATGGTAATATTACATAAATTTTAAAAGTATATCCTAGTGAAATTAGAAAATTTATTAATGTATTTCCAAGAATTCTACATTAAAAAATATCATACACCTTAGCTCTAAATATGTCATTTTATAAAATGTGATTAAAAATTAAGGTAATAAATAAAATAAATTTTTAGCTGAGATGTAGTGCTAAATCCTATTTCATACTGACATCACCAGAGATTTTAGAATTTAAGAGTTGTTTAAAATAGTTCAAAAAGTTATTCAAAGAGTTATTTTACTTAAGCAATTAGTTCAGTAATAAGATAAAAATATAGAAAATATATATTTTTTAAAATAACCACATAACATTGAAAAGCCAGAAGAATATTATAAATTTTAGATAGACTAGGATTCACTATATTCAAAGATAATAGAACTTAGAAAAGCATTACATTAAAATATATGTCACACAAAGTTTGCCATTTTAATCATTCTTAAGTGTACAGTTTAGTGGCATTGATAGAATTGTGCAACTATCATCATGATCCATCTCTATAATTCATCTTGCAAAACTGAAAATCTGTACCCATTTACCAATCAGTAATTCTCCATTACTCTTTTCTCCCAGACCCTGGAAGCCACAATTCTACCTTCTGACTCTGGAAATTGACTACTCTAAATAGAATCATATCTTTTTGTGTCTGGTTTATCTCACTGAGCATAATATCCTTAACATTCATCCATGTTGTACCACAATTTATTCCTTTTTAAGGCCAAATAATATTTTATCCTGTGGAGTTACCATATTTTGTTTATCCATTCATTCATCCATGGAAACTTGGGTTGCTTCCACCTTTTGGCTATTGTGAATAATGCTGCTATAAATAGGAGTGTGCAAATAGCTGTGTGAGTTCTTATTTTCAATTCTTTTAAGCAAATGCCCAGAGGTGAAATTGCAGTATAATATACTAATGATATTTTAATTTTTTAAGGACTCACCGTACCATTTGTTATTCATATTTCACTATTTCATATTTCCACTAATACTACTAGTTCTTTTTTATCCATATATATGATTTGCGAGTAATGATAACTTTACCTGTTCTCATCCAATTTTTATGCATCTAATATCTTTCTTTATCAAATATCAATAAGGCACAGTTTTCTGCTATAAAATTTTCAGTTATATAACATGAGATAGTTATCTTCAGGATTTAATTTAATGAAATGAACCAGGTTCACTCATTGTCAAAAAGCAAGATTCTAAACCAAATATTTCAGAACACAATAAATCATTACTTTTAAATGAAAAAGAATCTCTATTAGCTAAAATATTACCATAACTTGGCTATAAGACCTTTGTATTTTACTGATCTAATAAACTGTCATAATTCAGTATATATTTATAATTAATTACTAGTGTGAATTCTTCTATTTTGAGTTAATGTACAACACAAAATAAATGTTAAACTCTGAGTAAATTTGACAAAGGTAAATCGCAAGTATTTGAAATTTCAAAAAAATATATTATGGAACATATTAAACTATTACTAAGTACTATGAACTAAATTGTGTTCCCTCAAAATTCACATGTTGAAATTCGTATGTCCAAACCCACAATGTGACTATATTTAGAGTTAGGGAGGCAATTAAGGCTAAATGTGGTCCCAAGAGTGGGCCCTAATCCTACAAAACTGGTGTCCTTATAAGAAAATGAGAGAGACCAGAGGACTTTCTATCTTCCCACTGGTACAGAGAAAAGACCACTGTGAGCACACAGCAAGAAGGTGGCCATCTAAAGTCAAGGAGAGAAATCTCACCAGACACCACCATGTTGGTACCTTGACTGTAGGCTTCTCACCTACCGTACTATGAGAAAATAAATGTCTGTTGTTAAAGCTTAAAAAAAAAAAAAAGCATTACACTATTTAAAGGTAATTTTTTTTAAAATTTTATTTATTTATAATAGTCACAGAGAGAGAGAGAGAGGCAGAGACAACATAGGCAGAGGGAGAAGCAGGCTCCATGCACCCATGCACCGGGAGCCCGACGTGGGATTCGATCCCGGGTCTCCAGGATCACGCCCTGGGCCAAAGGCAGGCGCCAAACCACTGTGCCACCCAGGGATCCCTATTTAAAGGTAATTAATGTAAAAATATAGAACTGAGAATACTAGATAATTGTCATAGAAGTGCACAGCAGTAGACTAGTGTGTATCTGTCCTTATCACTAAGTGACTTTTCAGGAAATACTTACTGTATGAATGAACTGGGATAGTTGTAAGAATATGCATTTGTCAACTTAACTCTGGATTACGACTTCCATGATCGATCATGCCAAACACACTTCGTGTATATACAAAAAAGTCACTTAACTGTTTTTTTTATTTAAATCCAAATTTTTTAATATATAGTATAACATTGATTTCAGAATTTAGTGATTCATGACTTACATATAACACCCAATGCTCATTATAAGTGCCCTCCTTAATGATCATCACCCATTTAGCACTTCCACCACCCTCCTCCTTCAAGTAACCTCTGTTATTTGTCTGTGTTAAGAGTCTCTTATGCTTTGCCTGTTTGTTCTTATTTTTCCTTCCACTCCCCATATTCGTGTTTTGTTTCATAAATTCCATGAGCAAAATCATAATATTTTGTCTTCCTCTGACTTTTTTGCTTAGTATAAAACCCTCCAGTTCCATCCACATTGTTGCAAATGACAAAAGTTCATTCCTTTTGAAGAATGTATACATACATATATACATGGACATTTGGACTCTTTCTACAATTTGGCTATTGTTTTTTTTGTTTTGTTTTGTTTTTTGTTTTTTTTTTTTTTTTTTTTTAAAGATTTTAATTTTTTTTTATTTTTTTAATTTTTTCAATTTGGCTATTGTTGATAGTGCTATAAACACTGGGGTGTAGGTGCCCCTTCGAATCAGCATTTTTGTATTCTTTGGGTAATACCTAGTATTGCATTTCCTGGGTCATAGGGTAGTTCTATTTTTTTACTTTTTGAGGAACCTCCATACTGTTTTCCAGAGTGGCTGTACCAGCTGGCATTCCCACCAACAGTGTTAAGAGGGTTCCCCATTCTCTGCATCGTCGCCAACATCTGGTGTTTCCTGACTTATTAATTTTAGCCGTTCTGACTGGTGAGAGGTAGTATCTCATTGTGGTTTTCATTTGTATTTCCCTGATGCAAGTTATATTGAGCATTTTTTCATGTGTCTATTGGCCATTCATATATATTCTTTGGAGAAATGTCTGTACATGTCTTCTGCCCATTTCTTGACTGGACTATTTACTTTTGGGGTGTTGAGTTTGATAAGTTCTTTATAGCTCTGGGATACTACCCCTCTACGTGATAAGACACTAGCAAATATCTTCTCCCACCCCATAGTTTAGTTTACCTTTTAGTTTTGCTGACTGTTTCCTTTGCTGTGTAGAAGCTTTTTATCCTGATCAAGTTGCAATAGTTCATTTTTGCTTTTGTTTTCCTTGTCTTAAGGACTTATCTTGAAAAATGTTGTTATGGCTGATGTCAGAGAAGTCACTTGCCTTTGGAGACGAGTCTAGCTAGAAGCTGCTGCTATCAAAGAAGTTGCTGCCTGTGTTCTTGTCAAGGATTTTGATGTTTTCCTGTTCCTACATTTAGGTCTTTCATCCGTTTTGAACTTTTTTTGTGTATGGTTAAGAAAGTGGTCCAGTTTCATTCTTCTACATGTGGCTGTCCAGTTTCCACATTTGTTGAAAAGACTTTTTGTCCACTGGGCATTTTTTCCTGCTTTGTCAAAGATTAGTTGACCAGAGAATATTGGGTCCTATTCTGTTCCACTGAACTACGTGTCTAGTTTTGGGCCAGTACTATACTGTCTTGATTATTATAGCTTTGTAATACAGCTTGAAGTCTGGAATTGTGATGGCTCCTGCTTTGGTTTTCTTTTTCAACATTCCTCTGGCTATTGAGATGCCCTTACCAATTGAGATGCCTTTTATTTCTTTTTGTTGTCTGACTGCTGAGGCTAGGACCTCCAGTACATTGTTGAACAACAGTGGTGAAAGTGGACATTCCTGTTGTGTTCCTAACCTTAGGTGGAAAAACTGAAAGTTCTTCCCCATTGAAGATGATATGAGCTGTGGGTCTTTTATATATGAATGCCCCTTACAAGGTATATATTCCCTCTATTCTTATACTGTGGAGAGTTTTTATCAAGAAAGGATGCTGTATTTTGTCAAGTGCTTTTTCTGCATCAATTGAGAGGATCATAGAATTCTTGCCCTTTTCTTTATTAATGTGGTGTATCATGTTGATTGATTTGTGGATATTGAACCACCCAGGAATGAATCCCACTTGGTCGTGGTAAATAATCCTGTTAATGTACTGTTGGATCCTATTGGATCCCAGGAGTGAATCCCACTTGGTCATGGTGAATAATCCTGTTAATGTACTGTTGGATCCTATTGGCTAGTATCTTGGTAAAGATATTTGCATCTGTGTTCATCAGGGATACTGGTCTGTAATTCTCATTTTTAGTGGGGTCTTTGTCTGGTTTTGGGATCAAGGTAATGCTGGCCTCACAGAATGAGTTTGGAAGTTTTTCTTCCATTTCTATTTTTTGGAACAGCTTCAGAAAAATAAGTATTCACTCTTTAAATGTTTGGTAGAATTCTGCTAGGAGACTACCTGGTACTGGACTCTTGTTTGTTGGGAGGTTTCTAATTACTGCTTCAATTTCTTTGCTTGTTATGGGTCTGTTCAGGTTTTCTATTTCTTCCTGTTTTAGTTTGATATTTTATATGTTTCTAGGAATGCATCCATTTCTTTCAGATTCCCTAATCTGTTGGCATATAATTGCTCATAATATTTTCTTACAACTCTATTTCTTAGATGTTGGTTGTGATCCTTTCATTCATGATTTTTATTAATTTGGGTCCTTTCTCTTTAATTTTTTTAAAGACTTTATTTATTTGAGAGAGACAGAGCTCAAGCAGGGGGAAGGGCAGAGAGAGAACCAGATTCCCTACTGAGCAGGGAGCGCAATGTGGGACTCAATCCCAGAACCCTGGGATCATGACCTAACTGAAGGCAGACACTTAAATGACTGAGCCACCTAGGCACCCCTCTCTTTACTTTTGGTAAGTCTGGCTAGGAGTTTATCAATTTTGTTAATTCTTTCAAAGAACCAGCTCCAGGTTTTGTTGATCTGTTCTACTAGATTTTTAAAATTCCTATGTTACTTATTTCTGCTCTGATCTTATTTCCCTTTTTCTGTTGGTTTTAGATTTTATTTGCTGTTCTTTTTCCAGCTCCTTTAGATGTAAGGTTAGGCTGTGTATCTGAGACTTTCCTTGCTTCTTGAGGAAGGCTTGTAATGCTATAAACTTCCCTTTATGAGTACCTCTGATTCATCCCTAGACTATCATGTTTTCATTTTCATTTGCTTCCACATATTTTTTTTATTTCTTCTTTAATTTCCTGGTTAACCCATTTATTCTTTAGTATGATGCTCTTTAACCTCCAAGGATCTGTAGTCTTTCCAATTTTTTTTCCTGTGGTTGACTTCAAGTGTCCCAGCACTGTGGTTTGAAAATATACATGGTATGATTTCCATCTATTTTTTTTTACTGGTTGAGGCCTGTTTTGTGACCCAGTATGTGATTTATTCTGGATAACGTTCCATGTGCACTTGAAAAGATTGTGTATCCTGTTCCTTTAGGATGAAATGCTTTGACTATATCTGTGAAGTCCATATCGTCCATTGTCATTCAAAGCCATTGTTTCCTTGCTGATCTTCTCCTTAGATAATCTGTCCATTGCTGTGAGTGGGGTGTTAAAATGTACTATTATTGTATTATTACCAATAAGTTTAAGTTTGTTATTGATTTGTATATTTGGCAGCTCCCAAATTGTAGGCATAAATATATACAACTGTTAGATATTCTTGTTGGATATACCCCTTTTTTCTTCATCTCTTATTAGTCTGTTTTATTTTTTTATTATTTTTTTTATTAGTCTGTTTTAAAATCTAGTTTGTCTGATATAAGCATTGCTACCCCAGCTTACTTTTGATGTCCATTAGCATGATAAATGGTTCTCCACCCTCTTTCTTTTTTTTTTTTAATTTTTATTTATTTATGATAGTCACACACAGAGAGAGAGAGAGGCAGAGACACAGGCAGAGGGAGAAGCAGGCTCCATGCACCGGGAGCCCGACGTGGGATTCGATCCCGGGTCTCCAGGATCGCGCCCTGGGCCAAAGGCAGGCGCCAAACTGCTGCGCCACCCAGGGTTCCCCTCCCTCTCACTTTCAATATAGAGGTGTCTTTGGATCTAAAATAAGTCCCTCTTGCAAGCAGCATATCGCTGGGTCTTATTTTTTTAATCCATTCTGATACTCTATGTCTCCTAATTGGAGCATTTAGTCCATTTATATCCAGGGTAATTACTGAAAGATAGGACTTTAGTGCCCTTGATTTACCTATAAAGTTGTTGTTCCTGTAGATTGTCTCTGTTCCTTGCTAGTCTTTGTTGCTTTTGGTCTCTTTCTCTTGCTCAGTGGGTCTCCTTTAACATTTCTTGCAGAGTTGAGTTAGTGTTCATGAACTTCTTTAGTTTTTGCTTGTCTTGGAAACTGTCTATCTCTCCTATTCTGAATGACAGCCTTGCTGGATATCGTATTTGGGGCTGCATGTTTTTTCCCATTCAGTATGTTGAATGTATCATGTTACTTTCTCTTGGTCTACCAAGTTTCTGTGGACAGGTCTGCTGCTGACTTTGTGTGTCCACCCTCAGAGATTAAGGACCTTCTGTCCCTAGCTGCCTTCAGAATTCTCTCTTTATCTTTGTATTTTGCAACTTTCACTATGATATCTCTTGGTTTTGACCTGTTTTTGTTGACGTTGAGGGGAGTTCTCCGTGCTTCTTGGATGAGAAGGCCTGTTTCCCTCCCCAGATTAGGGAAGTTCTCAGCTATAATTTGTTCAGGTAAACCTTCTGCCCCCTTTTACCTGCTCTTCTTCTCCTGGGATTCCTCTGACACATGTATTATTGCATTTTGTGGAATTGCTGAGTTCCCTAAGTCTATTTTCATGATCTATTAGTTTTCTTTCCATTTTCTTTTCAGCTTCATTGTTTTCCTCAATTTTATCTTCTATATTACCTATTTGATCCTCTGATTCTTCCATCCTCATTGCAATTACATCCAGTGGGCTTTCACTTATAGCACTTTTTTTATTTTGACCTAATTTTTAGGTCTTTTATCTCTGTAGCCAAGGTTTCTTTGATGTCTTCTATGCTTCTTTCAAGCCCAGCTAGTGGTCTTATAACTGCTGTTCTAAATTCTTGTTCAGATATATTGCTTACATCTGTTTTGAGCAAATCCCTGGCTGTGATTTCTTCTTGATCTTTCTTTTGGGGAGAATTCTTCCATCTTTTCATTATGTCTGGGTTTCTGTCTTTTGTGTATTAAGAAAGATTGTTATGTTTCCTGCTTCTCAGAGTAAAACTATATTAAGAAGGGTCATACACTGTCCAGGGCCTGGTGCTTTAGGCAGTGTTTCTGGTATATGTTGTGTGCACTCTGCTGTTGTGTTTTGGCTGTTCTTTCCCCCAGGTCAGTCCTCTACAGAGTTTCTCCTTGCTTGCAGTGGGAAGTGTTTGGACCTTTAATTAGGTGTGCTTTGATAAAAGCCTGATAAAAAGAAAAAAAAAAAAACAGCCTGATCCAAGAAAAGGGAAAGGAAAAGGAACAGAAAAAAAACAACTAAATAAACAAAAACACTATAAACCTGATTCCAAAGAAAAAAGAAAAAAAAAGGAGCCAGATATAGATATAGATATAGATATAGATATAGATATAGATATAGATATATAAAGGGGGGAACAAACCAACAAAAACTATAAGCCTAATTCCAAAGAAAAATTAAAAGATTAAAAAAAGAAATTTATTCCTATTTCCACCAGAACTGAAGCTGACATTTTGGAGCACTCTATGATCAGCAGACTTGGTTCATGTTGGGGTAGGGTGACCGCTGTATTGGTCTTCTGAGTGAAAGGCCCACTGCACTGGCTCACAGTCAGACCTGCCCTAGTAAAGATGCCCCTGCAGAGTGCAGGGGGGCAGTATTTGGTGTAAGTAACTTCAGCTTCCATTGGAAGCACTGTGTTTCTCTCTGAAGTCCCACTGTGCTAGTGGGCAGGGGATGGTGAGGGCAGAAGATCATATCACCCTGCTCTCTCACCCCCAGGAAGGGGAACTTGTGGCATTGCTGTTCAGGTGGCCATCACAGAAAAGCGAAAAATCTTCCCTTCTGTGTTCCAGGCTTTTGTCAGATCTTTGCCCTCAGCCATTAGCATGCTGGGTGCCACGGTTCTCCTTTGTTTCATCTCTGGCCAGAGGATGGGATTCAAAACTCCAAATCTGGGATCCCTGGGTGGCGCAGCGGTTTGGCGCCTGCCTTTGGCCCAGGGCGCGATCCTGGAGACCCGGGATCGAATCCCATATCAGGCTCCCGGTGCATGGAGCCTGCTTCTCCCTCCTCCTGTGTCTCTGCCTCTCTCTCTCTCTCTGTGACTATCATAAATAAATAAAAAATTAAAAACAAAACAAAACAAAACAAAACTCCAAATCTTAAAGGACCATAAAGGCCCACACCTGCTCCCCTCCCCCAGAGGAGAGCTTCCCAGCACTGCGCCCAGCACTGCTCTGTCCCAGAAAAGCAGTCACATACTTGTGAAGGTGCCAGAGTCTATGGTGCAGCCCCGTAGACAGCAAAAAGCTGTGACCAGGTAATCTGCCCTCTACTGTGCCTCATTCCTTTTCTGTTGATCAGCTGTTCAAAGGTGCCCAGCGGGCCTCCTATACTTGAAGAGGCAAAATAACCTCTTCTAAATGTAATCCAGGAAGGGGAGCATTCTCTTCCAGTGCAACCCAGGGGATCCCCACACTGGGATGTCTAAAGCAAACCCTACACCCTGTTCTCTCTCCTGCTCTCTTCCTGACTTCTCTCAGGAAAAAGGGCTGCCTCCTCTTCGTATCACTAGGGTTTTTCTCTCCCCCAATTCACATCTCTGATCCTTGTATCTGCCATGCTCTCCTTCCAATTGTGGAAGCTGTTTCCATAATCCTCAGATCAATTTCCTAGTTATTCAAAATGATTTGATGTTGATCTAGATGTGTTTGAGGGACAAGGCAAGCTCAGGGTCCCCAAATACTCCACTATCTTAACTTCTCACTCTGATTTTTTTTTTAAAACACTTTTCTTAAAAATTTAATCCCATTAGGTTAGAATAGCAATAAGTAAGAAGGGAAATACAAATTAATCAATAGGGAAGGCTATTTAGAAAAATACTCTGGGTCTTGTGTATAAATATATATACAAATATTTATAAATCTATATAGATAGATATTTAAGTCATCTGAAAGTTACAATTACTTAAACATATAGGCAAAAAGTAATGGTCAGGGCATCGGTCTGGCTCAGTCAGTACAACATGCAATCCTTGATCTCAGAGTCACAAGTTCACGCTCCATGTTGGGGATAGAATTTACTTATTAATAAATAAATAAAGTGCCAGGGAAAACTTTCCCTTTAAAAAAAAAGTAGTGGTCACCTGTCCCTGTGCCATGCTCTGTGCTAGGTGTTTTCACATTTATAATCTCAAACACAGCTGACCACTGCTTTGTTAAATATGCATTATTTAGGTTGTGAATTGTCCTTGTCTGTCTCCCAATGTAAGTGAAGCTATACTATCAAAAAGAGCCAACAGTACCACTACAATGGCTACTGGCAGAGAGGCAGCAGAACAGTGTCAGCAGTGTTAAGTCAAAAGAATGAAGCTTCTATAGAGTTCAGGACATGTGACAGTCAACAATAAGCAGTCCTTTACAAAGATACCGGGTACAGACCAATTAAGTCAGATCAAAAGCACCAAATGCAGTTTAACAAAAAGTACTGTTCAACAAGAAGTTTCAAGCTTTTTATTTCAAAGGTGTAACGTATCTTCACTGACAAAAGGAAAATAAATGCAAATTTATTACCCCCACCTACTATCCTGGAAGAGGAGCAGCACAGGAAGTAGAAACAGGTAGATGACAACCACAACTTCTATTCCATATCATGATTTTTTTTTTAAGATTTTATTCATTTATTCATGAGAGACACAGAAAGAGAGAGAGAGATGCAGAGACACAGGCAGAGGGAGAAGCAGGCTCCATGCAGGGAGCCTGACGCGGGACTCGATCCCAGAGTCTCCAGGATCATGCCCTAGGCCGAAGGTGGCGCTAAACCGCTGAGCCATCCGGGCTACCCCCATATCATGATTAAAAATAGCTTAATAAAAAAATCACGGTCCATTGTAAAGGGCAGACTTCCATGTAGATCAACTTTAGAAATCATTTAAGTAACCAACTATAAAATCAAGGGCCAAAAACAAAATCTATAATTATCTAAAAATACTGATTTTTTTCTTTGATACATCAATAAAAACATGCACAGCTCACACAATTTTTCATCCTTTTCCAATTACATAATAGGCAAGAAAGAAAGTGCCAGCCACTTGTATCAACTTTTATAGAGAATTCAGCCCCAAAACAGGAAACAAAATTATTCAAAAGGTCCACATTCAAAATGATCTTGCCAGTATTTTCACTGAAAACAAAGAACAATCTACTCTACATATTTGCATAACTTAGTGCTATTTTCAATCTTCATTCATCAGCAGTTAAATATAAAAGACAATTAGCAATAAATAAATGCACATTTTAAAAATGAGGTCTTTTACTTCTAAATGAGTTACTTTTTCCTTAAAATTAGTCCCTTTGGAGAGCCACAAACAAATTTCAATAATACTGCCATTGATTAAGATATTTTTAAAACTCTATTAGAATTCAAAAGTTTATAAACTTCTGGTCTTAGTCCTGACAAACTATTTGCATTTAACGAATACAAACCTGAATGAATACATGAAACAATTGCGTAAGAGCACTGGAAAGCAACTATCATAGATAAGACCTGAAGTACTATAATCCTTTAGAAAAGAGAACATCAAAATGAGATTCTCATTCACCTGACTTTCCATGAAGGGATCCAATAAAAAAATGACAGTTTCACTGAGATAAGAAGAAAAAGATTAACTCTGAGAGCTACCATTACAATCTCCACTTTTGGGACTGCCCAGTTCCTAAACAGGATGCAGGGAAATGCTCCAACAAGCCCCGAAGAAAGAATCAGCCAAGAGGCTAAAGAGTTGAGCAGAGCCACATTACATTTACGGGAATAACAAAACATGCACAGTAACTTTTCAAGAGAAACTACAGAAATCAAAAATTAATGAGTAAAATATTTAAAATATTAAAAGAACATATTCATCAACCTTGACTTTTATATCCAGGGAAAACATCTTTCAAAAATGATGACAAATTAAAAACTGACTGGGACGCCTGGGTGGCTCAGTGGTTGAGCGTCTGCCTTCAACTCAGGGTGTGATCCTGGAGTCGCGAGATCAAGTCCCACATTGGGCTCCCTGCATGGAACTTGCTTCTCTCTCTGCCTATGTCTCTGCCTCTCTCTCTCTCTGTGTATGTCTCTCATGAATAAATAAACAAAATCTTTTAAAAAATAAAAAACTGATTCACATAGAAGCTGAATGAATGTGCAGCAAACCTGCACTAAAATAAACACTATTAAAATGAGTACTTGAAGTTTTCACTCAAGATGACAGAAGAGTGTCAGCTGGTCCCTTAAATTTAGCTAGATAACTATAAAAGCATTCTGAACACCCATGAATTCAACCTGGGATGTAAGAAAAGAATACCGGAACTCTTCAAGTAAAAATGTGACCACTTTTGGCAAGGTAGGAGGTGCAGAGAAGTGAATCTCGGGGAAGATAAACGGCAGCGTTAGGGGGGAGCCTCTGTAAACAGGCTACTGGAAAGTGATACCACTCCCGAGGGCAAAATCAGAACCCTTAGAAATCTACTCCAGTGAGAAACATCCCTGCCTCAAAGGTGCTCAGGTGATGAAATGGGCAGAATTCTAGGTGGGACAGTATGGTCTCAGGATCCTTAGAGTCACAGAATTAATGCAGTGGCCTGAGCTAGTGGAGTTCCCAGGTAATGGGGCTGAAAAACTGGCTGGGGTCAGAGAGCCCAGGAGGGGGTTCTCAACTTTGTTCACCATAGACCAGGAGCCAGCCTATTGGGTGACTTCTCTCTGCCTGCGGAACCTGCAGAGGACTCAAATGCAAGGACCCTCCATCTTCCCCTGGGAAGGGGAGAGCAGGTGCGTGCACATCCCACCACTGCTCTCACTGCTAGCCCCCTACAAAATGCAGTAAGGCAAGACACTCCGACTTTCCCCAGGAGTATTGGTATAAGCATGTACCACAGGAGTATGCAGACTGTGGCACACACAAAAGTGAAGACCATTTATCCCTGAGGGTTTACTGAAGAGAGGGGACTGCCATCTTTCGGCTATAGGGCTAGAGATCAAGGCCTGGTTATTTTTATTTGGATCATCTAAAGAGACCAAAAAGCCTTCAGAGAACAAAAGCTACACTGAGGATCAGCTTACATTGAGCCCAGCCCCCTGGCAAGGTTGGGTGCAACTCCGCCCAGGCAGACACCTGAGAAGCAGCACAGCAGGCCCTCCCCCAGAAGACCAACTGGAAAAACAGGTGCACAGCAAATTTACAGATCCCATAAGACTAAAACTCCAGAGCTAGGGGAAAATAATATATAGCCTTCAAGGCTTTTGTCTCATGATTCATTTATCTTTCAATTTATAATTTTCCATTACTTTTTTCTTTTTTCTCTTTTCAACTAGCTTATTTTATCAACTCTTCGTTTTTAAGTTTCTTTTTTTAACTTTTTTTTACATTTATATTTAATAGATATATACTTCATTTTTGGCTTCATTTCACTCTATTCAATTTTATTTTTGTATAAGTTTTGATTTATTTACAACCTTCAGATTTAGTGTCTGCTAATACAGAGACCAAAATACACTCAAGAACAAATGGATTATCCTGTTTTGTCCACCCTGTGAGATTGTATTCCCTCTTCCTCCCTTTTTGCTTTTTTCCCTTTTGCTTTTTCTTTTGCTGTTCTGTTTTCCTTCCTGACCTCATCAGATTTGTCTAGTGTATATTTTGCTTGGGTCATGGTTGATATTTTTGATTCTGTTCACATGTTCATCCTTCTCTGGACAAAATAACTAGAAGGAGGAATTCACAACAAAAGAAAGAACCAAAGGTAATACTCTCTGCCACAGATCAAATTGATATGGATTTACATAAAATGTCATAGGTAGAATTCAGGATAACAATTATAAAGTTACTAGATGGGCTTGAAAAAAGCATAAAAGACACTAGAGAATCTCAGTGTAGAAATGAGACCAATCAGGCTGAAATTAATAATACTCTGAGATGAAGCCTAAATTGGATGCTCTAACAGCTACAGTAAATGAGGCAGAGGGGACAGTGAGTGACAAAGACAAGTTGATAGAAAGGAAGGAACCTAAGGAAAAGATTTAAAAAAACTAATAGCCCATGAGGAGCAGCTTTGAGAAATCAGTAATGCCATGAAAACAACCAACATCAGAATTACTTTAGTGTCTGAGGGTGAAGGGGGTGCCAGAAGGTATATCTGAAGAAATCATAGCTGAGAACTTCCCTAATCTGGGGAAGAAAACAGACATTCATATTCAAGAGGTGGAGAGGACCCCTCCCAAAATCAATAAAAATAGATCAACACTCTGACATATAATAGTGAAGCTTGCAAATTTCAGAGATAAAGAGAAAATCCTCAAAGTAGTTCAAGACAAGAGATTCCTAACATATAGAGGCAGAAACATTAGATTGACAGCACACCTATCCACAGACACCTGGCAGACCAGAAAGGGCTGGCATGATATATTCAGGGTACTAAATGAGAAAAACATGCAGCCAAGAATACCTTATCCAGCAAGGCTGTCATTCAGAATGGAAGGAGTGACAAAGAGCTTCCTGGACAGATAGATACTGAAAGAATATGTGACCACCAAGCCAGCTCTGTAAGAAATATTAAGGGGGATCCTCTAAGCGAAGAGAGAGCCCAAGAGTAACATAGGCCAAAAAGAAACTGAGACAATCTACAGAAACAGGGTTTTTAGAGGTAATAATGGTACTAAATTCATACCTTTCAATGTTATTCTAAATGTAAATGGGCTAAATGCTCCAATCAAAAGACATAGGGTATCAGATTGAATAAAAAAGCAAGACCCATCCATATGCTGTCTACAAGAGACTCATTTTTGACCTAAAGACACCTCCACACTGAAAATGACGGGGTGGAGAACCATTTACATACAAAAGGACCTCAAAAGAAAGTTTGGGTAGCAATCCTTATAACAAATTAGATTTTAAACCAAAGACTGTATTAAGAGATGAAGAGGAACACTATATCATACTTAAAGGGTCTATGCAACAAGAAGATCTACAATCATAAATATTTATGCTCTTGAGAGCAGCCAATTATATCAACCAATTAATAACCAAAGTAAAGAAATACATATAATAAAACATTAATAGTAAGAGATTTCAACACCCCACTTAGAATGATAGATCATCTAAACAGAAGATCAGCAAAGAAACAAGGGCTCTAAATGATACCTGGACCAGATGGACTTCACAGATACATTCAGAACATTCCATCCTAAAGCAACAGAATTCACATTTTTCTGAACTGCACATGCAACTTTCTCCAGAAAAGATCACATACTAGGTCACAAATCAGGTCACAACTGATACCAAAAGACTGGGATCATACCCTGTATATTTTCAGACCACAATGCTTTGAAACTTGAACTCAATCATAAGAGGAAATTTGGAAGGAAGTCAAATACCTGGAGGTTAAAAAGCATCCTACTAAAGAATGAATGGGTCAGACAGGAAGTTAAAGAAGAATTAAAAAGATTCATGCAAACTAATGAAAATGAAAGCACAAAACCTGTTCAGAATCTTTGGGATACAGGAAAGGCAGTCCCAAGAAGGGAGTATATTCCAATACAAGCTTCTCTCAAAAATTTTTTTAAAAACTCAAATACAAGGGGATCCCTGGGTGGCGCAGCGGTTTGGCGCCTGCCTTTGGCCCAGGGTGTGATCTTGGAGACCCGGGATCGAATCCCACGCCGGGCTCCCGGTGCATGGAGCCTGCTTCTCCCTCTGCCTGTGTCTCTGCCTCTCTCTCTCTCTGTGTGACTTTCATACATACATACATACATACATAATAAATTTAAAAAAAAATTCAAATACACGAGCTAATCTTACACCAAAGGAGCTGGAGAAAGAATAGCAAATAAAGCCTAAACCAAGTAAGAGAAGAGAAATAATACAGATTAGAGAAGAAATCAATGAAATAAAAACCAGAAGAACAGAGAACAGATAAACAAACTAGGAGCTGATTCTTTGAAAGAATTAATAAAATAAATAAAACTCCTAGCCAGACATATCTAAAATAAAACAGAAATGATCCAAATTAATAAAATCATGAATGAAAGAGGGGAGATCACAACCAACACCAAGGAAATACAAACAATTTTAAGAACATATTATGAGCAACTATATGCCAATAAATTAGACAATCTGAAACCAATGGATCCATTCCTAGAAACATATAAACTACCAAAACTGAAACAAGAAGAAATGGAAAACCTGAACAGACCAATAACCAGCAAGGAAATTGAAGCAGTAATCAAAAACCTCCCAAGAAACAAGAGTCCAGAGCCAGATGGTCTCCCACCAGAATTCTACCAAACACTTAAAGAAGAAATAATACCTATTCTACTGAAGCTGTTTCAAAAAACAGAAATGGATGGAAAACTTCCAAACTCGTTCTGAGGCCAGCATCATTACCTTGACCCCAAAACCAAAGACTTCATCACAAAGGAGAATCACAGACCAGTATCACTGATGAACATGGATGTCAAAATACTCATCAAGAGACTAGCCAGTAGGATCCAATAGTACATTAACAGGATTATTCACCATGACCAAGTGGGATTCATTCCTGGGCTGCAAGGGTGGATCAACATTTGCAAACCAATTGTGATAGATCACATTAAGAAAAGAAATGACAAGAACCACATGATCTTCTCAATTGATGTAGAAAAAGCATCTGACAAAATACAGCATCCTTTCTTGATTAAAAACTCTCCACAGTGTAAGGATAGAGGGAACATATCTCAATATCATAAAATCTATATATGAAAAGCCCACAGCCAATATTATTCTCAGTGGGGGAAAACAGATCTTTTTCCCTAAGATCAGAAATACAACATGGATATCTACTCTCACCACTGTTGTTCAACATAGTACTAGAAGTCCTAGCCTCAATAATCAGACAACAAAAAGAAAGAAAGGCATTCAAACTGGCAAAGTAGTAGTCAAACTCTCACTCTTTGCAGATGACATGATATTGTATGTGAAAAACCCTAAAGACTCCATCCAAAAATTGCCAGAACTCATATAGGAATTCAGCAATGTGGCAGGATACAAAATAAATGCACAGAAGTCAGTTGCATTTCTATATACTAACAATGAGATTGAAGAAAAAGAAATTAAGGAATTAATCCCATTTATAATTGCACCAAAAACCATACGATACCTAGAATAAGCCAAAGCGGTACCTTTACCTCTGTACTCTAAAAACCATAGAACACTTATGAAAAAAATTAAGAAAGACGCAAAGAAATGGAAAAACATTCCATGCTAATAGACTGGGAGAACAAATCCTGTTAAAATGTCTATGCTACCCAGAACAATCCACACATTCAATACAATCCCTATCAAAATACCACTGACATTGTTCACAGAGCTGGAACAAATAATCCTAAAATTTGTATGGAACCAAAATAGAAGATGAATGTTGAAAAAGAAAACCAAAGCTGGGGTACCAGAATTCCAGACTTCAACCTCTATTACAAAGCTGTGATCATCAAGATAGCATGTACTGGCACAAAAACAGACACACAGATAAATGAAACAAAATGGAGAACCCAGATATGGACCCTCAACTCTATGGTCAACTAATCTTTGACAAAGCAAGAAAGAACATCCAATGGAAAACAGAGTTTCTTCAACAAATGGTGTTGGGAAAACTAGACAGCCACATGCAGAAGAATGAAACTGGACCATTTTCTTATACACAAAAATTCAAAACAGAGGAAAGACCTAAATGTAAGAAAGGAATCCATCAAAATCCTAGAGGAGAACACAGGCAGCAACCCCTTTGACCTTGGCCATAGCCACTTCTTTTAGACACATTTCTAAAGGCAAGGGAAACAAAAACAAAAATGAACTACTGGGAAAATACATGTAGTATATTCTCCTATTCAATTCAAAGTTTGGCTGGATTTTGATAAAATTCTAGGTTATAAATCATTTTCCATCAACATTTTGAAGACATCACTCCACTGTCTCCCACAGTTAAAGTCCAGTCCTTTGTATACACCATGCTCTTTTCTATCTCTGAGCGCTAGCTGAATCTTCTTGGTCTCAATACTCTGAAATTTCACAATGATATGGCTCTATTTTCATCCATTTGTGTTAGGTATTTGCTGGGTCCTTTCAATATGAAAAGCCATGTCCTCCCATTCTGGAAAATTTTCCTGAATTATTTCATAGCCAATTTCTTTCCCTCAGCTTCTTTCCTCTATGTTTCTGAATCATAGAAATCAGTTGGTGGAGACCAACTGATGTCCTCTTAAAGCCGACTTTGCATTGTCTTATCTTCTCTAATCTTCTATGACTTGTATTTTTTTTTATTTTCCAACCCTTCTACTGAGATTTTCCATTCCTGCTACCATGTTTTTTAATTTCCAAGAACTCCTCTCTGTTGTCTAATGTTCCTTTTTAATAGTATCCTGTTGTAGTTTCATGAATGCAATGTCTTCTTTTATCTCTGAGGAAATCATTCACAAGGCTTGTTTTCTAAGTTTTCTCCACCCTATGTAGTCTCCTTCCCATGAGTTTCTTTTTCTTTTCTTTCTTCTTTTTTTGGAGGAAAGGAGAAGAGCCATTGTTCATATTAAAGGCATCCTCAAATACATGGAATCATTGGTTGTCTGCTCATATTTAAAAGAAAGGAAATCAAAAGTATATTAAAAGCTCTAAATGCATGGGTGAATGAATCTTGCTGACCTTATAATTCACTGTTTAGAGATCTCACTACCATTTGTTGTGAAAACCCTGATATCAGAGTATCAACTGGGGTCTAGTCAGGAGACAAAAACCAATCTTTCAAACAAGAAAAATTTATTATTAAAAAACCATTAATAGGTAAAAGATGGTAAATGACTAAAATATAAACGAGAACTCTAAGATATAACCAAGGTAGCAACTATGAAAAGATATTGCCATCTTTACAGCTAAGAGAAAAGTAAACAAGAAAAACAGCTTAGTAACTTACAGAACAGGTCTTAAAAAGCGAAGATACTGATCTTTGATGAAATGGTGGGCCACTGCAGAAACATGCTATTCTGCTACAGTGGTAATTGCTGGAGGCCACTCACCAAAACCAAGACTGCTACTTGCCATGAAGAATAGTGTAGAGACCAACTGCGTGAAGAGCAGTTAACTCCAGGGATAAAATAAAAACAGGAAGAACCAAGTCCATTCATCACCCAAGCAAGTAGTCTCCCTACAGTACCTCTTTATTGGCAGAACCTAACAAATATTCAGCTGGCAAAGAAGAAATGTGGTTTGCAGAGTCTCCAGCTTTAGCATCATAAAAAAGGGCTAAGAAGGGCAGGTTCAGAATTCAGAGACAATAAGTCAATAACTGGCACAATCAATATTTCTAAGTCCCTCATCTTGCCCTATTCAGACTGTCCCCAAAGAGTCTTCTAATCTTTTGTTTTGGAAGGTAAAGGTCTGACTTCCAGTATTTCCAGAGCCAGGTGGGAGATGAAGGCTAGAAGTTTCTGTATTCAGCATGCACATTGTCACAATCCCCAGTTTTCAATACAAAGCCTATCTCCTATGGAACTGTGAAGTCTCCCAACCCACAAATGCTCTATTTATCCTCTAACAAAAATAAACCTCAAAACTTCTACCAGGATGGGGCACCTGGGTGGCTCACTTAATTAAGTGACTGACTTTGGTTTCAGCTCAGGTCATAATCTCAGGGTCATGAGATCGAGCCCTGTGTTGGGCTTTGTACTTAATACTGAGTCTGCTTTGGGCTCTCTCTCCCTCTCCCTTTGCGCCTCTCTCTCTCAAATAAATAAACAAACAAACTACCTTGTACCAGGATAAGAGAGGAGCTGCCACCAAATGAAATGAAGGTAGAAGAAGAGCTATATAATTTCATCCTCATTTCCAAAATTCCTGTCTTTCAATTCCTGTCTTTTAAGGATCTGCAGTATAAAGAAGGTTGGTTCCCAGCTTTTTTCTACTACATGCCTGGGATTCAGTTACCTTCGATGGGTAAAGCCATAGTTTCCACTCTTCCAATGCCTTGCCAACTTTGCTTATTCTTGTGGGTGCACTGCAATTTTAAACCTCTATACTTTCATTCTGTAGTATTTCAGAAAAAAGTAAAGTCAAATACGAATATTCAATACTCCATCGTAACCCAAAAGTTCCCAAACATTCTTTCAATATGGTAGCAAATTTTCATCCTTTTGGGAGTTTGTAAAATTATTTTGAGGGACATTCCAAATAATTTTTGAAAAAAAAAGCTCAATATTAGAATTAATTATATAATCTACCATTGTGACTTTTCTAAACATAACATTCATCTAGATGTTATATAATCTACCATTGTTAAACTGTTCTCTCTTCTCTTTGTACTCTCATTTCCTACCTATTCACTGCTGTTTCCTAGTATACCTTCATCAGGATACACCATTGGATTTGTGAATAGGATAAATGGAATGGATCTTGGGAGACCAGGGTTCTACTTCTAGTTCTGTTGTGGATGATTTATAATAGCATGACTTTGTATTAATTATATAATTATATAATCTACCATTGTGACTTTTCTAAACATAACATTCATCTAGATGTATATGCCATAACATTTGTTTTTAAACTGTTTCTAAATTTATGGTCACATTTAATAATAAATGAAAGAATGATTATATAATCTACCATTGTGACTTTTCTAAACATAACATTCATCTAGATGTATATACCGTAACATTTGTTTTTAAACTGTTTGTAAATTTATGGTCACATTTAATAATAAATGAAAGAATGATTAAAAAGAATTTTTAAAAGGCAGGCAATTTTTAAAAGAATTTTAAAAGTCTTTTAAAAAGACCTGGGGTGCCTGGGTGGTGCAATCAGTTAAGCATCCATCCAACTCTCTTGGTTTCAGCTCAGGTCATGACCTCATGGTCCTGAGATCAACTCCCACAGGGGCTCCATGCTCAGTGTAGAGTCTGCTTGTGACTCCCTCTCTCCCTCTCCCTCAACCCTTCCACACCACACTCTCTAATAAGTAAAAATAAATATTTTTTTAAAAAAAAAGAATGAATACCTGACAGAGGTCACCTGGGTGGCTCAGTTGAGCATCTACCTTCTACTTAGGTCGTGACCCTGGGGTCCTGGGATTGAGCCCCATGTCAGCAGGGAGCCTGCCTCTCCCTCTCCCTCTGTCCTTCCCCCCTGCTCATGCTCGCATACTCTCTCTCTCTCTCTCTCTCTCTCTCTGATAAATAAATAAAACCTTTTTAAAAAAGACCTGGCACAAAAAGAGATAAAGATGTTATGCAAAGATACATGATCTGTTCTCAGTCCTAGTAGCAGCACCCAAAGTGTAATAGAGAAATTGAGAGGAATACCATCCAGCATATCTGAACATACCTGTGCTTTTCCTGCGAGAAGCCCAAACTTCACCTATCAGCCTAAAATGTCTATGGAAAAAATAGCTATTTTGCATATCTTACAGAGCGGAACCTAAGGCATCACAAAGTCATGCTGTTATAAATCATCCACAACAGAACTAGAAGTAGAACCCTGGTCTCCCAAGATCCATTCCATTTATCCTATTCACAAATCCAATGGTGTATCCTGATGAAGGTATACTAGGAAACAGCAGTGAATAGGTAGGAAATGAGAGTACAAAGAGAAGAGAGAACAGTTTAAGATGCCTGGGCCACTCATCAAAGATCTCATGAGACTTCGATAATCAGCATCATTCTGAACCCCTGATAAATCTGATTTCAAGTATAAACACAAAACTACAAAAAAAATTTACAATCCTCCTCTGCACCACAAATCCAAGGGAGGCAAACAGATATCTATTTAAACTTCAAATCCTGAGGCTTCTTTTTTATAACCCAAAATATATTAGTAACTTAACAAACTCTCATACAATACTCCACAAATGAAAACCTTCCTAACCTCTATTGTTCAAATGTCCAAAAACAGAAAGCCTCATAAACACACCTGTTAAGTGTTTATTTGTTCACTTATGAAAGTAACCTATTTGGAGAAACAGCAAGCCCTACACAACTCAATAGACTTTAGAAGTGAATCTCAAGAAATAGTTGTTTTTCCAAAACTAGAGTCTCAATGAATTCCAAATAGCTTACTCAGAGCAGACAAGCAGAATCCTTTCTGCCACATACTGCCTATCTTCTCTTCACTCTCATAAGGTTCAGTTTCCTCAAATAAATATGGAGGCAGTAATGTTTCACAGGTCATATTAAGTATTAGCTGAAATAATGAATGTATAATATCTACCACTATTGCCCAGAACATGGTAGAGAGCAAATGATTATTATGAAACTCTTAATTACTTTTAAACATTAACTTAAGTTGCAAACATAATTAAAAATCTTCCAAAAGCATTTAAAAGTAATAGTTAAGAGTTCAGAGTTATATTATATAAATGTACACTAAGTACCGTGATTTGAAATTCTGTGACAAATACATAAATCATACATAAATCATACATAAATCATTTCTTAAAGTGAACAGAAATAGTCTTTATAGTCACAAGGAGACTTTCTTATCAGAAAGACGCAAATTTTCTTATCCATAAAATTACATTAAAACTTAAAGTTTTTATTTTTTCAAGTTTTTATTTAAATTCTAGTTAACAAGATCTAAATGTGAGACAAGATTCCATCAAAATCCTAGAGGAGAACACAGGCAACACCCTTTTTGAACTTGGCCACAGTAACTTCTTGCAAGATACATCCACGAAGGCAAAAGAAACAAAAGCAAAAATGAACTATTGGGACTTCATCAAGATAAGAAGCTTTTGCACAGCAAAGGATACAGTCAACAAAACTAAAAGACAACCTACAGAATGGGAGAAGATATTTGCAAATGACATATCAGATAAAGGGCTAGTTTCCAAAATCTATAAAGAACTTATTAAACTCAACCCCAAAGAAACAAACAATCCAATCATGAAATGGGCAAAAAACATGAAGAGAAATCTCACAGAGGAAGACATGGACATGGCCAACAAGCACATGAGAAAATGCTCTGCATCACTTGCCATCAGGGAAATACAAATCAAAACCACAATGAGATACCACCTCACACCAGTGAGAATGGGGAAAATTAACAAGGCAGGAAACAACAAATGTTGGAGAGGATGCGGAGAAAAGGGAACCCTCTTACACTGTTGGTGGGAATGTGAACTGGTGCAGCCACTCTGGAAAACTGTGTGGAGGTTCCTCAAAGAGTTAAAAATAGACCTGCCCTACGACCCAGCAATTGCACTGTTGGGGATTTACCCCAAAGATTCAGATGCAATGAAACGTCGGGACACCTGCACCCCGATGTTTCTATCAGCAATGGCCACAATAGCCAAACTGTGGAAGGAGCCTCGGTGTCCATCGAAAGATGAATGGATAAAGAAGATGTGGTTTATGTATACAATGGAATATTACTCAGCAATTAGAAACGACAAATACCCACCATTTGCTTCAACGTGGATGGAACTGGAGGGTATTATGCTGAGTGAAATAAGTCAATCGGAGAAGGACAAACAGTGTATGTTCTCATTCATTTGGGGAATATGAATAATAGTGAAAGGGAATATAAAGGAAGGGAAAAGAAATGTTGGGAAATATCAGGAAGGGAGACAGAACATAAAGACTCCTAACTCGGGGAAACGAACTAGGGGTGGTGGAAGGGGAGGAGGGCGGGTGTTGGAGGGGAATGGGTGACGGGCACTGAGGTGGACACTTGACGGGATGAGCACTGGGTGTTTTTCTGTATGTTGGTAAATTAAACACCAATAAAAGTTAAAAAAAAAATAAATAAAGCTAAAAAAAAAATAAAATAAAATAAATAAATTCTAGTTAACAGGTTCAGTTGGATCCTGGTGGCAGCTGCAGCGGCTCTCATCTCTTCTGACCCGTTTTGCTATCTCCCTTTCGCTTCCGGAAACATGGCCTCTAGCGTGGCGGTTTCTGATGCTGTCAGAAGTGTTCAATGACATGAAGGTGCGTTAAGTCTTCAACACCAGAGGAGGTGAAGAAGCGCAAGAAGACAGTTCTTTTCTGCCTGAGCGAGGACAAGAAGAACATCATCCTCGAGGAGGGCAAGGAGATCCTGGTCGGTGATGTGGGCCAGACTGCCGACGACCCCTACACCACCTTTGTCAAGATGCTACCAGACAAGGACTGCCACTATGCCCTCTATGATGCATACTATGAGAGCAAGAAGGACCTGGTGTTTATCTTCTGGGCACCTGAGTCTGCACCCCTTACGAGCAAAATGATTTATGCCAGCTCCAAGGATGCCATCAAGAAAGAGCTGACCGGGTTCAAGCATGAGTTACAAGCAAACTGCTACGAGGAGGTCAAGGACCACTGCACCCTGACAGAGAAACTGGGGGGAGCAGTGCCATCATCTCTCTGGAGAGCAAGCCTTTGTGAGCCCCCTCCAGCCCCCTGCCTGGAGCATCTGGCAGCCCCAGACCAGCCCATGGGGTTGGAGCTGCCCCCTTCCTGCCAGACCGGAGGGGCTGGGGGGATCCCAGCAGGGGGAGGGCAATCTCTTCACCCCAGTTGCCAAACAGCCCCCTCACCCTCTGGACCTTCCTCCTCCCTCTATCCCTGACGGTTCTGGCTTTCCCAAACCATTTTTGATCTTCTGATTCCTCTTGGGTTGAAGCAGACCAAGTTCCCCCCAGGCACCCCAGTTTGGGGGGGTGTTGTATTATTTTTTAACAACACCCCAGCTCCTCACCTGTTCCTCCCTTTTCCCATGCTGTCAACTTCTAACCACAATAGTGACTCTGTGCTTGTCTGTTTAGTTCTGTTTATAAATGGAATGTTGTGGAGATGACCCTTCCTTGCGCCACCTGGTTCCCCTCCCCTTTTCCCCTGGTCTTGGCACTCATGGAAACAGGACCAGTAAGGGACCTTCAATTAAAAAAAAACCAACAACACACACTAAATAAATAAATAAATAAATAAATAAATAAATAAATAAATAATAAATTCTAGTTAACATACAATGTAATTTTGGTTTCAGAAATAGAATTTAGTGATTTAATATTTACATATAATATCCAGACCTCATCACAAGTGCCCTCTTTAATACCCATCACCATTTACCCCATTCCCCTGCCCACCTCCCCTCCAGCAACCCTCAGTTTGTTCTCTATAGTTAAGAATCTCTTATGATTTGCCTCCTTTTTTTTCCTTCTTTCCCCTTTGTTCTTTGTTTTGTTTCTTAAATTCCACATTTGAGTGAACCTTTCTCTGACTTATTTCTCTTAGCATTATATTCTGTAACTCCATCCACATCATTACAAATGGCAAGATTTCATTCTTTTTGATGGCTGAGTAATATTTGATTTTATACAGACATCACATCTTTATTCATCAGTTGATGGACATTTGGGCTCTTCCCATATTTTGGCTATTGTTGATAATGTTGCTATAAACATTGGGGTGCATGTGCCCCTTCAAATAAGTGTATTTGTATCCTTTGGGTAAACACCTAGTAGTGCAATTGCTGGGTCATAGGTAGTTCTGTTTTTTTGTTTTGTTTTGTTTTGTTTTTAAAAGATAAACATTTTATTTCAATAGCTTCACCAAAAATATTTTTCCTCCTTTTTGTTTTTGTCTTTTTTCTTCAAAGATTGTATTTATTTATTCATGAGAGACACACAGAGAGAGGCAGAGACATAGGCAGACGGAGAAGCAGGGAGCCTGATGTGGGACTCGATCCCAGGATCCCAGGATCATGACCTGAGCCGAAGGCAGATGCTCAACTGCTGAGCTCCCCAGGTGTCCCGGTAGTTCTATTTTTAACTTTTTGAGGAACCTCCATATTTTCCAAAGTGGCTACACCAGTTGGCATTCCCACCAACAATTTAAGAGGATTTACATTTCTCCACATCCTCACCAACATCTTTTATTTCCTGACTTGCTAATTTTAGCCATTCTGATGAGTGTGAGGTAGCATCTCAGTATAGTTTTGATTTGTATTTCCCTAATGATGAGTGATGCTGAACATCTTTTCATGTGTCTTTTAGTCTTCTGTATATCTTCTTTGGAAAAATGTCTATTCGTGTCCATTTCTTAACTGGATTATTTATTTTGGGGAGTGTTGAGTGTGTTATATGGACAGCAACATGTAGAAGAATGAAACTGGACCACTTTCTTACACCATACACAAAATAAATTCAAAATGGATGAAAGACTTAAATGTGAGACAAGAAGCCATCAAAATCCTAGATGAGAACACAGGCAGCAACCTCTCTGACCTAGGCTCTAGCAACTTCTTACTAGACACATCTCTGAAAGCAAGGGAAACAAAAGCAAAAATGAACTATTAGAACTTCATCATTCTGCACAGTGTAGGAAACAATCAACAAAACTAAAAGGCAACCTACGGAATGGGCAAAGATATTTGCAAATGACATTATAGATAAAGGGTATTTAAAAGCTTAAGTTTTAAAATGCCATTAGAAAGTGGAAGCAAATACTAATCCAAAAAAAGAACAATAGAAACTAATAAAGATGGTACCCAAACTTGGAGTCTTTTATTACATAATTTTTCAACAATACCTTCTTTCATTTCTATATATATATATAACAAAGTTTACACTGGTTTGCAGATGCTGATACTGACTCTTAGTCTGAATATTATAGAAAGGCAAGACAAGAAAAGGAAAACCAGGGGCAGCCCGGGTAGCTCAGCAGTTTAGCACCACCTTCAGTCCAGGCATGATCCTGGAGACCCGCGATGGAGTTCCACGTTGGGCTCCCTGCACGGAGCCTGCTTCTCCCTCTGCCTATGTCTGTCTGTCTGTCTGTCTGTCTATCTCTCATGAATAAATAAAATCTTTAAAAAAAAAAGAAATGGAAAACCAAATATTAAGCAAATGAAAAGTTGATACAAAATAGTCTTACTGGTTGGAATATGCATGAATCAAAAATTAGAAGAGGAAATCAGGAGATTTCTAGATGACTTATACTGGCTCACCTTGCCTATTCACTGATAGATTCACCTTGAGCAACATGAATACTGAATTAATTATTTCTTTTCTCCTTCTGCAAACAAAATAACTATTGTACATTTGGATTCATTCTAATCACAGAGAAACTAAAGAATTAATAAATATTTACATTACTTAGATCTCTTGGAATAAAAGATTACTTTTAAACTTTTTTTACAAGTTGATTTTTCACACCACTTTAAAAAAGAAATCTGTTATTAAATATATATTATATATATATTATCGTATCTACAATATAATTTAAGAAAAAATCAGATGTACACTCTCCAGCTTGGTAGTGGAAATTTTCTTACAGAAAAGCCAGCATCAACTTTAGGACTAAGGACAGCACAGGAATAGGCAGATAAGTCAAATCAGACTAAGACAATGAGAAAGGGGACAGAAGACAGAAATGTTCAAAGTAAAATGGAAAAAGGGATTGAGTGAGAAACCCATAGTAGGAATACCTACAAGACCCAAAGTCAAAATACCCTATGGATCATGAATCTAGACAGTAAAACAAGGTATGAATAAGATGGCTTCGAAGAGCTATACGGGTAACAAATCAGCAAACAGACACAATGGGGATAAGTGACATGAGTCTTCCAGCACAAAGCATATGTCATAAGCAATAAATACTATCTCGGGAAGTATTCTCTAAGGAAGCCAGAGAATTTTACTACACACTGTCATTTATAAACATGAGCCCAGCAAGTGAATTTAAGTGGAATTCCTGGCTTGGAGGGAATGTAATGAAGACAGAGTATCTACTTGAATTGGCTCTTGAAACAATTAGAATTTGGTATTATTTATGACAGGGAAAATGATGTTAACTAACCAACCAAAATCAACTCTGAGGCCGCCTGACGGTCTCACAAAATAACTTCTAAATCAAAATTCTAAATTTATTTATTTTTTTTAATTCTAAATTTAAATTCAAGCCAAAACACAATGAGATATTACCTCACATCTGTTAGGATCACTATCATCAAAAATACAAGAGATAACAAATGCTGACAAGGATGTAGAGAAAAGGAAACCCTGGTACACTGTTAATGGGAATGTAAATTGGTACAGCTACTACAGAAAACAGTATGGAAGTTCCTCAAAAACTTAAAACTAGATTCTTTTTTCCATTGTTCATTGTAGCATTATTCACAACAGCTAAGACAAAGAAAACTATCAGTGGATGAATGGATAAAGAAAAGGTGATCTATGTATGTATGTATGTATGTATGTATA
This sequence comes from Vulpes lagopus, assembly GCF_018345385.1. Lineage (NCBI taxonomy): Eukaryota > Metazoa > Chordata > Mammalia > Carnivora > Canidae > Vulpes > Vulpes lagopus. Next base: position 19,513,401 of record NC_054830.1, on the reverse strand, counting down.
TTTATTTATCTATTTATTTATTTATTTAAATTATATACTTGTTAAATATATATGTCAAATATTAATTCTAGAAACCAAATAGTAAAACAAGATACAGTGATAATATACTATATATGTATATATGTATCAGCCATGAATTAATCATAGTAATAAAAACAAATACTAATTTAACTAACAGGATGATAAGTATATTGGAAGAATGTAAGAAGCATGTTTGTATATGTTTGGGATGGGAAAGGAGAACAGGGCTAAAATCTTATCTTTCACTGCAGAGTAAATACATAAGAATAAAATGGAAAAAATTAGGGGCATCTGGGTGGCTCAGTCAGCTAAACATCTGCTTCTGGCTCAGGTCATGACCCCAGGATCCTGGGATTGAGCCATGCATGCATCAGACTTCCTGCTCTATGGGAAGTCTGCTTCTCCCTCTCTCTGACCCTCCCCACTGCTTGTGCTCTTGCTTTGTCTCTCTCAAATAAATAATCTTTTTTAAAAATTTGAAAAAATTAATAGAAATATAAACAAGTTATTTTTCATTGTTGTTTTCTTTATTATTTTATTGCCTTTTTTTTTTACATTTTTCCAGCTTTACTGAGCTGTAATTAACATATAACTGTGTAAGTTTAAGGTGTACAACATTACACCTTTGATACACTTTGATTTGATACAGATATATACTGGAAAATTATTACCTCCATAGAGCAGCTAGCTAACCCTTCCATCAAGTTACATAATTAGCATTTCGTTTTGTAGTGATGTTTGAGATCTACTCTTAGCAACTTTAAAATATATATTACAGTATTATTAACTATAATCATCATGCTATATGTTAGATCCCAAAATTTATTTTCCTAACATTTTCTTTGGTAGACATTTAGGATGTTATCAATTTTTTGCTCCTACACACAATGCTGTAGGTGTCTTCATATGCACATATGCAGAAGTTTCTTCAGACTAATACATTCAAATATTTCCTACCATGGCCTAGATTTAGAAATAGATTTTGTATCATAATCCCATACACATGAAATTGAAGCAAATCTCACAAAGAAAAAAATCTATGATGCTACATGCGATTATGCCACCTACCAATTGACTACCCCTCAGGACCAATCTACCCTTCTCTATCCTGCTTTTTAATTCTGGAATTAAGTTCTATGATGGTTAATCCTATGTGTTACTCTGGCTGCACTACCTGCATGCCCAGACACTGTTAAATATTATTCTGGGTGTGTATATGAGAGTTTCTGGATCATATTGACATTTTTTATTGGTAAACTGAGTAATAAAGCAGATTGTCTTCCCCAATATGAGTGAGCCTCATCTCATCCAATTTACTGAAGGCTTGAATACAACAAATAGGTGGAATAAGAGAGATTTCACTTTCTTTGCCCATTTTCAAGCTAGGACACTGGCCTCCTCCTGCCTTCAGGTTTATACTCCAACTGAAACTTACACCATCAGCTCTCCTGATTCTCAGGCCTTCTGACTCTGACTAGAACATTGGTTCTCTGTAGCCTGCCAACTCTAGATCCTGGGACTTCTTAGCCTCTATAACCATACAAACCAATTCCTTGTAATAAATTTATACATACGCATATATATCTCCTACTGGTTTTTCTGGCAATCCTAGACTAATATAGAGCCTATCCACATTTCTTCTTTGCAAACTCACCCACATTAGGCTTTGTCAATAGAGTACTAATGTGACACGGCAAGCCCATAGCAGAAAGGAGTTTCCCTTCTTGGTTCCAGTGCACTATTTTATTGTCAGCACCCTAGCCAGGTGACCGGCATGTTGGAGGCCCAGCAGTGCTTATCTCAGCCACCTCCATAGACAAGCTATGGCTCTTAGGCTCTGGCATCTGAGGAACTGCACTTATGGACCAGCTCTGGCTCACTCATACCATTCCGTAAGTTTTACTGCTACCCAGCAGGTTGTTGCTATTGGCCAGCTCTAACCCATGCCCTCCGGCAAGTTTCTTGACCACTGACAGGCTACATGTTCCTATGGCAGCCATGGCCTTTCCAAAAGGATCTGAATCTTTGCCTTGAGAGAGGAGAGTGTTCTTTTAAATTAATTCCTTGCTTACTGACTTTTCCTCAGTAGTCACTGACTTTGGCACCTGTTACTTCTATAAATTTTTAATGTTTTTTTTTTTACCTCTTTTAGTAATTACTTTTTACCAGTTAACATTTATATTAAATATTCCCTATTCAAATTATTACTGTAAGTAGATCATAACTGATATAGCAAAATATTCCTGATATTTTTTATTAATGTTGATAGTGAGCACTAAATGAAATTTGTAATCCATTAATGATTTGATGAGGCTAGCTTTAAAAACACTTCTTTAAGGTATACACTTAGCCATTTAAATGCTAAATCATAGGATATGCACATCTAACATCACAAGATATCCCCATTATCCTCCATATAAGAATTCGCACTGAAAAATATCTGGGTCAACATCTGGATAGATCAGACTAATTTTATTCTCAAACTAGTATGCATGGACTTGTTCATCACTCTGATTGTAACTTGCTATTCTTTGTTGACAAGACTGAGCATTTCTATGGAGTCCATAGTCATATTTTTGTTCATTTTTCTATTCACTTGTTATTTATTAGCATTGGTTTACATGAGTTCTTTTATATTATCCTTGTCATTTATATTGCAAAAAAAAATTTTTTCCAGTTTGTAACTTGGTTTTTCATTAATCCATTTCATTGATGCATAATTTACATACAGTATCATGCACAGACTGTGAATGTACCATTCTATAAGCTTTAACAAGTGTAATACACACATAACCCAGATTTCATCAAGACACGGAACTCTTTAATCATCCTGAAAATTCCTTCATGCCTCTTTCCAGTCAATACTCTCCTAGGCAACCACTATTCTATCATCACAGATTTATAGTATTGCTTGTTCTTGAATTTCATATAAGTTGAATCATAGAGAATGTAATTTTTCATATCTGGTTCATTTGTTCAACGTATTTTTTAGATATAACCATGTTGTTGCATCTTTATACTTCTCATAAAATTTACCAAGACCTTTTATTTTTTAAATGTTTTACTGGTATGTAACATTCATAAGTGTGAAAATCATTAGTCTACAGCTAAGTAAACTTGCAAAGAATATACAACTGTATGTCCACCACTCAGATAAGTAAAATTGCAGCATCCCAAATGCCACTCCTATCTCTTTTAGTCATTAACATGCACACACTCTTAAATTGAAAGTGATACAGAAAGGAAAATGGATTGCTACTACAAATAACAATATCACAGATACAACTGTAGCAAAAGAAGCCAGATATAAAGGTGGTTATTTCAATATTCCGACAAATATCACCAGCTATATTAGTTTTACCTAATTCAGTACTTTATGTGTACAGGATCATAACGGCACGAACACTTACATCTGACTTCAATCAAGAGTGTATCTGTGAAACTGTGGAAGGAGCCTCGGTGTCCATCGAAAGATGAATGGATAAAGAAGATGTGGTTTATGTATACAATGGAATATTACTCAGCCATTAGAAAATACCCACCATTTGTTTCAAAGTGGATGGTACTGGAGGGTATTATGCTGAGTGAAATAAGTCAATCGGAGAAGGACAAAAATTATATGGTCTCATTCCTTTGGGGAATATAAAAAATAGTGAAAGGTAATAAAGGGGAAAGGAGAAAAAATAAGTGGGAAATATCAGAAAGGGAGACAGAACATGAAAGACTCCTAACTCTGGGAAACGAACTAGGGGTGGTGGAAGGGAGGTGGTAGGGGGGTGGGGCTGACTAGGTGGCGGGCACTGAGGTGGGCACTTGACGAGATGAGCACTGGGTGTTATTCTGTATGTTGACAAATTGAACACCAATAAAAAATAAATTTATTGAAAAAAAAGAGTGTATCTGTGAGACTCATCTGTAATGCTGTACATAATTATTCATTCACTTCCTTTTTGTGTCACATTCAATTGTATGAATATACCATCCTGCTGTTGATGAACATATATTTTTTCCAGGTTGGTTTGCAACAATTATGAATAAAGTGATCACTAACATCTTATACATGTATTTTGCTGTTGGATTTATACCTATGAATAGATATGTTAGATCATCAGGTATATGTACATTCAACTTTAGTTAAAAATGCCAAATACTTTTCCAAACTGGTTACCCCATTTCCTCTCCCAACAGCAGTGTATGAAAGTAACAGTTGTTCTACACCTTACCAGCAGTTTAGTATTGCCAAAGTTTTGAATTTTAGTCATTCCAGTGGCTGTGTTGTGGTATCTCATTGTGGTTTTAACTTGTAATTTCCCTGCTGAATGAAATTAAATACCTTTCCAAACTTTTTTTTAAAGATTTTATTTATTTATTCATAAGAAACACAGAGAGAGAGGCAGAGACACAGACAGAGGGAGAAGCAGGCTCTCCAAGGGAGCTGGATGAGGGACTCCATCCCCCGACCCAGGATCACGGCCTGAGCCAAAGGCAGACCTCAACCGCTGAGCCACCCAGGTGTCCCATCACCTTTCCAAATGTTTATGAACCACTGGAATATGTTTTGTGAGGAGCCTAATCAAGCCTTCTGCTCGTTTTTCTATTGGAATATCTTATTTTTGATTTGTAATAGTTCTTTAGATACTTTAAATACAAGTCCTTTGTCAAACATCTCTCTCACCGTGACTTGCCTTTTTTCTCTCCTTCATAAGGTCTTTTGAAAAGCAAAATTAAAAAGGTCAAGAAAAATATTTTCCTATATCTCCTTCAAGGTACATTATGGTTTTACATTTCACATTTAGGTCTACCATCCACCTGAAATTGTGTTTGGGACAAATGCTATGAGGTAGAGATCACAATTCATTGCTTTCGATATTGACACAATAACACTTACTGAATGTGCTATCATCTTTTATTCCAGGTGGCCCCATATCATCTCTTGCAAAGGATATCATTTCCCCAGTGCACTGCAACTTTCACTTGTTTCATGTATCACTGATGATGATACACATGATGGTATGTTTCTGGCCCCTCTATTCTGTTTCATTTATTCTGTCATTGCCCCAAAACCACAATGTCTTCATTTATAATAAGTCTTCATATCTGGTTGTATAAACCTTCCACTTTCTTGCCTTCTTCATGATTGTGTTGGCTATTTGTTACCTTTTGCATTTTCAAATGAATGATGGAATAGGCTGTTCAATATCCATAGGAAAAAAAAGAAAAAACCTGATGGATTTCTGTTGGGATTGTATTAAACAAAGATCAATCTGGGAAGAACTGACATCTTTATGACGGTAAGTCTTTCAATCTAAATATGGTATATGTTTCCACTTATTTAGATTTTCCTTAATTTCTATCAACAATGTTTTTGTAGCTCTTAATGTAGATGTCTTGCATTTTTTATTAGATTTACTTCTAGGCATTTGATGTTTGTGATACTATATAAATAACATTATTTCTTTAATTCATTTTCTAGTACCTAGTTGCAAATAGATATAAAATAATGTATATTTAATATATTGATATTGTACCCATCATATTTTTAAGTTTCCATATTTATTCCCAGAGTTTTTTTAACAGAGACTACTGGATGTTCATATACACAAGCATGTACAAATGATAGTTTCAATCTTATCTCTCCATTCTTTACATATCTTATTTTTCTTCCCACACTAGCTGGTACTGCCAGTATAATGTTCAACATATACAATGATACCAAGTCTCCTTGTCTCATTTTTAGATCTCAATGAGAAATCTTTCAATATTTTATAAATGAATAATGGTATTTGCTATAGGCTTTTTATTAGACATCCTTTACCAGATTAAGAAAATTCCCTTCTATTATTTTGCCTAGAGATTTTATCATGAAAGGGTACTGATTTATATTTGTTTTAAGAAAATGTTAAATGACTGCTGCACAAGAGCTCCCTTTCCAGAAAAGTGCACTCCCAAACTTACATATTCCTGGGTCATGGTAGGTTATACTTACTTCCATATCCACCTTAACAGTAGGCAACTGGATCAGAGCTCCATTTACATGGCATTGGCTCCCCTATCCCCATGCTCATATAGCAACATTTCCATTCTGTTATATAATTTTTTATACATTTATTTTTTTATTGATGTTCAATTTGCCAACATATTAGAATAACACTCAGAGCTCATCCCGTCAAGTGCCCACCTCAGTGCCCATCACCCAGTCACCCCCACCCCCCACCCACCTCCCCTTCCACCACCCCTAGTTCATTTCCCAGAGTTAGGAGTCTTTCATGTTCTGTCTCCCTTTCTGATACTTCCCACTCATTTTTTTCTCCTTTCCCCTTTATTCCCTTTCACTATTTTTTATATTCCCCAAATGAATGAGACCATATAATTTTTGTCCTTCTCCGATTGACTTATTTCACTCAGCATAATACCCTCCAGTTCCATCCACGTTGAAGCAAATGGTGGGTATTTGTCGTTTCTAATGGCTGAGTAATATTCCGTTGTATACATAAACCACATCTTCTTTATCCATTCATCTTTGGCCACAGTAACTTCTTACAAGATACATCCATTCTGTTATATAATTTGAGATGGCTTCTAGTCCTGCTGAACTGCCAGCCTAGGCTGCCCAGATACCCATGGTATCAATTTTGGTTTTGTCAGTACTCCGATTTTATGTGATTTCTCCCTAACTTAATTTTTCCTATGTATCTTGTTGATCTGAGTGCATGATTTTTTTTTAAAGATTTATTTATTTTAGAGATGGAGAGAGAGTGAAGGGGAGGGGCAAAGAGTGAGGGAGAAAGAATCTTAAGTAGATTCTGTGCTGAGCCCGGAACCCAACCCAGGGATCAATCCCACAACCCTGAGATCACAACCTGAGCTGAATCCAATAAGTCAGATGCTTAACCAACTGCGCCACCCAGGTGCCCCTGAGTGCATGATTTTGAAAAATGTTACATTTTTCAATAATACATAAATGTTATGGCAGAAATAACTATATACATCACAGAAGAGGCTAATAGTCAAGCCAAACTTCATTTGAGCATATTTACTGCCTTGTTTTAATTATAACCGATCACATCCAAACAGAAACACACAAATGAACTAATTACAATTCAATTCTATTCAAATGCAGCTAAGCATGGGTAGAAGATTTGATTATAAAATTAATCATTTAACATAGTATGTAAAAATTACGTTCTGAGGGCCAACATTGAGTTATTTAATTGTTGCTATCAGATTAGAACCAAAATAGCCTGCATTTATGATAAACATAGATTAGGAAGGATTTTATAACAATATATCATAATGTGGTCAATTATGCTTTCAAAATGATTGCTTATAATCTAAGACTACACAATAAATGTATATAATACTACCCAAAATTATCACTAATTGTGTACTATATAGGTCCATACTTACCTTCACATTTTTCAAGAATCTGAACTGTTTCTCCTATTTCTAAGACCAACCCTTGAGGGACAGATCCTCGAAAGCTGCATATCACTAGGAAAACAAAGGTAAACACACCAATTAGCATTTTTAAATACTGAGACAAGGTCAGTGTCACAGAAAATAATCACTAAATTTTCTTAAATACATACTTTCCCTTCTTCACTAATTCATCTTTCAAATACATAAGCTCTCTTCAATTCAATCTATATTTTGAATAGTAATGTAAAGTAGCTCAGTATATTGAAGGACATTTTAGCAAAATTACCCCATACCACACATGTATAAAAATGCTTCTGTAAGCAGAGTCTTTCTTTCCCTCAGCATAACTTGTGTTCACCTGTCCTTTTGGGGCAAATATGTTTCAATTATTTAAAAAGAAATTAACACTGGAGGCTTCTTATCTAATATAAACAGTTTTATATTATATTTGATTATTATTATAAAGATGATTATACTTTGAGAAACAAAGTCCCCATAATAAAAATATAAACAAAAATTAATGAAATAAACAGCAAATGTACAAGAGAAAATCTATAGTATCAATCAAAATTCCGTATTTACTGCGGCATTATTTACAATACCCAAGGTATAGAAGCAACTCGTCAATTCATAGATGAGTAAAGAATATGTAGTGTATATGTATATACATGCATGTATATATGTAGTATGTCTGTATATATACATACACACAATGGAATATTACTCAACCATAAAAAAGAATGAAATCTTGCCATTTGTAACAACATGGATGGATCCAAAGGGTATAATGCTAAATGAGATAAGTCAGTCAAGAAAAATAATGCCATATAATTTCAATCATATGTGGAATTTAAGAAACAAAACAAAGAAAGAAAAAAAGATAAACAAAAAAGAAGAGACTCATGAATACAGAGAACTGCTGGTTGCCAAAGGGGAGGAGATGGGTGAAAGAGGTGTAGGAGACTAAGAGTATACTTATCATGATGAGCATTGAGTAATGTATAGAATAGTTAAATCACTATATTGTATACCTGAAAATAATAGAACACTGTATATTATTATACTAGAATTAAAATTTGTTTTAAATTTCATCCCACGTCTTTTTTTTAGGAAAATGATAATTTTATTTCAAAATTTATATAAGAATGCAAAGAAACAAGAATAGCCTTGTCAATCTTGAAGGACTTCTACTACTATATACCAAGTCTTATAATCTAAAATCAGTTCTTTGAATGGCTAGTGTCAAAAAGACAAGAAATAACAAGCGCTGATGAGGATGTGGAGAAAAGGAAACTTTCACGCACTGTTGATGAGAATGTAAATCAGTCCAACCACTGCAGAAAATAGTATGAAGACTCCTAAAAAAACTTAAAATAAAATGGGACGTGACTCAGTAATTCCACTACTAGGTATTTACCCAAAGAAAATGAGAATATTAATTAGAAAAGATATATGCATTGAACACCAATAAAAAATAAATTTTAAAAAAAACTGGTAACTCTCCTAGCATTAAAAAAAAAAAAGATATATGCACTCCTTTGTTGACTGTAGCATTATCTACAATAGCCAAGGTATGGAAGCAACCTAAGCGTCCATCGATAGATGAATGGACAAAGATGATGTGGTGTGTGTGTAATGGAATATGATTTATAAAAAAGAATGAAATCTTCCCATTCATTACAATATGGATGGACCTAAAGGGTATTATGTTAGGTGAAATAAGTCAAAAAGAAAAAGACAGGGATCCCTGGGTGGCTCAGCGGTTTGGCGCCTGCCTTTGGCCGGGGCGTGATCCTGGAGTCTTGGGATCGAGTCCCATATCAGGCTCCCTGCATAGAGCCTGCTTCTCTCTCTGCCTGTGTCTCTGCCTCTCTCTCTCTCTGTGTCTCTCATGAATAAATAAAATACTTTTTAAAAAAAAGACAAATACCATATTATTTATGTGTGGAATCTAAAAAATAAAATGGACCCAAAAAAGTAGAAACAGACCCATTAATACAGAGAACTAATAGATGCCAGGGATTGGTGAAATAGGAAAAATGAGTGAAGGGGAGTGGAAGGTACATGCTTCTAGTTATGGAATAAGTCACATGGATGAAAGGTGCAGTATTAAGAATATTAGTCAATGATACTACAATAATGTCATATGGTGACAGATGGTTAACTATACTTCTGATGAGCATAGCATAACCTACAGAACTATTGAATCACTATGTTGTTCACCCAAATTTAATGTAATAGTGTGTGTCAACTACATTTCAGTGAAAAAAGATGCAAAAAAGGTGATAAACCCCTCATCAGAGTAACTCAAAACAAATAATTTCTGTAAGAACATTCATAGCAGCTTTATTCACAATAGCCCAGAAATGAAAACAACCCAACTGGCCATCGATAAGTATAGATAAAATATGTCATATTCAAAAATACAGTATCAGCCATAAAAAAATAAAGATCCACTGATACAAGTAATACATTGGACAAATATCACAATCATTATGCTGAATAAAGAAGTTAAATGCAAAAGTGTACATACTACATAGTTCTATTTACAAAAAGATCTAGAACAGGCTAAATTAATCTAAGATAAATAAAATCAAAATGATTAGGTAGCACAAAAAGAATATTCTGGAAAGACAGAAATAGTGTATGACAATGAGTTACATAAGTGTAGATTTTAGGCAAAACTGTACACCTAATTCAATATATGGGAATTTTACCTCAAAATGGATCAAAGACAATATAAGTGCTAAACTATAAAATTCTTAAAGAAAATATAAGAGTAAATCTTTATGACCTTAGTCAGTGCTTTCTCATATATGACACCAAAACTATAAACAAAAAAAGAAAGAATAAATTGAACTTCATTAGACTTAAAAACATTTGTGCTGCAAAGGATACCATCAAGAAAATGAAAAAGAAAATCCAGGGAGGGATGTATGGGTAGCTCAGGGGTTAAGCATCTGCCTTCTGCTCAGGGCATGATCCTACATGCAGGGATCAAGTCATACCCCCCCCCAACATTGGGCTCCCTGCAGGGGGCCTGCTTCTCCCTCTGCCTGTGTCTCTCTCATGAATAAATAAACAAAATCTTGGGGGATCCCTGCGTGGCTCAGCAGTTTGGCGCCTGCCTTCAGCCCAGGGCATGATCCTGAAGACCTGGGATCGAGTCCCACATCGGGCTCTCTGCAGGGAGCCTGCTTCTCCCTCTGCCTGTGTCTCTGCTTCTCTCTCTGTATCTCTCATGAATAAATAAACTCTTTAAAAAACAAATCTTTAAAAAAAAGGGGGGGGAAAGCAAAGAAAACCCAGATAATGGTAGGAAATATCTGCAAATAATATATCTTACAAGGGATTTGCATCCAGAATATATAAAAGAACATTTACAATAAAAAATTAAAATTGAAAAAGGATCAGAACAGGTATATCTCTAAGGAAGATATACAAGTAGCCAATAAAACATGAAAATGCAGGATCCCTGGGTGGCTCAGCAGTTTAGCTCCTGCCTTCAGCCCAGGATCCAGTCCTGCATCAGGCTCCCTGCATGGAGCCTGCTTCTCCCTCTGCCTGTGTCTCTGCCTCTCTCTCTCTCTGTCTCTCTGTCTCTCATGAACAAATAAAATCTCTTAAAAAAATGAAAATGCTCTGATTCACTTATTTCACTCAAAATAATACCCACCAGTTCCACTCATATGTGGAATATAAGAAACAGTGCAGAGGATTCTAGGGGAAGGGAGGGAAAACTGAGAAGTCATCAAAGAGGGAGAAAAACCATGAGAGACTCTTAATTATAGCAAACAAACTGAAGGTTGCTGGAGGGGAGGTGGGTAGGGAGATGGGGTAATTGGGTGATGTGATGAGCACTGGGTGTTATACGCAACTGATGAATTAGTGAACACAACATCTGAAACTAATAATGTGCTATATGTGGCTAATTGAATTTGACTTAAAAAAGAAAAAAACATGAAAATGTTCAACATCATTAGTCATTAGTGAAATGCTAATCAAAACCATGAGATGCGATTTCATACCCACTACAATGGCTATAATCAAAAAGACTGACAATAAAACTGAGGGATGTATTGCTGGTAGAAATGTAAAATAGTACAGCTGCTGTAGAAAATCGTTTGGCAGTTCCTCAAAAAGTTAAACATATAATTATCACATGATCCAGCATTTCCACTCCTACATATATACCCCAAGAGAACTGAAAATATTTACTCACACAAAAAGTTATCCACAAAGGATCATACATAACACAACTTGTAATAGACAAAAGTTGAAACAGACCATATATCCATCAAATAAATGACTGAATAAACAAAATGTGGTATATCCATACAATAGAATATGATCATGCATAAAAAGAAGGAAGTACTAATATATACTAGTGTATGGATGAACCTGAAAACCTATGCTAGGGCAGCCCAGGTGGCTCAGCAGTTTAGCACTGCCTTCAGCCCAGGGCATGATCATGGAGACCCGGGATCGAGTCCCACATCAGGCTCCCTGCATGGAGCTTGCTTCTCCCTCTGCCTGTGTCTCTGCCCCTCTCTCTCTCTCTCTCTCTCTCTCTCTCTCTGTGAGTCTCTCAAAAAAAAAAAACAAACAAACAAACAACCTACGCTAAGTTTTTTTTTTTTGTTTTTTGTTTTTTTTTTTAACCCTACGCTAGGTTAAAGCAACTGGACACAGGGACGCCTGGGTGGCTCAGCGGTTGAGCGTCTGCCTTCAGCTCAGGGTGTGATCCCAGTCTGGAGATAGAGTCCCATATCGGGCTCCCTTGGAGAGTCTGCTTCTCCCTCTGCCTATATCTCTGCCTCTCTCTCTGTGTCTCTCATGAATAAATAAATAAAATCTTAAAAAAAAAAAAGAAACTAGACACAAAAAACCACATATTGCATGATTCCATTCATATGAAATGTCCAGAATAGGCAAATCCCATGGACATAGAAAGTAGGCTAGTAACTGTGATTTTCTTGGAGAGAAAAATGTGGAGTGACTGACTGTCATTGGGTACAGGGATTCTTTATGGAGTGATGAAAATATTCTGGAATATGATCGTGATAATAGTTATTCAACCTTCTAAATACATTAAAACCACTGAATTATATACCCTTATTTTTTAAGGATTTTTATTTATTTGAGAGAAAGAGAGAAATGGAGAGAGAACACATAAGCGGGGGTGGGAGCAGAAACAGACTCCCCACTGAGCAGAGAGCCCAATGCAGGGCTTGATCTCAGGACCCTGAGATCTGAGCCAAAAGCAGGCTCTCAACCAACTAAGCCACCCAGGCACCCCTGTATATCTTTTTTAAAAGGTAAAGAAATACTAGCGGCTTCCCTTGATTTTTTGTTTTGTTTTGGTTTTTGGTTTTTGGGGTTTTTTGGGGGGTTTTTTTTTTTTGCTTTCCTTGATTCATGAGCTCAAATGTAGTTATGAATCCTGCTCGTTAGTATTCAAAATTCCCATTCCCACGTCTGAAGTGAATGAAAAAAAACATGGAGTCAACACTAACTCAGTACCATCTGATGTGGAAGCTACTAAGATGTGTTATGACTGATGTAGTGAAAATATACACAGACAGAAAATAACTTGGACCAGTTTACAAAGCTTGTAAAAACATGTAAGATGTTTAAAATCTATGGTTATTCAATATTTGATCAGTATTTGGCAATACTTGTCTGAAAAAGTATTTATAAAGATGAAAAATATAAAATCTCATTACAAGTCAGCATTAACAGATTAAGATTTGTGACTGATTTTGATTATAAGGAACATTAACACTAAAGACAATTAATCCAAAAAAAATTCTATTCTTATCATTAGAGATATATTACCAAAAACATTGTGCTCAATTATTTTTAAATTTCATCAATAAAAACTGTGTGGAAATTTATTTACTTTCTTATTGGCCTAAGTATATCTACAAAACATACATCAATTTTGCCTCTTAGCCTACAAAGTTAAAAATATTTTACTATCTGGTCCTTTAGAGGAAAAATTTGCCAACTCCTAGTCTGAAACAAAAATAGTTCCAATGTGTTGTGTATTTGTAGTATTCTGAAAAGTAAAATGTGTGACAAAAGTAACACCAAGTATAGGAGGGAGGAATTTATAGTGTGTTGTGTGTTCACTGACTGCCTCCACTTTACGGTCACAGAGTAGTTTTTTTCCTCTTCACTAGCATATTTTAAAACTACATAACACATTTTTTATGTGTTACATGTGTATACATACATATATTAGAGATAAGGAGTGCAAAGAGGGGGAGGAGCAGAGGGAGAGGGACAAGCAGACTCCACACTGAGTGCAGAGCCCAACACAGGGCTGGACCACAGGACCCTGAGATCATGACCTGAGCCAAAATCAAGTTCCATACTTAACAAACTGTTAAGGCGCCCCTGCATAATACATTCTTCTTACAAGGAATTCACAAACCTTCCTATGAATTATCATTTTCCACTTGATAACTTCCCTATGAAGCAGGAAGGAAAGTATAAACAAAGAAAATTTCTTATGGGTACTGGAGTTTATTTCAAACATAAAAATATAAGAATGAAGGGCACTTGGGTAGCTCAGTGGGTTAAGCCTCCAACTCTTGATTTCAGCTCAAGTCACAATCTCAAGGTTGTGGAGGCAGGGCAAGATGGTAGAAGAGTAGGGTCCCCAAGTCACCTGTCCCCACCAACTTACCTAGATAACTTTTAAATCATCCTAAAAATCTATGAATTTGGCCTGAGATTTAAAGAGAGAACAGCCAGAATGCTACAGTGAGAAGCGTTCGAGCTTCTATCAAGGTAGGAAGACAGAAAAAAATAAATAAAAAAGCATCCAAGGGGGAGGGGCCCCCCGCGAGGAGCCAGGCTAAGGCCTGGCAGCGAGAGCCCCCAGGACAGGAAAGCCCAGTCCCAGAAAAACAGAAAGTTTACCAATCGTCCTGGACGGAAAGGCGCTCGCAGGGAACTCAGGCAGGATCCCAGAAGGGGCGGGGATGCCCTCAGGCTCCCAGGGGCAGTAACAGAGGAACTGTGCCCCGGGGAGAGCACACTACACACCGCTGCCGAGCTCCATAAAAGGCTGGTGTGCATCCAGCAGGATCCAGGAGCAACTCAGGCAGCAGCTCCGGTGGCAGCTCCACACAGAGGGGGCTGCACTGCCCTGAGAGCATGATTCCAGCAGTGCAGGCCCTGGACCAAGGGCACTGGGGGACACTGCCCGAGATCTGCGCCACCCCCACCCCCCCGGGCCAGGTGGAGGCTGGGAGGACACAGGGCAGCAAGGACGCTCCTGCCACTGGGCGACCCCGAGCTGTGCTGGGCAGCCCCGAGCTGTGCATATCAGCGTCCCTCGCCCCCAGAGCATCCAGGTCCCTGCAGGCTGGGAGCTGTGGTAATTTCCGCAGGGGCTGACTCCAGAGCTGGAGAGCTGGCCACCGCCACTGTTGTTCCTCCTGGTGTCACCTTGTACCTGGGACTGAGCAGGGGCTTCACAGGATAAACAGCTCCCATTGAGCCTTGCACCTGGCAGGAGGCTGGACAGCTCTCCCAGGTGCACACACCTGAGAATCAGCACAGCAGGCCCCTCCCCCAGAAGACCAGCTGGAAGGACAGGGGAAAAGCAACTTATTGACTAAGCAGCTCTGAAAAGTTCCAGGGGAAGTGGAGGGATTTACACTATGTAGGATCAGAGGATACTCCTCCTTGTTTTTTGTTTTGTTTGTTCCCCACCCCCTTTTTTTTTTTCTTTTTCTCCTTTTTCCAGTACAACTTGTTTTTGGACACTCTGCACTGAGCAAAATGACTAGAAGGAAAAATCACCACAAAAGAAATCAGAAACAGTACTCACTCCCACAGAGTTACAAATTTTGGATTACAATTCAAAGTCAGAAAGCCAATTCAGAAGCACAATTATAAAGCTACTGGTGCCTCTAGAAAAAAGCATAAAGGATTCAAGAGACTTCATGACTGTAGAATTTAGATCTAATCAGGCAGAAATTAAAAATCAATTAAATGAGATGCAATCCAAACTGGAGGTCCTAACAATGAGGGTTAAAAAGGTAGAAGAACGAGTGAGTGACACAGAAGACAAGTTGATGGCAAGGAAGTAAGCTGAGGAAAAAAGAGAAAAACAGTTAAAAGATCATGAGGACAGGTTAAGGGAAATAAATGACAGCCTCAGAAGGAAAAATCTATGTTTAATTGGGGTTCCAGAGGGCGCCGAAAGAGACAGAGGACCAGAAAGTGTATTTGAACAAATCATAGCTGAGAACTTTCCTAACTTGGGAAGGGAAACAGGCATTCAGATCCAGGGGATAGAGAGATTCCCCCCCAAAAAAATCAATAAAAACCGCTCAAAACCTCAACATTTAATAGTGAAACTTGCAAATTCCAAAGATAAAGAGAAGATCCTTAAAGAAGCAAGAGACAAGAGATCCCTAACCTTTATGGGGAGAAGTATTAG